>NC_059102.1:240373016-241638516 GCF_020740685.1 Jaculus jaculus | reverse complement strand
TGAGAGAGAGAATGGGCAAGTCAGGGCCTCCAGCTACCGGGAATGAACTCCAGATGCATGTGCCCCTTTGTGCATCTGACTTACATGGATCCTGGGGAATTGAACTGGGGTCCTTTGGCTTTACAGGCAAATGCCTTAACCGCCAAACCATCTCTCCAGCCCTTTTTTTTATAAGATTTATTTTTATTTGTTTATTAGAGACAGAGGGAAGGAGAGAGAGAGAGAGAATGGGCATTCCAGAGCCTCTAGCCACTGCAAATGAACTCCAAACACATACGCCACCATGTGTATCTGGCCTACATGGGATCTGGAGAATCGAAGTTGGGTCCTTAGACTTCAAAGGCAAGCTCTTTAACCGCTAAGCCATCTCTCCAGCTGCCCTTTTGTTATTTAAAAAAAAATTTTTTTTACAAACCTCACATTTTTGTGGCAAGATAAATGATTCTTTGGGGTGCAGGCTATGTGCCTGTGTGGTAGAAGAGAATGGCACAGGATACATACTAACTAAGCATACCAGGCCTGGCTGTACAAAGGCAGCAGCTAACATTATGCACCACTTCTGTGATACCTTTTTTTTTTTGAGATAAGGTCTCACTCTAGCCCAGGGTGACCTAGAACTCACTCTGTAGTTTCAGGCTGGTCTCTAATTCACAGTGATCCTCCTATCTCTGTCTCCCAAGTGCTGAGATTAAAGGTTCATGCTGCCACACCTGGCATTATTCTTTTTATTTTTTAATATTTATTTATTTGTGTATTCATTTGAGAAAGAGAGTGAGAAAGAATGAGTATATCAGGGCCTCTATACACTGCAAACGAACTCCAGACACATGTACCCTCTTGTGTGTCTGGCTTATGTGGGACCTGGAGAATTGAACCTGTGTCTTTTGGCTTTGCAGGCAAGTGCCTCAACTGCTAAGTCATCTCTCCATCCCCTATTTTTTTTTTTAATTTTAATCTATTTATTTGAGAGAGAGATAGAGAGCAAGAGGCAAAGTATGGACTTTCTATGGCTTCCTGTAACTGCAACTGAACTCTAGATCACTTTGTGCATCTGGCTTTGCATGGGTATTTGGGAATCAAACCTGGGTCACTAGGCTTTACAAGCAAGCACCTTTAACTGCTGAGCCAATCTCACCAGCCCTTACACAATCTTAATTACTGTAATTTATGGTAATTTTCTTTCTTTTTGGTTTTTTGAGGTAGGGTCTCACTCTGGTCCAGACTGACCTGGAATTCACTATGGAGTCTCAGGGTGGCCTCGGACTCACGGCAATCCTCCTACCTCTGCCTCCCGAGTGCTGGGATTAAAGGCATGTGCCACCACGCCCGGCTTCTATAGTAATTTTCTTCCTCTCCTGGCTTTACATTTTCCTTTATCCTTTCTCTTTCTTAAAAATTCTTTTTAGTTATTTATTTACTTGAAAGAAACAGAGAAAAAGACACAGAGAGAGAAAGAGAATAAGTATGGGCTTGTCAGGGCCCCTTGCTCCTGCTAACAATTTCCAGACACATCATCACTTTGTACATCTGGCTTTACATGGATATTGGGAAATTGAACCTGTGCTGTCAGGCTTTGCAAGCAAGTGCCTTTAACCAATGGGCAACCTCTCCAGCCCTATTTTTTTTTAATTATTTATTTATTTATTTGAGAGTGACAGACACAGAGAGAAAGACAGATAGAGGGAGAGAGAGAGAATGGGCGCGCCAGGGCTTCCAGCCTCTGCAAACGAACTCCAGACGCGTGCGCCCCCTTGTGCATCTGGCTAACGTGGGACCTGGGGAACCGAGCCTCGAACCGGGGTCCTTAGGCTTCATAGGCAAGCGCTTAACCGCTAAGCCATCTCTCCAGCCCTCCAGCCCTATTTTTTACTGTGTTTTGAGACAGGGTCTTGCAATGTAGCCCAGGCTGTCCTTAAACTCACAATCCTCCTACCTCAGCCTCTTGAGATCTGAGATTACAGGTGTGTACCACCATGCTCAGTATGGTAGTTTGAATGTATGCCCCACATAGACTCAAGTGTGTGTGTGTATTTTTTTTTAATTGAGTCTGCACTGTTCTCTAATTGGACATGAGGCCTGCTCAATGGGAGAGAACTCATATCTACTACTGAAAACCAAGTCAGAATCCCATGGTCAGGAAACACATACTTCAGAGAGACACCCCTACTGCTCTCTGGTGAAAAGGAGTGGGTTTACACAAAAAAGTCTCTCAAATAACTTTGCATATCCCATTTAATGCAAGCTGCTCTCACTCTTGGTTGGAGAATCTGTTTTATTTTACAGATGGCAGAGAAAATGGAGGAGAGTTGAGATCCACTGATAAGACAAGAAGATAGCTGACTGCCCACCATGAGAGGTGCCACCCCTGCCAGGGTCCAGGAGAAATTGCAGAAGCGATGACATAATTACTGCTCTTACTGCTAGCCTGACAACCAGCTTCAGGGTGATGGTGACAGACACAGTATCAATCAAAACCTATCAAAGCAGAAACCCAGGGGCCACAAACTCAGCATTAAATAAGATTACCAATATGCCTGCCATGGCTCAGGAAACAATGTGGAAAAAGAGGCAGAAAGATTGCAAGAGCGACAGAGTGGGTATGAATACCCTGAGTCATGATTCCCCATACTCCACAGGGACTGACTGAGTGAGGCCTTCATGGCCACACAGTAAATACCATAACCCTACTGAGGAGGGCCCCCAGGGTAATGGGAGCCGGGGTGAGAGGATATGAGAGTATATCCTGTCTCTCTCTCTCTATCTGTGTGTGTGTGTGTGTGTGTGTGTGTGTGTGTGTGTGTGTGTGTGTGTTTCAGTTTGAAGCTTCAGCCCCTAGCAGGCAGGCTTTTTTGCTACAGAGGGCGTGTCCCTGGGGGTGGACCTGAATTCCAGCCCAAAGGTGTGCATCGAGGTTTGAGCTCTGGCAGGGTCCTGCTGTTCATGTTGGCTGCTTTTGGTGTTTGCTGGCTGTTTGGTTGTTTCTCTCTGCTTGAATGTATGGAAGCAGCTTCTTTGACCATAGATGGAACTTCCTCTGGATCCACAAACTTGAAAAAAAAAAACAAAACCTTTCTCACATAAACTGTGACTGATTGGATGTTCATCCCAGCATCATGGAACTGTCTACAACACCCAGATTTTAATTTATAAATGAGACCTTTCAAACATAGAAAAGAAAAACAAATCTTAGGACTCACAACTCAGGCTTAATAGCAGTTAACATTTTACTATATTTGGGTTCATCTCTCTGTGCTTCTCTTTCTGAAGTAAAATATATCCAGGTGTGACGGTGCACGCCTTTAAGCCCAGAATTTGGGAGGCTGAGGTAGGAGGATTGCTGTGAGTTCAAGACCAGCCTGAGATTACACAGTGAATTCCAGGTCTAACCTGGGCTAGAGTGAGATCCTATCTCAAAAAAAAATAAATAAATAAATAAAAATAGCGGGGCATGGGGGTGCATGCCTTTAATCCCAGCACTTGGGGAGGCAGAGGTAAGAGGATCGCTGTGAGTTCAAGGCCACCCTGAGACTCTAGTGGATTACAGGTCAGCCTGGGCTACAGTGAGAGCCTACCTTGAAAAACCAAAATAAATAAATAATAAAACAAAATAAATAAATAAAAATTATTTTTATTTTTTTAATTAATTAATTTATTAATTAATTTATTTATTTATTTAAGAGTGACAGACACAGAGAGAAAGACAGATAGAGGTAGAGAGAGAGAGAGATTGGGCGCACCAGGGCTTCCAGCCTCTGCAAATGAACTCCAGACGCGTGCGCCCCCTTGTGCATCTGGCTAACGTGGGACCTGGGGAACCGAGCCTCGAACTGGGGTCCTTAGGCTTCACAGGCAAGCGCTTAACTGCTAAGCCATCTCTCCAGCCCCTAAAAATTATTTTTAAAATGAAGTAAAATATTTCAGTTATAACCCAAAACTACTTCAATCCATTTTTCCCTCCTTGAGGGTAACCATAAAGCCAGTACCCCAAAGCTCCAAAGGATCCTTCCAAAGGACATCTGTACAGGGAGGTTTACAGCTGTATAAGTAAAATAGGGCGTTGTTTCGTGGGCCGGCACATTGCTTGCTTCTGTCGAGTGTATGCTTGTGAGCCCGCTCCTGGTTGTGACCCGAGGGGTTCTACCACTTTCATTTTTACTCTGTGTGTGTAAACCCTGCACTGCCTCATCCACTGCCTGTGCATTCCCCTGGCCCTGAACGGCTAGGTTGTTTCCAGATTTCTGTTATTAACAGCTCTTCTAACCATGACGGGACATCCCTGTGTGTACCTTCCTGCTCCCTCCATTTTTTCATTCATTCTCCCCCCACCCTCCCGCCCACTGTGGTCCTAATGTGGCCCAAACACACCATCTTCCTGCCTCAGTCTTCCGGAGTGCTTGAGTTACAGGTGGGCTGCGTCATGTCCAGCTTCTCATCCTTTTGCTCTAAAGTCGGTTCTTCCTGCGGGTTCCGCCTCCCCTGGAGCTTTCTGAGAGGGGGCTGCTGTCCCCTCATAAGAGTGGCCCGTGGGGCTGGGAGCGCATGGTCCTTGCTGGTCACAGCGCCTTCCAAGCCCTCCTTTTCTCTTCTCTCCTCCCAGGCCCTCCTGGAAACGTGTGTGGCGCACTTAACCTCCATCACCCCTTGTCCTCTGTCCACCCCGCCCGCCCCTCTCTCAGTGACAGTGACAGCTCATAGTCACCCCCTCCAACAGGGTTTGCTCACTATCATGACACTCTTAGTAATCAGTGTCTCTGTTCCACCTCCTCTCTTCCAGCGAACTCATGCCTCACCTCGACCCGTCGCACCCACGGCCATGCCCACGACCATGTCAGCCCTGGAAACCACTCTGGCAAAAACTCAACTTCCAACACCCAGCTCACTAGCCATCCGCATCTCAACGTTGAACTTCTTGCCTAGAGCATCCATCTCCAGCAATCCTGGCTCCACCGAGGATGATTCCAAAGGTTGTTTGGACATTTCTTGGAAAGCCAAACTTCTGAAGGAAGCCCTGTGAGGGAGAACAGTGGGGATGAACTCCTCCCGAACCACTGTATTTCCGAGTTATTGACTGAGGATTCAGAAACTATGTGGGGGCCAGGTTTGGAGATCCATGCTTATAATCCCAGCCCATGGGAGGCTGAAGCAGGGGGATCAAGAGTTTGAAGCCAGCCGAGTGTGGTGGCACATGCCTTTAATCCCAGCACTCAGGAGGCAGAGGTCAGAGGATCACCATGAGTTCAAGGCCACCCTGAGACCACATAGTGAATTCATGTCAGCCTGGATTAGAGTGAGACTCTAGCTAGGAAAAAAAAGGGGGGTGGGATTAAAACCAGGTCCTGGTGCATCCATTCTCTCTCTCGAATGAATGAATGAATGAGTAAATAAATAAATAATGCAAAATAGTGGCTAAGTCACTTGCCTGAGAAGCCTAAGGACTCAGGTCCGATTCCCCAGGACCCACATACACAAGGAGGCACATGTGTCTGGAGTTTTTTTTGCAGTGGCTAGAGGCCCTAGTGCACCCATTCTCTCCCTCCCTTCCTCTCTCTCTCTCTCAAATAAACAAACAACTGAATAAATAATTGAGTTCAAAGACAGTCTGGGCCACATAGTGAGACATGATTTCAAGAAACCAAAAAAGAAAAAAAAATAAAAAGAGGAAGAAACAGAGGTGGGAGGATGGGGAAATTGTTGAGCACATGAAAGGTGTAAGTGTTTTTTATGGCTAAGTAAGCCGGCGTGAATTGGGTTAGGTCACATCACCCTGTAGAGAAACACCAAGTAGGTGCTCGTGGTGAAGAGCAGCTCTTCCTCCAGGGGTGATTTGGGCAGCGGGGTTCCCCTTAGCTGCTCCTGCTGTGGCTCTCCTTGCTCCTCTGCATGGTGGAGGGCTAGGGAAGGGCCCAAAGCAGAGCAAGAGCTTCCAGCCCAGGCCTAGAAGTTGGGTGCATCAGCTCTGATCATTGAGTCATATGGTCTCTTCTCCCTGCAAGGAATGCTGGGAAACAATGGAACAGGTGCTGGGAAGACAGAGGGGGTTTAGTGAATAGCCAGGCTGCCTCTGCAATGACAGGCCACAGGAAGGCGATGCACTCTTCAGTATCTTGTCCCAAGAGAAGAGCAAGTTCCAGCCTGGCTGTCCAGAGCAAGTCTTAAAGCGGAATCACAACTGCCTTTGTCCAGAAGCAGCGCATTCAGAGAGCTGGTAAGTCGCTGTGTCCCACTCACCTCTTCTGCATGGTGCCTTCTATGGGTTTCTAATTCGGGTTTCCACAACAGGAGCTTCAGAGCCTATAGGGTGTGTTCAGTGGGCTAGTCCTGTGAGTCCTAGAGAGACAGACTGTCTTGGCTCTACACCAGAGCTGGGCTGCAGTGCCCTATGCCCTTGGGACTCTGAGTCTGTGGCATGTACATTAGTAACCTTTGCCAGGTCGTTTGAGGGGCAAGGACTTGAAACTATCTGCTCCAAGTGACCCGCAATGGCCCTTTGACACTGGAAATGTAAACGAGATCCTTGGGAGGACCCAAGCTGGAGGTTGCATGCTTGGCTCAGGGAAGCCCCAACTCCCAGTCCCCAGACTCAAGGTGCTGGCTGCAACTTGGACAGAAATGGGCCGAGGAAGGGAAGCGAAGAAAGGCTGATGCTGATCCTCACAACTCCTATTCGTACAGCGCATGAACAAGACTTAGGGGCAGAAGTCACATGATCATCTCAGTTGGTACAAAAAAATAGCCTTTGACAAAGTTCAACATTCCTTAGAGCTGGGTGTGGTGGCACATGTCTTTAATCTCAGCATTTTGGAGGTTGAGGTAGGTGGATCACTATGAGTTCAAAGCCAGTCTGGGCTACTGAGTTGGTTCCAGGTCAGCTTAGGCTAGAGTGAAATCCTGCATCAAAAACAAAAACAAGGGCTGGAGAGATGGCTTAGTGGTTAAGCGCTTGCCTGTGAAGCCTAAGGACCCCGGTTCGAGGCTCGGTTCCCCAGGTCCCACGTTAGCCAGATGCATAAGGGGGTGCACACGTCTGGAGTTCGTTTGCAGAGGCTGGAAGCCCTGGCGCGCCCATTCTCTCTCTCCCTCTATCTGTCTTTCTCTCTGTGTCTGTCGCTCTCAAATTAAAAAATAAATTAAAAAAAAAAAAAACAAGGGCTGGAGAGATGGCTTAGCAGTTAAGGTGTTGCCTGTGAAGCCTAAGAACCCAGGTTCAGTTCCTCAGTGCCCACGTAAGCCAGATGCATAAGGTGGCACAGGCATCTGGAGTTCGTTTGCAGGGGCTGGAGGTCCTGGCATGCCCATTCTCTTTCTCTATTTGACTGCACTTTCTCTCTCTCTCTCTCTCTCTCTCTCTCTCTCTCTCTCTCTCAAATTAATTAAATTAAATTAAACAAAAAAACAAAGCATTTGTCCATGATAAAGGCTTCCTGAAGAAACTAGGACTACAAGGAACAAACCTCAACATAATAAGGCTGTATATTAAAAAAAAATACATATAAGCTGGGTGTGGTGGTGCACGCCTTTAATCCCAGCACTTGGGAGGCAGAGGTAGGAGGATCGCCATGAGTTCGAGGCCACTCTGAGACTCCATAATGAATTCCAGGTCAGCCTGGGCTAGAGTGAGACCCTACCTCGGAAAAAAAATATATATACATACACTAGCTGGAGAACACAAGGACCACAATTAACAAATGAGAATTGGTGGTGGCATTACTTTGTCCACCAAATAACTAAAAATAATCCCATTCTGACATTGAAGAAAAAGAGCAAAGGTAGTTATGCTTTATTCTTATATTGAAGAAATAATTTCAGACACTAATTACATTTTGTTAAAATTTTTTGTTTTCTTTATTTATTTGAGAGGGACAGACAGAGAGAGAATGAGGCCGATAGAGAGAGAGAGGATGGGCGTGCCAGGGCCTCCAGACACTGCAAACGAACTCCAGACGCATGCGCCCCCTTGTGCATCTGGCTAACGTGGGTCCTGGGGAATCAAGCCTTGTATCAGGGTCCTTAGGCTTCACAGGCAAGCTCTGCTAAGCCATCTCTCTAGCCCACTAATTACATTTTTTAGAGAAACTCCTAGTATGTTTTTTATTGGACCAACACCTTTTCTTGCCAGATAATGATAGCATTAGCAGTAGGGAGAATTCTACTGCAAATACTTGTTCATATCTAGGTTATCCCTGCTAAATTACAAATGTTTAAACATATTGGTAAAATTTGACCTATTAAGCAACACTTTCATTTTACATGTGATTCTCAGAGTCATGACGAGAGGTGACTATTAATAAACGCATTGAGCTTGATATTTTGGCACACACCTTTAATCCCAGCACTGGGAAAGCAGAGATAGGAGGTGCACTGAGTTCAAGGACAGCCTGAAATTACACACTGGGTTCCAGGTCAGCTTGGGCTAGAGTGAGACCCTAACTTCAAAATCCAAAAAAAAAAAATTAATAAATATACTACTAATAATAAATGAACCTATTGTTTAAATCTGACTCAATCTTTCACTTTCCATAACCTAAATAGTACCACTAGTTTTTTTTTTTTTGTTTTTGTTTTTTTGTTTTTCAAGGTAGGGTCTCACTCTAGCTCAGTCTGACCTGGAATTCACTATGTAGCCTCAGGGTGGCCTCGAACTCATGGTGCTCCTCCTACCTCTGCCTCCTGAGAGCTGGGATTAAAGGCATGCACCACCACGCCTGACTTAACTACCACTAGTTTTAGAATAACCTATGGTGAAATACTTTTGGAAAACATCTATTATCTCCTTCTGAAGGAAGTAGTAAATATTCTTTAAAATTAGGGGAAAAAAAACTACCTGAGCCATATCTCTTAAGGAGAGAAACATACTGTTACCAAGGACTTTGCAACATGATAAGTAAAGTTCAGAGTTGGTTACAAAGCCTTTCCACAAGGAGCTTTTTATGGAATGAAAAAACGATGACATCTCAAGCTGGGTGGTCTCGTCAATCAAAAAGAAGACATCATAGGGACATCAGCCTTCAATGTGGATAAAAAGGATGCTATCTGGTACTTACCATGCCCCAACACTAGAAGGGAACTCTGAGGTTCATACATCTCAGAAGTTGTTCCCACTTCTGAAAACACATCGTGAAAAAGGCCCTCCTGGGACAAAGTAAAGGCAAAGCAAAAGCTTTGTGTGTAGTGACCTTAGGCTGGAATGGGCACAGTAGTTTGGAATTTCTGCGTAGCAACCTAGTAGGATGGCGTAGTGCAGGTGAGACAACAGGGGGCCGAAAGGTACAGAAAACGTGACAGGAGCTGTAATCATCAAATCCGTGGCCTTGTTTTGTTGGGCCTTGAGAGGCCCGGTCCTGAGGCCTAGTGGAACTGCCTGAGCCTAGCTAAAGTTGGCCGATCTGCCTCAGCTACGCCTAATGGCTTCCAGCCTGCTCCTTCCGCGCAGGAGTTGGGATTCCCGCGCGCTTGGGGCCAATCATTTCAAAAGTCGCCATATGCTATTGGCCCTTACGCCTCATCCTTTCTGAGATCCCCGCCTTCGTTCCCAACATTATATAGGCAACTGCTTGTAACAATAAAGCGAGTTCCTGCTTCGACAAGACTCCTGACTCAGTGTGGGTTTTCTCCGGTGACTAGGACAGGTTCTGAGTCCTCCGACGACGTCCACCCTCTTCCTCAGCCCCTTGGGCGGAACCAGCGGGCCTGGGCCTTCCTCAGCACTACCCGCAGGGGGAGCCGGCGTTGTATAACAAACAGATTCTCCAGTGCAGAGCATGGTTGAGTGTCTGTCTGTCTGTCACAGAAGACAAGGAGAATCAAGGACAACCAAAATCTATCAACAAGTCAAGAAAAGATACCTGAACCCCTATCAAAAGATGAGGCTTGCAAGGGAGGGAGAAAAAAAAAAGATGAGCCAAGATGCCCACATTCCCTAGCACCCACGTGTAAGCACAGAGGCCCTGGGGAGCAACAGTGCTCCTGGGGAGAGTTTGAACAACTGCACAAGTGTGATAGAGAGAGACAATGCGGATGTGCAAAACGTACAAAGCAAAAAATCTAGAAGCTGCTAAGAAGTCAACATCAGAGTAGAATTAAAACACACCTGAAACGGCTGGGCACAGAGTCCGAGGTGGCTGGCTGTGATGGCCACACCGGAGCCCGAAGTCCTTTCTCTTGCCACAGTCCCCCGTAGAGGACACAGAAACCTCGGGTCACCAGTGAGTGAGGCGACCATCAGGAAATGTCAGCAGGCCCTGGCAAAACTGGAGAGTGTCCTCGGTCACGTAGAGGACTTCTTTGCCCAGACACTAGGGCCACAAGTGTGGATCCTCCTTGTGGGCAATGTCATAAGCCCCAAGGAATTCTGTGAGCTGGACTTGTCCAGGCTGGCCCCCTTCAGCGTGGACCAGAGCCTGAGCACGGCAGCTTGTCTGGGATGTCTCTTTCGAGCTATTTTCATGGCTGATGCCTTTAGTGAGCTACAGGCTCCTCCGCTCATGGGCACCATTATGCATGGTACAGGAACACCGCAACTGTGGAGAAGATTGGTTTCAACCCAAGCTCAACTACAGAGTGCCCAGCCGAGGCCACATACTTACTGTGACACTGTCTTGTGGCAGGCCTTCCATCCCAGCCATGGCTTCGCTTCGGAGGACTACATTTGGCTCCAGGCCCCAGTGGCACTTCAAGGCTTCCATGAGTGAATGAATGAGGGTGCTTTTTAATGGTGAAAACAATGGCTGGATCATCTCTCCCTGTGGCACCAATTCACCTTCTCTTGCTTGGATACTGTGTTCATATGGCTGTGTGCCTATCTTCCCAGCCTGGTGGGCTGGCGCTGTGGCTCTGACTGTCCTAATCATTGTGGAGTAATATCTCTGAATCAGAGGTTGACTTTCCCCAAGGCCACTGGGTCAAGTGGTTCTGTTTGGGGTTGGAAAGCAAAAATGGCTCAGTAGATTTTCCTATGGAAGTGACTACTCTGTCTCTTCAGAACTTTTACCAAGGTCACAATGTTGATGTGACTCATGAATTTAAATATATAATGAATGCAGTCCTGTTAAATTCTCCTGAAACTTGTCACTTAAAGAGATTTGTTGGCCTTGAAAAAAAAAAAAACCCACCCACAAAGTTCAGGGAATTTTACGGGTGAGGGGGGGAAAGAGCCAAAGGGTGTGAGGCAATATCTAGCAGCAGTGACTCCCCACCCCAACTGGCTGACTACTGCTCCCACAACTCATCACCCATAACAACATGGTAAATATCCACAATCCCAATGAGATGGACCCTCAGTTGAAAGGGGACAGGGAGAAGGGGCATGATGCTACCAGCATGTTCTTACAAATTTTATACTGAACTAAAACAAATAAATAAATAAGTAAATTAATTAATTAATTAACACTCCCACTGCAATTGGGGTTCAACCTATGGATATGAATCCTACTGGCCCCATGTCACCAGGTACAAATAAACACTGCTGCCTCTAAGTCGTGGAGTCCTTCTCTCTTTCAAGAATAATGCACCTAGGCTGGAGAGATGGCTTAGTGGTTAAGGAATTTGCCTGGGAAGCCAAAGGATCCCGGTTCAATTATCCAGGACCCACGTAAGCCAGATGCACAAGGGGGTGCAAGTGTCTGGAGTTCGATTACAGTGGCTGGAGGCCCTGGCATACCCATTCTCTCTCCCTCTCTCTCTCTCCCTCAAATTCATATAAATAAAATGTATATTTTTTTAAAAAGAATAATGCACCAACATCCTTGTAGACTTAAGAAAAGTTGAATGAGGGCTGGAGAGATGGCTTAGCAGTTAAGAGCTTGCCTGTGAAGCCTAAGTTCCCCAATTCAAGGCTCGATTCCCCAGAACCCACGTTAGCCAGATGCACAAGGGAGCACACGCATCTGGAGTTCATTTGCAGTGGCTGGAGACCCTGGCGTGCCCATTCTCTCTGTCTATATCTCTATCTCTCTATCTATCTATCTATCTGCCTTTCTCTCTGTGTGTCTGTTGCTCTCAAATAAATAAATAAATAATGAACAAAAAAAAGAAAAGTTGAGTGATTCTCATCTTCAACTACAATAACAGTCAAGTACTCTGCGTCACTAAACTCAAACGTCCTCTAGCTTTTTAAATCTCAATTTTTTTGATGTATATGGCAGCGTCTCACTCTCTGAGAGCTGGTTTTGAACTCATGATGATCCTCCTATCTCAGCCTTACATACATCTTCTTAGTTAGGATGTGTTATTCCTATAGAAACACACCCTTCTTGGCCCGTTTACTCATATTTTACACATCCTCGTTAAAGCAGGCTTTAAACTTCGAACTGATGGGATGAATTTTAAGATATTGCTCCATTTGAAAAAAAAAATGATTCAGTTTAGCACATGGTCACTGACTCAGCAATGTATTTTCAGTCAATCAATCCTATAATTTCTCTGTAAAAACCAGATTCTGTAAGTGAGCATCTGCAAGTTCCAGTTGAAAGTGAATATCAGGAAGATCTAGGGAATCTCTGTGTGATTGAAAAATGAGGCATCTCAGCCGGGCGTGGTGGCACACGCCTTTAATCCCAGCACGTGGGAGGCAGTAGGAGGAGGATCTCTGTGAGTTCGAGGCCACCCTGAGACAACATAGTGAATTCCAGGTCAGCCTGGGCTAGAGCGAGAACCTACCTCGAAAAAAGTCAAAAGAAGAAAGGAAGGGAGAGAGGGATAGAGAGAGAGAGAAAAGAAGGAAGGAAGAAAGAAAGGAAGGGGAAAATGAGGCATCTCATAAGCATCATGTCACGTCTGGCAGGGATCTGCAAACATTACAGATGACTTGAGAGATTATACATGTGTGTTGAGCTCCTTTACTGCCACAGGACCACCCTCATAATCATACAGTAGACATCAAGGAGACCAATATGCCATATGTTTACACAGTAACATTCACAATCACTAATGAAAACATGCTAAGTACCAACTGACTTGTTAAGGCACTTGCCTGCAATGCCTACCAACCTGGGGTTCAATTTCCCAGTACCCATGTAAAGCTAGACACACAAAGTGGAGCATGTTTCTGGAGTTCTCACCAGAGGTCCCAGCATGCCCATTCTCATTCTCTCTCTCTCTTTCTCTCCTTGAAAATAAATTTAAAAAAATATTTTTTAAAAGTCTAATTTGGGGCCAGGCATGGTGGTGCAAGCCTTTAATCCCAGCACTCAGGAGGCAGAGGTAGGAGGATAGCCATGAGTTCAAGACTACCCTGAGACTACATAGTTAATTCCAGGTCAGCCTGGACCAGAGTGAGACCCTACCTCGAAAAATCAAAACAAAAAATCTAATTTGGCATGGTGGTGCAGACCTTTAATCCTAGCACTCAGAAGACAGGGGTAGGAGGATCACTGAGAGTTTGAGGCCACCCTGAGACTACATAAGTGAATTCCAAGTTAGCCTGAGCCACAGTGAGACTCTACCTCAAAAAAATTTTTAAAAATTCACATAGGCCTAGAAACATAATAAAAAGTACCTAGAAGACTCCATACACTTGGACTGCAAGGTCATTGAGAAATCATGCTGGAGTTGAACTGAAATTTTCCACTATGTAGACCAGCTGATAGAAAGCTGGGAAAAGCTGCATTGCATGCAACTCCATGGGAGAGAGAGAGAAGTCATCAGTGGAGGTAAACAATTTGCAAGCCTTGAGTTTAGCCAGCCAGGCCAAATGACCCAGTTCATATATCATATAGTGATATGTTTGGTATGCGGGAAACTGACTGCTCTCTAACTGGACTGAAGGTCCATTCCACAGGAAGGAATACATGCCTGGTACTTAAAACTAATCAAAAACCTATGGTAGGGGAGGTCATGAGCCCTAGGAGTGTAACACCTGCTCTCTCGTCTAGCTAAATGCATATATTACCAAACTGCCCTGTAAGCACTTTTCTTAATGTTCATACTCACATATTAATGCTATTCTCACTTTTGGTTAGAGAAACTTCTCTTTTCAGATGGCAGTTACTGCTGGGATGACCCAAAAGGCACAATAGTGCTGAGAAGAAGTGACAGAAGAGTGCTCAGCACTGAAGCATCTCTTCCACACCTTTCAAGGCTCAAGTCCATTGCAGAACAGGTGGTGGAAAGAATGTAAGAGCCAAAGGAAGGGTAGGTCTCCTCACGATGCACTCTTCCAGACACAAAATGGCCTGGATATCCATGACCTCACAATGCCTGGCACCACCTACACAACCCTTATAAGAGGAGGAGAAAATAATGATATCAAAATAAAAGACTAACTGAGGGTTATAGAGATGGTTTAACAGTTAAGTGTTTGCCTGTGAAGCCTGAGGACCCCTGTGTGAGGCTTGATTCCCCAGTATCCATGTAAGCCAGATGCACAAGGAGGTGCATGCATCTGAGGTTGGTTTGCAGTGGCTAGAGGCACTTATGTGCCCATTCTCTCTGTCTCTGTCTCTCTCTCTCTCTCTTTCTCCCTCTTTCTGCCTCTTTCTCTCTGTCTGTCTCTCTCAAATAAATAAAAATAAAACAAACAAATTAAAAAAGGCTAATTGAGAGAGGGAGGGTTTGTGATGGAGAGTTGATTTGTGAAGGAGAAAGTGGGGGAAGGGATGAAATTATCATGGTTTATTATCTATAATTATGGAAGCTGTCAGTAAAAAATGTTTTTTAAGTGCCTAGAAATAAAATCAACTAAGGAGGTCAGAGGCCACTATAATGAAAACTTGAAAATCACTCAAGTAAAGAAAACTTTGTTCAAGTTTTTGTGAAAGAATGACCAGAGCAATGGCTCATGCTGATAATCCCAGCACTCTGGAGGTAGGGGGATTGCTAAAAGTTCAAGGACAGCTTGGACTACATAATGAGGTTCAGATCAGTCTGGACTGGAGTGAGACCTTTCCTCAAAAAAAAAAAAACAGGAGCTGCTGCACCTGAAACAGATGGTAAGACCCTATTGCTGAAGACTCCACATGCCTGGGCTGCAAGGTCACTGAGAAATCAAGCTGGGGCTGAGCTGAAAACCTCCTCCCTGTAGACCCACTGACTTAAAGCTGGAAAAAGCTGCACTGATGCAGCCCGATGGGAAACAGAAGTCATCAGAGGTAAAAACAGTGGACACTGGAGTCCTCAAGTTTGGCCAGACAGGCCAAATGACCAAACAGGTACAATAGTGGCATGTCTGTTATGGTGGAAACCAACTGCTCTCCAATTGGACTGGAGGTCCGCTCTATGGGAAGGAATACATGACTAGGTTCAAAAGCCTATGGCGGGTGAGATCATGAGCTGAAGGAGTGTAATGCCTGCTCTTGCCTGGACAAATGCATATATTATGCTCACCAAACTTCCCTGTCAGAACTTCACTTAACATTCATATCCATATATTAACACTACTCTCACTTTTGGTTAGAAAAGCTTCTCTTCTCAGATGGTGGTGACCACTGAGATGACCCAAAAGGCACCAAAGTGCTAAGAAGAAGTGACAGAGAAGTGTTTGGCACTGAAACATCTCTGTCACGCCCTCCAGGGCTCAGGGGCCATTGCAGTTGCAGAAAGAATGTAAAAGCCAAAGGAAAGGTAGGACTGCTTACAATGCAACAGCCCAGACAGAAATTGGTCTCCATATCCATGACCTCACAGTGCCTAGGAATACCTTCACAAGACCCTCATAATAGGAGGAAAAGATGATGACGTCAAAATAAAAGGGAGACTAATGGAGAGAGAGGGAGGGGATATGAAGGATAGTGGAGTTGTGAAGAAGAAAGTGGGGGAGGGGAGGAAATTATCATGGCTTATTGTCTGTAAGTATAGATGTTGTCAATAAAAAAAATACACATTAAAAAAATATTCACAAGGAAACAATGAGTTTCTTGAAGATAAGAGAAATTCTGGAGGAAATGTTGAAACCCTGCTTGGCTCATTGCCTGTGGGAAAGGGCTGTGGCTCCTGGTTCCGGCCCTTTGTAGTTGCAGCTGCTCTCTCTCAATCAATCAATCTCTCTCTCTCTCTCTCTCTCTCTCTCTCTGTCTGTCTTTCTCTCTCTCCCTGTTCTTCTGAAGCCTTGCCTAGATGGGCTTGGGCCTCAGACAGACAGCAATGCAGGAACCCTTGGGATCTGAACTCACACACTCAAGCTTGGGCAGTAAGCATTTTACCCACTGAGCCATCTCTCCAGTCCCTTGTGATTGATTTTAGAATTTGTTCCATGTTATATTTAATTTAATTTTCTTTGAGGTAGGGTCTTACTCTAGTCCAGTGGAGCATGCATCTGGAGTGCATTTGCAGTGGCAACAGGTCCTGGTGTGCCCATACTCATGCCCTCTCTCCCCTCTCTCTGCTAACAAATAAATAAAAAGTAATAATGCTAATAATTTTAAAAACATTTCTTTCATCCTAGAGTGAAGTCTGAATGACTGAACAGATAGTGTTTTACAAGTATATTCACTACATACGTACACCTGCATGCACTATATGGCAATAACCTTGTTACAGCCATTCTGAAAGGAAGAGCTATAGAACCCTGAGAGTCCCCTCCGCTTCCTTTCCACGAGAGACGCTTTCATGTGATGCATCTTTCTCTCAGTATGAGCAGGTACTGTTCTATGACCACACGTCTTCTACTGCTCATGTATGTCCTTTGCCTTTTCTGGCAGTAACCTTATTAGAGTCTTTGTCAAAGAAAGACTTGTGGAGCCCTGAGAAGTGTCACCTTCTGTTAATGGAGAATTTATCATTCTGGGCTGGGGCGATGGCTTAGCGGTTAAGCGCTTGCCTGTGAAGCCTAAGGACCCCGGTTCGAGGCTCGGTTCCCCAGGTCCCACGTTAGCCAGATGCACAAGAGGGCACACGCATCTGGAGTTCGTTTGCAGAGGCTGGAAGCCCTGGCGCACCCATTCTCTCTCTCTCCCTCTATCCGTCTTTCTCTCTGTGTCTGTCGCTCTCAAATAAATAAATAAATAAATAAATAAATAAATAAAAGAGAATTTATCATTCTTTCGGGTTTTTTTTGTTTGTTTGGGTTTTCCAAGGTACAGTCTCATTGGGCGTGGTGGCACACGTCTTTAATCCTAACACTTGGGAGGCAGAGGTAGGTGGATCACCATGAATTCAAGGCCACCCTGAGACAACATAGTGAATTCCAGGTCAGCCTGGACTAGAGTGAGACCCTACCTCGAAAAACCAAAAAAAAAAAAAAAGAGAGAGAGAGAGAGAGAGAGAGAGAGAAAGAGAGACAGAGAGTCAATGTCTCTACATTTAAAAATAAATAAATAATCTGGGTGTGATAGCGCACGCCTTTAATTTCAGCACTCAGGAGGCAGAGGTAGAAGGATCACTGTGAGTTTGAGGCTGCCCTGAGACTACGTAGGGAATTCCACGTCAGCCTGGGCTAGAGTGAGACCTTACCTTGAAAAAGCAAACAAACAAAAATAATAAAATAAATAAATAATAAATCCCATTCTAACTTTTCAAAAATATTCTTGGGTGTACTGGAGAGATGGCTCAGCAGTTAAGGGGCTTGACTGCAGAGCCTAATGACTAGAGATCAGTTCCCCAGCACCCACGTAAAGCCAGATGCACAAAGTGGTGCATGCATCCGGAGTTGGGTTGTAGTGGCTGGAAGCCCTGGTGCACCCATGTGTCTCTTCTATCTCTCTCTACTTGCAAATAGATAAATAAAATATTTTTAAATATTCTTAGGGTTGGAGAGATGGCTTAGCAGTTAATGCCTATGAAGCCTAAGGACCCAGGTTCAATTCTCCAGATCCCACATAAGCCAGAAGCACAAGGTGGTGCATGCATCTGGAGTTCATTTGCAGTGGCTAGAGGCCCTGGCATGCCTATTCTCTCCCTTTCTATCTCTCTCTCTCTCTCTCTCCCTCTCTGTCTCTAATAAATAAATAAAAATTCTTCGTCTGGAGAGATGGCTTAGATGTTAAGGCACTTGCCTGCAAAGCCTGATGACCCAAGTTCGATTTCCCAATGCTCTCCTAAAACCAGATGCACTAAGTGGCACCTGGAGTTCCTTTCCAATGGCAGGAAGCCCTGGTATACCCATACCCACTCTCTCTGTGTTTACCTCTTTCTCTCTTTCAAATAAATAAATTTAAAAATATATTCTTCTAAAAATACTTTATTTATTTATTTATTTATTTATTGAGTTGAGAGAGAGAAAGAGGCAGATAGAGAGAAAGAATAAGTATACCAGGCCTCCAGCCACTGCAAACGAACTCCAGATGCATGTGCCACTTTCCCCATCTGGCTTTTTGTGGGTACTGGGAAATTGAACCTAGACCAGCAGGCTTTGCAAGCAAGCCACCAAGCCATCTACCCAGCCCATGCAATGCATCTTCCATCTAGCATGACAAGATAGTGTTTTATAAACACACATTTCCTATTACTTATGTGTGCTTCATGAAGTATCTAGCAAGAATCATAGTACACTTTTATAAAGGGAGCACACATCTTCCATTCCATGAGAGAAGACTCTGTGTGATGCATTCCCCCCGCCAAATGAACAGATTGTTTAAAAGCATACATTCCCAATTGTTCATAAGCACTCTATTCACTATGCATGTGGCAAGAAGATTGGTAGAGCCATTCTGAGATAGTGACATTGGAAGCATGAGAGAATGTCATCTTTTTTCCATTATATCAACAACATATCTGATGTATAACACCTCTTTGATACACTATAAACAGGTTTTTTTGTTGTTGCTGTTGTTTTTGGTTTTGGTTTTTTGAGGTAGGGTCTCACTCTAGCCCAGAATGACATGGAATTCACTATGTAGTCTCAGACTGGCCTTGAACTTACTGACCCTCCTACCACTGCCTCCCAAATGCTGGGATTAAAGGCATGTGCTACCACGACAAAACAAATTTTTTTATTTAATCATGAGAGAGAACCTATGGATATGCCAGGGCCTCCTGCCACTGCAGACAAATTCCACGAGCCACTTTGTTTACATGGGTGCTTGGAAGGACATAGGTACATGCGCCAACCAAGGCTGTCAGGCTTTGCAAGCAAGAGCCTTAACCACTGAGCCATCTCCCGAAAGCTGTTTTTTATTTATTTATTTATTTATTTATTTATTTATGTATTTGAGAGCGACAGACACAGAGAGAAAGACAGATAGACAGAGAGAGAGAATGGGCGTACCAGGGCTTCCAGCCTCTGCAAACGAACTCCAGACGCGTGCGCCCCCTTGTGCATCTGGCTAACGTGGGACCTGGGGAACCGAGCCTCGAACCAGGGTCCTTAGGCTTCACAGGCAAGCACTTAACCGCAAAGCCATCTCTCCAGCCCCCGAACCCTGTTTTTTTAATATCTTTTTTTTCCTCAATTTTTATTAACATTTTCCAAGATTATAAAAAATATCCCATGGTAATACCCTCTCTTCCCCCCACCCACTCTTCCCTTTGAAATTCCATTCTCCATCATATCCCCTCCCCATCTCAATCAGTCTCTCTTTTATTCTGATGTCATGATCTTTTCCTCCTCTTATGATGGTCTTGTGTAGGTAGTGTCAGGCATGGTGAGGTCATGGATATCCAGGCCATTTTGTGTCTGGAGGAGCATGTTGTAAGGAGTCCTACCCTTCCTTTGGCTCTTACATTCTTTCCCCACCTCTTCCGCATTAGCCCCTGAGCCTTGGAAGGTGTGATCAAGATGTTACTCAGTACTCCAGTCACTTCTTTCCAGCACTATGATACCTTCTGAGTCATCCCAAGGTCACTGCCATCTGAAAAGAGAAGATTCTCTACCCAAAGTGAGAGTAGCATTAATATAAGGGTATGAATATTAAGAGAAGTGCTTACTGGGCAGTTTGATAAGCATAGTATATACATTTTTCAAGACATCAGCAGATTTTACACCCCCAGGGCTCATGACTACCCCTGTTTTAAGTTTTCAGTATCAGGGATGTATTTCCCCCCCATGGAGCAGGCCTCCAGTCCAATTGGAGAGCAGTTGGTTTCCACCATGACAGACATGCCACTATTGCACCCGTTAGCTCATTTGGCCTGGCTGGCCAATTATAAGGCTTGCCGTGTCCACTGTTGAGTATCTTCACTGGTGGTATCTCTTTCTCCCATTGAACTGCATACAGATGGCTTCTTCCAGCTTTCTTTCAGCTGGTCTACATGGAGGGGTTATCAGCTCAGTTACAGCAGGATTGCTCAGTGGCCTTGCAGCCCAAGTATGTGGAGTCTTTAGCAATAGGGTCTTACCATCTATTCCTGGTACTGAACTCTGTTTTTGAGGCAGGGTCTCACTCTAGCCCAGTCTAACCTGGAACCTCACTCTGAGGCCCCGACTGGCCTAGAAATCACAATGATCCTCCTACCTCTGACTCCTGAGTGCTTGGCAAAGAAAAATTTTATTCCATTTTTTGGTTTGACTTTTCACTGTTTTACTTTATTTTTTTTTCCTATTGCTTTTTTTATTGTGCAGGGGATTGAAATGAGGGCCTCATGCATGCTAGATAAGTGGCTCACCAGTCACCTATATACCCCCAGACCTTATAGTGCCACGTAGTGAGTCTGACAACAGCCTGAGCTGCATAAGACTGTCTCAAAAAAAGTTAAAAATTTAAAATTTTTTTTAAAAAATTGGCTTTTCAAGTAGGGTCTCACTCTAGCTCAAGCTGACCTGGAATTCACTATGTAGTCTTAGGGTGGCCTCAAACTCACTGCCATCCTCCTACCTCTGCCTCCCAAATGCTAGGATTAAAGATGTGTGTCATCACATCCAACAAAAAATTTAAAAAGTAAAATAAAGGGCTGGGGAGATGGCTTAGCAGTTAAGGCATTTGCCTTCAAAGCCAAAGGACCCAGGTTCGATTCCCCAGGACCCATATAAGCCAAATGCACAAGGTGGTGCATGTGTCTGGAGTTTGTTTGTAGCAGCTGAAGGCCCTGGTGCACCCATTCTCTCTCTCCCTCCCTCTCTCCTCTCTCTTTCTTTCTCTCTCTCTCTCTCTCTCTCTCTCTCAAATAAAAATAAATTTAACTAAATCTTTAAAAATAAAATAAAGTTTTAAGTTTGTATTTGTATGTTGCTTGTTCATGGAAATATAATTGGCTTAGGAATATTGGCTTTGAATGCAGCAACAATGCTAACTTCATTTACTGATTCCAATCACTCATCTGCAGATTGTTTTGGAAATTTCTCTATACTCAATTGTGTCCTATGAATAATGATGGTTTTACTTTCCCCTTTTCTTATCATTATGGCTTTTCTTTTTCTTGACCTGTGGAACTGGCTTCTACCTCTAGGACACATGGAAGAGAAGAAGTGCCATACTGGTCCAAATCACTATGAGAGATTGTATAAAACAGGGTTTCTACATTCCTATTACATTTGTCAAAGAAAAGAAAAGGTGGGGGGAACTGAGGCTACGTGCACTTATCTGATGTGAACCTTTCTCAAAGGATATCCTAGAAATTGGCAGGAATTCTAACATTAAGACCACAACTGATTGGACTAGATGCTACAGCCAGGGCCAGTGGTAGTTAGCAAGTGCTGGTATAAGCAGGTTGGTTTGAGAACACATGCTCCGAAGTGCCAAGTGTGGTGCCACACTCCATTTAACCTAGCTCTTAGAAATGTGAGGCAGGGGGCTGGAGAGATGGCTTAGCGGTTAAAGTGCTTGCCTACAAAGCCTAAGGAAACAGGTATGAGTCCCCAAAGCCCACATAAGCCAGATGCACATGGCAGCACCACATGCATCTGGAGTTTGTTTGCAGTGACTAGAGGCCCTGGCGTGCGCTCTCTAGCTCTCTCTCTCTCTCCCTCTTTCTCTCTCAACTAAATAATTAAAAATAAAATATTTTTTTAAAAAGAAAAGGCAAGACATTTGATGCAGGCAGATAGCCTGCTCCTATCTCAAAAATAAATAAATAAATAAATAAACGGAGCCAGGTGTGGTGGTGCACGCCTTTAATCTCAGCACTCGGGTAGCAGAGGTAGAAGGATCACTGTGAGTTCAAGGCCACCCTGAGACTACATAGTGAATTTCAGGTCAGCATGGGCTAGAATGAGACCCTACCTCAAAAAAACAAATAATAAATAAATAAATAAATAATGTTGTGGGACTGGAGAAATGGCTTAGAAGTTAAGGTGCTTGCCTGCAAAGCCTAAGGAACCAAGTTCAATTCCCACATAAAGCCAGGTGCACAAAGTGGTGTATGTGTCTGGAGTTCATTTGCAATAGCAAGAGGTGCTGGTGTGCCCATTCACCTCCTCTCTCCCTCTTTCCTTTTCTTCCTTTCTTTTCTTTCTTTCTCTCTCTCTCTCTCTGTTTGCAAGTAACTAAGTAGAATTCTTTTTTAAGTTCCAGAATGGAGGGATAATCTGTCTCACCAGACTTTGAGACCTACAGAACAGAGTCACAGCCAGCTTTTCATACAGAAAAAGATCCCTGCTGGGCCTGGGGCCCTCCTTCACCTTTGTTTAAAAAGGAAGGCCAGCTGCCCCTCTCTGACTGTCCCCTGGTCCTGCTTTCCTATCACTTCCCTTGGAGACTTTTCATCAGCATCTCAGAAACCAGTAAGTCTAATTTCTGTGGAAGAAAACCATCAAGAGGCCAAATGTGGTGGCATAGGTCAATAATCATAGCACTAGGAAGGCTGATGCAGGAAGATTAAAAATTCAAAATCAGATTGGACCACATATGGGAAATCCTGGCCCCTTCCTCCAGCCCCTGAAAAAGGAAGGGAAAAAAAAGGAATAAGGAAAGAGAAAGAAAACTGGTGGTTTGGAGATGTGGTCTCAGTTGGTAGATTGCTTGCCAACTGTGCACAAAGCCCTGAGTTCAATCCCCAGCACTGCATAAAACTTGACATGGTAGTCCATGCCCATAATCCCAGCACTCAGGAGGTAGAGGCAGGAGGACAAGGAGCTCAAGATATGCCTTGGCTATATATCAGGTTAGAGGCCTGAAACTGTGTCATAAATAAATAAATCTGACAAGATGCATTGTCTCTCAGGAGCATGACTGGGGGACAGGAAGAAAGCCTTATTTTTCACTGTTACAGAATGCCCAGTAATACTGATTCCAAAGTAAATTTAGCATTGACTTGTTTCATAATAAATAAGATACAAAATCTCCATCTTTTGGGAAAGACAAATGCTGAGAAAACTCCCATCTAGGAGCCACATGTTGAGGGGTGCATAGAATCCAAGACCTCCCAAGAGAGCAGTTACTAGGAGCCTGAACGGTAAGGTGTGGGGAGCTGGAGTCATGGCTGACTAAGGAGGTGGCCGCGGCGGCAGCTGTCACAGAAAGTTGCAGAGCCCCTCGGAGACGCTCTGTCACAGAGACAAGTGAGCAAATGCTACAAGCAGTGGGGCCCTGTTCCCGAGGGGCACGCTGCTGCTCACAGAAACCCCAGGGGCCCTCTTCCATGTCTCGGAGGCTCAGGCGGATTTTTTGCTGGGTCATAGGTGGCCATAAATCCGAAGCCTCCCTGTGCAGCTGGCCTGTCTCTGCACGGCCTCTGCAGGGCATGGGGCACGAGGGGGTCAGGGACGCTCTGTCCCATTCCTGTGCTACTCTTCCCTGGAGAAACTCTCCATCTTGTCACTGGGGATTTTCCAAGCACTCCCTTGTCCTCACCGCTCTCTGGGAGTCCTTACTGCTAGATGGGTTGTGGGGAGAGGGTGGCTTGGAGCCAAGTGCAGTGGCAAGAGCTGCACACAGCGGTGCGGACACGCCTGTGGATCCTGCGGATGCCCTCCCAAGCCCAGCTTGAGCAGCCAGTGACCGTGCGTGCACTCTCTCTGAACCCTTCAGATGAGTTCATTTACTTTCACCAACTTCCGTGAGGTGAGTGCCCTTGGCAGTCCTGCTAATGTCAGTAGCCATGAGTGATGGAGCCACAGTTCAACCCCAAGGCCTCTGTTTCCACAGCAGCATTCCCGCACCGTACATCCTGCTCTTGCATCTTGCAGACCCCGAGCCGAGCCCCAGTCTCGGCGCCTGAGCTCATGCTGTTCTCTCCTATAGCAGTGTTCATCCCAGCTTTGCCACCTAGCAAAAGCCATCCTGCCAGGCCCTGTCCAAGAGCCTTTCCTGCTGTGTCCCCAGCACATTCTCCCGCACCTCTCTCTTTCAAGGTGAACTGCAGTGGAGCCCTGGGTTGCTGCACCCCTCGAGCCCAATCTCAGAAATGCCTCGCAGACGCGCCTATAGTTTGTCTCCGAGACCATTCTAGATCCTCTCAAGTTAACAATCAGTATTCGCTGCCACAGTCCTCATGGCTCGAAGCCCCATACTTACTTGCTGGGGAACTCCCTGGGACAGTCCCTTGACAGAATGCTCTGCGCACAACGTCCTAGACGTTGTGTTTGGGGCAGTGGGACTTTCTGCGGTCCCAAACAGGACTTAGTCTGTCCTGTAGGAATGTCTGAGTCATTTTCCTGCCTTGGGCAATGAAAACCCAGTGAAAGACTTGGAACCTCTGTCCAAACTTCTCCTTTTCCTGCCCAGGCCTGAGCAGAACCTTCCGGTAACTGTGTCCCATTGAGAACAATCTGTATAAAGTATTATTACTTGTCCTGCCTCTGTAAGTGTGTGTGTACTTTCCAAGCTAAGGAGACAGGGCAGTGGGACCGTTAGGTCAGCAGGCTGAAGTTAGACCAGAGCTCCAACCCATGTCCCAGAAGTCCATTCCTTCACCTTGCCCAGCCTTAGTTTCTTTGTAAAAGAATATGAGTGGGCTGGTGAGATGGCTCACTGGTTAAGGTGCTTGTCTGAAAAGCCTAACCACCCGAGGTAGAGTCCCCACTACCCACCTAAAGCCAGGTGCACAAAGTGGGGCATGCATCTGGAGTTTATTTGCAGTACCTGGAGGTCCTGGCCTGCGCATTCTCTCTCTCTCTCTCTCTCTCTCTGCTTACAAATAAATAAAAATATTTTTTAAAAAAATTTTTAAATTTATTTGAGAGTGACAGACACAGAGAGAAAGATAGAGGGAAAGAGAGAGAATGGCACGCCAGGGCTTCCAGCCTCTGCAAACGAACTCCAGGCGCGTGCGCCCCCTTGTGCATCTGGCTAACGTGGGACCTGGGGAACCGAGCCTCGAATCGGGGTCCTTAGGCTTCACAGGCAAGCGCTTAACCGCTAAGCCATCTCTCCAGCCCAAAAATATTTTTAAAAAGGAACAAGAGCATCTTTCCTGGTACAATGCTGTCAAGAATATATAGGCCAGTCACACAGGGCATGAGCTATAGTCAAGCCCCTGAAGGAACCAGTGGTCTTGGCCAGGTGTTGCTTACCATCTGGCTCAGACCATCAAGTCATGCCCTGCACTGCCCACTGCACCGTGTGCCAATAGCTGAAGTGAGTTTTGCAAAAAAGAAATAATTGAGTCATGAGGTGGTGGCTTGTGGAGACACGAGGGCATCTCCAGTCTCCTTATAGAGGACAGGGCTTAGAGATTGTGGTGGTTTGAATCAGATGTCCCCCATGAGCTCATGTGCTCTAAATGCCAGGTCCCAGCCGATGGCAATTTGGGAATTGGATCCTTGCTACAGGGGTGGATTGTTGGGGTCAGGTTTATGGGTGTTATTGCCAGCTTCCCCTTGCTAGTGTTTGGCACATTCTTCTGCTGCTGTTGTCCACCTGATGTTGGGCAGAAGGTGATGTCCACCCTCTGCTCATGTCATGTTTTTCCCTGCCACCATGGAGCTCGCCCTCAAGTGTGTGAGTCAAAATAAACAACCTTCCTCCCACAAGCTGTTGCTTGGTTGTGTGCTTTGTCCAACAATGCAAACTGGACTGCAAAAGGGACATTTATTACCTGAGGGATGCAGAAAGGCAATGGGAGAATGGGACATCGTCAGCGTTCTGTCTGTGTAACCCAGCCTCAGCAGCGGTCACCATCATGACCCACACATCAGACATGTCTGCTGTACCTCAGACTAAGGAGATGAAATTCAACTCAAAGCACGCAATTCAGAGCAGAGAAAGTCTATTTGTTGCTTCATTCAGGTGTTCCCTCAGCTTCAAGAGCATCCCCAGCACCTGATCTGGCAAGTGATAAATATCCCAGAAACCCAAGGAATTGCCCCTGATTCCTCCTTGTCCTCCTCTTCTTCTTCCTCCCATTCCTCTTCTTCTTCCTTCCTCCTCTTACTCTTCCTTCCTCCTTCTCCTCTTTCTGAGACAGGGTCTCATAAGACCCAGGCTGTCTCAAACTCACGATGTAGTGAGGCTAGCCTTGAACTCCTGATCCTTGTGTCTCCACCTCCCAAGTGCTAGGATCACAGGCATGCAACACCACACCCCACTTCCAAGAGGCCAAGGAATCTTCTACTTTCCACTGAACCCCAGAAGCTGTGTGTCTTGCCCTCTCTGGACTGAGCCTCCTTATTTCTGATGGACTTGAGACTGTCTAAACTTGGACTTATCAAGGCCCAAGAAGCAGTGTATTGCAATAGGGTATGAAACTGGCAGGACAGGCCTGGCATGATTGCTACCTCCAATACTAACTAGCCTGTGATCCAAAGGAACTTAAAAAAAAGATCTGGTGCTAGAGGGATGGCTCAGTGGTTAAGGCACTTGCCTGTGAATCCTAAGGACCCAGGTTTGATTACCCAGAACCCATGTAAGCCAGATGCACATGGTTCTGGAGTTTGTTCACAATGGCTAGAGGCCCTGGTGTGCCCATTCTCTCTCTCATAAATAATTAAAAGCTTTAGGCCAGACATGGTAGCACACACCTTTAATGCCAGCACTCAGGAGGCAGAGGTAGAAGGATCACCTTGAGTTCGCAGCCACCTTGAGACTGCATAGTGAATACCAGGGTTAAAGTGAGACTCTACCTCAAAATCCACAACAAAAAGGGCTGGAAAGATGGCTTAGCAGTTAAGGCACTTGCCTGCAAAGCCAAAGGACCCAGATTCAATTCCCCAGGACCCAAGTAAGCCAGATGCACAAGGTGGCGCAGGTATCTGGAGTTCATTTGCAGTTGCTAGAGACCCTGGTATGACCATTCTCTCTCTCTCTCTCCCCCTCTCTCTCTCCGTCTCTCTCTCTTTTTCTCTGTCTCTATCTATCTCTCTTAAGTAAATTAATTAAATATATTTTTTAAAACCAAAAAAAATTTTTTAAAGATCTTTTTAAGACTCAGTTTTCTCATCTATACAATAGGTCCAGATTCTCCTTGCCTCTCAGTCTTGCTGTGAGACATCAACAGAGGAGGAATGCCTGGCACAGACCTTGGATATTATATGTGCTCAATTAAAGATAGCTTGAGGAGACAGGAGGAAGTGGTAGGCAGAGGGAGAAGAGAACAAAGCTGAGTGGGTGAGGTATAGAGAGGTACTCCCTAGAGTAAGTGGCCTGGAGATGGGCCTGCCCAGTGCCACACAGCTATGGCAGTTGCTAGAAGATGCTCTGCGGACCTGTCCCTACTAGACTGGAAGACAACACAGGTGAGGGGCGACTGCTTTCCAGTGTGTATTTAAGAAGCCCTGTCTCCTTCTGAGGAGACAGCTATGCCTCAGACAAACAAACAAGTACATGTTGGTCTGAGTTCTGCTCCCTCAGTGAGCGAGCTCGGTCAGCAGAGGATGTCCGAGCAAAGGAAGTGCATCCAAGTCCACTTTTGTCCAGCTGGAAGAAGGAGCCTGAACTGTGAGGCAAGACTGGGTTCTAGATCCCTCTGGGCTTCAGTTTCCCTCTCCACAAAATGACTAGATGCTCTAGGCATTTGTGTTCTTCTGCTGACAACTTCCTAGATACCTGGGTAGCTCAGGAAATAGCCCTGGGCAGAGCGCTTGCGAGCATGTAAAAAGGCGCTGGTTGGGACATAGCACTGCAAAACAAACAGAGCAGATGGTATAAATACAACAGCTTCAGGGGAAAGGGGAAAATGAGCCACGTGTGGTGGCACAAGTCTTTCGTCCCAGGACTTAGGAGCCTAAGGTAGAAGGATCACTGTGCATTTAAGGCCACCCCGGGACTACAGAGTGAGTTCCAGGTCAACCTAGGCTAGAATGAGACCTGCCTCAATATAGATAACATAATATATATCATTAATCAATATATATGATATATGTATATGTATATAAAAAAGAATCAATGGCAGTCTGGGTTCCTTTTAGTACACTGAGGTTTAAGGAAGAAAACCAAAAAGAAAGAAAAAGGAAGGAAGAAAGAAAAAGAGAAAGAGGCAGACATGGTGGCCCACACCTTTAATCATAGCACTAGTGAGGCAGAGGTAGGAGAACTGCTGTGAGTTCAAGGCCAGCTTGAGACTACATAGTGAATTCCAGGTCAGCCTGGGCTAGAGTGAGACCGTACCTCAAGCCTCCCCTCAAGAAAAAAAGAGGGATAGGAAGAAAGAAAGAAAGAAAGAAAGAAAGAAAGAAAGAAAGAAAGAAAGAAAGAAGGAAAAAAAGAAAAGAAAGGAAGGAAGGAAGAAAAGCAGGAAGAGAGGCAGGCAGGCTAGCTAGCTCCAGGGCAGGAAGATCTCTGACCAGAGAGCCCTCATGTCAGGGGACGGAGAGGAAAGTGGGCTGAAGGTTACAGAATTCAGACTTCATCACATGTGGTAGTGCACTGGGGAGGCCGCATTACATAGTGAGAGCCTGTGTCAGAAAAAAAAAAAGTGGGATGGAGAGATGGCTCAGTGGTTAAGGCACTTGCCTACAAAGCCAAAGGACCTCAGTTCAGTTCCCCAGGACCCACATAAGCCAGATGCACAAAGTGGTGTGTGAATCTGGAGTTTGTTTGCAGTGGCTGGACGCCCTGGTACATCCATTCTTTCTCTCTCTCTCTTCCTCTGACTCATTCTCTATCTCAAATATTTAAATATTTTTAAAAGTGGGAGCCAGGAGTGGTGGTGCATGCCTTTAATCCCAGGCAGAGGTAGGAGGATCACTGTGAGTTTGAGGCCACCCTGAGACTACATAGTGAATTCTAGGTCAGCATGAACTAGAGTGAGACCCTACCTTGAAAAAAAAAAAGAGGTGGGGGGGCTGGAGAGATGGCTCAGAAGCTTGCCTGAAAAGCCTAACCACCCAGGTTCGATTCTCCAGTACACATGTAAAGCCAGGTGCACAAAGTGGCATGTGCATCTGGAGTTCATTTCCGGTGGCTGGAGACCCCGGTGTGCCCAGTCTCTCTCTCGGTCTCCTTGCAAATAAATAAATAAACACACACACACACACACACACACACACACACACACACACACACACCTGTAATCCCAGTACTGTGGAGTCTGAGGTAGGAAGATCAAGGTCAGACTGTGCTACAGAGTGAGTTCCAGGTCAGCCTGGGCTACCTGGGTTAGAGAGAGACGATCCTGCTTCAGAAAAAAGAAAAAAAAAAAAGCAGGCTATGGTGGCTAACGCCTTTAATCTCAGCACTCAGGAGGCAGAGGTAAGAGAATCACTTCATGGCCACCCAACTACATAGTGAATTAAAAATTCCTGTTTTGAAAGACCAAAATAAATAAATAAAAACTAGGGGGGAGGGCTGGAGAGATGGCTTAACGGTTAAGCACTTGCCTGTGAAGCCTGAGGACCCTGGTCCGAGGCTCAACGCCCCAGGACCCACGTTAGCCAGAAGCACAAGGAGGCACACGCGTCTGGAGTTTGTTTGCAGTGGCTAGAGGCCCTGGCACGCCCATTCTCTCTCTGTCTCCCTCTTTCTCTCACTGTCTGTGGTTCTCAAATAAATAAATAAAAATAATTAAAAAAAAAAACTAGGGGGGAGGGAGGGAATTACCATGGGATTTTTTTTTTACAATCATGGAAGTTGTTAATTATATAAAAAAATGAATACATAATTTTAAAAATTAAAAAAAACCTAAAGCTAAAAGAGTGAGATCCTGCTTTAAAAAAAGAAAAGAAAAAGGGAAATTCAAGCCTTCTCATAAAAGGTGCAAAAAGAAAAGTGAAAGCATTTGCCTCCCCAGGAGGCAAGGAAAGCAGATGAAGGTCATAGCCTTGGTGACTCCCTGGGAGTCAAGCCAAATAAAAGACAAACAAATAGTAAGTAGAAAGAAGGAAAGGAAAACAGACGCTGGAAAAGCCAAATGTCCACCCTACCAAACCTTGGTAGGTAACAAGTCATTTCTACAGGTGGCGGTCTGTCTCTCCATGCCTGTCTCCTGGCCTGGTGGATGAACTAGGAGCCTCGTGGGGACAACTGCCTGTCTTCTCTGCGGTAGGCTGAGGAACATCCCAAATTGGCTCAGCAGAGCCTGCCCAGCCCAGAAGTCCTGCTCCCGGGCAAGTAACATCATGTCCCCGCTACAGCCACCCTGCTTCCCTACGCCAGAACCCTAAGAATCTCCTTGTCCAGGCTGAGAAAGGTGGGGACAATTGCCAGAAAACAAATGCCATGTACTAGCTTTTTATTGATTGTTTGTTTGAGGCGGGCTCTTGTTATATAGCCCAGGCTGGCCTGGGGCCTAACTACTACTTCTCCTTCTCCTTTTTTATTTTTGAGATTTTTTTTTTTTTTTTTTCCCTGAGGAAGAATTTTATTCTAGCCCTAAACTAATCTGAATTTATTCTCTAGTCCCAGGCTGGCCCCAAACTCACTGTAATCCTCCTAATCAGCAGCTCATTGTAGAAGTTAACCACATCCTGGTCCTGGGAGTTACAGGTCAGTCCAAGGGAAAAGAAGGAAGAAAAAGATAGGTAACAGAAAAGAGAAAGAAAGCAGCATTTAGGGGACAGAGGTAGAAGAATTGCCATGAGTTCAAGGCCACCCTGAGACTACATAGTGAGTTCCAGGTTAACCCCAGGTTAAAGCGAGACCCTACCTCAAAAAAAAAAAAAAAGAGAGAGAGAGAGAGAGAGACAGAGAGAGAGAAAAAAAGAGAGAGAAACAGAAGATTAAGGTTAGTCTTCATCATATCCTCCCCAAGGCCCTTTGATTCAGGTGATCCTCTAAGGACCTGATGAAGATTCAACCTTTCAGTCTGTCTCAGAAAAAACTTGTTTTTGTTTGTTTGTTTGTTTGGGTTTTTGTTTTTTTTAATTTTTTTTATTATTTATTTGAGAGTGACAGACACAGAGAGAAAGACAGATAGAGGGAGAGAGAGAGAATGAGCGCGCCAGGGCCTCCAGCCTCTGCAAACGAACTCCAGACGCTGTGCGCCCCCTTGTGCATCTGGCTAACGTGGGACCTGGGGAACCGAGCCTCGAACCGGGGTCCTTAGGCTTCACAGGCAAGCGCTTAACCGCTAAGCCATCTCTCCAGCCCTTTGTTTGTTTTTTGTTTGGTTTTGGTTTTTCAAGGTAGGGTCTCACTCTAGCTCAGGCAGACCTGGATTTCACTATGTAGTCTCAGGGTGGCCTCAAACTCACAGTGGTCCTCCTACCTCTGCCTCCTGAGTGCTGGGATTAAATGCGTGAGCCATCATACCCAGCTCAGAAATATCTTTTAAGAGAGAGGAAAACTTCATTCTGAGTCATAGGTTCAGAGGTTTCTGCCCATGGTCACTTGGGCCTATAGTGATGCAGTATGTCATGGCCAGAACACATTTTATTTTTTTTTTATTTATTTATTTAAGAGCAAGAGAGGCTACCAGGCACCAGGGCCTCCAGTCACTCTACAAACAAACTCCAGATGCATGTGCCAACTTGTGCATCTCGCTTATGTAGGTCCTGAGGAATCAAACCTGGGTCCTTTGGCTTTGCAAGCAAGCATCTTAACTATTAAGTCATCTCTTGAGCCCCAGAACACATTTTAGATGAGGCTTGTGTACTTCATGGAGCCCTGGAAGGAAAGAGAAGCCAGGAGTGGTGGCCGGGGCCTATAATCCCAGTACTTGGGAGGTGGAAGCAGGAGGATGATCACAAATCCAAAGCCAGCCTTGACTACAGGGCAAGTTTCAGACCAGCCACCTAAGATACTATGTGTCCCCCCACACCAAGATAAAGATGGAGCTGAGTGCAATAGTCCCTTTCAAGGACATGCCTCACTTCCTTCTGTCTCACCTCCTCAGTCAAGGTTCTGTTTACTTCCTAATAAGGTGACAGGCTGGTGACCAAGCCTTTGGCACATGGGTTTAGGAGCAAATATTTAAGATCCAAACCATCCTCAAGTAAAGGTAGATGTCTCCAAAATGAAGTGAGTAGGTGAGACCATCCACCAAGTCCATACACTGAGCAGAGAGCCTGACAAGGCTCCCATGAGCGCTGTGTGTGGAACCTCAAGAAAGTGAGGAAAGAAACCCCAGATTCAGAAAATCCCCGTGAAATGGATGTAATTAAGCATCCTCTCTGCTTGACAAATCTGAGCATCTTCTGGCACTCAAGATGTAATTAATGGTTCATTCTTTGGGGAAATAAGAATGACTTTAAAAAAGTATACTTATTGCTGGAGTGATGGCTTAGTCATTAAGGAACTTGCCTGCAAAGCCAAAGGACCCAGGTTCAATTCCCCAGGACCCACATAAGCCAGCTGCACAAGCTGCATCTGGAGTTTGTGTGCAGCAGCTTGAAAGCCCTGGCATGCCCAGTCTCTCTCTCTCTCTCTCAATCTGTGTGTGTGTGTGTGTGTGTTTCTTTCTATCTCTCTCTCTCTCTCTCGAAGTAAATAAATAATTTTTTTTTTTTTTTTTTTTTTTTTTGGTTTTTCAAGGTAAGGTTTCACTCTAGCCCAGGCTGACCTGGAATTCACTATGGAGTCTGAGGGTGGCCTCAAACTCACGGCGATCCTCCTACCTCTGCCTCCTGAGTGCTGGGATTAAAGGCGTGCGCCACCACGCCTGGCTATAAATAAAATTTTTAAAAGACTGTTTAAAAAGCGTATTGCTGCCAGGCGTGGTGGCGCACACCTTTAATCCCAGCACTCAGGAGGCAGAGGTAGGAGGATCGCCGTGAGTTCGAGGCCACCCTCAGACTCCATAGTGAATTCCAGGTCAGCCTGGGCTAGAGTGAGATCCTACCTCAAAAAAAAAAAAAAAAAAAAAAGTGTATTGCTGTGTACTCCATTTTTTTTTGTCTAAAAGAAAATCACTTTATTCTAACTCACAAACAATAACATCACACATCATAGATTTTGTTCTTTTTGTTAGTTTCTTTTGTAAAGGCCTCATGTAGCCCAGGCTGACCTGCAACTCACTATATAGCTGAGAATCATCTGGAACCCCTGATCCTTCTACCTCCATATCTCAAATGCTGGGATCACAGGTATGTGCCACCAACACAGATTTCACACAGCTTTTTTTTTTTTTTTTTTTGCTTTGTTTTTATTTTTGTTTCTTTTTTCTTTTTCCCTAGGTAACATCTCACTCTATCCCAGGTTGACCTGGAACTCACTCTCTGGTCCTAGGCTGGCCTTGAACTCAGAACAATCTTTCTACTTCTGCCTCCTGAGTGCTGGGATTAAAGGCATGCACCACCATCTCAGGCTCACATAGCTGTTTTAAGGAGACCACATAAAAATTTGTTCAACCCCACGCTCTATACCTTCAATAAACTTCTCCCCAGTCAGAGTGCCCTCTTGAGTGGCCATTTGGAAACTACAAAGCTATTGATAAGGAGAGGTTATCTTACAGTTTTAACATTTCACTGTTACACTTTTTAAAAAATGTTTACTATATATTTATTTATTTATTTGAGAGTAACAGACAAAGAGATAAAGAGGCAGAGAGAGAGAATGGGCATGCCAAGTCCTCCAGCCACTGCAGATGAACTCCAGACGCATGAGCCCCCTTGTGCATCTGGCTAACGTGGGTCCTGGGGAATTCAGCCTCGAACTGGGGTCCTTAGGCTTCACAGGCAAGCACTTAACCACTAAGCCATCTCTATAGCCCCACTGTTACATCAGAGCTGATTTTCTGTTTCTTCAACTTTTGAAAAGCTTTATTAGCATATCTCAGTTGTGCACAGTAATGGGTTTCTTTACGACATTTATAACATTCTTACCATATTCACCCATTACCCTTTCTGCCCTTCCCACTCCTGGTGATTCTTTCCTCTTCCCAGTCGTCTCCTTCTACTTTCATGTCTGATTTTGGTGACCAGAAAGATCGACTAGGGTTGCTTACCAGAACATAGGTGAGGAGCCATTTATTTACAGGATCCAATTTCGTTTTTTAATGGATTTTTTATTTATTTATTTATTACAGGCAGAGAAACAGAGAGGTAGGGAGAGAAAGGAAGGGAAAGAATGGGTACACCAGGGCCTCTAGCCACTGCAAACTCCACATGCATGTGCAACTGGCTTACATGGGTCCTGGGGAATTGAACCTGGGTCCTTAGGCTTCTTCAGGCAAATGCCTTAACTGCTAAGCCATCTCCTTGGCCTCCTAATTTCGTTCTTTTTTAAAATTTATTTTATTTTACTTTTCTTTATTTAACAGAGAAAGAGGGAAAGAGAGAGAGAGAGAGAGAGAGAGAGATTGACAGAGAGCAAATGGGTGTGCCAGGGCCTCCAGCCACTGCAAATGAACTCCAGATACGTTCACCCCTTGTACATTTGGCTACCGTGGGTCCTGGAGCATCTGCAGGTCCCCAGGGCCCAATGGTGGGAGGTTGTGGGGCTGGGCTCCCAGCTCAGAAGCCAAGGGTTCCCCTCAAGATGTCTGTGTGTGTTGCCCTCAGGAGATACATGGGAACAATGGATATTCACCAAGTATTTGGACTTGGAGGTCTCAGGACCACAGCGGGGAGAATGACAGCAGTCACCTTAGAATGCAGGGATGGGGGGTGCGTGGGAGAGGGATCTTCATGGCATGTTCCAGAATTAGTGCTTCCAACTGTTCCCTCAGGATGGGAACTGCAAGTCCGAGTTGGCTCCATTTGTCTCTTTTCTCTCTCTGTTCTTCCTTTTCTTCTCTTCTTTTTTCATCTCTGCTTCTCTTCTCTGTCTCTGCTCTGTCGTTATCTCCCCCCACCCTCTTTCTCTCTGAAACAGTGTCTTGTTATATAGCTCTGGCTAGCCTCAAACTTGTGATCTTCCTGCCTCAGCCTCCCCAGTGCAGGAATTATAGGTGTGAACTACCATGCCCAGGTTTGTTTGTTTTTTTTTTTTAAGGTGAGTCTTGTCAGTGGAGTGTTCAGCACTGAGATATCTCTATCAGATGTCCCAAGGTTCGGGATCCATTGCAGAAGAGGTGACAAAAAGAATGTAAGAGCCAAAGGAAGGGTAGGCGTGCTTATAATACTGTCTTCCAGACACAAAATGGCCTTGATATTCATGACCTCACAGCGCCTAACATTACCTACAGAAGACCATCATAATAATAAGGAGAAATTACAACATCAAAATAGAACAGAGACTAATTGGAAAGAAGAAGGAATTCAATGGAGGGTGTATTCAAAAGGAGAATGGGATGTGAGGGCGATCTGGCTTCAACATCTGCCACCCCATTGATCATCAGGGTTGATTCAGCGGATCTGCCTGGCTAGGCGGGTGTCCCCTTCCTCCCTCACCACTCCATGTGCGTCCCTCCTGAAGCTCCATGCTCAGTTGAAGAGGGCGACCTTCCCCAAATAGAGGAAGACCTGTCTTTGGTCAAGGGTATACAAATAGATGTGTTCCCCATACAAATTCTCAAGAGGAGGAAAATCGGGTGAGAGTGGGAATTATTATGGTTCATTGTCCATACTTATGGAAGTTAACAATAAAAAGTTAAAAAAAGGCCGGGTGTGGTGGCTCACGCCTTTAATCCCAGCACTCAGGAGGCAGAGGCAGGAGCATCGCCAAGAGTTTGAGGCCACCCTGAGACTACATAGCGAATTCCAGGTCAGCCTGGGCCAGAGTGAGACCCTACCTTGAACCCCCCCCCAAAAAAAAAGAGCTGGGCATAGTGGTGCACACCTTTAAACCCAGCACTTTGGAGGCCAAGGTAGGAGGATGACCTTGAATTTAAGTCTACCCTGACATTACATAGTGAATTCCAGGTCAGCCTGGGCCACAGCGAGACCCTACCTAAAAAAAAAAAAAAAAAAAAAAAAAAAGATGAGGTCTTCCTATGTTTCCCAGGCTAGTCTCCAACTCCTAGGCTCAAGATATCTTTTCACTCCAGACCCCAAGTAGCTAAGAACCACAGACATAAACCACTATGTCCAGCTTAAATGTGACTTCTAACCCACCAGCGCCATGGGAGAGTTCATAAAAACACATCCTAAAACAAAAAAATTCTATCCCCAAATCCAGTTAGGGTCCTTGGGCTTGTACAGAGTGAGACTCCATCCTGTGACTGAATGTTTAAAGGGCTGCGGGGGTAGAAGGGGGCTCCAACTCCTCCTCCATAACCAGACATCAGCTGGGGAGGATCCCTTCCCTGAGATGGAACCTCCTAACTGTGTTAGACAGGAAGAGAATGAAAGGGGAACATGTTCATTTCTGCTCACTAATGAACAATCCCAGAGTGCTGAGAAGCTCCCAGTCCTGGAATCTTAGGAAGAAAAAGCCCAAGCTGGCCCTGGCATATGGAGGGGGGCTGTGTCAAGAGGGCACACACAACCACACACACACACACACACACACACACACACATACACACACCCCAACACAGTCAGGGAAGGTTACTGCGGGGGGGTTGGGGGGACAGGTGCCAGTGGAGAGAAGGTTGGAACATGTGAAGGCTCTCCACACACTCTCAGCAAGTTGGGACATGACCTAGAAAAATATTGCAAGAGACTCTCCCATTTTCATGTGGTGCCTGATAAAGTAAGATGCTTGCTCTACATACCTGCTGTGAACTCTGGAGAAGAATCACAATGATTTTATTTTAGGATGAAAAGCCATATTTATAGCTTCTTTCCTAGTGCATTCTGAGAGACATGCCCCCCTTCCCAGGGTATCTCTGGCAAGAAACATAACATCGGGTCCACACTGTCCGGTGATGACCTGCTAGGACTCGATGGGACCACCTGTCACCTGCCCAACACCCTCCTGGGAAGACTCCCCTGTCCCCCTGCTGAAGTCCCCAGTACCAAAGACTTAAGTTGTAGGGACTAAAGAAATAGACCTGGAGAGGGCTGGAGAGATGGCTTAGCGGTTAAGCGCTTGCCTGTGAAGCCTAAGGACCCCAGTTCCCAGGTCCCACGTTAGCCAGATGCACAAGGGGGCGCACGCGTCTGGAGTTCGTTTGCAGAGGCTGGAAGCCCTGGCGCGCCCATTCTCTCTCTCTCCCTCTATCTGTCTTTCTCTCTGTGTCTGTCACTCTCAAATTAAAAAAAAAAGAAAAAAGAAGAAGAAGAAATAGACCTGGAGAAAGCCACAGTGGCAGGCACATCAAATATTCACAAGAAAAGACGTCCAGTTAAGATGATGGAGTAGGAACCATGCCAAAGCAGCCTAGGGAAGAAAAAGAAGAAAAAAAAAAAAAGCAAAATATACTCTTCTACCAAAAAGTGAAGGTGTATAAGAAAGTATCAACCACAGCAGAGAAGCGTCTAGAGCCCCCAGAAGCAGGCAGAAGCGGCTCCAGCAGTGGCGACACCAGGTTTGCATAGCTGCAGCCTCCAGGCTCAGCCTGAGCCACAGGAAAAGCCATGTGAGGGGATTTTCCACTCAAGCCAGCCTCCTCGCAAACTTGAGAAACATGAAGGGAGGACGGCAGGGACCAACAGAGTGGTTTGTGAGGAAGAGGATTGAAAGGAACAGCAGGAGAACTTCAGCCACCATCCACAGTCTCCCCTCCCCCCACCGCCAGTGCAAGCACCAGCCAGCACCAGAGACCTGGGGAAGGGAGCTCACCTACACCGCGCCCAGCACAGGCAATCAGAGCAGTGACCCAGGACCCAGCCAGCCTACCTGAGGCCCCAGAGCATAATGAGATGAGCTTAACCATCTAAATGGAACTTCAACAAGTACAGAGTTCCTGGCAGTTACAAAAATCTTCCAACTAAAAAAAAACCCAGGTCCAGATGGATTCACTGGTGGATTTTACCAGACCTTCATGGAAGAACTAATACCAACGCTTCTCAAACTTTTCCATAAAATAGAAAAGGAAGGAATACTACCAAATTCCTTCTATGAAGCCAGAATAACCCTGATACCAAAACCAAACAAAGATAGAACAAGAAAAGAAAATTACAGACCAATCTCCCTCATGAACATAGAGGCAAAAATTCTCAACAAAATATTGGCAAACAGAATACAAGAATATATCAGAAATATCACTTACTCTGACCAAGTAGACTTCATCCCAGAGATGCCGGGATGGTTCAACATATGCAAATCAATAAATGTAATACACTACATAAATGGATTGAAGGACAAAAATCACATGATCATCTCAACAGATGCAGAAAAGACATTCAACAAAATCCAACATTCTTTTTTTTAAACAATTTTTTATAGATTTATTTTTATTTGTTTATTTATTAGAGACAGAAAGAATGAGTGAGAATGTGTGTGTCAGGGCCTCTAGCTACTGCAAAGTAACTCCAGATGCATGTGCCCCTTGTGCATCTGGCTAACACAGGACCTGGAGAATTGAACTTGAGTCCTTTGGCTGAGCAGGCCAAAATCCAACATTCTTTTTTGGTAAAAGTCCTACAGAAAATGGGAATAGAAGGAACATATCTCAACATAATAAAGGCTATTTATGACAAACCTACAGCCAACATAATAGTAAATGAGGAAAAACTTGAAGCTTTTCCACAAAATTCAGAAACAAGACAAAGGTGTCCACTGTCCCCACTTTTATTTAATATAGTACTGGAAGTTTTAGCTAGAGCAATAAGGTAAGAGACACTCATAAAAGGGATACAAATTGGAAAGAGATCAAGTTATCATTATTTGCAAAGGATATGATTTCATACATAAAGGACACTAAAGACTCCCAGCAAACTGTTAGAGCTGATAAACACCTATAGCCATGTAGCAGGATACAAAATAAACACACAGCAATCAGTAGCTTGCCTATATCCTAACAACAAACATGTGGAGGATAAAATCAGGGAATCTCTCCCATTCACAATTGCCTTCAAAAATAAATAAATAGGGCTGGAGAGATGGCTTAGCCATTAGCATTTGCCTGCAAAGCCAAAGGACCTGATTCAATGCCACAAGACCCACCTAAGCCAGATGCAGAAGAAGGAACATGCATCTGGAGTTCGTTTGCAGTGGCTGGAGGCCTTGGTGTGCCCATTCTCTCTCTTTCGCTCTCTATACCTCTTTCTCTCTCCTTTCCTCTCTCAAAATAAATAAACAAATTTTAAAATAAATAAATAAATAAAGCACCTTGGAATAAACCTAACCAAGGAAGTGAAGGATCTCTACAATAAGAACTTTAAAATACTCAAGTGAGGGCTGGAGAGATGGCTTAGCGGTTAAGCGCTTGCCTGTGAAGCCTAAGGACCCCGGTTCGAGGCTCGGTTCCCCAGGTCCCACGTTAGCCAGATGCACAAGGGGGCGCATGCATCTGGAGTTCGTTTGCAGAGGCTGGAAGCCCTGGCGCGCCCATTCTCTCTCTCTCCCTCTATCCGTCTTTCTCTCTGTGTCTGTCTTTCTCAAACCAATAAATAAAATAAATAAATAAATAAATAAATGTTTAAAAAAATAAAATAAAATACTCAAGTGAGAAATTTCAGAAGACACTAGGAAATGGAAAGACATCTCATGTTCTTGGATTGGAAGAATCAATATTGTGAAAATGTTCTTACCAAAAGCAATCTACACATTTAATGCAACCCCCATCAAAATCCCAATGGCATTCTTCATGGAAATAGAAAAAAAAAATCCTAAAATTCATTTGGAAGCACAAAAATCATCAAATGGCCAAAACAATTCTGAGCAACAAAAATAAGGCTGGTGGTATCACCATACCCAATTTTAAGCTATATTACAAAACCATAGGAACAAAAACAGCATGGTACTGGCACAAAGTCAGACATGTAGATCAATGGAACAGAATAGAGGACTCAGATGTTAATCCAGGCAGCTACAGCCATCTGCTTTTGAGAAAAATGCCCAAAAAAAGTCTTTGGAGAAAAGACAACCTCTTAAACAAGTGGTGCTGGGAAAACTGGGTATCTACATGTAGAAGGATGAAAATAGATCCTTATCTTTTTCCATGCATAAGAACCAAGTCCAGATGGATCAGGGACCTTAATAAGACCTGAAACTCTGAAACTGCTAGAGAAAAAAGTAGGGGAAACCCTTCAACATATTGGTATAGGGAATGACTTTCTGAATATAATCCCAGTTGTTCAGGAAATAAAACCACTAATCAACCACTGGGATCTCATGAAATTACAAAGCTTTTGTGCAGCAAAGGACACTACAAATAGAGCAAAGAGACAACCTACAGAATGGGAGAAAATCTTTGCCAGCTACACATCTGATAGAGAATTAATATCCAGAATATACAAAGAACTCAAAGAACAAAAAAAAGTAAGAAATCTACAACCCAATTAAAAATGGACTATGGGCGGGGGGAGAGGGAGGGTATTACCATGGGATACTTTTTATAATCATGGAAAATGTTAATAATAATTGAGAAAAAAAATAAAGTAAAATGCAACTAAAACCACAAAATAATGGGCTATGGAACTAAATAGAGAGTTCTCAAAAGAAGTACAGATGGCATATAAACATCTAAAAATGTTCTGCATCCTTAGCCATCAGAGAAATACAAATTAAAACTACTTTGAGATTCCATTTCACTCCTGTCAGAATAGCTACCATCAAGAAAACAAATAATAATTGTTGGCAAGGGCGCAGAAAAAGGGGAACCCTTCTACTCTGTTGGTGGGAAGGTAATCTGGTATAGCCATTGTGGAAATCAGTGTGGAGGTTTTTGAGACAGCTAAAAATAGATTTACCATATGATCCAGCTATACCACTCCTAGGCATATATTCTATGGACTCTTCTCACTACCTTAGAGATACTTGCTCAACCATCTTTATTGCTGTTCTATTCACAATAGTTAGGAAATGGAACCAGACTAGATGTCCTTCAAAGGATGAGTGGATAATAAAAATGTGGTACTATAAGCCGGGCATGGTGGCACACGCCTTTAATCCCAACACTTGGGAGGCAGAGGTAGGAGGACACCCTGAGAATACAGAGTGAATTCCAATTCCAGGTCAGCCTGAGCTACCTTGAAAAAACCAAACAAAAAAAAAATGTGGTACTGTGATGGTTAAGGAGTTGTCAACTTGATCTGTTTAGTAATCCACAGAAATCCCTTTCAGGTAGATCTCAGAGGTTGCTTCCAGGAAGAATTAACTGAAGGAGGAAGTCTTTCTCCTGGAGTAGCCCTTCCCTCAGAGCGGGCGGCCCCTCTCTGATGGGAACCTTATGTAAGGAAGCTCTGGGTGAAAAGAGCCCCTTCCTTCCTCCACTTGGCTGCCCTAGCTGCTTGCTGCCTTCCAGCGTGGACTGAAGACCAGCGTCAACTGAAGACCCGCGTGGGTTGAAAACCTGTGGCTGGGGCTGGAGAGGTGGCTTAGTAGTTAAGGCGTTTGCCTGCAAAGCCAAATGATCCTGGTTCGACTCTCTAGGACCCACATAAGCCAGATGCACAAGGGGGCACAAGCATCTGGAGTTCATTTGCAATAGCTGGAGGCCCTGGCATGCCCATTCTCACTTTCCTTCTTTCTCTCTCTCAAATAAATAAAGAAAATATATTTAAACACACACACACACACACACAAAGAAAACCTGCAGCTCCTTGGGAAGCCTCCAGGCCCTCAGTGGCGGATTGGGACTGCTGAGGCATCGAGCCACGTGGACGAGCAGATACCGAGTTCCTTGATTCTCAGGCCTGCAACTGCTACTGGACTACTGTAAATTAATCCAATAAATTCCTTTTTAAATATAATTCATTTTAGCAGTTTGGTTTCTCTAGAGAACCCTGACTAATACATTTACACAATACATTTACACAATGGAGTTCTATTCAGTGGTAAAGAAAAATGAAATTTGCAAGGAAATGGATGGATCTGGAAAGGATTATTCTAAGTGAGGTAACCCAGGCCCAGAAGGCCAAACATCACATGTTCTCTCTCATATGTGGATCCTAGCTACAAATGTTTAGATATGTGTGAGCTGGAACCAAATATTGGTAGCAAAGGCCAGTAAGCTAGCAAAAGGATATAAGGGAGGGAAGAGAGGGAAAGACTTAAGGGAGTGGTTATATGTAAGTGGAAGGAAAGATTACATGGAGTGGAATGGCTTAAGTGAGACCAGGGGAAGAGACTGAGCGAAAGAAGGGTGGGGGGAGGGTCAATCAAAATTCAAGATATTCTGAATAAGACATATATGAAAGCCTACTTTTTTTGATAATGGCACCTCCAGAAGTTATAGATTGTTACTAGAAAATTTTCAGTGCCAGGGATGGGATATCTTCCAGTGAGTTGTGGGCCAGGGAGGTCCCTGTTGCCTCCAAAACATTACAGGCTATTACCAAGGCCCTTAGTTTCCCTTGAGAAGCACATAGTAAGACCCTATTGCTGAAGACTCCACATGCCTGGGGTAGGGGCAAGGTCACTGAGAAATCAAGCTGGGGCTGAGCTGAAAGCCTTCTCCCTCTAGACCAGCTGACAGAAAGCTGGAAAAGCTGCACTGCATGCAGCCCTATGAGAGACAGAAGTCATCAGTGATGAGAACAGTGGACACTGAAAGCTTCAAGTTTGGTCAGCCAGGCCAAATGATTGAATGGGTGCCACAGTGGCATGTCTGTTCTGGGGGAAAACAACTGTTCTCTATTTGGATTGAAGGCCTGCTCTATGGGAGGGAATATATGCCTGGTACTGAAAACCTAATCAAAAGCCTATGGCAGGGGAGATCATGAGCCTTAAGGGTATAAAGCCTGGTCTTGTCTGGATAAATGCATATATTACTGTTGCAGTCCGGTTCGCATTGCTGGTAGAAATCACCCAACCAAGAGCAGCTTCTGGGAAAAAGAGATTTATTTTGGCTTACAGGCTCAAGGGAAAGCTCCACGATGGCAGGGGAAAATGATGGCATGAGCAGAGGGTGGACATCACCCCCTGGCCAACATAAGGTGGACCACAGCAACAGGAGGGTGTGCCAAACACTGGCATGGGGAAACTGGCTATAAAGCCCTTAAGCCCGCCCCCAACAATACACTCCCTCCAGGAGGCATTAATTCCCAAATCTCCATCAGCTGGGGACCTAGCATTCAGAACACCTAAGTTTATGGGGGACACCTGACTCAAACCACCACAATTACTCTCACCAAACTGTCCTGTAAGCACTACACTTAATGTTCATATTCATATATTAATGTTACTCTCACTTTTGGTTAGAGAAGCTTCACTGTTCAGATGGCAGTGACCACTGGGATGACCCAAGAGACAACATCATGCTGAGAAGTGACAGAGGAGTGTCCAGCACTGAAACATCTCTATAACATGCCCCAAGGCTCAGGATCCACTGTGGAAAAGGTGGCAGAAAGAGTATAAGAGCCAAAGGAAGGGTAGGACTCCTTACAATGCAACTGTCTAGACAAAAATTGGCCTTGATATCCACGACCTCACAGTACCTACCAATACCTTCACAAGACCCTCATAATAGAAGGACAAGATGATGACAACAAAATAAAAGAGAGACTAACGGAGACAGCAAGGTGATATAATGGATAGTGGAATTGTGAAGGGGAAGGTGGGGGAGGGGAGGAATTATCATGGTTTATTGTCTATATGTATTGAAATTGTCAATAAAAAGAATCTATACGGGCTGGAGAGATGGCTTAGCAGTTAAGGACCTTGCCTGCAGAGCCTAAGAACCCAGGTTCGATTCCCCAGGACCCACGTAAGCCAAATGCACAAAGTGGTGCATGTGTCTGGAGTTCATTTTCAGCGGCTAGAGACCCTGGTGTGTCCATTCACATTCTCTCTCTCTCTTTCTCTCTCCCAAATAAATAAAAAAAAAAAAAAAAAAAAGGAATCTATACAATAGGGTTGGAGAGATGGCTTAGTGGTTAAGGCACTTGCCTGCGAGGCCTAAGGACCCCGGTTCAATTTTTTAGGTCCCACATAAGCCAGATGCATATGGTGGTGCATGTGTCTAGAGCTCATTTGCAGTGGCTAGAGGCCCTGGTGCGCACATTCTCTCTATATATAATAAATAAATAAAATAAAATTTAAAATTATACATTAAATACAATATTCATAAGGAAACAATCAGTTTCTTGAAGATGAGAGAATTTCCAGAGGAAATGTTGGAACCTTGCTTGGCTCAATGCCTGTGGGAAAGGGCTGTGACTTCTGGTTCCGGCCCTCCTGTAATTGCAGCTTCTCTCTCTCTCTCTCTCTCTCCCTGTTCCTCTGAAGCCTTGCCTAGATGGGCTTGGGCCTCAGACAGCCAGCAATGCAGGAACCCTTGGGATCTGAACTCAGATACACAAGCTTGCGCAGCAAGCACTTTACCCACTGAGCTATTTCTCCAGTCCCTTGTGATTGATTTTAGTATTTGTTCCATGCTATATTTTATTTTATTTTATTTTTTGGAGGTAGCTTCTCACTCTAGTCCGGGCTGACCTAGAATTCACTCTGTTGTCTCAGGGTGGCCTTGAACTCAAGGTGATCCTCCTACCTCTGCCTCCTGAGTGCTAGGATTAAAGACGTGTGCCACCATGCCTGGCTTCATATTAAAGTGGTAACACTTCAGCCACACTGCTTTTAACAGAATACATTAATGCATCTGTCTCTAGTTGCTGGGGAAGTGAACCTTTTGACACAGACAGATCATGTGTGGGAAGTAAAGTGGTAATTAACTCATTGTTCCTTTAGATCTCCCTGGGGTCTCCAGCTTTGCTGAAGAAATTGATGCCCCATCTTACTCTCAGGGTTTCTCTGTGTCATCTTGGGGTCTCCTCATATCATTCTCCTCTTGATTCCATCCTAGGACCTTTGCACATGCTGGGCTACTCCCCTGGAGTGCTTTCCCGTCCTCTCGATATGCGCACGCCAGGCCTGTTCTTCCCACTTCTGTGGCCATCTCTTCTTTGAGATCTTTAGAGTTTTCCACTGGGCAGGTCAGATCTCTTGTTTCTTCTGTAAACATGTTTTTAAATTTATTTTTGTTTGTTTATTTAAGAACGACAGAGAGAGAGTGAGAGAGAGAGAAAGAGAATGGGCACGCCAGGGCCTCTAGCCATTGCAAACGGACTCCAGATGCGAGCGCCCCCTTGTGCATCTGGCTAACGTGGGTCCGGGGGCATCGAGCCTTGAACCCGGGTCCTTAGGCTTCACAAGCAAGTGCTTAACCACTAAGCCATCTCTCCAGCCCTGAAAACATTTTTAAAATTAATTAATTAATTTTGGGGGGGGCTCTTCAAGGGAGGGTCTCACTCTAACTCAGGCTGACTTGGAATTCACTATGTAGTCTCAGTGTGGCCTCAAACTCATAGCAATCCTCCTACTTAGGCCTCCCAAGTGCTGGGATTAAAGGTGTGCACAGCCACACCTGGCGCTTTCTTTAAATTAATTTTTATTTCTTTTACTTGAATGAGAGAGAAAGTATGGGTGCACCAGGGACCTCCTGCCACTACAAATGAACTTCGGACACATGTGCCACTTTGGGCATCCAGCCTCACATGGGTACTGGGGAATCAAACTCATCAGGCTTTGCAAGCAAGCACCTTTAGCCACTGAAACATCTCTCCAGCTCCCAGATCTTTTTTGTTTTTGTTTTTTGTTTTTTGAGGTAGGGTCTCACTCTGGCCCAGGCTGACCTGGAATTCACTCTGTAGTTTCAGGGTGACCTCAAACTCACAGTGATCAGTCCTATCTCTTTCTCCCAAGTGCTGGGATTAAAGATGTGTGCCACCACACACGGCTGATCTTTTGTTTCTTGATGTTTAAAAAAAATTTAGTTGGGGATGGAGAGATGGCTTAGCAGTTAAGTGCTTGCCTGTGAAGACTAAGGATTCTGGTTTGAGGCTCCATTCTCCAGGACCCACATAATCCAGATGCCCAAGGTGGCACATGCGTCTGGAGTTCATTTGCAGTGGCTGGAGGCCATGATGCACCCATTCTCTCTCTCTCTCCTCTCTCTCTCTCTCTCTCTCTCTCTCTCTCTCTCTCTCTCTCTTCACCTTCTCTGCCACTTTCTGTGTCTGTTGCTCTCAAATAAATAATTAATTAATTAAAAAAAAAATTAGCCGGGCATGGTAGCACACGCCTTTAATCCCAGCACTTGGGAGGCAGAGGTAGGAGGATCACCGTGAGTTCAAGGCCATCCGGAGATTACATAGTGAATTCCAGGTCAGCTTGGGCTACAGTGAGACCCTCCCTCGAAAAACCAAACAAAAAAAATTTTTTTTTGTTTAGTCATTTATGTGTGTGGGTGTGTACACATACCAGTGTCTCCCACCACTGCAAACAGAATGCTGGATACTTGTACCACCTTTTGCATGTGGTGGCAAGGGCCTTTATCTGCTGAGCCATATTCTCAGCCCTTCCTAAAGTTTCCTTTTTTAAAAAAAAAAAAAAAAAAAGAGGGGGAGAGAGAATTGGCGTGCTAAGGCCTCTAGCCACTGTAGTTGAACTCCAGATGTGTGTGCCCCTTGTGTGTGTGAAGGCAGTGGGTGAAGGGAGCTGTTTGTAGATGACAGGCATATTTGAAGATTAAGAGGAAGGAGTTAGAAATGAACGGACATTAGGATGAAGGGCAAAACCAAGTTTTTGGAGGGAGTTATTTTTGTTTTTTAATGTTTGCTTGTTTTTAATACTGTAGATTGAATCCAGGGCCTTGCTGGTACAAGGCAAGTGCTCTGCCCCAAAGTACACCCTCAGCTGGAATTTTTTTTCCATTAAATTCCTTCTTTAAACTTTTTTATTGACAGCTTCTATAATTATAAACAATAAACCATGATATTTCCCTCCCCATCCTCACCTCCCCACACACAAATCCACCCTCCATCATGCCGCTTCTCCCTCTCAAATCGTCTCTTATTTGTATGTCGTGCTCTTTTCCTCATATTATAAAGATCTTATGAAGGTAGTGAAGAAGGATAGGAGAAAACTAGATAATTTTTAGGCAGTCTCAGTTAGGGATTGAGGATCAAAGAGAACCATGAAATGACACCCAGAAGTGGAAGTCATGGCTGATGAAGACTGTACAGAACACCGCCTAGATGGGCTGGCCCAGGGACCTGTCCTCTAAATTCACCAACCAATCTTGTCTTCCCTTGCTTATAAAGGCTCCTGTGTTCTTCCTGTCAAAAAAAAAAAAAAGGTGAGAGTAGCATTGCTATATGAGTATGAACATTAAGAAAAGTGCATGAAGCTGGGTGTGGTGGCGCACACCTTTAATCCCAGCACTCGGGAGGCAGAGGTAGGAGGATCGCCGTGAGTTCAAGGCTACCCTGAGACTACATAGTTAATTCCAGGTCAGCCTGCACCAGAGTGAGACGCTACCTTGAAAAAGAAAAGAAAAGAAAAGTGCATGAGCCAGGTGTGGTGACACACGCCTTTAATCCCAGCACTTGGGTGGCAGAGGTAAGAGGATCACCATGAGTTCAAAGCCACACTAAGATTACATAGTTAATTCCAGGTCAGCCTGAGCCAGAGTGAGACCCTATCTCGAAAACAACAACAAAAAAAGTGCATGAGCAGAGGGTGGACATCACCCCCAGGCCAACATAAGGTGGACCATAGCAACAGGAGAGTGAGCCAAAACCAGCAAAGGGAAACTGGCTATAACACCCATAAGCCCGCCCACAACAATACACTCCCTCCAGGAGGTGTTAATTCCCAAATCTCCATCAACTGGGAAACTAGCATTCAGAACACCTAAGTTTATAGGGGGCACCTGAATCAAACTACCACATATGCCATCTGTATTTCTTCCCTTTTGAGAACTTTCTATTTGGTTCCATAGCTTAAATTGGGTTGTTTCATTTCTTTTTTTTTTTTTTACATTTATTTATTTTTTTTAATTTTACAATTTTTATTAACATTTTCCATGATTATAAAAAAATATCCCATGGTAATTCCCTTCCTCCCCACCCCCACACTTCCCCCTTTGAAATTCCACTCTCCATCATATTACCTCCCCATTACAATCATTGTACTTACATATATACAATATCAACCTTTTAAGTATCCTCCTCCCTTCCTTTCTCTTCCCTTTATATCTCCTTTTTAACTTACTGACCTTTGCTACCAAGTATTTTCCTTCTCACGCAGAAGCCCAATCATCTGTAGCTAGGATCCACATATGAGAAAGAACATGTGGCACTTGGCTTTCTGGGTCTGGGTTACCTGACTTAGTATAATCCTTTCCAGGTCCATCCATTTTTCTGCAAATTTCATAACTTCATTTTTCTTTACCGCTGAGTAGAACTCCATTGTATAAATGTGCCACATCTTCATTATCCACTCATCAGTTGAGGGACATCTAGGCTGGTTCCATTTCCCAGCTATTATAAATTGAGCAGCAATAAACATGGTTGAGCACATACTTCTAAGGAAATGAGATGAGTCCTTCGGATATATGCCTAGGAGTGCTATAGCTGGGTCATATGGTAGATCAATCTTTAGCTGTTTTAGGAACCTCCACACTGTTTTCCACAATGGCTGGACCAGATTGCATGCCCACCAGCAGTGTAGAAGGGTTCCTCTTTTTCCACATCCCCGCCAACATTTATGATCATTTGTTTTCATGATGGTGGCCAATCTGACAGGAGTGAGATGGAATCTCAATGTAGTTTTAATCTGCATTTCCCTGATGACTAGTGACGTAGAACATTTTTTTAGATGCTTATATGCCATTCGTATTTCTTCCTTTGAGAATGCTCTATTTAGCTCCATAGCCCATTTTTTGATTGGCTTGTTTGATTCCTTATTATTTAACTTTTTGAGTTCTTTGTATATCCTAGATATTAATCCTCTATCAGATATATAGCTGGCAAAGATTTTTTTCCCATTCTGTAGGTTGCCTCTTTGCTTTTTTCACTGTGTCCTTTGCAGTGCAAAATCTTTGTAATTTCATGAGGTCCCAGTGATTAATCTGTGGTTTTATTGCCTGAGCAATTGGGGTTGTATTCAGAAAGTCTTTGCCAAGACCAATATGTTGAAGGGTTTCCCCTACTTTTTCCTCTACCATTTTCAGAGTTTCAGTTCTGATGTTAAGGTCTTTAATCCATTTGGACTTAATTCTTGTGCATGGCGAGAGAGAAGAATCTATTTTCATCCTTCTGCAGATATATATCCAGTTTTCAAAACACCATTTGCTGAAGAGGCTGTCTCCTCTCCAATGAGTATTTTTGGCATTTTTATCGAATATCAGGTGGCTATAGCTACTTGGGCTTACATCTGGGTCCTCTACTCTGTTCCACTGATCTACATGTCTGTTTTTGTGCCAGTACCATGCTGTTTTTGTTACTATGGCTCTGTAGTATAGGTTAAAATCAGGTATGGTGGGCTGGAGAGATGGCATAGCGGTTAAGCGCTTGCCTGTGAAGCCTAAGGACCCCGGTTCAAGGCTCGGTTCCCCAGGTCCCACGTTAGCCAGATGCACAAGGGGGCACATGCGTCTGGAGTTCGTTTGCAGAGGCTGGAAGCCCTGGCGCGCCCACTCTCTCTCTCTCCCTCTATCTGTCTTTCTCCCTGTGTCTGTCACTCTCAAATAAATAAATTTAAAAAAAAATCAGGTATGGTGATACCACCAGCCTTATTTTTGTTGCTCAGTATTATTTTAGATATTCGAGGTTTTTTGTGATTCCAAATGAATTTTTGGATTGTTTTTTCTATTTCCATGAAGAAAGCCTTTGGAATTTTGATAGGGATTGCATTAAATGTGTAGATTGCTTTAGGTAAGATTGCCATTTTCACAATATTGATTCTTCCAATCCAGGAACAAGGGATGTTTCTCCACTTTCTAGTGTCTTCTGCAATTTCTCACATGAGTGTTTTAAAGTTCTCACTGTAGAGATCCTTTACTTCCTTGGTTAGGTTTATTCCAAGGTACTTTATTTTTTTTTTTTTTTGATGCAATTGTGAATGGGAGTGATTCTCTGATTTCATCCTCTATGTGTTTGTTGTTAGCATATATGAAGGCTACTGATTTCTGTGTATTTATTTTGTATCCTGCTACATGGCTGTAGGTTTTGATCAGCTCTAACAGTTTGCTAGTAGAGTTTTTAGGGTCCTTTATGTATAGAATCATGTCATCTGCAAATAACGATAACTTGATCTCTTCCTTTCCAATTTGTATCCCTTTTATGTGTGTCTCTTGCCTTATTGCTATAGCTAAGACTTCCAAAACTATATTAAATAAAAGTGGGGACAGTGGACGCCCTTGTCTTGTTCCTGATTTTAGTGGAAAAGCTTCCAGTTTTTCCCCATTTAGTAATATGTTGGCTGTAGGCTTGTCATAAATAGCCTTTATTATATTGAGATATGTTCCTTCTATTCCCAGTCTCTGTAGCACTTTTATCATGAAGGGATGTTGGATTTTGTCAAATGCTTTCTCTGCATCTAATGACATCATATGATTTTTGTCCTTCAGCCCATTTATATAATGTATTAATTACATTTATTGATTCATGTATGTTGAACCATCCCTGCATCTCTGGGATAAAGCCTAGTTGGTCAGGGTGAATGATCTCTCTGATATATTCTTGTGTTCTGTTTGCCAATATTTTGTTGAGAATTTTTGCATCTATGTTCATGAGGGAGATTGGTCTGTAATTTTCTTTTTTTGTTCTATCTTTGCCTGGTTTTGGTATCAGGGTGATGCTGGCCTCATAGAAGGAGTTTGGTAGAATTCCTTCTTTTTCTATTTCCTGGAAAAGCTTAAGAAGCAATTGTGTTAGCTCTTCCTTAAAGGTCTGGAAAAATTCAGCAGTGAATCCATCTGGGCCTGGGCTTTTTTTAGTTGGGAAATTATTGATAACTGTTTGGATCTCCATGTTTGTTATAGGTCTATTTAAGTGATTAATCTCACTTTGATTTAATTTAGGTAGGTCATATAAATCAAGGAAATCATCCATTTCTTTCAGATTTTCAAACTTTGTGGAATATATGCTTTTATAGTATGTCCCTATGATTTTTTGAATTTCTCTGGAATTTGTTGTGATGTTACCTTATTCATCTCTGATTTTATTAATTTGTGTCTCTTCTCTCCTTCTTTTGGTCAGATTTACTAAGGGTTTATCAATCTTGTTTATCCTTTCAAAGAACCAACTCTTTGTTCCATTAATTCTTTGGATTGTTTTTTTTTTTTTTTTTCTATTTCATTAATTTCTGCCCTAATCTTTATTATTTCTTCCCGTCTACTGATTTTTGGTTTGCCTTGTTCTTCTTTTTCCAAGGCTTTAAGGCAAAGCATTAGGTCGTTTACTTGCGACCTTTCTAATTTCTTAATATAGGCACTTAAGGCTATATATTTACCTCTTAGAACTGCCTTCATTGTGTCCCAGAGATTTTGGTATGTTATGTTCTCATTATCGTTTGACTCTATAAATTTTTTGATTTCCTTCTTGATTTCTTCATTGACCCATTCATCATTTAGTAGTGTATCGTTTAGTTTCCATGATTTTGTGTATGCTCTATAGCGTTTCTTGCTACTGATTTGTAGTTTAATTCCATTGAGGTCAGATAGAATGCAAGGAATTATTTCCATTTTCCTGAATTTGTTAAGATTTGCTTTGTGTCCTAATATATGGTCTATTTTAGAGAATGTTCCATGTGCTGCTGAAAAGAATGTATATTCTGCAGCCTTTGGATGAAATGTCCTGTATATATCTGTTAGGTCCATTCCTTCTATGACCTCATTTAGTCCAGATGCCTCTCTGTTTATTTTTTCCTGGGATGACCTGTCAGTTGATGAGAGTGGGGTGTTAAAGTCACCTACCACCACTGTGTTTGGTATTATCTGTGACCTTAGTTCTAATAGTGTTTGTTTGACAAGTTTGGTAGCCCCCATGTTAGGTGCATATATGTTTAGGATTGTAATGTCCTCCTGTTGGAGTGTGCCCTTAATCAATATAAAGTGACCATCCTTATCTTTCTTGACTAACGTTGGACTGAAGTCTACCTTGTCAGATATTAGGATAGCGACCCCTGCTTGTTTTCTAGGCCCATTTGCTTTAAACACCGTCTTCAAACCTTTCACCCTAAGATAATGTCTATCCTTTGTAGAAAGGTGAGTTTCTTGGAGACAACAACTTGTAGGATCCTGCTTTTTAATCCAGTCTGCAAACCTATGTCTTTTTGTTGGGGCATTGAGGCTGTTGATATTAAGAGATATTATTGAAAGGTGTGTATTTATGTTTGCCTTTTTTTTTTTTTTTTTTTTGTGGTTCCAGTTCTACCTGTGCTCTCTTCTGATAACTAGTATTTGAGTACTGCATGTTTTTTCTAGGTTCCTTATATGTGTGCTTTTCCTTTTCTTCGGCATGGAGGATTCTATCAAGTACTTTCTGTACAGCTGGTTTTGTCTTCAAATACTCCTTTAACCTGCTTTTGTCATGGAATGTCCTTATTTCTCCGTCTATTTGAATGGATAACTTTGCAGGATAAAGTAAACTTGGTTGACAGTTGTTATCTTTCAGAACTTGGAATATATCACTCCAAGCCCTTCTGGCTTTAAAAGTTTGTGTTGAATAATCTGCTGTAATCCTGATGGGTTTGCTTTTGTAGGTAACTTGATTTTTCTCTCTAACTGCTTTCGATATTTTTTCTTTGGTGTGTATGTTTGGAAGTTTAATTATAATATGGTGAGGAGAGGTTCTTTACAGGTTTTGTCTGGCTGGGGTTCTAAAGGCTTCCTGTATCTGCATTGGCACCTCTTTCCCAAATTGGGGAAAATTTTCTTCTATGATTTTGTTCAAGACGCCTACTATGCCATTGGAGTGGAATTCTTGTCCTTCTACTATGCCCTGAATTCTTATATTGGATCTTTTCATAGTGTCCCAAATATCTTGAAATTCCCACTCATACTTTTCTATAAGTTTGTCTTTCTCTTTGTTGGACTGTATTAGATCTGTCACCTGGTCTTCTAGCTTAGATATTCTGTCCTCTCCCTCATCCATCCTATTGGTGAGATTTTCTACAGAGTTTTTTTATTTCATTAACTGTGTTCTTCATTGCTAGTAATTCTGACTGGTTTTTCTTTATTATTTCTATTTCCTTATTTATGTCTTGTATTGCCTTCTTTATTTCATTAAATTGGTGTCCTGCATCTTCTTTGATTCCTTTGATTTCCTCTTTGATGCTTTTGATTTGTTCTTTGACCTCTTTGAACATATTTATAATCATTCTTTTGAACTCTTTCTCAGGCATTTCCCCTAACTCGTTCTCACTGGAGCACATTTCTGATGCATTAATACTTTTAGGTGGATTCATATCGTCTTGCTTTTTAGTGCTTCTTGTGTTATAATGTATATATTTTTGCATCTTGGATTAAGTTAATGCTTGGATTTTCTAGCTAGCTGGGTATTCTTAGCTGATTTGATGTTATATATTTTCAGGGTAGGAGCTTAAGGTGTTAGGTGTGGCTCTTAAGACTCTCAGAGTATCTACAAAGGTGTTCCTAGGGGCTGAGTATCTCTGCTATGGGAGTATTCAAGCAGTCTGAGTGGAATAAAATACAGGTAGATTCTAAAAGTTAACTAAACACTGTACACATTCAATCAGAAATAGCCCCAAGTATGTATGCAAGAGTAGTTATTATAACGACCAGATCCTCTATCAACAAAGAGGTTAAGATTTCTGGTCTGTGGAGGGATCCAAGTCAGCTTGCCACCAAGTGAGACCCTTCCCTGGTGCAATCCCAGTTACCTTGGATGATTTTGGTCTCAGTGGTCAGGCTGCTGTTCTGATTTCTGGAGCTGGGCACTGGCTTTTCCTGTGGGGCAAACCGAGCCTGGCAAGTGTGGCCCTGCAGATCAGCACCCCTGCTGCTGGAACTGCTGCTGCTAAAGCTGCCGCTGCTGGGTCTGTAGCCGCTGCTGCCTCTGCTGCTGCTGCTGCTGCCTCTGCTGCTGCTGTAGCGGCCACTGCTGGAGCCACCACTGCTGCTGAAGCTGCTGCTGCTGTGTCCACTGACGCTGCTTCCACTGAAGCTGCTGCTGCAGGATGTGCCACTGCTGCCGCTCCTGGGTCTGCTGCTGCTGGGGCCACTGTTACCGGTGCCGGAGCCACCGATGTTGCTGCCGAACTCTGTTCCTGCTTGGGTCCCGCTTTTGGCTCAAGTTGGCGTGGCCGGTCCCGGGATGCTGCTCTGTTCACTGGAGCTGGGCTCAGGCGGTGGGGCAGGGGAGGGAGCTGCCGCTGCTTTGGTTCTCTCGCTGTTCCACGTGTTCTTCTACCTCATGGTCTGCTCCTCCGTTGCTCACTGCCGCTCTCCCTTCACATTTCCTGAGTTGCGGAGAGCGCCGGTGTGAGTGGAAAATCCCTGCACCTGGCTTTTCCTGCAGCTGGAGCCGAGTCTGGCCACTTTCTGTTGCGCTGCCGCCACTGCGGTTTGCAGAGCTGCCAGAGCTGCTTTTGCCGGCCTGTGCGGGCTCTGGATGCTCTGGATTTCTCCTACTTCTCTACTGCCACTTCAATTTCCTATACACCTCACTTTTTAGTAAAAGTGTGTATTTTGCTGAGTTTTTTTGGTCTTTTTCCCCCCTAGGCTGCTTTGGCATGGTACCTACGCCACCATCTTAACCGGAAGTCTCTGATTTCTTATGATTTAATTTTTTGAGTTCTTTGTATATCCTAGATATTAATCCTCTGTTAGATGTATAGCTGGCAAAGATTTTCTCCCATTCTATAGGTTGACTCTTTGCTCTATTCATAGTGTCCTTTGCCATACAAAAGCTTTGTAATTTCATGAGATCCCAGTGGTTGATCTGTGGTTTTATTTCCTGAGCAATTGGAGTTATATTCAAAACGTCTTTGACAAAACCAATATGTTGAAGGGTTTCCCCTACTTTTTCTTCTGGAAGTTTTAGATTTTCGGGTATAATATGAAGATCTTTGATCCATTTGGACTTAATCCTTGTGCTGGTGAAGGATAAGGATCTATTTTCATCCTTCTACAGATACATATCCAGTTTTCCCAGCACCATTTGCTGAAGAGGCTATCTTTTCTCCAATGAGTATTTTTGACACTTTTGTCGAAGATCAGGTGGCTATAGCGACCCAATCCTATATTCTGTTCCATTGACCTATATGTCTGTTTTTGTGTCAGTATCATGTTGGTTTTGTTTTTTTTTTTTTTTAGTATGGCTCTGTAATATAGGTTAAAATCAGGTATGATGATACCACCAGCCATATATATATATAAATTTGGTTTTCTGAGGTAGGATATCACTCTAGTCCAGGCTGACCTGGAATTCACTCTGTAGTCTCAAGTTGGCCTCAAACTCACAGCCATCCTCCTACTTCTGCTTTCTGAGTGGTGGGATTAAAGGCATGTACCACCATGGGCAAACCACCAGCCTTATTTTTGTTGCTCAAAATTGTTTTAGATATTTAAGGCTTTTTTGTGTGTGTGCTTCCAAATAAATTTTTGGATTGATTTTTCTATTTCTGCAACGAATGCCATTGGAATTTTGATGGGGATTGCATTACATGTGTAGATTGCTTTTAGTAAGATTGCCATTTTCACAATATTGATTCTTCCAATCCAAGAACAAGGGATGTCTTTCCATTTCCTAGTGTCTTCTGCAATTTCTTGCTTGAGTATTTTTTAAGTTTTCATTGTAGATATCCTTCACTTCCTTGGCTAGGTTTATTCCAAGGTACTTTATTATTATTATTTTTTTTTGATGCAATTGTGAATGGGAGTGATTCTCTGATTTCATCCTCTATGTGTTTGTTGTTCACATAACAAGGCTACTGATTTCTGTGTATTTATTTTGTATCCTGCTACATGGCTCTAGGTGCTTATTAGCTCTAACAGTTTGCTGGCAGAGTCTTTAGGGTCTTTTATGTATAGAATCATGTCATCTGCAAATAATGATAACTTGATATCTTCCTTTCCAATTTGTGTTCCTTTTATGCGTGTTTTTTGCCTTATTGCTATAGCTAAGACTTCCAGTACTATATTAAATAAAAGTCTTTCCTCATTTACTGTTATGTTGGCTGTAAGTTTGTCAACAATACCCTTTATAATGTTGAAATATGTTCCTTCTATTGCCAGTCTCTGTAGGACTTTTTATCATGAAGGGATATTGGATTTTGTCAAATGCTTTTCTTGCATCTCATGAGAGGATCATATGATTTTTGTCCTTCAGTCCATTTATATAATGTATTACATTTATTGGTTTGCATATGTTGAACCATCCCTGCATTTCTGGGATAAAGCCTGCTTGGTCAGGGTGAATAATCTTTCTGATATATTCTTGTATTCTGTTTGCCAATATTTTGTTGAGAATTTTTGCATCTATGTTCATGAGGGAGATTGGTCTGTAATTTTCTTTTCTTGTTCCATCTTTATTTGGTTTTGGTATCAGGGTGATGCTGGCTTCACAGAAGGAGTTTGGTAGGATTCCTTCCTTTTCTATTTTATGGAAAAGTTTAAGAAGCATTGGTGTTAGTTCTTCTATGAAGTTCTGGTAAAATTCAGCAGTGAATCCATCTGGGCCTGGACTTTTTTAATTGGGAGATCTTTTATAACTGATTGGATTTCCATATTTGTTATAGGTCTTTCTAAGTGGTTAATCTCATCTTGATTTAATTTAGGTAGGTCATATACATCAAGGAAATCATCGATTTCTTTCAGATTTTCATACTTTATGGAGTATATGTTCTAATAGTAAGTCCCTATGATTTTTTTTGAATTTTTCTGGTATCTGTTGTGATGGTGGCTTTTTCCTTTCTAATTTTATTCTTCTTGTTTGTTTATTTTCCTTTATTTGAAAGAGACAGAGAGAGAAAGAGGCAGAGAGAGAGAGAGAGAGAGAGAGAGAATGGGCGCACCAGGGCCTTCAGCCACTGCAAATGAACTTCAGACGCATGTGCCCCCTTGTGCATCTGGCTAACGTGGGTCCTGGGGAATTGAGCCTCAAACCGGAGTCCTTAGGCTTCACAGGCAAGCACTTAACCGCTAAGCCATCTCTCCAGCCCTCTAATTTTATTAATATGTGTCTCTTCTCTCCTTCTTTTAGTCAGATTTGCTAAGGGTTTGTCAATCTTGTTTATCCTTTCAAAGAACTGACTCTTTGTTTCATTGATTCTTTGGAGTTTTTTATTTTTGGTTTCAATTTCATTAATTTCTGCCTAATCTTTGTTATTTCTTCCCATCTACTGATTTTTGGTTTGCCTGTTCTTTTCCCAAGGCCTTAAAGTGAAGCATTAAGTTGTTTACTTGCAACCTTTCTAATTACTTAATATAGGCACTTAAAGCTATAAATTTCCCTCTTAGGACTGCCTTCATTGTGTCCCAAAGGTTTGGTTATGTTGTGTTCTCATTATCATTTGACTCTATGAATTTTTTGATTTCCTTCTTGATTTCTTCATTTAGTAGTGAATTGTTTAGCTTCCATGATTTTGCGTATGCTCTATAGCTTTTCTTGCTATTGATTTGAGTTTGATCCCATTGTGATCAGATGGAATGCAAGGAATTATTTCAATTTTCCTATATTTGTTAAGATTTGTTTTGTGTCTTTAGAGAATGTCCCATGTGCTGCTGAAAAGAATATGTGTTCTGCAGCATTTGGGTAAAGTGTCCTGTATATATCTGTTAGGTCCATTTGTTCTATGACCTCATTTAATCCAGATTCATCTCTATTTATTTTTTTGTTTAGGATGACCTGACAATTAATGAGAGGGGGTGTTGAAATCACCCACTACAACTGTGTTTGGTGTTGTCTGTGACCTTGGTTCTAATAGTGTCTATTTGATGAATTTGGGAGCCCCCATGTTAGGTGCATATATGTTTAGGATTGTAATGTCCTCCTGTTGGAGTGTGCCTTTAATCAATATAAAGTGACCTTCCTTATCTTTCCCAACTAGTGTTGGTCTGAAGTCTACCTTGTCAGATATTAGGATAGCGACCCCTGCTTGTCTTCTAGGCCCATTTGCTTGAAACACCATTTTCCAAGCTTTCTCCATAACATAGTGTCCATCCTTTGTAGAAAGGTGAGTTTCTTGGAGGCAACAAATTGAAGGATCCTGCTTTTTTAACCCAGCCATTTTTCTTGTTTTGTAGCTCTTCCAGTTTTACCTTTGCTCTCTTGTATTAACTAGTATTTGGGTATGGTTTGTTTTTTTCAGGTTCCTTATATGTGTGTTTTTCTTTCTCTTCAGCATGAGGATCATTTCAAGTACTTTCTGTAGAGCTGGTTTTGTCTTCAAATATTCCTTTATCCTGCTTTTGTTGTGGAATGCCCTTATTTCTCCATCTATTTGAATGGATAGCTTTGTAGGATAAAGTAACCTTGGCTGACAGTTGTTATCTTTCAGAACTTGGAATACATCATTCCAAGCCCTTCTGGCATTTAAAGTTTGTGTTGAGTAATCTGCTGTGATCCTGATGGACTTGCCTTTGTATGGTACTTGATATTTCTTTCTAACTGCTTTCAATATATTTTCTTTCATTTGTATGTTTGGAAGTTTAATTATAATAGGGCAAGGAGAAGTTCTTTCCAGGTTTTGTCTGTTTGGTGTTCCAAAGGCTCCCTGTAGCTGGTTTGCCATCTCTTTCCCAATTTTGAGGAAGTTTTCTTCTATGATCTTGTTGAAAACACCTACTATGCCTTTGGAGTGAAATTCTCCTTCTACTATACCCTGAATTCTTATGTTTAATCTTTGCATAGTGTCCCGAATATCTTGAAATTCCTTTTCATACTTTCCAATTAGTTTGTCTTTCTTTTTGTTGGACTATATTGATCTGCCACCTGGTCTTCTAATTTAGGTATTCTGTTCTCTCCTTCATCCATTCTAGGGATGGGATTTTCTACATTTTTTAAAATATTTTTTGTTCATTTTTTTTTTTTATTTGAGAGTGACAGACACAGAGAGAAAGATAGATACACACACACACACACACACACACACACACACACAAAGAGAGAGAGAGAGAGGGAGGGAGAGAGAATGGGTGCACCAGGGCCTCCAGCCACTGCAAATGAACTCCAGACATGTGTGCCCCCTTGTGCATCTGGCTAACGTGGGGCCTGGGGAATGGAGCCTCGAACCAGGTTCCCTAGGCTTCACAGGCAAGTGCTTAACCACTAAGCCATTTCTCCAGTCCTCTACAGTGTTTTTTTATTTCACTGACTGTGTTCTTCATTGCTAGTATTTCTGACTGGGTTTGCTTTATTATTTCTATTTACTTATTTATATCTTGTATTGACCTCCTTATTTCATTAAATTGGTTTTCTGTGTCTTCTTTTATTCCTTTGATTTCTTTGAACATGTTTATAATCATTCCTTTGAAATCTTGCTCAGGCATTTCCTCTAAATTAGTCTCACTGGAGGTAATTTCTGATGTATTAATACTTTTTGGTGGATTTATATTGTCTTGATTTTTTGTGTTTCTTGTATTATAATGTAGAGATTTTTGCATCTTGGATTAATTTAATGCTTGTGTTTTGTAATTATCTGCAGTATAATTAGATATCTCAATCAACCTGATGTTATATATCTTCAGGGTAGGAGCTTAAGGTGTTGGTGTGGCTCTTAAGACTCTCATAGTAACCACAAAAGTGACCCTAGGTGTTGGGTTTGCCTGCTATGAGAGTATCCAAGTAGGCTAAGTGGAACAAAATACAGGCAGATTTTAAAATTTAACTAAACAATGTACACATTCAATGAAAAACAGAACAGGATATTTATGCAAAAGTAGGTATTATTGGGGCTGGAGGGATGGCTTAATGATAAAGGAATTTGCCTGAAAAGCCAAAGGACCCAGGTTCAATTCCCCAGGACCCACGTTAGCCAGATGCACAGCATCTGGTGTTCATTTGCAGTGGCTGGAGGCCCTGGTGTGCCCATTCTCTCTCTCTCTCTCTTCCCCTCTGTCAAATAAATAAATAAAAATAAAAATTTTAAAAAGAGTAGGTATTATGACAAACATATCCTCCAGCAAAGTCACAGTTCCTATGGATGTGTGTTGCCCCACACCCTTAATCCTGTCAACTGAGAGCATAAGATTTTTGGTCTGTACAGGGTTCCAAGTCAGCTTGTGACTGAGTGAGTAAAGGGTAAATAGCCTTCCCTGAAAATCAAAAGGGAACTAAAGAGTTAATGACTATCCCTAAAGCTCAGGGCAATAAAAGAAACAGAGGCATTCAGCCTCATTAAATTGACACCTTCCCAGACTGCTGTACTCCCCTTAGCCTAGATGGCCTTGAAGGACCAGAGACCATCTGAGTCCTCCCTTAGGCATTCCTGGCTGAAGAAGCCTATTCTGAGCAAGGACACAAACAGCTACAATTTTCTTATCACCTGCACCTGGTACAGCCTCCTTTTTTCCTTGAGATTCTCCTTATAAACTTACACCTTAGCCTGGTCAGTGCTTCAGCCTTCATCCTGCGGGAAAGCTGAGGCCCCTTGCTGTTTCTCTCAATAAACAGTCTGTCAATAGAGATCAAGTCTGGTGTTCTCTTTTGCTTTTCTCTTACACTTTCCTTACAGTGAGACCCTTCCCCACCAAAGGCAGAGAAGGAAACAAAGGCACTATAAATCAGGAAGCAACAAATGACAAGCCCAAAATATAGCTGATTTAAGAATGACAAATCCAACCATCCATCAAATTTAACATATAATTTACCCTGACATAGAAGGTGCAATTAGCACTTCTGATGTAAGCCTATATACCAGGCCTGTTTGGCAAGTACTTGCGCTGACAGTGGGGGAGGGGAAGCTGTGGATGGTGACTGAAGTTCTCCTGCTGGTCCTCGAGATCCACTTCCTCACAAGCCACTCCGTTGGTCCTTGCCGTCCTCCCTTCACATTTCTTGAGTTTGCGAGGAGGCCAGTGTGAGTGGAGAATCTCCTCACCTGGACTTTCCTGTACCCCAGGCAGAGCCTGGCGGCTGTGGCCACACCGCCACTGCTGGAGCCGCTTCTGCCTACTTGAGTATTCTCTGGATTCTCTGATTCTCTCCTACTTTTTTGCTGTGGTTGATAATTTATTATACACCTTCCCTTTTTGGTAGAAGAGTGTTTTGCTGGGTTTTTGTTTGTTTGGTTGTTGTTTTGATTTTTCAAGGTAGGGTCTCATGGTAGTCCAGGCTGACCTGGAATTCACTATGTAGTCTCAGGGTGACCTTGAACCCATGGTGATCCTCCTACCTCTGCCTCCCGAGTGCTGGGGATTAAAGGCGTTAGCCACCATGCCTGGACTGCTTTTGTTTGTTTTTTTTTTTTAATGTCTAAACATTATTTATTTATTTATTATTAGAGAGAGAGAGAGATTGAGAGAGAGAAGATGGACATTCCAGGGCCTCCAGCCACTGCAAACAAACTCCAGACACAGTTCTAAAGAGTTGAACCTGGGTCCTTAGGCTTCACCAGGCAGGCACCTTAACCGCTGAGCCATCTCTCCAGCCTCCCCTAGGCTGCTTTGGTGTGGTTTCTATGCCCCTGTCTTAACCAGAAGTCCCAAGAGTTTCTACTTTAAAACCCACTCTTCATGCCTGGGAGATTCATTCTTTGATTCGCTGGCTCAGAGGACCTTTGATGAGCACCGAAAGTCTGGCAACATGCTTCCTGAGTGAAGCCAGCCTCCGAGCTGAGCTAAGGCCTTGTCACTCTCAAGTAGACCCATTTCTTCCTTTCTTTTCCCCCCATCCCCCCAGATCTGGTCTCACTCTAGCTCAGGCTGACCTGGAATTCGCTATGTAGGCTCAGGGTGGCCTGAAACACTTGGCAATCCTCCTACCTTTGCCTCCCAAGTGCTGGGATTAAAGGTGTGCGCCACCGTGCCCGGCTAAGTAGACCCATTTCAACAGCATCTCACCCTGTAGCAGACTGGCCTCAGCTTCCTGAGTGCTGTGATTACAGGCTTGAGCCTCCAAAGCCACTGCCAGCCTGGGATCCTACACAAAGGGGTCGCACCTTCCCTCCTCTGAGATGGGAGACGAGGAGAATGGGAAGTGGTGGAAAGGAAGGAAGCCCAGGTTTTCCATGGCCATAGACTTGGAGAAACATGTAGGAGCGGTGCTCTACTGGAGATGAGAATGGCAAGAGTGGAGGGTGTAGGCACACTAGGAAGTGAACCACTTCTGCTTGTGTTCCTCTGGGATGAGACTGGGCAGTTCGGTGGGCAGCTGGGGATGCTGGTTCACAGCCTTATGGGAAGGAGAGCTGAGAAGCCTGGGAGGGGGGTGTCCACTGTTGGGATAGGCACAGTAGGGTCAGAGCTTTCTAGAGTGCTGGCAAGGTGAAGTGTGAAGGAGGAAAGGAGATAATATTAACCAAAGACTCTTTTTTTCAAGGTAGGGTCTCCCTCTAGACCAGGCTGACATGACTATGTAGTCTGTGGCTGACCTTGAATATAGAGTGATCCTCTTACTTCTGCCTCCAAGTGCTGGAATTAAAGGCGTGGGCCACCATATCCAACATTTTTTCCTTTTCTTTATTTTCTCCTTTTGTTTTTTTTTTTTTTTTTTGTTCATTTTTATTTATTTATTTGAGAGCGACAGACACACAGAGAGAGAGAATGAGCGCACCAGAGCCTCCAGACCCTGCTAACGAACTCCAGACGCATGCACCCCCTTGTGCATCTCCTGGAGAATCAAGCCTCAAACCGGGGTCCTTAGGCTTCACATGCAAGCGCTTAACCACTAACGCTATCTCTCCAGCCCTCCTTTTGGTTTTTTGAGGTAGGGTCTCACTCTAGCCCAGGCTGGTCTGGAATTCATTATGTAGTCTCAGGGTGGCTTCAAATCCATAGCTATCCTCCTACCTCATCCTCCCAAGTGCTGAGATTAAAGGCGTGCGTAACTCCACCCACTTGTTTTCACTTGTGCTTTGCATTATGTCTCCATTAACTGTTTTCTTGTTCTGTGTGCCATCTCTCCTTAATCCCATGCCTTTAATGAAAGGAAACTTTGACTAAAAGTGCACGCATGTAACTTCTGTCCCCACCATGGCCATCCAGCTGGTTCTACATGTGGACCAGGTGGTGGTCCCAGTTTTAGACTTTAGCACCATCAGCTCACCTGGATTCAAGTATATTCTACAGCAGGGTGCTTGGCTCAATATTCACCCTCCCCCTTTGTTTTATTTTTTAAATTTTAATTATTGATTTGAGAGACAGAGAGAGAGAGAAAAGAGAGAGAAAGAATGGGTGCACCAGGGCCTCCTGCCACTGCAAACAACCTCCAGATGTGTGTGCCACCTTGCACATCTGGCTTATGTGGGTCCTAGGGAATAGAACCTGGGTCCTTTGCTTTGCAGGCAAGTGTCTTTACCACTAAGCCATCTCTCCAGTGCCCCCCCCCCCACACACACACACCTGCTATGTTTTTGAGATGTGGTCCCATGCAGCCCAGGATGACCTTGATCTTGCTTCTTACTTCCATCTCCCAAATGCTGTCTCTCTGGCATGTGCCACTGTGATGGTTTTGTGTCAACTTGATCTCTTTAGGAATCTACAGACATTACTCATAAGTAGATCTCTGAGATTGCTTTCAGGGAGGATTAACTAAAGGAGGAATACTTCCCCCAGAGTGGGTGGGCTCTTTCGGGGGGGGGGCAGTCTTTATCTGAGGAAGCTCTGGGAAGGAAAGGATTGCCTCCTGCCTCCTGGCTGCTGGTGCTGCTTGCTGCTTTCCAGAGTGGACTGAAGAGCAGGGCCTCTTCAGGAAGTCTCCAGGCCTTCAGTGCAGATTGGGACTGCTGAGGCATCTAGCCTTGTGGACTGATCAGCTACCAGGCTCCTTGACTGTCAGGCCTGCAAACTGCTATTGTTAGTCGCCATAAACTAATCCAATAAATTCCCTTTCAATAGAATTCATTCTATCCATCTGTTTCTCTAGAGAACCCTGACTAATACAGCCACCAAACCCTAGCAGTATGTGGCTAATCTAATTGAGTAAAGCTTTAAAAAAAAAAAAAATCTTTCTTCTTGGGTCCTGCTCAGGTTTGCAGAAGAGGAAATTCTAAACATGTTAGCACTGTTTGACATGTTCTACTCTGACACTGTTGGTATGACTCATGAACAAACAAAAATTCTTCCACCTACTTACAGATGGGCAAACAGGTTGACATGACTTGACAGGTGGCTGGAGATCAGCGCTTAGCACAGTGTGGTGCCTGACGCCCCCTGGTGGATTTATAGTTGCTCTATACGTTAGCATTGGAGTACAACCTGCCTGGATGTACTTTCTAGGTGAGTTCACATCCGTGGGATTAATAGTTGAATCTTGGCCTGAAGAAATAGTTTAGAGGTTTAAACACTTGTCTAGGAAGCCTAAAAACCTAAGCATACACATTGAGGCTCATGCATATGGAATTTGCAGTGGCTAGAAGCCTTGATGTGGTCTCTCTCTTTTTTTTTTCTCTTTGATAAATTTAAAAATATTTCAAAAAAATAGTAGAGACCCGGGCATGGTGGCACGAGCCTTTAATCACAGCATTTGGGAGGCAGAGGTAGGAGGATCGCCATGAGTTCAAGGCCACCCTAAGACTAATTCCAGGTCAGCTTGAGCTAGAGTGAGACTGTACCTCAAAAAAAAAAAAAAAAATAGTAGAGCCAAGGCTGGAGAGTGAGATGGCTCAGTGGTTAAAGGGTACTTGTTTACAAAGCCTACTAGCCTGGTTCAATTCCTCAGTACCCATGTAAAGTCAGATACACAAAGGTGTGCATGTGTCTAGAGCTTGTTTGTAGGATGACCTAGTGCACCCATTCTCTCTTCTCTCTCTCCTAAATAAATAAATATTGAAATGCATGGTTGAGCCAGCTCTCCTATCCTGTACAATAAGACTATAAGACACACACTCCCTCTCTCATGGTGCTTTGGAGGTAGGATCTCACTCTATCTCAGACTGACCTAGATCTCACTCTGTAGTTCAGGCTGGCCTTGAACTCAAAGCCATCCACCTACCTCTGCTTCCCAAGTGCTGAGATTAAAGGTGTGTGCCACCACACCTGGCCCGCCTCCCTCTCTCTCTTTCTCTCTCTCTCTCACTCTCATCAAGATCTCACTATTTGGTCTTGAATTTGGGGCAATCTTCCTGCCTTCCATGTGTATAGCATCATGCCTGGCCCAGCAGTGTGTTCTTAAGATGCCCAAGTGGAAAAACTTCTTCCCCCTCTGGTTAAATACTCTTAATGTTTATTATCTGTTGTTTTATTGTTGTTTGTTTGAGGCAGGATCCCACATAGCCAGTAGTGGCCTCAAAATCGTGTACGGTGTAGAGAGCTGCGTCAGTGCATAAAGCCCTTGCCACCCAAGCCTGGGCATCTGAGGTTGTGCTCTCCAGGCTCCATGTTAAAGCCGGAGGCCATAGTGGCTTCTGTTACCCCAGCACACTGAAGGCAAAAAGGAGTCAGAGACAGGCAAAATTTCCCACAAGCTTGTGGACTAGTTATTGTGGAGAACGCAGTGCCAAACAACAATAAGAATGAGAGACCCTGCCTCCGTGAGGCTGAAGGTTAGTACTAATGCCCAAAAAGTTAATCTCTGCCAGACATGATGGCTTATACCTTTAATCTCAACAATCAGGTGGCTGAGGTAGAATGATCACCCTGAGTTTGAGGCCACCCTCAAACCACATAGTGAATTCCAGGTCATCCTGGGCTAGAGTGAGACCCAATATTGAAAAACAAACAGAAAGTTAGTCTCTGACCTCCAAATGCCAAGCTATATGCATGCTGCAGAATGTGAGGGCCTGCACATACATGAACACACACGAGTATGCTCACACATCACATGCACATACAACCAAGCAAATAAATGAAATAAAAATTATTTTTAAAATGTCTGCATAGGGCTGGAGAGATGGCTTAGTGGTTAAGCACTTGCCTGTGAAGCCTAAGGACCCCGATTCGAGGCTCGGTTCCTCAGGTCCCACGTTAGCCAGATGCACAAAGGGGCTCACGCGTCTGGAGTTCGTTTGCAGAGGCTGGAAGCCCTGGCGCGCCCATTCTCTCTCTCTCCCTCTATCTGTCTTTCTCTCTGTGTCTGTCACTCTCAAATAAATAAATAAATAATTTAAAAAAAAATGTCTGCATAGACAAGGATGACTTTAAACCTTATCCTCCTGCCACTACTTCCCACGTGCTGGGATTACTGCCTATCACCACCTTACACAGTTTATCTCAGCCATTAAAAAAAAAATTTTTTTTTTTCTGGTCGTGGTGGCACACTTCTTTAATCCTAGCACTTGGGAGGCAGAGGTGGGAGGTTTGCTGAGAGTTCAAGGCTACCCTGAGGCTACACAGTAAATTCCAGGTCCAGGGCTAGAGTGAGACCCTGTCTCAAAAAAAAAAAAGATTATTTGCAAGCAGAGAGAGACAATGAGAAAGAGAGAGAACAGAGACAGAGAATTGTCATGCCAAGGCTTCTAGCCACTGCACATGAACTCTAGACACATACACCACATTGTGAATCTGGCTTTACATGGGTGCTGGGGAATTGAACCTGGGTCCTGTGGTTTTGCCAGCAAGTGCCTTAACTACTAAGCCATCTCTCCAGCCCCCATGTTATTTTTGAGGTTTGGTCTTGCTCTATCCCAATTTGACCTGAAATTCACTATGTAGTCTCAGGCTGACATGGAAGATATGGTGATCCTCATACCTCTGCCTCCTGAGTGCTGGGATTAAAGCTGTGCACTGGCATAGAGAAAATGAACACTGCAAATGAACTCCAGATGCATGTGCCACTTTATGAGTATGTCTTCATGTGGGTACCAGTGGTTAGGCAGGCAAGGGCCTTAATTGCTGAGCCATCTCTCCAGTCCTATCTCAGCCACATTAAAAAAAAAAAAATTTGTTTTGGTTTTTCGAGGTAGGGTCTCTCTCTAGCCCGGGCTGAACTGGAATTCACTATGGAGCCTCAGGGTGGCCTCTAACTCACAGCAATCCTCCCACCTCTGCCTCATGAGTGCTGTGATTAAAGGCGTGCGCCACCACACCGGCTAAAAAAAAAACTTCTTTTTGTTTTGTTTTTTGGAGGAAGGGTCTTGCTTGAGCCCATATTGACCTGGATTTAAAGGAATCTAATTCAGTAAAACAGAAAATAGAATTGTGATTATCAGAGGATAGTGAGAAGACAAAATGTAAAATTGTTTAAATGTGTATAGAGTTTCAGATTTTCAAAATGATGACGTTTTAGAGATCCGTTTCATACCAGTGTGAATATACCCAACACTGCTGGCCTATACACTTAAAAATGGCTGAGATAGGGGTGGAGAGATGGCTTAGCAGTTAAGGTGATGGCCGGAAAGGCAAAAGGACCCAGGTTTGATTCCCCAGACCCTCATAAAGCCAGATGCACAAGGTACTGCATGTGTCTGGAGTTCATTTGCTGCAGCTGGAAGCGCTGGCACACCCATTCTCTCTCTCTCTCTTTCTCGCAAATAAACTAAAAAAAAAAAAAAAAAAAGCTGGGTGTGGTGGCGCACACCTTTAATCCCAGCACCGGGGAGGCAGAGGTAGGAGGATCGCCGTGAGTTCGAGGCCACCCTGAGACTGCATAGTGAATTCCAGGTCAGCCTGGGCAAGAGTGAGACCCTACCTCGAAAAACCAAAATAAATAAATAAATACCTCAGATAACTGGGATCATACAGTATGGATCATGATGTGGCTGGTTTATTTCACATAGCACAGATTTCTTTTTTATTCTTTTTCATGTTTAGATTTTTCAAGGAAGGGTCTAGCTCTAGCCCAGGCTGACCTAGAATTCACTCAGAAGTCTCTCGGTGGCCTTGAATTTACAGCAGTCCTCCTACCTCTGTCTCCCAAGTGCTGAGATTAGAGTCATGCACCACCATGCCCAGTTTGTGAGCATTCTTTTTTGTCTCATTTTTTTTTTTTTCTTTTGAGTCAAGCCCAAAATATTGGCCTTTTTTTCTTTTTCTTTTTTAATGTGAGAAAGTGAGCGAGAGAGAGAATTGGCAGGCCATGGCCTCCACCCACTGTAATCGAGCTCTAGACACTTGCACCACCCTGTGCTGTTCCTTCTCTGCTGCCTGCCCTCGCCCCAACCCCAGGACCAATGTCCCCTTAACTGCTGAGAGAGACAGTCTACTGGTACCAGTCAGCTCCTCACTGCATAGCTTGGTGCTGGGGGTCAAACGCATGGCTTTGCACATGCCAAGAAGCACTCACTTATTGTAATGCCAATTGTTAGATATCTGGATATTGGAGTCATTTTTTCTTTTTATATTTTATTTTTATTCATGAGACAGAGATAGGAGATAAGAATTGGTACACCAGAGCCTCTATATACTGCAAATGAACTCCAGACCCATGTGCCACCATGTGCATCTGGCTTATGTAGGTTCTGGGGGATTGAACCTGGGTCCTTAGGATTCACAGGAAAGCACCTTAACAGCTAAGCCATCTCTCTAGCCCCCAATTTTTTTTTTAAATTTTTATTAACATTTTCCATGATTATAAAATATATCCCATGGTAATTCCCTCCCTCCCCACCCCCACACTTTCCCATTTGAAATTCCATTCTCCATCATATTACCAAATTTTTTTAAATTAATTTATTTATTTGAGAGTGACAGACACAGAGAGAAAGACAGATAGAGGGAGAGAGAGAGAATGGGCGCGCCAGGGCTTCCAGCCTCTGCAAACGAACTCCAGATGTGTGCGCCCCCTTGTGCATCTGGCTAACATGGGACCTGGGGAACCGAGCCTGGAACCGGGGTCCTTAGGCTTCACAGGCAAGCGTTTAACCGCTAAGCCATCTCTCCAGCCCAGCCCCAAATTTTTTGAGAGAGGGTCTTGGTATGTAGGCTAGCCTGAAACTGGTTAATTGACTGGCCTCATACTTCTGATGACCCTCCTGCCTCTGCCTCCTCATAGCTGGTTTACAGGTGTGTGTCACCATGCCCAAGATGGCTCATTCTTTAGGTGCTTTGAGGAGAGGGGTTTCAATAATCATATTTTGTGAATAAATAATCTTGTATCACAAACAACTAGCACCTGGCTCATACATAATAGATGCTCAATCTACAGTTTCTAAATAAATAAACAGACAGGGCTGGCTGGCAGACGGACTGCCACTTTTTCAGTCTTCTCTCTTTTCCACACATGCACACAGAAGCTCTCTCTCAGTTGAACTCAGGACCTTGTGTATACTAAATCCTATTGTTGGGGCTTTTAAAAGTGTTTATTTACTTATTTGCAAAGAGAGAAAAAGAATGGGTGTGCCAGGGTCACCTGCCACTGCAAAAGAAGTCCAGAAGTATACACCACTTTATGCTTCTGACTTTATGTGGGAATTGGGGAATGTAAACCCAGGCTGTCAGAGTTAGCAAGCAAGTGCTTTTAAACCCTGATCCATTTCTCCAGCCCTGGTTGGAACTTTTTACTTCCTCTTGCATCATCATAGGCAGGAGATCTTCATACTCTCTCCTCTTTCCTTCTCTTAATATTATAAATTCTCTGTATGCTTTAAAAAATATAATAAGAATAAACTCTATTGCCCCCCCCACACACACACTGAGCTACATTCTTCATTTCTTAAAGAATTGGTTTTTAGGTGGGCATGGTGACTCCTGCCCTTAATCACAGCACTCAGGAGACTAAGGTAGGAGGTTCACTCTAAATTCAAGGTCAGCCTGGACTACAGAGTGAGTTCTAGCTCATCCTTGTCTAAAACAAAATATTTCGCCTGGTATGATGGCACATACCTTTAATCCCAGCACTCAGGAGGCAGAGGTAGGAAGATCACCTTGAGTTTGAAACCAGCCTGAGATGAAATCGTGAATTCCAAGTTAGCCTGGGCTACAGTGAGACCCTATCCCAAAAAAACTAAAACAACAAACAAACAAAACAAAAGAACTGGCTTTTACCTAAATTCACCTGGCCATCATTTGTAGGAGTCACCTAGTTAGGAGAGGCACCCAAGGGTTCATAGGGAAGGTAGAAGACCAGGCACTCTATGTAGGAATGTACCTAAAGTACAGGGACCAGGATGGGTTGGGGTTTGGCCTTGGACAAGCTGGATTTAAAATCACACCATGCCATAGAAAATGATTTTAGGGCTGGAGAGATGGCTTAGCAGTTAAGGCGCCTGCTTGCAACACCTGATACCCAGGTTCAATTCCCCTGTACCCATATAAAGACAGATGTACCAGGTGGCGCACGCATCTGGAGTTCATTTGCAGCAGCAAAAGGCTTTGGTGTGCCCATTCTCTCTTTGTCTCCCTCTTTCTCTGTGTGTGTCTTTCTGAGTTTGCAAATAAATAACATATTTTTTTAAAAAAATGAAAATAATCTTATTGAACAATCATGGAAAGTATGAGGCGGGGGGGGGGGGGGGGGGGGGGGGCGCTGGGATTCTGCTTAGTGTGTCCCAGCTTTGCGTCACAGGTTTCCCTGCAGTTGTTTATTCTCTCTTGTGAAACTTTAGGCAGGAGTCTCTCTAGACAGATACTGTTCATTTGTCCAGTTTCCGGAAGCCCAGCCACTCCTGCTTGTACTGGTGGATGCTGGCGGAGATTCAGAGCCGAAGCCCATGGGTACAGAGGCCCCGGTTAGGTCTCTCCGAATCCTCCCTCTGCGCTGGGCTCCTCCTCGGCTGGCACAAGGCAGGCTGTTCTTTCTTCTGCCCACGAAGGGGCTGGAGAGGACCGAGCAGAGGGTGGGATGGTCAGGGCAGCTGCTCCTTTCCAACTGCGCCTCGGAGGCTCCTTGCTCCTGGCCAGGGGACGTGACTATGGCTCCCGGATGAAGAAGGCTCAGGCAGAACAGGTCGTCTCCCAGAGGGGCAGTGGTCAGTGCTGAAGGGGCCTGAGCGGTCTCAGCAGCTCGAGGCTTGTCCTCGCCACCGAGATGCCCAACCAGCAAGCTTCTCTGGGCGCGCCTCTTGCTGCCACGCCTCAGGCGAGGAATTTTGGGGCTTGGGCACCCTCCATCTTTGTGGGACTCTTCCTGAGCTCGACGTCTCTTGGAAGCCTGCCTGGGTGCTGGCTCCTCTTCCTTGGCCTTTGCAGGGGTGGCAATGGGAGCGTCCCCATAGGCCCGGTAGCCACCAACCAGGCAGTAAGTCTCCCCATGCCAGCGCATCTGGCTCTCTCCATTTCCCCTGTAGACGACATGGTAGTAAGCAGGGGTAGGGTGCGGCGTGGGAGGCGGTGGTGCTGCAAGGAAAACCAGAACTGCAGTGAAGGTCACGGACCATTAGTGGAAGCTGCTACTGTTAACTGAATAATGCATATGCTGTGCTCATGAAATTACCCTCTAAACCGGGCGTGGTGGCGCACGCCTTTAATCCCAGCACTTGGGAGGCAGAGGTAGGAGGATCGCCATGAGTTCAAGGCCACCCTGAGACTACAGAGTTAATTCCAGGTCAGCCTGGACCAGAGTGAGACCCTACCTCAAAAAAACAAAAAAACAAAAAAAAAGAAAAAAAGAAAAAAGAAATTACCCTCTAAATATATCACGTTTAGCCCATAGGTTTGTGCTGATTGCGTGTTATTCAAAGAAGCATCTTTCCTTCCTCTCTTCCCTCCTTCCTTCTTTCTTTGAGGGAGAGAGAGGGAGAATGGGCATGTCAGGACCTCTAGCCACTGAAAACAAACTCTAGATGCATTTGCTATGGTGTGCATTTGGCAGTTTACATGGGTACTGGGGAATCAAACCTAGGTCCTTAGGCTTCACAGGTAAACGCCTTAACTACTAAGCTCTCTCTCCAACCAATGCTCTGGCCAGCCCATTCTCTGTCTCTCTCTGCCTCTCTTTCTCTCTCAAATAAATAAAATTTTGCTGGGTATAGTGGCATACACCTTTAATCCTAGCCCTGGGGAGGCAGAGGTAGGAGAATCACCATGAGTTCCAGGCCACCTTGACTACATAGTGAATTCCAGCTTAGCCTGGGCTAGAGTGAGACCCTACCTTGAAGAAAAACAAACAAACAAAAGTTTGAAGTTTATTTGTAAGCAGAGAGAGAGAGAGAGAGAGAGAGAGAGAGAGGGAGAAGAGAAACAGAATAGGCACACCAGGGCCTCCAGCTGCTACAAATAAACTCGAGGCATGTGCCACTGTGTGCATCTGGCTTTATGTGAGCACTGGGAAATCAAACCCTGGATATTAGGCTTTGCAGGCAAGTGCCTTCACCACCGAGCCATCTGTCCAGTCCCCTAAATTTTTTTTTTTTTTTTTGGCCAGGCATGGAGGCACATGCCTTTAATCCTAGGTAGGAGGATCACAGTGAATTCAAAGCCACTTAGTGAAATGCCAGTCATCCTGGACTAGAGTGATACCTTGCTTCAAAAAAAAAGGGGGGGGGGCTGGAGAGATGGCTTAGTGGTTAAAGCATTTGCCTGAGAAGCTGAAGGACCCAGATTCAATTCCCCAGGACCCATGTAAGCCAGATGCACAAAGTGGCACATGCATTTGGAGTTTGTTTACAGTGGCTGAAGGCCCAAGCATGCCCATTCTCTCTGCCTTTCTCTTTCTCAAATAAATTAAAAACTTGTTTAAAAAAAAAAAAAAGGAGGAGGAGGAGGAAGAAGAAGAAAGCTGAGTGTGGTGGTGCACACCTTTATTCCCAGCATTTGAGAGGCAGAAGTAGGAGGACTGCCATCAGTTTGAGGCCACCCTGAAACCATAGTGAATTCCAGGTCAGCCTGGGTTACAGCAAGACCCCATTTTGAAAATATATAATCTTTATTGGGCTGGAGAGATGTCTAAGTGGTTATGGTGCTTGCTTACAGAGTCTGACAACCCAGGTTTGGTTCCCCAGTATCCACATGGAGCCAGATGCACAAAGTGGCACATGTGTCTGGAGTTCATTTGCAGAGGCAAGAGGTCTTGGTGCACCTATTCTTATTCTCTCATCCTTCTTGCAAATAAAAATGCTTAAAATATATTGTTAATATTTTTTAAAAATTAATTTAAGAGAGGGCTGGAGAGATGGCTTAGCGGTTAAATGCTTGCCTGTGAAGCCTAAGGACCCCGGTTCGAGGCTCGGTTCCCCAGGTCCCACGTTAGCCAGATGCACAAGGGGGCGCACGCGTCTGGAGTTCGTTTGCAGAGGCTGGAAGCCCTGGCGCGCCCATTCTCTCTCTCTCCCTCTATCTGTCTTTCTCTCTGTGTCTGTCGCTCTCAAATAAATAAATAAAAAATGAACAAAAAAATTTAAAAAAATTAATTTAAGAGAAAGAGGCACAGAGAGAAAGAGAGAGAGGGAGAGAATAAGCATGCCAGAGGCTTCAGCCACTGCTCAGCCACTGCAACGAATTCCAGATGCACGTGCCACCTTGTGCATCTGGCTTATCTGTGTCCTTTGGCTTTGCAAGCAAGCACCTTAACCGCTAAGCCATCTCTAAAACGCCTAATTTTTTTTTTATTTCAGTTACTTATTTGAGAAAAAGAGATGCGGAAAGAGAGAAAATGGGCACACCAGGGCCTCTAGCCAGTGCAAATGAACTCCAGATACATGCACCACCTTGTGCATCTGGCTTACGTGGGTACTGGGGAATTGAACCTGGGACTTTAGGCTTCACAAGCAAGTTTCTTAACTGCTAAGCCATGTTTCCAGTCCTAAAATTTATTTATTTATTCATTTGCAAGGAGAATGTGTGTGTCAGGGCTTTTTGCCACTGCAAACTGAAAACGCATGGGCCACTGTGTGCATCTGGCTTTCCATGGGTACTGGGGCACTGAACCCAGTCAGGTTTTGCTAGTGAGTGCTTGTAACCACTGAGCAATCTCCCCAGCACCAGAGAAGCTTCTTTTTGCACATGGCAGTGACTACTGGGGAGACTCAATGCTCTCAAGTGTTAAGAAGTGAAGGATGAGTGTAAAGTGCTGAGAGATCTGTATATATAGCACCTATAGCCTCAGACTCGCCTCAAATGCCTGGCAATCCTTCCACCTCAGCTTGGCTTAAAAACTACTTTCATCTGTCCAATATGTTTAGGCTATTTCTTCTATAAATAAGAATGCAACATGAAAAAAAAATGTAGATAAACCAGGCATGGCAGTGTAGGCCTTTAATCCCTAGCCCTCTGTTTTGTTTTGTTTTGTTGTTTTTTCAAGACAAGTTCTTACTATGTTGGCCACTCAGCCTGAAACTCCTACAACCCACACAATCCTCCTGCCTCAGTCTCCCAAGTAGCTGCAACTACAGTTCTGCTCGACTGTGTCTAGGTCTAATATGTTCAAAGCTAAATTTTAAGTACCATGTTTATTCCCAAAGAGGCTTCTCACATCCACTTCCAGAGATACTATTTCCGCAGCTCTCCCTGCACAAGAGCACTTCATGTGCAATGCCTGGCTCTTTCGCTCTTCCCAGATGAGCAGTCAGCAGCTCACACTGCCACGTGACCTAGGGAAACTATGCGTGTTTCTCCATTACTGTGTAGGAAAGGTGCCTGGGTCTGAGGATAAGGGGATTAGCCTTCAACAGCTCTTCCTCAAACTGCTCCATTTACCACTTGGCAACAAAAGTACACTTGGCGTTTGCTAACAGATCAAGAAAGGATCTGGCTGGAAGTGGTGGCACATACCTAGAATCCTATCACCTGAAAGGCACGGGCAGCAGGATTGCCAAAAATTGGAGGCAAACCTGCTTCCCATACAGATTTCTAGGCCTGGCAGGGATACATGCTGAAACTGTCTTAAAAAATAAGTCTGCATGGGCTGGAGAGATGGCTTAGCGGTTAAGCGCTTGCCTGTGAAGCCTAAGGACCCCGGTTCGAGGCTCGGTTCCCCAGGTCCCACGTTAGCCAGATGCACAAGGGGGCACACGCGTCTGGAGTTCGTTTGCAGTGGCTGGAAGCCCTGGCGCGCCCATTCTCTCTCTCTCCCTCTATCTGCCTTTCTCTCTGTGTCTGTCGCTCTCAAATAAATAAATAAATAAATAAATAAGTCTGCAGGAAGCATTTTGTAGCCCAAGGGAAGGCTAAATTGATAAGAGTAGGACCTGCTTCAATACTTGACAAAGAGTAGCGAACATAAAAAGTTGGTCCTGAGTGTGTGGGGGTGAGAGGTAGGGTAGCCATTCACTGTACTGTATGCAAGGCATGGTGGCCATTTAGGAGGCTGAGGTAGGTGGATTGCTGTGAGTTCAAGGCCACCCTGCAGATACAGTGAATTCCAGGTTAGCCTGAGCTAAAATGAAACCCTACCTCAAAAAAAAAAAAAAAACATTAAGGTGTAGCAGGCAAGACCAAAGCAGTATGTAGTAGCTCAGTACCCCAACAAGTTTTTGTGTACCCCAAAGCCTCTTGTTGAGATCCTGGTCTACCTGGACTTACCTGACACACTGGCCTCACAGGGGACAGAGGAGAGGTTAGAGTTAATATAGAAGATTCGGTCACACATTCTCTCTGAGACAACCAAACAGACTGGTATCAGAGGGAAATGATAAGAAAGTTTCCCCAAGGGTACCAGGTGTGTTGTCACATTGCCATGGCAACTGAGAACAGTGATGTCATCATTACGGAGTGATGTCACGTAAGGAAGCTGTAACTGACGGGAAAGAGCTCAGCCTTGAGTACTTTATAGAGAAGAGCAGGGAAAAACCAGAGAGGAACTCTGGACTCGTCTGGTCTCCCCACCCACATCTTAAGTCCCTCTAGACAGCATTTGTAGGTGGGCACAACTCTGGTGACCATAGAAGGGCCCTGCCCCCCGCCAAAAAAAAAAAATTCTGAGATTTGTAACAATCAAGATAAAGATAACCATGGGCTGGAGAGATTGCTTAGCAGTTAACGTACTTGCCTGTGAACCCAGGACCCAGGTTCAATTCCTTAATACCTATGTAAAGCCAGATGTGCAACGTGGCACATGCATCTGGAGTTCATTAGCAGTGGGTACAGGGCTTAGTGAGCCCATTCTCTCTCTCATAAAGAAAGAATGAACGAGGTATTTAGGTATTTAGAAGGGCATGTTCATGTTGGCTTTCTGGATTTACAGCTGCCAGAAACATGAGCCCAGCTCATTATATTCAAAGCTGACCAGTACTGGCAAGAATGGTAAAGGTGTTCCATGGAAACCAGGAGTTGCCAGGGACTTTACACAGTGGGAATAGCAACTATTTTAACAGGAAATAGGAAATACACTCATGACGCAATGATATAGTAATAACGGACAATCTTAAAATTTCACTTCCATCTCAAAACAGGCAAATAAGGTGGGGATGTAGCTCAGCCCAGTGGTAGAGTACTTAGTTGCCAGGTATCCTTGAGGCCCTGGTTTCAAATGCTACTGTGGGACAAAGAAAAAAAGTAAAAATGGAGCGTGACTCCTCAAAACCTACTACTGTATTCTGCCCCAACAGTAATTACTGTGAAGAGAAGCCATTAAAACAAGGCATCATTTACTAGCTAGTTTACATTGCCTGTAATCCCAGCATTCAAGAGGCCAACCCCAGTTACACAGTGAGGTCAAGACCAGCCTGGGCTATACAGTAACAACTTGTCTCAAAACAAATCATTTATTGTTAGAAATCATTACATGATATGAAGTAAAACCACTGTATTTTTTTTATTATCATGTGAAAAACTCGCCTTGCTCAGCTCCTAATGCCCTCAGAGTAGCAACAGTAGTCCAGTGTCCTCTACAAGTGTGCTAATCCATCTGGGACCCCAGCAAGATTCCTGCTCTAACATGACATTTAAGCCAACCAAAATCAGGCTTCTTGAGGCAAAGGGTCTCTGACTGAGGATGCAAGTCCTGGAAGGCTTCTTCTTCGGCGAGCTGCCAACTCAATCTTCTGAACCAGGCTCACATCCCAGGGATGGGTCACAAAGCTGACGACCTTCCCTGGCACTTCGCTCCCCACACGGCCCACCCTTCCTGCTCTGTGGATATAATCCTGCAGGGTAGGGGGGAAGTCATAATTGACAACCAGTTCCACACCAGTGCTGTCTAGGCCACGAGAGGCTATGTCTGTGCAAACAAGGATGTCTTGGGAGCCCTTCTGGAAGCACTGGAAAATCCCTGCCCTCATGGCGGCTGGCATCTGCCCTTGCAGCCTTAGATGTTGGATCTTGTGGTCATCCAGAATATAGCCTAGCCAGTTCACAGTGCTGGAGCTGTTGCAGAACACCAGGACGGTTCCAGAGGACCCAGTCTTCCGTGCTTTATCATGCTGCTTGAGGATCTGCACCAACTCTGTCACCTTCTCTGCTCCCTTCAGCTTCATAAACGTCTGTCGGACATGAGGCATGATGCAGTGGAGCTTGGAGCTGGTGATGGTAATGAGAGACTCTGGGTTGGGAACTTTACTCAGCAACTGGCTTACACCTTCAGGAAATGTAGCTCCCACCAGCACTAACTGAGCTCTGGGGTTAAAGGGGTCTTGTAACTCATCCGGGCCTTCTGCAATATGGGTCTTTTCCAAGATGTAGTCCACCAGTTCCAGAAAACTTTCATCCAGCAGTGTGTCCGCTTCATCCAACACCATGAAGGAGAGGTGTTCTAAGCTGATCAGCCGACTTTTCAGAGCCTTCCACAGAGCCCCTGGAGTGGCCACCAGCACATCTGCTGACCGCTGTCTGGACAGCTGCAGCTTGATCCTACGTATGCCATGACCTCCCTCTATCTGCCGCACCTGCAAGCCCAAGGACTTGCCCAGTGACCGGGCCACAGCTTGCACCTGCTCGGCTAATTCTCGGGAAGGCACAAGAATCAGGCCCCGGGGGGCGGTGGCGGTGCTCGAGTCCAGACTTGGCCGGCTCAACAGCAGTTGAAACAGAGGTAGTAGATAGCTCAGAGTCTTGCCACTGCCGGTTTCCGCGGCGCAGACGACGTGGTGGCCGCGTAGTATTGGGGGGATGGTACTCGACTGCACCGTGGTGGGACGAATCACCTGGGGCGCGGCTTCCTCAAGGGCGCGCAGGACTCGGGGCTCCAGACCTAGGTGTGCAAAACTGCCCTGGGACGACGGGTTGCAGAGGGCGGGCGCCTCCTGTCGCACGCGCTCGATGGAGAACTGGTCCCCGCGAGCGCGGCGATGCTTCCAGCCGAGGGAGGCCAGAGGCGCGCACTGCCAACGGCTCAGGGCGAGGCGCGCGGGCTGCCTCCATTCGGGCCGCCGCGCCCACACCAGCAGGGCTCCAGGTCGCACCACCACCGGCCGCCGCCCACTCCCACGACCGCTCTGTCGCTGCTCCTGCTGTCGCTGCAACGCCCGCGGGATGCGCACCACGGGCAAGGGCTCGTCGGAAGCACGGACTGCCAGGTTCCGCCGCGGCGCCGGGAGCAACCGACCCACTAGCGACGAAAGCCGCACCGGCCGCGCGGCCGCCATCGTCTGGCGGAAGCGGAAGAGGCGCGCGTGAGTGACGTCACGCGCGCGCCGCGGCCTCTGGTTCGGTGCCTGACGCGGCTCAGCGCGGTGCGCGGAGCTGGAAAAGCGTCCCGAAGGAGGGAGGATCCTTAGAAGTCTGTGGCTGCGAGGTCTGTAGGTTCGAACCCGGCAGGACGCCATGCAGACCAGGGTCAACTTTAAGGAAGGGCGCGGGGTGAAGACAGGAACCTGGACAAGGCAGTACGCGGTAGCCATGTGTGCCCCGCGCAGTGGACCCGGAATGGGGATGGCAATTCCCTGCGATTCTCCTAAGTCGTCCTCATGGCTCCTGGCTTGTCCAGTGCGGGTTTCCCTGCAGACCCTGAGGGTGCCACGTTGTTTTCCCAGATGCAGACGCCCCGCGCATGTGGGCCCTACGTGTTTAGTGAGAGTCTGAATGAATGGTAGGCCTGCCGGCCGGGGCAAGGTTTGGGAGTTGTGAATTCAGAATCTCAGACAGCCCAGAGTGCCAGCTGATGGTCTTCAGCCTATTTCCTCTCTGAGGAGAGACGCAAGATCTCGGGCTTTTAAATGGAGTCTCTTTTTCACACACTCCTCCTCTACAGCCAAACTTCACCTTTCTCCATTTTTCTTTTCTTTTCTTCTTTCTTTCTTTCTTTTCTTTTTTTTTTTTTTTAAGGTAGGTTCTCTCTCTAGCCCAGGCTGACATGGAATTCATTATGTAGCCTCAGATGGCCTCAAATTCACAGCGGTCCTCTGGAGAGCTGGGATTAAAGGCATGCCCCACCACGCCCCGTTCTCTCCATTTTCTCGTCACTTCTTCCACCTTTCCACCTTGAACTCACTACTCCTGCAGCCTGCTTATGTCCATTGACTTCTCTGTCAGATTCCTACGTCATCTGAATAGGAGGAGTAGGGTGGTGAGATGATCTGGCTTATTTCACACAGCCCTTGTCAAGCTGACTACTTGACCTGAATGCAGAGGTTCAGCTTTAAAAACAATTCACTATTCATACTCTTGAACAGAACTGAAAAAATGAGTACCAGATCTTTTCTGTAATGTGAATGTATTTCCTGGGTTGGGAGATAAAGTAAATGTTTATGGACCTAAAATGGCCTAAAAATGAAAGACACAGGAGATTGTCTGGGCCCAGCATAGTGGTACATTCCTTAAATCCCAGGTAGCCTAGAAAAGAGGATCATCATGAGTTTGAGGCCAGCTGAGTGAATTCCAGGGCAGAATAAGCTACACTGCGGGGGGCCGGGGGGAGAAAGAGAGGAAGGAGGAAGAAATTAAATGATTGAAATGGTAAACTGGAAAAAAACTCAGTAGCAGAGGCCAGTAAGTTAAAAAAGAGATACAAAGGGAAGACAAAGGAAGGGAGGAGGGTACTTAATAGGTTGGTATTGTATATATGTAAGTAGAAGAATAGACTAACGGGGGTAAAAAGGCCCAAAGTAAGGTCAGGGGTGATTGAGTAAAGGAAAGGTGGAGGGAGAGCTAATCAAAATCTAAAAGGATATAAATAAATCATATGGAATTCTCCAATTTTGGACAATGGAACACTCAGGAGCCATAGAGCATTGCCAGAAAATTTTCAGTGCCAGGGATGGGATACCTTCCATTGAGTTGTTGGCCAGGGAGGTCCCTGATGCCCCTAAAACATTATAGGCCATTGCCAAGGCCATTGGTTTCCCTCCAGGAATCAATGGTAAGACCCTGTTGCTGAAGACTCCACATACTTGGGCTGCAAGGCCACTGAGCAATCCTGCTGGAACTGAGCTGATAACCTCCTCCATGTAGGCCAGCTGACAGAAAGCTGGAAGAAGCCATTCTACATGCCGTTCAATGAGAGAAAGAGATACCACCAGTGAAGATACTCAAGAGTGGACACTGCAACCTTATAATTGGCCAACCAGGCGAATGAGCCAATGGGTGCAATAGTGGCACATCTGTCATGGTGGAAACCAGTTGCCCTCCAATTGGACTGGAGGCCTGCTCCTTGGGAGGGAATATGTCCCTGATACTGAAAACTTAAAACAGGGGTAGTCATGATCCCTAGGGGTGTAACATCTGCTGATGTCTGGATAAGTGTATATACTATGCTTCTCAAACTGCCCAGTAAGCACTTAATATTCATTCCCTTACATTAATGCTACTCTCACTCTGGGTAGAGGATCTTCTCTTTTCAGATGGCAGTGACCTTGGGACGACTCAGAAGTTATCATGGTGCTGGAAAGAAGTGACAAGAGTACCGAGTAACATCTCAATCACACTATCCAGGGCTCAGGGTCTAATGCAGAAGAGGTGGCGGAAAGAATGTAAGAGCCAAAGGAAGGGTTGGACTCCTTACAACGTGCTCCCTCCAGACATAAAATGGCCTGGATATCCATGACCTCATAGTGCCTGACACTACCTACACAAGACCATCATAAGAGGAGAGAAAGATCATGACATCAAAATAAAAGACTTATTGAGATGGGGAGGGAATATGATGGAGAATGGAATTTCAAAGGGGAAAGTGGGGGGGAGAGGGAGGGTATTACCATGGGATATTTTATATAATGGGAGATGTTTTTAAAAATTAAGAAAAAATAAAATAAGATTAAAAAGATAAAATAAAATCCTACCTGCCCCCAAAGGAAAAAAAAAAGAAATGGTAAACTAGTTGTGATTGTTAGGGAGAAAGTCAGTGGTTTGGCAGGAGCTGGGGGAAGGTGAGCCTGTCTAGCTTTCTTTTATTTTATTTTATTTTTATTAACATTTTCCATGATTATAAAAAATATCCCATGGTAATACCTCCCCCCAGCCGCACTTTCCCCTTTGAAATTCCATTCTTCATCATATTACCTCCCCATCTCAATCATTGTACTTACATATATACAACACCAACCTATTAAGTACCCTCCTCCCTTCCTTTCTCTTCCCTTTATATCTCCTTTTTAACTTACTGGCCTCTGCTACTGAGTATTTTCCTTCTGTTCTCATGCAGAAGCCCAATTATCCGTAGCTAGGATCCACATATGAGGGAGAATATGTGGCGTTTGGCTTTCTGGGCCTGGGTTACCTCACTTAGTATAATCCTTTCCAGATCCATCCATTTTTCTGCAAATTTCATAACTTCATTTTTCTTAACCGCAGAGTAGAACTCCATTTTATAAATATACCACATTTTCATTATCCACTCATCAGTTGAGGGACATCTAGGCTGGTTCCATTTCCCAGCTATTATAAATTGAGTGGCAATAAACATGGTTGAGCACGTACTTCTAAGGAAATGAGATGAGTCCTTAGGATATATGCCTAGGAGTGCTATAGCTGGGTGCCTAGCTTTCTTGAGAGAACCCTTGTCAGAAGCAAGACATGTCAGGCACTTCTGTGCCCAGAGGAAGTCTCCAAACCAGGTGACTGATGAGTTAGGAAGCTGACAGTGAGTACCAGAGACTGATGCCTGCTGGCAAACTAAGCAGCCATCCCCCTGTCCTGTGGCGCTTGCTGCATGATGGTCTGGAGGAGGAGCTGACAGCACACCCATCAGTGTGGACACATGGATCCTACCTGTATGTCCAGAATTACAGGGTGTTGTGAGGTCATGTGACCAGGGCTCTAAAGGTGATTATATTGTAGGGATATATCTCCATTGAGGGGACATTCAAAGACGAGACGTTAGGTATGGAGTCTGGGAATAAATCAGGAAGAGTGTTTCTCACAAAGAGAGGAGGGCTAGAAAGGAGATAGAAAATAGAAAGGGAGGGAGGTGGGGACTTAGTAGGATGGTATTACATATATGTAAGTAGAAGAACAGATTACTGGGGGTGAAAAGGCCTAAGTGAGGCCAGGGGAAGAGATTGAATAAAGGTGGAGGGAGGGCTAATCAAAATCTGAGAGGATATAAATAAGTCATATGGAAACCTACTTTTTTGGGCAGTGGAACACTCAGAAGCTGTAGATTGTTGCTAGAAAATTTTCAGTGCCAGGGATGGGGTACCTTCCAGTAAATTGTTGGCCAGGGAGGTCCCTGATGCCCCTAAAACATTATAGGCCATTGCCAAGGCCATTGGTTTCCCTCCAGGAATCAATGGTAAGACCCTGTTGCTGAAGACTCCACATACTTGGGCTGCAAGGCCACTGAGCAATCCTGCTGGAACTGAGCTGTTAACCTCCTCCATGTAGACCAGCTGACAGAAAGCTGGAAGAAGCCATTCTGCATGCAGTTCAATGGGAGAAAGAGATACCACCAGTGAAGATACACACAGTGGACACTGCAAGCCTTATATTTGGTCACCCAGGCCAAATGAGTCAACAGGTGCAATAGTGGCACATCTGTCATGGTAGAAACCAATTGCTCTTTAATTGGACTGGAGGCCCACTCCATGGGAGGGAATACATCCCTGATACTGAAAACTGTAAACAAGGGTAGTTATGAGCCATAAGGGTGTAACATCTGCCACTGTCTGGCTGAATGTATATACTATGCTTATCAAACTGTCCTGCAAGCACTTCTCTTAGTGTTCATACCCATATAGTAATGCTACTCTCGCTTTTGGATAGGGAAGCTTCTCTTTTCAGATGGCAGTGACGTTGGAATGACTTAGAAAGCACCATGGTGCTAAGAAGTGACAGAGGAGCGCTCAACACTGAAATATCTCTTATCACATCTTCCAAGACTCAGAGTCCGTTACAGAAGAGGTGGCAGAAAGAATGTAAGAGCCAAAGGAAGGGTAGGACTCCTAAGAAGTGACAGAGGAGCGCTCAACACTGAAATATCTCTTATCACATCTTCCAAGACTCAGAGTCCGTTACAGAAGAGGTGGCAGAAAGAATGTAAGAGCCAAAGGAAGGGTAGGACTCCTTACAAAATGCTCTTCCCAACACAAAATGGCTTGAATATCCATGACCTGAAAGTGCCTGATACTACCTACATAAGATTATCATAATAGGAGGAAAAGATCATGACATCAAATAAAAGACTGATTGAAAGGGTGAGGGGAAATGATGGAGAGTGGTATGTCAAAGGGGAAAGTGGGGGGAAGGAGGGAAGTACTGTGGGATATTGTTTACAGTTATGGAATTTTCAATAAAACTAAATAAATAAATAAAAATTTTATGAAGAGGAGGAAGGAGACAGGCAAAAGGGAACAGAGAGGTAGGTAGGCTAGAGCAGAGAGTGAGACACAAAGGTGGGTAGGTAGGACCAGCGAGGACTGTGTGAGCTGTTCAAAGGGTTGCAATTTATCCTTAATTCAGTGGGAAGCCATTGCAAGTTAGAAATGGGGGAGTGGTGATATCAGAATCCCTTTAAAATGTCTTTTTACTTATTTATTGCAAGTAAAGAGAAAGAGTATGAGCACCCCAGGGTATCTTGACACTGTAAAGGAACTCCACACACATGCACCTTTTTGTGCATCTGGCTTTATGTGGGTGCTGGGGAATTGAACTGGGGTGCTTGGCTTTGCAGGCAAGCACCTTAACCACTAAGCCATCTCCAATCCCTGAATTCCTTTTTAAAACTGAGAGTGGTAGTACTTACTTGTAATTCCAGCACTTGGAATGTAGAGGCAAGAGAATTAGGAGTTCAGGGGGCAGGAGGGAATTACCATGGTTTATTGTCTGATTATGAAAGTTATCAATAAAAACATATATTAAAAAGAGAATTAGTAGTTCTTAGTTATCCTCTGCTACACAGTGCATTCAAAGCCAACTTGAGCCTCATGAAACAATCAAAAACAAACTTTAAAAAATATATATATTAAAAAAAATTTTAATTATATATTTGGGATTAAAGCCATGTGCCACCATGTCTGGCTTCATTTTTTTATTATTGACAACTTCCATAATTATAGAAAGTAAACTATGAAAATTCCCTCCCCCTCCACTTTGCCCTTCACAATTCCACTCTCCATCATATCCTCTCCCCCTCTCAATCATTCTCTCTCTTCTTTTTTATTTATTTATTTATTTTGGTTTTCCAAGGTAGGGTCTCATTCTAGCTCTGGATGACCTGGAATTCACAGTCTCGGGATAGCCTCAAACTCTCAGCAGTCCTCTTACCTCTGCCTCCTGAGTGCCAGGATTAAAGGCATACACCACCATGCCTGGCCTCTCTTTTATTTTGATGACATCATCTTTTCCTGGGGGTTGGTTTCCCCCATAATAGAAATGCCACTATTGCACATATTGGCTTATTTGGCCTAGCTGGCCAAACTTAAGACTTGCAGTGTCCACTGTTGTTTATCTTCACTGGTGATTTCTCTCCCCTGGAACTGCATGTGGCATAGCTTTTTCCAGCTTTCTATCAGCTGATCTACATATGAGGTTTGCAGCTCAGCTCCAGCAGGATTTCTCATTGACCTTGCAGCCAAAGCATGTGGAGTCTTCAGCAATAGGGTCTTAGCAGCTATTCTTGGGAAACTAAGAGCCTTGGCAATGGCCTGTAATTTTGGGGGGACTTCAGGGACCTCTCTGGCCAATAATTCACTGGAAGATATCCCATCCCTGGCACTGAAAATTTTCTACTAACAATCTATGTCTTCTGGATGTGCCATTGTCCATAAAAGTAGGTTTCTGTATGACTTACTTATACCCTCTTAGATTCTTTCTTTCTTCTTTTTTTTTTTTTATTTTTTAGTTTTGATTTTTTTGAGATAGCATCTCACTCTATCCCAGGCTGACCTGGACTTCACTATGTAGTCTCAGGGTTGCCTCAAATTTATGGCAATCCTCCTACCTCTGCCTCCCAAGTGCTGGGATTAAAGGCATGCGCCACCATGCCTGGCCCCTCTGAGATTTTGATTAACCCTCCTTCCTTTACTCAGTCTCTTAGTTAGGCCTTTACACCCCAAGTTATCTTTTTCTACTTACATATATAAAACACCATCCCCTTAAGTCCTCTCCTCCCTCTTTTGTAGCCCTTTCTAGATTGCTGGCCTCTGTTATCAAGTTTTAATCCAACTCACATACAAGTCCAAATATTTGTAGCTAGGATCCACATATGAGAGAAAACATACAGCACTTGGCTTTCTGGGGGGAAAATGTTTTTATTTATTTATTTGAGAGAAAGAGATTGAAATGTGGACATACCAGGGCCTCCAGCCTGCACAAATGAACTCCAGGCGCATGCCCCACATTGTGCATCTGGCTTATGTGAGTCCTGGAGAATTGAACCTGGGTCCTTTGGCTTTACAGGCAAGCACCTTAACAGCTAAGCTATCTCTCCACACCAACAAATTGCTTTTTTAAGATGTCTGGTCTTGGGCTGGAGAGACGGCTTAGCGGTTCAGCATTTGCCTGTGAAGCCAAAGGACCCCAGTTCGAGGCTCGATTCCCCAAGTCCCACGTAAGCCAAATGCACAAGGGGGCGCAATGCATCTGGAGTTCATTTTCAGTGGCTGGAAGCCCTGGCATGCCCATTCTATATCTATCTGCTGCTTTCTCTGTCTGTCGCTCTCAAATAAATAAAAAAAAAATTTTAATTTAAAAATGAAAAAACAAAAAGAAAAGATGTCTGGTCTGAAAAAATTGGACAGGAGGGAGCATGAATCAATTTGGGGTCCCATATGGTGGCACATGCCTGTAACACTTAGAAGGCATAGATAGGAGAATCTAAAGTTTGATGACAGCCAGTATTACATAACAAGACCTTGTCAAGAAAAACTCACATCTGGGGGATCCATTAGGAGACGTGGCTGAGATGTCAGGAGATGAGGTAAGGGCACTGGTGACAGTGGCAGCAGTGGATATGGAGTCATCATCTTGCACATGGCTTACTGAACTGCCCTTGATTGGTCTTGTAAGGTTCAGGAGTGACAAAGATCACTCTGAGGCAAAGATGGAAGCTTTTATTCGAGAAAAGCATGAGGTGTCAGGACTGACTCTCAAGAGCAGAGCACAGCCAACTTTGAGATTACAGATAGTGGGCTGTATAGAGTTCTTCAGTTGGGGGAAGGTGAAGAAGGGAAAAGAACTCCTTTGTTCTTTTTTTTTTTTTTTAATTTTTTGTTTATTTTCATTTATTTATTGAGAGTGACAGTCAGAGAGAAAGAGGCAGAGAGAGAGAGAGAATGGGCGCACCAGGGCCTCCAGCCGCTGCAAATGAACTCCAGACACGTGCGCCTCCTTGTGCATCTGGCTAACGTGGGTCCTGGGGAATGGAGCCTCGAACCGGGGTCCTTAGGCTTCGTAGGCAAGCGCTCAACCGCCAAGCCATCTCTCCAGCCCAACTCCTTTGTTCTTTACATTAGCCATTTCGAATAGCTAGGGTGTGAGACCAGAAGTGACCAGAAGTGGGAGATAAGGGGGCAGGAAACCAAGACCTGGGGCATTGTTGGGCAAGGAAGGGATAATGGTTGGACAGGTTTCTTGAAGAATGTGGATGACCCATTTCCTTGTGTCTGTCACCATCCTGCTGTCTGGTGACTCCATTTTGTCCCAACCTAACAGGCCTCCCTGGAGTCTTGTCTGTCACAAGTCTTTCTTTGACCCTCCTGCCCCACAGTCTACTTTTAATTTTGTTTGTTTTTTTTTTTTAACTTTGTTTTTTTTTTGTTAATATTTTTATCTATTTATTTGAGAGCGACAGACAGAGAGAGAAAGAGGTAAAGAGAGAGAGAGAGAATGGGCGCGCCAGGGCCTCCAGCCACTGCAAACGAACTCCAGACATGTGTGCGCCACCTTCTACATGCAGCTAATGTGGGTCCTGGGGAATCGAGGAACCGGGGTCCTTAGGCTTTAAAGGCAAGCGCTTAACCGCTAAGCCATCTCTCCAGCCCTAAACTTTGTTTTTAATTGACAAGTTCCATAATTATAGACAATAAACCATGGTAATTCCCTCCCCTCCTCCACTTTCTTCTTCCTGTTTCTACCCTCCATCATATCACCTCCGCTTTTTAGTCTGTAATATTTTTTCCTTTTCATTTGGGAAAACGGGGTTTATTTTGGCTTACAGATTCAAGGGGAAGCTCCATGATGGCAAGGAGAAATGATGGCATGAGCTGAGGGTGGACATCACACCAAGGCAACATCAGATGGACAACAGCAATAAGAGAGTGTGCCAAACACTGGCAAGAGGAAGCTGGCTATAATACCCATTAGCCTGCTCCCAACAATATACTTTCTCCAAGAGGAGAAATTCCCAAATCTCCATCGCAGGGAACCTAGCATTCAGAACACCTAAGTTTATGGAGGACACCTGAATCAAGCCACCACTTTCCACCCTAACCCCCATAAACTGAACCATCCATAATGTAAAATACAATGCATTCAGTGCAACTTTAAAAGTCCCCATAGTTTTTATCAATCCCAATGATGTTTAAACATCCCCATAGTCCAAGATCTTTTAACTGAGCTGTAATACCAAAAACCAAACAACAACAACACATATTGGCACAGAATCAACGTTCACACTGCAAAACATGGATCGGGCATTGGGCATAGCAACCAAGACAAGATGAGCAGGGCAAACACCAAACTCTTGTAGCTCCAAGTCCAACAACACCAGTCAGTGACAAATCTCCAAGTCAGATAATTCTAACTGGTGATGAGTCTCTGGAGTTCCAATTCCACCCTTCTAGCTAGGCTACTCCAACTCCCAGAAAACTTCATCTGGTGCTGGCAGCTCCCCTGAGCAGCCATCTCATAGTCCTGGCATCTCCACTGGGTCTCTACTGCAACCCACAGCTCATCCTAATGGCTCCATAATGTCTCCACACAGGTAATCCAGCAAGCCTTCTTCACACTACCCATAGCCATTTTCACAATCCAAAACCATGTTGCAAAATCAATGACCCTTTCTTTCCTGCATTTTTTAATACTCCATCATACAAGATAGGCTACCATTTTGTTAATCCGGGGGGAAATAAAGCAGACTTTGAAGAACCGGCCATTCCTTCAGCATTCAGGCCCCTTCAAAAGAGTCCACATTCTTCCTGTTGTCCCAGTGCAGGTCAACTGGCCCAATCTCAAAAGTCGTAATCTCTCATAAAATTGCAGCTGAACAGGCAGAAGTTTTGGCCCAAAGATTTCTTTTCCTGCCACATCCCTCTGCTCACACCAGTCCATTTCTACACAATGCAACCCTGCACAAGTTCTCAGGACACAGGCAGGCAGAACTTAGCAAGCCTCTCACATAAACTTTCTAGCCTAGGCTAAGCAAAGCTCTTCCTCACCCTCATAAACCAAACCTCACAGTGCATTGTTCTTGCTGCACTCAGATCTTTCAACTCTGATCAGAATAATCCAGCAAGCTGTATTTAGAGCACTGCAAGGCATCTCCTAGGCCAATGTTCCAAAGTCATCCACATTCTCCTGCAAAGCAGTTCCAAAAAAGCTGAAGTCACAGTCAGGTTTCTAACAGCAATGATCCCATCTCTCAGTACCAATTCTACTGTTGTAACCAGGTTTTCAGTGCTGGCAGAAATCACCTGACCAAGGGCAGCTTGTGGGTAAAAGCAGACTATCTTGGCTTACAGACTTGAGGAGGAACTCCATGTTGGCAATGAAAATGATGGTATGAGCAGTGGGTGGGCATCACCTCCTGGTCAACATGTGGTGAACTACAGCAACAAGAGAGTGTACCTTAGTGTCTCTTGTATTTTAATGTCATCACCTTTTCCTCATTATGAAGACTTGTGTAGGTAGTACCAGGCACTGTGAGGTCATGAATATCCATGTCTGGGTTGTTAGCAGTCCTACCCTTCCTTTGGCTCTTGAGTTCTTTCTGCTACCTGTCCCACAATGGACCCTGAGCCTTGAGAGGTGTGATAGAGGTCTCAGTGCTGAACACTCTTCTGTCACCTCTTCTCAGCACTGTGGTGCCTTTTGAGTCATCCCAGAGGTCACTGCCATCTGAAAAAAGAAGCTTCTCTAACCACAAGTGAAAGTAGCATGAATATATTGTTATAAACATTAAGAAAAGATGAGAACCTGGCAGAAGGGGAAGGAAAAGGCAAGATGTGAATGGAAGACACAGTGCGATGTCAGGCTGGCTCAGAGGAGGCAGGGAGGGTGCCCAGGGTTGAGGATGGCACTATAGAAACTCTGAAAGGTCAGAACTTGTCCCAAATATTCATCTTGTACCAAAAATATTGCCTTGCTTATTTTGCTGACTCCCCATTACATGAAGAGGTTGCCCAGCTTGGCTTAACTCATTTGATCCCAATAATCCCTGGAAGCAGACATTATTACTGAGCCCATTTTTTAGGTGGAGAAAGTGAGGAGCTGGGAGGATGAGTAACTTCCCTAAGGCCACTCCTTGCTTCTGGCAAAGGGCAGAAGCACGTTATGAACCCAGGTGATCTCGAGCCCACCACTTGCACTTATAGTCATGATACCTCCAGCTAAACTTGGCCCCACACTGGCTTCCAGAGTGGTAAGCAGAATGGTCAGCCATTCCTGGACTTCACTAGCTAGAATGACTATGGCTTTGGGTCTAGAGAACTTGGATATGCGCTCCTGGCCTTGGGAACATTCTGGTTACAGGGAAACACTCAGTTCCTATGTCATCCATTCAAATTGGGCCGCCTTGACTCTAGCGTCTGTGGTGGCCTTGGGGGGTCTTTGGCATACTCTACTACATTCAAGACCCACACCTGCTTCACCTATGCCAGCCCTTACTTCCTGCCCTTGAAGTAGCCTGGCTTCCCCAGTGTCTGAGATGCCAGGCCGGGTCCTTGGCATGGGCTACTGGTCACCTGATGGTTCTGACCTCCTTCCTTAGCTAAAGAAACCAGAGCCTGGAGCACAAAAGCTTGGCTGCATGGCTTGACGCTATGATGGGAAAAACCTGACCTTCTTTTAAGTTTCCTCCAATAATGAAAACATCACTATAAATAGCCACTCCCAGCCCATCCTGCCACCTAGATAAGCAAGTCCTCATGGCTATTTCTGTTCATTTCTTTTCCTTTCTTTTCTTAAGTAAACAATATGAAGGAAATACCCACTACAGTGCTAGGCACATGGTAGTTCTTTTTATTTTTTCCTTGGGGTTTTTCATGGTAGGGTCTTGCTCGATTACAGGATGACCTGGAATTCACTATGTTTGGAATAGAACTCAGTCATCCTCCTACCTGAGCCTCCTAAGTGCTGAGAGTAAAGGCACGCAGAACCAGCTTCGCTTCCCCAGAACCCATGGAAGCCAGATACACAAGGTGGTACTTGCATCTGGAGTTTGGTTGTAGTGGCTGGAAGCCCTGACATGCCCATTCTCTCCCCACCCCACCCCCTTCTCTTTTTCAAATAAATACTTTTTGGTTTTTTTTTTTTTTTTTTTTTTGGTTTTTCAAAGTCAGGCCTCATTCTATCCCAGGCTGACATGGAATCCACTCGGTGGTCTCAGGGTGGCCTTGAACTCACAGCAATACTCCTACTTCTGCCTCCCAAGTACTGAGATTAAAAACATGCACCACCACGCCCAGCTAAATTAATTTTTTGTTTTGTTTTCTTTTGGTTTTGTTTTCTGAGGCAGGATCTCATACTACCTCAGGCTGACCTGAAATTCACTACTACAGGGCGGCCTCGAACTCTTGGCAATCCTCCTACCTCTGCCTCCCGAGTGCTGGAGTTAAGAGTGTGTGCTGCCACACCTGGCCCTAAATAAAATATTTTTAAAGGGATGTGCCACCATGCCCAGCCACACAGTCATCCTTAAGAAGGGAATTAAGATGGCTTAGCAGTTAAGGCACTTGCCTGTGAAGTCTAAGGACCCAGGTTCAATTCCCCAGTACCCACGTAAACCAGATGCACATGGTGGCACATGCATATGGAGTTTGCAGTGGTTACAGGCCCTGGCATGCCCATTCTATCTCTCATTCTCTCTAAATAAATAAATAAAATATTTTAAAAGGGACTAACTAACTCAGGCAAAATGGGTTCTAATTATCTGTGTGAGTCTAGGGGCCTTGCTCTTCTCATCTGTGAAATGGGAGTACTGTACATCACTGTGATGCTGTTGCAACTATGAAGTCATAATGGAAGTAAAGAAGGTATGCTAATACTCAGCTTCCTGTCACCAGAAATGCAAGGAGTCTCTCTTTCAGGGCTCTTGACTGGGTGACTACCAGGCAGTTCATTTGGCAGTTCATTCTATCAGTACCAAGTACAGCCAGGGCAGCAAGAGTCATTCAAGCACTTCCCCAGCTGCCGTTGGGCCTTCCAAGTCCAGCTTGGGAACTTTCCTCGCCTGATTTGGACAAATGCCCAGAGCCAGGAATGGATAAGGCCTGTCCCCTGAGGACCTCTGCTGCTGTCGTCCAGGCTGTGGTGGCCTTGAGGACTCGGAACTAGAATGAGGTCATGACAAGCTTCCTCCAGGGCCAGGAGGCTATCTATCTGAAAAGTGTCAGGGGCAGACAATTGACCACTCACCCATACCTAGGTGATCTGGCTGACGGGAGCTAACACCGGCCCTGACCTTGACAAACTCCTGGGCAGGCCAGCAGGTGGGACAGGGGGACTACTTCTCCTTGGGACTTCTTTAAAATGCTGCATACTTAGAAAGGTTAGGTGTATGGGACATGAGGGGCATCAGAGGTAGAGAACTCAACGATCAGTGCCACAGAGGACCTTGGGTGAGTGCCCAGGGCCTGCCTGAGCCCTGGTCTCCTAGTCTGTAAGGTGTGCATGGGGTGGAGCCTGCAGCATCTACCTCAACAGGAGATGGTACCCTACCACTCCATGGTCTCCGTGGCTTCCTGTCGCAGCTCTCTCTGTATATCATCATATCAACACTACCACCACAAGCTAGCAGGCAGCAGGATATCCTTGATCACTGGGGCACAGCTCTACAATCTCTACTTTCTCTCATTTTCCCTGCCTTCTCCCTGAACTCTGAGTTCGATCAGATTCCCATGTTAAATCCACACAACAGCTAAAGGGATCATTTTGAAAGGACACCAGGAACCTTGTGAGGTAGACCTGAGGCTCCCTTCACCCTTACCCCTGCCTCATGGGCCTTGCCACTCTTAACACCTTCCTTCCCAGAAGACCATACTCTTCTCTGCCTCAGCGCCTGTGCACTGGCTATGCCTCCTATCTGGAATGCTACCACCACCCAGATTCAATTTTGCTAGTCTCTTCCTTTTGAACCCAGTGAAGGGGCTGGAGAGATGGCTCAGCAGTTAAAGGCACTTGCTTGCAAAGCCTGATGGCCTGGGTTCAACTCCCCAGTACACATGTAAACCAGATGCACAAAGTGGTGCATGTGTCTGAAGTTCATTTGCAGTGGCCGGAGACCTTGACATGCCCACTACTCCTGTTTCTCTTTCTCCTCTCCCTCTCTCCTTGCAAATAAATAAAAAAATATTATTTAAAAAATTAATGTTAGGGCTGGAGAGATGGCTTAGCGGTTAAGCGCTTGCCTGTGAAGCCTAAGGACCCCAGTTTGAGGCTCAGTTCCCCAGGTCCCACGTTAGCCAGATGCACAAGGGGGCGCACGCATCTGGAGTTCGTTTGCAGAGGCTGGAAGCCCTGGCGCGCCCATTCTCTCTCTCCCTCTATCTGTCTTTCTCTCTGTGTCTGTCGCTCTCAAAAAAAAAAAAAAAAAATTAATGTTAGCCTAGCATGGTGAAGCACACCTTTAATCCCAACACTCAGGAGGCAGAGATAGGAGGATTGCCATGAGCTCAAAGCCAGCCTGAAACTACATAGTGAATGTTGGGATTACAGGTGAGTTCAAGGCCCCCACGAGACTACAGAGTGAATTCCAGGTCAGCTTGAGCTAGAGTGAGACCCTACTTCCGGGGGGATGGACTGCTTGTATTTTGATAAAGACCCTCTGCACATAAAACAATGAAAGGTGTGTCGTCAGATAGCTGGAGCAGAGCAGGGGCGCACACAGGCCAGCCTAGCATTTGGGAAGCAGAGGCAGAAAGATCCTGAGTTCGATCCCAGGCTAAGTTACATAAAGAGGCCCAGTCTTTTGTTTTTGCTTTTTCAAGGTAGAGTTTCACTCTAGCCCAGGCTGACCTGGAATTCACTATGTAGTCTCAGGGTGGCCTCGAATTCATGGTGATCCTCCTACCTCTGCCTCCCTAGTGCTGGGATTAAAGGCATGTGCCACCACACCTGGCAACCCAGTCTTAAACAAAACAAAACAAAAATCACCAGAAGGAGCAGAAAAGAAAAAAAAAAAGCTAGTTTGCCACTTGGCCACCAGAAGGGAGGCCCTGGTGATCTTTTTGTGGGTCTCAAGGTCTTCCACAAGATTTGGCATATCCTCTTGCCGATGTTTGCCAACCCTGAACTCTTTGAGTTCTCCTGCTTCTTGGCTTGCTTTCCTCCTGTATGTTGGAAGGGACCTTGAGGAAGGCAATTCCGTCTTGCTCTCAGAATCCAGAAATGTCTAGCACGCAGCAAGTGCTCAAGAAATGTTCACTGGATCTCTTTCCACAGTGGAGGCCATCTGCATTTCAAGAGGAGAGCTAGAGGACTTCCGTGCAAACAGGAATCAATTCTGGCCATAACTGAGGGGCACTGGTGACAGGGAAAGGGGAGACAGGGTCTGTTCGTGTCTGTAATAATGGGGACCTCTGTTTACCCCCCAACAGCTGTGTCCTAATCCCTGAGGGTCCTGGGGAGGACTCAGGCTAATCTGCGGGCTCTAGGAGGCGCTAATCGGTCCCCACAGATCATGTCTTCGAGGACTGATCCAGGACTCTATGGCCAGCTTACAGACGACCACTCAGCACAGAGGTGCCATTAGCGCGGCTCGCCTGGGGTCTCCCCGCCTGGGCGCTTCTTTAGGAGTTGCATCTTGGGGACCTCCGGGAAGGGGTTCCTAGGGACCGAGCACTCGAGATCTCGGGAGCAGGAGGGCGCCCTTGTGTCTCCCTGGAAATCCCGTGGGGGAACGGCGCCCTCGCGGTCCTGAGAGTGGCGCGTGGGCAAGCCCGGGGTGAAGGAAGGAGGGGCGGAGGGGAGAAGGTATGCGCGCGGCGGGAGAGGAGGAATGAGTCACGGAATGACGGAATGCCAGGGGCAGGAAGCGAGGGAGGAAGTCCTGCGCACCTACTGTGTGCCAGACACGGGTGGACCCCGGAGACAGTAATAGGGCAGCCGCGGCTGCGCAGCCCTGGATTCACCCAAGCTGGAATCTGATCATGAAATACTCCAGATGGGAAGATGAGGTTTCCGTCAATGCTCAAAAGGGGCTGGAAGAGGACCGGGACCTTGCCGGTTAGCGGACCAGCTCTGCATCGGCTTGCTCACAGCGGTCCAGGGTCTCTCAGCGACTCTCCAGCGGGCTGCGCGCGCCCTCTGCCGGCCTCCGGGGCCTCTAGCGCCGCCCTGTGAGAAGACCTAGTTAGCGCTTGGTTGTTCGCTGCGCATGCGTGTGTTGAGAGCTTCCAAAGAGTTTGCTTCCGCGGAAGGCGGCCAGCAGTCAGGATGGCCGAGCGGTCTAAGGCGCTGCGTTCAGGTCGCAGTCTCCCCTGGAGGCGTGGGTTCGAATCCCACTTCTGACAAAGCCCTTTTTTTTTTCAATTTAAACAGCACCTGTATATAATTTTGTTGTTGTTGCGCTCCAACCATTTTTATTAGACGGGAAGGCGGGCAGGGTCTCAAGACATCCGCGGAGTCCCACGTCCTCCGCAGCACGATCTTCACGTTCCCCTTGTCGCTGAAAGCTATAAAATTTTTTTGAGTGTTATTCTTTTCAACTTGTTACAAAACCACTATCTACTTTTTAAAAACATTTTCTTCAGAGCATATTTGTTTGGCTTTCGATTGTAAAGAGAAATCCTCTTAAGGTCCCCGGTTATTTCTCTTGGTACATGCAGCCAAGGGTCCAAATTGTCCTTTGAAGAAAGTAGGTAAAGCAAAAACTAATTGTTGTCAGAAGTGGGATTCGAACCCACGCCTCCAGGGGAGACTGCGACCTGAACGCAGCGCCTTAGACCGCTCGGCCATCCTGACACAGCGCGCTTTGATTTTGATCCTGTTTACTTGAAAGCATCCTGAGACCTGCTTTGCCTGCAGTCAAGTTCCCATTTGGCTTCTATAGCCTATAGTCACCAACAGTTAACAAAACACCCGCGCAGGGAGAAGAAAATTAACAACCACAAAACCCTTGAGTACTGGTTATTGACTGTATTCCCAACACTCCGGGAGCTGAGGCAGGAGGATCACTTCCAATTCAAGATCACCCTGCGCTACTTAGTTCCAGGCCAGCAGAAGCTACAAGATCTCAAAACACAGGTAAACAAACAAACAAACAACACCCTTGAAAGGCTTAGTTCCACGTCTCTAATCCTAGCACTCCGGAGACAGAGGTAGGAGGATTATCGTGGGTTCGAGGGCAGCCTGATACTACAGAGTGAATTCCAGGTCAGCCCGAGCTGGGGGGGCAGGGGGGAAGCAAACTTCCTTGCCACGGAAACTTCCACTCTGTGGAACCCGCTCTGCTCTTTATACTGACGAGTTTTGACTGGAAGTGTTGCATCCTGAGTGAAAGTGGACATGCAGAACCAAGAGATAAAATATAAAGAAAATGAACTGGAAATTTTAGCCACGTGGCCCTTCCCTCACAGCAGCATGGCATTATTTCTTCTTAACCTTTACTGAAATTGGTGGGCATGCTGGGCTGCAGATGGTCTGCTGGGCTGGGATACTGTTGAGATTAAAGGTGTGTAAATACCATGCCTGTTTTAATTTATCAATTAATCTTTTTTTGTTTTTGTTTTCCGAAGTAGGGTCATGCACTAGCTCAGGCTTACCTGGAATTCACTATGTAGTCCCACAGTGGCCTCTAACTCATAGCAGTCCTCCTACTTCTGCCTTCCAAGTGCTAGGATTAAAGACATGCACCACCACGCCCTGCTAATTAATTAATCTTTTTTGTTTGTTTGTTTGTTTTTCGAGATAGGATTTCACTGCATCTCAGGCTAACATGGACTTCACTATGTAATCTCAGGGTGGTCTAAACTCACAATAATCCTCGTACCTCTACCTCCCTAGTGGTGGAATCAAAGGCAAGCACCACCATAGCTGGCCTAATATTTTATTTGCAAGCAGAAAGAGATAGAACAGAGAGAAAGAATGAGCACACCAGGGCCTCCAACCACTGCAAATGAATTCCAGATGCATGTGCCATTGTGCATCTGGCTTTACAGGGTACTGGGGTTGTTAAGCTTTGTAGGCAAGTGCCTTAACCACTGAACATCTCTCTAGCCTTATTTTTTTAAAAAATATGTTTCTTATTTATGAAAGAGAGAGAGAGAGAGAGAAAGAGAGAGAATGAGCATGCCAGGGCCTTCAGCTGTTGCAAATAAACTCCAGACACATGCACCACCTTGTGCATCTGGTTTACCATCTGGTGGGTCCTGGGGAATGGAACCTGGGTCCTTTGGCTTTGCAGGCAACCCCATTATTATTATTATTATTATTATTATTATTATTATTATTATTATTATTATTTGTAACAGGGTCTCACTATGTGGACCAAGCTGGATGATTCTGCCTCTGCCACCCCAATCCTGGGATCACAGGTGACTGCCAGGCCCAGCTTTGATTTTATCTGCATGGCTCATTCATCCACTTCATTGCATTTCACAGCCTGCCTCTCCAGAGCTACTCCTGCCCTCTAGTGACTGTCTGCCAAGGCTTTGGTGTATCCTATCTGATCTTTTCTTTTTTTCCCCACTGACATACGTCCATGCAGAAATATGGAGACGTTTCTGTGTTAATTAAAAATTGTATTCACGGGCTGGAGAGATGGCTTAGCGGTTAAGCGCTTGCCTGTGAAGCCTAAGGACCCCGGTTCCAGGCTTGGTTCCCCAGGTCCCATGTTAGCCAGATGCACAAGGGGGCGCACACATCTGGAGTTCGTTTGCAGAGGCTGGAAGCCCTGGCGCACCCATTCTCTCTCTCTCCCTCTATCTGTCTTTCTCTCTGTGTCTGTCGCTCTCAAAATAAATAAATAAATTTTAAAAAAATTGTATTCACATTTATACATTTATTCATAAATAGGATTATGTGTATGTTGAAACTGACCTTTCCATTGACCAGGTCTTGGAAATGTGCCCACAGCAGCATGTGGATAGGAATATCTGTCTCTTTGACATGCTACACAATAGTCCATCCTTCTCGACCCATCCCATCACAGGGTGATGCTAGGAGACCTCCAAGAAAGGCTGGTGCCAGCGATTGAACCTATGGTCTTGCATATACTAAGCAAGTGTTTCACCTCTGTGTTATCCCCTCAGTCCTTTACTGTTTTACTACTGAGGGCCTCAGACTACATAGTGAATTCCAAGTCAGCCTGGGCTACAGCGAGACCCTACTTCATTAACAAAAAAAGAAGTTGGGTTGGAGAGATGACTTAGCAGCTGAGGCACTTGCCTACAAATCATAAAGACCCAGGTTCAATTCCCCAATAACCCACATAGCCAGATGCACAAGGAGGCACATGTGTCTGGAGTTCCGTTCACAGTGGCTGGAGGCCCTGATGTGCCCATTCTGTCTCTATCTACTCTCTGCCTCTCTCTCTCTTTCTCTTAAATAAATTATCCATCCATCTATCTATCTATCTATCTATCTATCTATCTATCTATCTATCTATCGTTTGTTTGTTTTTCGAGGTAGAGTCTCACTCTAGTCCAGGCTGACCTGGAACTCACTATGTAATCTCAGGGTGCCCTTGAACTCACAGTGATTCACCTACCTCTGCCTCCCAAATTCTGGGATTAAAGGTATGCGCCACCCAGCTTTAAAATATTTTTTAAATTACTTTTTAGCCAGGTGTGGTGGCACACGTCTTTAATTTCTAGCACTCTGGAGGCAGAGGTGGGAGGATCACTATGAATTTGAGGCCAGCCTGGGACTACAGAATGAGTTCCAAGTCAGCCTGAGCTAGAGTGAGACCCTACCTTGAAAAAACAAACAACTACTCTTTTTAGACAAGGACTCCCTATGTTCCCCAGACTGGTCTTAAAACTTTTGATCCTTGTACTCTCAAATGCTGGGATGCCAGTTATGCATCACCATGCTTTGCATATTTTTAGTTTCTTTAAAAATATATTTAGGGGGCTGGAGAGATGGCTTAGCGGTTAAGCGCTTGCCTGTGAAGCCTAAGGACCCCGGTTCGAGGCTCAGTTCCCCAGGTCCCACGTTAGCCAGATGCACAAGGGGCGCACGCGTCTGGAGTTCGTTTGCAGTGGCTGGTAGCCCTGGCGCGCCCATTCTCTCTCTCTCTCTCTCTCTGCCTCGTTCTCTGTCTGTTGCTCTCAAATAAATAAATAAAAATAAACCAAAAAAATTTTTTTTAAAAAAGTTATTCCTTGAAGCCTAAGGACCCCAGTTCGAGTCTCAATTCCCCAGGACCCATGTTAGCCAGATGCACAAGGGGGCGCATGCATCCGGAGTTCATTTGCAGTGGCTGGAAGCTCTGGCACACCCATTCTCTCTCTCTCTGTATCACTTTAAAATAAATAAATAAAAATAAACCAAAAAAAATTAAAAATATATATATATATATATTTACTAGCCAGGCATGGTGGCACACGCCTTTAATCCCAGCACTTGGGAGGCAGAGGTAGGAGGATCATCATGAGTTCGAGGCCAGCCTGAGACTACATAGTAAACTCCAGGTCAGTCTGGGCTAGAGAAAGACCCTACCTTGAAAAATTAAATAAATAAATAAATAAATCAGGGGGCTGGTGAGATTCAGAGGGCTGGAGAGATGGCTTATTGGTTAAAGCACTTGCCTGCAAAGCTAAAAGATCCCAGTTCAACTCTCCAGGACTCTCGTAAACCAGATGCACAAGGGGGCACATGCATCTGGAGTTCTTTTGCAGTGGCTGGAGGCCCTGGTGAGCCCATTCTTCCCACCCCCACTTCTTTCTTTCTCTCAAATAAATAAATAATACATATTTAAAAAATTTGTTTACTGTAAACTTTAAAATAAATCAATTTAAAGAGAACATTTTGGAAGCCAGGTGCGGTAGCATATGCCACTAATCCCAGCACTTGGGAGGCAGAAGTAGGAGGATCACCATGAGTTCGAGGCCACCCTGAGACTACAGAGTGAATTCCAGGTCAGCCTGGGCTAGAGTGAGACTTTACCTATAAAAAAGAAGAAAAAGAAAACATTTTTGGGGGGAGGGGGGCAGGTAGGGTCTCACCCTGGCCCAGGCTGACCTGGAATTCACTCTGTAGTCTCAGGATGGCCTCAAACTCACGGTGATCCTCCTACCTCCCAAGTGCTGCATTTTGGTATTTTTAGTGTTTCTTTTTTATATTTTTATTTGAGAGAGACAAATAGAGAAAGAGAATGGGCACACCAAGGCCTTTTGCCACTGTAAATAAACTCCAGTCACATGTGCTAGCTACTTTGTACATCTGGCCTTATGTGGGTATTGGGGAATCAAATCCAAGCCGTCACATTTTACAAGCAATCGCCTTTAACCACTGAGCAACCTCCCCAGTCCAGTAGGTTATTTTTATTTATTTATTTATTTTGAGGTAGGGGCTCACGCTAGCCCAGGCTGACCTGGAACTCGCCATGATCCTTCCACCTCAGCCTCCAAAGTACTGGGATCAAAGGCATGCTCTACCCTACCCAGTGGGCAGTACGTTATTTTTTAAAAAGTACACCTGTAATGGTGGCTGTCTAGCATCCTAGCACTTGAAGGTGGAGGCAGAGGTAGCCCAAGTTCCATACCAGCCTGGGCTGCATAGTGAGCTTGAAGCCGGTCAGAGTTCCTTGAGAACTTGTCTCAAAACAAAAACAGGTAGCCGGGCCGGACGTGGTGGCACACGCCTTTAATCCCAGCACTTGGGAGGCAGAGATAGGAGGATTGCTGTGAGTTCGAGGCCACCCTGAGATGACAGAGTGAATTCCAGGTCAGCCTGGACTAGTGTGAGACCCTACCTCGAAAAACCAAAAAACAAAACAAACCAGGTAGCCGGGCATCGTGGCGCACGCCTTTAATCCCAGTACTCAGGAGGCAGAGGTAGGAGGATCACTGTGAGTTCAAGGCCACCCTGAGACTACATAGTGAATTCCAGGTCAGCCTGGGCTACAGTAAGACTCTACCTCAAAAAACCAAAAAGAAAAAACAAAAACAGAAACAAGAACAAAGCTCTTGAAAACTAGAGTTGAGAGGAGAATATGGGGAAGTTGAAAATTTTGTTCACTAATGGTGGAACATGATGGAGAGTTTCATCAGAATTCAGAGGGAACTAAGCACAGTGCCTGTAATCCTAACACTCAGGAGACTAATGCAGAGGATAGTGAGTTTGAAGCGAAGCTGAACTACATAGCAATCCCTTGTATCAAAAATCAACCAAGACGGGCGTGGTGGCACACACCTTTAATCCCAGAACTCTGGGAGGCAGAGGTAGAAGGATCGTTGTGAGTTTGAGGCCACTCTGAAACTACATAGTGAATTCCAGGTCATCCTGGGCTACCATGAAACCTTACCTTGAAAAAGCAAGAAAAATATTAAAAAATTAAAAAAATATATATATATATATAATGTATTTATTTATTTATTTAAGAAAGAGGCAGGTAGATAGAGAAAGGGCATGCTTGGGCCTCTAGCAACTGCCAACAAACTCCAGATACATGTACCACTTTGTGCAACTGGCTTTCTATGGGTACTGGGGAATCAAACCTGGGTCCTTATGCTTTTCAGGCAAGGACCTTAACTGCTGAGCCATCTCTCCAGCCCCAGATTAAAAAAAAAAATTTTTTTTTTTTAAATTCTCTCTCTTCTTTTGCCCTGTGACCTTGCCTGAGCATCATGTGATTCTGCCCCTCCTTCCCAATCTGGCTAGAAAGGGGAGGGCACTTTTTGGCCTTGGTATTTTTCTTCTTGCCTTCTACCTGTGTCATGTTAGGAGACACCTGGTCACTTTGATTACATGTATGATTTATCTTTGATCTCTGAGTCCTTCACTATTTCTTTTTTTAATTTTTTCTGTTTATTTTTATTTATTTATTTGAGAGCAACAGACAGAAAGAAAGAGGCAGACAGAGAAAGAATGGGCGTGCCAGGGCCTCCAGCCACTGCGAATGAATTCCAGATGCATGTGCCCCTTCTGGCTTCTGTGGGTCCTGGGCAATGGAGCCTCAAATTGGGGTTCTTAGGCTTCACAGGCAAGCATTTAACTGCTAAGCCATATCTCTCCAGCCCTTTTTTTTTCCTTTTTATATAATTATTTTGTTTTTTTTAGCCCAGGCTGTCTTGGAACTCACTCTGTAGTCCCAGATTGTCCTCAAGTTCATGGCGATCCTTCTACTTCTGCCTCCTGAGTGCTGGGATTAAAGGTGTGCACCACTATGCCTGGCTAAAAAGTAAATTTCTTTACACAGTTTAGTATCAGGAAATGTTTGATTTGTATACATTTTTATTTTAAATAGTTTTAACTATTTGCAAACAGAGTGAGGAGAGGGAGGAAAGAGATAGTACGGGCACACCAGGGCCTCCTGCCATTGCAAACATACTCCAGGCACATGCAACTATGTACGTCCGGATTATATGGTAACTGGGGGATTGAACCTGGGCCTTCTAGCTTTGTAAGCAAGCGCCTTTAACTGCTGAGCCATCTGACCCAGGCCTTCTTTGTATATTTAAAAAATATGTATCTATATATGTATATAATTTTTTTTTGAGAGAGAAAGAGACAAGAGACAGAGGGAGAGAGAGAATGGGTGCATCAAGGCATCTAGCCACTGCAAATGAACTCCAGATTGCATGTGCCACCTTATGCATCTGGCTTACGTTTCCTGGGGAATTGAACCTGGGTCCTGTGGCTTTGTAAGCAAGTGCCTTAACTGCTGAGCCATCTCTGCAGCCCTTGTATATATTTTTATATACCTCAATACTGGAGTTATGCAAGGGGTCATATGTTTAAAAGGTTTAAAAAGCCTAGCTCTAAATGGTATTGGCAGAATTTTTCTCTCCCATGCACCCTGCTTTATTCTGCGATAACATGTTCACAATTGGTGATTATCAGTCCCCTGCTTGGGGTTCCTGGAGGATGGGTCCCCTCAGCACTGTCCCCAAGGCCTGGGGTAACCCAGGTACCTGCCCCATATCTGCTTTGTGCTGAGTCCCCACTGCCTCTCCAGCATTGTTAGGGTCTAGCTGGAGTAGGGGCTCTGGGCAGAATTTAGGACAGAGACAAGCCGCTTCTAGTAGATAACTGGCAGAGCCACCAGCCCCGGGAGGGGACAGGCTTCTCCCCATCCCCAGCTAGCTCTTGGTGCAGATTCTCTCGGTGGGCAGCTGGCTCCACCCTGGGGCAGGTCCTTCCCACTTTTTCTGATGGGGGCGGGTGTAGTTGGCTGGAAGAAAATGTCCAAGACATAACAGGGTGCAGCAGTCCAGTCCTGCTCACTGCCATTTAAAAGGAATGAAAGTGGGATTAGCCAAAACAACAAAATGCAAAGCAAAAGCAAAACAAAAACACCCTACTGTTTTAGAAACTGCCTCAGAAACAGTCACCTTAGTGTGCTGTGTGTTATGATAAAATTAAGGGCTCACCCTGAGCTTTGATTTGAACTTAGACTGTTCTACAGAGAGATTGGTGTCTGGGTGCAATTTTACAGCTACTGAAACATTCTCTTGTGCAGAATAGCTGCTGTGGGCTGGGCGAGTGAAGTGTGAAGGGTTCCAGGTTCACTGGTGAGAAGGGTTTGAGTAGGCAAAGTGGTAAGCCACTATCAACCAAAGGATACTGTCAAAGTCCCAATATTGCCTCAAGTCCTCTGATTAAAACCCTCCAGCCTTTTGCGAAATATATATTTTTTTATTTATTTGAGAGGGAGAGAGAAAGGGGTGTGGGGAGAGAGAGAATGAGAGAACCAGGGCCTCCAGCCACTGCAAATGGACTCCAGATTTGTGTGCCACCTTGTGTAGCTGGTTTATGTGGGTTCTGGGGAATCAAACCTAGGTCCTTTGGCTTTGCAGGCAAGTGCCTTAACCACTAAGCCATCTCTCCAGCCCCCTCCAGCCTTTTTTGTTTTGTTTTGTTTTTTTGAGATAGGTTCCATGTAGCCCAGACTGGCTTCACACTTATTATGTAGCTGAGGAAGATCTTGAATGCATGATCCTCTTCCTTTTACCTTCCAAGTGCTGGAATTACAGTCATTGAATACTACCACACCACCTTAAAGCCCTCCAACCTTCAAATAATTATCAACCCATTACCATCACTGTAGTAAGCTGAATAAGGTCCACCCAGAGGTATTCCATGTCCTAGTGCTTAGAACCTGTGGATTTTACCTTATAAAAAACTAAACCTGAAGCAGGGCATGGTGCACATGCCTTTAATCCCAGTACTTGGGAGGCAAAGGTAGGAGGTTCACCATGAGTTTGAGGCCACCCTAAAACTACATTGTGAATTCCAGGTCAGCCTGGGATAGAGTGAGATACTACCTTGAAAAAACAAACAAATGAAAAAAGCTGGGCTGGAGAGATGGCTTAACAGTTAAGGCTGTTGCCTGCAAAGCCCAACAACCTGAGTTCAATTCGACAGTACCCATGTGGTTGGAGAGATGGCTTAGTGGTTAAGATGCTTGCCTGCAAAGCCTAAGGACCAGGTTCAATTCCCCAGGTCCCACACAAACCAGATGCACAAAGTGGCCACATGCGTTTGGAGTTTGTTTATAGTGGCTGGAGGCCCTGGAATGCTCTCTGATGGCTCTCTTCTATCTATAAATCAATAATAATAATAATAATAATAATAAATTTAAATAAGCAGGCTGCTAGGAAGATAGAATGGATAAAGTGCTTGCTGCCTCCTGTACTTACAAGCACACTTTCCTCAAGTAAATAAATAAATGAATTTACATAAGGAAACAATACAGGGCAGGGTATGTAACTCGGTAGATACATACAAAACCAGGCATGGTGACAGACACATGCTTCTAACCCCAGTACTTGGGAGGTGGAGGCAGGAGGATCAGTTCAAGTTCATTCATGGCAAAATAGAAAACTCCAGGCTATCACTTCTCAGCCTTTTAGCTAAGATCAAGTGTAGAAAATTCCAGGCTAGCCTAGGTTACATGCAACCTTATCTCAAAATTTTTTTTTTAAAAAATGAGAGGGAGGCAAGAAGGGGTGTAGGCATAGGTCTCCTTCCTCTTCCACCAGATCACCTTTTTCTAGTTTGACCTGCACACCCATTGGAGGAAGGAGGCCTTGGTATCTCCAACACGCTGTTCCAAACATACCCTTGAGAAATTAAAGGGTGAGAGCTGGGCATGGTGGTGCACTCCTTTAATCCCAGTACTTGAGAGCCAGAGGTAGGAGGATCCCTGTGAGTTCGAGGCCAGCCTGGGACTACAGAGTGAGTTGCAGGTCAGCCTGAGCTAAAGTAAGACCCTACATCAAAAAAGAAAAAAAAAAAAAAAAGTAAAAGGGTCATGGGTTGGGCATGTGCCTCAGTGGTAGAATGCTTGCATGTGGAGGGCCCTGGGTTCAATCCCTAGGATGGTCCGGAAAAAGAAAGAAAAGAAGGAAGCCTCTTTTCAGATTGAGTTAAGTGAGTAAATTAAATTAAGATGGGTAATTTTGAAATGGAGCTATTTGAGGGGTCCCTAATCCAAACACCTGTCCTTACAAGAGACACAAAATGAGGGTAATATGACCTGGGGAGGTAGAGATAGGGTGACAAAACTCAGGGTGGCTCACAGCTGCAATCCCAGCACTTGGGAGGTTGAGGTGAGAGGATCCTCTGTCTCAGTCTCCCCACTGCGGGGATTACAGGCCTGAGCTCCCAGTTATCCAGGTTTAGAAGTGGAACCGTGTGCACATCCCCTTTCTGTATTCCCGGGTCTCCCCAGACCCTTCCCCAGTTCCCTCAGTCTCCCTACAGCCTTCCCCTTTCCTCAGTCTCCCCAGACCCCTCCCCAGTTCTCCAGACCCTTCCCCAGTTCTCTCAGCCTCCCCAGTCCCTACCCCTGTTCCCCTAGTCTTCCCAGACTCTGCCCCGGTTCTCCCAGTCTCCCCAGGCCCTTCCCCAGAACGCAGCGTCCCGCTTTCCTTCCAGAGAGCCGCAGGGGATAGGCTGAGGACCCAGGGAGGCGTAGGTGGCAGGCCCCGGGGGCGCAGAGGGGCGCGGGGGCCGCGAGCGTGGGGCAGCGGTGAAGACTGAGCCTTCGTCGGGATCCGAACCCGTGACTCGTAGTCTCCAGCGGCCGCGGCCAGCCCAGGGTTAATGGGGCGGGGCTCGCGGGGCGGGGCGGGGCCGACGGCCGCACCTGGCGGCCCGGAGGGTTTGGCGACGGTCGCTCGGCGCCCGCATTGGCCGCAGCAGCAGGAGTCCCAGCGCGGAAGCGCGGCGGGAGGCACCGGGGCGCGTGCGAGCGGCCATGGCCGAGTTCCCGTCGAAAGTGAGCACGCGGACCAGCAGCCCTGCCCAGGGGGTCGGCGCCTCGGCCTCCGCGCTGCGCCCGGACCTCGGCTTCGTGCGCTCAAGCCTCGGGCTGCTGGCGCTGGTGCAACTGGTGAGTGCGGGTCCCCGGGGCTGGGGACTTGGGACACCCTCAGGGCCGGCTGGCGCGCCCCGACGCGCGGCGTCTATTCCGGGGCGCTTTTGAATCGCCCTGGAACCTTCCTCCTCGGTACCCCACCCTCTCCGAGCATCCCTGCGAGTGCCCGCTGCCCGCGCGGGGATTCAGACGGCCCGGGCACCCTGGCCCGAATGATCGGCGCAGCTAGACGCGATCCCTGCGCACGACTACGGGTCTGTCCCTCTCCTTCTGTACTAGGAGCTGGTCCCAGCTCTCCGAGGGCCGGGCAAAGTCCACTGCCTGCCCCACTGGCCGGCTCCGCACGGCTGCCCTTCAGCTCCCCTCCTGCAAGCGGGAAAGCGCACCGGTGACCCAGACGCACAGGCTAGGCGCAGCCCGCGGGGCCTCATTGTGCTTCTTGGACCAGCCGGTCCGGTCGGCTTCCCGGCTAGCTATATTGTGCCCTGGGCTGCGGAGTGGGGTTTATGGGAAGTCCGAGGCTGGCCATGATCCTCCTGCCGATCCCCCCGCCCACCCCGGGCTTCTGTGCAAATCAGCTGAGGTACCCGAAGGGGACGCCCCTCCCCACCAGGTGCAGCCTGGGGGTGTCATTTGTCTTCCCACAGAGCCCTCTTGCCAGTGCCTGCCTCTGGCGGAGAGAGCCCCGCCACCTGTGCGCCGGTCCACTGGCAGAGGTCTAGGGTGGCACTGAAGGTGGGCTTGGATCCCTGTTCCGTCACCATCCAGTGAGTAGGAATTCCGCCGGACCTCGACTGCTGCGTGCGAGCTTGGCTGCTGGGCCCGGGCTGGAAAGTCAATTGGAAATTTATATCGGTGCCACCAACCCCTCCGCGGAGATCAGTTCTTCCTGCCGCTAGCTTCTCAGGGGAACGGCCACCCCCACCCTGGCCCACCTCTTCAGTTACTCTCGGATTCCTCAGATTTCCCTCTGTGGACGACCCCCCGCCCCCAGCCTCCGCATCTGGAGTTTATATAAAATGCAGATCCTTGGACCCCACCCCTGGTAAAAATGTGGAATTTTTCTTTGAATCTCCGGAAGTGCAGACAGAAATTCGTATTTTAACAATCTTCTCCCAGTGTGGGTTTTGATGAGATGATGATTATTTTGGTGAGATTAGGGGGAGAGAGGTGACACCCTTTTACCTTCTTTCAGGACTAATTTAAATGTACCATGTGTAGATAGATCCCCTGCCATCAGTGGTGTTCTGGGCTCTTTTAGATAAGATCTCAACTGAGGCTGGCCTTGAATTCCTGATTTCTGCCTCCACCTCCCAAGTGTGGGATTGCAGGCATGAGCTACCACTCCTTGGTTTATCTGGGTTCTTTGTAAAATGTGGCCTGTGGGCAGCTTGGGGGCTGGCCTGGGAGAAGCTGGGTGGCCTGAGGTGGCTTTATGGTGGGTATGTGTGGCTTTTGGGCTGGGTTTTAACTGCAGTGGGAGGCAGAGGGAGCAGGGCACCAACTGGAGGCCGAAGATGGGAGAGTTGAGTGAGTGGGTGAAGCAGCTGGCACAGGGAGCAGGAATTAAAATACTCATTCTTGGTGTGGCCAGAAGCCCAACGTCAGTGTGCATCTCTGCCAGAGCTGGGGGCTCAGCTGCTTTGGTGGCCCTGGGAGGTTTGGGAGTATGGTGCCCATGGCTGGGTGGCTGGGTGGACCCTGAGGGCCAGTGCGTGGTGTACAGGACAAGAGCATGTTAATTACCTGGTGTAGAGGAACCTTGTAAGCATTCCCTGGGGGGAGGCTTCTGTTTTGGTGCTGGGGACCCCTGTGGGCTCAGCAACCAGTGATGGGCACCCTCACAGAGGTAGATCCCTCTAGTGGACTGCAGGGCACTCTCAAGTGTGGTAGAGCTTGCCATCTGGGCATCCAAGCCCTCTGGCATTGGGTGTGAGGCAGTGGCTTCCTTTGCCCCCCCTCCCCTCCGCTGCCAGCTCTTGGTCCCCATCCCAGTTCTGAAGACTATACCAGGCTGCTTGTTGGAGAAGCTGCTTCCTGAGCAGTTTCTGTGGCAACCGATCGTTCCATTGGGTAGAGACAGGGGCCCACGACAGCACCATCACCTGCTGGGAAGCCACAGCAGCTGCCACCCGAGGGACATACACTAGGCTCTAGGCCTTTGCCAAGGGCCTCTGCTCTACGGCTGAGGACCCAGCCTCGGAGGTAGTTCTTTGCCCACACGCTCACCACTCAGTATGTCCTAGGAGTCTGCTGACTTTTCCACCCCTGCTCTTCACGATCACCTTGGGCTGTGCCCCTGCAGTGCCTGAGGTGTGGCACTGCAGCGGGTGGCAGAGGCTCCAGCCCCAGCACTGCCCAGGGCATCAGGGAAGGCTGCATGAAGGAGGCTGTGACTGAGAAGATGGGCGCGTGTTGCCTGTCACCTTCCTCTGTACTCCAGTGTTGGGGAGGTGTTCCTGGGCGTTGGCAGGGAGCCCCAGCTCCTTGGGTGGGCGATTGTTCACCTTGTATGGAAGGTGCCCTGCAGAAGTGGTCTTGGTGGTCTAGCGGTCTTCTCGCTTTATAACTCCATCCATCTAGTGGTTGGTTCATTGTTGAGCTTCCGACGCAAGCAAAAAGGGAAATTGTGAATTTACACAGCTAGCCCTAAGCAAGAAAGTAGGCAAGTATGACTGAGTGACAACTCTTCTAGTCATAAAAACCTGGAGCCCTAGCCGGATGTGGTGGCGCACACCTTTAATCCCAGCACTTGGGAGGCAGAGGTAGGTGGATCACCGTGAATTCGAAGCCACCCTGAGACTTCATAGAGAATTCCAGGTCAGCCTGGGCCAGAGTGAGACCCTACGTTGGAAAAAAACAAAACAAACAAACAAAAAAAACCCTGGGGCTTCTTATGGTGCAGTTCTCTATGTGGCTAGGAGTGGAATAATGCTTTGGAAGGTATAGTTAACTGGTGCAAAAGGCAGGCCCTAAGGCCCTTTTAAAAAAGTATTTTATGTATTTGAGAAAGAAAGAGGCAGATAGAGAGAATGGGCACGCCAGGGCCTCCAGCCACTGAAAACAAACTCCAGATGCATGTGCCCTCTTGTGCATATGGCTTATGTGGATCCTGGAAAATCGAATCAGGGTCTTTAGGCTTCACAGGCAAATGCTTTAACCACTTAGCCATCTCCCCAGCCCCGTAAGGCCTTTTTCACATATGTATCAAATACATGGGGTGAGGTGTCCATCTCTTTCTGAGTTTTTATTTTTATTTTTTTATGTTTTGGATTTTTCAAGGTAGGGTCTGGCTCTAGCCCATGCTAACCTGGAACTGACTATAGTCTCAGGTTGGCCTTGAACTCACAGCGATCTTCCTATCTCTAATACCTGAGTCCTTGGACTAAAGGCGTGCACCACCACACTCAGCTTCCTTCTAATTTCTTAAACCCCACCCCCCTCCGCCAAGCTCTGGGGAGAAGGGTGATCTTACTTGGTGCTTACAGATGAGGAAACATCCATGTCCATGGTCACATGGGAAGCCTGCCACTCACCTTTCGGATTGGCTCGGATCTGGCCATCCAGAGAGTGGCTCGGCTACTCTTTCTGTTTGTTTTGTTGTGTTTGGGGGCTCTGGGGGGGTTTTAGAGGAGAAGGAAGCTCACGTCAGGAAGGGAGGCTCAGCCCCTTTGCAGAGGTGAGTGCTGAAGGGTCTGGCTACGTAGGTGGAGTGGTAAGTGACGTCCTGGCTGGTCGTGGGGGTGAAACACCTGCATTCCCAGCACTCAAAGCAGGAGGACTGTGAATCTAAGGTCAGTCTGGGTGACATAATGAGACCCTGTTTCCAAAAATAATAAATAACAAGGGGATCAGGAGGGACCACCACTTGTGCCAAGCCCTGGGGTGTTCAGAAGACCCAGGACAGGGAAGTGGTACAAGGCCCCGTGGCAATGGGGCCATTGGTGTCAGGCACCATCTTGCACTACCTTTTGGGACTGGGGACAGTGTCACAGTTCTGTCTGCAGGCGAATAGCCAAAGCCTACCAGATAACAGTGAGCCTCCGGGGTAGCTGTGAGAGCATTGGTTGACAGCCTGGACACACAGAGCCTAGGCTTCAAAATTGCCTCTTCCAACTTGAGAGCCTTAATTTATGCCTGTAGCCGCTAGGGCCCTTGTCTGTAAATGGTGATGGTGGGATTTCAAGGAGTGTGGGAAGTGGTGCCTGCCAAAGTCTTAGCTTGGTATGTGCTAGGAGGAGGGCAGGAATCACCGGGTCACATGATCTAGGATTCTTAGGGAAGCTTGAATGCTTCTGGGGACCAAGAGCTCAGTCCCTCAACGTTTACTCCCTCTGTAAGCACTTGTGAGTGTGAGAGGAAGTTCTTTCTGCTGGTGATATGTTCTATCTCCAGCCCTCAAAGGCAGCTGGCTTTTCTCTAGGAAGGGACTGCCCAGTTTTTGAGGTCCAGAAGGTCTGAGCAGTGACTGGTTGCATTAGAATAGCAATGCTGCAATCTGGTCTCTTAGGACTTCCTGACATTTGTCATGCTAGGTCTTTTGTTAGCCTCAGTGCAGCCTGTACCCCTACAGGGTCCCATGCCCAAGCCACACGTACCCTACAGTTAATTTCCACCACATTCCCTCGCAGTGGGCAGGAGGCAGTGGGTTTTGAAAATTCATTTGTAATTACCTAGTGAACATACAGATATAATCTTAACAAAACGAATACCCTGGCTAGGTGTATTGGTGCATGCTTGCCATCGCATCACTCAGGAGACTGAGAGGTAGGAGGCTTCAAGTTTGAGGCCAACTTGGGCTTTATAGTGAGACTCTAAAATCAGACAGTCAATACACAGACAACATTGTCTTCTTTGGATCACTAGCCCTCTCCCAATGGGAACAGTTATTTTGGAATGTTTTCCAGTTATCCTTTTCTCCTCCTCATTCTCCCCCTTCTTCTGAGAGGCTCACGTAGCTCTGGCTGGCCTTAAACTTTTTAGCTGAGGATGACCTTGAACTTTGGATTGTCCTGTCTCACCACCTCAGTGCTGAGATAACAGGTATGTGCACCAATCTCAAATTTATAGGGTGTTGGGGATTGAACTCAGGACTTTGTGCATGCTAGGTGAGCACTGGATGACTGAACTATACATCCCTAGCTCTTTTCTGTGCATTGAAAAATATTTATTACCTGGGCGTTGTGGTGCATACCTTTAATCCCAGCACTCAGGAGATAGAGGTAGGAGGATCACTGTGAGTTCAAAGGCACCCTGAGACTACATAGTGAATTCCAGGTCAGCCAGAACTAGAGTGAGACTCTACCTCAAAAAAAAAAGTATTCATTTATTTGTAAGCAAAGAGAGATAGAGACAGATAGCACCTGTGTACTGGGGAATTGAACTCAAGTCATTTGGCTTTGCAGGCACCTTAACCACAAAGCCCTCTTTCAGGCCCAAATAACACTTTTTTTGTTTGTTTGTTTGAGGTAGGATTTCACTGTATGCCAGGCTGACCTGGTACTCACTCTGGAGTCCCAGGTTCACCTTGAACTCACAGCAGTCCTCCTACCTCTGCTTCCTGCTACCTCTGCTGAGATTAAAGGCATGCATCACCATGTCCGGCTAAATAATACATTAAAATAAAAAAGAATAAAACAGAGTAAAAGAGTACAGTGGCCAATCTCTTTACAAAGCTGATGTGTGCAAAAGAGGGAGAGTCCCACCTCTCCCCATTTCCAGATGCTTCTGTACATTTCCTGTTAGGCATGGAAATGAGGTTCCAGTCTTCTTATCTTAGCACAGGGAGTACAGTCCCTCCCTAGGCAGCTTCTGTAAGGCCCTGTGCTACAGGTGGGTCAGATCTGGAAGGCCACTTCCTTGATTGACACACTTGTGAATTTCCATGCTTGGTGTCCGCACATGTCACACATCATGTGTCTATAGACTCCACAGCATGTTCTTGTGTGCTTGGGATTTTTTGTTTTGTTTTGTTACTTACTTTTTTTTTTTTTTTTTTTTAAATCTATTTGCAAACACAGCTGGGTACTGAACCACCTGCTAAGAAATGCTTGATCCTTGCTCTGTTGCTGTAGATGGAATATCTCAATGGACTTGCAGGGTTTAAACATTGTTATAAGTTTGTTGCCTTTAATTTTAAGGTTAGTTGCAAGTTACCTCCAGCCCTCTTTTTATTTTATCTTGAGATAGGGTATCACCCTGTAGTCTAGGCTAGCCTGGAACTTGCAATCCGCTTGCTTTAGTGTCTAGAGTACCTGCATGATGGGCTTGTACCATATCCTGCATTTGTGGGGTTTTTGGTTTTTTGGTATTTTTGAGGCAGGGTCTCATTCTGCCCCCAGCTGACCTGGAACTTACTCTGCTGTCCCAGGATGGGCTCAAACTCACCGTGATCCCCCAACCTCTGCCTCTCACGTGCTGGAATTAAAGGCATGTGCCATCAGGCCATGCTGCATTTCTGCATTTGTGATTTTGATGGAGATTGCCAAGTGCCCTCTTGGAGGTCACATCTTTTCTCCAGGCTGACCTGGAGTTCACTATGTAGTCTCAAGGTGGTCTAGAACTCATGGAGATCCTCCTACCTCTGCCTCCCGAGTGCTGGGATTAAATGCGTGCACCACCACGCCCGGCTCCGAGGTCACGCCTTTTGTGCTATTGCCAGTATTATTCCTATTCCCTATCTCCCCAGCCACCCTGACTCGTGATATAACACACTTCTGGATGAGCCCCCATCTGATAGGGCAAATGGGCAGGGCAGTGAAGTATTATTCACGGTCCTTAGAGGAGTGAGCTTGACCTTAAAAAACTGTTTCAGAGCCCTCAAATATCCTCCTCTGCCTCTGTTCCACCGAGATGTCGTGTGTCCTCTCCTGCCTGTGTTTTTCTGAGCTGTTGGTCAGTTGCAGTTCTAGAGGATTCCCTGGTATTTTTTCCTGGGTTTTTTTTTTTTTTTTTTCTGAGGGGGGGGTGGCAGAGTGGAGTGGAGTGTTGTTTGTGTGTTTTACTTAATTATGGTGGTTTTGCTGTATTGTTTTCAGACAATCTTGCTATCTAGTCCACGTCCTGGACTTGTCATCTTAATTCTCCTGGCTCCACCTCCCAAGGGCTGAGAATTCAGGCCTCTCCAGGCATATGAAGGTTAAGAAAAAAAATACATAATTTATTCGCTAGGGCTGGGTGTGGTGGTACACATCTTTAAACCCAGCACTTGGGAGATAGAAGTAGGAGGATTGCTGTGAGTTCCAAGCCATTCTGAAACTACATAATGAATTCCAGGCCAGCCCAGGCTAGAGCAAAACCCTACCTCGGAAAAAAAACAAAAAACAACAACAACAAAATAAATAAATCAGGGTCTCAGGGCTGGGAGAAGCTCAGCAGTTAAAGGGGCTTGCTTGCAAAGCCTGCCTGCCAGCCTATGTTTAATGCCCAAGCCAGATGCAAAAAGTGGCAAGTGTCCATGGTATGCCTGAAATGGGAATTGGACTTTCTCACTAATGTACCAATACAGTACACCAATGCACTAATAGTTTTAGGGTATTCCTGGATTCTTCTTCTTTTTTTTTTCTTTTTAATTTATTTGAGAGCAACAGACAGAGCGAGAAAGGCAGATAGACAGAGAGAGAATGGGTGCTCCAGGGCTTCCAGCCACGGCAAACGAATTCCAGATGCATGCGCCCCCTTGTGCATCTGGCTACCGCGGGTCCTGGGAAACCGATTTGAACCAGTGTCCTTAGGCTTCACAGGCAAACGCCTAACCGCTAAGCCACCTCTCCAGTCTTTTCTTTAAAATTTATTTTTATTTACCTGGGTTCTTATCTTATGAATTCTCTCTCACACACACATAAACAAACAAACATGAACTCAACAGGCCCATACTTAACTGCTACCAAAATCCCATGCTGCCCTGTGGGGCTAGACCAAGTAGGCTTCCTCCCTGTCACCCCAGGCTTTTGAGTCCCACCCCTAGGCCTGTTCTGGCTCCCTGAGCAAGTGGTGTTGCTTCCTAAGGGGTTCCAGTAACTTATAGCACCTCTGTCTAAATCCCATTCCCTCTTCCTGCTTCAGGGACCCATCCCCATTGTGCCTGTCTGGCCCTCCCCAGCACTGAGAAGACTCCTTGAGCCCCACAGAGCATTCCCAGGAAGGCCTCACCTCACTCGAGAAGACCTAGGCGGAACCCTGGAACTCATTCATCAAGCCTCTACACCTCCAGGGCCTTCCTCTCTGTGGGCCCAAGGGAGATGCTTGACCCATTTCATAGATGAGGAATACTGAGGCTCTCTCTGAAGATGAGGACCTAACTAAGGGCTGCTGTGGGGTCAGCTCCCCTCTCTTTGACACTGACTGGTGAGGTGGGGGTACTGCTCAGGAAACCACTACACTTAGGGGAAGCATCGAGCCCTAAAGGCCAAAGCTGAGGGGCTGTGGGAGCATTGCACCTGGGACAGCCTGAAGCAAGGTCTTTCTTACTCCTTGGGTTTCTTTCCTAAAACCCCACACTACTCTGAGTGGCTTGGGCCTGCCTCACCCAGGCCCTCCAACCTTAATCAGGCTGGCAAAGAGGGAAGGACCCGTGGGGTGTCAGACACCACCTTAACCCTAATCAAAGCCACAACATTCCCCAGCAGGCCCAGGTCAGTTTCCTTGCTGGCTCTTGCCTGACCTTTGGCCTTGTCCTGCCATCTGAGACAGTGGCAGGTTGCCTGCCTTTCCTCCTTAGGCAAACAGGAGGGGTGACCCCGCCCCACAGCAGGGATCTGGCCCTAGGTTATCAGGGCTGGCTTCACTGGCTGCCAAGGAAAACAGACCCACCTAGGTTCCCGAAGGCCACAGAGAGTGGTCACTGTGGTCCTAGCCACCATATCTGCAGCAATTGCCCAGTGCGTGGACTGGCTTCACACATGGGAACCCTGTCCTTTCCTGGTTCAATGTCACATTCTACTCACCAAGAGGGAGATCTCCCAGGACACCCAGCAAGTGGCACTGAACTCAACTTGCGCTTGCTGCTGTGTGGTCCTGAGCCTGACAGGCCTTCACATCTTCACATGCTGTCTACTCCTCTGCCCCTCAACAGTTTTATTTATTTGGAAAGAATATTTACTGTTTACTTGTTTTTTCTTTATTTATTTGTTTACTTTGTGCATCTGGCTTTACAATGAGTACTAGGGAATTGGACCAAGGCTGGTAGGCTTTGCAAGAAAGCATCTTTGGTGCTGGAGAGATGGTTTAGTGGTTAAGGTTCATGCCTATAAAATCCAAGGACCCAGGTTCAATTCTCCATGTCCCACGTAAGCCAGGTGCACATGGTGGCGCATGCGCTGGAGTTTGTTTGCAGTGGCTAGAGGCCCTGGTGTGCCCATTCTCCCTCTCTCTCTCCCTTTCTCTGTCTCTAATAAATAAATAAAAATAAATAAAAAATGTCTTTAGCCACTAAACCATTTCTCTAGCCTCATGCTTGCTTGTTTATTATTATGTTTGTTTTCTTTTTATGAGAGACAGAGAGAGAATTGGTATACCAGGGCCTCCAGCCATTTGATTGAACTCCAAACACCACTTTGTGCGCATGCATGAACTTGCATATGCATCACCTTGTGTGTCTGGCTTACATGTGATCTGGGTCCTTAGGCTTCACAGGCAAGCACCTTAACTGCTAAGCCATCTCTCCAGCCCTGTTTTTGGTTTTTTGAGGTAGAGTCTCACTCTAGTTTAGGCTGACCTGGAATTCACTATGTAGTCTCAGGCTGGCCTTGAACACCATGCTCTTCCTACCTCTGCCTTCCAAGTGCTGGGATTAAAGGTGTGCACCACCACACCTGGCCCATTATTACTATTATTACCATTACCATTATTATTATTATTATTTTGAAGCATGGTCTTGTGTAGCTCAGGCTGGCTTCAAACTCACAGTGAGCCTCCTGTCTTTGCCTCCCAAATGCTGGGATTACAGATGTGCACCAGCAGGATGGCTGGGAAATTTTTCTACAAACCCGAGGAACCGTCAAGAATTACATGGGCTTAACAACATGTGAGGTCCATGGTGCTTACTTATTGGGGTTTGTGTGCATAGAAAGATCTTTCATTTCTTTTTTTTTTTTTTTTTGTTTTTTCGAGGTAGGGTCTCACTGTGGTCCAGGCTGACCTGGAATAAACTCTGTAGTCTCAGGGTGGCCTTGAACTCACAGCGATCCTCCTACCTCTGCCTCCCGAGTGCTGGGATTAAAGGTGTGCGCCACCATGCCCGGCTAGATCTTTCATTTCTAGTATTTAAACACTCCCGGGGCTGGAGGGATGACTTAGCAGTTAAGTGCTTGCCTGTGAAGCCTGAGGATCCTAGGATTCAAGGCTCAATTCCCCAGGACCCACATAAGCCAGATGCACAAGGTGGTGCACACATCTAGAGTTTGTTTACAGTGACTGGAGGCCCTGGCACGCCCCTTTTCTCTCTCTCTCTCTGCCTCTTTCTCTCCCTGTCTGTCACTCTCAAATAAATAAACAAACAAAATTAAAACAAACTCCCTTTTGTGACCCAGGACTTGGGAATAGCAGGTAACATGGTAAAGGATGTGTTTGGGACCCTGGGTACAAACTGGGCTAACCTGCCATCTTACGTCGATCTGGAATGGTCTGGCACAGTGCTCGCTCTAAAAGTTTGTCCAGGGGCCGAGCTCCTCACTATGTCCATCGTGTGCCTGTGCTTCAGATAAGTGGCCTGGGGCTTTGTCATATGGCTCTCACGGTTCTTGGAAAGGCGAGAGAGATGACCCCAGGATTCTCGAATGTTCTGCGTGCAGTTCAGGAATTCCAAAGTGCCTCCCCCAGCCCTTCCCTGGCACAGAGAGGGGGTGGTGTATGGCGCTGGTATGGCTTACCCAGGCGCCTGGAGCCTCTGTCCCCTGCCCCTTTGTCTCGTGCGACACAATGGGTGTCTTTTTGTCCCCCATAAAGTCCCTTTCAGTGTAGGAAAAAGGGCCACAACGGGGGTGGAGGCTGGGCCAGGCTTAGGCCAAGTTCTGAGTGTCCTCAGCTGCCCAGATGTGTCCCAAGTGAGGGGAACCCCAGGAAGGGTCACGTGGCCATCCTGAGTGGGGGTGCTGTGGGGGGGGGCAGGAGTAGGGTGTGTGTAGCAGTCACTGGTACTTGTCCTCACACTGTTCCCAAGACATTTGACTTAGCTGTTAACGCTTTTTGGGTTGTGTGTGTGTTCATGTGTATACAGTTGCACGTGTGCCCCCACGTGTGTGGCAGTCAGAAAATAACTTTGGGGGGTTGGGGATTTAGCTCAGTGGATGAGCGCTTGCCTAGCAAGCGCAAGGCCCTGGGTTTGGTCCTCAGCACCGGAAAAAAAAAAAAAAAAGACAAAATCATAAAAGACCAAAAAAAAAAAAACAAGGGAACAGGAAAATAACTTTGGGTGTCAACCTCGCCTTCCACATTGTTTGAGGGTGGGTGAGGTATAACTCGGTTAGTTGCAGTGCACTTGCCTAACACGTGAGAGACCCTGGGTGGAGATCCCCAGTTCAAGGTACAGGTACAGGCCATTCCTCGGAACCCCAGTGTCAGTCTCCTGAGATGGTACCAGTGTGTGCAGCTCCTCAGGGGAGAGTGCTTGAGGAGATAATCTATACACAGGCACTAGGCATGGGTCTGTCCCAGATAAGGATCCAGCCAGTGTGGGTGTACCCCACCCAGAGGATAGACACAGTGGCCCAGCCCAGCCCTGCTCAGGTCCTTCAGGCTGCATCCCTCCACTCCGCAGGCTGAGGGTCCTGAAATGGGGGGCAAGGCCCTGGTGTCGTGTGGAAACTCAGGTCTCATTAGCCGGGTTGCTAGGTGGAACCCAGGCCCATTCATGCTAGTCAAGGACTCTACTACAAAGCCACACCCAGCCAAAGCTGTTAGATCTTGAGAGGACACTTGGGTTTATATGTAAAATCTTCAGAGTTTAAATGAGTCAGGCGTGATGGTGCATGCCTGCAATCCTAGCACTTGGGAGGCGGAGGCAGGAGAATCAGGAGTTCAAGGCCAGCCCAGGCTATATAATGAATTCAAGGCCAGCCTATGTTACATGAGTCTGTATCTTAAAAAAAAAAACAGGCTGGAGAGGTGGCTTAACAGTTAAGGCATTTGCCTGCAAAGCCAAAAAGGACCTTGGCTCGATTCCCCAGAACCCATGTAAGCCAAATGCACAGGTGGTATATGCGTTTGGAGTTAATTTGCAGTGGCTGGAGGCCCTGGCATGCCCGTTCTCTCTCTTTCACTCTCTCTGCCTCTTTCTCTCTTGAATAAATAAATAATTTTTTTTGTTGTTGTTGTTTTCAAGGTAGGGTCTTGCTCCCACCCAGGCTGACCTGGAATTCACTCTGTAGCCTCAGGGTGGCCTTGAACTCATAGTGACCCTCCTACCTCTGCCTCCCAATAAATTTATTTTTATTTTTTTTTTATTAACATTTTCCATGATTATAAAAAAATCCCATGGTAATTCCCTCCCCCCCACACTTTCCTCTTTGAAATTCCATTCTCCATCATATTACCTCCCCATCTCAATCATTGTACTTACATATATACGATATCAACCTATTAAGTACCCTCTTCCCTTCCTTTCTCTTCCCTTTGTTTTTTTTTAATATTTAAAAAAATTTTATTGGAAGGAAGGGAGGAGGGTTAGAATGGAATTAAATGGAATTAAAAGATTAAAAAAGAAAAAAAAAAGAATAAAAAAAACAGCCAATCAACTGGCTGGGAGAGATGATGGCTCAGTGGATAAAGTGCTTGTTGCTTAAATTTTTTAGAAATTGAAAATAGAGGGGCTAGAGCGATTGTTTAGTGGTTAAAGCACCTACCTGCTAAGCCAAAGGACCCAAGTTTGATTCCCCAGTACCCACATAAAGCCAGATGCATAAGGTGGTGCATCCATCTGGACTTCATTTGCAGTGGCTAGAAGCCCTGGTGCACCCATTCTCTCTCTCATCTGCCCCTCTCTCTCAAATAAATAAAAAAAATATTTTAAAAAATGAAAATACAAAAAAAATTCCACTAAAACAGACAAACCAAATGAGTGCATTAACCCTAAGAGGGATGGTGACACTGGACTTCAGGCTCAAAGGGTGGCTCAGAAAAATGCTCTGCTTCTCAAGGGCTTCCCTGACAGCATCACACCAAGCGGCTGAAAGCGTCCGAAGTATACTGTCTGCCAGTTCCTCATGCCAGAGTGGGCCATGGAGGCCTCGGTGTGGTTGTGCCTCTGAGGACTCTGATGGGGCAGTAGGGGCAGAGGGTATCTGTGCCTCCTCTTCCTTCTGGATTTTACTGACAATCTCTAGCAGCCCTTGGCTTGTGGATAGACACATCACTCTCACTCTGCCTGGGTCTTCACTTGGCCTTCTTTCTGGGTGACTATCTGCCCGAGTTCCCTGTTTTTACAGTCCAGTCATTTGATTAGAGCTGGAGGCTGTCTCCAAATGAGGTCACATTCACAGCACTTGGGCTCAGCGTACCAGTGGGAGGTCAAGGGAAAACCTGCCCTGAGTCACACGCTGTGAGTCCAGCTGTGTTATGGGCAGTTTCCAGGGAGGGTGCCAGGCCTTGCTGGAGGGAGGAATGCCTCCTGGTCATGCAGCTGGTTTTGTTTCTCTTTTATTTATCTGTTGTATTTCATTTTTGAGGCAATAGGGATAGAATTCAAGGCTTGGTGCACTCTAGGCAAAAGCTTCAGCATCAAGCCGCATCCCCAGCCTGGACAGTGTTAGCAAAATTTCTGAAGCCGGGCGTGGTGGCGCACGCCTTTAATCCCAGCATTCAGGAGGCAGAGGTAGGAGGATCGCTGTGACACTACCTCAAAAATAGCAGTGGTAGAACATTTGGCTAGCATGTGAGACCCTAGGTTTAGTCCCTAATGGTGAAACAAAAACATATATACACATAAACGTTTTAAAATTTTCTTGGCAGGGTCTCAATCTAGCCCAGGTTGACCTGGAACTCACTTGTAGCGCCATATGTGACTCAAATTAATCTTCCTACCTCTCCGCCTCCTGAGTGCTGGGATTAAAAGCATGTGCTACCACACCTGTAATATATAAAAGTTAAAAACCCCAACATTTCTTTTTGTTTGCTTATTTTGAGATAAAACAAGCTGGCCTCAAATTCCTAAGCAGCCCAGGATGGCCTCAAACACAAGGCTATTCTTCTGCCTCAGCATCCCAAGTGCTGGGATTACTCGCATCTCTATTGCAATGCGAAAATCCCACAAACGTATCCTGTTGGGCAATGTAGTTATTAAAAGAAAAGGTTCCAATCCAGGCATAGTGGTGCTCACCTATAACTCCAGTGGGGAGGTGTAGCCTGGAAGATTGGGATTTCAAGGCCAGTTTGGGCGACATGAGACCTGATCCCAAAACAAGTGATATTAACAAAGAAGGGAGGGCCGGGTGTAGTGGCGTATGCCTTTAATCCCAGCACTTGGGAGGATCACCATGAGTTCCAGGCCATCCTGAGACTACATAGTAAATTCCAGGTCAGCCTGGGTAGAGTGAGACTCTACTTTGTAAAACCAAAAAAAAAAAAAAAAAAGGAGGGAGGGAGAAAGCAGGGGGGGTGGGAGAAAGGTTCCCAATCCAAATTCTTCAGGCTTTTGAGAAAACAAGGCCCTTGAGATTTCCAGGCAGTACTCTTAATCTAATCAGTAGCCCCTGCCTGGGGAGGCGCTGCTGGCCTCAGACAGTGTGGAAGGAGAGAAAGAGGAGGTTTGGATGTGGTGTGAATAACACAGAGGTGTATGTACAAACACCCACAAAACTTGGGCAGATGGACAGAGATGAAGGTGATTCACACAGCCCTGAGGTAAAATTCTGTCCTTCCCCAGAGATCAACAGGGTTCCCTCTGTCCCTTCCCTCTGTCTGGTCTTCGTCACATATTGCTTTCCACTGAGATCTTTCTTGGCCCTTTATTTAAATTTGCATTAAGTGTGGGAGCTGGACAGATGGCTTAGCATTTGCCTGCAAAACCAAAGGATCCCTGTTCGATTCTGCAGGACCCATGTAAGCCCGATACACAAGGGGGCGCATGCATCTGGAGTTCGTTTGCAGTGGCTGGAGGCCCTGGTGTGCTCACTCTGTCCCTCCCTCTCTCTGCCTCTTTCTCTCTTTCAAATAAATAAATAAAATATTAAAATTGCATAAAAGTGACCCTCCTCCTCATTCCATTTCTGGTCTTGTTTATCTTCCACTGCACTTGCCTTGTGAGCAAGTGCATGTGTTAGACTGGCTTTTGGGTTAGATCCTGTGAGCCATGCAGACATGCTTCATGGAGGGTTCCACAGAGACACACAGGCTGTGCTGGAGGGGCATGCGGGCTATGTGAGGAGAGCTCTGGACTCAGAGCCCTAGGCAACATCCCTGGGCACAGGGCAGTGGGGGCCGGGGAGGGGACAGTCTTTTGGCCTTATTCTCCAGTCCCAGATGCTCTGTCCTCTGTTGCTAGAGGGTATCACAGCAGGAGGGGGCTCAGTGGATCCATTTGGAAGGGACTCAGAGGATCCTATAGCTTCTGGAACCTCGGCTTCCTGACAGGACCACCCAGGCCAACCAAGGGGTCAGTGATGTTCAGGCTGGGCTCAGGGATCAAGAGAAACCAGTTCTCCCAGTTAGGATGGAGGAATGAAACTTCTTTGTTCTAGGGCAGAAACTGAGGCGGCTCTGTGGGCTTGGGGCCAGGTAGCACAGCCTGCAGGGAAACAAATTCCCCTGGCTTATCTACCATGGCTCCTCTGGAAACCAGGGCTGAGGCTGGAGCACTGGGCAGGGCAGGCACAAGGAACCTAGCTGTCTGGTCATCCCCACCCTTGGAGGTGGCTGGCACACCCTCACTCTGTCCATCACTCAGCAGTAACTCACAGTCTCTTGCACTCAGGGCAGGGCAAATCTGAAGTCCAGGCCTGCCCTGCTGTTTCCCTTGGAGACCATAGCACATCTCCTTCGAAACCTAGTGAGACACTGGCAAGAGGTGTCAGGGAGAAGTGGTGATGTAGGGCAGGGGAGCTCCTCTGTGTGCCTGGTACAAAGTGGGGGCACCGAGTGGTGGCTCTGGTATGGGACCCTGTGAGTGACAGGCCAGAGCTGGTAGGCGAGCTCAAGTGTAAATGTGGATCAGTCTTTTCTGGACTTCCATTCAGTTCTATGCATTTTCTAGCTTTCAGTACCAGGCATCTCAAGGATGGGTATGGGTGTGGACTGTACTCCAAATAAGAGCGCATTGTCTTTGAGGCCCACCTCCCCGACTTCTTACCTGAGAATGGGGTGGAGATGCTGCTCTAAGAGGATGCATTCTCCAGGTAACACTGACTTCACCCTGCTCTGGGAGTCTGTGGTCTCCCTGGTGTGGCTGCTGTAGGCAGGGTGACGTGGGCTGGGGAGTAGAAGGCGTGTGGGTTGGGTGTAGTGGCATAACTAGTACTAGCACTTGCGAGGCAGGAGTTGAATGCCAGTCCAAGTTGTTGGAGAGACCCTTTCTCCAGAGGGAAACAAAAAGGGAAGGAAAGAAAAGAAGAGAGTAGAAAGAAAGAAAGAAAGAGAGCGAGAGAGCAAGAGAGAGAAAGAGAGAAAGAGAGAAAGAAAGAAAGAAAGAAAGAAAGAAAGAAAGAGAGGAAGAAAGAGAGAGAGAAAGAAAGAAATTAAGGAGCCAGAGGTGGTATTCTGTAGGCTGAGGGTAGAAAGATCACTGTGAGTTTGAGACCCAGTCTAGGGCTATAGACTGAGTTCCAAATCAGCCTGGGCTAATGTGAAACCCTGCCTTGGCGGGGGGAAGGGAGAGGAAAGAAAAGAAAAAAGCCTATTCTTTTAAAATTTTTTTAACATTCTTTTTTTTTTTCTTTTTGCTTTTTCAAGGTAGGGTCTCACTCTAGCCCAGGCTGACCTGGAATTCACTATGGAGTCTCAGTGGCCTCGAGCTCACGGCGATCCTCACACCTCTGCCTCCTTAGTGCTGGAATTAAAGGCGTGTGCCACCATGCCTGGCTCAGGCCATACTTTTATTTACTACATATGCTATAAAATACAATACATGCTACAAACAAAAATTTAACTGTCACCAGGCGTGGTGGCGCATGCCTTTAATTCCAGCACTAAGGAGGCAGAGGTGTGAGGATCGCCGTGAGCTCGAGGCCACTGAGACTCCATAGTGAATTCCAGGTCAGCCTGGGCTAGAGTGAGACCCTACCTTGAAAAAAAAAAAAATTAACTGTCAAGAAAGTGTATATACTGCAATAGCACATGTTCATATTTTATTTCAAATTGGTTTGCTTATCACCCATTGCAAACCATTAATAGTGAAATGTTACTTGTGGATAACTAAAATTATCTATTTACTTTATTAAGAAAAAAGCCTGGGCTGGAGAGATGGCTTAGCAGTTAAGGCACTTGCCTGCAAAACCTAAGGATCCAGGTTCGATTTTTCCAGTTCCCACGTAAGCCAGATGCACAAGGTAACACATGCATCCGGAGTTCGTTTGCAGTGGCTGGAGGCCCTGGCGCACCCATTCTCTCTCTCTGTCTCTAATAAATAAATAATAAATTTGAAAAAAGCCTAATTTTGCTGGGCATAATGGTATATGCCTTTACTCCCATCACCACATTGGAGGTGGAGGTAGGATCATTATGAGTTTGAGGCCAACCTGAACTACACAGTGAGTTCCAGTTGTTCCAGGTCAGTCTGGGCTAGAGTGAGACCCTACCTTCAAAAACAACAAAAAAAGACTATTCTAAGACCTGTGTGTGCCCTGGGCCCTCTCTGGGGGCTTTGCCCCCAGCATGACATAACCACAGACCAGGAAAGCCCTACAGCTCTGCCCCATGTTCCCTAGTGTAAAGTGGCCTGGCGTCTACCGCCGACCTGCTTGTGAGGATCAGAAACACGAACAGAAGGTAGGGGGCTGTGTGAGTGGAAGGTGTCTGGGGTATAGAGCCTGCTCAGGCTAGAGCGCTGCTGGGCTCCTGAACCTACTCAGCAGCAGGCTGTTGCTGTTCTGACCCCTCTGGTGGGGTGATGCTGGCAGAAGGGCCTGGCATGGCCTCTATCCAGGTGCATGGTCTGTCAGCAATGTGAACAGCCAGGAGTCTTGTCCCTGAAGACCAGCATCTGGAGGAGAGCCTTGCTCCTGATCTGTCTAAAGGTGGGCTCACCCGCAGGTGGGGAACCGCACATATGCATGCTATCCAGGGAAGGAGAGGGGCCGCCCTGCTGTGTCTTGATCAGCAAAGGAACCTTTCTTCTCACCCCCACAGTAGATTCCCACCGTGGTGGCCAGGGTTCCAGAGAATGCCCTTATGGGGAAGGGTGATGTTCCAACCTAGAGATTCTAGCCAGCAGAGAAGGCGCTAAGAAGGCTGGCACTGCCTATGGTACTCCCTGGACCCTGTCTAGATGAGTTAAGTCTCTGTGGAGTTCCCTTTGTCCCAGATGTTTGGGCATTGTGCCATCTGGCGAGACAGCCTCTTGGGGGAAGGAAAGAAGCACTGTAGAATAAACCAGAACTGTTACAGGTCTTTGAGTTGTTCTCCAAGTGGGCGTGTCCTTGCACTTCTTTGATGTGAGATAATTAAAGGCCAAACATATAAGGGGAGCGGGTTTTATTTTTTATCTTTTTGGTCTTATTTATGAGAGAGAGGGGCAGAGAAGAGAGAGAATGGGTGCACTAGGGTCTCTAGCCACTGCAAACTCCAGACTCATGCGCCATCTGGCTTTACGTGGGTACTGGGGAATCAAACCTGAGTCCTTGGGCTTTATAGGCAAGTGCCTTACTTAGCTGCTGGGTCATCTCTGCAACCACTGGTTGTAGGTTTTTTTTTTTTTTTTTTTTTTGGTAGCCTATGCTAGCCTAGGCTGACCTGGAGCCCACTCTATAGTCCCAAGCTGGCCTCAAATTCACAGCAATCCTCCTACCTCTGCCTCCCAAGTGTTGGGATGAAAGGCATGCTCCACTATGCCCAGCTGGCCTTTTTTTTAATTATTGGAAAAGTAATTATTTATTATGACAAAATAAAACTGTGAACTGAAAACAAATGAATGTTATTCTGTATTGCATCATGATTGCAAATTAGCCAAAGGCTGTCTAAAAGATGAACATTCCAGAGCGTCTTTCTCCTTGGGTAAGTTGGCATGCGAACAACTTATTAGAACATAATTGCATAAATAAAATCATGGAACAAGCAACTTGAACTTAACACAGAAAAGCGTTTCATGACAGATAAGATTTAAAATTCTAAAAACATGTCTTTAATACAACCTCACCACCAGAAGAACATGCTTGGAACAACTTATAGTAGTAAGTGGTAATGCAAAAATATGCATTTAGTCACTTACTTTTAAATTTTCCTTGTTAGTGCTTATATATTGGACTGATGGCACACATTTCTGTTGCTTCGTTAGGTTTCAGATGCAGTTTGAAAGATATTTTCTTTTTTCTGTACAAGAGGGCACACGAGAGACTAAATTCATAACTTTGACCTTATTAATAATAATACTCAATTCGCCAAGCTGATTAGCAAAAATATCATCAGAGCTTTTGCAAGAAGTCTGAAATGTAAAAGATGGCATGTATATTTAAATCTTAAGAAATGAATGGAAATATGAATACACATGTTACAGTAGTTTTACAATCTAAGGCAGAAAGTGTTCTGAGGTTTTTTGAGGTAGGGTTTCACTCTGGTCCAGGCTGACCTGGAATTCACTATATAGTCTCAGGTGGCCTCAAACTCACAGTGATCCTCCTACCTCTGCCTCCCAAGTGCTGTGATTAAAGGTGTGCACCACCATGCCCGGCTGACACATTGTTTTTAGTAGTTCTCTCTCTGTCTCATATAGAATTTCACAAAGCCCAAACTGGCCCAGAACTATGTACTGGCGGTTGGGCACATCCTCCTGCCTTTACCTTCCAAGTGCTGGAATTATAGACGTGCACCACTGCAAGTGTTCTTGCCTTTGAGGAGCTCACAGCCTGGGTGAGCCATCTGTGTAGAAGGTTCTGGCGCCCAGATCGTGGAAGTATGGAAGGTGCCTTGGGGCACATATCATCTCAACCAAGAGATGCTTCATGTCTTACAGCACAGTGGAGATTGAAAGGAGAAAGGGTGGTCAGTCAAGGCCCCCAGCACGGAGGTAGATGGCAGGGGCCAAAGCAGTGGGTAAATGAGAAAGGTGTTAGCATGGTCTGGAGCCTCCCGCCCAAGTTGTGGCGCTCAGGCGAACAACCTGTTTTATCCCCCCAGGTGCTGGGGCTGCTTGTGTGGGCTCTGGTTGCTGACACACCATACCACCTGTACCCTGCTTATGGCTGGGTGATGTTCGTCGCTGTCTTCCTCTGGCTGGTGACAATCGTCTTCTTCGTCCTCTTCCTGTTTCAGCTGCACATGAAATTGTACATGGTACCCTGGCCGCTGGTGGTAAGTCTTGGGCAGTCACTGGGTGGCTCCAGGCTGAGCCCCCTGGCTGCGGGGTGGCTGTGACAGGACCCCTGTGACTCTCTTAAAGGAGTAGAGGGTAGGGTGGGTGGGATAGCCAAAGTCATCCTGCTCCTTAGCTACCTGCAGTGGGTAGTGGGGAACCTTATTGATTGAGGTGTTCTGTTTTCTGAGAGCCATGCTTGACTTGGTCCTGGGAAAGGAACAGAAGTGAGGGACTATTGAGGAGTCACAAGAGACCCTTTGGAATCTTGAATGTAACCATTTTTTTTTTAAATTGAGTTTAAATTTTTTTTATTTTAGTTGGAAAGTATAATGTTCACGTTTTTGAGGATGGTTAGAATTTGAGTTGGGTTGTCGGGGTTTATCAGATGCTAGCTTGGATCTAGCATGGCCACCTGCTGCCTCCAGGTGGTCCTGCAACCTGAGAGGGGATGGACACCCCCAAGTTTACCTCAGGCAAGTCTTCTTAGACCAGAGGAGGAAGAACTCCCAGCCAGACACTGAGAAAGTAGCTGGGGTTTATGTGGAACCCGGAAAGCCCATGCAGCTGGGGTCCAAGCTTTTCAGTGAGCCGGGAGGCACGTGATTGGAAGACCAGCGAGGCTGGGACTAGGCAGCAATTGTTCTCAATTCAATGACTGTTTAGAGGGAGGAAACGTGAGTCATGCTCCAGACAGAATGAGTTTGTTAGCGCTTGCATCCTTGGCGGGAGCCAGGCAGGGTATACAGTGGTTGCTGTTGCACTTGGGACAATTTGGAGGGGAGGAGATGGTCACCTGACTTCCTCACTGGGGCCCAGCCCCCCTGCCACACGGCCCTGGACCTCTAAGGATGCTGCAAAGCTGGAGGCCTCTGTCTCTTTGAGCAAGGCCCCGGGCTCTAGTGTCGGAGGCTGGGCACTGTGCGTCTGGACCGTTTTAAAAAAAATTTATTTGAGAGAAAGAGGCAGAAAGAGAATAGGAATGCGAAGGGGCCTCCAGTGGCTACAAATGAACTCCAGACACATGCGCCATCTGGCTTACATGAGTCCTGGGGAATTGAACCTGGATCATTTGGCTTTGCAGGCAAGCACCTTCACTGCTAACCCATCTGTCCAGTCCTGCTGCTGGACCTTTAAGAGGTGGAGCAGGGAGTTCAAATGGCATTGAGAGGAGGCTCAATGGTGCTCCCTTCTACTCTTTGGAATAGGGACTACTCATCCCTAAAAGGTCCACACAAGAAAAGTGAGGTGGCCCAGGAGGGTTCCAGAAAACCTAACATACATATGGTCTTCCGGAAATCACGTGTGACCATGAGGAACAGCCTCTACTCAGCTCCACCTGTGGCCTTGAAGGGGTGCAGGCCTCTCATTGCCATGTCTTCAGATTTTTGAGGGTCCTGTGTTTTTGTTTGAGTTGTGTGGAGGATTGAACTCATGGCTTTGCACATGCTAGGCAGGCACTCTTCCTGTGAGTTACATTCTTAGTCCTGAGACTAATTCTCTCTCTTGTTTTGGATTCAGTCCCAACTATATATCCCAGACTGCCTCAAATTCATGCCCTCTCTCCAGCCCAACTTGCATTTCTTTAGCTAGTACATTGAGATGGGTCGTGGATGCACAGGCTGCCACTGCAGTGACCCATCACTTCAGGATTTCCAGCACATGCTTTCTGATTGAGCCTCAAGGGTACTGATGTTCCAGGTGGAGAATTTTACACCTTCTCTCCCTGCCTTTACAGTTAATGGTCTTCAATGTTGCTGCCACAGTTCTCTACATAACCGCCTTCATCACCTGCTCTGCATCAGTTAATCTAACGTCGCTAAAGGGCTCCCGGCCTTATAACCAGTATGCTGCTGCCTCTGTGAGTATGTCCCAGGGCCCCCAGCTTCCTTCAGAGGGTCCAGGCTGAGTCCAGGCCTCTGCACTTAGACACACCTGTGTGAGGCCAGGTACCAGCCACCTCTTGGTGGCCCTCAGGCTTCCTTGGAGGACCCCCAAGTGCTTGGGGTCTGCTGTGGAGCACTGATTGAAAGCAGTTGTGCCACACTCACTTTGGGTCACATGTCCCCTTGGATAGACAGTCTATTAATAACTACCCACCCACCATTTGAGAATTTGCATCCTCCCCCAAGAAGCCCAAGCTTACAGATGACTGGGCTTATGCGTGAGAATGAAAATACTTAGTAGCAGAGGCCAGTAAGTTGAAAAGGAGACATAAAGGGTGGAGAAAGGAAGGGAGAAGGATACTTAATAGGTTGATATTGTATATATGTAATTACAATGATTGTAATGGGGAGGTAATATGATGGAGAATGGAATTTCAAATGGGAAAGTGTGGGGGTGGGGAGGGAGGGAATTACCATGGGATATATTTTATAATCATGAAAAATGTTAATAAAAATTAAAAAAAATAAAAATAAAAAAAAAAAAAAGAAGCCCAAGCTTGAGCTCATGAGTCAAGTGGCCAGTCAAGTTACCGGTCCCCTCCCAACTTGCCAACTTATTGATGGAATGCATCAATAAGGCCTTGCAAAATTTGCCTTAGGAAGAGCCTATGGGTCTCTTTTTACAGACAAGAAAACTGGCACTCCTGGAGTTATGGTCAGGGCAGGGTGACCTTTGGTGTCCTCCCTCTTCCTGGTTAGGGTAGTTGTGAAACCAGTGAAATTCCTCATGGGAACAGAGCTTCTGAATAAAAATACAGGTTAGAGTGCAGGGCACACCTTTAATCCCAGCACTTGGGAGGCAGAGGTAGGATTGCTGTGAGTTTGAGGCCAGCCTGAGACTACACAGTGAATTCCAGGTCAGCCTACTCAAAAAACTGAAAAGAAAAAAAATACAGGTGAGATGTATAAACTGGTTCCAGAAAATTCCTGGGGCTGGGATTTGAATATGTGTGTGTGTGTGTGTGTGTGTGTGTGTGTATTCAGCTGGCTATTTGTGGCCATCTTGGCTGTCTAATGAGTATGGCTGGGTAGAAGGTATGTGGCTGCTGAACAGATGGTTCTCATTAACCAAGGGACCGACTGCTGCTCAAGATTTTACCCTCAGGCCCACCTTGGGAAACTGAGGGAGCTGTCACTTTCTGCCTGGTTCCTGCACTGATGTTGGCCTCTTCTCCCCTGTCAGTTCTTCGCCTGCCTGGTAATGATTGCCTACGGAGTGAGCGCTTTCTTCAGCTTCCAGGCCTGGCGAGGAGTGGGCAGCAATGCGGCCACCAGGCAAATGGCTGGTGGCTATGCCTAAGCCACCTGTGCAGAGGCCCAAGCTGTGGCTGGGTCATAGTGCACAGGGCTACCTGCGAGCCCAAGCCTGAGGCTGAACTTCCTCTTCTCACTGCTCACAGGACACAAGCTTGCCAGCACGCCTGAGGAACAGACCCACAGTGGCATGGGTGGCCTGCCAAGGGCCAGCCACCAGGACATCTCCTCCATCCCCCTTATTCAGCAGAAGGTGACGGGGGATGTGGGCTCTGGCAGACTCTGCCTTATCAGAGGACTTCGGTGTCCCAGGCTGGGCCTGTCTTTCCCACCAGCACTAAACACACTAACCAACTCCAGACCTGTAGCCTCCACCTCGCCACAGTAGAAGCCTAACACCAACACAATGTATGTGTTCCAGGAGAGCTGCTCAAGTCGACATGCGATTCTGCTCTGAGCCTCGCCTCGCCTCGCCTCCCCCAAGCCCACATGTCACCTGTAGGGAGACACTTCATGGGAAAAGTTAGGATTTCAGACATTTCAGGTTATTTAACAGTTGATTTGAAACTGGAGGCTGCCTTTCCACAGCCCCTCCCTCACCCAGAACCTCATTTGTAACTCTCCCTTTGGGAAAAGAGAGCATCAGGGCAGACTGCTTTCCTAGAGCTGCTGATTAGGCCCTGGGGACTTCATGGAGGGAGGGAAGGGAGAAGGGAGGGAAGTGGGACTTTGCCTGGTGAGTTGTCATGGGTTTGGTGACTTTATGGTTTGGGATTATTTTTTACAATTTGAATAAAGATGGAAGAACTTATTTGGAAAGGTGTTGTCCTCATGGTCTACATGCTTGTAAACTGCAGGAAGCAGCAAGTTGAGATACACCTGTCACAGGGCACTTCAAGTTGTAGCATCATTCAGTACCACCAACCGGCTCCCGCCTAGCTCGGGGCATGCCCAGTCCCGATTTAAGCTCCATAGCACTCCCTCTTGTTAAGTACCCTGGGGCTGGTGGTATAGCTCAGCAGAAGAGCTCCACTGAAACATGTTCAAAGCCTAGTGCTACTTAGACACAAGGATCCCAGTGTTGGTTACCTAGCTATCACCCTTTATCAGGCAAGTGGGTGATCTTACAGGACTTAGGATTTCAGTAATGTCACCTGCCTCGAATGTTTGTGAAACTGAGATAATATAATCAAGGTAGCTACTACACCGGGCTCTTATAACTGACAACAGGACAAAAGCAGCTGAAACCTGAACAAATTTTGCCAGTACCACACAACACATCCTATGAATAAGCCAAAGGCATTTCTAGTTATCTTTTTGGCCCTTAAAAAAATGGTAACAGGGGCTGGAGAGATGGCTTAGCAGTTAAGTGCTTGCCTGTGAAGCCTAAGGATCCCGGTTCGAGGCTCGGTTCCCCAGTTCCCACGTTAGCCAGATGCACAAGGGGGCGCACGCGTCTGGAGTTCGTTTGCAGAGGCTGGAAGCCCTGGCGCGCCCATTCTCTCTCTTTCCCTCTATCTGTCTTTCTCTCTGTGTCTGTTGCTCTCAAATAAATAAATAAATAAAATTAAAAAAAAATAGTAACAGGGCTGGAGAGATGGCTTAGCGGTTAAGCGCTTGCCTGTGAAGCCTAAGGACCCCGGTTCGAGGCTCGGTTCGCCAGGTCCCACGTTAGCCAGATGCACAAGGGGGCGCACACATCTGGAGTTCGTTTGCAGAGGCTGGAAGCCCTGGCGCGCCCATTCTCTCTTTCCCTCTATCTGTCTTTCTCTCTGTGTCTGTTGCTCTCAAATAAATAAATAAATAAAATTAAAAAAAAAATAGTAACAGGGCTGGAGAGATGGCTTAGCGGTTAAGCGCTTGCCTGTGAAGCCTAAGCAACCCGGTTCGAGGCTCGGTTCCCCAGGTCCCACGTTAGCCAGATGCACAAGGGGGCGCACGCGTCTAGAGTTCGTTTGCAGAGGCTGGAAGCCCTGGCGCACCCATTCTCTCTCTCTCCCTCTATCTGTCTTTCTCTCTGTGTCTGTCGCTCTCAAATAAATAAATAAATAATTAAAAAAAAAATGGTAACAAACCAGGCGTAGTGTCGCAGGCCTTTAATCCCAGCACTTGGGAGGCAGAGGTAGGAGGATTACTGAGAGTTCGAGGCCACCCTGAGACTCCATAGTGAATTCCAGGTCAGCCTGAGCTAGAGTGAGACCCTACCTTGAAAAAAACAAAAAAAAAAAAAAAAAAAAAAAGAAAGAGAGAGAGAGAGAGAGAGAGACCAGGTTTAATTTCCCAGTACCCATATAAAGCTGAATGCACAAGGTGGCACATGCCTGTGGAGTTCCTTTGCAGTGGCTAAAGGCCTGGCACACCCATTCTCTCAAATAAATAAATAAAACATTTTTTTTTTTTAAAGTGGCAACAATTAGCCAGACATGGTGGCACATGCCTTTAATCCCAGCCCTCTGGAGGCAGAAATAGGAGGATCACCATGAGGTTGAGGCCACCCTGAGACAACATAGTGAATTCCAGATCAGCCTGAGCTAGAGTGAGACCCTCCCATTAAAAAAAGGAGCGGGGGCTGGAGAGATGGCTTAGCGGTTAAGCGCTTGCCTGTGAAGCCCAAGGACCCCAGTTCAAGGCTCGGTTCCCCAGGTCCCACGTTAGCCAGATGCACAAGGGGGCGCATGCGTCTGGAGTTCGTTTGCAGTGGCTGGAGGCCCTGCCGCACCCATTCTCTCTCTCTCTTTCTCTCTTGATCTGCCTTTCTCTCTGTCTGTTGCTCTCAAATAAATAAATAAAAAATGAACAACAACAAAAGGCAACAATTAAAACGTAAGAGTCAAACAGCTGGGAGTCACAGTCTGGCTTCAGGTCCCAGTTTACTCTTGTTGCCCTGGTTACTGTAAATATTAATAGCATCCGCTTTGCTCTCCAGTGTCATTTGAGTCTCATCTCCCCAGGATTAACGTCTGAGGGGGAGGACAAGCAAGAGCTCACCCCTCCTATTAGGTCCCTCACTCCCTAATGTAGTCCTTAGGGGAGGCATTACAGGCTCTGCAGTTTGGGGGAGTGCTGCTTTCCCATGGCCTTCCAGTGTTTGGCCAGAATTTGGCAGAATGTCTTTTTTCTCATCCTAGGCCAGGCCCAACTCCTTCAAGAAGAGGCACCAAACATCAGTGTAAGCTTGTGTACTGAGATAAGAAAAGATGTCAAGAAGCCTTAGAATATGAAGCTGTGGCAATCTGGCAGCGTGCCTGTTTCTGGGTCCTTTTCAGTCCATCATCTCTGGACTTGTCCACCTGCCTTCTCTCAACGAGGCAGGCTGACCAACACAACTACTACATGTTCCCAACATGCCTGCCTGCACTGCATAATCCTACTTTTGAAGGAGCAGGAAGGGAAAGCAAACCCAGAAGGGAAGTACTTAAAGTTGGCCCCATGGACTGGAGGGATGGCTTAGCGGTTAAGGCGCTTGCCTGCAAAGCCAAAGGACTCAGGTTCAATTCCCCAGGACCCACGTTAGCCAGATGCACAATGGGGCACATGTGTCTGGAATTCGTTTGCAGTGGCTGGAGGCCCTGGCACACCCATTCTCTCTCTCCCCCCTTTTCTCTGTCAAATAAATAAATAAAAATAAAAATAAAGCTGGCCCCAGAGTGTTTTTGATCTAAAAGGACCAAAGCAACGACGACCAGACGGTGGTTACATTAGATAGAGTGGACAACTCATGAATGTCATGCAACATAGAATAATGGTTCTTGCAAAACACCTCCACTTTTACTCGTGTTACAAAAGTTGTAAGTGACACGTTACTACAGGAAAATACACAGCTTAGCTTGTAACTCACCCTTGAAAACGAGAAGTCACATGAAAGTCAGTACAGACTCTTATATTTACTTATAAAGGTTAAAATCAAAGGCATACATTAGGAGTGGAACCATTGTTTTCTTCTTTGTTGAGATGTGACACACATGTTTTTCTGTTGCTGTCTACCAAAGCTGACAGGTGACAGCAAAGCTGTGCGCCGCCCGCCGGAGCTGAGCCCGTCAGAGGAGCACTGTCTTGGCAGGGGAGAGTCTGACAGGATTAAGAACGTGCAGAGCCCTGACTAGCCCCGCAGAAAACCTCGCACACTGGCTTAAACAGAAAGGATTTTAAGCAAACGTGCAGAGACACAGTTAACATGCTATAATAACAAGATAGCTTTTGGTCTATATCCAGCATTTCAGCCAGTTTTTACTGGTTTCTGGGGAGAGAGGCACACCAACGTGGAAAGCAGTTTTGCATTCACAGCACTAGCAACTAATAAGCACACAGCATATAATACTCTGATCTTTGAGTGGGTAATCATGGAAGTTCCAAGATCACATCCACTAGGTTAGCCTGAGTTTTCACCTATAAAAATAGTTGTTTTTTTTTTTTGTTTTTTTGTTTTTTTTTTTAAATAACGCTTAAAAGAGACTTCTAGAAACAGTGGGATCCATGAGGACTAGCAGAACACAGGGTTGGAAGGACAGCAAATGAAATGCTGGGACTCTGTTTCCACAAGCAGCTTTTAGGTAGACTTCTCTCAGTATATTCCTACAGCCAAGCCAAGCTGCGATCATAGGAGGTTCAGAAATCAGGACAGGAAGCTGGTCCTAGTAACACCCTTGATAAATACTCCCAAACAGAAACCCTACTGAGGCCAAGGCCTGAAACCGACCCATATACAAAAGATCTGTGGTGCCCAAGAGAATCATGCAAAGCCTGCCGTGACCAAGGGCTCATGATGCTGGCTTATCCGTGCTGACATACCATGTTTGCTGGGGAAGGCCCCCAGCTGAGATGACCAACATGGGCCTGCTCCAGAAGAGTGTGACTCAAGCCCAGGAAAGGGGCCTGCACAGGGAGCTAAGGTGATTGGATAGGAGGTGTTTCAGGAGAAAAGGGTGAGGAGGGTCGCTCGTGGTGTTGGTGACCTGTCAATACTTCACGTGAATGAAGGGCTGTAGCACAGTTGGTCTTTCCAAGATACATCTGCTGCTGTCATGAGCCCGTGTCTCTGAGCCTGCTGGGTGGTGACATCAGAATGATCCCCCGTTGTCTGGAGGTGAGACCTAGTGCCGCAGGTTGTTCTGGGAAGTGGCTGTAGAAGATGACTTGCACAGGGAAGTCACTACCAGGCCACTGCTTAAATCCAGCCCACGGCCTTCCTTTTCCTACAGGAGAAAAGAGACAACTTCAAGGGCAAAGACTGGCAAGCAGCCTTCCTGGCTGAGGACCATGACTCTGGCAATGGGAACTCAGGGCAGCAGAGAGGAAGTGTGGACCCCAGTGAGTACAGAGGAAGGGAGGCAGGTTATTTCCATCTCTGCTCAACACTGGCCCTAAGCACTCTTAAAAATGAGCTTCTCAGCTAGGTGCAGTGATATATAACTTTAACCCCAGCATTGGAGGATGAGGTAGAGGATTACTGTGAGTTCAAAGCCAGCCTGGGTAAAACAGAAAGCCTGACTCAAAAATAAAACCAAAACCTGTCTTCTTCCTCTTTAGTGGAAAACATTTTTCTTAAAATGAGCCTGTGCTGTAAGAAAGGTGACAGAATGAGACATAATCTTTGCTTTCTGTCCTGACTGTGTGAGACCCTAAGGTGGTATGTGGACCAGTGCACTGAAACCTTAAAGGTCCTGGCCACAGTGAACAGCTGCCTCCCCCCCATCCCCGCAATGGTTGACAGACGGACAGTGGGAGTTCAAGGGGAATGAACCAGGCAGGATGCATGGAAGGTAGCTATCTCGGCAGCTCTGCTTGAAAGTCCCCATATGGGTTCACTGCAGCTGAGTAAGTGCTCAGTAGTAACTTACTGCTCTGTAGTCCAGAAACATTTCCTTAAAAGCCAAAAAGTCCGTGAATGTGAGCAGCATGTCAAATATGTCACCAGCCACTTCATCTTTATGGTGCCTGCAAACGACAGAGTGGTGGCTCCATGAATGAACGATGAGTCAGACCCCCTTTCAAGATGTCCTCCCCACCCAGGGCCTAGCCACATTCCTACTGGAAGAGAGAGCAGTTGTTCTTCTGTGTAGGGAAGGAAGATTAGAAACACAAAAGTGGAGTCACACTCAACTCACTGCAGTGATGTGGTAAAGGCCGCCATGTTGAATCCAGGGATCCGCTCCAGCAGCTGCTCTTCGATATACTTCTCTACCAGGGAAATCTGCAACAGCAGAGAGGAGTGTGTGGGACCACACTTTGAGAAATACAACTTCTTTGCAGAAAGCCTGCCCCTGCCCTTGGTAGGTGTCTCCTGTGTGCAGGTGCTAAGCGGCGTTCCTGGAACACTAAAGTGGAACAAGCCCAGTCCTGTCCTGGCTGAGTCCTGGGCCTGTCTAGAGCAGAGATGGACACTTGCACTGAACGAGGATGAACCAGGGAGGTGGCTCGAGTAAGACTCCTGCTCTCTAAGGACAGAAATAAGGGGCCCTTTTTCCTGAGGAAACAAGGTCTGTGCACACAGGACATAAATGATGCCACATTTGGAGGCAATCATGGCTTTTGGTAGTCAGTTTCCTCAATAAGGATGCTACACTTCTGTGATTAGAAATAAAGGCTCTGAGGCTCCCACCTGTTCTTAGGTGCATGAGATAAACTTAGGAGGCTGCAAGGCACCTTAGGGTATAGTTCAAAGAACCAAGGGTAAGATTTTTTAAGTTCCTGGATTCTAGTCCCATTTCTCCCCTACTGAGTGACTTTGTCTTACTTTTCACTTTTACTTGGGTACCTCACTGAACAATGTAAAGAAAATAGTGAGTGAAAGCAAAAGACAGTGTGGTGGTGCATGTGCAAGATTCTGGGTTCAATACCTAACACTACAAAATAACAATAAAGTTGTGGGGTTCTGTTGTTTTCATGGCAAACCCAGGTATTCCAACTGAAGGCAGGATTATAGTAAAGCCAAACTCCTTTTAAACAAGAAATTGCAAGCTTATCAAATACTGGTGGGAAACCTTTTGGAAAAACTCCAAGACGAGGCAAGAGAAAATGAACTAAACCAGAATCTAATCAGAATTACTGTCAGTATACTGCTGGCATATATTAAAAGGAAGCGAATTTCACTTAAAAAATTATTTATGAGAAAGAGAGAATAGGGATGCCAGGGTATCCAGCCACTGCAAACAAACTCCAGACACATGTGCCACCCTGTTCACCTGACTTATATGAATTCTAGGGAACTAAACCTGGGTCCTTAGGCTTTGCAGGCAAGCACCTTAACTGCTAAGACATCCTGCAGCAACCACCCCCCCTTTTTTTTTTTAAATTTTATTTATTTATTTATTTGAGAGTGACAGACACAGAGAGAAAGACAGATAGAGGGAGAGAGAGAGAATGGGCGCGCCAGGGCTTCCAGCCTCTGCAAACGAACTCCAGACGCGTGCGCCCCCTTGTGCATCTGGCTAACGTGGGACCTGGGGAACCGAGCCTCGAACCGGGGTCCTTAGGCTTCACAGGCAAGCGCTTAACCGCTAAGCCATCTCTCCAGCCCACCCGCCCCCTTTTTTTAGACTGTCTCGCTAGGTAGCATGATTTGACCTGAAACTCATTATGTAGCTCAGGCTGTTCTCAAACTTGCAGTAATCCTCTTGCCTCAGCCTCAGTGCTGGTTGACAGGCATTAGCCACCAATCCTGATAACATCTTTGATTCTAAATTCAAATTTTATTATTATTTTTTTGTTTTGTTTTTCATGGTAAGGTTTCATTAGAACCCAGACTGACCTGGAATTCACTATGTAAGTCTCAGGGTGGCCTCAAACTCACAGAAATCCTACCTCTACCTCCCTAATGCTGGGATTAAAGACATCCACCACCACACCCAGCCCTCTAAATTCAAATTTTAAATAGTTGTATTTATTTGTTTACAAAGAAAGAGGAAGAGAGAGATGAGAGAGAGAAAGAAAGAGAGAGAGAGAGAGAGTGTGTGTGTGGCAGGGCCTCCAGCCACTGCAAACGAACTCCAGACACTTGCGCCCCTTGTGCATCTGGCTAATATGGGTCCTGGGGAATTGAACCTGAGTCCTTTGGCTTTGCAGGCAAACGCCTTAACTGCTAAGCCATCCCCCCGGTCCTAAATTCAAATTATAAAGAAAACCCAATCTCTGGGCAGAAGAAACAAATGTACTTACGTATTCATTAAAGATGGGTGTATAGGTGAGTTTATTTTCTTCCGTGTCTTCAAACTCCTGGTAGTACTTGTCCATGAAGTTTCTCTGCAGTAACTGGAACTCATCATCTGAACACAACAGGGAAGTTGTAATGGAGACCCAAAGCCATTTTCACTCCAGGCAGTCACAGTATTGTTTTCAGTGGCTTGTCTCCAGGAGGGGAAAGCTGGAGATTTGAGGGGTGGATTGGTGGGGCTAAATGGGACACTGCTTTCAAATAGATCTTTTTTTCTCCCCTGATTTCTGTTGTGTTTGTTTGTGGGCACACATGTATGTGTGGTTGCACATGCATGTGGAGAACCTAGGTCGGATACCTTGATCACTCTCCACCTTATTTTTATTGATTTATTTATTAAATAAAAAGTTTATGTGTGTGGGGGGGAGGGGACAGATGGACACACAGAACGTGTACACCAAGGCCTCTAGCCACTGCAGACTAACTCCAGACTCATGTACTACCTTGTGCATCTGGCTTACAGTGGGTACTGCGGAATTAACCCTGAGTCCTGGGGCTTTGCAGGAAGTACCTTAACCACTAAGCCATCTCTCCAGCCCTTTGTTTTTTAAAAAATATTTTATTTATTTATTTGAGAGAAAGAGAGGGAGAGAATGGGTACACTAGGGCTTCTAGCCACTGCGAATGAACTCTAGATGCATGTGCCACTTAGTGCCTCTGGCTTACATGGGTACTGGGGAATTGAACCTGGGTCCTTAGGCTTTGCAGGCAAGCACCTTAATCGCTAAGCCTCCTCTCCGGCCCCTATTTTTTTGGTTTTGGTTTTTGAGGTAGAGTTCCACTCTAGTCCAGGCTGACCTGGAATTCACTAGTAGTCTTAGGGTGGCCTCAAACTAATGGTGATCCTCCTACCTCTGCCTCCCAAGTGCTGGGATTAAAGGCGTGTGCCACCACACCCCTATTTTTATTAGACAGAGTTATCACTCTATAGTAACCCAGGCTGGCCTTGAACTCGTGGTGATATGCCTGCCACAGCCTCCCAACTAATGGAATTAAAGGTATGAGCCACCACATCTGGCTTTCCAACTTATTTTTCAGTTTTTGAGATGGTCTCTCATTGAACCTAGAGCTCACTGCTTTGGCCAGACTAGAGATTCTCCTATCCTGCCTCCTCAGCACTGAGATTGCTTGTTTTGATGTGTGTTAGGATCCAAACTCAGGTCCTCCTGCTTGACAGCAACTACTTTACCACTGAGCCATCTCCCCAACCTGCCCCTTTTAAACTGTGACAAGATATACATAAAATTTACAAATGTAACCTTCTCAAAGTATTCAGTTTGGTAGCTTTAAGTATGTTCACATTACTATGAACTGTTTTTATTTTGGTTTCTTCAGACAGGATCTCAATTTGTATGTAGCCTTTGCTAGCCTGGAGCTCAATTTATAGGCCAGACCGACCTTGAACCTGAGACCATTTTCCTGTCTTTGCCTCCTGAGTGCTGGGCTTACAGACGTGTACCACCTGGCTTGTACAACTATTCTAAATACATTCCTACAGGACATTTTGTGAACTCCCTCATACTACTGTTTATGAAGGGATGAATTGGAAATCCTCTCAAATTAAGTAATATTTTACATGCAAAAGAGCACCTCTCTGGGCTGGAGAGATGGCTCAGCAGTTGAAACACTTGCCTGGAAAGCCTAAGGACCTGGGTTTGATTCTCCAGGACCCATGTAAGCCAGACGCACAAGGTGAGGCATGCATCTGGAGTTCATCTGCAGTGGCTGAGAGGCCCTGGCGTGCCCATACTCTCTTTCTATCTGCCTCTTTCTCTCTCTTTTAAAAGGGGTAGTTCTCAAACTGGGAGACTTCAACCCAAATGGCAAGAAGTCCTCTCTCACCTATTTTAATATTTTAGCAGCAGTGGTGAGAACAGTATAGTTGTTAAAAAGGTGACGCCTGACAGAGGCCAGACTGCCTGAGTTCAAACCCTACCTCCATATATTAACTGTATAATCTTGGACAAGTAAGTTACTTTATTTCTACAAACCTCAATCCCTCATCTGGAAGCCAAGTATGATTATACTATCATAGTGGATTGCTAGGTGGAACTCAGAAGAGAATCCATGTAACGATTAGTTCACAGTGAATACTTCATATTAAGGAACAAGGAATTTTGACAACTGAACAGAACAGCATTCCTAAAAATAAAAGCTTAAGAGAGGACACAGACTAACAGAAGGGTCCTTTCTCCACTGCAAGAGGATGCCCGCAGCAGGCAAGGAACTGAATAGTCCTCAGTGTTCCCCAGAAACCCTCACGTTCACTATAAAGAGCTGAATGACACATCTGTATGTTAGAAGTAAGGGCTTGAACCTTTCAAATAACGGGTCTTTCCTTAATTCTTAGTCAACAATTTTTACTCAATTTTAAGTGTTCCCCTCCTATCTACTTGTCTTAAACTTTGGTCTATTTCTTTTTCCCTCCTTCCTTCTTTCTTTCCTTCCTTCCTTCTTTCTTTCTTTCTTTCTTTCCTTCTTTCCTTCCTTCCTTCCTTCTTTCTTTCTTTCTTTCTTTCTTTCTTTCTTTCTTTCTTTCTTTCTTTCTTTCCTTCCTTCCTTCCTTCCTTCCTTCCTTCCTTCCTTCCTTCCTTCCTTCCGTTTTGTTTTGTTTTGTTTTGTTTTGTTTTGTTTTGTTTTGTTTTTCAAGGTATGGTCTTGCTCTGGCTCAGGCTGACCTGGAATTCACTATTTAGTCAGAGGCCTCGAACTCATGGCAATCCCTCCAACATCTGCCCTGCAAGTGTTGGGATTAAAAATGTGTACCACCACACACGACTTCTTTTTTGTTGTTATGGTTTTGTTTGTTTTTCGAGGTAGCGTCTCCCCCAGGCTGACCTGAAATTCACTATGTAGTCTCAGGATGGGCTTGAACCCTCGAACTCAAAGTGATTCTCCTACTTTTGCCTCCTAGTGCTGGGATTAAAGGCGCATGCCATCACACCCGGCTTTAAACTTTGGTATATTACTGCTTATCTGTTATTTAGTAGGATTTATGGATGCCAAAACGAATCCACAAGTAGGTATGTGAGACTCACTAAAACAGCAGGGCATCTTGGAATATGGCTGCAATCCCAATACTTGGGAGTCTGAGGTAGGAGGATAGAAAGTTCAAGGCTGGAATGTGAGACCGACTCAAAAATAAACTCAGAGAACTACAAAGCAGGCCAACTCAGGAAAAGAGATCCAGCTGCAGAGTGATTCCTTGTTTTCTTCACATACATATGGTTATGCTTGTAAATTGTTTTATGACATGAAAATGTTAAAACTTAAAACTATCTAAAAACACAGGTTCTTCTTACCATGTATGTGACATAAAGTCAGTCAGCATTTCCTGACACTTCTCAAAGAGTGCTGTACTTCTCTATTTTAGCTGCCCAGTTACCTGAATACCCTCCAGGCCTGAATCTACAGTGATTGTCTTAAAAGTACTGGGCATTTTCATTGTTGTTGTGCTGGGATTAAATGTGTGCACCACCATGCCCACTCCATTTTTAAGATTTTTAAAAATTTTTTAAAATTTTTTTATTTTTTGGTTTTTCGAGGTAGGGTCTCACTCTGGCTCAGGCTGACCTGGAATTCACTATGTAGTCTCAGGGTGGCCTCGAACTCACGGTGATCCTCCTACCTCTGCCTCCCGAGTGCTGGGATTAAAGATGTGCGCCACTATGCCCAGCCATTTTTAAGTTTTTTAAAAAATTTACTTATCTGGGGAGAGAGGAAGAAAATGGGCACACAAGAGTCTGTAGCTATGATAAACAAACTCCAGAGGCATAGTGCCACTTTGTGCATTTGGCTTTACATGGGCACTGGGGAATCAAACCAGGATTATCAGGCTTTGCAGGAAAGCACCTTAACCGTTGAGCCATCTCTCCAGCCCCAAGTTTTTTTTTGTTTTTTGTTTTAGAGGTAGGGTTTCACTCTAGCTGAGGCTGACCTGAAACTCACTATGTAGTCTCAGGGTGGCCTGGAACTCATGGCGATACTCCTACCTCTGCCTTAGGAGTGCTGGGATTACAGGATTCAAGGTATGTAACAACACACCCTGCTTTTTTTTTTTTTTTTTTAAGTTTATTCTTCCTTCTTTCTAACTACTCTCTCTTCTATTTTGATGCCATCATTTCTCCCCTCCTATCATGCAGGTGTTGGTCTGGGTCTGTTTGTTTTTGTAATTTTTTTTTTTTTCTTTTTGGTTTTTTGAGGTAGGGTCTTGCTCTAGCCCAGACTGACCTGGAATTAATCATGTAGTCTCTCTCTCTCTCAGGAGGCCACCCTGAGACTCTATAGTGAATTCTAGGTCAGCCTGGGCTAGAGTGAGACCCTACCTCAAAAAACAAATAACAACAACAACAACAAAAAAAACTCGAAAAAAAATCCCTTGCATATAACTTGGTATTTGGGGCTTAAGAACTTAAATTCATTTATTCAGATGCAAGGGTCTAAGTATGAGGAACTAAAGAGAGCAGGTCAGGTTGTCATGTGTAAGCTTACCCATGATGATGTCCTGTAAACATCCAACCACGGCATCAAATTCTGCATCAGAGGCAGAGGAGCTGAAAAACGCACCAGAATTAGGTGTTGGCTCAAAGAATTATTTTGAAAGTTGAATTTGTTTTCTTTGTGGAGCTGAGGATTTCACTCAGGGCCTTGCACATACCCTAGGCAAGCACATTAACACTGAGCCACACCCCCAGCATTTAAAAAAATTTTAAGGGAGGGCTGGAGAGATGGCTTAGCAGTTAAGGCACTCACTTGTGAAGCTAAAGACTAGTTTGCTTCCCCAGAACCCACATTATGCCAGATACACATGGTGGCACATGCATCTGAGTTCTTTTGCAGTAGCTAGAGGCCCTGGAGCACCCATTCTACCCCCCTCTCATAAATAAATAATAATATATGGACATTTTCCAACATGCACAAAAGTATAGCAACATAGTTCTCATCACTCATTTTCAATAACTAAACCTATCAATCAGAAGCAGAAGAGAATATGCGTGACACAGCTGAATGCCACTGCTCCACTTTCACAAAACATAGTATGACAATGAGTTACAAAACAGACAAGGGTGAGGGGGAATTAGGTAGCCAGTCAAGGGAGGGCCCAAAGAGCAAACACCCCGCCTGCCTGCTTCACCAGAACCAGAGTTCAGCTTCAGATCCAGCCAACCAATCAGCTCTCGCCCCCCTGTACGCCTCAGCCCGCACCTGATCCCAGACCAATCAGCTCTGTCTCTCAGACTCACCTGAGCCTGCGAGGAAAGCCCACCACAATAAGATCATAAATCCATCCTTACCAGGTGGCCAAGGCCTATTGTTGGCTTTCTACTTCTCCTGAACCTCCGTCATACCAGCTCTCCTGGGCTGAGATGTGTGTGTGTGTGGGGGCAACCCTTGCTCTATGTAGGCTCTCTACTTACTACCTCCTTCTTTCCACATGGCAGGAGCTCTCTGTATTTTCTCCTCTTTCTTTCTCTCTCTTTTTCCGAGATAGGGGCTCACTCTGTAGTCCCAGGCTGGCCTTGAACTCACGACGACCTTCCTACTTCTGCCTCTCGAGTGCTGGGATTAAAGGCCTGCACCACCACGCCCAGCTCCCTTCTCTTAATCTAATAAAGTCTAAGGATTACGCTCTGGGTCTATGTATTTAATTCTTTAAATTCATAAGAAAAGAAACCGGGGTACCCTAAAAATTTGTTGGTACATTAGTGTATTGCCAAGGAGCCCCAAAATTCCCGTTACAAGGGAACCCAAGGTTGGCAGGAGACATCTCCAGACTGCATTGCATTTATTTCCTGCGGGATCTACTCACAGCACACATATTTGCCAACGTGCGTGGCCCGGAGAGCGGCCGGGGCCTTCAGCAGCTCAAGCCCGCCAGGTTTTGCCGGCCTCTAAGGGTCAGGCGGGAGGACTGTGATGAAGTGTCCAGTAAGCGGTGACAGTGCCCCCCCACCCCACCCCATCCCGGGCCTGAACCTAGGACCCAGTAGCTGCAGGAGATAGAGAGCTAAAGGCTAAAGGAGAGTCAGAGTCGTCCGGCTCGACACCCCCGGCCCCCGAGGTCACCCGCGTGACACAGGTCGGGGCGGAGCGCTGGCACCGGGCCTCCAGCGGCCGGGATCCAGGCGGCATCACTCACAAGGACAGCGCGAAGCTCTCTTCCTCTAGAGCGTCCATGGCCGCGGCGCCGCATCCACCTGCGCCCGCGAGCGGACCCGTCGCCTCCTACGCGGCCCGCCGCCTGGGCCCGGCCTCCGCTGTGCTCCGCCAAGCCCCCAACCGCATCGAGGGCACGGGGGAAGGAGGCCTCGTCCGTTCACGGCCCAGCGCGGTCAGCGCCACCGCGCGAGGCCCGGCCTCCGGCTCCCGGCTGGGGCCCAGCGTCGGCCGGGCCTCCTCGCGCCGCAGGCCACCCCGCACGCGCCGAGACGTGGGTTACTGACCCGGCGAGCCGCAACCCCGCCTCCCGTCACCATGGTTACCGCCCCGCGGCCTCCCCTCGGCCAATCACAGGCGCGTGTTTGCCGCGCCGCCGCCAGGGGCGGAGTAAGAGGGAGGGGAGATCCGGAGAAGAAAAAGTGGGTGAGGCATTCTGGGACTCGGAATGCGCCGTGGGCTCTGAGGTGTTTGCATCCTCTAACATAGCACTCTGTGGATAAAGTGATTCTCACTTGCGGCTTGAGCACAAGCTGCACCTCGTACGGTGAGCAAGTATAGTAATTGGAAGTGTGTCCTTAAGAGCGCTGTCGACACGCTTGTTCACCACTTGAGAGATGGAGGCTGAGGATCAGGAGTTACAGGCCAACACTGGCTGCTTACTTTTTTTTTTTTTCAATTATTTTATTTATTTATTTATTTGAGAGCAACAGACACAGAGAGAAAGACAGATAGAGGGAGAGAGAGAGAGAGAATGGGCGCGCCAGAGCTTCCAGCCTCTGCAAACGAACTCCAGACGCGTGCGCCCCCTTGTGCATCTGGCTAACGTGGGACCTGGGGAAGCGAGCCTCGAACTGGGGTCCTTAGGCTTCACAGGCAAGCGCCTAACCGCTAAGCCATCTCTCCAGCCTTTTTTTTTTTTTTTTTTTTTTTTTTTGAGGTAGGGTCTCACTCTTACACTCTAGCCCAGGCTGACCTGAAATTTCCTATGTAGTCTCAGGGTGGCCTCGAACTCACGGCGATCCTCCTACCTCTGCCTCCCGAGGGCTGGTATTAAAGGCGTGCGCTACCATGCCCGGCTTTGGCTACTTAGTTTTAAACTTTTTTAAAAACATAGTTACTGGAGATTTTCCACAGTGGTTTTGGTTTTGTTTTTCTTTTTCCCTTCCTCCCTCCCTTTCTTCCTTCCTTTTCCGAGGTAGGGTCTCACTCTAGCTCAAGGAAACCTGGAATTCACTATGTAGTCTCAGGCTGCCCTGGGACTCACAGTGATCCCTCCTACCTCTGCTGGGATTAAAGGCGGCGTTGTTTGTTTTTCTTTATTAGAGAGAGAGGCAGATAGGGAGAAAATGGGCATGCCTGGGCCTCTAGCCACTGCAAACGAACTCCAGATGCATGCATCTCTTGTGCATCTCGCTTAAATGGGTACTGGGTAATCGAACCTGGGTCCTTGGGTTTCACAGGCAAATGCTTTAACTACTAAACCATCTATCTCTCCAGCCCCTAAAGTAGTTTTTTTCTTTTTTCTTTTTCTTTTTTTTTTTTTTCAGGTAAGATCTCACTCTAGCCCAGGCTGATCTGCAATTCACTGTGTAGTCAGTCTCAGGGTGGCCTCAAACTCAATAATCCTCCTACCTCTGCCTCCCAAGTGCTGGGATTAAAGTACTTAACTTTCAGAACAGCCTGCGTTTACATGAGACTGTCTCAACATAAAACACACCACAGGGGCTGGAGAGATGGTTTAGCCTAAGGACCCTGGTTCGAGGCTCGATTCCCCAGGACCCACGTTAGCCAGATGCACAAGGGGGCACATGCGTCTGAAGTTCGTTTGCAGTGGCTGGAAGCCCTGGTACACCCATTCTCCTGTCTACCTTCCTATTTCAGTATCTCTCTCTCTCAATTAAAAAAAAAAAAAAAAAAGAACCACAGGGCTGGAGAGATGCCCCAATGGTTAAGGCACTTGCCTACGAAGCCTAACAACCTGGGTTTGATTACCCAGTACCCACATAAAGCTGGGTGCACAAAGTGGTGCAGGTATCTAGAGTTCATTTGCAGAGGCCAGAGGCCCTGGTGCACCCATTCTCCTTGCAAAATAAATTTTAAAAAATGAGTCAGTGGATGGAGATATATGGCTTAGTGGTTAAGGCACTTGCTTGCAAAGTCTAAGGACCCAGGTTCTACTCTCCAGATCCCATGTAAGCCAGATGCACACGGTGATGCAAGCCAAGGTTGCCCATGTGTACAGATGGTGCAACCTTGAGTTGCAGTGGCTGGAGCCATTAAAGAAACAAAAACACCAGAAACAACAAAAAGATATGTAGTAAACAGTTTCTTGGCTACTCAAACAATACAAAAAAGTTTACAGACTCACTTTGATCCAGGCAATCAAAAATGAAATAACTTGAGCTGGGTGTGGTGGCACATGGTTTTAATCCTAGCACTTGGGAGGGATTACCATGAGTTCAAGGCCACCCTGAGACTACATCATGAATTCCGGGTCAGCCTGAGCTAGAGTGAGACCCTACCTGGAAAAAACAATGTGTGTGTATAAAATAAAAAGAGATAACTCTGCTCTGAGGAAAGTGCCCCCCAAACTGCCAAACTTTGAAAAAGTTAGCACCAGTTAGAAGACAAGCATCTAAAAATTCAGTTCATCAAGCACTGGTCAGCCAGCTCAGAGCAAACTAAGCAAAGATCCTTATTACCCATTTTTCCTACAAATCACATTTCTGAACCAAGTGAACTTGTCTGTTATTCATAAGGAATGTAATCAAAGCAAAGGAAGAAAAAAAATTGACTTTACCTATTCTAGGTATTATTACAAGCCACTGAGAAACTTGGTGGCCTAAAACAATTATTTTGCACATTGACCTGCAATTTGGGCAGAGATTGGCAATGGTAAACTAGTCTTTGTTCCATTTGGTGTCAGCTGCAATTGATCTGGAAGCCTCTTTGCAGGGAGCTCAGCTGGTGGAGGATGTGGGTGAGAAGTGAGGGTTGCTGTGTGTTCTGCAGTCCTGTCCATGTAAGTGTATGCTACTGCTTTCTCGCACAACACAAGGGCAGCTGGCTCCACGCACGTGTGTTTCAGGACATAGGAAGTGGAAGCTGCCAGTCACTTCAAGACCTGGTACCAGAATGGACATAGTAACATATCTGCTGTGTTCCACTGGACAAACGAACACAGAACCCACTCATATTGAATAAAAGACATAAGCCTCATCTTAAATTTTTTATTTTTGAGGTAGGGTCTCCCTCTAGCTCACAGAAATTCACTGTGGCTGGTCTTGAACTCACAGCGATTCTCCTACCTCTGCCTCCTGAGTGCTGGGATTAAAGGTGTGCACCATGATGCCCAGCTTCATCTTATTAAATTTTTTTTTTATTAGCAACTTCCATGATTGTAAATAATATCCCATGGTAATACCCTCCCCCCTCCAACTTCCCCCTTTGAAACTCCATTCTCCATCATATCCCCCTCTCAATCAGTCTCTCTTTTATTTTTATGTCATGATCTTTTCCTCCTATTATGATGGTCTTGTGTAGATAGTGTCAAGTACTGTGAGGTCATGGATATCCAGGCCATTTTGTGTGTGGAGGAGCACATTGTAAGGAGTTCTACCCTTCCTTTGGCTTTCACATTCTTTCTGCTACCTCTTCTGCAACAGACCCTGAACCTTGGAAGCTGTGATAGAGAGCTGAGCACTCCGGTCACTTCTTTCCAGCACCATGATGTCTTCTGAGTCATCCCAAGGTCACTGCCATCTGAAAAGAGAAGGTTTTCTACCAAAAGTGAGAGTAGCATTAATATATGGGTATGAACATTAAGAGAAGTTCTTACTGGGCAGTTGTATAAGCATAGTCTATACATTTAGCCAGACAGCAGCAGACGTTATACCCCTAGGGCTCATGACTACCCCGTTTTAAGTTTTCAGTATCAGGGATTTATTCACTCCTATGGAGCAGTCCTCTAGTCCAGTTAGAGGGTAGTTGGTTTCCACCATGACAGACATGCCACTATTGCACCCTTTGGCTCATTTGGCCTGGCTGGCAAAATGTAAGACTTGCAGTGTCCACTGTTGAGTATCTTCACTGGTGAAGATACTTAATGGCATCTTCCAGCTTTCTGACAGCTGGTCTACATGAAGAGGTTATCAGCTTAGTTTTCAGCAGGATTTCTCAGTGGCCTTGCAGCCCAAGTATGTGGAGTCTTCAGCAATAGGGCCTTACCATTTGTTCCTGGTGGGAAACCAAGGGCCTAGGCAATGGCCTATAATGTTTTGGGGGTATCAGGGTTATATATTTTTTTAAGATTTTTTTTTTTTTTTTTTTTTTTTTTGAGGCAGGAGTTTCAGTCTAGCCCAGGCTGACCTGGATTTCACTATGTAGTCTCAGGGTGGCATTGAACTCAAGGTGATCCTCTTACCTTTGCCTCCTGAGTGCTGGAATTAAAGGCATGCGCCACCATGCCTGGCAAGATTTTATTTTTATTTTTTTATTTATGAGAGAGAGAGAGAGAGAGAGAGAGAGAGAGAGAGGGGCTGTGAGAATGGGCACACCAGGGCCTCTAGCCACTGCAAACAAATTCCAGACACATGCGCCCCTATGTGCATCTGGCTTACCTGGGACCTGGAAAATTGAACTGGGGCCCATAGGCTCTGCAGGCATGCGCCTTAACTGCTAAATCATCTCTCCAGCCCTCTTATATGGTTTTCTTTTGTTTGTTTTCGTTTTTTTGCTTTTCAAGGTAGGGTCTTACTCTAGCCCAGGCTGATCTGGAATTCACTATGTAGTCTCAGGGTGGCCTTGAACTCTTGGCAATCCTCCTACCTCTGCCTCCTGAGTGCTGGGATTAAAGGCATGTACCACCATGCTTGGCTATAACCATCAGTGTTTTTTTTTTTAATTTAATTGAAAAAAAGAGAATGAGCACATCAGGACCTCTGGCCACTGCAAATGAACTCCAGATACATGTGCCACTTTGTGTATCTGGTTTACTTGGATACTGGAGAATTGAACGTGGGTCCTTAAGCTTTGCAGGCAAGCACCTTAACTGCTAAGAAGTCTCTCTAGCCCTATAAGCATCTTTTATTTTATTTATTTATTTTATTTATTTCTTTATTTGAGAGCGACAGACACAGAGAGAAAGACAGATAGAGGGAGAGAGAGAGAATGGGCACGCCAGGGCTTCCAGCCTCTGCAAACGAACTCCAGGTGCGTGCGCCCCCTTGTGCATCTGGCTAATGTGGGACCTGGGGAACTGAGCCTCGAACCAGGATCCTTAGGCTTCACAGGCAAGCGCTTAACCACTAAGCCATCTCTCCAGCCCTATTTATTTATTTTTTGAGGTAGGGTTTCACTCTAGCTCAAGCTGACCTCGAATTCACTATGTAGTTTCAGGGTGGCCTTGAACTCTGGGATTAAGGATTAAAGGTGTATACCACCATGCTCAGCAAAAACCATCTTTTAATCCTTGCCTCTAGGACCAAGGAGGATAAAGAAAACAGGTATGTAAGTAGGCATGTGTCAGTTTCCAAATTACATTGGTTTTGAAATATTTGAAATGCTATAAGAAAAAAAGCCAGGTGTGGTGGCATATGCCTTTAATCCCAGCACTTGTGAGTTTGAGGCTAACCTGGGACTATAGAGTGAGTTCCAGGTCAGCCTGGGCTAGAGTGAGAATTTACCTCAAAAAAAAAAAAAAAAGACTTGAATCTATTAAATGTCTTCCCATTAACAAACATTTAAAAACCTTGTTAGTTTTCATTAAGACTAACTGTGAGGTGGTATAGTGGCTCAATCCTTTAATCCTGGTACTTAGGAGGCAAAGGTAGGAGGATCACTGAGTTCAAGGCCACCCTGAAACAGTGAATTCCAGGCCTGAGTTAGAGCAAGATAACACCTGGAAAGACCAACCAACCAAACAAACAAACAAACAAACAAACAAACATCCAAGTGAGGCTAGATGTGGTAGTGCATACTTTTAGTTTAAGCACTGGGGAGGCTGAGGTAAAAGGGTTGACATGAGTGCAAGGCTACCTAGGCTACAGAGTAAGTTCCTGCCTCAAAAAACAGAGGCTGGATGGATTGCTTAGTGGTTAAGGCGTTTGCCTGCAAAGCCAAAGGACCCAGGTTTGATTCTCCAGGACCCACATTAGCCAGCTGCACAAGGGGGTGCATGCGTCTGGAGTTCTTTTGCAGTGGCTGGAGGACCTGGTGGCCCTGCCAAATAAATAAATAAATAAAAATTAAAAACAAGGAAAAATAAACTTCTAAGTGAATCAACAGCAAAAGATCAATAGTGGATTACCTTGGAAAGGCCAGATCTTATGCAGTTTGTTTGCACAGATACACATTCAAGATGGTTGAAATCCAGCAAAAGTCATGTTCTGCTGCCAAACTTGCTTCAGTATCTGTGGTGGAATCACTATTTCCTAGTACTCTGCCAATGGCATCATTGTTTTCTCTTGCTTTACATCATTTTAAAAAAAAGTGGAGGGACAGTAAGCACTTCTCTTAAGTTCATACCCATATATTAATGCTACTCTCACTTCTGGTAGAGAACCTTCTCTTTTCAGATGGCAGTGACCTTGGGATGACTCAGAAGACATCATGGTGCTGGAAAGAAGTGACAGGAGTGCTCAGCACTGCAATATCTCTATCACACCTTCCAAGGCTCAGGGTCTGTTGTGGAAGAGGTGGCATAAAGAATGTAAGAGCCAAAGGAAGGGTAAGACTCTTGCAGTCCGGTTCACATTGCTGGTAGAAATCACCCAACCAAAAGCAGTTTCTGGGAAAAAGAGATTTATTTTGGGTTACAGGCTCGAGGGGAAGCTCCACGATGGCAGGGGAAAACAATGGCATGAGCAGAGGGTGGACATCACCCCCTGACCAACATAAGATAGACCATAGCAACAGGAGAGTGTGCCAAACACTGGCATGGGGAAACTGGCTATAACACCCATAAGCCTGCCCCCAATAATATACTCCCTTCAAGAGGCATTAATTCCCAAATATCCAAAAGCTGGGAACCTAGCATTTAGAACACCTATGTTTATGTGGGACACCTGAATCAAACCACCACAGACTCCTTACAACGTGCTCCCCCCAGATACAAAATGGCCTGGATATCCATGACCTCACAGTGCCTGACACTACCTACACAAGACCATAATAATAGGAGGAAAAGATCATGACATCAAAATAAAAGACTGATTGAGAGGGGGAGGGGATATGATGGAGAATGGAGTTTCAAAGGGGAAAGTGGGGAGAGGGAAGGCATTATCATGGGATATTGTTTACAATCATGGAAGTTGTTAATAAAAAAAATTGAAAAAAATAAATAGTAAAAAGGTGGAGGGAGGCATGGTGGTGCACACTTTCAATCCCAGCACTTGGGAGGCAAAGGTAGGAGGATCACAGTGAATTTGACTCCACCCTAAGACTACACAGTAAATTCCAGGTCAGCCTGGACTAGAGTGTAACCCTACATCTAGATAAAAAAATAAAAAAAGGTGGAGGGCTGGGGAGATGGCTTAGTGGTTAAGGTGCATGCCTGTGAAGCCAAAGGATCCAGGTTTGATTCCCCAGGACCCACGTAAGGCAGATGCACAGGGTGGTGCATGCATCTAGAGTTCATGTGCAGCAGATAGAGCCCTGGTGCACCCATTCTCTGTCTGCCTCTCTTTCGCTAAATAAATAAATAAAAATTTAAAAAAAAAAGGTGGAGATTCATTACAATTTTTTTTTTTCTGGCTAGAACTTTGAATTTCTCCAGTGAATCACTGGAGAGTTGCTGTAATTTAAATTTTGTCTTTCCCTCTGGTAACATTTTTTATAAATATTATTTTAAGCTGGGCATGGTGGCATACACCTTTAATCCCAGCACCCAGGAGTCAGAAGTATGAGGATCACTGAGTTTGAGGCCACCCTGAGAGTACATAGTGAATTCCAGGTCAGCCTGGGCTAGAGTGAGACCCTACCTTGAAAAACAAAAAAAATTTTCCTTTTTTAGGGATGGAGAGATGGCTTAGCAGTTAAGGCACTTTGCCTGCAAAGCCTAAGGACCCATGTTCACCTCTCCAGGTCCCACGTAAGCCAGACGCACAAGGTGATGCAAGCGCACAACATTGCCCATATGTGCAAGGTGGTACACATGTCTGGAGTTTGATTACAGTGGCTGGAGGTCCTGGCATGCCAATTCTCTCTCTCTCACATTAAAAAAATTTCTTTTTCAGAGATGAAAGCAGGAGGGAGGGTGGAGAGAGAGACAGAGAATGAATATTAGCACACCAGGCCTCTAGCCACTGCAAATGAACTCCAGATGTATGTGCTACTAGTACATCTGGCTACACATGGGTAATGGAGACTCAAACTCAGGTTGTTAGGCTTTGCAGGCCAGTACTTTAACTGCTGAGCCATCTCTGGCCCTCTGTTAACATTTACCAGCAGTAAAACTTTTTTCTTTTGAGGTAGGGTTTCACTCTAGCTCAGGCTGACCTGGAATTCACTATGTAGTCTCAGGGTGGCCTCGAACTCATGGCAATCCTCCTACCTCTGCCTCCCAGGTGCTGGGATTAAAGGCATATGCCACTTATTCCTGGCTTAATATTTAACTTTTTCTTTTATGTGGAAGGCCTATAGCTGCAGAAAGAAAAGTTAGGTTCAATTCCTAGCACCATAAAACAAAAAGCAAACAACAATAACAAATCAAAAACAAGGGCTGGGAAGATTGTTTAGTTAGTAAAGTGCTTGCTATGCAAACATAAGAGCCTTAGCTCTCCAGTAAAAAGCTGGGCAGGGTAGAATTACACCATTTTTTGTGTCACCTGAGTGGCTTGGGAATTGAACCTGGGCTGACAGGCTTTTCAAGCAACCATATTTAACTGCTGAGCCTTCTTCCTAGCCCAAGATTATCTTTTTTTTTTTGTTAATTTTTTTTTGTTTATTATTTATTTATTTGAGAGTGACAGACACAGAAAGAAAGAGGGAGAGAGAGAGAGAGAGAGAGAAAGAGGGAGAGGGAGAGAATGGGTGTGCCAGGGCCTCCAGCCACTGCAAACGAACTCCAGATGCATGCACCCCCTTGTGCATCTGGCTAACGTGGGTCCTGGCGAATCGAGCCTTGAACCGGAGTCCTTAGGCTTAGGCTTAGGCTTCATAGCCAAGTGCTTAACCACTAAGCCATCTCTCCAGCCCCCAAGATTATCTTTTTTTTTTTTTTTTTAAAAAACTATTTGAGAGAGACAGACCTGCCACTGCAAATGAAGTCCCGATGCATGCATCACTTTGCATGTCTGGCTTTACATAGGTACTTGGGAATCAAATTCAGGTTGTCAGGCTTTTGAAGCATGTGTCTTTCACCACTGAGTAGTCTCTCAAGCCCATCATTATCTTCTTTTTTTTTTTTTTGTTTGTTTTGTTTTTCAAGGTAGAGTCTCACTCTAGCTCAGGCTGACCTGGAATTCACTATGTAGTCTCAGGGTGGCCTCGAACTCACAGCAATCCTCCTACCTCTGCCTCCCGAGTGCTGGGATTAAAGGCGTGCGCCACCACGCCCGGCCTGTTGCTGTTTTTTTTTTTTTTAATTTTTAATTTATTTATTTGAGAGCGACAGACACAGAGAGAAAGACAGATAGAGGGAGAGAGAGAGAAAGGGCGCGCCAGGGCTTCCAGCCTCTGCAAACGAACTCCAGACACGTGCGCCCCCTTGTGCATCTGGCTAACGTGGGACCTGGGGAACTGAGCCTCGAACCAGGGGTCCTTAGGCTTCACAGGCAAGCGTTTAACCACTAAGCCATCTCTCCAGCCCCTGTTGCTGTTTTTTGAGGTAGGGTTTCACTCTAGCACAGGCTGACCTGGAATTTACTCTGTATTCTCAGTGCAGCTTTGAACTCATGGCGATCCTCCTACCTCTGCCTGTCAAGTGCTGGGATTAAAGGTATGCGTGTCACCACATCTGGCTCCAACATTATCTTTTAATCCCATCTATTTTTCTTCAATGCCACCGAGTTTCCAAACTACCTTGGCATCTTAGTTGGACTATTTTCAGTGTCCTTACTGGTCGCGTTTCCATTTTCTGCTTCTCTTCTATCTTCATCCCACTCTTCCATTCCATTCTCCAAGTAGAGAGCCATCTTTTAAGAATATTTACCAAAGAACGTCCGTGCTAAACTGTTGCATTTTACTGCAATTAGGATCGATTACACCCTTTTTCAAATGGCTTTCATGGGCAGTCCCTGATCTCCAACACTGGAGGCACACTACTCTCCACACTGCTTCCTGTTTCCATAGAGACAAGGCCTTGCATTAGATCCCAGAGCATCGTGAGCTCTTTCCTTAGAGAGGACCTCTGCTGTGCGGTGCTCACCTCTGTCCCTCTGCTATGTCTCCCTGGGTCTCTTCTGACAAACCCTCTCACACCTGTACTCTAGCCAACACCTAAAGTAGTTCTGCCTCACTCTTTTTAGAACCACATTGTTCAGTCTTAGGAGTATGTTCTTTTCCTTCAGAGCACTAGCAAGTTATCACAGTAAACACAAACATATTGTCTCTTGCCTTCTACCATTCCACAGATACTTTATATACCACACAGGCAAAGTAGTGGCTCAATGAAAATGTGGTCAGTGAATGAGTGACTGAACTTACTTCTCAATTTTCTTTGTGGTGCTGGGGACAGAACAGAGTCTTGAGCATGTTAGGCAGTGATCTGCCACACAGCTACATCTCTAGCTCTAGCCCTGGCTGGCCTTGAACTCATGGTAAATCTTTTTTTTTTTTTTCTTTCAATTTTTTGAGGTATGGTCTTGCTCTATCCCAGACTGACCTGGAATTCACTATGTATTTTCAGGTGGATTAAAAGCATGTACTACCATGCCTGGCTTTTTAAAAAATTTTAATTTTTTTTTTTTTTGTTTTTTGGCTTTTCGAGGTAGGGTCTCACTCTAGCCCAGGCTGACCTGGAATTCACTATGGAGTCTCAGGGTGGCCTCGAACTCATGGCAATCTTCCTACCTCTGCCTCCCGAGTGCTGGGATTAAAGGTGTGTGCCACCACGCCCGGCAATTTATTTATTTATTTTTTTTTTGAGGTAGGGTCTCACTCTGGCCCAGGCTGACCTGGAATTCATTATGTAGTCTCAGGGTGGCCTCCAACTCATGGCGATCCTCCTACTTCTGCCTCCCAAGTGCTGGGGTTAAAGGCATGCGCCACCATGCCCGGCTCGTAATTTGTTTTTAACATTTTTCTGAGGTAGGGTCTCTCTCTAGCTCAGGCTGACCTGGAACTCTGTAGACCCAGGCTGACCTCAAACTCACATCAATCATTTTACCTCTGCCTCTCAAGTGCTGGGATTAAAGGTGTGTGCCACCATGCCAGGCTCATGGCAATCTTCCTACCTTAGCCTTCCAAGTGCTAGGACCACAGGTACGAACCAGCATGCCTGACTTTCCTAGCTCTTTATTACTTCTTTTTGTTTTGTTTTTCAAGATAGGGCTTTGCTCTAGCCCAGGCTAACCTGGAATTCATTATGCAGTCTCAGGGTGGCCTTGAACTCATGGTGATCCTCCTACCTCTGCCTCCTGAGTGCTGGGATTAAAGGTGTGTGCCACCATGTTCACTATTACTTAATTCTTATTCTGAATCGTAAGAACTTTGGTAGTGGACACCAATGAAAGTTGTAAAAACTTAGTAAAAAAAATTGCAACAGGTGTTTTATTTTTCAATGCAAATTACTATATTCACCACAAGCTAAAGAGAACACATAACTATGTATATATATATATATATTTATATATATTTGGATTTATGGAAGACTAGAGACATGGAAAAAAATCCAGCACCCCAACAAGTACAGCCAGGAAGAAAATCAGCTCTGCAAAGGACAGGTTTAATGAACTACAAACAAGAAAGAGGGGGAAGGGGAGGGGAAGAAAAAAATGTGCATTGAGTTTAAGATACTATAAAACTCAGAAGACATATTTACTATTCAAGTATAAACTCAGTAAGGACTTGGCATAAATTGAAAGGCAGTTGCTGAGGTACACCATTATAAAATAAGTCTCATGAATTTACAATTCTACCTTCCAATTTTCTGGGAGAAACAAATGAACTCTTGAAGGTCTTCACCAGAGACCCTGAGTGGGATAAACACTTTTGATGAAGACATAAGTCAACAATCCATGATTGAATTTACAGTTCAAAACATGTATCTATTTAAAACAAGAGTATGTGTTCTCAGAGTGTCTTCTAGAGTTGTTTCAGACTATTAATTCAAGAGTTTCAAAGTATATTACTTCCCAAAACAATACTGATTTAAAAAGTTTTTAAATAAAACAAAAAAAAACCTGATTTGATGGTACCTTAAAGGTACCCTAAATGCCAATTTTTCTCCAGTCTAACATTGCAATTAATTTATGAATTCCTCCTGCATTGGTAAAACATATTTTCCTCACAAAATGTGGGTACTGAAATTGGATAGAAATACCATGAATGTGAAAATACTACCAACTTTCTGTAGTAAAAAAACAAACAAACAGACAAAAAAAACTAGAATGTTCTTTGGAATCACTGAAATATAAAAAAAACTTTTTTTTCCCTGTACAGTCCGTACACGTACACCTTCTTTCAGGATCTCCATGTTGCTTGTAGTAATGAGCTGTGTGATTCTACTTTTAAAGATTTCAAGTCTTGCAGTGCAATATCCATGCTGAACACACTGGTGTTTCTCTGACCAGTGATACTTAACCCAGAAACGTTGTCATTTACTTGTCCAAAATGACTTCTCCCCAAAAGAAAAGCTGTAGACTATTACACAAAACATCTTGTGTGAAACAACCAAATGAACCCAACATGTAGAATTCCAGTGTGGTTTCAGCACTGAGGAGGGCCTTGTCACCAACTGTTTCCATGGAAGTACCACAGGCCTGGCTGCTAGCATTCAGCTTTCCTTGGCCTTATAAGGAATTCAGGGCTGGCGAGTTGGATTAGATTCTAAGAGAATTATGTCTTTGACAAACTATCATTTTTAGCATAAAATCTGACCATGGCTATAAGTTTTAATGTGCGTACAACTGATTAGAGATGTTTTTGTCTTTGTTTTGCAACATTGGCTGGAATTGAGTAGAAATAGGTCCATGATGTCTCTTCACATGTGTCATGAAATATGAGAGATCTGTCTGACTCTAGACACTATTTCTTTACGACACAATGGGCAGGTCTCCAGTTGCAAGGCACAATCCATGCACAGGTCGCTGAGGAAAAAGACATAAATGCCAGTTAATATTAACAAGTCTGCTAGTTGAATGGGCAATCGTTTAAAACAAAATGAGGGCTGGAGAGATTGCTTAGTGGTTAAGGCACTTGCCTGAGAAGCCTCAGGATCCAGGTTTGATTCCCAGAACCCACATAAGCTAGATGCATATGGTGGTACATATGTCTGGAATTTGTTTGCAATGGCTAGAGGCCATGGCTTGCCATTCTCTCTCCTCTCAAATAAATAAATAATATAAAAGAAAATAGAATGAAGTATATATATATAAATAAAAAATAGATCTCCTATTTCTGATCCCCATCTTCCTCTTCTGAGGAATAGGTAAAAGTTCATGGGCATTCTTCCCCAAAAGTGGTATGTACAGTGTACTAATATAGGCAGAGATACGATGTTATTTGTTTTTCTCTGATAGCTAGTCATTTACCCCAGTATCATTTAACAAATACCTTGAAAAAACAAAGCAAAAAAAAATTTTTTTTAAATTTGGTTTTCTGAGGTAGAGTCTCACTCTAGTTCAGGCTGACCTGGAATTCACTATGTAGTCGCAGGGTGGCCTTGAACTCATGGCGATCCTCCTACCTCTGCCTCCCAAGTGCTGGGATTAAAGGCATGAGCCCCAAAACACTGAAATTTTTAATGTATGGAGCCATCGCACAGAAAATCTGATAACTATACAGATTCTGTCGGCAGGAACCATCTGTTTGATGTGTGTGACTGTCTATGGTTGCATTGTACAAGTAACAAATGCAATCAATACCAGGAACAATCACATAAAATAATTTTTAATATACTTACATTTATTTTTTACTATGTAGCTCCGGCTGGCCTGGAAACTAAGGGGATACTTTTGTCCTTAGTACTGGGCTTATACATGTGATCCACAAAGGCTGGATGATAGACTTATTATTATTTTATTATTATTGTTATTTTAGTTTCTTTTTGAAACAGATTATTTGCTGTATAGCCGTGGCTGGCCTCAAACTCATTATGACATCAGGCTGGCCTTGAATTTGCAAGCAATCCTTAGCCTTTCTGCATCCTGAGTGCTGGGATTACATGCGTGTGCAACCATATCCAGCTTTTACTTATTTTTTGAAGAAAATAAGTTTTGAGAATTGAACTCACAGCCTTTTACATTCTGGGCAAATACTCCACTGGGATATGCACATCCCAAGTCCTTTTTTTTTTTCATGTTTTTTTAAATTTTGAGAAAGAGTCTTATTAATTGCATGGGCTGGCCTTGAACTCACTCTATATCCTTGGCAGGCCTTGAATTTCTAATGTACCTATATTAACCTCCTGGATACAGGGTTGTGCCACCAAGCCAGGCTATTTCCCCCCTTTTTTCCCCGCTTTTTCGAGGTAGGGTCACTCTATCTAGCTCAGGCTGACCACATGGAAATTACTCTGTAGTTTCAGGGTGGCCTCGAACTCATGGCAATCCTCCTACCTCTGCCTCCCGAGTGCTGGGAGTAAAGGTGAGCACCACCACACCCGGCTATTTTCCTTTTTTTTTTTTTTGGTTTTTCGAGGTAGGGTCTCACTCTAGCTCAGGCTGACCTGGAATTTACTATGGAGTCTCAGGGTGGCCTCGAACTCACGGCAATCCTATCTCTGCCTCCCGAGTGCTGGGATTAAAGGCGTGTGCCACCATGCCCGGCTATTTTCCATTTTTAAATTAACATGTCTAGGGCTGAAGAGATGGCTTAGCAGTTAAGGCCTTTGCCTGCAAAGCCAAACGATCCCAGTTCGATTCTCCAGAACCCACATAAGCCAGATGCACAAGGGGGCACATGCACCTGAAGTTCATTTGCAATGGCTAGATGCCCTGCATGCCCATTCTCTCTCTCTCTCTCTCTGCCTCTTTCTCTCAAATATATGTATATCTTAAATTTACATGTCTAGTTCCAGAAAACAGAAAAACAAAAACATATTGTCCTTTTTATATGTGCCAAATTAAGAGTTTAGGTAGCTGAATGTGGTAGCATATGCATGTAATCCTAGCACTTGGGATGTAGAGGCAGGAGTTTAAGACCATCCTTGGCTACATTTCAAGTTTGAGGTAACCCTGGATTACAGAGTGAGATTCTGTTTAATCTCCCCATTTCCCTACTAGAAAATAAAAACAACCTACACACACATATATAGATACAAAATTTAGAAGTTAGGGAAACTTATCTCACGGTACTAAGAACTTTCATCCTACATAAGAAGTAGTTATGTATTCAATTGTCTATTATTTCTTGTTTTTCTTTTTTTCCTTTGAAGTAAAGGACTTGCTATGTTTCCCAGTCTGGCTTTCAACTCTTTAGGCTATGCTCCTTCCTTACCCTCACAAGTAGCTGAAATTATAAGTCTGAGTGCTTGCTACCATACCTGGCTTTCTTTAAAAATTTTATTTAGGACTTCCGGTTAAGATGGCGGCATAGGTACCACCCCAAAGCAACATGGGGGGGGGGGAGTCAGAAAAGGCTCAGCAAAATACACACTTTTACTAAAAAGTGAGGTGTATAGGAAATTGAAATGACAGTGGCGAAGGAGAGATCCAGAGCATCCAGAGCCCACACAGGCCGGCAGAAGCAGCTCCAGCAGGTCCGCCGACCACCTCCGTGGCCACAGTGCGCTAGAAAGCCACCAGGGTCGGCTTGAGCCACAGGAAAAGCCAGGTGAGGGGAGCTTCCACTCACACTGGAGCTCTCCGCAAACTCAAGAACCATGAAGGGAGAGTGGCAGCGAACAATGGAGGAGCAGATCACAAGGTAGAAGAACACGTGGAACAGCAAGAGAACTAGAGCAGCATCAGCAGCCTCCCCTCCCCCACCACCCGTGCCCAGCTCCAGCGAACAGAACAGCAGTCCAGGAGCCAGGCATGGTGGCGAACGCCTTTAATCCCAGCCCTCGGGAGGCAGAGGTAGGAGGATGGCCATGAGTTCAAGGCCACCCTGAGACTCCATAGTGAATTCCAGGTCAGCCTGGGCTAGAGTGAGACCCTACCTTGAAAAACAAACAAACAAACAAACAAACAAACAAACAAACAAACAAACAAACAAACAAACAGAACAGTGGTCCAGGGACCCGGCCACACCAACTTGAACCGACAGTGGGACACATACAGGAGCAGAGGTAACTGGGATTACACCAGGGAAGGGTCTCACCTGGTCACAAGATGACTTGGAACCCTCAACAGATCAGAAATCTTAACCTTCTTGTTGTCAGGATTAAGGGTGTGGGTGGGGCACCACACACCCTAAGGGACAGTTAGAGAATCTGGTTGTCATAACACCTACTATTGGATAAATACTCTGAATTGCTTTTCCTTGAAAGTGTACATTATTTAGTTAAATTTTAGAATCTGCCTGTATTTTGTTCCATTCAACCTACTTGAATACTCTCATAGCAGGCAAACCCAACACCTAGGGTCACTTTTGTAGACACTCTGAGAGCCACACCTAGCACCTTAAGCTCCTACCCTGAAGTTATGTAACATCGTATTGTCTGATACATCTAATAATACCCAGCTAAGTAGAAAATCCAATCATTAAATATTCCAGGATGCAAAAATATATACATTATAACACAAGAAACACCAAAAATCAAGACAATATAAATCCACCAAAAAGTATTAATGCATCAGAAATGACCTCCAGTGAGAAGGAGTTAGAGGAAATGCTGAGAAAGATTTCAAAAGAATGATTATGAATATGTTCAAAGAAGTGAAAGAAATGTAAGAGGAAATCAAAGGAATCAAAGAAAACACAGGACACAATTTAATGAAATAAAGAGGTCAGTACTAGATATAAATAAGTAAATAGAAAAAATAAAGAAAAACCAGTCAGAATTACTAGCAATGAAGAGCACAGTTAATGAAATAAAAAACTCTGTGGAAAACTCACCAGTAGAATAGATGAAGGAGAGGACAGAGTATCTAAGCTAGACGACCAGGTGGCAGATCTAATACAGTCCAACAAAGAGAAAGACAAACTAATAGAAAAGTATGAGTGGGAATTTCAAGATATTTGGGACACTACGAAAAGATCAAACATAAGAATTCAGGGCCTGGTAGAAGGAGAAGAATTTCACTCCAAAGGCATAGTAGGCTTCGTCAACAAAATCATAGAAGAAAACTTCCCCCAGATTGGGAAAGAGGTGCCAATGCAGATAGAGGAAGCCTTTAAAACACCAGCCAGACAAAACCTTGCCATATTATAATCAAACTACTAAACACACAAACCAAAGAAAAAATATTGAAAGCAGTTAGAGAGAAAAATCAAGGTACTACAAAGGCAAGCCTATCAGGATTACAGCAGATTACTCAACACAAACTTTAAAAGCCAGAAGGGCATGGAGTGATGTATTCCAAGTCCTGAAAGATAACAACTGTCAACCAAGGTTACTTTATCCTGAAAAACTATCCATTCAAAGAGACGAGAAATAAGGACATTCCATGACAAAAGCAAGCTAAAGGAGTATTTGAAGACAAAACCAGCTCTACAGGAAATACTTGAAAGAATCCTCCATGCTGAAGAAAAAGAAAAGCACAAATATAAGGAACCAGGAAAAAACAAACAATACTCAAATGCTAGTTAACACAAGAGAGCAAAGGTAAAACTGGAAGAACTACAGAAAAAATGGCAAAAATGAATATACACCTTTCAATATTATCTCTTAATATCAATGGCTTCAATGCCCCAAACAAAAGGCATAGGTTCGCAGACTGGGTTAAAAATCAGGATCCTTCAATTTGTTGCCTCCAAGAAACCAAATTTCTACAAAGGATGGATACTATCTTAGGGTGAAAGGTTGGAAAATGGTGTTCCAAGCAAATGGACCTAGAAAACAGGCAGGGGTTGCTATCCTAATATCGGAGAAGCTGGACTTCAGTTCAATATTAGTTAAGAAACATAAGGAAGGTTACTTTATATTGATTAAAGGCATTCTCCAACAATCCTAAACATATATGGACCTAACATGGGGGCCCCCAAATTCATCAAACAAGCACTATTAGAACTAAGGTCACAGATAACATCAAACAGAGCGGTAGTGGGTGACTTCAAGACTCACTCTCATCAATTGACAGGTCATCCCAGGAAAAAATAAACAGAGAGACATCTGGACTAAATGAGGTCATAGAAGGAATGGACCTAACAGATATCTACAGGACATTTCATCCAAATGATGCAGAATACACATTATTTTAAGCAGCACATGGAACATTTTCTGAAATAGGCCATATATTAGGACACAAAGCAAATCTTAACAAATTCAGGAAAACTGAAATAATTCCTTGCATTCTATCTGACCACAACAGAATCAAACTACAAATCAATAGCAAGAAAGGCTATAGAGCATACACAAAATCATGGAAATGAAACAACACACTACTAAATGATGAATGGGTCAATGAAGAAATCAAGAAGGAAATCAAAAAATTATAGAGTCAAGCAATAATGAGAACACAACATACCCAAATCTCTGGGACACAATGAAGGCAGTCCTAAGAGGTAAATTTATAGCTTCAAGTGCCTGTATTAAGAAATTAGAAAGGTCGCAAGTAAATGACCTAATGCTTCACCTTAAAGCCTTTGAAAAAGAAGAACAAGGCAAACCACAAATCAGTAGATGGGAAGAAATAATAAATTTAGGGCAGAAATTAATGAAACACAAACAAACAAACAATCCAAAGAATCAATGAAACAAAGAGTTGGTTCTCTGAAAGGATAAACAAGATTGATAAACCCTTAGCAAATCTGACCAAAAGAAAGAGAGACAAGACACAAATTAACAAAATTAGAGATTAAAAAGGTAACATCACAACAGATGCCAGACAAATTCAAAAAATCATAGGGACATACTATAAAAGCATATACTCCACAAAATATGAAAATCTGAAAGAAATGGGTGATTTCCTTTATTTATTTGACCTACCTAAATTAAATCAAAGTGAGATTAATCACTTAAATAGACCTATAACAAGCATGAAGTTCCGAACAGTTATCAAAAATCTCCCAACTAAAAAAAGCCCAGGCCAAGATGGATTATTCACTGCTGAATTTTACCAGACCTTCAGGAAAGAACTAATGCCATTGCTTCTTAAGCTTTTCCATAAAACAGAAAAAGAAGGAATCCTACCAAATTCCTTCTATGCAGCCAGCATCACCCTGATGCCAAAACCAGGCAAAGATAGAACAAAAAAAGAAAATTACAGAGCAACCTCCCTAATGAACATAGATGCAAAAATTCTCAACAAAATATTGGCAAACAGAACACAAGAATATATCTGAAAGATCATTCACCCTGAGCAAGTAGGCTTTATCCCAGAGATGCAGGGATGGTTCAACATACATAAATCGATAAATGTAATTAATACATAATATAAATGGACTGAAGGACAAAAATCATATGATGTCATTAGATGCAGAGAAAGCATTTGACAAAATCCAACATCCCTTCATGATAAAAGTGCTACAGAGACTGTGATTAGAAGGAACATATCTCAATATAATAAAGGCTATTTATGATAAGCCTACAGCCAACATATTACTAAGTGGGGATAACCTGGAAGCTTTTCCACTAAAATCAGGAACAAGACAAGGATGTCCACTGTCCCCACTTTTATTTAATATAATACTGGAAGTCTTAGCCATAGCAATAAGGCAAGAGACACACATAAAAGGGATACGAATTGGAAAGGAAGAAATCAAGTTATCATTATTTGTAGGCGACATGATTCTATATATACAGGACCCTAAAGACTCTACTAGCAAACTGCTAGAGCTGATAAACACCTACAGCCATGTAGCAGGATACAAAATAAATACACAGAAATAAGTAGCCTTCACATATGCTAACAACAAACACACAGAGGATGAAATCAGAGAATCACTCCCATTCACAACTGCATCAAAGAAAATAAAGTACCTTGGAATAAACCTAACCAAAGAAGTAAAGGATCTCTACAGTGAAAACTATAAAACACTCAAGCAAGAAATTGCAGAAAACATTAGGAAATGGAAAAGCATCCCTTGTTCCTGGACTGGAAGAATCAATATTGTGAAAATGGCAATCTTACCAAAAGCAATCTACACATTTAATGCAATCCCCGTCAAAATTCCAAAGGCATTCGTCACGGAAATAGAAAAAAAAATCCAAAAATTCATTTGGAATCACAAAAAACCTCCAATATCTAAAATAATACTGAGCAACAAAAATAAGGCAGGAGGCATCACCATACCTGATGTTAACCTATACTACAGAGCCATAGTAACGAAAACAGCATGGTACTGGCACAAAAACAGATATGTACATCAATGGAACAGAATAGAGGACCCAGATATAAGTCCAGGTAGCTATAGCCACCTGATATTTGATTAAAATTCCAAAAATACTCATTGGAGAAGAGACAGCCTCTTCAGCAAATGGTGTTGAGAAAACTGGATATGTATCTGTAGAAGGATGAAAATAGATTCTCCTCTCTCTCCATGCACAAGAATTATACTAAATGGACTAAAGACCTTAACATCAGACCTGAAACTCTGAAATTGCTAGAGGAAAAAGTAGGGGAAACCCTTCAACATATTGTTCTTGGCAAAGACTTTCTGAGGCAATAAAACCACAGATTAACCACTGGGACCTAATGAAATTACAAAGATTTTGCACCGCAAAGGACACAGTGAAAAAAGCAAAGAGGCAACCTACAGAATGGGAAAAAATCTTTGCCAGCTATACATCTGATAGAGGATTAATACTTAGGATATACGAAAAACTCAAAAAGTTTAATAATAAGAAATCAAATAAGCCAATTAAAAAATGGGCTATGAAGCGCCACATGTTCTCTCTCATATGTGGATCCTAGCTACAGATGATTGGGCTTCTGCGTGAGAATGAAAATACTTAGTAGCAGAGGCCAGTAAGGTAAAAAGGAGACATAAAGGGAAGAGAAAGGAAGGGAGGAGGATACTTAATAGGTTGATATTGTATATATGTATTTACAATGATTGTAATGGGGAGGTAATATGATGGGGAATGGAACTTCAAATGGGAAAGTGTGGGGGTGGGGAGGGAGGGAATTACCATGGGATATATTTTATAATCATGGAAAATGTTAATAAAATTTTTTTAATTAAAAAAAAAGATGAATAGAATAGACTGATCAAGTCACAAATAAAAGTAGTACTTTTTTCTTTAAAAAAAAGATAAAAGCAAATAAAAAATGATATTGAAATAAAAAGTCACTTCGAAAAAAAAAAAAAGGGCTATGGAGCTAAATAGAAAGTTCTCAAAAGCCGGGCATGGTGGCACACGCCTTTAATCCCAGCACTCGGGAGGCAGAGGTAGGAGGATTGCTGTGAGTTTGAGGCCACCCTGAGTCTACGCAGTTAAATCCAGGTCAACCTAAAACAGAGTGAGACCTTACCTTGAAAATCCAAAAAAAGAAAGTTCTCAAAAGAAGAAATACGGATGGCGTATAAGCATCTAAAAAATGTTCTACATCCCTAGTCATCAGGGAAATGCAGAATAAAACTACATTGAGATTCCTTCTCACTCTTCAGATTGGCTACCATCATGAAAACAAATGATCATAAATGCTGGTGGGGATGTGGAAAAAGAGGAACCCTTGTACAGTGTTGGTGGAAATGCAATCTGGTCCAGCTATTGTGGAAATTAGTGTGGAGGTTCCTAAAACAAAATTGATCTGCCATATGACCCAGCGATAGCACTCCTAGGCATATATCCTAAGAACTCATCCCATTTCCTTAGAAGTACATGCTCAACTATGTTTATTGCCGCTCAATTCATAATAGCTGGGAAATGGAATCATCCTAGATGTCCTTCAAGTGATGAGTGGATAATGAAGATGTGGCACATTTATACAACGGAGTTCTACTCAGCGGTCAAGAAAAATGAAGTTAGGAAATTTGCAGGAAAATGGATGGATCTGGAAAAGATTATACTAAGTGAGGTAACCCAGGCCCTGAAAGCCAAGTGCTGCATGTTCTTCCTCATATGTGGATCCTAGCTACAGATGGTTGGGCTTCTGTGTGAGAAGGAAAAAACTCAGTAGCAGAGACCAGTAAGTTAAAAAGGAGATATAACGGGAAGAGAAAGGAAGGGAGGAGGGTACTTAATAGGTTGGTATTGTATATATGTAAGTAGAAAAATAGATTAATGGGGGTGAAAAGGCCCAAAGTGAGGTCAGGGGAAGAGATTAAGTAAAGGAAAGGTAGAGGGAGGGCTAATCAAAATCTAAGAGGATGCAAGTAAATCATATGGGATCCTCTGGTTTCAGACAATGGAACACTCAGGGTCCATAGATCATTGTTAGAAAATTTTAAGTGCCATGGCTGGGATACCTCCAGTGAGTTGTTGGTCAGGGAGGTCCCTGATGCCCCTAAAACATTATAGGCCATTTCCGAAGCCCTTGGTTTCCCACCAGGAATTGATGGTAAGACCCTATTGCCGAAGACTCCACATACTTGTGCTGCAAGGCCACTAAGAAATCCTGCTGGAGTTGAGCTGATAAACTCCTCCATGTAGACCAGGTGACAGAAAGCTGGAAGAAGCCATTCTACATGTAGTTCAATGGGAGAAAGAGATACCACCAGTGAAGATACTCAACAGTGGACACTGCAAGCCTTATAATTGGCCAGCCAGGCCAAATGAGCTAACAGGTGCAATAGTGGCACATCTGTCATGGTGGAAACCAACTGCCCTCCAACTGGACTGGAGGCCTGCTCCATGGGGTGGAATACATCCCTGATACTGAAAACTTTTTTTAAAAAAATAATTTATTTATTTATTTATTTGAGAGTGACAGACAGAGACAGAAAGACAGATAGAGGGAGAGAGAGAATGGGCGCGCCAGGGCTTCCAGCCTCTGCAAACGAACTCCAGACACGTGTACCCCTTGTGCATCTGGCTAACGTGGGACCTGGAGAACTGAGCCTCGATCTGGGGTCCTTAGGCTTCACAGGCAAGTGCTTAACCACTAAGCCATCTCTCCAGCCCTAATACTGAAAACTTTAAACAGGGGTAGTCACGAGCCCTAGGGGTGTAACATCTGCTGATGTCTGGATAAGTGTATATACTATGCTTATACCCTTATATTAACGCTACTCTAACTTTGGGTAAAGAATCTTCTCTTTTCAGATACCAGTGACCTTGGGATGACTCAAAAGGTATCACAGTGCTGGAAAGAAGTGACTGGAGTACTGAGTAATATCTCAATCACACCTTCCAAGGCTCAGGGTCTAATGCGGAAGAGGTGTTGGAAAGAATGTAAGAGCCAAAGAAAGGGTAGGACTCCTTACAACATGCTCCTCCAGACACAAAATGGCCTGCATATCCATACCTCACCGTGCCTGACACTACCTACACAATACCATCATAAGAGGAGGAAAAGATCATGACATCCAAATAAAAGAGAGACTGATTGAGATGGGGAGGTGATATGATGGAGAATGGAATTCCAAAGGGGGATGTAGGAGGGAGGGTATTACCATGGGATATTTTTTATAATCATGGCAAATGTTAATAAAAATTGAGAAAAGAAAGAAAAAAAATTATTTATTTATGAGAAAGAGCAAGCGAGAAAGAGAGAGAGAAAAAAAACATGGGCAAGAGAATGGGCATGTTAGGGCCTCCAGCCACTGCAAACAAACTCCATATGTATATATGTACCACCATGTGCATCTGGCTTATGTGGGTTCTGGAGAATTGAAACTTAGTCCTTAGGCTTTGCAGGCAAGTACCTGAACAGCTAAGCCATCTTTCAAGCATCACCTTCTCCCTTTTTAAAATAAGTGTGTGCAGGCTGAAGATATGGCATAGTAGTTAAGGTGCTTGCTGGCAAGGCCAAAGGACCCAGGTTCAATTCCCCAGAACCTACATAAGCCAGATGTAAAAGTGGTGCATGTGTCTGAAGTTCTTTTTTAGCAGCTGGAAGCCCTGGCATGTCCATCCTCTCTCTTTCTCTCTGTCTGTTTCTCCTTGCAAATAAATAAAAATATTAAAAAAATATGTGTGTGTTTGCCTGTATGGATGTACAAGTGCCATGGCAGCTATGTGGAGGTCAGAGGACAATCTCAGAGTGTTGTTTCTCTCCAGTCTAGTTTGAGACAGGGTCTCATGTCTTTTTGCAACTGAAAAGGCCAGCCTAACTGACCCACGAGCTTCAGGATTCTCCTGGAAGTACCTGTAACTGTCATAAAGGCACTGTGTGCCTCTTTACATAGGCACTGGGAATAGAGTTCAGGTTATCAGGCTTACTGAACAAACACCTTTAATCAGTGACCCATCTCCCAGCCCCTTCCTCTTCTTTTACATCTTGTTTTGTTTTGTTTTTTGGTTTTTCGAGCCCAGGCTGACCTGGAATTCACAATGGTGTTGCAGACTGGCCTTGAACGCATAGTGATCCTCCTACCTCTGCCTACTGAGTGCTGGGATTAAAGGCCTGCACCACCATGCCTGGCTTCTATTACATCCTTTTAAAATATTTATTTATTTGGTTTTTCCAGGTAGGGTCTCTCTTAAGCCCAGGCTGACCTGGAATTCACGATATCATCCCAGACTGGCGATTCTCCTATTTCTGCCTCCCAAGTGCTGGGATTAAACACATGTACCACCACGCATGCCTTCTTTTACATCTTTTTTTTGTTTTGTTTTAAGAAAAGATTTTTCAAAGCCGGGCGTGGTGTCGCACACCTTTAATCCCAGCACTCGGGAGGCAGAGGTAGGAGGATCACCGTGAGTTCGAGGCCACCCTGAGACTCCATAGTGAATTCCAGGTCAGCCTGGGCTAGAGTGAGACCCTACCTCAAAAACCAAAAAACAACAACAGAAAAAACGCTAGCTTAGCTGGGCATGGTGGTACATGCCTTTAATCCCAGTGCTAGGGAGGCAGAGGTAGCAGGGCCGCCATGAGCTTGAGGCCACTCTGAGACTACATAATGAATCCCAGGTCAGCCTGAGCTAGAGTGATACCCTATCTTGAAAAAAAAAAAAAATGCTAGTTTGGCATCACATGTTCTCTTATGAGGATACTAGCTACAAATGTTTAGACTTGTGAGTTGGAGTAAAAATTGGTAGCAGAGGATAGTAAGCTAGAAAGGGGCTATAAGGGAGGGAGGAGAGGGAAGGATTTAAGGGGATGGTATTATATATATGTAAGTAGATGAACAGATTACTGGGTATGCAATGGGCTAATGGGAAGAGATCGAGTAAAAAAAGGGTGGGGGAGGGTTAATCAAAATTTAAGATGTATATTAAGCCATATGGAAATCTATGTTTTTTGGATAATGGCACACCAAGAAGCCATTCAATGCCAGGGATGGGATATCTCCCAGTGAGTTGTTGGCCAGCGAGGTGGCCCCCAAACATTACAGGCCATTGTCAAGGCTCTTCGTTTTCTACCAGAAATAGATGGTAAGGCACTATTGCTGAAGACTCCACATGCCTGGGCTACAAAGTCACTGAGAAATCAAGCTGGAGCTGAGCTGAAAACCTCCCTGTAGACCAGCTGACAAAGTTGGAAAATCCTATGCTGCATGCAGCCCTATGGGAGACAGAAGCCATCAGTGATATAAAAACAGGAGACTTAAAGCTTTAAATTTGGCCAGCTAGGCCGAAGTGACTAAATGGGTGCAATAGTGGCATGTCCATTATGGCAGAAACCATCTGTTCTCTAATTTGACTGGAGGCCCATTCTACAGGAGGGTATACATGCCTGGTACTGAAAACCTAATCAAAAGCCTATGGTAGGGGAGGTCATGAGCCCTAGGAGTATAACACCTGCTCTTGTCTGGCTAAATCTATTTATTATGTCCATCAAATTGCCCTGTAAGCACTTTACTTAATGTTCATACTCATATGAATTCTTTTTTTTAAATTTTTTGTTCATTTTTTAAATTTATTTATTTGAGAGCGACAGAAAGAGAAAGAGGCAGATATATATATAGAGAGAGAATGGGCGCGCCAGGGCCTCCAGCCACTGCAGATGAACTCCAGATGCGTGCACCCCTTGTGCATCTGGCTAATGTGGGTCCTGGAGAATCGAGCCTCGAACCGGGGTCCTTAGGCTTCACAGGTAAGCATTTAACCGCTAAGCCATCTCTCCAGCCCATACTCATATGAATTCTATTCTTATTTCTGGTTAGAAAAGCTTCTCTTTTCCAGATGGTAGTGACTACTGGAATGACCCAAAAGGCATCACAGTGCTGAGAAGTGACAGAGGGGGCTGGAGAGATGGCTTAGTGGTTAAGGCACTTAAGGAAGAGCCAAAGGACCCAGGTTTGATTCCCTAGGACCCATGTAAGCCAGATGCACAAGAGGGTGCACACACCTGGAGTTCGTCTGCTGTGGCTGGAGGCCCTGTTGCACCCATTCTCTCTCTCTGAAATAAATAAATAATATATGAAGTGACAGAGGAGTATTCAGTACTGAAATAGCTCTATCATATCTTCCAAGGCTCAGGGCCCATTGCAAAAGAGGTGGCAGAAAGAATATAAGAGGCAAAGGAAGGGCAGGACTGCTTATAATGCAATCAATGAGAAAGAAACTGGTCTCAATATCCATGACCTCATAGTGCCTAGCATCACATTCACAAGATGCTCACAATAGGAAGAAAAGATGATGACATCAAAATGAAAGAGAGACTAATGGAGAGATGGAGGGGATATAATGGAGCATGGATTTGTAAAGGTGAAAGTGGGGTAGGAGAGGGAATTATCATGGTTTATTGCCTGTAATTATGAATGTTGTCAGTAAAAAAGTTAAAAAATAACTAAATAAAAAGAGATGAAACACTGAAAAAAAAAACATGCTAGTTTGGAGCTAGAGCTATGGCTTAGCAGTAAAGGCGCTTGCCTACAAAGCCAAAGGACCCAGGTTCAATTCCTAGGACCCATATAAGCCAGATGCACAAGGTGGGGCATGCATCTGGAGTTTGTTTTCAGTGGTGGGAGGCCCTGGCATGCAATTCTCTCTCATCTCTACCTCTTTTTCTATAATACATAAATAAATAAAAAAATTTTTTTTAATGCTAGCTTGGACTGGAGAGATAATTCAGTGATTAAATGTGCTTCCTGCACAAGCACGAGGGCCTCAGATCACCAGAGCTCAAATCTCCAGAATCCATATAAATAGCTTGGCTTGACCATGCTCACCTATAACCCCAGTCACAAGGGGGAGAGGATAAGCAGAGATATGGGAATCACAAGTTCCTAGGGGGACAAGGGGGAGGGAAGGCAAGCTCTAGACTGAGTAAGAGATTACAGTTTGAAATAAAAACCTATGGAAGAACAATGGAGCAGGATAACCACCATTCTGCTCTTTCCATTCAAGCCACCTTAGTTAAGGACATCCCATTGTAGGCGAGTAAATGGGAGCACCACAAGGGCACATACAAGTGCACATACCACTCCCTCACATTATACACACAAGAAACAAATGAACACACACAAAAAAGATGCTCGATGCCAGATGCGGTGGCACTAATCCCAGCACTTGGGAGGCGGAGGCAGGCCAGCCTGTGCTATACATCAAGACCCGATCTCAAAAACAAGCAAGCAGCGGGCGTGGTGGCGCACGCCTTTAATCCCAGCACTTGGGAGGCAGAAGTAGGAGGATCACCGTGCGTTTGAGGCCACCCTGAGATTCCATAGTGAATTCCAGGTCAACATGAGCTAGAGTGAGACCTTGAAAAACCAAAAACAAACAAAAAGCAAACAAAAATAAAATACTGTGGACTGGGGACATTGCTTGGTGTTATAGCACTTGCCTAGCATGTATCAGGCCCTGGGTTCTATTCTTGCACTGCCAAGAGAAAACAAACAAAAGATGTTAATTTGGTTGAATTTTTGTTTGTTTATTTTTGTTTTTCCAGGTAGGGTCTCACTCTAGCTCAGGCAGATCTGGAATTCATTATGCAGTCTCAGGGTGGCCTTGAACTCATGGTGATCCTCCTACCTCTGCCTCCCGAGTGCTGGGATTAAGAAATTTATGGCTGGGCTGGAGAGATGACTTAGTGGTTAAGGCACATGCCTGCGAAGCCTAAGGATCCAGATTTGAATTTCCAGGTCCCACATAAACCAGATGCATATGGTAACAGATACCTCTGGAATTTGTCTGCAGTGGCTAGAGGCCCTGGTGCACCCACTCTCTCTCTCTCTCCCTCTTTCTGTCTCAAATAAATAAATATAAATAAATCTTTGAAAGAAAAAAAGAAATTTACGTTTTTTTTTTTTGTTTTGTTTTGTTTTTTGAGCCAGGTGTGGTGGCACACGCCTTTAGTCCCAGCACTTGGGAGGCAGAGGTAGGAGGATCACCATGAGTTCAAGGCCACCCTGAGACCACAGAGTGAATTCCAGGTCAGCCTGAACTAGAGTGAAACCCTACCTTGAAAAAAACAAAACAAAACAAGAATATTTTTTTCCTGTCTTCATTGATTTTATTTTTATTTAAGGTTTTTAAAAAACTTTATTTATTTATTAGAGACAGAGGAAAGAGAGAAAGAACGGGCATACCAGGGCCTCCAGCTACTGCAAACGAATTCCAGATACATGTGCCACTTTGTGCATCTGGCTTATGTGGGACCTGGACAATCAAACCTGGGTCCTTGGGCCTTGCAGACATATACCTTAACCACGAACCCATGTCTCCATCCCACTTTTTTAATACTTATTTTTACTTGAGACAGAGAGAGGGAGGGTGACAGAGAAAATGGGTGAGCCAGGGCCTCCAGCTATTACAAATGAACTCCAGATGCATGAATCATCTTGTGCATCTGGATTATGTGGGACTTGGAGAATTAAACCTGGGTCCTTAGGCTTCTCAAACAAGCACTTAACTGCTAAGCCATCTCTGCAGTCCAAAACTTAAGTTTTATTTTTTCCATATTGTTAAGGAAAGCAGTATCTATCCATCTTTTTTTTCTTTTTTCTTTTTTTTTGGTTTTTCAAGGTTGGGTCTCACTCTGGCCCAGGCTGACCTGGAATTCACTATTTAATCTCAGGGTAACCTCGAACTTACTGTGATCCTCCTATCTCTGCCTCCCAAGTGCTGGTATTAAAGGCGTGTGCCACCATGCCTGGCTATCCATTCATATTTTATACTGTATTTTTCCTTCCATTCACTTTTGCTTTATAATATTCCATCTACTTGGAATGAATACTAATTTTTTAAAGACTTATTTTTATTTATTTATTTATTTGAGACAGAGAGGGGGAGAAAGAGGTAGAGAGAGAATGTGCATGTTAGGGCCTCTAGACACTGCAAATGAACTCCTGATGCATGCACCACCATGTGCATTTGGCTTATGTGGGACCTGGAGAATCAAACCTGGGTTCTTAGGCTTCACAGGCATATGCCTTAACCATTAAGCAATCTCTCCAGCCCTGGATACTAAATTTTAACACATGTCTTTTCACTACTTTCTTTCTTGCTTTTTTTTTTTTTTGTTGTTGTTGTTGGCACATGCCTTTAATTCCAGCATTTGGGAGGCTAAGGTAGGAGGATTGCTATGAGTTTGAGGCCAGCTTAAGACTACATAGTGAATTCCAGATCAGCCTGGGCCAGAATAAAACCTTACTTCAAACAAACAAACAAATAAACAAACAAAAAGCCTCTGAATACAGGATTACAGTTACAGTTGGTAGCGTTACAGTTGGTAGAGTGCTTGCTTGCCGATCGTGCATGGTTCCATCCCTATCACTGTGTAAAACTGAATGTGGTAGCACGTCAGTCATCCAATACTTGGAAGGCAGAAGCAGGAGAATGAGAAGTTCATCCTTGACTACATAGTGAGTTTGAGGCCAGATTGCTGTCTATGAAACTCTCTCTCAAAAGAAACTTAGGAAACCAGGCGTGGTGGTGCATGCCTTTAATTCCAGCACTTTGGGAGGCAGAGGTAGGATTGCCATGAGGTTCAAGGCCACTCGGAGACTCCATAGTGAATTCCAGGTCAGCCTGGACCTGAGTGAGACCCTACCTCGAAAAACCAACCCCCCCCCCCCAAAAAAAACCCACAAACTTAGGATATCCAGCTATGGTGATGCCTGCCTGTAATCATAGCACTCAGGAAGTAGAAGCAGGAGGATCAACCTAGGAACATATAGGATATAACAAATGCTTACTAAACAACAGTAGTCATTGTCATTATCATTATCATCATCACCACAACTAAGATAGCTAGTGAGTGGAATTCCCTCAGGAAAAGCAGTAGTTGATCACATATCCATCAGCTAGAACGTATCATTGGCCTAGCTTATGACTGTTTCATCAGCAACCTATAGTAGTACTGACTGATTTTGTTTAAAGTCAAAGTTGGGGACTGGAGAGATGACTTAGCGGTTAAGGCACTTGCCTGCAAAGCCAAAGGACCTCAGTTCGATTCCCCAGGATCCATGAAAGCCAGATGTACAAGATGGCACATGCATCTGTTTTCACTACTTTCTTCAAGAAAGTATGAATCCTCTCCCATTAGGGACTGTTTGGGTATGGGCCTACACTGTACTATCCTTTTAGCACTTGAGACTTCTCCCTCATCGTGCTGCACCCTATTTGCTACTGTTTTTTATTTCTTTTCTGTATCACTGAATGTTGAACCCAAGGTCTTGCACATGCTAAAAGCTTTACTTCTGAGCTACAGTCCCAGCCCAGCTGCCAGTACTCTGTTTAGATTTTTAGATCTATAAGTAAAAGCAATCTTCTTTGTTTTTTTCATATTTTCTTTTTCTTTTCTTTTCTTTCTTTTTTTTGGTTTTTTGAGGTAGGGTTTCACTTTAGCCCACACTGACCTGGAATTTATTCTGCAGTCTCAGGGTGGCCTCGAACTCATGGTGATCCTCCTACCTTTGCCTCTCGAGTGCTGGGATTAAAGGCATGTACCACCATGCCCTGCTTGTTCGTTCGTTCTCTTTTTTTGAGGTAGAGTCTTTCTCTCTCTCTCTGGTCCAGGCTGACCTGGAATTAACTATGTAGACTCAGGGTGGCCTGAAACTCATAGAGATCCTCCTACCTCTGCCTCCCAAATGCTGGGATTAAAGGCATGTACCACCAAGCCAAGCTCATATTTTCTTTATCAGCTTTTGTGTGATTACCATATAGGTTCTGTAAAAATGGTATTGTATATTTATCCTGTGGTCTGGAGAAACTGAGATAGATTTAGAAAACTGAAAAAAATTCATCTCTGTAGCTATCTAAGTATAGTGCTTTTGAGAGGAAAGGCAAAGGCAGGTTTGATAACCATCTCAATTTCTTCTATAGTAAAGGAAATGCTTAGATTTTCCATCTCTTTCAGGAATCAGTTCTTTATCCAGATTTCCTTTTGTTATCATCACCCTTTAAAATTTGTTATTATTCTAGTTGAGCTAAATATTCTTATAATAATTTATTTTCCAATCTTGTTTGGATATATGTTATAAAAATTCTGACCATACCTAAGATGATTAGATCTAAGTTTTAACACATTAGCTTCATTAGTGAGCTCTTAATAGTGTCCACAACAATAGGAGGAGCTGGTTGGCTCAAAGATCAAGATTAGATCTCACTGTTTGGCATCTAAACATTCTGAAACAGATGGAAAAAGGCATCAAAATATCTGACCTACTGTAAGCTCTGCATCTGTCTATAAGGCTCTGAGAGCTAAAACTTGCAGAGGTGTTTGATCTGAGAATTTGGGGGTTGCAGAAAAGAAACTGGTATAGCTAAGGGCAAAATGAAACATAATGCATACATCTCAGCGAATAGCCAGTCAGACAACAACCCACTTCAAAAGACAACAAACGTAGAGAGGTAGCACCAAGGGTTCAGGCTGAGTCCCTCTTGGGGACAACTCATTGTGGCCCATCATTTCAGGTCCTGGATCCCTGAGAATCAAGTGACTGACATTTTGTCAAAGATAATGGACTTGTAGAGTATAGGATGCAATAGATGACAAGCAACTGGGTTGTATTGTCAAACGAGTACTGCTCAGATGCTATGAGCACAGTGCATGTGCATGGCCAGGGCAACCACGCTACTCTGGCTCCTCTTCTTTCTAGACTTAGTCAGGATGGCTTTCTTGGCAAGGACCCGGTTATTTGCTGCATTGATTGATTGATTGCTGATTGATTGATGCTTATACACTGTCCTATAAAGATTCAGGCTGTCCTCTAAGTTCATTTCCTATGACTGAATGTAAAGTGATTGGTATTGAGGAAGGAACCTCTAAAAGTGATTTCTCAAGAAGCTTATAAAGCATTAAGCCTTTTACAAGCCAAAATTACATAAAAAATATAGTACTAAATAAATAAAGCATAAACTAGGCTTTCTATAGCAAGCAGTTTTTTCTATTTCAGGTACTTTCTAGAAGACAGCCAGGTACTATTCAGAAATCTAATTCCTCATTCTGCCCACTTTAGATAACTAAAACCTGATGGACACCTATGGAACCAGTAATAGTTTAGAAGCAATTCAAGAGCAGGAAGAAATGTTGCCTAATGTGAAATACAAAAGATAAAATCACCAAGCGGATCCTCTCACCTGTGTCCACAAGGCTTCAGCTGTGTGTCTGCTATCTCATCGCAGCACAGGGAGCAGCAGTTCTCTCGGATACTGACTTGCTTCAACAGAGCAAGGCGCCTGTGCCTGAGTGGAAAGAACACTTTGAAATTCATTTTGCCACCAAGGAGGCTTATTAGCAGTGAGACATGAAATGTTTGATGAAGCTCTGTACAAGGGAAATATATAAATACTCCTTAAGCTTTGTTCAGTAAAAGTTTGTGTGGGGGTGTGGGAGCTGGGTACAGGTGTATGTGCACACATGTGGAAGCCAGAGGACAACCTTGGGTATCATTCCTCAAGTGTTAGCTAGTTTTTTTTGTTTTTTAATAGCTACCTTTTTTTGAGACAGAGTCTCCCACTGGAACATCTCTCATTAGGCTAGAGCAGATTGCCAGCAAGCCCTAGGGATTTACCTATCTCTGTCTCCTCAGCTTGGGATCACAAGTGTTTGCAACCATGCTCATGTGTTTTGGTTTAAATGCAGATCTAGAGATTGACCTTAGATCCTTATGTTTGCAAGGCAAACACTTTACCAGCAGTTCTTCAGTTAGTTTTCACACATGATGTATCATTTCAATCTTAGTAGTGAATGAAGGAGGCTTGCCCATTTTCATTTTATAGACAAAGATATTAAAGTTCAATGAAATGATATGCATAAGATCACATATAATAAACAGCATTCAGACTCAAATATGTTGGTTCTAAATTCAGTATTCTTTTACCAGCAAAATTCATATTCATTCTCTCTCTCTCTCTCTCTCTCTCTCTCTCTCTCTCTCTATATATATATATATATATATATATATTTTTTTTTTTTTAAAGGCAGGGTCTCACTGTAGCCCAGGCTGACCTGGAATTCACTATGTAGCCTCAGGGAGGCCTCAAATTCACTGCGATCCTCCTACCTCTGCCTCCCAAGTGTTGGGATTAAAGGCGTGCACCACCATGCCTGGACAAAATTCAACTTTTAAAATTACACATCTTAGGAGTTTAATGAAAAGCTTAAGCCTTTCTCAGGTAAAACACACAAAGTTTTCATAAAGCTCATGGGGTTTATGATAGTCCATTGTAGACAAGTTCAGACACCTCAGGTTTGAACCCTTCCATTATACTCTCAACTTAGCATGACAAAAAAAAAAAAAACCATTTAGTTCATTTGTGGGCTATGTGCCTAGCACTGTCCCAAGCCCTGGCAACTCAGCAGTAAACAGAGAACCAAAGAACAGAGGACCTAGCCAGATGTAGTGGCTTATGCCTATAATTCTGAGAGTCACTTGAGAGTCTGAGGTAGAATTGTCATGAGTTCAAGGTTAGCCTATGGCACACAGGGAGTTCTAAACTGGGCTTAAAGTGAGACCTTGTTTCAGAAAACCAACTATCCCTACCTTTACAGAATTATACTTCAATGGAGGGAGACAAAAAAAAAACCAAAAAACAAAAAACGTTGAAAACAATTTTATGAAGAGAAATAAATCTGAAGTCAAAGAGAGAGAGAGAGAGAGAGGAGAGAGGTAGAGTGTGTATAAGTGTTATTTTAGGGGCTACAGAGATGGCTTAGCTGTTGACGCTTGCCTGTGAAGCTTAAGGACCCAGGTTTGACTCCCCAGTACCCACCATGTAAGCCAGATGCAAAAGGTGGTACATGTGTCTGGAGTTCGTTTGCAGTGGCTAGAGGCCCTGGTATGCCAATTCTCTCTGTCTCTCACTCTCTGTCTCTCTCATAAATATAAAATTTTAAAAGTTATTTTAATCACAAAAAGGAGTTATTTTAATTATGGCAGCCAAGGAAGGCCACATTAAGAGAACATTAGTAGAGTCATGAAAGGACTGAGGGAGTGAGCTTTGCTGTTGTCAATAGAGAGCATTCCAGGCAGCAGCAAAGAGGAAAACTGGGATGACAATGGGGTTGTTAACAGAGTGATGAGGGAAGATCACAGGAGTGGCTGACTCTTGTAGCTAAGGGTATATGGTTCTTCAATGTGCAATTCTTTTTTCCTGAATTTTCCATAATAAAGAGGTTAAGAAGGAACACAGTGAGGAAAATATTTGAGACAGAGGGTATATTTAACATAAACAAAAAAAATTCTAGGCAGCAGTAAAAAGGCCATGCTCTCCAGCTCTGAAGCCATAGAGAGAATGTAATCCTAATGACTTTGAGAAAAGTATTATGGGGTGGGGGCACTGGGAAGATAGCTCAATGGTCAAAAGCATTTGCTTACAAAGCCTGTGAGTTGGGGTTCAATTCCCAAACCACTCCCATAAGCCAGATGCAAAGAAATGGTAAAAGTGTCTGGCATTTGTTTGCAGCAGTAAGAGGACATAGTGTGTCTACACAGGTATGCATGCACACAAATAAATGAAAAAAAAGAAGTATCATTAGGGCTGAAGTGGCTCAGCATTTAAGCACTCTTGCCTAAAAAGGAGGGCTTTGAGAGGGCCTGTTTTACCCTAAGTTTGATTCCCTAGTATCAATGTAAACAGCTGGGTGAGGCCATACAAGCCTGTAACCCAAAGCTTATGGGGAGCAGAGACCAGAGCTGAAGGGACTTGTCAGCCTGTTTGATGGAAAATGGAAGCTTGGCGTTCTATGAGAAACTCCAGCTCAAGGAAATAAGCAGAAAGATAGGGGAGGACCACACGATGTTATCCTCTGGCCTCTGAATAAACACACAAAGAGAATATGTGTCTACACTCCCCCCCCTCCCCAAACACACCAAGTACAGTCAGGTGTGGCAGTGCATACCTTTAATCCCAGCACCTGAGAGGCCTATGTAGGAGAATCACTGTTAATTTGAGGCCAGTCTGGGCTACAGTGACTTCTAGGTCAGCTTGGGCTACAGTGAGACCCTACCTAGAAAAATAAAAACAAAATACCCCCTCCCCCCCCACACAAGTATCACTGAATATAAGTTTTTGGAATATAGGTTGGTGGTATTTTTAAAATTTTTTTTGTTTTTATTTTTATTTATTTGAGAGTGACACACAGAGAGAAAGGCAGATAGAGAAAGAGAGAGAGAATGGGCATGCCAGGGACTCCAGCAGCTGCAAATGAACTCCAGATATATGTACCATCTTGTGTATCTGGCTTACGTGGGTCCTGAGGAATTGAACCTGGGTCCATCTCTCCAGCCTTTGTGTGTGTGCGTGTGTGTTTATGGAAGGGTCTCGCTCTACTGGCCTGGAATTCACTATGTAGTCTCACTGCGATCTCCCTACCTCTGCCTCCCAAGTGCTGGGATTAAAGATAAGCACCACCACGCCTAGCTCCAACATCTGTTAAGTGCAACTGGAATGCTAAGAGAAGCAAGATATCAGTGGTGGGACCTAAGTGGAACACATAATCAGGCTCCTGACCTTCTTTCTTTTTATTTTAAATATTTATTTGCAAGTGGGGAGAAAATGGGCATGCCAGTGCAAATGAACTCCAGATGCATGTGCCTCTTTGTGCATCTGATTTTGCGTGGATACTGGAGAATTGAACCCAGGTTATAAGGCTTTGTAGGCAAGTGTCTTATCTGTTGAGCCAGCTCCCCAGACCACCTCTAGCACCACCTCTTCCTCTTCCTCCTCTCTCCTCCCCCTCCCCCTCCTTGTTTGTTTTGGAGTCTGCCCCTTTACTTACGACTAGGCAAACATTTTGCCACTGGGCTATATCCACAACTCTTTTTTTGTTGTTTTTAAAGACAAGGTCTCACTGACTTTAATTCACTCTGTAACCCTCCTGTCTCAGTTTCCCTAATAGCTGGGATTATAAACCTGTGCCACCAGACCTGGCTCTGACAACTCTTTTCTTGGTGTCACTGTCAGAGACAACAAAGTCTATATACCACATGGGATTGACCTATCTTGTAATTCTGCTGTTCTTGACTGGACAAATTCTGGGTACCAAATTCATATACACAGTCACCAAGACAACATGTATAAACTGGCTATAAAAGGCAACTTTCCGGGCTGGAGAGATGGCTTAGCGGTTAAGCGCTTGCCTGTGAAGCCTAAGGACCCTGGTTCGAGGCTCGGTTCCCCAGGTCCCACGTTAACCAGATGCACAAGGGGGCGCACGCATCTGGAGTTCGTTTGCAGAGGCTGGAAGCCCTGGCGTGCCCATTCTCTCTCTCTCCCTCTATCTGTCTCTCTGTGTCTGTCGCTCTCAAATAAATAAATAAATTTAAAAAAAAAAAAAGGCAACTTTCCACATGAGATTTGGCAAGTTTTATTACACAGATCAGCCTCCTCTCATGAGAAAAATAACTAAACAAGAAATGAGGCATGAAAGATGACAGGGAGTTGTCACCTCAGACTTTCACCAAGAGGAATTAAAAGTTCACCATCTCCCAAGCATCAAGACAAATAGAGTAAAAGCTCTAAGAACAAAATTCTAATGCCTGAGCTGGGATATATGTGGCCTTTATGATCCTATGATATTACCATGGCTCTGCTGCTGTCACTGTGACATGTTCTAGTTTATCTGGAAAGTGCTGAGCCACTGAGATTCAGAGTCAAAGGTGAAGCACAGAGGGTTGCTTTATAGATCTATATTTTGCTTCAAAATAAGTGCTAGGATTCTACTCCACTGTAGATTGTAGACACTTTCAGGGGCACTACAACTCAGCTATGCCCTGGCCAGTATAGGCACCTTAATTATCTTTTTTATTGGTTTTTCAAGGTAAGGTTTCACTTTAGCCCAGGCGACATGGAATTCACTATGTTGTCTCAGAGTGGCCTTGAACTAACAGCGATTCTCTCCCACTTCTGCCTCCTGAGTGCTGAGATTAAAGCCATGTGGCACCACTCCTGGCTCCTTAATTATCTTATTGATATAATACATATGGCATGAGTAACAGGACTACCCTGCCTCATATAGGCCCAGGAAGCTGCTCTGTTAAAAAACAATAAACTTTGGGGCTGGAGAGAGGGCTTAGCGGTTAAGCGCTTGCCTGTGAAGCCTAAGGACCCCGGTTCGAGGCTCAATTTCCCCAGGACCCACATTAGCCAGATGCACAAGGGGCACACACATCTGGAGTTTGTTTGCAGTGGCTGGAGGCCCTGGCGCACCCATTCTCCCTTTCTCTCTTTATCTGCCTCTTTCTCTCTCTGTCTGTTGCTCTCAAATAAATAAATTAAAAAAAATTTAAAACAAACAAACAAACAACAATAAACTTTGGATCACACTGTAACAAGCTTCAACTTGTAGTAATTACCAGGAAGCAGCTGGAGTCTTTCCCTAGCTGAAGGAACAGACTACATTCATATGTAAGGAAGACAAGCAGGCATCCATCCAAGGAAATAATTCATGCCAATCACAGTTTCTGTCAAATAATGACAGCAAAATATTATCTGAGAAGGTTTTCTTTGTGTTAATAGTAGTGGAATAGTGCTGGCATCTTTGCCATGCAGGTAAAACCCAAAAGAAGTCGGTTTTAATAAGCCAAGTCTGTTAGATTTCCTAATATTTAGGATTTTTACCCTGACATTCAAGTGAAATTAGTTTGTAGGTGTGTGTATGTGTTATATTTTTTTCTGATTTTTAAAAATATATTTAACTTACTTATTTTAGAGACAGACAGAAAACAGAGAGAGAGAGAGACAGAGAGACAGAGAATGGGCATGCCAGGGCCTCTAGTCACTGCAACTGAACTCCAGATGCATGCGCCCCCTTGTGCATCTGGCTTACATGAGTATTGGGGAATCAAACTAGGATTCTTTGGCTTTGTAGGCAAATGCCTTAACCGCTAAACCATCTCTCCAGCTCCTCCTGATTTTTTAAAAATATTTTTTGTAGCCGGGCGTGGTGGCGCACGCCTTTAATCCCAGCACTCGGGAGGCAGAGGTAGGAGGATCGCCATGAGTTCGAGGCCACCCTGAGACTCCATAGTGAATTCCAGGTCAGCCTGGGCTAGAGTGAGACCCTACCTCGAAAAATCAAAAAAAAAAAAAAAATTTTTTTTTGTTCATTTATTTATATGTTTATTTGAGAGTGACAGACACAGACAGAAAGACAGATAGAGGAAGAGAGAGAGAATGGGCACACCAGGGCTTCCAGCCACTGCAAACGAAATCCAGATGTGTGCGCCCCCTTGTGCATCTGGCTAACATGGGACCTGGGGAACCGAGCCTCGAACCAGGGGCCTTAGGCTTCACAGGCAAGTGCTTAACCGCTAAGCCATTTCTCCAGCCCACCTCCTGATTTTTTTATACCAAATGATTTGGCTCATAAGAAGAATTTATATGTGTTCCTTTTTTCTTTCTGGGTTCTGCAACACTTTAGATTACAATGAAGCTCTCTGTTATCCAGAATCTGATAGAGATCTCCTGTGAAAAAACCTAAGTGTTACTTTTAGGGGATACAGTTCCAATTTTTTCACATTTGCACTAATAACTGCTTTGTGGGTATCTTTTTTTGGGGGGGGGGATCTGTTTTAGTAACTTATATTTCTCATAAGGTCTACCTTTTCACTAAAAGTAGACTTAGAGCCAGAAGTGGTGGCGCATGCCTTTAATCCCAGCACTTGGGAGGCAGAAGTAGGAGAACTGCTGTTAGTTCAAGCCCACCCTGAGACCACAGTGAATTTCAGGTCAGCCTGAGCCAGAGTGAGACCCTACCTTGGGGGCGGGGGGGAAGAAAGAAAGACTTAAATTGTTTTGATTTTTCAAGAGATTCAAGTGATAGTCTGAAAACAACCTGGGCATTCTTACCTTGGCAAAATGATCTTTTCTTCAGGTTTCAGAAAGGCATAGTCATTAAAAGTGCTAAATTTCATAGACGGTGGGTATTTGAATGGTTTTGCTCCAAAATTGAACTCACATTGTTGATATGACATGAAACTAGCTGCTGCAAAAAATCCAGATCTATAAATAAAAATGAGTACAGAGGTCAACAGAATTTGTAAAAACAAAATTCATATACACAGTTGTTTTCAGAAAGGCAGGTTTAGCCAGCCATATCCTGGCAGAAAGGGAGATAGATTCTGCTTATTAAACAGGTCTGTGAACCAGAAAATCATGCCCCTCCCTTTTTTTATATCAAACTTTGAGATGGTTTTAGTTCAGATCAAATGGGTCCTCAATTAAATATAAATAAATTTCACATCATAATTGCTTACATAAATGAACAAAGAGATTTTCCCCCTGGAGAAAAGTGCATTCCACACATCTACTCAAATCTTCAACTGAGAGGAGCTACTTACACAGTAGATGAAAAGACTTGCTTCTCAGGAGGCAGCTGGTTGCCATTTAAAAAGAAGATCATTTGCTTTTCATTCAAGTCTAACAGAAATCCTACTGTGTCTCCTAGTGGATAAACAAAGCACTGTTAGGGAAATGCTGTGTACTACTGAGATGCTGGAAGGGCTTCAATGACTCAGTATGAAGTTTGCATCTTTAGCCACCTATTTAACACACTCATCTTTGTTTCTTCTGCAATTCATCTGAGGGCTCCCCCCCCAACATAGGAAAATTTTTATGTATCATTAAGAAAAAGAAACTTGCCATTTACACTATGACAAGCCATCAATTATAAGCTGTATCCCAATATCAAAGATGCAAAAATGTGAATTGTGAAAATGTGAAAAAAAATGCATGCCGGGTAAGATAAAATCTTATGTTGGCTTGCCTCTCTGGTAAAATTTAAAACTCCCTAACACTAGGTGTGGTGGTGCAGGTCTTTAATCCCAGCACTTGAGAGGTAGGAGGATCCCTGTGAGTTTGAGGCCACCATGAGACTACATAGTGAATTCCAGGTCAGACTGAGCTAGAGTGAAATCTTACCTCAAAAAATCAAAATAAACAAACACAAAAAAATCCCTAGACAACAACTACTCAAAACATGTCTTGAATTTTTTTTTTTTTTTTGCATGTGTAGTATGGTGGTAGTGATGTGTGTGTGGAGGGGTGTATGCACATGTATGTAAAGATATGCTCACAGATGCAGAGGCCAGGAAAAAATGCTGGGTGTCCTTCTAGTGCTCAACTGCATATTTCCATGGAGTCTTTTTCTGAATGCCAAGCTATGGTTTGTGTGAGCCCCATTGATTTTTCTCTGCTCCCCACAGACATGGCCATTCCCAGTGGGCCTTGGAGAACTGAACTCAGGCAGTCTCTGCCCTCTCAGACCCCCAAGCTGTGACAAGCCCTCCTTCCCACTGAGCCAACTCCCCAACCCTCCCCTTTATTTATTTGTTTATTTTTGGTTTGTCCAGGTAGTGTCTTGCTCCAGCCCAGGCTGACCTGGAATTCACTATGTAGTCTCAGGATGGCCTCAAACTCCCAGCAACTCTCCTACTTCTGCCTCCCGAGTGCTGGGATTGAAGGTATGCACCACTATGCCTGGCAACCCTCTCTCTCTCTCTTTTTTTTTTTTTCCAGGTAGGGTCTCAGTCTAGCTCAGGCTGACCTGGAATTCATTATGGAGTCTCAGGGGAGCCTCGAACTCATGATGATCCTCCTACCTCTGCCTCCCAAGTGCTGGGATTAAAGGTGTGTGCCACCACACCCAGAAACCATCCCTTTCTTAAAGCATGCATTCTCATTGATTTTTTTTCAAAGTTGATATTTCAGGTTTTTTTTTCTTTTCAAATTTTTTTATTAACAACTTCCATAATTATATAAAATATCCCATGGTAATGCCCTCCCTCCCCCCACTTTGCCCTAGGTTTTATTTTTTGGTGGTGGTATTGTTTTATTTTGGTCGGGTTTCATTCTAGCCCAAGTTGACTTGAAACTCACTCTGTAAACCAGGCTTGCCTCCAACTTACAGTGGTCCTCCTACTGATGCCTTCCATGAAAGTGTTGGGATTAAAGGTGTATGCCACCATGTTGGCTTAGTTTTTGTTTTTTAAACTCTCAAGGATAAACAAATGAAATTACCCAGTGATGACAAAATGGCCATTCAATGCTGGTGTAGGAAACCTGGCAGTAGTATACAGCAAAAATTCTGAAATTCTCTATTTTGCTTGCTAAGAAAGTTTTACTTTGGAGGACTTACCCTTGAGAAAAATCCAGAATGGTTTAAACTAACCATTTAACAGACCCAATGTCAATGTCCAAAGATGAGGCATTAAGCAAGCTATTATAGTACCACAAGCCATCAAAAGTAGTATTTTTTTGAGCTGGGCATGGTGGTGCACGCCTTTAATCCCAGCACTTGGGAGGCAGAGATAGAAGGATTACTGTGAGTTCGAGGCCACCCTGAGACTCCATAGTGAATTCTAGGTCAGCCTGGGCTAGAGTGAGACCCTATCTTGAAACCCCCTCCCCCCCAAAAAAAAGTAGTATCATTTTGGGCTGGAGAGATGGCCTAGCAATTAAGGCACTTGCCTGTGAAGGCTAACGACCCAGGTTTGATTCCCCAGTAACCATATAAGCCAGTTGCACAAGGTGGTGCAGGTGTCTGGAGTTTGTCTGTAGTGGTTGGAAGCCCTGGCATACCCATTTTCTCTATCTGCCTCTTCCTCTCTCTCTTTCTCTCTCTAAGTCAATAAATATATTCAGAAAGTATTTGTATTTGTTTTTTTGGGGGTGGTCTTTTTATTGTTTTGAGACATATCTTTTCTCAGTCTTCTATTAAGACATTTTAAGGCCTACCATAATAGCAGATGTCTTAACCCAGGTGACAAGTTCACAATGGAGAATAATGACTACCTTCTTTCCAGCACGGGTGTATATGAGGCTTACTTCTGGCATTGTACCAAATCAGCTGCCGACAGCCATCATATGCACAGGAATACTCATCATCGCCAATGCCATAGCCTTCCTGGATGGAGAGAGATGAAGACAACAAGATTAGCAAGGCTCTGCCTGTTCTGCCCTGAGAAAAGAGATGTGCTATTTCTTTTCTTTTTTAAAAGCAGATTGCTAGTTTCACTATGATCTGTAGGACCAGAGGATTTACAATGATGATTTAGCTATGTGTCGCATACATATTTAGATCATTGTTTAGAATATTCTGGAATAATCTTAAAGTGTAAGAATATTGACTTTGTTTTATTTTATTTTTTAAAATTTATTTTGCAAGGGGGGGATAGAGAGAGAGAGAGAGAAGGAGAGAGAGAGACAAACAGAGAGACAGAGAGAGAGGGAAAGAGAATGGGTGCACCAGGGCCTCCAGACACTGCAAACAAATTCCAGGTGCATGCACCACTTTGCGTAACTGGCTTTACGTGGGTACTGGAGACTCAAACCTGGGTTGTTAGGCTTTGTAGGTAAGTACCTTAACCACTAAGCCACCTCTCTAGCCTGAGAATATGCCATTTCTTTCTTTTAAAATATTTTTTATTGATTTACTTGCAAGCAGAGAGAATGACAGTGGGTGTGCCAGGACCTCTAGCCACTGCAAATGAACTTCAGATGCATGTACCACTTTGTGCATCTGGCTTTACATGGATACTGAGGAATCAAACCCAGGTTGTTAGACTTTGAAGGAAAGTACTTAACCACCGAGCCATCTCTCCAGCGTGAATGTGCCACTAACCACTAACCTAGTGACTATCATTCTAAGCCTTTTAGATAAGGTAGGGCCTATGATTCTTAGAAGATACCAAAATTATGACCCAAAGCTTTGTTCCAAGTAAATAGATAATGGCTTCCCCAAAAGATATCTGTCGAATGCTTCCTTTGTTCCAGGCGGTTCACATTTGTCAGTTCATTTAGTTTACGTGAACCACCACTGCACTGATACAGGAAACAAAGACCCAAGGTCAGTTTTCCTATGGACCACTACTAAGAGAAGCAGAGCCAGATTTAGATTTAAAATCTTGATTCCAAATCATTACCCTTTCCACTTTACCATGGCCAGGCAGATACCTTTCCTGTACGGTAATGATCTGAAACACCTATAAGCTCAGAGATTTTATGAGAAAAGTTACAGTGGACACTTGGATTGCAACTATTCTAAGAGCAGTACAATTTGAACATTATACAAGTACTTGACAATTTATTTCCTCCACCCCACCACCAGGCAGGGTCTCACTCTAGCCCAGACTGACCTGGAATTTACTATGTAGTCTCAGGGTTTGAATTCATGGTGATTCTCCTGTCACTGCCTCCTGAGTGCTGGGATTAAAGCTATGAGCCACCATGCCTGGCTGACAATTTCTTTTATTATTGCTTTTCAATTACTGTTCAGAATATTAACTATAAAGGTAAATGAGAAGCAGGCATTCCTGTAATTCTAATGCTTAGGAGGCAGAGGCAGGAAGATCAGGAGTTCCAGGCTAGCTTGAGCCACATGAGACTCTGTCTCAAAAAATAAACAAAACAGGTGAATGGGATCTTAGATATTTTCAGTGCTTGCCAAGAAACAGAAGCATGCATATCAAACAGCTACTATCGTTAAGCATCAATGGTGAAAGCAGTGTTAGTGGAGAAAAAGATTTAAAATGTGGGTCAAGGGGCAGAGACATGGCTCAGCAGTTAAAGGAATTTGCTTGCAAAGCTTGACAGCCTGGGTTCGATTCCCCATTACCCACATAAAGCCAGATGCACAAAGTGGCACATGTGTCTGTAGTTTATGTGCAGTAGCAAGAGGCCCTGGTGTGCCCATTCTCTCTCCCCGCCTCTCTTTTCCTTTCTCTGTGTGTATCTCAAATGAATAAACAAATCATACACATATATATATATGTATATGTATGTATGTATGTATGTGTGTGTATGTATATCTATCTATCTATCTATCTATCTATCTATCTATCTATCTATCTATCTATCTATCTACAGTTTGTTTGTTTGTTTTTTTGGTTTTTCGAGGTAGGGCCTCACTCTGGCTCAGGCTGACCTGGAATTCACTATGTAGTCTCAGGCTGGCCTTGAACTCATGATGATCCTCCTACCTCTGCCTCCCGAGTGCTGGGATTAAAGGCGTGCGCCACCATGCCCGGCTGTTTGTTTGCTTTTTAGAGATAGGGTCTCACTCTAGCCCAGGCTGACCTGGAATTCTCTATGTAGTCTCAGGGTGGCCCCAAACTCATGGTGATTCTCCTACCTCTGCCTCCTGAGTGATGGGATTAAAGGCATGTGCCATCATGCCCGGTTCTACTCTTTTTTAGTTTTTCAAGGTAGGGTTCCACTGTAGCCCAGGCTGACCTGGAATTCACTATGTAGTCTCAGGGTGGCTTCGAACTCATGGTGATCCTCCTACCTCTGCCTCCCAAGTGCTAGGATTAAAGTTAGTAAAGTGTGCCACCATACCAGGCTCTACTCTTTTAAAAGTGGAAAAAAAAAAAAGAAAGAAAGAAAAACGTAGGTCAAATCCAGATCTTAGTTCCTGATGCCTCCTTGTTTTATGGTATACATAATGAAGTCAAGACATAGATGGAATTCTGACAAACTTCTTGAACTACAATACTGAATTTTAGTGCATATTCTCCAAGGTGATGCCTCTGAACTTGAAGTTGAAGCCAGGCATGGTGGTGCATGTCTTTAATCCCAGCACTTGTCTTTAATCCCAGCACTCAGGAGGCAGAGGTAGGAGGATCACTGTGAGTTCAAGGCCGCCCTAAGAATACAGAATGAATGAATTCCAGGTTGGTCTGGACTGGAGTGAAACCCTACCTCAAAAAACAAACAAACAAAAACAAACAAACAAAAGCTATCTATAGCTTGTCATTTGTGGAGTTTTCTTGAATCCTTTCCTCATTTGGTAGACACTATCTTTTTTGTTTTTTAGTGCTATGCAACATTCCTATTATAGGGAGTGTAAAGAAGATAGTCCTGCTTCTTGCTCTTCAAGTAGACTAAGCACCAAGACTTGTGTTTGGACCCTTCCATCAGACACTCAGTATGAAGTGAATGACTTCACACGTTCTAGCCATGATGGCCTCCCAAAACTTTGGCAGTTGTAGTTCCTGTCTCTTAGCCCTGACACTATCTTACAGTTTGCCTATTTACCAAACTCTTCAATAGTTAGGGAGCTTCCAAAAGGCTTCCAAGCTATTCCTTTTCCATTTAAGACAGACTCAAGCTGGATGTGGTGGTGCACACTCCCAACCCTCGGGAGGCAGAAGTAGGATCACCGTGTGTTCGAAGCCATGGCCACCCTGAGACTACATAATGAATTCCAGGTCAGCCTGGACTAGTGAAACCCTACCTCGAAAAACCAAAAAAAAAAACAAACAAACAAACAACAAAAAAAACGTAGGGCTGGACAGATGGCTCACAAGTTAAAGGTGCTCGCTTATAAAGACAGCCAGTGTTCAATTCCCCAGTACTCATGTAGAGTCAGATGCACAAAGAGGAACATGTATCTGGAGTTTGTTTGCAGTGTGACAGGAGGGCCTGGCACACTCAATCCCTTTCTCTCTCTCTCAATTAAATAATTTTTTTTAAAGGTAGCAACTGAGACTTCTGGCGAAGATGGTGGCATAATAGCCATGCCAAAGCAGCCTGGTGGGGGGGGGGGAATAAGCAGAAAACACCACAATACACTCTTTTACTGAAAAGTGAAGGTGTATAAGGAATTATCAACCACAGCAGAGAAACATGAGACTCAGTTTCTAGCAACCATGCAACCAGGAAGACTAGGCTCCCACTAGTGGTCTGCCGAGAAGAACTGTGCGTGCCCAACCCTGCCTGAGCTGTAGAAACAGAAACCAGGTGGAGAGACTCTTCACTCACACCAGTCTCCTTGCAGAGTAGGGAAACCTGAGGGAAAGACAGCAGGGACCAGCTAAACCACTCCTGAGGAAGAGGACCACAGGGACCAGCTGGGTAGCTATGGCTTTGGGCACTCTACACAGCCTCTCCTCCTCCAACCTCCAGTGCCAGGAACCACTGGAGATCTGAGGAAGGGAACTCAGCCACACAGCATCCAGCACAGCCAACTGAAACAGCAGCTCCACCAACCCCACCAGCTGGCCAAGCCCACAGCACAGTAAAGAGAGACCCAGGTGGGCACACCCCATAAGACCTGAAGCCATCCCAAAAGGTAATGGCCTACTTATACTGGGTCAATAACTCCCCTAAAGTCTGGTATATAGGCCTGTACTGGCATTGCTAATCACACCATCCATGTCAGGGCAGGATATGTGTTAGATTTGATTGATGGTCAGCTTTGCCATTCATAAATAAGCTGTATTTTGGGGTTGACTTTTGTGGGTTAAAAAAAAATCTGGGCCGGGCGTGGTGGCGCATGCCTTTAATCCCAGCACTCAGGAGGCAGAGGTAGGAGGATCGCCGTGAGTTCGAGGCCACCCTGAGACTACATAGTGAATTCCAGGTCAGCCTGAGCCAGAGTAAGACCCTACCTCGAAAAACAAAACAAAACAAAACAAAACAAAAAAAATATCTGGGCTGGAGAGATGGCTTAACTGTTAAGGCACATGCCTGCAAGCCTAAGGACTCTGGTTCAATTCTCCAGGTCCCATGTAAGCCAGATGCACATGGTAGCTCATGCGTCTGGAGTTCATTTGCAGTGGTTAGAGGCCCTGGTGGGTCCATTCTCTCTGTCTCTCTCTCCCCCCACACACACTGTCTCTAATAAATAAATAAATAAATAAAATATTTTTTAAAATAGGCTGTAGAGATGGCTTAGCAGTTAAGGCACTTGCCTGCAAAGCCAAAGGACCCAGGTTCGACTCCCCAGGACCCACGTAAGCCAGATGTACAAAGGGGTGCACACATCTGGAGTTTGTTTGCAGTGGCTGGAGGCCCTGGTGCACCCATTCTTTCTACCTGCCTATTTCTGTATCTTTTTCTCATACAAATAAAAATATTTTAAAAATCTTATTTATTTATTTGAGTGCCAGAAAGAGAGAGAATTGGTGTGCCAGGACCTCCAGCCACTGCAAACGAACTCCAGATGCATATACACCACCTTGTGCATCTGGCTTACGTGGGACCTTTGAAATTGAACTGGGGCCTTTCAGCTTTGCAGGCAAATACCTTAACCACAGCCCCAACTTCTTTGGCTTTTGATGTTTCCTGATTTATAGTACTGTTGTCTTCTAATTGTGTCATTCTAAGGGACAGGGTCTCACTTGGACCCAGGCTGACCTGGAACTCATCACAGACCAGAAATCTCAGCCTCCCAGTTGACAGCATTGAGGGTGTGGGGCAACACACACCCTTAGAGACTTTGACTTTGTTAGATTATCTGATTTTTTTGTTGTTGTTGTTTTCAAAGTAGGGTCTCACTCTGGCCCAGGCTGACCTGGAATTCACTATGGAGTCTCAGGGTAGCCTCGAACTCATGGGGATCCTTCTACCTCTACCTCCCAGTGGTGGGATTAAAGGTGTGCGCCACCATGCCTGGCTTATCTGATTATTTTAATTCCCACTATTACATAAATATTCCATACTAGTTTTGATGGAGTGTCTATATTGCTTAGTTGAATTTGGAATTTGCCTGTGTTTTGCTCCACCCAGAGTACTGGAATACTTGAAAAGCAAGCAAACTCAACACCTAGGGTCACTTTTGCTGTTACTCTGGGAGTAATATAAGAGCCACACCTGGCACTTTAAGCTCCTACCCTGAAAATATATAATGTCAGATTTACACATCTAAGAATACTACAGATAATTAGAAAGCCCAAGCATCAAATTAACTCAAGATACAAGATCTGTACATTATAATAGAAGAAACACAAAAAAATCAAGACAATACCACCAAAATTATTATTGGAAATGACCTTCAGTGAGACTGATTTAGATGAAATACCGGACAAAGAATTCAAAACAATGATTATATCTATGTTCAAAGAATCAAAGAAGAAAGCTGGGTGTGGTGGGACATGTCCTTACTCCCAACACTAGGGAGGCAGAGGCAGGATTGCTGTGAGTTCGAGGCCACCCTCAGACTACGTAGTGAATTCCAGTTTAGCCTGAGCTAGAGAGAGATCCTCCCTCAAAAAACAAACAAACAAATCAAAGAAGAAAATAAACTCCTGAAGGAATCCTAAGAGAATATAGGAAAACAACTTAATGAAATGAGGAGGTCAATACAAGACATGAATAAGGAAATAGAAATGATGAAAACTATACCAATCAAAAATCCTAGAAAACAGGGTGTTGTAGCACTCACCTTTAATCCCAGCACTCAGGAGGAACATGTAGGAGTATCACCATGAATTTGAAGCCACCCCTGAAACTACATAGTGAATTCCAGGTCAGCCTGAGCTAGAGTGAGACCCTACCTCAAAACAAACAAACAAACAAACAAACAACAAACAACAACAACAACAAAAATAACAAAACCCTAGAAATGCAAAACAGAGTAAGTGAAATAGAAAACCCTATAGAAAGTCTCACCAGTAGAATGCATCAAAGAGAAGACAAAATACCTAAACTAGAAGACATAGTGGCAGATTTAATACTGTCCAAGAAAGAGAAAGACAAGCTAATAGGAAGGTATAAATTTTAAGACATTCAGGACATTATGAAGAAATCAAATATAAGAATTCAGGATATGGTAGGAGAAGAATTCCACACCAAAGGCAACAAAATCATAGAAGAAAATTTCCCCCAAATAGGGAAAGAGATGCCAATATAGATACAGGAAGACTTTAGAACACAAAATAGACAAAACCAGGAAAGAACCACTCCTTTCCATATTATAATTAAACTACTAAACACACAAACCAAAGAACATATATTGAAAGCAGTTAAGGAGAAATATCAAGTCACATACAAAGGCAAGCTCCTCAGGATAACAGCAGATTACTCAACACAAATTTTTAAGCCAGAAGGTCTTTGAATGATATATCCCAAATACTGAAAGATCCCAAATACTGAAAGATAACAACTGTCAACCCAGATTACTTTATTCAGTAAAGCTACCCACTCAAATTGACAGAAAAATAAATACATTCGACAACAATAACAAGCTAAAGGAATATATGGCCACTAAGCCAGCTCTACAGAAAATACTTGCAGGGATCCTTCACACTGAAGAGAAAGGAAAGCACACAAATGAGGAAATAGAAAAAAAAAATAACAGTTATTACAAGAGAGTAAGAGAAAAACAGGAAGCGCTATAAAATAAGAAGAAGAATGGCAAGAATAAACACACAACTTTCAATAATAACTCTTAATATCAGTTGCCCCAATGCCCCAACAAAAAGACAAAGGCTTGCAGACTGGATTAAAAGACAGGATCCTTCTGTTTGTTGCCTTCAGAAACCTCTCCATAAAAGATAAACACCATCTTAGGGTGAAAGGATGGAAAAATGTAATGGGCCTGGGAAACAAGCAGGGGTTGCTATTCTAATATCTGACAGGATAAACTTCAAACCAACATTAGTTGGGAAAGATAAAGAGGTCACTTTATACTGAATAAAGGAACAGTTCAACAGGAGGATATTACAATTCTAAATAAATATGCACCTAACATGGGTCCTCCCAATTTTATCAAATAAATGTTAGACTTAAGGTCTAATAGGTAACACCGAGTACAATTGTAGTGGTTGACTTTAATACCTGACTCTCATCAATTGACAGGTCATCCTGGCAAAAAATAAACATAGAAACATCTGGATTAAATGAGGTCATAGAACAAATGGACCTAAGAGATATCTATAGAACATTTCACCCAAATGCTGTAGAAAACACATTCTTTTCAGCAGCACATGAAACATTCTCTAAAATAGACCACATCTTAGGAAACAAAGCAAATCTTAACAATATAGGAAAATTGAAATAATTCCTTGTACAATAGGATTAAATTACAAATCAATAGCAAGAAAAACTGTAGAGCGTACACAAAATCATGGAAACTAAACAGTATACTACTGAATGATGAATGGGTCATTAAAGAAATAAAAAAGGAAACCAAAGATAATTATAACATAATATACCAAAACGTTTGGAACACAGTGAGGGCAATATAACGGGAAATTCATAGCTTTAGGTGTCTATGTTAAGAAACTAGAAGCTGGGCGTGGTGGTGTACACCTTTAATCCCTGCACTTGGGAGGCTGAGGTAGGAGGATTGCTGAGAGTTTGAGACCAGCCTGAGTGAATTCCAGGTCAGCCTGGGGTCATGTGAGACCCTACCTTGAAAAAAAAAAAAAAGAAATTAGAAAAGTTGCAAGTAAACAGTGCAATGCTTCATCTGAAGGTAAATGAAAAAAGAAAAACAGGAGCCAAAAATTAGTAGACAGGAGGCTGGGCACAGTGGCATATACCTTTAATCCTAGCACTTGGGAGGCAGAGGTAGAAGGATCCCTGTGAGTCCAAGAACAGCCTGAGATCACATAGTGAAATCCAAGTCAGCCTGGGCTAGAGTGAGACCCTACCTCAAAAAACCAAAACAAAATGATAATAACAACAAAAAAACCCAACAATACAAAGAATCAGTGAAACAAAGAGTTGATTCTTTGAAAGGGTAAGGATTGATAAACCCTCAGCAAATCTGACCAAAAGAGAGAGAGAAGAGAGCTGAAGAGATGGCTTAGCAGGTAAGGTGCTTCCTTGTGAAGCCTAAGGATCCAGGTTCGATTCCCCAGGACCCACATTAGCCAAATGCACAAGGTGGCACACACATCTGGAGTTTGTTTGCAGTGGCTGGAGGCCCTGAAGCACCCATTTACTCTCTCCCAAAATAAATAATTAATAAATAAAATTTAAAAAAAATAAAGAGGAGAGATACAGATTAATAAACTACACATGAACAAGGAACCATTGCAAAAAAAAAAATGAAATTCAGAAAATCATGAGGACATACTTTAAGAACATATACTTCACTAAATTTGCAAATCTGAAAACCATGGATGATTTCCTTGAGTTATATGACTACCCAAATTAAATCAAGATGACTGCTTGCTTCAGCAGCACATACACTAAAATTGAAATGATACAAAGATTAGCATGGCCACTGTGCAAGGATGACATGTAAACTTAAATCCAGATGAGAAAAACCATTTAAATAGACCTATAACAAGTATAGAGATCAAAACAGCTATAAAATATCTCCCTACTAAAAAAAACTCTAGGCCCAGATGGATTCACTGGTAAATTTTGCCAGACCTTCACAGAAGAACTAACACCAATGCTTCTCAAACTTTTCCATAAAATAGAAAATGAAGGAATACTACCAAACTCCTAGTACAAAGCAAGCATCACCCTGATACCAAAACCAGACAAAGACAGAACAACAAATACAGACCAATCTCCTTCATAAACATAGATGCAAAAATTCTCAACAGGGCTGGAGAGATGGCTTAGCAGTTAAGGCACTTGCCTGGAAAGCAAAAGGACCCATGTTCTACTCTCCAGATCCCACATTAGGCAAATGCACAAAGGTGAGGCAAGTATAAGATCGCACATGTCTATGAGGTGGTGGAAGCATCTGGAGTTTGACTGCAGTGGCTAAGGCCCTGGAATGCCAGTTCTCTCTCCTCTCTCTCTCTCTCTTGCTCTCTCTAAAATAAAATAATTTTTAAAATTCTCAACAAAATATTGCACATAGCAAAAGGATCACTCACCCTGACCAAGCAGGCTTTATCCCAGAGATGCAGGGATGGTTCATATATGCAAATCGACAAATGTAATACATTATATAAATGGACTGAAGGACAAAAATCACATGCTCATCTCAACAGACACAGAAAAGGCATTTAACAAAATCCAACATCCCTCCATGGTTAAAGTCCTAAAGAAACTGGCAATAAAGGGGACACATCTCAACATAATAAAGCCTATTTATGACAAACCTACAGCCAGCATAACACTTAATGGGGAAAAACCTGAAGCCTTTCAACTTAAGGAACAAAACAAGGGTGTCCATTATCCCCACTTTTATGTAATATAGTTCTAGAAGTCTTAGCTATGGCAATAAGGTAAGAGATACACATAAAAGGGATACAAATTGGAAAGGAAGAGACCAAATTATCATTATCTGCAGATGATATGCTTCTATACACAAAGGACCATAAAGATTGTATCAGCAAACTGTTAGAGGTGATGAATACTTTTAGCAACATAGTAGGATACAAACTAAAAGCACTCAGAAATCAGTAGCTAGCCATCTTATATACTAACAACAAATATGCTGAGGATGAAATCAAGGAATCACTCCCATTCACAACTGCCTCAAAAAAAAAAAAAGTACCTTGAAATAAACCTAACCAAGGAAGTGAAGGATCTCTACAGTGAAAATTTAATAAAACAATCAAGCTAGAAGTTGTAGAAGATTCTAGGAAATGTAAAGTCATCCCATGTTCTTGAAGTAGAAGAATCAATATTGTGAAAATGGCAATCTTATCAAAAGCAATCTACACATTTAATGCAATGCCCATCAAAATCCCAATGGCATTCTTCGTGGAAGTAGAAAAAACAATCCTAAAATTCATTTGGAAGAACAGAAAGCCTCAACTATTCAAAACAATTTTGAGCAACAAAAATAAGGCTGGTGGTATCACCATACCTAATTTTAAGCTATATTACAGAACCAATAGTAATAGAAACAGCATGGTACTGGCATAAAAACAGACACATGGATCAACAGAATAGAACAGAGGACCCAGATGTAAGTCTGAGTAGCTACAACCACCTGATCTTTGACAAAAATGTCAAAAATACTCACTGGAGAAAAGACAGCCTCTTCAACAATTGGTTCTGGGAAAACTGGATATATGTGTGTAGAAGGATGAAAATAGATTCTCTCCATGCATAAGAATTAAGTCCAAATGTATCAAAGACCTTAATATCAGACCTGAAATGCTGAAACTGCTACAGGAAAAAGTAAGAAAAACCCTTCAACATATTAGCACAGAGAATAACTTTCTGAATATAACCCATGTTGCTCAGGAAATAAAACCACTAGTCAACCAATGGGCCCTCATGAAATTACAAAGCTTTTCTACAGCAAAGGACACTTGTGAATAGAACAAACAGGCAAACTACAGAATGGGAGAAAATTTTTTCCAGCTATACATCTGACAGGGATTAATACCCAGGATATACAAAGAACTCAAAAAAAAAAAAAAAAACAAAAACAAAAACTAAATAATAAGAAATCAAGGCTGGAGAGACGGCTTAGCAGTTAAGGTACTTGCCTGCAAGGCCAAAACTCAGGACCCATGTAAGCCAGATGCAGAAAGGGGTGCATGTGTCTGAAGTTCATTTGTAGTAGCTGGATGCCCTGGCGTACCATTCTCTCTCTCTCTGTCTATTTCTCTCTTTCTCAAATAAATAAAAATAAAATAAAATGAAGAAATCAAATAACCCAATTAAAAAATGAGCTAAGGTGCTGGGCATCGTGGTGCATGCCTTTAATCCCAGCACGTGGGAGGCAGAGATAGGAGGATCACCATGAGTTCGAGGCCACCCTGAGACTACATAGTTAATTCCAGGTCAGCCTGGGCCAGAGTGAAACCCTACCTTGAAAATACAAAACCAAAATAAATAGATAAATAAATAAATAAATAAATGGCTAAGGAACTAATTAGAGAGTTCTCAAAAGAAGAAATACAGACGGCCTATAAACATCTAAAAATGTTCTCGACCTATAAACATCTAAAAATGCTCTACATTGCTAGCCATCAGGGAAATGCAAATTAAAACTACATTGAGCTTCCATCTCACTCCTGTCAGAACAACTAACATCAAGAAAACAAATGACAATAAATGTCGGCGAGGACGTGGAAATAGAGGAATCCTTGTACACTGTTGGTGGGAATGTAAACTGATACAGCCATTGTGGAAATCAGTGTGGAGGTTACTGAGACAGCTAAAAATAGATATACCATGTGGCCCAGCTATACCACTCCTAGGCATATATCCTAAGGGCTCATCACACTACCTTAGAGATACTTGCACATCCATGTTTATTGCCACTCTATTCACAATAGCTAGGAAATAGAATCAGCCTAGATATCCTTCAACTGATGCGTGGATAATGAAGATGTGGTACATTTATACAGCGGGGTCTTATTTAGTGGTAAAGAAAAATGAAATTTGCAAGGAAATGGATTAATCTGGAAAGAATTATACTTAGTGAGGTAACCCAGGCCCAGAAGGCCAAATAGCACATGTTCTTTCTCATATGTGGTTCCTAACTACAAGTGTTTAGACTTGTATGTGAGATGGAGTAAAAATTGGTAACAGAGGCCGGTAAGCTAGAAAGGGGCTATGAGGGAGGGAGAAGAGGGCAGGACTTACGAGAATGGCATTGTACATATGCTAGTAGATGAACAGATTACTGGGGGTGGAATGGCCTAAGTGAGGTCATGGGAAAAGATTGAGTAAGGAAGGATGGGGGAAGGGTTAATCAAAATTTGTTATGAATAAGCTGTATGGAAACCTACTTATTTTGGATAATGGTGTACTAAAGCCATAGATTGTTACTAGAAAATTTCAGTGCCAGGGATGGGATACATTCCAGTGAGTTGTTGGCCAGGGAGGTCCTTAATACTCCAAAACAGTAAAGGCCATTGCCAAGGCTCTTGGTTTCCCACCAGGAATACATGGTAAGACCCTATTGCTGAAGACTCCATATACTTGGGCTGCAAGGTCACTGAGAAATTAAGCTGGAGCTGAATTGAAACCTTCTCCCTGTAGACCAGCTGACTGAAAGCAGGAAAAAGCTATGCTGCAAATAGCTCTATGGGAGAAAGAAGTCATCAGTGGTGATAAACAACAGTGGACACTGCAAGCCTTAAGTTCAGCCAGCCAGGCCAAATGAGCCAAGAGGTGAAATCATGGTATGTCTGTTATGGGGAAAACCAAGAGCTCTCTAATTTGACTGGAGGCCCACTGACAGGAGGGAATACATGTTTTGTATTGAAAACCTAGTCAAGAGTCTATGGTGGGTGAGGTCATGAGCCCTAGGAGTTAATGCCTGTTCTTGTCTAGCTAAATGCATATATTATATTCATTAAACGTCCCTGTTATTACTTTTCCTAATGTTCATTCTCATATATTAATCCAACTTTTATTTCGGCTAGAGAAGCTTCTCTTTTCAGATGGTGGTGATAACTGAGATGACTCAAAAGGCACCAAAGTGCACAGAAGAAGTGACAGAGAAGTGTTTAGAACTGAGACATCTCTATCATACCTTCCAAGGATCAGGGTCCATTGCAGAAGAGGTGGTGGAAAGAATGTAAGAGCCAAAGGAAGGGTAGGACTGCTGACAATGCACTCTTCCAGACACAAAATGGCCTGGATATCCATGACCTCACAATGCCTGGTACTACCTACATAAGACTCTCATAATAGTAAAAAAACATGATGACATCAAAGGAAAGGAAAGACTAGTTGAGAAGGGAGGGGATATGATGGAGAGTGGATTTGTGAAGGAGAAAGTGGGGGAGAGAAGGGAATTATAATGGTTTATTGTCTATAATTATGGAAGTCGTCAATAAAAAAAGTAGCATCTACAGGTAACAGAGGATCTCTGACATACAGTGGTGTCCCATTTACTCTTATGGGCTTAATCTTCCCTTTTTTTTTCTTTTTCTTTTTGGTTTTTCGAGGTAGAGTACCACTCTAGGCCCAGGCTGATCTGGAATTCCCTATGTAGTTTCAGGGTGGCCTTGAACTCACTGAGATATTCCTACCTCTGCCTCCTGAGTGCTGGGATTAAAGTATATCCTAATTTCTTTCTTTCTTTTTCTTTTTTTTTAAGGTAGGGTTTCACTCTATCTAAGGCTGACCTGGAATTCACTATGTAGTCTTAGTCTCAGGGTGGCCTTGAACTCATGGAGATCCTCCTACCTCTGCTTCCTGAGTGCTGGGATTAAAGGCGTGTGCCACCATGCCTGACTTTTATATCCTAATTTCTATTACAAAATATACTAAATACTGAAAACAATTGTGTCTAATAATTACAAGGTAAAAGTCAAGTGAGAGAACTTAAGCTAATAATGAGTATTTTATGAACACAAGAGAAATTCCTACCAAGTTCTCAAAGCTTAATCTCAAGGTAAAAACATCACTAGTCACAAAATGAAAGTAGAGATTTGGTTAAAAAAAAAAAAAAAAAAAAAAAAAAGAAAAGAAAAAAATTAAGGTAGATATAAAACACAAGGAAAAAAAACCCAGGAGGCTAAGGGGCATTTTCCTTTGTGCTTCCTATTCATTTAAAAATAATATTTTATTTAGGGCTGGAGAGATGGCTTAGTACTTAAGGCACTTGCCTGTGAAGCCAGAGGACCCAGGTTCGATTCCCCAGGACCCACATTAGCCAGATACACAAAGGGTGCACATGTCTGGAGTTTGTTTGCAGTGGCTGGAGGCCCTGGCGCACCCATTCTCTCTCCCCCTCTTTCTCTGTCAAATAAAAATAAAGTATTAAAAAATATATATATATATATTATTTAGTCGGGTGTGGTGGTACACACCTTTAATCCCAGCACTTGGGAGGCAGATGAAGGAGGATCGCTGTGAGTTTGAGGCCACCCTGAGACTCCATAGTGAATTCCAGGTCAGCTTGGACTAGAGTGAGACCCTACCTCGAAAAAAAAAAAAAAAACCCACAAATTTTTATTTAGTTGAGTGAGAGAAAGTATGGATGAGCCAGGGCCTCCTGCCACTGCAAACAAACTCTATACACATTCCACTTTGCGCATCTGGCTTTATGTGGGTACTAGGGAATCAAACCCAGGCTGTCAGGCTTTGCAAACAAGCGCCTTTAACTGCTGAGCCATCTCCCGCACCCCTGTGTTTCCTGTTTCTGAATCAATACAGCCAACCAGTGTTAGGAACCTTGCACCATGAGGTTATTTAGTAACCTACTTAAAAAATAAGTGTGCCAGAATAGCTCCTATACACCCACCAGAAAAAACAAACTTCTGATGCTTGGTTGCATGGCCTCCCAGGTACTCACATGGTTGAGAAACTTGCTGTCTCGAGTGGCCCAGCCGATCTGCATGACACCAGAAGTGACAACTGTTACTTCATAGTACCACACACCAGCGTCCACACAAAAGGTGCAGCGTACACTTTCAAAAGAGGATGCATCGCAGCGAGCCTGGCAGAATGAAGAAGCACAATCAGGGGCTGGAGAGATGGCTTAGCGGTTAAGCGCTGGCCTGTGAAGCCTAAGGACCCCGGTTCGAGGCTCGGTTCCCCAGGTCCCACGTTAGCCAGATGCACAAGGGGGCGCACGTGTCTGGAGTTCGTTTGCAGTGGCTGGAGGCTCTGGCGCACCCATTCTCTCTGTCTCCCTTTATCTGTCTTTCTCTCTGAGTCTGTCGCTCTCAAATAAATAAATAAAAATAAATAAATAAAAAAAAAAGAAGAAGAAGCACAATCAGTGCCTGAAAAACACCAAGTGACTGGTATGGGGAAGTCTGGATAGAGTTCTCCTTCTTAAAGTTCTGTGTGGGATTCTATTCTCTCCACTGTCCAACCTCAGTGGTAAGAAGTATAAAACTGAATGAATACCCTATTAACTATCTGATTTCCAGGGAGTCCTAACAAGACTGGTACTAAGTTCAAAAGATCTCAAAGATGGTTGCAGTAAGAATTACTCACGAGTACTGGCTTCATTTTCAGTATTTACAGCTTTGCTTTCAGACTAGAATCCCGTAAAAAAATTTGTTGACAATTTTCATACACATACACACATACATATATAAAATATAGTTTGATCATAATCCTTTCTCATTACCTTTTCTTGTCCCTACTCCCTATATCTCTCCCATCATTTTTCTACGAAGATTACAGTGTTTACAAACACACAGACACTGCCTTCACCTGACAGAGGAAGGCATAAAATGGAATCTGCACATAATTTAAAACAGAAAACTACATATGGGGTTTGGCAACTATCCTTCATGTAGTTATTTAATCCTGAGATGCTTTAGTCCTGTGGTACCTTCTTATATACAAGCAACTCTTACCAATCTTTATTACAAAATTGGCAACATTCAACATACAGAAAGAAAGTGAAGCACTCAATCTAATATGATTTATGGGGATTTAAAATAGAAGGGATTTATTGGGGAAACACTTGGTTTTGGTACCTTTAGCTGAGTAAAATGGTAAATTAAAAAGATATTTTTAGGGGCCTGGGTATGTGGGTCAGCCACCCACATAAAGCCAGATAGACATTTAATGGGAGTAGCAAGAGACCCTGGGAGCAGCCCTACACACACATGCAAACAATATTTAAAATCCAGTCATATTTTGCCAAGGATGCAGCTCAATGGTAGTGTTTGCTGAGCAAATGTAAGGTCCAGGGTTCAAACCTGAGTAGCACAAACAAGTGAGCCAGACATTCAAACTGGCTAATAAGTATTATAGTGCTGCAATAGATGTAGCAACATGCGGAATATAAGAGTAGATAATGTCCCAAAATATTCTCTATCCCTCCATGTCTACAGCTAATCACTCTCCAGGTAGACAGTAAACTTATACCTATTCTGTAAAGCACTGCTTTTGTTCAAAGGCAGAATATGAAAATGGGAACAAAGTAACTCAGTCCTCAAAAGGTCTATCTGCGTGTGGAAGCTTACCTCCAAGCCATGAGGCGAGATTTTCAGGTACTCGCTGACATCATTGCTGTTTAGCATGGCCCTAATATTACTTAAGTCCACTTTCTCGTAGGTCAGCTGCCTACCTTCTTTTAAAACTGCAAAAGAAAAACTAGTCAGGTTTCCTCAGGCAGACTTCTGTAGAAACAAAATGTGGGGGTGGGGGCTAATCTCATGTCCAGCTGTTATCTTTGCCAAGGAGCTGAGCACTGGTAGGGAGGGTCAGTACCTTAGCTTTGCTTTACTCAAACAAAAAGGCGGACAACGGACATTGCAGGAAACAGCAGAACTGTGAGGCTGACCTGGAACTCACTCTGTAGTCCCAGGCTGGGCTTGAACTCACATCGATCCTCCTATCTCTGCTGCTCCCAACACTCGGGAGTGCATGGTGGTGCATGCCTTTAGTCCCAGCACTCAGCAGGCAGAGGTAGGAGGATTGCCATGAGTTTAAGATCACCCTGAGACTACATAGGGAATTCCAGGTCAGCCTGGGCTAGAATGAGACACTACCTCAAAAAAAAAAAAAAAAAAAAATTACGAGGGCTGGAGAGAGAGATAGCTTCTTAGTAGTTAAGGCACTTGCTTGTGAAGCCTAAGAACCCAGGTTCAACTTCCTAGAACCCATATAAGTGAGATACACATGGTGGCACTTGTGTCTGGAGTTTCATTTACAATGGCTAGAGGCCCTGGTGTGCCCATTCTCTCTAATGCCTTTAACCCCAGTACTTGGGAGGCAGAGGTAGGAGGATAGCTGTGAGTTTGAGGCCAGCCTGGGCAAACAGAGTGAGTTCAAGGTCAGCCTGGGCTAGAGTGAGATGCTGTCTTGAAAAAAGCCAAAACAAACAAACAAAAAAATTCTTTATTTGCAAGGGGAGAGAAGGGGGTGGGAGAGGGGAGGAAGGGAGGGAGGGAGGGAGAGAAAGAAACAGACAGAACCTCTTGCAGCTACAAATGAACTCCAGATGTATGTGCCACTCTGTGCATCTGGCTTTATGTAGGTATTGGGGAAGTGTACCTGGGCCATTAGGCTTTGCAAGAAAGTACCTTTAACCACTGAGCCATCTCTCCAGCCCCTCCATATAATTCTTATCTGAAGAGTCCCTGAGATACTTTTCTACTTCAATGTATCCAACCTGCTAGTAGAGGAATAAAAGGACTGATTCTGGTGGTTTGAATGTAAAATGCCTCACATAGGTTTATGTGTTTGAATACTTAATTCCCAGCTGGTGGTACTATTCTGGATGGTTGTAAAACTTTTTGGAGATTCAGCCTTGCTGAAGGAAGTATGTCATGGGAGCTGGCATTGAGACTGTATAGTCCAGCCCACTTGCTATTATTTTCCTCTCTCTACTTCCTTCCTGTTGATGTGATGCTAGTTTCCTATTACTCCTGCCTTGCTTTCTCCATCATGATGGAATCTACCCTCTGGAACTATAAGCCAAGATAAACTCTTTCCTTCCCTAAATTGTTTCTGGTCAGGTAGTTTGCCCCAACAATAAGAAAAAAAAACTGATATGCTCATATTTATTTTTGTAAGATACAGGCCAGTGAATCTATTAAAAATGTGGGTTTACAGGACCCACGTAAGCCAGATGTACTAGATGGCGCATTTGTCTGGAATTCGTTTACAGTGGTTTGAGACCCTGATGCACCCATTCTCTCTTTCTCTCTCTCTCTCTCTTGCTAATAAATGAATAAAAATAAATAAAAATTTATAAATAAATTAAATAAATAAAATATTTAAAATTTAAAAAAATGTGGGTTTAGAAATAGAAACACATTATAAAGGATGCCCACTTACAGAGATTGTCTAAGCTCCACTGGGCACAGAAGCCAACTTGACGTTTCAGATAATCAGGATCGTTAGCCCAGGACTCCAATGTGACAAGCCGGTCACTAATACTGGATTCAGAGATAGTCAATTTATTTTCACCTGTTTGGGAAGATTAAGCCTTAAATTAACAATGAGAGAATATGATAATTTACTAAGCAGATTAGTAGTAGGAAAGAGTGAGAAGAGGCAAATAGAGAATTTGGAGGCCAGAATGGATTTCTACTGAGCTTCAGGGGATGACACAGCCAAAGTTGTGGACTGTGGCTACTTTCTGGCAATCTCATCATTAATTTTTAGCTATAAAAAGAAAGAAAAGAGGACTGGGGAGATTGATAAGTGGTTAAAGGTGTATGCTTTCAAAGCCTGTTGGTGAGGGTTCAATTCCCCATTCCCTCTCTCTTCCTCTCAAATAAACAATTACAAGTATTTGGGCTGGGGAGATGGCTCAACTGTTAAAGTACTTGCATGAAAAGTCTGACCACCCAGGTTCAATTCCCCAGTACCCATGTAAAGCCAGGTGCAGAAAGTAATGCATGCAGCTAGAGTTCATGCCAGTGCCAGGAAGCCCTGGTATTTCCTTACTTTTTCTCTCTCTGAAATAAATTAAAAAAAAATTTTTTTTTGAGATAGTGGCTCACTCGAGTCCAGGCTGACTTGGAACTAACTCTGTAGTACCAGTCTGGCCTTGAACTCACAGTGATCCTCCTAGCTCTGCTTCCCAAGTGCTGGAATTAAAGGTATACACTACCACCATACATACATACATATATACATACATCTATCTATCAATCTACATTTCTTTAAGGAAGGAAGGATTTCTTAGTGGTTAAAGGCACTTGCTTGCAATGCCTGCTGGCTGGGTTCAATTCCCAAATTACATGTAAACCAAATTCAAAAACTGGTACAAATGTCTGGTGTTCATTTTGTAGTGGCAAGAGGTCCTGTATACCCACACACATGTGCAAATACATTTTCTTAACTTTTTTTTTTTTTGAGGTAGGGTCTCATTCTAGCTTAGGCTGACCTGTAATTCACTATGTAGTCTCAGGTTGGCCTCAAATTCATGGTAATCCTCCTACCTCTGCCTCCCAAGTGCTGGGATTAAAGGTGTGTACCACCACACCCAGCTCAAATACATTTTTTTTTTTTTGAGAGAAGCATATTTTCTTTTATGTACAAAACGAAGGCCCAAAATATGGTTTGTTGAAGTAGCTATCAATGAGACATTAAATGATTATATATTTTTTAAAAGTAAGTAATCATAGTCATTTTTGTTTTGAATCCTAGGTGACAAAAATTTTTGCTTTTGTAAAACACTGGCCTTCAAGTGTCTATCCAGACAAAACCAGAATATATGCATATTTGTTGGGGTTCAAAGTGTAGGTCAGCTGGATGTGGTGGTGCACATCTTTAATCCTAGCACTTGGGAGGCAGAGGTAGGAGGATTGACATGAGTTTGAGGCCAACCTGAAACTATACAGTGAATTCCAGGTAAGCCTAAGCTCGAATGAGACCCTACCTCAAAAAAAAAAAAAAAAAAAAAAAAGTTAAAAAAATGTATTTGCACATGTGTGTGGGTATACAGGACCTCTTGCCACTATAAAATGAACACCAGACATTTGTACCACTTTTTGAATTTGGTTTACATGTAATTTGGGAATTGAACCCAGCCAGCAAGCATTGCAAGCAAGTGCCTTTAACCACTAAGAAATCCTTCCTTACTTAAAGAAATGTAGATTGATAGATAGATGTACAGTAAAACCCTACCTCAAAAAAAAAAAAAAAAAGAGCTATGAATTAAAGTGTAGGCTAAATGTAACTAAGAAAGTAAGATTTTTACAACCATTACAGATGATCAATAGTGCAAGAAGTCACTATACCTACTTGTCTGGGCAAACTTTTCCAGTGCGATAAGTGCAAAAAGCATGACTGTGGGGTGGGACTGTAACTTCTGAAAGACAACATAAGATTAAGAAAAAGTTATTCCTTTGCATAAAACATCAATTTCATCTGCTTGCCCCATGTGTGTTTATTTACACACACATACACACACACACACACACACACACACACACACACACACACAAAATCTGGAGCAACTAAAAAAGTTTCAGGGCTAGAAGGATGGCTTAGTGGTTAAGGCATTTGCCTGCAAAGCCAAAGGACCCAGGTTCAATTCCCCAGCACCCACGTTAGCCAGATGCACAAGATGGCGCATGCATCTGGAGTTTGTTTGCAGTGGCTGGAGGCCCTCGCCTGCCCATTCTCTCTCCTTCTTTCTGTCAAATAAATTAAAAATTAAAATATTAAAAATAGTTTCATTCATCCTAGCCCTCAGCTGTCTGTTTGGTTAATAATGTTTAATAATGTTACTAATGGAGAATCAAGGTAGAGTGTCTAAATCTTTGTTTTTCTTGAAGTCAGTGAGTAATTTATAGATTTGGATTTTTTTCCAATCTTTTATATATTTTTCTTTTTGGCTTTTTCAAGGTGGGGTCTCACTCTAGCCTAGGCTGACCAGGATGTCACTCACTTTCTAATCCTAGGATGGCTTTAAACTCATGGAGATCCTTTTACCTCTGCCTCCCAAGTACTGGGATTAAAAGCACGTACCACCATGCCCAGCAAATTTGAAATTTTAGCATTTTATTAAATGCTTTATGTCATTAGAATTAGTAACATTTATTAGAGTCTTGTTTATTGATTCTTGCATTAATAGAAGCAAGCCAAACACAAAACTAGAATTATACCTAAAACTGACCTTTATAATCCTAAAAATATCATCAATACCAAGTTCCAGAACTATAAGTATAGAAATTAACAACTAATCTTAGTGCTAATCTGGGCTCTGAAAGGAATTCTATAAAAGTTGATGATAACAGGGAGAGAGTAAGAAGTGTGCTATGTGAGTTGCACTTGATTTGACATCAGTTCCCATCTAAAGAGAATCCTGTTTAACATTGTATCTTTTCATAGCCATGCTTTTCCTTAGTTGTTCTGGGAACCTCCAGAGCTATAGACCACCAGGGAACTTCCACTCACTTCTGTGGTGCCCACCAGAGCTCAGCAAAGCTCATAGCGTCACTGTCCTCCTCTGCTGCGAAGCTTCTATAGCATCTGGATTCTTGCCATATTCACTTGTAACCACTCCTGCCTGGTGTTTCCAGCCTTGAACCTCTCCACTTGGCTACTGACTTCAAGTTCTCCTATCTAGCTCTAAACACTACCAATCCTGAACAAGAAACTCTGTCTGTGGGCTTATATTTGTGATATGCCCTTAGCCAAGAAGCCTGGAGTCCTCATATGGGCACAATGAAACCCTAACCTTATGGCAAGACCAGGCTGAGGGCCACTTTCATCAAGAACCCATCTCCCTCACCTTCAGTGAGTTCTTATGGCACTCAGTCTAACGGAAGTAACTTGCACTTGATCACATACTGGCACAAAGTGGAAGCTAACTGTATTATCTGAGCGGTTAGATTCCATTAACTTAACCATAAACTTCTTAAAGGCAAGCAACTATCCTATCACTTCCCCTAGTTCTCATGTTGTATAAGTACTAACAAATGCAGTCTTCAGACTGGAAATTTGAAAATGGCAAATGCTCCCTAGGCTTGTGAAAATAACTTAGAACCCCAGGCCAGTCAAAACTTTAGTCCAGTGCTGTGCTGTGAAAGACCTGAAGGCAGCTTCAACAAACTCCTAGCTTCACAGTTGATATATCAAATACTCCAATGATGGCAATTTTAAGAGCTGTAGCAATTAGGGGAAGGGTGCATAGAAGTAGTGATTTATATATACTGATAACCCTGTCTGTTGTTGAAATACCATGTAATTTTGTCTCCACTGTGGGATCCCTATTACCATTTGGTATACTCTAAGGACACAAACAAAAGTAAGTTTAAGTAGTTATCTTATGACTAAATTTAAAACATGACCAAACTCAGCTGTTTTTGCTTGTAATAAATTCCTATACCTCCTCTTTTTAACATACGGAAGAATAAACACTCAGGAAACACCTGCAAATAAAATTTACAACTAATTCCTTTCTCTGTGCCAGAGTCTATGCTAGCAATTTGAGAATACCCAATTCTAGATGACTAAGAATGACCAGCTTTAACATCTCACTTACCAGACACTGCAGCAAATATTCCAGTATTCCTGGGCTAAGTAAACCTATACTCGCTGGACCTAGACAAATACAACAAACACTGGACATGATTAAAAGTGCCATTTTTAAACTGGTAATTAATGACAGTCAAATTATTCTGGTAGAAAACTGTGCCTTTGACAAAGTACTCTCATACACAATATCTTACTCAAGCTTCCTTCTGTGAGATTGTTTATAGTACCATCCCCATCTCATAGCTCAGCAACTGAGCCCATAGTGAAAACATACATGGCAGAGCATGAACCAGTACCCATGTGTTCTGAATTTTAATCCACTGTTTCTTCCAGTATATGAAATAACTACATGAGCTATTCAGATGTATTTTGCTATTCATGTTCCTAAAGTGGATAATATTCATTATTACAAACATATATAGTCATTATTTATTATGCTAAATTTAGTCTTTTCCCTTATTCTTACTTTTAAGGTGAATAAATGACTTTTTCTTTTAATTCTGAGAATCAACACAGTTAAACTAAGTTATATTTAATTCTGAATTCTTTGAGTTCATTTTCTTCCAGTTAAACCATTATTTCTACTGGAGTTTTTTTGTTTGTTTGTTTTTGTTTTTGGAGGCAGGATCCCACTGTAGCCCAGGCTGGCCTTGAAGTCACTATGCAGCTAACACTGGTAGAACCTCTGCATCCACCTCCCAAGTGGTGACAGAACAGATGTGTGTACCACACCTGGCCTCCTTCCTTTTTTCTGCTACAGTAGGTTTTGATCAAAGGCCTGCAGTGTAAATATTCCCTTAAGGTCAAACAAATAAGGATCTTCTGTGACATTTCCTAGAATTACCTGCTAGTTTTTCAGCCAAGCAGCCCAGGACTGCAGACGTGTTCCTGTGTTTGGCAGGATGGCCTGAGTCCTGGCAAGCTACTTCTCCATTTAAATTGAGAATTTCAGTCAATTTCTGGAGTGCATCCTATATGTATAAAAAAAAAAAGTACAAGTGGATTTGGTGCATACATATGTGTAGGTTATTTTCCCAAAGAATTCTCTGAGACAAAGCTATAAACAGGCATTCAATGAACTCAGAATAATATATGAAAATTTATCCAGTCCTTGTGACACATACCAATAATCCTAGCACTTGGGAAGCTGAGGCAAGGAGGATCAGGAGTTAAGATTTAAGTACATAGTGAATTTGAGGAACAGCCTGGGTTATATGAGATCCTGCCACAAGCAAGCAAGCAAGCAAGCAAACACACACATACTACAAACTATATAAATGACTCCCATGATGGGGAATACCAGCCTAAAAGTTTCCTCACATGAACTGCTACATTCTACCTCATTCAAAGTGTACCAGTTGTATCAAATATATACTATAATCTCTCTCTCTCTCTCTTTTGTTGTTGTTGTTTTGAGCCAGGATCTTGCTCTATAGCCCAGACAGGCCTTGGACTCATGGCAATCCTCTTGCCTCAGTCTCCTGAGTGCTAGGATTACAGGTATGTGCCATCATGCCTGGCTTATGATATATACTATTACTGAACCCATTCAAATGTCCCTATGATTAATGATATTAACCCTGCCATGGGGCATATACCTGAAATATGAGCACATAAGAGGCTGAGGCAGGAAAATTTTGAGTTCAAAGCTAGACTGGTCTACATAATGAGTTTAAGGTCAGCCTGAGCTACACAACAAGATCGAGTCCCCAAAATAAACAAAACATACATAGCTGAGACCCTGTCTGAAAACAGCCTCAAAACAAAACAAACAAGAAAATAACAACCCAAAAGTATTAACATTGGGACCTAGTGATATTAAGTAAAAAGGTAGTCTGAAGTAGTTGTTGGTGGTTATTATTATTTTGTTTTTTTGAGGTAGGGTCTTGCTTTAGCCCAGGCCGACCTGGAATTAATCTCAGGCTAGCCCCAAACTCACTATAATCCTCCTACTTTAACCTCCTGAGTTCTAAGATTAAAAGTGTACCCACCCCTCGTCCCCTGCAGAAAGGGAGAGAATATGAATGGGGCAGGGCCTCTAGGCACTGCAAACAAACTCTAGACACATATGCCTTGTACATCTGGCTTTAAAGGGGTACTGGGGAGTCAAACTTGGATCATTAGCTTTATGGGCAAGCATCTTAACTGATGAACCATCTCTCCATCCCTATTTGTTATTTAAAAAATTGTACTTATTTGAGAGAGACAGAGAGAGAATGGGTGGGTGCAACAGGGCTTCCTGCACTGAAAATGAACTCCAGATGTATGTGCTACTTTGCATACCTGGCTTTATGGGGGTACTGGAAAACTGAACTCAGGCCATCAGGCTTTGCAAGAAAGTACCTTTAACTGTTGAGCCACTGCTCCAGCCTCTTATTTATTCTTTTGCCTTTTATAAATTGTCTTTAAAATTTTTACTTTTATTTATATATTTATTATATACATAGAGAGAGAGACAAAGAGAGAGAATGGACATGCCAGCACCTCTAGTCACTGCAAACAAACTCCAGATGCATGTGCCACCATGTGCCTCTGGCCTATATGGGTACTGGGGAATCAAACTGGGTTCCTAGGCTTTGCAGGCAAGCACCTTAGCTGTTAAGCCATTTCTCCAATCCTTGCTTTTTTTTTTTTTTTTTTTTTTAAGACAAGGTTTTCTGTAGCCCATGCTGGTTCTCAAACAGTTTTACTGTGTAAGAACAAATCCTAACAATTTCTTTTTTTTTTTTTTTTGTTTTTTTTGTTTCTTGAGGTAAGAGTCTTGCCCATGCTGACCTGGAATTCACTATGTAGTCTCACAGTGGTCTTCCTACCTCTCTGCCTCTGAAGTGCTGGGATTAAAGGTGTGCACCACGATGCCTGGCCCAATAGAGGTTTTAAGGCAAATTAAAATGGAAATCTCTATAATTTTAGGCAAAGCCCGGTCCACCAGTAAATAGGCTAAAGACTTATCTGTTTGCCTATAATGTTATCCTGTACAGAGCCCAAGGATTTCTCTTTTAAAAAAATTGTTTAAGGGAGGTGAGAAGGGGGGGAGAGGGAAAGGGAGAGAATGGGCATGGCAGGGCCTCTAGCCATTGCAAAGAAACCACAGATAAATGCACCACCTTGTATATCTGGATTACATGGGTGCCAGGGAATTGTACCTGGGTCCTTTGGCTTTGCAGACAAGTGCCTTAACTGCTAAGCCATCTCTCCAGCCCAGCAGAGTCCAAACTTCCAAGGCTCACACAGAAAAATAAAAGGTGCTAGAATCCAAATTTTAAGAAAAAGGGTGGGCGGGTATCTGTAGAACACACAGACTAAGGCATTGAAAGTTTTAATGTTTTTATTCTAAGTAAAACATACTTAGAGGAAATATAAGAGGTAATACAAATCTCTAGCATGAATGAGTAGGACTCAAAAGTGCTTTTCAGTACATACTTTTCTCTTTTAATAGAAAACCTTTGTTATGAGGAAGTTGCTCAGAGATAAAATCATCTCATTCTCTTTTAAAGTTTCCAGACAAAGATTGTCGTTGAAGATATAAATACTTCTACTTTAAACATTAAAAAATGAAACTAAAACCCTATAGTATGCTACTGATAGAGTATAGCAATTCTTTAATAAACCATTTTACATAGTGATACTAGATAAATCATAGCAAATGTGTAAAGAGGAAATGCATTTTATCAAATCTCCTTTGTGGACATTCATCCTGTGCACAGATAACACAGATGAAAGATGCAGAAAAGATGAGTATAAACTTACTTTAGTGGGCAATGGACATTCATCTAGTAACAATGTGATAACAGCTGGTCCCAATGGATCTTCCAATGGAATAACTCTAATTAAAGACTGGACAACATCCAACCATCCTTCATCTAAGGGCAAATCAAGAAGATTATATAATGGAGTCACTATTTTCAGAATGTAAAAACACACAAGAGGACTATACATTAATACAGAAATCCTTCTGGCCATCATCCTCCAGTTTTTAAGGAATTACTAATTGGGATGTTCCTACTAATCAATGTTCAATCATCATGATGTAGTGAAACTCCTGTTAGAGGCATCTGGTGACTCAGGAGTATCTTTATTGGAGAAAATTTAAGCTAAGACCTTGAGTCTCAAATTATGAGTAAAAGAGCTTTCAGCATCTTACTTAATATATAGGACTTAACTGAATAAACTAAGCATATGCAGCAGCTAGTTATATTTTCAGAATGATTACTTAGAATGGTGGGGGATAAAAATCTATCTTCTCTATTCTAGAACAGGTATAGTCAAAGATTGGTCAATGAAAAGAAAATTCTTTCATAATTTGAAATGAGATAAAATCATCACTAAGGTGTTCAGTTAAATAGTCAGGATACAATACATGGTGCCTATTACACATTTACAAGGAGATTTCCATACACCCAGGGCTTTTTTTTTTTTAATCATTATGTATGGGCATTTCTGTAATCTTTTATCTTTAAAGAAAGAATCCATATGGTTCTTCATTATTGTTAATCCATTAAGAAGTATTAAAATAAAACTTTAAAAATACCTGTTTCTGCCATTTCATGTAATGTAATCATTGAATAGGGAGGTTCCTGATCACTGAAAAACAAACATTCAATACATTAAATTTGAAGAAACAGTAATTCCAAATAAAAATTCAAACTGGAAGTATAAAGTAGAAAGAAATCAACATGAATGAATGTAGGGAACAAGACAGAAGAGACAGACAATCAGAGCTGAAAGGACAAATGGATACCATATTTGTCCATTTTCACCATCACTATCTGCGATGGCCCATAAGCACAATGGGTAGATGGTGACATGCACAGCCCACTGTGTGGTCTGAGGTAAAAGCACAGGACTAAAACTGGGGACCAAGGTCTCATAGCTTTATTTATTAGTATTATTTTTTTTGAGGTAGGGACTCACTCTCACCCAAGGTGACCTTGAACTCACAGTGATCCTCCTACCTCTGCCTAGGGAGTGCTGGGATTAAAGATGTGTAGGACCACGCCCAGTTCTTAGCTTTACTTCTAAAGGGCCAATGCCAACTGAGATATGCAAGAAGGCCAACACTATTTTCCTCATACTTACCTCAAAGAGATGCCAGGATGGGTAATGGCAATACCAACTGAGGGACTTAGAGAAACAAGAGCTTAAACTCAAAAAAATATTAAAGCCAGGCATGATGGCTCATGCCTTTATTCCCAGCACTTGGGAGGTAGAGGTAGGAGGATCGCCGAGAGTTCAAGGCCACCCTGAGACTACATAGTTAATTCCAGGTCAGCCTGGACCAGAGTGAGACCCTATCTCAAAAAACCAAAAAAAAAAAAAAGATATTAAGAAAACGAGTAAGAGACGTCTCTAAAATGGCATTATATGACATGACTGATTTTTCACTCTTTAATACAAGAAGTTCTAAAGAGATGCTTCTATATTGAAATATTTTCTATGAAGCAATAATTCTAACTGCTTGAAGACTCACCACTTTTTCTTTTGATTTACAAATGCTGGATTTCTGCTATGGAAAAACCTATAAAAACATTGTCTTAAATCATTTAATCTTTAGAACAACTTTATGATATGAAAATTACTAAGTTTATCATTAGGTACTCAGTAGGTGCAGCTGTTTGCATATCCTGTGTCCTTACATAAGAAGGTGGAATTATTATTTTAAAAGGTATTTCAGGCTGGGCATGGTGGCACTAGTTTATAATTCCAGCACTAGGAAATCTGAGACAGAGGGATCCTGAGTTCAAGGACAGCCAGGGCTACAAAGACAGACCCTGTCGCAAAAGAAAAAAAAAAATTTAAAAAACAATATGATTGTTGAATATATTTCCAAAGAAAAACCTGGCAATAATGAAATTTAATATGCACTTACTCCACATTTTCAGAGAAACTCCTGCATATGTCTCTAAATTGATGCACATCCTCACTATTCACCACATGATTATTTACAGCAACAAAATTTGGCAATAATCTAAGTGGCTGTTGCTGGATGAAAAGATAACTAAATAGAGTACTTTCAGGCATACAATGGAATACTCTGTAGCAGTCAGAAGCAGTTCTAGGTTTATATGTAGAAAAAAGAGGTTCCAAACCTAATATTGAGAGAAGCTAAAAAAACAAAGGCTTATAGAATTAAATCAGTATGTTAAAGTTAAAACCCATACACAAATCTCTAAAGACATTCTTCCCAAGTTGACATAAGCAAACATAAGGTAACAAACTAGAAAATCTTATTTTAACTTGAAATGGTTACCTACTGACATTAGGAAGTAGGTGACGGAAAGGAGAATGCAATTAAGGGAGAAAAACAATACAACAGAGCCAACAACCATCAAGGAGCAGGAGTACTGCAATTCTACATGGAAGTATACAAATGACACCCCTCCCCTCCACACACCTACACTCAAAGAAGATAAACGCTCTATGAAACAGATACAGAATTGAACACATGGCATTAGTACATAGGACTAAAGTACACAGGACTGAAACTGGACAGCAGCAATAGCAGTAACAACAAAATTTTATTTCAATGAAGGGAAAAGATTGATGTAGCTCTCCTAGCCAAGAAAACAGCTGCACTGCTCTCTTCTTGCAAACAATAACTTTTTTGTTTCGAGGTAGGGTCTCACTCTAGCCCAGGCTGACCTGGAATTCACTATGGAGTCTCATGGTGGTCTCGAACTCACGGCGATCCTCCTACCTCTGCCTCCCGAGTGCTGGGATTAAAGGCGTGCGCCAACATGCCTGGCTTTTTTTTTTTTTTTAATAAAATTTTAAAAAGAGAGGAGAGGTTTAAATACAAACCATTTAATAACATAACAGATTTAGGATATTCTTGCTAAGCCTATCTGTCCTATTTTTCATATTTGCTTTTAACAATTCTATACTTTTTTTTTTCTTTTTTGAGGCAGGGTCTTACTCAAGCTATGGCTGACCTGGAACTTAACTCTGTAGCTCCTGGCTGTCCTTTAACTCATGGCAATCATCCTAACTCTGCCTCCACAGTGCTGGAGTAAAAGGCATGCTCCCCATGCCTGGCAGTGTACAAACACACAAGTATGCACACACTAGGGCCTCCTGCCACTGAAAACAAACTCCAGATGCATGAGCCACATAGTTCATTTGGCCTTATTTGGGGAATTGAGCCCAGACTGTCAGGCTTTGCAACAAGTACCTTTAACCACTGAACTATCTCCCCAGCCCCAACACTATTAAACCCTGTAAGTTATAAAATTCTACTTGTCAAGGACTTTCTAAAATTCAACCTATAAAGCAAGGTCTGGTAGCACAGGCCTATAAGGGCAAAAGACAGAGCTCAAGGCTAACCTGGGCAACTTAGTGAGACCCTGTCTCAAAAATTTAAAAAGTGGGGCTGAAGTGATGGCTCAACAGTTAAATGTGCTTACTTGCAAAGTCTAATAGCCTGGGTTTGATTCCCCAGGACCCACATACAGCTAGATGCACCAAATAGAGCATGCACCTGGAATTTGTTTGTAACAGCAAGAGGCCCTGGAATGTCCATTCTCATTTTCTGTCTCTCTCCTTCCTCCTGCAGCATGCAAATAAATAAACTTTAAACATAAAAATTTAAAAATAATGCAAAAAGGGCTGGAGCTATAGATCATTTATCTAGTACGCATTCAATCCTAATTAGATTAAGCTGTATGCTTCCATGTTCATAAACTCTCTGCATTGTTCTGCCATTATCTTTACCAACATGTACACATTTGCTTTATTTTTTCATTATTAGAAGTTATAGTTATTATTCTATAAAAGAAGCTTATGGTATGTTTCTTCATATTCAAATGTACATCATTTGCCTCATGGAAGTTACTTATGAGCTTTATCAGCAAGGTCACTATTAATTTGTAGTATTTTTCTGAAACTTGGAAATAAGGCTCTTACTTTGTTTCTGTTCCTTAATCACCGATTTTCAAAAATAAGTATATTCGGCACCTGCTTCCCCAATGGGATTAATTTAGCATTGTTTGTGGTTTACTTCCTGCTTTGGAAAGGATAACTTTTTATTTTATTTTATTTTATTTTTCTATTGATCTTTTATTGAAATATATTCTTTCTTATGCTTCTTAGCTAGCTGGGCATTCCACTGCACCACTGTTAATGTTGTCTATGATATAATGTGGGTGGCGGCCATCCACATTACATCCCACAGACTGTGCAGTGCCCAGGATCTCTTTGATGGTTCCAGAAAGTTCTCTGGCCATAGACTGGTGGTGCATCTGTCAGGCAATGTTGACAATCTCATTGAAAGAAATATTCCCACTGTGTTTAATGTTTTTCTGCTTCTTTCTGTCTCTTGGTGGCTCCTTGAGGGCTTTGATGATCAGGGCAGAAGCAGAAGGCACCACTTCAATTTGATCCCGTCTGTTCTGAATGGTCAGCTTCACTGTAGTCCTCAGACCCTTCCAATCTCTGGCTGCCTTGGTGATATCATCACCAACCTTTTTTGGAGACAGACCCAGGGGACCAATCTTGGGGGCCAGGGCAGATGTGGCGCCAACCTCGCCTCTGGTGCACCTGAGGTACACCACTTTGATCTCGTTGGGGTCAAACAAGGCAGCATGGTGGAAGTGGCTGGTGTTGGATGAACCCGGATTTGGGACAATTGAAGAAAGTTGCACCTTAGCCTTCTCTGAGCCGAAAGATGAAACTTTCATTTTAATTACATGATAATAAACTTTTCATTTTAATTACATGGTAATGAAAGAAATTTAAATTTTTTTTATTTATTTGAGAGGGAGGGAAAGGCACATCAGGGCCTCCAGCCGCTGCAAATGAACTCCAGATGCAGGCACCACCTTGAGCATCTGGCTTTATGTGGGTACTGGGGAACTGAACTTAAGTCTTCAGGCTTTGCAGGCAAGTGCCTTAACCACTAAGCCATCTCTCCAGCCAAGAAGTTTTTAAAAGATTTGTTTTCTTAAATATTTTCATTTAAGAGAGAGAAGATGAATGAAGGAAGGAATATGGGCATGCCAGAGTCTCCTGCCACTGCAACAACAAAAAGAAGCATGCATCACTTTATCTGGCTTTATGTGTGTCCTGGGGAATTGAACTTGGACTTGCAGGCTTTGCAAGCAAGCATCTTTAACCACCGAGTCATCTTCCCAGTCAAAAAGACATTCTGTTAATTCTTTCTTTGTGTGAGTATATGTGTGTTACTAAGGACTGAACCTAAAGCTTTGTGGGTGCTAGACAAGTGTTCTAACCACTGACATATATCCTGCAACCCAAAAAATTATTATTACTGAAGACTAACAAATATTCTAGTATTATTGGAAGAGTCTAATACAGCTCTAAGGATTTCTTTGTATATGTAGGTATGCAATGTTTTTGTTACAAATTTATTGGCATGATTATTAAATACACACTTTTTAGCAGGACAAAGCAAAAAAAAAAAAAAAAAAAAGCCTTTAAAGCCAACATCTGTAATCCCAGCCCTGTTGAGGGTAGAGATAACAGAATTGCTGGGGCTTTCAGACTAAAATAAAACACAAACAATCAAGCAAACAAACAAACAAAAAACAATGAAAACAGCTGCTGTAGGTTGAATGAAAGACTGTCTCAAGGAAGCAGGCAAAAGAGTAAAAGGAGAACACCTGATGTTCCTTGCAAGCCTCTGCCTGCATGTACATAGGGTATGTGCATCTGTACAAACATGCATATACACTACACATACATCATATTACATACCACACACTATATACACATGCCCAAAAAACTGATACCCCCACCTCTCTCACACACATATATAAACACATATGTAAAAAAAATTACAACCATCTATTGGGCAATTTTTTTTTCCCCCAAGGTAAGGTCTCACTCTAGCCCAGGCTGACCTGAAACTCACTCTGCAGTCCAACCTCAAACTCACAGTGATCCTCTTACCTCTGCCTCCCAAATGCTGGGATTAAAGATGTGTGCCTCCACATCCGGCTCCATTGGACAATTTTTTGTACAAAGCATTCTAGTACATGTTTAACATACATTTCCTTGTAAGAAATCTTTTTTTTTTTTTTGAGGTAGGGTCTTGCTCTAGCCAAAGCTGACCTGGAATTTACTATGTAATCTCAGGGTGGCCTTGAACTCCTCCTATCTCTGGGATTAAAGGCGTGCACCACCATGGGCTCGGGCTCGGCTCTTGTAAGAAATCTTGTAAGAAAAGTATTGTTTCCACGTACAGATGAAGAATCTGAGGGTTACAGAAATATTTTGCCCAATGTCATGCACTACAAAGTAGAATCTGAACCCAGATCTGTCATGGTTCTAAAATTTATGCCCTTACCAAACGACCTTAAATTTTTTTTTTTCCAATTTGAACAAGAACCTCCAATTTCATTGTCATTCAATCTAGTATTTTTGTTCTCAGTTAGATAAGCAGGGGAAAGACAACACAGGCCCAGGGTGCCCTGTGGTTTCAACTGACAATCTCCTCAAATGAATCTAAAGAACCCAAGTAAGAAATATTAAAACTGAGGAAGAGCAAGCTCTCCTTGACCACTGTCTTTAATTGCCAACAGAAGCTGCATGTAGCCATGCTCTTGGTAAGACTACTGATCTTGAATAGACTAGCAAGCACAAGAAACAATGTCCTACTATAGCCAGGAACACAAATTAACTCCATAGTTCTTCCTAATAAAAATCATAGTTTTAAGGTACCAAACTGTTTAGACATTTCCAGACAGGAGTAGATGATAGCCAGTAAATACTTCAAACCTTGTAATTTACTCTGCCATCAGAGAAGATGTAAATATTCTTTCTTTGTGTGTAAGCATACAGGTTAGCAAATACATTGTAAATGAATGAATGGAAGCTGTTCAGAAGTCATGGTTCTGGGCAGAAAGCTTTCCATTATACTGGAGGTGACAGTAAGTCAGATACTTACTTATCTACAAGAGTCCGTATTACTGCTAGTGTGTCCAGCACTAGCCCATCCACATTTTGTTTCTTTCTCCTTGGCTCATGTGGTCCTCGGCCCCTCCTTGGAGGCCGAACAGGGTCCCGAGGTTGGCTCCTAGTGTCCGCAGTGGGAACTGCACTGTTCTCAGCCTGCTGCTGGTGGGCATCAACACTGTCTTCCGCTCCACTGTCATCTCGGCAGATGCAGGAATTACCCATGGTAGCGGTGGCACCACTAGTGCCCAAGAGATGGGTTATGTGCTCCTCTAGAGTCAACAGCAGACCTTGGCCAAGGCTTCTGCTTGCTAAGAACACGGCCCAACCAAAGACAATCATTTAGATAGTTTTCAGTTTCCCAAGTTCTGTTTTCATAATGTGAGCTTGAGGAACTTTCATTTTGTTTGTTTTTAACAAGAAAATGAGAGAGAAAGTTGCACAGCTGATTTCCAACATTATCAGCTACTGGAAATCCTGGTCATCCACTGGTAGTTCTACAGGAAAGAGGAAAAGAAAAGGAAAATCAAGGAAAGATTTTTTGCCCCTGAATCACTCAAATTTTCCTAGTTTGATTTTATAGGCATTCAGGCTACAATGAAGAATCTTTTTTTTTTTTTTTTTTCCTCAAGGTAGGGTCCCACTCTAGCCTAGGCTGACCTGGAACCCACTCTGCAGTCCCAGGCTGGCCTTGAACTCCTAGTAATCCTCTTATCCCTGCTACTGCTGGGATCAAAGGTATGTACCACCATACCCAGCTCACCCTTGGTTATTTTTGTTTCCAATATAGACATATCTTTGGATAACAGAACTACTAATTATTCCTCTTTACCATTATATGATAAAATTGATTATTAAATCATATCCTTGTAAACCAAAGGAGTCAAATTAATGTTTAAAATCTATATATGGCTAGACATGGTGGTACACACCTTTAATCCCAGCACTTGGGAGGCAGAGGTAGAAGGATCTCCATGAGTTTGAGGCCACCCTGAGACTACATAGTAATTCCAGGACAGCCTGAGCTACAGTGAGACTCTACCTCAAAAAACCAAAACCAAACCAAACCAAAACAAAACAAAGCAAAACAACAACAAAAAAAGCCCAAACATTACACAAATGTGTAAAATTCAAAGGCTCCTTATAACATTTTAAAAAATATTTTTATTTTTGTTTATTTGTGAGAGGCAGGTAGAGAAAGAATGGACATGCCAGGGCCTCTAACCACTGCAAACAAACTTCAGACACATGTGCCTTGTGCATCTGGATTACCTGGGTTCTGGGGAATAGAACCTGGGTTCCTGTGGCTTTGCAGGAAAGTGCCTTAACAACTAAGCCATCTCTTCAGCCCCAAAGGCTCCTTTTATAATAAAGAGACAGTTTCCTTCATTTAAACACATGACATGTATTTCAAATAAAATATCATTTTAGAAATATATTTGAGGGGCTAGAAAGATTGCTCAGTGGTTAAGGCACTTGCCTGAAGAGTCTACCAACCAGGGTTTGATTTCCCAGTACTTATTTAAAGCCACATGCACATAGTGGCACATCCATCTGGAGTTCATTTACAGTAGCTAAGGCCTTGGTGTACCCATTTTCTCTGTTGGCCTCTCTTTTTCTCTCTCTCTGTTCTCAAATAAATAAAATAGTAGGAAAAATTTATATATATATATTTGAGAGATAGAAAACGAGAACATTGGTGCACTAGGGCCTCTAGGTGTGTCACTTTGTCCATCTGGCTTTATGTGGGTAATGGGGAATCAAACCTGGGCTGGAAGGCTTTATAAAGCAAATGCCTTTAACCACTGAGCTCTCTCTTCATCCCCCAAATAAAATATCTCATTACAGGTATCTTTTTTTTGTTTTTTGAGGTAGGGTCTCTCCCTAGCCCAGGCTGACCTAGAATTCATTATGTAGTCTCAGGGTGGCTTTGAACTTACAGAGATCCTCCTACCTCTGCCTCTCCAGTGTTGTGATTAAGTGTGTACCAGCAAGCCCTCACAAAGATATCTACTGTTGAAGAAGTTTTGATACAAATGCCATAGCACCTATCTCATAACAACAACAACAAAAAAAAGTGATGGGGTTTCTCTCTCTCTTTTTTAGAGGTAGGGTCTCACTCTAGCTCAGGCTGACCTGGAATTCACTATGTAGTTTCAGGGTGGCCTTGAACTCATGGTGATCCTCCTACCTCTGCCTCCCCCTGGGATTAAAGGTGTGTGCCACCATGCCCAATTGATAGTGTTTCTCTTAAATGACTGAAACAACAGTGACTTCCCAAAGGAGTGCCCATAGTTTTCCTGCTAGGTAAGCAAAACCCTCTTTTGAGAAATATGAACTTATGTTGCAAAGTTACATTTTCAACAGTAATCAACTAGTTTGTTGCTACAAAGTAGAGAATTAAGAGTAAAACACATTGATCACCTATGAATGAAAACACAAAGCACCTTGTGCTAAGCACTAGACCAACAGGAGGAAGATAAAGACAGAAGGCACAGTTCTGGCCTCCAGGAATCCACAGACAGATCATCCCACACAATATGCTTATCATCATAAAACCAAATGATATGCTCTTCACTGAGCAAAGAACAAGGTTAGGTTCTGGAAAGAAGATATGGAAGTAGGAGATGGATAAAGGGCTAGTAGTAAAAAGTCAAAACAAAACAAAATACCCCCAACAACAAAACAAGCAAACATCTGGAGACTAGGAGACATAAAGAACAATGAGGGGCTGGGGAGATGGCTCAGAGGCTAGTCGTTTGCTTGTGCAGTCTGCTGGTTCGGGTTCAATTCCCAAGCCACCCCTGTAAGCTAGACACAAAAAGTAGTATAAGAACATGGTGTTTGTTTAAAGTGGCAAGAGGCTGTGACATGTTTACACACCCACCCACACACCCACCAAATAAATAAAATTAAACAAGCTGGGCATGGTGGCACATGCCTTTAATCCCAGCACTCAAGAGGCAGATGTAGGAGAACTGCTGAGAGTTCAAGGCTATGTACAGGTCAGCCTAGGGTAGAGTGAGACCCTCCCTTGAAAAAACTAAAATAAATAAAAATAAACAAAAAGGATAAGCAATAAATAATGTATAGTCTATATTAAGCATTTAGCTATTTACAACTAATTTTTCATATTCTGAGTACTGGTGCAGTATTACATATAAATAAAATTTAGATTTAGTGGAATTAGAAGAAGAAAATGACTTGCATTAATCTGTATAGATTCATAGCAAATTACTTTCAGTATTTTCCCAGTTTACTATTCATGAGAAAAACAGGAAAAAGAGAACATGTACATAAGAAATTTTTACCCATGCACGCACACACACATGCAATTTGCTATAAAGGGGAAGTAAAGGAATGGGAAGAAATAGAACCAAAGAGGAGAAAGGAGTGGGAACAGACACATTATGTGACCCAAGACTATCAAGACAGCAGTGGCTTAACCAAGTAATACCACACATATTTTTGATTCCCTCAAACCAGCTTGGCTGTCTTTAAAATTTGGAAGTTGTAGCCAGGTGTGGTGGTGCATGCCTTTAACCCCAGCACTCGGGAGGCAGAGATAGGAGGATCGCCTTGAGTTCGAGGTCACCCTGAGACTACATAGTGAATTCCAGGTCAGCCTGGACTAGAATGAAATCCTACCTTGAAAAACCAAAAAAAAAAAAAAAAAAAATTTATAAATACACACACACACCTCTTTATTATTTGCAAGGGGAGAAAGGATGGAGAAAGGGAAGGAAGGGGAGGGGGAAAGAGAAGGAGAGAGAGGAATGGATGGGTACACCAGGGCTTCCTGCTACTGTAGCAAATGAACTCCAGATACATATGTACCACCCTGTGCTTCATGTGGGCACTGGGGAGTCAAAGCTGGGCCATCAGGCTTTACAAGCAAGCACTTTTTCTTTTGAGGCAAGCCCAACAGGCTGCCTTTTTTTTATATATATATGTGTGTGTATGTGGGGGAGATGAATATTGGTGTGTAAGGTCTACAGTCACTGCAATTGAACTCCAGACACATGTGCCACCCTGTGCACATGTGTGACCTTGTATGCTTGCGTCACTGTGCATTTAGCTTACGTAGGATCTGGAAAGTCAAACATGAATCCTTAGGCTTTGCAGGCAGGATGCTAAGCCATCTCTCCAGTCCTGAAAATAGCTTTTTAACAGATAACATTCTAAACCAGCAAAAAGTTGAAGCAAATGACAGTCACATTACTGTGAAGAACAATGTACAATTCCCTCTGGAGGGCACATAAACAAGAGACCTCAATGTTTAAAAGGTCAGAGGAGACAGAAACCTAAATAACTTTTTAAAATAGTTGAAAGGAACCAGTTGTGGCGGCATACACCTTTAATCCAGCACTCAGGAGGCTGAGGTACGAGGATCACTGTGAGTTTGGGGCCAGCTGGGGCTATAGCATGAGTTCCAGATCAGCCTGGGCTACAGAGAAACCCTGCTTCAAAATAGTAACAGCAGCAGTAGCAGCAACCCAGTTGAAAGGTTTTCCTGGTAAAAATTTCTATTGATTTCATAAATTATGCTGGTTTCTAAAAAAGATAAAAAAGTGTCATTTAAGAACACATATCTGTAATTCCAGCAATCAGGCTGAGGCAGGAGGATTATGAGTTCAAAGTATACTTACAAACAAAAAGAAATGTTCTGCCTCTTCTCAGCTATTGCAAAGCACAGTTGGAATGATTCAGATGAGAGGTTTTCTGACAGGCTGACCACTGGGCAGCAGCCCATCTGATTACAGCATCAAAGCAATTCTTTGAAATCTTACAGCCTTACATTAAAAGTTTTTATCTGCTAATTTTATTTTAGCAATGAATTCAGCTCAATTTTAAAACTTAAATGTAGGTCTGGAAGATGGCTCAATCAGTAAAGTGCTATACAAGCATGAGAACCTGAGTTTAGATCGCCAGATTTCTATGAGGCCATAAAGCTGGGAGCTGTAGTGTGAGCCTGTAATCCCGGTGCTGGGTATTGGTGGAAACAGGACAATCTCTGGGGCTTGCTGTCTAGTCTAGTTTAACTGGTGAACTCTAGATTCAGTGAGAGAGCCCCTTCTCAAAAAATATGGTGGTTTGCTGGGTGTGGTGATGTATGCCTTTAATCCTAGCACACAGGAGTCTTGAGGTAGGAGTACTGCAGTGAGTTCAAGGCCAGCCTGGGCTATAGCATGAGCTCTAGGTCAGTCTGGGCTAGAGTGAAACCCTGCTTCAAAAAAGAAACACTCCCCAAAAATAAAAATAAAAAATAAGGTGGTGGGGCTGGAGAGATGGCTTTACCAGTTAGGGCACTTGCTTGTAAAGCCAAAGGACCCAGGTTTGATCCCCCAGTACCCACAAGCACAAGATAGTGCATGTGTCTGGAGTTCATTTGCAAGTGACTAGGAGGCCCTGGTACATCCAGTGTGTCCCCCATCCCCCTTTCTCAAATAAATAAATAACAAAAAAAATAGGGTGGTGGGCTGGGAATGTGGCTCAGTGGATGAAGTACTTATCATGCAAGTGCAAGTTGAGTTTGAATTCTCCAGAACCCACATAAAGCTGAACATAGTTTTGTGCCATTTGTAATTCCAGCACTCCTACAGTAGGATGGCAGGAGGACACAGGAGAATCCCTGGCAATCTGCAGGCCAGCTAGCCTGGAGACTGCAGCAGTGAATGAGAAACCCTTCCTCAAACAAGCACTGACACCCAAGGTTGTCTTCTGATTGCTACACATGTGCCACAGCACACGCACACTTGTACTCATACACACCACATACATGCATGTGTAAAAGAAAAAAAAACCCTAAATGCTACAAGTCTAGAGGGCAAAATCACTCTTCTCCAAATATAACCTCTGTTACATATCTGCTTCCACACCCATCATTAGGCATTTACACGTTAGTTTTTCCCTTGGATCTGAGGTTACAAACATTATTCTTTGACATCCCCAGTTTAATCAAAACTACCTCATCAATTTAAAGTCTGTATAGAAATCTACTCTTGCTTATCCTAATACTTTACCCACTGTACTATAAAAATCTGTGGCTTGCTGGGCATGGTGGTTCATGCTTTCCCAGTATTTGGTAAGCAGAGGAAGGAGGATTGATGTGAGTTTGAGGCCAGCCTGGAACTACATAGTGAATTTCAGGTCAGCCTGGGCTAGAGTGAGACTTTGCCTTGAAAAATAAAAAAACAACCCCCCTGCCATACAAATAAATCTGTGGTTAAACCTATTAACACTTTAAAGTTGTTGAAAGGAATGGTCAAGGAGACTTTTTGGGGAATGCATTATCCCCTAGGGAAAGGCTAATTCTAAACTACTTCCTCACAGTGGTGAAAGCCTGGGACTGCTTAATACTGCCAGAGCACCAGATTCCACCAGCTTCTCTACTACTTCAAAGTCTTTCCACACCCATCACCCAGCTGACCTGGAATTCACCGCGCAGTCCCAGGCTGGCCTCCAGCTCACAGTGATACTCTTACCATTGCCTCCCAAGTGCTGGGACTAAAGGCAGGTTCTATTACGCCCAGCTTCAGTATGGAAAGCAGGATGAGACACAAGATACAAACAGTAGATTCAATCTAACCCAATATATTCAACTGGGGAAGGTACACCTGAGCAAGAGAGAAGAATCAGGTACTAAAAATAACTCACGGGACTGCCCAGATGGCTCAATGGTTAAAGGTGCTTGCCTACAAAGCCTGATGGCCTAGGTTCAATTCCCCAGTACCCACATAAAGCCAGACACACAAAGTGGTGCATGCATCTGGAGTTTGTTTGCACTGGCAAGAGGCACTAGTGCACCCAATATTCACTCTCTTTCTCTTTGTTTAACTCTCTCAAACATAATAAAAATATATAAACATGTTTGAAAAATAAGCCACAATAATTTGAGATGTTAAGATAATCCTAAGTCCAGGAAAGTAGACACTTAATGGGGAGAGAACAGAGGATCCTATAAAGAATACAGCTTGGGGACTGGAGAGATGGCTTAGCGGTAAAGTGCTTGCCTGTGAAATCTAAGGACCCCAGTTCAAGGCTCATTTCCCCAGAATCCACATAAGCCAGATGCACAAGGTGGCACATGCATCTGGAGTTTGTTTGCAGTGTCTTGAAGCCCTGGTGCACCCATTCTCTCTCTCTCTCTCTTTCTGCCTCTTTCTCAGTCTGTCACTCTCAAATACATAAATTAAAAAAATTAAAGGATACAGCTTAATACAGATATAAATTTATTTAGAATAATTCACAAAAAACAATGTTGAGATTGCCTGTGAATAAGGATCTCAATTCTTACTTTTTAAAAATGGATTTTTTGTTTTTAAAATATTTTATTTATATATTTGGGAGACAAAGGCAGAGAGAGAGAGAATGAGAATGAATACGAACATCGGTGCACCAGGGCCTCCAGCCACTATAAACAAACTCCAGATACATAGGTCACCTTGTGTATCTGGCTTATGTGGGTACTGGGGAAATCAAACCTGGGTTCTTAGTCTTTGCAGTATGTGCCTTAACCGCTAAGCCATCTCTCCAGCCCAGGATCTCAATTCTTAAATTCTATTCTACTAAAATTATTTACCTAAAGCCTGTTTAAATAGGATATAGAATAATTAATTAATGCAAATTACAAAAATGTATTCGTGTGTGTGTGTGTGTGTGTGTGTGTGTGTGTATTATGGGCACACCAGGACCTTTTGCCAAACAAATGCCAGATACATGCATTACCTTTTTGGGTATGGCTTTACATAGGAGGCTGGGGAAATGAACCTGGGCCAGCAACAAGTGCCTTTAACCACTAAGTCATTTCACCAGCTCCTTAATACAAATTTTTATTTACTATAACTTGAGGTGATTGGATAGTATCATTTAAATGCAGGCATTTTAAAAAGAATCTGACTGAATTTGGAAAAGACCAAAATTAATTTTTTTATTTCTGAATCAAGTGTACTTTGTGTCAGTTTCTTCCAAAAGAGCCACTTTCCTTAACTGGTGCAGAAAAAATATACCAAATATAACTTTGTCAGAGAAAAAAAAATGGAGTTTTTTGGTTTGGTTTTATGACTTATTTTTGAGACCAGATTGCACTATGTTGCCCAGGCTAAGACAGGCCTCAAAATCATGTATTCAAGTGATTTACTTGCCTCAGACTCCCAAGTAGCTGCAACTATTAAGCATATGCAATCCAGCGAGGCAAAATAGAGCTAAAAATTTTTATTTTTATTTATTTATTTATTTGACAGAGAAAAAGGGGATGGGGAGAGAATGGGCATGCTAGGGTCTCCAGCCACTGCAAACGAACTCCAGACGCATGTGCCCCCTTGTGCTGCTGGCTAACGTGGGTCCTGAGGAATCAAACCTGGGTCCTTTGGCTTTGTAGGAAAACATCTTAACCGCTAAGCCATCCCTCCAGCCCTTTTTTTTTTTTTTTTAAAACAGAAAGACTAGCTATAAAGACCAACTGTGAAGTAGGTGGTTGAAGCCATGAAGTATTTCATAGAGGAATACCTATGAGCCATACAAGGGGAAAAAAAAGCAGTTATCTTAAAGAATTTCTGAAATGAACATATTCTCAAGTTTCATACTCATAGGCATGGCACAGAGTTATTCAGTACTACAAACACATAAATTTTTACTTGGTAGCTACTCATGACACTTCATAGGAGAGAAGCTGTGACTATTATGTGGGTAACAGGCTAAACAATTACACTGCAAACAAATGAGCTTTATCTAATTTTTTAAAAAATTTATTTATTTGAGAGTGACAGACACAGAGAGAAAGACAGATAGAGGGAGAGAGAGAGAATGGGCGAGCCAGGGCTTCCAGCCTCTGCAAACGAACTCCAGACGCGTGCGCCCCCTTGTGCATCTGGCTTACATGGGACCTGGGGAACCGAGCCTTGAACCGGGGTCCTTAGGCTTCACAGGCAAACGCTTAACTGCTAAGCCATCTCTCCAGCCCTTTATCTAATTTTTTAAAGGTATTATGTGGTCCACTTTCCAAGGACCATTGTTTTAAGACACTATACTTCCCTACAGCTTTTGCACAGGATGCCAGAGGCCACTTATACGCACAAGCATAGCACCATAGACTTTGCAGTGAGACAGATATGGGTCCAAGTCCTAGCTCTGCAATGTTTTGGTGCTATGCATCATAATAATTAGCCTGTTGACACATTTAAAATAATTATTTACTGATTTATTGGTTTTTCGAGGTACAGTTTCACTCTAGCCCAGGCTGACCTAGAATTCACTATGTAGTCTCAGGGTGGCCTCGAACTCACAATGATCCTCCTACCTCTGCCTCCTGAGTGCTAGGATTAAATAAAGGCATGCGAGGGGCCGGGCGTGGTGGCACACGCCTTTAATCCCAGCACTTGGGAGGCAGAGGTAGGAGGATCACCGTGAGTTCGAGGCCACCCTGAGACTACATAGTGAATTCTAGGTCAGCTTGGGCTAGAGTGAGACCCTACCTCAAAAAACCAATAAATAAATAAATAAATAAATAAAAATAAAAAAAAGGCGTGTGCCACCACCACATGTTAACACACTTTACAAAAGGGAGATACTTAGTTCTCACCTCATAGTAACTCCAAATAGCCAGAAACCACATGTCTAGGATAGCCCAAGCCTACAAATTCTTAAAAGCTCTTTGGGTGACTCTGATGGCAGCTAAGTCTAGAAATCACTGTTATAATATTAACCACATAATCTAGCACAGCAGGTTAAGACCTACTGACTGAATGATGGGATAATCTAAAATGCTAGAGGGTAATTCTTGTGAGGTAAAAAATGTTAAATATTTGGGGCTGCAGAGGGCTCAGCAGTTAAGGCGCTTGTCTGCAAAACCTAACAATCTGGGTTCAATTCCCCAGTGTCCATATGAAGCGAGATGCACAAAGTGGTTCATTCATGTGGAATTTGCAGTGGCTGGAGGCCCTGCCTGCTCATTCTCCTTGTGTATCTGTATCTTTCTGCTTAATTAAATAAATAAAATATATTTTAAAAGTTAGTATTACTTTCCAAAAATATGAACCAAGATTTTGAATTTTGAATGCAATCTTTTGGAGATGGCAGCTCTCACTTTTGGCTAGAGAAGCTTCTCTTTTCCGAGGGTGGTGACTCAAATCTCACTTAAGTGCTGAGAAGAAGGGACAGTGTTCTGCTCTAGCCCCTGTAGACAAACACAGATGACCACATGGAGCTCTACAAATATATGTGCAACACGCCACACTATATACACACAAAACAACAGCTGCATATATGATTTCCCATCAGCTCCTCTCTATAAAGCATCATAATGAGCGCATATGGTAGCCTACTTATGGGTATTATCATCCAGGGCTGAAAGACTGTATGGAAATGAGCAAAACTAGAGACTCACAAAGACAACATCCATAATCCCTAAAAAATTTTCCATCAATTTCTCACTATTAGCTCATGGGATTAAGATCAAACAACTCTCCCATCCTGTGAATAAAACAGAAAAAAAAACCCACCTCCAACATTAAACCTAGTCACTTAATTTTTTTTAAAAAATATTTATTTGCAAGGGAAGAAAGAGGTGGGAGAGAGAGAATTAATGAATATGGGTGCACCAGGGCCTTTTGCCACTGTAAATGAACTCCAGACACATGTGGTACTTTGTGCATAAGGCTTTACATGAGTCCTGGGAAATCAAACCCAGTCTAGTCTGTCAGGCCTTGCAAACAAGTGCCTTAACTGCTCAGGCCCCCTTAGTCACTTAACTAAATGTAACTATTCCATCTGTGGGCGGGGCAATCATCAGCTGATTTAAATTATCACTGAGTATCATTGTTTAGCAGACTTTTTCTTTTTGGTTTGGTAGGGTCTCTAGCCCAGGCTGACCTGGAATTCAGTATGTAGTCTCTGGGTGGCCTTGAATTCATTGTGATCCTCTTACCTCTGCCTCCTGAGTGCTGGGATTAAAGGCATGAGCCACCACAATTGATCATTAGTAGACTTTTCTTATCTCAGTGGCAGCACTTTAAAAGCTTAGATTCTTAAATAGCCATTTTGCTACAAGATCATAATTGCAGTCAGATATTTCCTTTGTAGATATACTTCTTTCAAGTATGGAATTATCATTACATTTAAAAAAATTTTTTTTTGGTTTATTTTTATTTATTTATTTGAGAGCGACAGACAAAGAACAAGGCAGAGAGAGAGAGAGAATGGGCGCTCCAGGGCTTCCAGCCACTGCAGATGAATTCCAGATATGTGTGCCCCCTTGTGCATCTGGCTAATGTGGGTCCTGGGGAATTGAGCCTCGAACCGGGGTCCTTAGGCTTCACAGGCAAGCGCTTAACCGCTAAGCCATCTCTCCAGCCCTATTACTACATTTTCACAGTTAATGGCGCTCAAAACTCTTTTAAGGGGAAAAATATCAAGCTTGGAGTTACAGTAAATTTTGTGCTAAAGCAGTGACGTTCTGGTATTCACTGTCAGTACAAAACAGAGGCCTCTACCCTCAAAGCCAGCTCACCACAAAGGCATCTGACTAGTTGGTCTAACCCTCTCTAGAAATGGTCCAGGAATCTGTGATTCATTTCTGCAAATATGTCCTTTCATTCAGTAATTAAGCACAGTACTGACAAAATTTTCTTTTCACTGAGAAGAAAACTTCAGGATTATTCTGTCAAGAAGGGAAAGCTGGATAAATGAATGTTCATAAGGAAGAATAATCAGTCATTGAGCACAAAATTACTCTTAGTGAGATTTTCACCTCAAACATTCCAAAGCAGTTATAGGATGTGGTGTTTCTTCCATCATCTCACCCCCTTTTTCCAAGGCTAAATGAAATGGCATGGATGGCAACAATATATTGTTTATTGTTTCACTGATTTTCTCTCATTTTTCTAAATCTAAAAGTGCTAACAAATTAGATTTTTTTTTTTTTTTTTTTACTTTAAGCAATAGCTTCTGGTGTCACATTTTACTGTCCCACTCAACATTTTTATTTATTTAGTTTTTCGAGGTAGGGTCTCACTCTAGCTCAGGCTGACCTGGAATTCACTATAGAGTCTCGGGGTGGCCTCAAATTCATGGCAATCCTCCTTCCTCTGCTTCCCAAGTGATGGGATTAAAGGCATGCCCCACCATGCCTGGCCCACTCAACATTTTATTATGAAAAATTTGAAACATACAGCAAAACTGAATTAAATCCCTATTAACAGTAAATATCTGTATATATACCACTTAAGAGTGTACCATTAACATTTTATTATGTTTTCTTTATCACATAGGTATCCATCTCTACATCCATCATCAATCCATTTAAAGTTTTGATGTGTTCAAAGTAAATTACAGACTTTAGTATAAACTGTCTCCTTGGTAATTCTGTATGCAAAACATTAGTTAGACCTCAATGATTTTAGAAATTAATAAACTGTGCATACCTTACATATATGCTGAATTCTGGTAAATGTATACATCTGTGTCCTCAAACCCTATCAAGATATGGAACATTACCCAGAAATAAAGTTGTTTTACAAACATCTTGTAAGACACCCCAAAGGCCATGATTTCCTTACTGAAGACTGAGGTTAGAGGGAGGAAAACAAAGAAGTCAACAAACTGATTATTTGATACTACAATATGTAGATGAGAAATGTAAACATACTTATGAGTATGCTTACCAGTCAAAACAGAACTTATCTAAAGATGTTTTAATAAATGAGTGCTTCAATTATAAAGCACTTTGTTTTTTGTTTTATTGGTATTTTGTTGGAAGAGAAAAGGGAAAAATTGAATCAGCTCTCCATACCCATTGATCCTGCGGCTATGGGTTCCGCTAACTATAAACAAAAAATATTTGGGAAGGGCTGGAGAGAGAGAATGGGCGCTCCAGGGCTTCCAGCCACTGCAGATGAATTCCAGATGTGTGTGCCCCCTTGTGCATCTGGCTAATGTGGGTCCTGGGGAATTGAGCCTCGAACCGGGGTCCTTAGGCTTCACAGGCAAGCGCTTAACCGCTAAGCCATCTCTCCAGCCCTATTACTACATTTTCTACTACATTTGGTTAAGCGCTTGCTTGTGAAACCTAGGGACCCCGGTTCAAGGCACGATTCTCCAGGACCCACATTAGCCAGATGCACAAGGGGGCACATGCATCTGGAATTCGTTTGCAATGGCCAGAGGCCCTGGAGCACCCATTCTCTCTTTCTCTCTGTCACTTTCAAACAAGTAAAAATAAAAAAAATACTTGGAAAAAAAACACCTGTATCTATACTGAACATGAACAGGTTTCTTTTTGGGTCAGTATTCCCTAAGCAATACAGTACAGCAACTACTTATGTCCTATTTATTTTTAATTAGGCATAACTACATTAGAGGTAGCTTAAAGTATAGGGGAGGTTGTGTGTAGGTTATATGCAAATATGTCATTTTATTTAATTTTTTATTTTTATTTTTTTATTTTTTGTTTTTCGAGGTAGGGTCTCACTCTGGTCCAAACTGACCTGGAATTAACTCTGTCATCTCAGGGTGGCCTTGAACTCATAGCAATCCTCCTACCTCTGCCTCCTCAGTGCTAGGACTAAAGGCGTGCGCCACCATGCCCGGCCAAACATGTCATTTTATAAAAGGGGATATCTATGAACTTTGGTATCTGCAGAAGTCCTAGAACCAATCCCTCTTGAATATCAAGGGATATTTCTATATGGCTAGAATTTCACTTTATCCTCAAAAGGAAAGGTAGCATTGAGAAGGTATTTTAAAAACTTTATTATTTGTGTGTGTGTGTTGGGGGGGCATATCAGAGCCTCTTACTGCTGCAAACACTCACCAGTCTGGCTTTATGTGGGTGACTGGGAATTGAACCTGACTAGAAGGCTTTGTAAGCAAGCACCTTTGACCACTTAGTTATCTCCACAAGCCCCTTAATAAATAAGGTATTGTCACCACGTCATCCAGATGTTCAAAAATATCTATGTACAGTGGCACTGAGCACTTGAGTATAAGTGATGGTACTATTATCCCCTAGATTATAACTTTCAAGTAGCTGGGAAAGCATGGCATGATGCTGATACTTCTGTACTGAGGCTGGCTTAAGAGAGGACATTTGTGACAGAAACTAAGTCTCTGGTCAAACTACTATGAAAAAACCTCATGCTATGATACTGAGAGAAGTAGCATTTGAGGTCAGAAATTTACAGCAAGAGAGTAAGGTGAAACTACGGCAGAAAGACTTACAGAACAAAGTCCTGACCTGCAATATACAAAGGAAAAAATACAAATCCTTTTACCATTAAAAATATGTTTTAAAGCCGGGCGTGGTGGCGCACGCCTTTAATCCCAGCACTCGGGAGGCAGAGGTAGGAGGATCACCATGAGTTCAAGGCCACCCTGAGACTACAGAGTTAATCCCAGGTCAGCCTGGACCAGAGTGAGACCCTACCTCGAAAAACCAAAACAAAAAAACAAAAAAAAATGTTTTAAAAATAAAATTTAAGGGCTGGAAAATTGGCTTAGCAGCTAAGGCACTTGCATGTGAAGCCTAAGGACCTAGGTTCAACTCCCTGGAATCCATGCAAACCAGATGTATATGATGATGCATGTGTCTGGAGTTCATTTGCAGTGGCTAGAGGTCCTGGTGTGGTGTGTCCATTTTCTGTCTTATTTCTCTCTCTCAAATAAATAAACAGAAAATAAAAAATAAAATTTAAGCCTGGAATAGAGCAAGAAATTTACAGAAGCAAATAGAAAAAAGCAGCAGCAGCAGTAGTAACCCACTCTTGCTAAAGTTTTAAGGACTGAAAAATCTGCCTTAGACCCAAAAAGGAAATTCCAAGAAAGAACTGAGGTAAGCGCTAATGATACCTGCAATACAGGGAAGAAAAACAAATGTAATATTCTGTTTTCAAATACATACAAATCTGAAGGAAAAGGATTTCTGTATGGAAGAAAACTCTATGCCATTAAGAAAAGCAAACAAAATATCTTAAGTAGCATGAATGGTTAACACTTTCCTTAATGTCATCTACTTAAAATGGTGTCTAAAAACATCCATGTGCATATTTATTTGGATAACTATTAGAACCTAATACATGGTCATAAATATTTAGGTGAATTTACTCCAAAATCCTCCTGTAAAGACAGTGTTTCCAAACTGACACCATTCAATAAATATTTATCTAATACTTATATACCAGGGATTGAGAAAAGATGAAAACAAGTTCCCTGTGTTCTTGGCAAAGGGAACTGGGGCTAGTAATGAAGGATAGCAACTGACTGTACACTTAGCTCTCTAACCAAGCACGGACAAAGCATGAAGTTCTCTAGAATAAGGCTGTGGGCCATACCCATTTTCCAGTGGAAAGAACTTAACAATAGTGAACATCTCTGTATGGGCATATTTTTAGATTTCTATATAAATTAGCACTAGTTAACTGCACAATACATTCTCAAATTATATACTAAAATACTGTGGTACAAATATTCCCACTCATAGTGAAAAGTTAACCAAAAGAGCAAAAAGCCAGTTCTGGTGGTGCAAACCTTTAATCCCAGCACTCGGGAAACAAAGGTAGGAAGATCACTGTTGAGTTTGAGGCCAGTGGGGAAGTACGGAGTTCCAGGTCAGCCTGGTAGAGACTAAGACCCTACCTAACAAAAGGAGGAGGGAATGGAAAGATGGCTTAGGGGGTAAGGTGCTTGCCTGCAAAGTCAAAAGACCTAGGTTCAATTCCTCAGTACCCATGTAAGCCAGATGCACAAGGCGGCACATGTGTCTGCAGTTTGTTTTGTGGTGACTAGGAGGCTGTGGAGTGCCCATTCTCTCTTTATCTGCTTCTTTCTCCCTCTCTCAAATAAATAAATAATTTTTTAAAGATTCTTTTTATTTATTAGAGACAAAGAGGGGGAAAGAGAGAGACAGACAGACAGACACAGAATGGGCATGCCAGGGCCTCTAGCCACTGCAAACAAACTCCAAATGTGCATCTGGCTTACATGGAACCTGGAAAATCAAACTTGGGTCCTTAGGCTTCACAGGCATGCACCTTAACCACTAAGCCATCTCTCCAGCACATAATTTTTTTTTTTTTAAAGGGAGAGCTGGATTGATGGCTAAGTAGTTTAGGCACTTGCCGGTAAGGCCAAAAGACCCAAGTTCAATGTCTCCAATACTCACATAAAACCAGACACACAAGATGGTACAATCACCTGGAGTTTGTTTTGTAGAGGCTTAGAGGCCCTGACATGCTCATTCTCTCTCTGACTTTTTTCTCTCTCTCAAATAAATAAATAAAATACATTCTGAAAAATTGTTTTTTGAGGTAGGTTCTCATACTATCCCAGGCTGACCTGGAATTCATTATGTAGACTCAGGCTGGCCTCAAACTCACAGCAATCCCCTCCTACCTTACCCTCCCAAGTGCTGGGATTAAAAGCATGCACCACCACACTTGACTAAAATATTTTTTGTAAAGTTCAAAATAAACCTGATAAACCTGAAGCTGGAGAGATAGGCTTAGTGGTTAAGGCACTTGCCTGTGAAGCCTAAGGACGCTGGTTTGGTTCCCCAGGACCAATGTAAGCCAGCTGCACAAGGTGGCACATGTGTTTTGAGTTCGTTTGCAGTGGCTGAAGGCCCTGGCATGCCCATTCTTTCTCTCTCTCTCTCAAAAAAGATTTTTAAACAGTTGAAACTAAATCGTAAGTCTCATGAAAACACCACCAAAGGTTTTTCACTCACAATGAAAAACCAAGATCATTTTGAGACAATAAGGATGATGTGCACCAAACCAAGCAGCCTTCCTGAATACTGCAGGAATCTCTATTTTACACATGATATGAGACACTTGCAGTAAATGCCAAGTTTCCCAGGGTAGACTACCTGTGGGAAAGAGGTATAGATCACAGCAGATTCTAACTGCTTTAGTTTGAGGCAACTGATATGCTTTTTTTTTAAAGTAATCCTTAACAGTTACTTGGAAGGTTATCAATGTGTGGTGTTTATGAATATGTAACTATGAACTATGAACTATGAATAAATACGAACTTAATAAAGAGCTTTTGAGCTTATGCATTTTTCCAACTCACTGGCACACTTCCATTCTTGGAGTACCTTCATTTTTTTTTTTCCTGTGTGTGAGTGCTATGGAGCACTGTAGAGGTCAGATGACAATGTTAGGTATCAGTTCTCGCCTTCCACCTTGTTTGAGGCAGGGTCTCATTGTTCACTGCTGCATTTGCCAGGCTAGCTGGCCCAAGAGTTTTCATTTTATTCTCCTGTCTCTACCTCTCTTCTTGCCCTGGGCATGCAGGTGTTAACAGACACTAGCACTATAGAGTTTGACTTTACATGGGATCTGAACGCAGGTCCTCAAGCTTGTGTGGCAAGCACTTTATACACCAAGCAATCTTTCCAGCCCACTTTCTCTTTCTGAATTCTATTTTTTTTAAAGACTTATTTGAGATGGGGGGGGATATGGGTGCACCAGGGCCTCTAGCCACTGCAAACGAACTCCATACGCATGCGACACCATGTGCATCTGGCTTACGTGGGACCTGGAGAATTGAACCAGGGTCCTTAGGCTTCGCAAGCATGCACCTTAACCGCAAAGCCATTTCTCCAGCCCAGTAGTCTTTATCTTTAATAGCTTAAAAGTAAAAACAACTTAGGAAAAGATAATGACAGCAAAATAAAAGAGACTGATTGAGATGGGGAGGGGATATGATGGAGAATGGAATTTCAAAGGGGAAGGTGGGGGGGGTATTACCATGGGATATTTTATATAATCATGGAAAATGTTAATAAAAATTGAGAAAAAAATAAATAAAATATAAACAAAAAATAAAAACTATTTAATAAAGAAGCTGCATTTTCCATGTGGTGGGGTGAAGTAGGAGCTATATTTTGAGAATCATAGCATTAAATGAACAAAGGAAAGGAACATAATCCTTTAGGGGGGAGAAAAGATAAGTAAAAACAACACTTAAACATTAAACCATGAGGTAATAATATAGTTGCTGAGTAAGAAATTTCAAACCTTCCATTTGAGGTATATAGGATTTATGAACTTATGCCTGGAAACTATAATTTCAAGCAATAAGAAAGCTGCATGCATAGTTCATTCCATATTAAACTTAATTAAGAAGGGCATCAATTTCTTGCTAGTTAAAATGTCTTCTTGGTTCCTGAAAGCTCAGAAACAGGGCTGGAGAGATGGCCCAGGGGTTAAGGTGCTTACCTGCAAAGCCTAATGACCTGGGTTGAATTCCCCACCCATGTAAGTCAGATGCACCAGATAGCACATGCCTCTGACGTTCATTGGCAGTGGCTAAAGACCCTGGCGCATCCATGTACTTCCTCTCTGCCCCTCTCTCTCAAATAAATAAATAAGTTTTTTTTTTGTTTGTTTTTGTTTTTCAAGGTAGGGTTTCACCCTAGCCCAGATTGACCTGGGATTCACTAGGGAATTTCAGGGTGGCCTCAAACTCATGGTGATTCTCCTACCTCTGCCTCCCGAGTGCTGGGATTAAAGGTGTATGACACCATGCCTGGCTTCATTTAAAAAAATTTTTTTGTTTTGTTTATTTATTTGAGAGCAACAGGGGGAGAGAGAGAGAAAGGAAGAGAGAGAGAGAGAGAGAGAGAGAGAGAGAGGGAGAGAAAGAGCGAGGGAGGGAGGGAGGGAGGGAGGGTAACGTGCGAGCACGTGCCAGGGCCTCCAGCCACTGCAAACAAACTCCAGACGCGTGCACCCCCTTGTGCATCTGGCTAACATGGGTCATGGGGAATCGAGCCTCAAACTGGGGTCCTTAGGCTTCATAGGCAAGTGCTTAACCGCTAAGCCATCTCTCCAGAACCCCCCCCCCCCTTTTAAAGCTCAGGAACAAAGGTGAGAGTCTATTTTCTTTCTCTCTCTCTCTCTCTCATTGTTGTAGGGATTGAACTCAAGGTCTTGCACACACTAAGCATGTAGTCTACTACTGAGGTCCATCCCCAGCTAAAGGGGAATATTCTTTTATTTGTTTGTTTATTTTTAATTTTTATTAGCATTTTCCATGATTATAAAAAAATATCCCATGGTAATTCCCTCCCTCCCCCCCACACTTTCCCTTTTGAAATTCCATTCTCCATCATATTACCTCCCCATTTCAATCACTGTACTTACATATATACAATATCAACCTATTAAGTACCCTCCTCTCTTCTTTTCTCTTCCCTTTATGTCTCCTTGTTAACTTACTGGCCTCTGCTACTAAGTATTTTCATTCTCACGCCTTTTTTGTATTTTTGATAGGACCTCACTTTGTAGTCCAGGCTGACTCAAACTTTTGGCAATCCTTCTGCCTCAACCTCCCAAGTGCTAAGATTCCAGGCATGGGCCACCATGCCTGGCTTAATGAGAAATGTATTCTTTAAGAGCCCAGCACTTTCATAATGTAATTTTACCCGATTTAACCTTATTTGTCACACACATTTACTTATAGTTGTTTTTACTTTTTTTTTTTCAAGCTAGGATTTTGCTCTAGTCCAGGCTGACCTGGAATTCACTACGTAGTCTCAGGGTGACCTCGAAATCATAGCAATCCTCCTACCTCTGCCTCCCAAGTGCTAGGATTAAAGGCATTGCTGAAAGGCTGGCTTGTTTTTACATATTTAGCCAGCAACCACTCCTTTTTGGAATGGATATTTACTTTTTTATTATTTTTATTATTTATTATTATTATTTTGAGGAGGGGTCTCACTCTAGGCCAGGCTGACAGAACTCACTCTGTAGTCCCAGGCTTTAATCTCACAGCAATCCTCATTCTTTTTTTTTTTTTAAAGTTCTTTTTTTTTTTTAATTTTTTTTAATTTTTATTTATTTATTTGAGAGCGGCAGACACAGAGAGAAAGACAGATAGAGGGAGAGAGAGAGAATGGGCGCCCCAGGGCTTCCAGCCTCTGCAAACGAACTCCAGATGCGTGCGCCCCCTTGTGCATCTGGCTAACGTGGGACCTGGGGAACTGAGCCTCGAACCAAGGTCCTTAGGCTTCACAGGCAAGCGCTTAACCGCTAAGCCATCTCTCCAGCCCAACAATCCTCATTCTTGTGTCTCTTAAGTGCTGTGATTGAAGGCATGTGCATTTATGCCCAGCTGTACTTTTCTGGTAGTCATAAAGATTGGCAAATAGACTGAAAAGCTGATTAACCAAACTAAAGGGAAAATATTTATCTTATGTACTACAAAAAACTGTAAGTTTCCTCCTAAAGGCTGTACTCCAGGTTTGGGGATTTACTGCTCCCTGACATTTTATTTTTCAATTTCCTAATTTGTAAACCGTAGGGGACAGTCGTGGATTGTCCAAATTCAAGGGTAAATGACAAAAGCTTGAAGAAAATCTAAATCCATAGTTTACTATCACAAAATAGACTACTGGTTGAAACAGACTCCTGGATCATTTGTTCTACTCGTTTGTGATGTCTATTGACTGTCCCCTTATTCTTGGCAACTGTGACTATCACATTCTATTTCACATTGATCTGACCACTTCTTGAGGATTACTAATAATTTCATCAAACAAATTTTAAAGTGTCATAGGAAGTTTTTTTTGTTTGTTTTGTCAAGGTAGGGTCTCACTCTGGTCCAGGCTGACCTGGAATTAACTTTGTAGTCTCAGGGTGGCCTCGAACTCTTGGCGATCCTTCTACTTCTGCCTCCCGAGTGCTGGGATTAAAGGCATGCACCACCACCCAGCTCGAAAGTATTTTAAAACATGCAAAGTGACTTACAACTTCATTATAACAATCATTTTCATTATAGCCAGGCATGATGGTACATACTTGTAATCCCAACACTTAAGAGGCTGAGGTAGGAAGACTTGCAAACTGAAAGTCAGCCTAGGCTACATTGTGGTACCCTATCTCAAAAAAAAAAAAAAAAAAAATTGGGGAAATATGCAATCCTTGATAGATTCATTTAAGCTCATGAGTTGAAACAAATTATACTGTAAACACACTTCAGAGAACACAACAATTTCTTTTGTTAAAATCTTGCCAAGACATACTTTAGAGTTATTTTCACCTATAATCCCAGCACTCAGGAAACTGTAGGAGGATTACAAGTTCCAGGTCACAGCAAGCCCTAGCTACAAAAAAGAACACAGGGACAGGAGAAATGGTTTAGCAGTTAAAGTGCTTGCCTGTGGAGCCTAACAAGTGGAGTTCGAGTCCCCAGTTTCCATGTAAAGCCAGAAGCACAAAGTGCTGCATGCATCGGGACTTCATTTGTAGCAACTAGAGGCCCTGGTACACCCATTCTCATGCTCTCTCTCTGCCAGGCATGGTGGCACAAGCCTTTAACTTGGGAGGATCACTGTGAGTTTGTGGCCAGCCTGAAACTACGAGTGAATTCCAGGCCAGCCTGGGCTAGAGCAAGACTTGACCTCAAAAAACAAAACAAAAAAGAACACAAAAACTGAGGACTATTGAATTATCTTACTCACTAGAATAATACAATATTATATACACTGCTTTTTAAAATTTTTTTTTTAATTTATTTGAGAGAGATAGAAAGAGGGAGGGAGAGAGAAAGAAAATGTGCATGCCAGGGCCTCCAGCTACTGCATGCAACTGAGCTGCAGCACCACCTTGTGCATCTGGTTCACATGGGTCCTGGGGAATCGAACCTGGGTCCTTTTGCAAGCCAGTGTCTTAACTGTTAAGCCATCTCTCCAGCCCTACAATGCTGTTTTTATTTCCCCTTAATACTTACTAAAAAGTTATTTTGCTGGCAAAGCAAGTAAAAAAAAAAAAAAAACCCTACGTAGAATATGTCATAGAGCATGCTGGAAAACTTCCTATAATCAATAGCTTAAAAAAAAAAATCACTGAGGAAAAACTGAAGGGCTTTTAAAACATCAAAAAATTGGACTTAGGGGGGAGGGAGGGTATTACTATGGGATATTTTTTATAATCATAGAAAATGTTAGTAAAAATTGTGAAAAGAAAATAAAAAAATAGGTAGGGCTAGAAAAATAAATGATCATCATCATCATAATGGAGCTGGAGAGATGGTTTGACAGTTAAAGCACTTGTCTGTGAAGCCTAAGGACCCAGGTTCAATTCTCCAGTGCCCACGTAAGCCAGATACACGAGGTGGCACATGCGTCTGGAATTCCTTTGCAGTGGCTACAGGCCTTGGAGTGTCCACATTCATTCTCTCTACCTCCCTCCTTCCCTCTCCCTGTCCTTCCCTACTTTCTCTCTCTTATGTAAATAAATAAATAAAATTTTAAAATAATAATAATAGGGCTGGAGAGATGGCTTAGCAGTTAAGGCACTTGCCTGGAAAGTCAAAGGACTCAAGTCCGTTTCCCAGTACCCCCAGAAAGCCAGATGCACAAGATGGCGCATGCGTCTGGAGTTTGTTTGCAATGACTAAAGGCCCTGGTGCACTCATTCTCTCTCTCGTTCCCTTCCTCCCTCTCCCTCTTTCAGACACTCTCAAATAAATAAATATGTAAATATAAAATAAAAATAATAATAAATAAATAACCCCCACAAAAAATTGGACTTATAAAGATATTAAGTAACAGATCAGGGCACTATGTATTCTGGGAAATCATGAAGCACACAAAATTATCACAGTGATTAAAAAACTTGAAATACGATTAAAAAAACAGGAAATTCGGGTCAACTTTTATTATTATTATTTTTTACAAAAGGCTACTTAAAAATACGACAAAAAATTAATTTACTTCAAAAATCACAAATTTCAATCTGGGTGTGGTGGCACATGCCTTTAATCCCAGCACGTGGGAGGCAAAGGTAGGAAGACTGCCATGAATTTAAGGCCATCCTGAGACTCCATAATAAATTCCAGGTCAGCCTGGGCTAGAGCAAGACCCTACCTTAAAAAAAAAAAAAAAATTACAGATTTCTAAACCTGGGGGAACCAGCTCTAACAAATGCCAATAACCAAATTATTAGTGAAGTCACACATGGCCAGGATGTGGTTATACTATAACTTCATAATAACAGGGATCAGAGAGAGAACCCTGGAAATGCAAAAACTCTACATGAAGGGAAAAACCGAGAGCCCTTACAGAGGAGAAATAAAAGCTTACAATGTGCCTCATAATCTATACTGTGGGGCTACCACAAGGCATAATACTCATGGAGAGAAGACAGTTTTATTTACAAATTACAACAGGAGGAGGCAGGGTAGCAGTCATTACCTATAGACATTCAAAGGGCATGAACACACACACACACAAACACACACACACATACACTCCTACAATATTGAGATCAAATTACTTTGAGGAAAAAAAAACAACTTCCTGAAGCAAAAGATTATAGTCTGTGTTAAATCCTGCCAGCAGCATCAGAAGTTCAAAGTAAATTAAGACTCAGTAAAGAAAAACTGAAAACCCTTCCATGGGAAATCATGGGATTGGCTATAACGTGGCTAAGAGGCTGTGAATCTTGAACAGAATGGCTCCCAACACTATATAGGTGATCATCAACTTTCTTCAATGCCAATCTTTTAACATCTTTACAACTTAGAAAAATACTTTTCACTTTTATTCCTCAACAGAGACCCATTCCGGTACCTTACTTGCACATCCTGCCTTGGTTATTTTACACAAGAAAGTCAAGGAGGTGAAGTCACTCCACTAAGGACAAACAGATGGTTGACGAGAGGCCTGGAAAACTTCAGGATTCAGGCCCTGACTCTTCCAACCTTTAAAAGTTCAAAGTACAATACTCCAGGGGGAGCAACCTAGCTCAGACAACAGACGTAAGGCTCAGAGTCTCAGTCCAGGAACTCTGCCCCCGTGTCCCTTCCTAAGAACAGGGAAAATGAAGCAGACAACAGGCAGGGACACAACACACAGAAGCCCAATCTAGAAGCTCGCGGGCAAGGGGGATGACGGTGGCATGGACTCCCCTCACCCCACCCTGGCGCCGAGCCCAGAAGCGGCTGAATCCTGCCTCTGGGACACCTGGTCCGTCTCCAGACAGAGAAGAGCCCTGGCCATTCCTATTTCCTTCTACTGTCCTGCGCTCGGGTCTTCCTACGGGGACGTCTTCCCAGGACTCTCCTGTCCCCAAAGTCTTGGGTCTCCGGAGAAGAAGAGCCCGCGAGGTCCAGTTCCCGTGTCCCACCTCTCTCCGAGACACCCCCTCCCCACACCCACCCCTCGCATGACTAAATGTCCCCGCGGGACTTCTGCTTCCCACCGAAACCGCAAACTCCACAAAGGGAACTTCATTCCCAAAGCGATCTCCCCTCGGTCCCGGGCACCCCGCGAAGAGCACCCCTTAACCCCAGGTGCCGTCCCCGGAGATAACCTGCCTCTCACCTGGGCCCCGTTAGCCGCAGCCTCCTCACAAGGGTGACCCAACAACCTCCGGCGGGCAGGTCCCCCCAAAACGGGGAACACCCTCTTCCAGGTTCACCTCTTCAAGACGCCTCCAGCCCGGCCTCGGTAGAGTACCTTCCGGTTGCTTCCTGGGCTCTGCCCAGCGCCACCCGCTCCCAGGCCCCTTTCCCGAGCCTGCTCGGGCCCCAGTCCGGTCTCTCGGCCCCAGGCTCCAGCAGCAGTTCCGCTCCCTCACCGACGTCCCTAACCCGCCGGCTCCCTCCCGCTGCGCGTCCCCAGGGGCCTTCCAACGGCAGCGCGGACGGGCTGCGGCACTGACTTTCTCTCTAGCTCCCGGGCCCACCGGAGGGAGGGGGCGGCGACAGCAGCGCGACTCCTTTGTGACAGGTCCAAGAGAGCGGTAAAGATGGACGCGAGGACACGGCGCTGCCATTACGCGCAGGGCCCACCCCCGCTTCGTACCGCCCCGGCCCTCCCTCAGTCCCCTAGGAAACGCCCCTTCCTCGGTGGCAATCCTTCTCCCTGACAGCCAATCATCTCCCAAGAATCGCATCACGTGAGACCGCAGTTCGGCCCGCCCCCCCAGGAGAGAACCGGCCAATTCCCTTTGCCGACGGGTGAATGGACCAATCAGGTTTCTCCGACTCGTTTTTTTTTTTTTCTTTTTTGAGTCACCGGATTTCCATTAGGCTCACTGGGAGGAAGAGAGCTGTCGATTGGGTTAGGCCGCCGGAAGGGAGGTGGAAGTTTGTTGTGGCGGCGAGGAACAGGAAGCCCTGAAGGGTCAAAAGGAATACAAAAAGCAAAGTGTATTTGTTTCCTTTCCCCCATCTTTCTTTCTTTCTTGTTTTAAAGAGCCAGTGGCCCTCGCGGCGGCGGTTTGGGGTGGGCGGCGCCCAGTGGAGGGAGTCCTGCCTCCCGCGCTCTGGTAGGTGAGTGAGTGCGGCCTGGGTTCTGGCCAGACGGCGAACGTGGGCTTCTTTGCGGAGAAGGTGAACCGCAGTCCTCCGGGGTTAGGGTTAGGGCCTCCGCTTGTCTTCAGTCGGCACCCTCGCCCAGCGTGCCCGAGTCCCGCGGTTTGCAGGGACCATCCTGAGCGGAGCCTGCGGGGAGGCGTGTGGTAGTGGTGGGAGGTTACCCGACCCTGCAAGGCAGGCACCCGGGACTGTGGGGCCTGTAGTTGGCCTTTTTTTTTTTTTTAATTTTCCTGCTAGCTGGAGCCATCGCTCTTCCACCGGTCTTGAGGCAGCTCCAGGAGTCTTAAAAGACGTGGAGACCCGTACTTGGAAATAGCTGAATCTCAGAGTGTAGTTGCAGGGTGGGGAACACATTTATTATGCACCTTGTCCGAGTTGCAGTGCCTTTGGTGGGGGGGGGGTAGTAATAGAAGCCCAGACAGCGTGTCCGTTTTGTAGAACCGAGCTAAGAATGAGAGAGTTGTCTTTTTGAGAGTTGGTGTCCCTTGGGAATGGCAGTCCAGGCAGGGAAAAGGGGAGACCTGTTGTTCATAGCAGTGTTTCTTAAACACTAGAAGAAAATAAGATCCTGTGGCATCTGATTTTCAAATGCAGACCTTGTACATAATCCCCAGCTAGTCACTTCAGTAGGTCTGGAGTGTGACGCCAGAAGGCCGCTGATCAGAATTTCCAGGGCCCTCTTGTGTACTAGCTATGAGAGAGGTTTTTGTCGATTCTTCAGCGATTTGATTTATTGATATGCCCCCAGGGACACCTTAAGTGGTTTGGAGGATTTGGTCGTGATAGCCTTTACTCTTAATCGGGGGACCTGAGTCAGGAGTGTCCCTAGTTGAAGGCCAGCCTGGCTTTACCAAATTCATGGCCAACCTGGGCTATATAGCAATACTCTGCTTCAAAAATCAAAGCAGCTGGGTGTCGTGGCGCACGCCTTTGATCTCAGCACTCGGGAGTTAGAGGTAGGAGGATCACCATGAATTCGAGGCCACCCTGAGTTTACATAGTTAATTCCAGGTCAGCCTAGGCCAGAGTGAGACCCTACCTTGAAACACCCCTCCTCCCAATAAAAACAATGATTTGGAGGGCATTGCTTTGGAAATCTTTAAAAGAAGTCAGTGTGTAGACTCCTTTTTTATTTTGGACTCCTTTTGGTACCAAGGAATTGAGTTGAAGTAAAGGTATCTTATGTACTTCAATTAGAGCCTGTGATGAACTGCAGGCAATGTCTGAAAGAAGGGACTGCCCAATATCTTTGTCAGGCGACAGCTTAATGCCTTTAAGAGGAAGTTATGCCTGTTTTTTTAAAAATTTTATTTAGTTATTTGCAAGCAGAGAAGAGAAACAGAGAGAGGGAGGGGGAGGGAGGGAGAGAGAATGGGCACGCCAGGACCTCTAGCCACTGCAAATGAACTTGAGATGCATGCGCCACTTTGTACATCTGGCTTTACATGGATGCTGGTGAATCGAACTCTTTTGTGTACTTAGGCTTTGCAGGTAGTTAGCCATCTGTCCAGCTCTCTGCCTGGTTTTAAGAAAGGAATTACGGGGCTGGAGAGATGGCTTAGCGGTTAAGCGCTTGCCTGTGAAGCCTAAGGACCCCTGGTTCGAGGCTTGGTTCCCCAGGTCCCATGTTAGCCAGATGCACAAGGGGGCACACGCGTCTGGAGTTCATTTGCAGGGGCTGGAAGCCCTGGCGCGCCCACTCTCTCTCTCTCCCTCTATCTGTCTTTCTCTCTGTGTCTGTTGCTCTCAAATAAATAAATAAATAAATAAATTTTTTTAAAAAAAGAAAGGAATTACGTGGAGACCATTTACCAGGTTATCAGTCTTCATTTTTTACCATCCAATGAACTTGATGCTTGTTTAGAGTCAACCTTATGCTTTAGAAATTGAAAGCCACCTGGTCAGTAAAGCAGTTTCATAGCAGAGTTCCACTGTAGGCTTGATCATAGTGTAATATGCCTTTAGGGCAGCAAAATTAATTGCAGTGTGTTCACTGTTACTGGCTTTCTTAATATTCTTGTCTGCATTCTTAAGTAGGATCAGCTTTTATTCCGTTTGGAGAATATAGGTGTGATTTCATTTTCTAAAACAATAAGCTAAAGTAATGAACTTTTGTAATTTTAATTTGAAGATTGAATAAATATTTTTCATAAAAAAGCTTTACACTATGGAATATGTGTGTAGGAGGGTTGTTTTGTTTTTTTCTGTTTTTTTTTATTTTAAAGAGAAAATTTAAAAAATTTTTTGTTTTGTTTTATCTTTATTTATTTATTTGAGAGAGAGGGAGAGGGGGAGAGAGAGAGAGAGAGAGAGAGGGAGGCAGAGAGAGAGAGAGAGAATGGGTGCGCCAGGGCTTCTAGCCACTGCAAACAACTGCAGATGCATGTGCCCCCTTGTGCGTCTGGCTAACATGGGTCCTGGGGAATTGAGCTTCGAACCGGGGTCCTTAGGCTTCACAAGCAAGCACTTAACCACTAAGCCATCTCTCCAGCCCCTTTTTCTGGTTTTTTGAGGTAGGGTGTCTAGCCCAGGCTGACCTGGAATTCACTATGAAGTCTCAGGGTGACCTCAAACCCGCAGCAATCCTCCAATCTTTGCTGGCACTAAAGGCATGTGCCACCATGCCCGACTTGGAATGTGTTTTTAAGAGTGTTGTATCTTTTTGCATTTTCATTATGGTGCTTCCAACCATGATATTTTAAACTATGTTTATTTATTTATTTGAGAGAGAAAGAGAGGCAGATAGTGGGTACTGGGGAATTGAATCTGGATACTTTGGCTTTGTTGGTAAGCGACTTAACCATTAAGCCATGTCTCGAACCCCATGATTTTTTTTTAATTTTTATGTTTTGCTTATTTATTTGAGAGCGACAGACACAGAGAGAGAAAGAAACAGATATAGAGAAAGGGCGCACCAGGGCCTCCAGCCACTGCAAACGCACTCCAGATGCATGCGCCCCCTTGTGCATGTGGCTAATGTGGCTCCTGGGGAATCGAATCTGAGTCCTTTGGCTTTGCAGGCAAACGCGTTAACTGATAAGCCATCCCTCCATCCCCCATGATTTGTGTTTATTGGACTTTTAGACAATGTTTCATATAGCCAAGCCGGTCTAAAATTTGCTGTGTAGGGGGAAAATGTCCTTGTTTTTATATTCCTGCCTCTCCCTCTCAAGTGTTGAGATAACAAGCATACACCAGCATGTTTGGGGATACTAGACTTTTTGACTCTGGATTAGTGATTTATGTATAAAGTTCTAGCCACTCTATGTAGACATACACTGCTTCTCTGTTGTTTCTTCTTTACTGCCTTTACATAGATGCTTTTACTGTATTTTCCATGCCTGTTTGTGTGTATTTTTCTTTTATGTTTTTAGGCAGGGTTTTGCTATTTCATCTAGCTAGCCTCAATCTCAAGATCTTTCTGCCATATCCTCAAGAGTGTAGGATTACAGTTGTGGGCCCCCTACACCTAGCCTGGATAATTCAGGTTTTAGTAACTAAAGCTCTGTTTAGGCTTGTCACTGTTTTTAGTTACTAACACTTTACTATTTCAAGGCTATATTTCTTTCTCTGTGTGTGTGTGTGTGTTCACCTCAGCACAGGGATTACTGGTGAGCACAATCATGCCTAACTTATTTATTTAAAAGAGAGAGAGAGAGAGAATGAGAATGGATGCACCAGGGCCTCTAGCCACTGCAAATGAACTTCAGATGCATGAATGACCCCTTGTGCATCTGGCTTACATGGGTATTGGAAAAACAAACCAGGATCCTTTGGCTTTGGCAGGCAAATGCCTTAACCGCTAAACCATCTCTCCAGCCCCGTGCCTGGCTTTTTCTGTGGGTACTGGGGATTGAACTCAGGTCCTTAGGTTTGTGCTCACACTTGTGCTGCAAGTGCTCTTAGCCATTGAGCCATCTCCATACCCCTTAATTTTCAATTTATTTGCAAGAGGAGTGGGCCCCAGGGCCTCTAGCCTCTGCAAAGGAACCTCAAATGTATGTGGTAACCTGTGAATCTGGCTTTATATGTACTGGGGAGTTGAACCTGAGTCATTAGGCTTTGCAGGCAAGTGCCTTAACCACTGAGTCATCTCTTCAGTCCCTGCCCTTTGATTTTTATTGTAAACATAATAAAAATCGTTGTTGTATAATCCATGTATTTGATTCTACAGTTCTTTTGGTTTCCTTTCTCTTGTTCATTATTCCTGCTGTTTTGCTTCCTACCTTTAAGATGTAGTTCTTTGAGTCACCACGTTAAAGTAAGGAAGGGGTGGTAGTTACTACACACTGTTGATGAGTTCCTGGCTTTGACTTTTTTGTTGCCTAAAACTGTAGCTTTGGGTCAGAGAAATATAGGCTGAAGTTCACTTACAAATTCATACATACATACATACATATATATATAAAATTTTTTCAAGGTCGGGTCTCACTCTAGCTCAGGCTGACCTGAAATTTACTATGTGGTCTCAGGATGGCCTTGAACTCATGGCGATCCTCCTACTTCTGCCTTCTGAGTGCTGGAATTAAAGGCGTGCACCACCACACCCATCCACTTACAAATTTTTTTATTATTTTATGTTATTTTTTGAGGTAGGGTCTCACTCTAGCTCAGGCTGACCTGGAATTCACTATGTAGTATTAGGTCCTACCCTTCCTTCAGCTCTTAAATTCTTTCTGTCACCTCCTCTGCAATGGACCCTGAGCCTTGGAAGGTGTGATAGAGATGTTGCAGTGCTGAGCACTCCTCTGTCACTTCTTAGCACGTGATGCCTTCTGAGTCATCCCAAGGTCACTGCCATCTGAAAAGAGAAGATTCTCTATCAAAAGTGAGAGTAGCGGGCTGGAGAGATGGCTTAGCGGTTAAGCGCTTGCTTGTGAAGCCTAAGGACCCCAGTTCAAGGCTCAATTCCCCAGGACCCATGTTAGCCAGATGCACAAGGGGGCACAAGCGTCTGGAGTCTGTTTTCAGTGGCTGGAGGCCCTGGCGTGTCCATTCTCTCTCCCTCTCTCTCTCTCTCTCTGTCGCTCTCAAATAAATAAATAAAAATAAAATATTTTTAAAAAATGAGAGTAGCATTAATATATAGATATGAACATTAAGAGAAGTGCTTACTAGATAGTTTGGTGAGCATAGTATATACATTTAGCCAGACAGCAGCAGATGTTACACCCCTAGGGCTCATGACTACCCCTATTGTAGGTTTTCAGTATCAGGGATGTATTCCCTACTATGGAGCGAGTCTCTAGTCAAATTAGAGGGCAGTTGGTTTCCTCCAAACAGGACGTGCCACTATTGTACCCGTTGGCTCATTTGGCCTTTATAGATATTTTTATTGGCCTGGAGAGATGGCTGAGCGGTTGGGGCTCTTGCCTATAAAGCTTACTTACCTGACTTAAATTCCCCAGTACCCACGTAAGCCAGATGCACAAAATGGCACATGTATCTGGAGTTTATATGCAGTGGCCAGAGCACTGGCCCTGGTGCATCCATTCTTTCTGTCTTCTCTGTCTGCTTGCAAATAAATAAATATTTTAAATTTTTTGATTGATTTATTTATTTACAAGGAGAGAGAATGAATGGGTGTGCCTCCTGTAAATGAGCTCCATATACATGCGCCACTTTGTGCATCTGACTTTATGTGGGGGCTGGGGAGTTGAACTCAGTCTGGCAGACGTTACAAGCAAGTGTCTTTAACTGCTGAGCTATCTCCCCAGTCTGAAATCCATTTTTTTTTTTTTTGTTTCTTTGTTTTTTTGAGGTAGGATCTCACTTTAGCTCAGGCTGATCTGGAATTTATCTGTACTCTCAGGGTGGCCTTGAACTCACAGCAGTCCTCCTACCTCTGCCTCGTGTGCCACCATACCCAATTGAAATCCACTTTTTGAGTCTGGGGCTTAATAATCTAGTTTACACTTTCTGGACTTTGTTCAAATACTTTATAATCTTGTTCACTTTTTTTCCTCCTCCAAGGTAGGGTTCCACTCGAGCCCAGGCTGACCTAGAATTCACTATGTAGTCTCAGGGTGGCCTCGAACTCATGGTGATCCTCCTACCTCTGCCTCTTCAGTGCTAGGGTTAAAGGCCTGTGCCACCACACCCAGCTTGTTCACTTTTTGATTTAATAATTAATGTTATTTTAACTTTCAGCTTCTTTATCTTTATCTTTGCTAGTTGGTTTGTAGTGTAATATGGAATATGTGATGGGCACATATATGTGCCTTTTTGGCACCCCATGTGATAGCCTGCAGTGGTAGTTTTGGGGAGTGATTGTCTGTGGTTACTTGAGCAGACAGGTCACTCTCTGCTTCTGCTCCACTTCCCTGCTGCCTGTCCTTTTTTTTTTTTCTGGCTGTTCTTAGTTTGAGCTGGAGTCTCTTACCCAGCTCAGAGCTTGCTGTTTGACATGAGTCCAGGCAAGTTCTGGTCTCTACTTCCCTTTGCAGGACTGTGGCTATAGGCATACACTGCTATGCCCAACTGTGTGTGTGTAACCTGGTGATTTGAATTCTTTTGGTTTCAGGGGCCCTCTGGCCCTCATGCTTGCACAGAAGAAACCACTTAGCCATCTCTTCAGCCCAGCAGGTCCCTCCCCACACCTCTGGATGTAAGGTCTTGCTCTAGCCCAAGCTGAGCTAGAATTCACAGTGTGGTCTCAAGGTGGACTTGAATCACAGTGATCTCCTACCTCTGCCTCCTGAGTGTTGGAATTAAAGGTGTGTGTCACCACTTCCTGTTTGTTTGTTTGTTTGTTTGTTTGAGAGAGTGAGAGAGGCAGTGGAAGAGGCATATAGGATGAGTGCACCAGGGCCTCCAGCCACTGCAAATGGACTCCAGATGCATGTGCCGTCTTGTGCATCTGGTTTACATGGGTCCTTAGGCTTTGCGGGCAAGTGCCTTAACCACTAGGCCATCTCTTCAGCCCCCCCCTCTTGTTTTTTAAGTGCCTCTGTGTGTACATGTTTATATGTACAGGTGCGTGTGTGTGTGGAGGGAACCTCAGGAACACCATCCAACTTTGTGTGTGTGTGTGTGTGTGTGTGTATTTAGGTTCTGTCTCACTCTAGCCCAGTCTGACCTGGAAGTTACTCTCTAGTCCCAGGCTGCCCTCCAACTCACAGAGGTCCTCCACCTATATCTCTGCCTCCCAAGTACTGGGATTAAAGGCATGCAACACCACACCTGTCCATCATCCACCTTTTTGGAGACATGATCTTTCATTGGCTTGCAGTTTGCAGATTAGGCTGGAGTGGCTGGCCACTAAGCTCCAGGAAACCTGAGTCTGCCTCCCAGTGCTAGGGCCAGCATTTTTACATGGGTGCTGGGGGTGAAAGCCCAATTTCTAGCTATTAAAGAGTAGAAGTGGAGAATTGGTTTTATTTTATTTTATTTTATTTATTTTTATTTATTTTTTTTTTTTTGGTTTTTCGAGGTAGGGTCTCACTCTAGCTCAGGCTGACCTGGAATTCACTATGTAGTCTCAGGGTGGCCTTGAACTCATGGCGATCCTCCTACCTCTGCCTCCCGAGGGCTGGGATTAAAGGCGTGCGCCACCACGCCCAGCCGAGAATTGGTTTTAATTACTTAGTACATTTTTCCCCAGAAGTGAAAGCCTCCCCCCACCTTCATTTTGTTTTGGAATATGAAGTTTGTGGTTTTCCACACTGTTAGGTGAAAGATGATTTTTCTATGTAAAATGTCCACCACTTTCTCAATACAGTGTCACAGCTGCTATCAGAATGAAGCTTATTCTAGTCTCCTTTAACTAATGCTTAGCTTCTCTCTTATAGCATATAATTGCTCATATGGTCACATTCCTTAAATTATCCGGTTTAGTGCTTAGTACTGTGCCTTGTAAAGATTCACCAACAAAACCCAAGGCCTAAACAAACTGAATTGGTTAGCTTTGGGGCACTAGTATAATGCAAAGTCATTTTCTTTTCCTGTTTGGTCTTTTGAGTAGAGTTATATAATGATGGGTGTGCATGAAATAGGGTAGGATTTGATGTGTGGGGTGGGTTAGGTTCTTAAGCCAGTCAGGTGGGGAAAAGTTTAGAATCAAAGCTGCTATTGAAGATCTCTTAGGCACCGTATTAAATACCAGGGCTGAAAAGTTCTGACATGGCTGGGTCTTCCTCCAGCTTTGGAAAACATACCTGCTGTGTTTTGTTTTGTTTTTTCTGTGAGCCCCAGTTGAAGTGGTTGGTTTGCATTCTCTTGTCACAATGTGGAACAACATACAACTAATACTAGAATCATACATAGTGAGGGGATTGTTTACATTGGGACTTATGTGTGAACTGGCTGAAGACCGTTAAAGGAGCCGATATTCAAGTTCTGTGTTTTCATTTAGTGCAAGGAGATGAATTAAATGTACTTCTGAAGAGATTGCCATATTGTGCTATGGAAAGATAGACATAATAGACATGTTTGCATATAATTGCATGTGTTTCTTTGCTTCAGAGGTTCTTATAAATTTCTTTTTAAATTTTGTTTTATTTATTTATTTGAGATAAAGAGGCAGAGAGAGAGAGAGAGAGACAGATAGACAGAGAGAATGGGCACACCAGGGCCTCTAGCCCCTGCAAACAAACTCCAGACACATGCACCATCTTGTGCTTCTGGCTTACGTGGGTACTAGGGAATTGAACCTGGGACCTTAGGTTTTACTGTCAAGCACTTTAACTGCTAAGCCATTTATTTCTTCAGCCCTAAATTTCTTTCTTTCTTAAAATATTTTATTTTTTACTTATTTGAGAGAGGGAAAGAGGCAGAGAGACGGGGGGAAAGAGACAGAGAGAGAGAGAGAGAGAGAGAGAGAGAGAGAATGGGCACGCCAGGGCTTCCAGCCACTGCAAACGAACTCCAGATGCATGTGCCACCTTGTGCATCTGGCTTATGTGGGTACTAGGGAATTGAACTGAGGTCCTTTGGCTTTGCAGGCAAGCACTCAGCCCCAATATTTTTTACTTTTATTTTTTATTTATTTGACAGAAAGAGGAAGAGGGAGGAAGGAAAGGGGGGGGGTGGAGAGAATGGGCGTGCCAGGGCCTCCAGCCACTGCAAACAAACTCCAGATGCTGTGCCACCTTATACATCTGGTTAACGTGGGTCCTGGGGAATAGAACCTGTGTCCTTTGGCTTTGCAGGCAAACACCTTAACTGCTGAGCCATCCCTCCAGTCCCTAAATATCTTTTTATAATGAGCATCTTAAATAATAGATTAAATTACTTATGATGTGAACTCATTCTAGATTAATTAGGTCTCCTGTAGTATATTAGATAAACTTCAGTGTTAAAAGATTGATTTTTTATTTAGTCTAGTAATTGCTTTAGTAGTAACTATAATAGACTACTTTATTAGTAGTTCTCATGCTATTAAGAAGTCTTATAGGAAAAATTGTTTTGATCTAAATTACTATTTCTTGGTAGAAGTATCTTCTGGCCAGAAAGTGGTCTCTTTTTGGAGTTACTTGGATTAGCCAGAATGTGACTTGCTCTTAGTTCATGTCTTGGGTTTTGAAGTGCCTGGTGACCTAACCTCAGGGTAAAAACACTGGAAAATAGTCATTATATGTTTGCTGACAAAAAGAAATAGATTGGTCTGTTGTTTTTGCTACTCTGAATAAAGCCTTCTAATACTATGATACCATAACTTAGATTCTCTAAGTGCATTTTTACTTATACAGTCTTAATTTTAGAATTAGAAGGGTTTGGTGGCCAGTGACGTAAACACTTAAGTAGTCTGCCATCATGCAACTCATTTCCACAGGAAAGCAGATCTCATTAACTTGGATCACAGTACTAGCTAAGTGGATTACTTTTTAAATTCAGGGATAGTAATTTTCTAAGTTTTGTATTTTTAAACTTTCAGAGTGTGCTATTTAAGACACTAATCCTGTTTTGTCCCACCAGTCTGGAAATTAAATACCACAATCTCCAATATAAATCCAACAGTGAAATGTTAAACAGTTGCCTTGACCAGAAATACAGATCCTTGTTTTTCTTGGCTGTCAAACAAACTTGAAAACTCTGCTTTTTCCTTTTTTTTTCTTTTTTAAGGTAGGGTCTCACTTTAGCTCACGCTGACCTAGCATTCACTCTGTAGTCCCAGGCTGGCCCTGAGCTCATAGCAATCCTCCTACCTACCTCTGCCTCCTGAGTTCTATCTAGGATTAAAGGCATGTGCCACCATGCCCAGCTTGCAGTGAAGTTTCATACCTGAACACAGATACTGATGATTATACAGGACCTAAGGGGGACAAATACCTGAGAGATGCCAACTGTCATGCCACACAGTGGGGAGGGAAGGTGGACAGGTCAGGCTAAAGACAGGATCTTTCTCTTACAGTACTAAAACTGTAGCCCCTGTTGGCCGCAAACTCTTCGTCCTCTTGAGTGCTGACTATAGGCATGTGTCATACTCCTAGCACCATGTTCATTATTTGTGCCAGTTTGAAACCTTAAGTTTGGACAAAGAAATTTTGGTATGGTTTTCTACAAACCCTATATTTGAAAAATGTAAATATTCCTTTTCAAAACGACATTAGACTGGGTTCAGTGGTAGTACACTAGCCTGGTTTCACTCATCAGCACTGAAGAAGAAGTAATATTGGATTTATGAGTCATGTTGAAGCTGTGTGAGTAAAGTTGACCTTATTTACTTTTTCTAAGAGTGAACACCGGACTGGAGAGATGGCTTAATGGTTAAGGCAGTTGTCTGTGAAACCTAAGGACTCATGTTTGACTTGCCAGGTCCCATGTAAGCCAGATGCACTCAAGCTTGCACATGCGCACAAGGGGCCACATGGGTCTGGAGTTCGATTACAGTGGCTGTAGGTCCTAACCTACCATCTCTCTCTCTTGCTCTGCTGCATTTTGAAAAAAAGGCCAGTTTCTTGGGCTTGCCTCAAAAAGAAAAAAAAAAAAAGTACCACTGTCAGTGAGGGCAAAATAAGCACTCCTTCTATAAGTCTTCTGCACTCCTGCATCAATCTTGACAGATAACCACTGCCCTCGGTTTGTTTGTCCTTTCTTTTTTGAGGGGTGTATGTGTTTATGTATGTGGACACATGCATACCATGATGCACATGTGAAGTCAGAGGACAACCTCAGATGTGTCCTCACACTCACCTTCTTTAAGACAATGTCTTGTTCACGTCTTTGTTGAGTTACCTGGGAATTTTCATGTCTCTGCCTCCCATCTCATTGTAGGCTCTTTGGGATTATACAAAATGTGGCTGAGGATGCTGGGGACCTTCCATCTTTTATGTTTTAATTATTTTAGCAAGCAAAACTGGCTAAGTAGTAGGAATTAGTAGCAATACATCTATTTGTCTAGCTTTTCTTTTTCCAGAAGGAGGTCAGCAAATTACTGGTACAGAATAAGCCATGGGTGAATGTTAGACTCTGAAGAAAAATGGATAGTGCAGTGCATACATACATACATACATACATAATATACCTGATATTCTGGATACTCCTAATGTGCTTGGATAGAAAAGCTGCTGGAGGGATTGGGGAGATGGTTCAGCGGTAAGAGCACTTGGTGTGCAAGTATGAGGACTTGAATTTGATCCCTAGCATGCACATAAACAGCTGGGTGTGGCCTGTACCCCTGCTGAGGGGCTCGAAACAGGAAAATCACTGGGGCTTACAAGTGACAGAGGAGGGCACCTGGTGTTCTACTCTGGCCTCTGCATGTAGGTGCACAGGCGTGCACATCTGCATACACCACACACACACAAACTGCTAGAATGGCTGTCAGTATGAAAGCACAGTGGGTAAATGCTGCATAGAGCTTTGAATGGCTGTAGCAGGAACACGGGAAGGAAGCAGGTGTTGACTACTGTAGAAGGACATAGACAGTTTCTCAGAGGCAGACATTTCAGTCTGAGTCTGAGCAGGGACTTACGTGGGTCTGATGAAGATGAAGATGAAGATGAAGCAAGGGCATTTCTGGCCACGCAGCAAGGTGAGGGGCGTAAGTAGTGCAGTGGTTTCCAAGCACTATGTAGAGAAACACTGGGGAGGAATAAGACAGAGTCAAGGGGATCATGTCAATGAAAATGAACTTCACTCTGAAATAGTGATTTTCAACCCAGGAATAATTTTTCCTCAAGGTATTTTGGGCAATATCTGGGGAGGTAGGGAGAGAGAGAGTATGTGTGTATGTGTGAGAGAGATACGTGCACACATGTCCAGAGGAGAATGTTGGGTGTCCTCTTTTCACTCATCTGTTTCCTTGAGACAAATCTCTCACCTCTTACTCAACCTGGAGCTGTAGTTTGGAAACATTTTTTCCCCGACAAAGGGTTTTACACTAGCCCATACTGACCTGGAATTCACTATGTAGTCTCAGGATGGTCTTGAACTCACAGCAAGCCTCCTACCTCTGCCTCCTGAGGGCTGGGATTAAAGGCATGTGCCACCATGCCCGACAGTTTGAAGACATTAAAAAAAATATTTTTTGCTGTGCCTCGTGGCACACTCCTTTAACCCCAGCCCTTGGGAGGTAGAGGTAGGGGATTGCTATGAATTTGAAGCCACCCTGAGACTACATAGTAAGACCTTACCTTGAAAAACAACAACAACAACAAACCCACATATTTTTATTAGAGAGGGAGGGAGTATGTATAAGTGTGTATATGGATGTAGCAGAGCCTCTTGCTACTCCAAACAAACTCCAGATGTGCCAACATATATGGGTAGTTGAACCTGGGCGTCAGGTTTTGCCAGCAAGTGCTTTTAACCACTGAGCCATCTCTCCAACCCAGTTAAAAATTAAATGTGTGGGTATTTACTAACTTACCAGTTTGATGAGGTTCTCTATCTCACTTAAAATGTCCTATTTATGAATGACACTGGTTGCTATTTCCCCATTCCTTGAGGGCAGTCATATTTCACTCCTGTTATCTGTTTTTTTTTTTTAATTTTATTTAATTTATTTGCACATATATGTGTGTGTATGAGTGCACCAGAGTCTCCTGCCACTGCAGAAAAACTCTCATGTGCAATTCTATGTGGGTGCTGGGGGAAATGAACCAGTGTCTGGGAGGCTTCAACACATTGAACCTTTGAGCCATGTCCAGCCCCTCCCTCCTCTTTGAAACTCCACGCTCCATCATATCCCCTCCCCCCATCAGTCTCTCTTTCATTTGATGCCATCATCTTTTCCTCCTATTATGATGGTCTTGAGAAGATAGGGTCAGGCACTTTGAGGTCATGGATATCCAAGTGATTTTGTGTCTGGAGGAGCATGTTATAAGGAGTCCCACCCTTTCTTTGGCCCTTACATTCCTGCCACCTTTTCCGCAATGGACTCTGAGCCTTGGAAGGTGTGATAGAGATATTGCAGTGCTGAGCACTCCTCTGTCACTTCTTCTCAGCACCATGGTACCTTCTGGGTCATCCCAAAGTCACTGTCATCTGAAAAGAGAAGGATCTATAACCAAAAGTGAGAGTAGCATTAATATACGGTATTATGACAACCAGGTCCTCTAATTGTCCCTTAGGGTGTGTGATGCCCCACACCCTTAATCCTGTTAACAAGGAGGTTAGGATTTCTGGTCTGTTGAGGGTTCCAGGTCAGCTTGTGACCAAGTGAGACTCTTCCCTAATGTACAACAGAAGAGGAAACAAAGCCACTATAAATCAAGAAGCAACAAATAACAAGCCCATCCATCAGATTTAACATATAATTTATCCTGGTATGGAAGGTACATTTAGCACTTCCAGTTCAAGCCTATATGCCAGGTTTATTTGGTGGGTACTGACCTGGTGTAATCCCAGTTATTTTGGGGGATGATTTTGGTCTCAGTTATGCTGTGCTCCTGCTTGGGTCCCTCTTTGGTGCACTGTGGGTTCAAGTAGGCTGGCTGGGTCGTTGGATTGCTGCTCTGGTCACCAGGGCTGGGTGTTGTGAGCTCCCTTCCGCTGGTCTCTGGTGCTTGCTGGTGCTTGCACTGGCGGTGGGGAAGGGGAGGCTGTGATGGTGGCTCTAGTTCTGCTGGTCCACATGATCCTCTACCTTGTGATCTGCTCCTCCGTTGTTTGCTGTGGTTCTCCACGTTTCTTGAGTTTGCGAGGAGCTCCGGTGTGAGTGGAAAATCCCCTCACCTGGCTTTTCCTGCAGCTCAAGCTGAGCCTTGCAGCTGTGGCCCCGCGGACTTGGTGTCATCGCTGCTAAAGCCGCTTCTGCCTGCCTGTGTGGGCTCTGAGTGCTCTGGATCCCTCCTACTTCTCTGCTGCCATTAGTAATTTCTTATACACCTCACTTTTTAGTAGAAGAGTGCATTTTGCGGTTTTTTTTTTTCTTTTTGGCTTTTTCACCCCTAGGCTGCTTTGGCGTGGTTCCTATGCCACCATCTTAACCGGAAGTCAGCATTAATATATGGGTATGAACATTAAGAGAAGTGCTTAGGGCTGGATAGATGGCTTAGCGGTTAAGCGCTTGCCTGTGAAGCCTAAGGACCCCGATTCGAGGCTCGGTTCCCCAGGTCCCACGTTAGCCAGATGCACAAGGGGGCGCACGCGTCTGGAGTTCGTTTGCAGAGGCTGGAAGCCCTGGCGCGCCCATTCTCTCTCTCTCTCTCCCTCTATCTGTCTTTCTCTCTGTGTCTGTCGCTCTCAAATAAATAAATAAATAAAATTAAAAAAAAAAAAGAGAAGTGCTTACTGGGCAGATTGATGAGCATAGTACATACATTTAGCCAGACAGCAGCAAACGTTACACCCCTAGGGCTCATGACTACCCCTGTTGTAGGCTTTCAGTATCAGGGATATCTATATTCCCTTCCATGGAGTGGGCCTCCAGTCAAAGTAGAGAGCAGTTGATTTCTTCCATAATAGACATGACACTATTTCACCCATTGGCTCATTTGGCCTGGCTGGCCAAATATAAGGCTTGCAGTGTCCACTGCTGAGTATCTACAATGATGATTTCTCCTGTCCCACTCAACTGCATACAGTGTAGCTTTTTCCAGCTTTCTGTCAGCTGGTCTACATGGAGGAGGTTTGTTAGCTCAGCTCCAGCAGGATTTCTCAGTGACCTTGCAGCACACATGTGGAGTCTTCAGCAATAGGCTCTTAACATAGATTCCTGGTGGGAAACCAAAGGCCTCAGCAATAGCCTGTACTGTTTTGGGGGTGTCAGGGACCAACAACTCACTGGAAGGTATCCCATCCCTGGCACTGAAAGTTTTCTAGTAACAATTTATGGCTCCTGAGTGTTCCATTGTCCAAAAAAGTAGGTTTCCATACAACTTATTTATATCCTCTTAGATTTTGATAAGCTCTCGCTTCACCTTTCCTTTATTCAATCTCTTCCCCTGACCTCAGTGAGGCTTTTTTATCCTCATTAATCTGTTCTTCTACTTACATATATACAATACCATCCAAATTAAGTCCCCCCTCCCTCCCTTTCTATTCCCTTTATATCTCCTTTCTAGCTTACTGGACTCTGCTACTGCGTTTTCTTCCTACTCACACAGAATCCAACCCCAATTTTTAAAAAATTATTTATTTGAGAGAGAGAGAAACAGAGAAAGAGGAAGACACGGTGAGAATGGATATATACCAGAGCCTCCTGCCACTGCAAACTCAATGCATGTGCTGCTTTGTTCATTTGGCTTTATGTGGGCACTAGGGAATTGAGCCTGAACCATTAGGCTTTGCAAGGAATCACCTTTATCTGCTGAGCCACCCCTCAAACCCCAGCCCCAGTTTTTACTTTTTTAAAAAGATTTTATTTTTATTTATTAGAGACGGGGGGGGGGGGAGGGAGAGAGAGAATGAACATGCCAGGGCCTCTAGCCACTGCAAGTGAACTCCAGATGCATGTGCCACCATGTGTATCTGGCTTATGTGGGGCCTGGAGAATCAAACCTGGGTTCTTAGGCTTCGCAGGTATGTGCTTTAACCGCTAAGCCCCAAGTTTTTTTTTTTTTTTGTAAGAAACAATATATTTTATTTTTCTGACACCACACCTCTGGTGAGTGGTTTTGTACCAAATTTAATGAAGGTTACACAGAACGTCTTACGCATGGGAGAGGGAGGAAGGGGAAGGAACCACAGAATTTAAAACAAAACAAGATCCTTTTAGCATCTGTTCCATTCCCACATGGTAAATCTCTCTTGGGAATTCCTAAGAACAGGAGAACAGAAAACAAGGGGGGCAGAAAGAGTACACCGGGAAAGGACAGGGGTTGAGGGACAGGACTGCACTCAGGAGAGGTTTTGCCTTTGAGCGTGTCCCCCCAGGGGACACCGGGTATTGCAGCTGCCAAAGGGAAGGGAGGAGAGAGAAGCAGAGGTCACTAGTGAGGGTTACAAGGGAAAGGACCACACTTAACTAAGGGGACTAGAAGAGGGGAAGAAAAGGAGAGAAAACCGTGGTGATGGGTTTGTATACTGCAGCCCCAAGTTTTAAATTTTCTTTGAACATTTTTATTTTGTGTGTGTGTGCATATAGGTGCAAGTGCAATGACACTTTTCTGTGCTCCTGCCTTCTTTCAGACAGGGCCACTTGTCTGAAACAAACATGAAACTAGTTGGCACACGAGCTTCTGAGTCTCCTTGCTTTGTCTCCTATTGTTGTATGTAGGTACCTTGGGATCACAGATGCATGTTTCACTCAGTATTATATTTTACCAGGCAGGGTGTCATGGAGCCCAGACTAGTCTTGAACTCACTTATATAGCTAAGTGTTGCTCTGAACTCCTGATCCTCCAGCCTCTGCCTCCCAAGTGCTGGGATTACAGGTGTGTACCACTGTGCTGTGCAAGTTCACTGCTTTGAAACGCTTACTTCTCTTCATTTTGTAAAATTTAAGCAACTAGGGATATTTGGTTGAAAAAAGCAGCAAGTTAAGAGAGTATGGGAGGCCTAGAGAGATGGCTTAATGGTTAAGGTCTTTGCCTTCAAAGCCTAAGGACCTAGGTTCAACTCCTCAGAACCCACGTAAGCCAGATGTACATGGTGGTGCATGTATCTGGAGTTCACTTGTAGTAGTAGGAGGCCCTGGCATGCCCATTCTGCCTTTCTCTGTCTTTCATAAATAAATACATAACTTTTTGTTGTTGTTGTTGCTGCTGCTATCGTTTTTTTTCGAGGTAGGGTTTCATTGTAGTCCTGGCTGACCTGGAATTCACTGTGTAGTTTCAGGGTGGCCCCAAACTCATGGTGATCCTCCTACCTCTGCCTCCCGAGTGCTGGGATTAAAGGCGTGCGCCACCATGCCCAGCTAAAAAATAATTTTTTTTTTTTTAAGAGAGAGCATGGAAATTGTGTTGGAAAAGATTGGCTCCTTTTATGTCACCTGGTGGACTGAATTTTCGTGTGGATTTTTTTTTTTTTTTTTTTTGAGGCTAGCCCAACATACTGGCTTTTTTTTTTTTTTTTTTTTTTTAATGTGTGTGTGTATGTGTGTGAGCAGGGAGAGGAAGAGAGAGAGATTTGGTGCACCAGAACCTACAGCCACTATAATTGAACTCCAGATGCATGTGCCACCTTGTGTACATGTGGGACCTTGCAAGCTTGCATCACCTGTGCATCTGGCTTACATAGGACCTGGAGACTCCATTGTGGGTCCTTTGCAGACAAGCACCTTAAGTGCTAAGCCATCTCTTCAGCCCTTCATGTGAAATTTATAGGGAAACAGATTTTGGTTCCATCTAAGCAAGAACTGCCAGGTCTGAGAGCGGGCCTTCAGTCCAATTAGAGAGCAGTTGGTTTCCCCCAGAGCAGACATGCCACTGTTGCACCCGTTTCATCATTTGGCCTATCTGGCCAAACTTAAGGCTTTCAATGTCCACTGTTTTCATCACTGATGACTTCTGTCTCCCACAGAGCTGCATACATTGCAGCTTTTTCCAGCTTTCAGTAGGGTGGTTTACAGGGAGAAGGCTTTCAGCTCAGCCCCGCCCCAGCTTGATTTCTCAGTGACTTTGCCACCTAGGCATGTGCAGTCTTCAGCAGTAGGGTCTTACCATCAGTTTCTTGCAGGAAACCAAGAACCTTGGCAATAGTCTATAATGTTTTGAGGTCATCAGGATCTCTCTGGCCAACAATTCACTGGAAAGTATCCCATCCCTGGCACTGAAAAATTTCTAGTAACAATCTATGTCTTCAGGAGGTTATTTTTTTGTTTGTTTCTTTGTTTTAATATCTGGTTGGATCTCTGTACTTGTTATAGGTCTATTTAAATGGTTTATCTCATCTTGATTTAATTTTGGTAGGTCATATAAATCAAGGACATCATCCATTTCTTTCAGATTTTCAAACTTAGAGGAGTGTATATTCTTGGGGGGGGGGTTGAGATAGGGTCTCGCTATATAACTCAGGCTGACCTGGAATTCGCTATGTAGTCTCATTGTGGCCTTGAACTCACAGCAGTCCTCCTGCCTCTGCCTCCTGAGTGCTGGGATTAAAGGCATGTGCCACCACACCTGGTGGAGTATATATATTCTCATATTCTTAATGTATGTCCTCATGATTTTCTGAGTTTCTTTGGTATCTCTTGTAATGGTGCCTTTTTCATCTCTTATTTGTGTCTCGTCTCTGTTTCTTTTGGTCAGATTTGCTAAGGGTTTATCAATCTTGTTTATCCTTTCAGAGAACCTGCTGTTTGTTTCATTGATTCTTCTTTTTTTTTTCTTTCTCACAAAAGTTTATTTTTTAGAAAAACAATTATGGGGCATAGGGCATGGGTCCTTTCCTCCAGAACAATATTATCAAATGTCAGTAAGTAAGACTGTAAGTTTTCAGGAAGAGTAAGCTAGGTTCAAAATATAATTTATAGCAATTACAATTAATCTGGTTTCATATAAAGAGCCTGACTGGAATACTGATTAAATTTATGCTGAACAAGATATGCAAAGACCACAGAAGCAGATTCATCAGTTTAAGGAATTCCAAAGTAGGGACAATCAAGTCAGATGTAAAAATAAGGGCTTGGAGTGCAGTTCAGTGGCAGAACACTTGTCTAGCATGCATAAGGGCCAGCACCAAAAAAAAAAAAAAAAAAAAAAGGAAGAAAGAAAGAAAAGAAAAAAGACATAGAGAAAAGAAATGAGTTAGTTATTGATCATCTTCCCTGGGCTGTTGGTAAAAAAAAAAAAAATCCCTACCTCCATGACCATTACTTACAGAAGTTACTTGCTTTGGCGAAGTTTTTTGTTTAAGGTTTTGACTGTTCTAGTCAAGATTAATTGCAGTACAGGATTAAAACCAGCTGGTCTGGAGTCATGTATCCTTTTTGTAACCAGTGAAGGACCCAGAAGAAATGAATAGCAAGCCTTTTCAAAGGTCCACCTAGTGAGATTTTGGGGTGCCCACTCAAGTGGAAAAGACCAAGGAAGAACAAGGCTTCTGTTAGCAGGATTGTTAGTGTAACATTCAGGGCAGTAATTGGCCCTGTTAATGCGGTCTAAGAACACTTGGTAACACTCATTTTCAACAAGTTCAGTTTGGTGTAACCAATGGCCTACTTCTAAACTAGGAAGCCATTGCTGCCCACAATCAGGGCAGTGTGAATTATCGGAGAACATCTGGACTTAAAAAGACAACACAGAGCAATGTAAGATCAAGAGGCAACAGTAACAGGTACAGCAAGTCAGTCCTATTACAGGTTTTAGCAATTTCTCAGTTCAACATTACCTGAAGAGTGTTGAATTTGGCTCACACTTCAGTGCAATTCTTCAAGATTTCATTGTCAGTTGCAATGCAGTCTCTGAATTCAATAGACCGGTCCAGTCTATAACTTTTATCAGTCACTCACTAGCAGCACAGACCTCAGATCAAATCCCAGCTTCTGGAGAAAGGCTAGAGCTCTAGTCTAAGTGGGTTATTTTTCCTTGTGTGTTATCAGCAGGTGGTGGTGTCACCCAGAGGCACTCGGCTCACTCTGCCTTACTGGCAAGGTATTATGCTTGGTGAACAGAGGAGCTGACGGGTCCAGTGAGTCTTTTGTTGGTGCTGGCACTCTTGCCGCCATAAGACACGTATCCAAGTCTTAAGGCCTTGGCTCTTTACAGTGCTGTAGTGGGGAAAACCTGGTATAGTCCTCTTGAGGGTGGATCCAATAAAGTCTGTTGTGAGAGGACCTGAATCTGGACCCAGTCACAGAGAAGTAGCTGATGTTGAGTTGACTGGGAGGGGTCTGAGAATGTGTCACAGACAAATTCTAGGCGGGCTTTGATTGTGGAACTGTCAGTATGACTGGAGCCCTCCACTGCTCCCTCCGCTACCTGCACAAGGCTGGCTGCAGTCCTGGCTGTGGAACCCTCATTTGTTCTTTCTTTCTTTTTTTCCCTCCCTCCCTTCCTTCCTTCCTTCCTTCCTTCCTTCCTTCCTTCCTTCCTTCCTTCCTTCCTTCCTTCCTTCCTTCCTTCCTCCCTCCCTCCCTCCCTCCCTCCCTCCCTCCCTCCCTCCCTCCCCTCCTCCCTCCCTCCCTCCCTCCCTCCCTCCCCTCCTCCCTCCCTCCCTCCCCCCTCCCTTCCCTCCTGTCCCTTCCTCTCCCCTCCCTACCATACTCTTTCCTTTCCTTTCTTTGAGAATGACAAATAGAAAGAGGCAGCTAGAGAGAGAGAGAATGAGCGTGTCAGGGCATCCAGCCACTGCAGATGAACTCCAGACACTTGTACCCCCTTGTGCATCTGGTTAACGTGAGTCCTGGGCAATCAAGCCTCAAACCGAACTGGGGGCCTTAGGCTTCACAGGCAAGCACTTAGCCGCTAAGCCAACTCTCTAGCCCTCATTGATTCTTTATATATATATTTAAATTTGTGTTTCGTTAATTTCTGCCCTAATCTTTACTATTTCTTTCCATCTAGTGATTTGAGGTTTACCTTATTCGTCTTTTTCCAAGGCCTTAAAGTGAAGCAGTAAGTTGTTTGCTTGCAAACTTTCTTAATATAGGCACTTAAAACTATAAATAACCCTCTTAGAAATGCCTTCATTGTGTCCCAAAGGTTTGGGTATGTTGTGTTCTCATTATCATTTGATTCAATGAATTTTTTGATTTCTTCAATGAGCCATGCATCATTCAGTAGTGTACTGTTTAGTCTCCATGAATTTGTGTATCCTCTGTAGTTTTTCTTGTTGCTTATTTGTAGTTTAATCCCACTGTGATGAGATAGAGTACAAGGAATTATTTCAATTTTTCTGTATTTGTTAAGGTTTGCTTTGTGTCCTAATATGTTGTCTATTTTAGAGAATGTTCCATGTGCTGCTGAGAAAAATATGTATTCTGCAGCACTTGGGTGGAATGTTCTGTAGATATTTGTTAGGTCCATTTGTTCCATAACATCATTTTATCCAGATGTCTCTTTTTTTTTTTTTTTTTTTTTAATGCCAGGATGACCTGTCAATTGGTGAGAGTAGGGTATTGAAGTCACCCACCACAATTGTGTTTGGTGTTATCTGTGATCTTAAGTCTAATAGTGTTTTTTTTTTTGTTGTTGTTGTTTTTTATGAAATTAGGAGCACCCATGTTAGGTGCATATATGTTTAGGATTGTACTGTCCTGTTGGAGTGTGCCTTTAATCAATATAAAGTGACCTTTATCTTTCCCTCTAATGTTGGTTTGAGGTCTATTCTCTCAGATATTAGGATAGCAATACCTGCTTATTTCCTAGGTCCATTTGCTTGAAATAATGTTTTCCATCCTTTCACCCTAGATAGTATCTGTCTTTTATTGAGAGGTGAGTTTCTTGGAGCCAACAAACAGAAGGATCCTACCTTTTAATCCAGTCTGCAAGCTCTGTGTCTTTCAGTTGGGTCATTGAGGCCATTAATATTAAAGGTTATTATTGAGGGCTGGAGAGATGGCTTAGCGGTTAAGCGCTTGTCTGTGAAGCCTAAGGACCTTGGTTCAAGGCTCGGTTCCCCAGGACCCACGTTAGCCAGATGTACAAGGGGTCGTACACGTCTGGAGTTTGTTTGCAATGGCTGGAGGCCCTGGTGTGCCCATTCTTTCTTTCTCTATCTGCCTCTTTCTCTCTGTCAGTCACTCTCAAATAAATAAATAAAAATAAAAACAACAAAATTGAAAGAGTTATTACTGAAAGGTATATATTTATTCTTGCCCTTCTTATTTTGTAATGCTTCCTGTTTCCCTTTACTCTCTTTTATTAACTTTATTTGAGTATGGTTTATTTTTTCCTCATGTCTGTGCTTTGCTTTCTGTTCAGCATGAAGGATCCCTTCCAGTATTTTTTGTAGAGCTGGTTTTGTGGTTATATTGCTTTAGCCTGTTTTTGTTATGGAATGTCCTTTATCTCCACCAATTTGGATGGATAGCTTCTCTGGATAAAGTCATCTTGGTTAATAGTTATCTTTCAGAACTTGGAATACATCATTCCATGCCCTTCTGGCTTTTAAAGCTTCTATTAATTAAGTAATCTGATTATCCTGATGGGCTTGCCTTTATAAGTTTCTTGTTTTTTCTCTCTAACTGCTTGCAGTATATTTTATTTACTTGGTGTGTTTGATAGTTTAATTATACCATGGCAAGGAGAGGTTCTTTCCTGGTTTTATCTGTTTGGTGTTCTAAAAGCTTCCTGTATCTGCAGTGGCATTTCTTTCCCAATTTCGGGGAAATTTTCTTCTGTGATTTTGTTGAAAATACCTACTATGCCTTTGGAGTGAAATTATTGTACTATACCCTAAATTCTTAATGTTTGATGTTTTCATAGTGTCCCGAATATCTTGAAATTCCTAATCATACCTTCCTATTAGCTTGTCTTTCTCTTTGTTGGACTGTATTAGATCTGCCACCTAGTGTTCTAGTTCAGGTATTCTGTTCTCTCCTTCATCCATTCTACTGGTGAGATTTTCTGCAGAGTTTTTTCTTTAACTTACTGTGTTTTTCATTGCTAGTATTTCTGCCTGGTTCTTCTTCAGTATGTATTTCCTTAGTCGTGACTTGTATTGACCTTATTTCATTAAGTTGGTTTCTTGTCTTCTCCTTCAGGAGTTTGTTTTGTTCTTTAATTCCTTTTATTTCTTTGAGTATAGATAAAATCATTAAAAAAAATCTTTGTTATGCATTTCATCTAAAAGTCTCACTGGGGGTTCATTTCTGATGGATTTTTAATTTGAGGTGGTATTATATTGTCTTGATTCTTTGTGTTTCTTGTATTGTAGTGTGGAGATTTTTGCATCCTGAATTAATTTGATGCCTGGGTTTTCTAATGATCTGCAGTGTTCTTAGACGTATAAATCCAACTTTATATACCTTCAGGGTAGGTGTTTAAGGTGCCACGTATAGCTCTTGTACTCTGTGAAAACAGCAGGAGTAACCCTGAATGTTGAATTTGCCTTCTGTTCCAGTATTGTAGTGGGTTGGGTGGGGTAATTTACTGGCAAATTCTAAAATTCAACTGAGCAATATACATATTCAATCAAAACCAGCACAGAGTATTTATGCAGTAGTGGGGATTAAAACTAACAGACAACCTTATAAAGCCAAAGTCCCTAAGGGTGTGTGTTGCTCTACACTCTTAATTCTGTCAGCTGGGAGGTTGAGATTTCTCTTCTGAAATGGGTTCCAGATCAGTCTGGGTCTGAATCAGACCCTATCCCCAATAATGAAAGAAGAGAAAGACCTATAAATCAGGAAGTATCAAAGGCAACAATAGTCAATCCCAAAATACAGTTTATTTGAGAATGGTAAAGCCAACTGTTGCAGTCCAGTTTACATTGCTGGTAGAAATCACCCAACCAAGAGCAGCTTCTGGGAAAAAGAGGTTTATTTTGGCTTACAGGCTCGATGGGAAGCTCCACGATGGCAGGGAAAACTATGGCATGAGCAGAGGGTGGACATCACCCCCTGGCCAACATAAGGTGGACAATAGCAACAGGAGAGTGTGCTAAACACTGGCATGGGGAAACTGGCTATAAGACCCATAAGCCCACCCCCAACAACACCCCCCCCCCAGGAGGCATTAATTCCCAAATCTCCATCAGCTGGGAACCTAGCATTCAGAACACCTAAGTTTATGGGGGACACCTGAATCAAACCACCACACCAACCAAGAATATGTAACCCATAACCTGCCCTGACATGGAAAGAAACATTAGCATTTCCAGTGCATGCCTATGTACCTGCCCCCCCCCCCCTTGTGTGTTTTGGTTTTTTTGAGGTAAGATCTCACTTTAGCCCAGGCTGACCTGGAATTTACTATGTAGTCTGAGGCTGTTCTCCAACTCATAGCGATCATCCTACCTCTGCCTCCCAAGTGTTGGGATTAAAGGTGTATGCCACCACACCTGGCTATACCTGCTTTTTTGTCAGTTAGCCCCATTACCTTTTGGGACTACTTCCAATCTCACCAACACTCAGTGCCCACCTTGATCGCTCTGTGTTGTGCTGTGGTTCTGGTGTTCTGATTAGTTGTGCTGGATGTCCTGCATCTGGCGCCTGAATGAGCTCTCTGGTGGTTCACTGAGCCACTGAACGTTGGGGAATTGGAGAGCGCAGGATGCCTGGAGTTGTACCGGAGCTGCTCAGCTGGTCCCATTTGTGTTTTCCTTCAGCAGTGGCCCAGCCAGTGCCTGCTATCTTCTCCTTCAGGTTTCTTGACTTTTTGAGGAGGCTGATTCAGGTGGAAAATTCTCTCACTTGGTTTCTGCTCCTGCAGCTCTGGACTGGCCAAGTAGGCAGGCACTAGGACCCAGGGCCACTGGAACCTCAGTGGGACTCTGGCCAGTTTCCTCCTTTCTGGACAATTTTAGTCTCTCTTGTTTCTTTGCTGTGGTTGATAATCACTTACACACCTTCACTTTTTGGAGGAAGAGTGTATTTTGCTGTGTTTTTGCTTATTTTCCTCTGTAGGCTGGTTTGGCATGGCTCCTTTGCCGCCATCTTACCTGGAAGTCCCTGTCTTTGGAACTTAAATTGTAGTTCATATTTGTACTTTTTTTCTATAGACTGTTCCAGTATGGATGGAGGGGATGATGGTAACCTTGTTATCAAAAAGAGATTTGTGTCCGAAGCAGAACTAGATGAACGACGCAAAAGAAGGCAAGAAGAATGGGAGAAAGTTCGAAAACCCGAAGATCCAGAAGGTACATTGGGCATAGTTGGGCATTTACTGTAATGCTCTAACCCTGACAATACTGCCAAGCTCTGTCCTCACTTTGGAGTTCAGGAATCAAAGCTGAGAGGGTGAAGTAGGTAACCTGGGTCAAGCCTCCCCAGCAGAACTGGGGTGCTCTTGTTCTGGCTCTCTCTGCCACACTTCCTTCCACAGGCTTCCCTTAGTCTGCCATTGTTACTGCTGCTATGGAGGGTTGGACCTGGTGTTCGTCCACTTAACAACATGGTTTGACATTGGCAGTTGGCTTTGGAAGCTGTTGACTGCTGTCTGAGGTGCAAAGGGAAGCTGTAGGCTGTCTTATGTTTGTATTTCGTCCTCAGACCATGTAGGGACTTAGCTATTTTTTACACTCTTCGTGGTTTCAAAATAATATGAAGCTTTTAAAAGTATGTGTCTCCCCTGCCCCATCTTCCTTTCAGAGTGTCCAGAAGAGGTTTATGACCCTCGGTCTCTGTATGAACGGCTGCAGGAACAGAAGGACAGGAAGCAGCAGGAGTATGAGGAGCAGTTCAGATTCAGTAAGCTTCAGAAAATGCATGGTTGGCTCCACTGGGACTTCTGATGTACTTTGGCCCCAGGCAACACTTTTATATCTGGCAATAGAATTGTCTTGACTATCTACTCCAGTGCCCACTGGGTGGAAGAGACAGATTTCTGCCTTCTAAACCATATTGAACATTTTTGCTTAGAGCTTGAGCTACCATTTTAATTCTATGCTAATATGCAGTAATGGGAGAAATGTTTTGGTTTTATGCCATGCAATTTATCAAAAACCCATGGTCTTTATCAGTTCTTTTTCTAATCCCCTGAAGAATCTTTTGCTAAAAAAAGGAAAAGTTAAAGAAGACTATATTTTCCTTCTAGCCTTCTCAATGTTTCTTGTTTAATTACTTCTTCAGAAAACATGGTAAGAGGTTTAGATGAAGATGAGACCAACTTCCTTGATGAGGTTTCTCGGCAACAGGAACTAATAGAGAAGCAACGAAGAGAAGAAGAACTGAAAGAACTGAAGGAATACAGAATATCCTTTTTACCTTGAGAGAACTCTCATCTTTGCCACTGTCCTCAAAATCGAAACTACATGGCAGCCCTTTCAGTCTCTCTGCACTGACACCCTGTGGCTCTGACTGTGATTGGCGGAGTCGCTGTTGCTTGTAGAAAGTCTGTTGCCATCAAAAGCCAGCAGCCTTTAGGATTAACTGGGCACAAATCCTCATAGTCAATCGCAGGGTATTCTTGCTTTGTGGGATTAGACTCTCAGACAGATGGGTACTGCAGTCAGCCTCTGTCAGGGGAGAAATTGGCTACAGAGGTTTAAAAGGACATACTTAGCAACACTCTTGTTCTTAGCTAGACTTTTCCCTCAGTGGTGTCATGAAATCCATCCCTGTAGTGGTGCTCAGAATGCAACAAAGATCATTTCACTTTGGCTTAGCATTTCATTGTTGACAGCATCTACTTGAATGTCTTTTTCTTTAAAGAAAAAAAATTTTTTTGAGATAGTCTCACTATGCAGCCCAGGTTGTTCTCAGACCTGTGATCTTGCTTGAGCCTCCTGAGTGCTGAAATTGTACAGCCAGCCCAGATGTAATTTGGCAGATAGAAAATTCTTAGTTTCATGCCGCATCTGCTCCTTGCCCCCATCACATTACCCTATACCAGAGACTCTACTGGTCTTCGCAGTCTGTATAACCAGTGCTCCTGTGTCCCAGGTACAAAATTACTTACACATGGCATTCCAAGCCTTTCTAACTCTTGCTGCCTCAGTTGCCACTGTAGTAGTTGTGGACTTTCCTCAGGATTTTTACAGCCACTGATTGCTTTCTTTTTGCTCTCATCCTTAGCAGTATGTTCTCAGGGGGATCTTTTTTAACTTACATGGAAGCATTGTGTGACTTTACAGTTGAAATACTAGTGGCTTCCTATTACATTTAGTCCAACATCAGGCTCTACAAACTACATGATTTAGGCTACACCAATTTCCTCTTGTGTGTTCAAACCACTCTGTTCTTTTCTGATGTCAAACTTAAATTCTACTTCAAAGCCTCCAACTTGCTGTTTCCTCACATGGGAATGTTCTGCCTTCAGGTTTCCCAGGGCTAACATTTTATGGCTAGCTCAGTTCAGCACCTTCTCAGAGACCCTCCTTAGCATCTCCTCTATAGTTGCAGCTACCTATTGCTATCTGTAATAACTTTTGGGGATGCTGAATATAGAATCTGGGACCTTTGTGTATTCCAAGCACTTGCTGTACCTTTGAACTAAGTCCTTACTTTGTAATTTTTTTTTTTTTATTTTTTGTTTTTCAAGGTAGAGTCTAGTTATAGCCCAGGCTGACCTGGAATTCAGTATGTAGCCTTAGGCTGGCCTCAGACTCACAGTGATCCTCCTACCTCAGCCTTCCAAGTGCTGAGACTAAAGGCATGCGCCACAATGCCTGACCTGAAACAATTTTAAAAATATACTTTGTCACTATCTGAAAATGTTGCATAAACCTAACCCTATGCTTACTGGCTTGTTTTATCTTTTTACTGCTAGAATGTGAATAAAGTGAGTTCTGTATAAAACAGGACTTGGTCACTACTGATTTTCCCAGTGCCTGAGGCATGTAGTAAATTCTCATTTAGTAGATGAATCATTTCATGATTCTCTAGTACCCATGTAAAGCCAGATGCACAAAGTGACATAGATGTCTGGAGTTTGTTTGCGTTGACAAGAAGCCCTGGTGTGTCTGTTCTCCCTCCCTCCTTCCTTCCCCCTCCCCTCTCCTCATCTTTCCCTCCTTCCTTCCTCCCTTCCTCCTCCCCCCTCCTTGCCAATAAATATGTTTTAGGGACCGGAGAGATGGCTCAGCAGTGAAGTCAGATGCACAAAATGGCACATGTATCTGGAGTTTGTTTGCACTGGCTAGAGGCCTTGGCATGCCCATTTTCTCTGTGTCTCTCTCTCTCTCTCTGCTTGCAAATAAATAGATACACATCAGTTTCAGATATAAAATTAAGATCAAGGTTTCTGAACTTCACCTAAGGCCTATAGTTCCCAGAATAATAATAACAACAACAATATGAAATTGGTAATTGTAGAGGTAGGCAGATTCATGGATCATGTCATTCGTGCTTTTTCATGTAAGCAAATAGGTTACATTTCTCTCTCCAGTTATATCTTGCTTTAGATTGTCAGCATCTTGTTTTAATTTGCTGACTACAAGAAGTTAGTGTCTCCCAGAGGAGCATCTAGAGAGCAATGCTATTAGTGTCAAATGCCCTTCAGTGTTTTTTATTTATTTATTTTTTATTGACAACTTCCATAATTCTAAACAGTAACCCATGGTAATTCCTTCCCTCCCTTCACTTTCCCCTTTGCAACTCTACCCATCATCATACTCCTTCCCCCTCTCAGTCAGTCTCTCTTCTATTTTGATGTCATCATCTTTTCCTCCTATTATGATGGTCTTATGTAGGTGGTGTCAGGCACTGTGAGGTTATGGATATCCAGCTCATCTTGTGTCTGGAGGAGCACGTTGTAAGGAGTCCTACCCTTCCTTTGGCTTGTACATTCTTTCTGCCACCTCTTCTGCAATGGACCCTGAACCTTGGAAAGTATGATAGAGGTATTTCGGTGCTGAGCATTCCTGTCACTTCTTCTCACACCATGGTGCCTTCTGAGTCATCCCAAGGTCACTGCCTTCTAAAAAGAGAAGATCCTCTAACCAAAAGTGAGAGTAATATTAATACATGGGTATGAACATTAAGAGAAGTGCTTACTGGGAAGTTTGGTGAATATAGTATGTACATTTAGCCAGGCAGTAGGAAACGTTATACCCCTAGAGCTCATGACTGTACCCCTGCTGTAGGATTTCAGTCTGAGGGATGTATTCCCTCTCATGCAATGGGCCTCCAGTCCAGTTAGAGAGTGGTTAGTTTTCCCCATAACAGACATGCTACTATTAGATCCATTGGCTCATTTGGCCTGGCTGGACAAATTTAAGGCTTGAAGTGTCCACTGTTGAGTATCTCCACTGATTTCTGTCTCTCCCATTCAACTGCATGCAGCATAGTTTTTTGTCAACTGGTCTATACAGAGGAGGTTTTCAGCTCAGCTCCAACAGGATTTCTTACTGACCTTGCAGCCCAAGTATGTGGGGTTTTCAGCAGTCCATTTATTCTTGGTGGGAAACCAAGAGCCTCAGCAATGGCCTGTAATGTTTTGGGGTAATCAGTTACCTCCCTGGCCAAGAACTCACTAGAATGTATCCCATCCCAAGCACTGAATATTTTCTAGTAAGTCTATGGCTTCTGGGTGTTCCATTGTCCAAAACAGTAGGTTTCCATATGACTTATTTATATCCTCTTAGATTTTGATTAGCCCTTCCTCCACCTTTCCTTTACTCAGTCTCTTTGCCTGATCTCACTTAGGCCTTTTCACTCCCATTAAACTGTTCTACTTACATATGTACAGCGCCATCCTATTAAGTTCCTCCTCCCTCCCTTTCTATTCCCTTTATATCCCCTTTCTATATTACTGGCCTCTGCTACTGGGTTTTATTCCTACTCACATAGAAGTCCAATCATTTGTAGCTAGGATCCTAATATGCCCTTCATTTTTTAAAAAAAAATTAATTTTTATTTATTTATTTGAGAGCAACAGACAGAAAGAGGCAGATAGATAGATAAGAGAATGGGCATGCCAGGGCCTCTAGCCACTGCAAACGAACTCCAGATGTGTGTGCCCCTTGTGTATTTGGCTAACGTGGGTCTGGGGAATCGAGCCTCAGACCAGGGTCCTTAGGCTTGACAGGCAAGCACTTAACCACTAAGCCATCTCTCCAGCCCCCTTTTTTTAAAAAATTAAGGTAGGGTCTCGCTGTAGCCCAGGCTGACCTGGAATTCACTATGTAGTCTCAGGGTGGCCTTGAACTCACAGTGATACTCCTAACTCTGCCTCCCAAGTGTTAGAATTAAAGGCGTACCTCAGCACACCCAGTTACAGCCCTTCAGTTTTTAACACTAAGGACAGAAAGCATAGAAACTGGAGTATACCATTGAAGACTCTAGGAGTTTTGGCTTTAATTTGAAACTGGGTAAGTTCTGACAAGATGTCTTAACAACTAAAGAAAAGCAGACCTTCTACCCACAGGTGTATAATATAAAAATCCCACATACCCAAGAACCCAGTGGTGTGGAGTGGAAAGATTGGACTTTTGTTTTTTGGAACTGTAGATTAGAAGCTGGCCCTTGGCTTTGTGCATTGCAATGTGATGCATCTTATAACAGTGCTTCTGAATGCAAATGAGCTGTTAGTGCTGTCAGGTAAACAGTAGAACTCTACTTAATGTCTATCGGGTTCGTGTACTTTTCAGCAATATTAGTATATTTTAAAACACAGTTAAAAGTGCCTCATGTAACTCCTTGAAGTTTTTGAGGTGTGTTTATGTGTTGCAGCATTCTGGGAAGAAAGTGGCTTAAGGAGGTAAAGCCCTTATGCTTTAGATATGAATTAAAAAGAAAGGAAAAGAAAAGAAAGGTTGCTAAAGGTTAGAACTTTCCTATACTTTAGAAGACTAAAATGTTAAATTTTCTTAAATCTGTCTTTTGGCACTATAGATCCATGTATGTGTTTGTTGTATTAATTTTTGTGTTTTGTTTTTCAATATTTAATGTTAGGTGGTTCTTGTGAGCTTCTGTCCCTTAGTAATGGTGTTGCAGGTAAAAATTAACATAATAATCATTTTTCATTCTTAGCCATGGAAATGAAATCTCTGTTGCTTTTATTTTTCCTCTGTAAAAGTGAACATTTCACAATCTTGCATGGTGGCGTACACCTACGATACCAGCAGAGGGGAGATGAAACAGGCGGATTGGGACATCCTGGCCTACATGTAGAGTTTTAAGACAGCTGGAGCTAAATAGTGAGATGTTATTTCTAGAAAATCAAAAGTCCACTAAAGCAAAATCAACATTTGCTCTAACATGCTACATGTTTCCATAATAGTCTTAAAAACATTAAGTTAATGAAGCTCAGAATTTGGATACTGCACATATTGAAGGTAACTGATGGTTGGAGCAATAGCAGTTAGTGATTAAAGTGTGAATTGTTTGTTTCTGGTGCCCAGTATTCTCTATTATGCAAACATGTAGATAATTAGACTGCATGTCCATTGCCTAGATTTACATTGTTGCTTTTTAGATTTCTTGGACACTAGATGTCACTGTTGTCCCATTAAGGTACTAGATGTCTTCAGAACTTGCCCATCTCGATTCTTACCTATTTAATGTGCTGTGAGTCAGGCATAAAATGACAAGGACCTACTTCTGGGAAGAACAGCAAAAGTGGCAGACATGTGAGCCAGTGATGACAGTGAGGTCATGAGTGCTCTGCTCATGCTTTTTTAGGATCCTCTCCCCTATTGTAGGACTAGAGATTGAACCTAAGGTCTCATGTATGTTAGTTAAACACTTTACAACTAAGTTATAGCCATAGTCCTTTTCCTACTTTTTGTTTTTTTTGAGACAAGGTCTCAGTTATGCATGCTGACCTTGAACTCTGCAGCCCTTAAATCTGCAATCATCCTGCCTCAGCCTAGTTGATACAGGCCTGCACTACCAGCCCAGTTTTGTTGATTTGTTTCTTGGTTTCATTTTAGACAAGATCTTACTGTGTAATCCAGACTGACCTGGAATTTTGTAATTGATAATCTTCATACACGAACATAATATATTTTGATCATAATCCCCTCCCATTACTTACTTTTGTCCCTCTTCACCCATACCCCTTCCTCTGGACCCCTTCTTTCCAACTAATGACTTAGAATTTCAATCTGCCTCAGCCTAACTGCTGGGATTTCTGGTATGCACCTCCAAAAGTCTAAGCCTTCCTTTGCTTTTGAAAATGGCCTTTGGGTCCTTTGGTTATGTTTGCACAGAGTTCGTTAAAGTCATCTAAAGAAGCGCAGGGGTAGTGCTGGCACTGCTCATCTCAGCAGGACAGAGGTTTGTCTTCATGTCTGTGATTGAGTGTCACTGATAGTCATGAGACATTCTGCAAAACCTGATTTTACTCTCGAGAGGGCAAGCATATATTTTCAGTAAAGTTATATCCTCCCCCATTTCCTTTATATTCCCTAATATATTGTTTTCCCCTCAAGTATACTGGTCATGTCTTTGGTAATAGTGGGTTTTCTGACTGTGCTTAGATTATTTTTTATTTTATTTTTTGGTTTTTCAAGGTAGGGTCTCACTCTGGCCCAGGCTGATGTGGAATTCACTATGTAATCTCAGGCTGGCCTCAAACTCACAGCGATCCTCCTCCCTCTGCCTCCCGAGTGCTGGGATTAAAGGCATATGCCACCATCCCAGGCTGTGCTTAGATTTTTGTTGTGAATCAAGAAAAAGTTCCCTATATTGTTTTGAGGGTCAAATCAGCTGGATTTGTCTAACTGAATTAGAGGGAAGGGGCTCTCAAGAATTTTTATTTGGGGGCTGGGGAGATGTCTAAGATGGCTTGATTCACCCTAAGTTCAGTTCCCCAAACCAGTGTAAAAACTGGGTCATAGCCATGCATGTTTGTAATCCCAGTGTGGAGGTTCATACTGGAGAATCCCTGGTGTTCTCTGACTGAAAATGGAAGCTCCCAGTTGAGAGATTGTCTCAAGGAAACACACATGAACAACAGGACACTCTACATTCTCCTCTGATTTCCACACATATGTGTATGTAGCACATGCATCACACACCATCTACACATACTCTCTACACATGTATTGAAAATTTATTTTTATAAGAGGTCAAACATTACATGGCACAACAAGGGGTCCTTGGCTTATAGTTGTCCTTTGGATTTACCATGGCCTGTGGTAGGTCTTCCTTTTGCAAAGTTTGATCCTTAACCTGTAACTCACAGTAATCTCAACAAGGTTGGAATTTCTGCAGAAAACAAGAAGGAGGTGGAGAAGAAACTGGCTGTAAAACCCATAGAAACCAAGAACAAGTTCTCCCAGGCAAAGCTGTTGGCAGGAGCCGTGAAGCATAAGAGGTCAGCCAGTGCTTACACAGTGTAAATCTCCCTCTGGCTATGTCCTCTGAGCCTCTGAAATGCCACTTGTCATGGGACCTAGGGCAGAATGTTATTTGGCATGTCTTTGTTATGTGCACGCCTCTCTTCCTGTGCTAGATTTGATGTCTTCTGTCCTTTGATTCTTGGCTCTGATCATTCATTTGACTAACATTAAGCACCTACTAGGTGCCAGGCATTGCATTAAATGCTTCCCCTGATGAGCTCATGTATACATACATTTTACCAGTTCTACAAAGTACCCATTATTGTGGTCCCTTTTTTACAGATAGAAAGACTGAGAATTTGAAAGAGTAAGAAGTTTTTTTGTGTGTGTGAAGTTGAAACTTTGTATGGATACATAGAAAACTTTTTTTGTTTTAAGTGTTTTATTAATTTATTTGAGAGAGAGTCAGAGAGAGAGTGGGTATACATGCATCAGGGACTCCTGCCACTGCAAACAAACACCAGATGCATGCACCATTGTGAATTTGGCTTTACGTGGGTACTGGGGAATGGAACCTGGGCCACCAGGCTTTGCAAGCAAGTGCTTTGAACTTCTGGCCATCTCTCCAGCCCTGACATTGAGAACTTTTGTCCAAGGTTACATGGTAATAGAGTAATAGAACAGGAGTTTAAAATATTTGACCATTTGTGTCTCTAAGCAAATGAGGTAGCAAATGCTACTAAAAGAGAGAGAAAGAACATGGTAGTGAAAGCAAGGGAAGGAGCACAGCTCTGCCTGTCTGTTGGCTGAGTTTGCTCCTGCCAACAGAATAAAAGTGGCATTAGAAAAATGTCAGTGGACCAGCTGGAGGGATGGCTTAGCAGTTAAGGCATTTGCCTGAAAAGCCGAAGGACCCAGGTTCGATTCCCTAGGACCCGCTTTAGCCAGATGCACAAGGGGTCACACCTATCTGGAGGTTGTTTGCAGTGGCTAGAGGCCTTGGTGCACCCATTTCTCACTGTCTTTCCCTTTTTCTCTATCAGATAAATAAATAAATAAATAAAAATTTAGAAAGAAAAAGAAAAATGTCAGTGGAGCCGGGCATGGTGGCACATGCCTTTAATCTTTAATCCCAACACTCAGGAGGCAGAGGTAAGAGGATAACCTTGACTTCAAGGCCACCCTGAAACTACATAGTGAATTCCAGGTCAGCTTAGGCTACACTGAGACCCTACCTCAAAAAATCACAAAATAAAGAAAGAAGGGAAGGAAGGAAGGGAAGGAAGGAAGGAAGGAAGGAGAGAGAAAAGAAAGATGCTAATGGGGCTTTGATAGGCAGGCAAGGGAGGAAACCTCCCAGGGAGAAGGAACAGCTGCTGCAAAGGCATTGAGAGACTAAGAATGTGGCAGCTGTGACAGGGTTACAGACCTGGCTGTGGCTTGTGTTTAATTGATTTAGGGGGAGTGGGGACAGCACTACCCAGAGATTTTGATAAGTTTTTGTCATGTTTGTTCTTCCCTTTTCAACTCCTGAAATGGCACCAGAGTGATTGAATCAGCAAGACCAGCCTGACCGTGGGCAAAATGATCTTAAGTGTAGTCTATTAGGACAATCAATACGGTATATTGGCAACCAGCTACATGTTTTGAAGGGAGTGTATTGATGTAGTTTTGTGGTTTGGCACACCATTCATCTGCTGCAGATGTTCCTAGGAACACTGCCTCCATGTGAAAATGTCATTAGCGCACACAGCAGCTGGAGGAGGATCCGGTCTGAGAAGGGTATTAACAAGCCCTGAGTTATTCCTTTTAATCCTCCATGTAGGAATCCATGTAATGTCCAGTGGCTCTCAAGATGCAGACTTGGGTCAGTTTTACTGCACTGTGCCACAGAAAGGCTGCTGAGGTGAATGACCTCAGTGGTCTTGCTGGTGCCAATTCGGTATTCTCTAGGTCATGTTTAGGAAAGGTTCCTTAGCTTATTTGATGATCTGCATAGAATCCCTCTTGAGTTTTCAAAGAACAGGGTTTAATGTTGCTTTGCATAGCAACATCTCTAGGGGCAGGGGTTCCTAATCTTCCCTGTGCTGGGTTTATTAGAATCACCTGAAAGTTTGTTACTAAACAGTGGGCTCTCAGGCCTCATACTAATACTGGTTAAGGTTGAAGCGTGGTTTCCTTCATTGTCAAATCGGTATGGCTGATGCAGTTACCTAGTGGAGATCCGGAAGCCCCTAGTGTGTATATATATCAAGTACCCAAAATAAGAACCTACTTCTTACCTTCTTTCAAGAAATCTTTTGCTTTCTTCAAGTTTATTCTTTTATTTATTGTTAGAAACACCTATACTTAGCTCATTTGTTTTCAGTCTTTTCAGTTGAAAGCATTCGAAGCTATATCCTTTTCCCCAGCTTTTACTGAATACAGGCTTTGTCTTCTAAATATTTTAAAATTTCTATTGTGGCTTTGGTTCAGGAATAATATAAAAATAGTTAAAAATTTTTCAATATTGAGATTATTTGCCCGTCTTTCATTTGGTTCTAAAATAAACCTTTTTTCTCCCTTTCCTCTCCTCTTATACATTTTAACCCTGTATAATCTGAACTGTTTTAGAGGCTGTGGAATATGGCCCTCATCTTTTGTTATTACTCCTAGCTTTAATCACATTATGCTCTGCGTATCCTGATTTCATTTGAGAAAGCTTTAGAATGTCACCTGTTTTTGGAGAGAATGTCAGTGTTTCAAGTAAGTTTGAGGAGAATCTGTTTTGTAATGTTGGTTCTGGGTTTTATGTAGATGTAAAATTCAAGCGTTCTTCGTGTTGTTTGAATTTTCTTTGTTTGCTCTATTAGTGCTTGAGAGAAGGATTGAAAAGTTTTACTAATAATAATGATTTCTTTTCATACTTCTGTTGATTGTGGGTTTTTAAAAATGTTTTATTTAGCTGGGCATGGTGGCACATGCCTTTAATCCCAGCAGAGGCTGAAGTAGGAGGATTGCCATGAGTTCGAGGCTACCCTGAGATGACAGAGTTAATTCCAGGTTAGCCTGGACCAGAGTGAGACCCTACCTCGAAAAACCAAAAAAATAAAATAAAAATGTTTTATTTATTTATTTGACAGAGAGACCGAGGAAGAAGCAGAGAGAAAGAGAGAATGGGCATCCCAAGGCCTCCAGCCACTGCAAATGAACTCCTTGTGCATCTGGCTTACATGGGTCCTGGGGAATCAAACAAGGTTCCTTAGGCTTTGCAGACAAGCACCTTAACTGCTAAGCCACTTCCCCAGCCCAATTGTGGTTTTTTGTTTGCTTTGGTTTTTCAAGGTGGGCTTTTGCTTTAGCCCAGGCTGACCTGGAATTTTTTAAAAATGTATTTTCTTTTTTTTTTGGTTTTTTGAGGTAGGGTCTCACTCTAGCCCAGGCTGACCTGGAATTCACTATAGAGTCTCAGGGTGGCCTTGAACTCATGGCAATCCTCCTACTTCTGCCTCCCAAGTGCTGGGATTAAAGGCATGCGTCACTGCTCCTGGCTTAAAATTTATTTTCTATTTTGAGAGAGAGAGGGAGAGAGAGAGAGAATTGGCATGCCAGGGCATCAGGCACTGCAGTCAAACTCCAAATGCTTATGCCACCTAGTGGGCATGTGTGACCATGTACTTGCCTCATCTTTGTGCATCTGGCTTACCTTGGATCTAAAGAGTTGAACATGGCTCCTTAGGCCCCCAGGCAAGCACCTTAACCACTAAGCCATCTCTCCAGCCCCTGACCTGGAATTTACTATGTAGTTTTAAGGTAGCCTCCAGCTCTGCCTCCTGAGTGCTGGGAATAAAGGTGTGTGCCACCACACCCAGTGGGGGAGAGAGAATGGGCTTATCAGGTCCTCTAGCTGCTGCAGACGAATTTGAAAATCATCTGTGTATCTGGCATGGTTACAGGGGAACTGAACTTGGGTTGTTAGGTTTTATGGGCCAATGCCTTAACCACTGAGTTATCTCTCTAGCTCTGATTGCATATTTTAAGTTCCTTTATTAGATGCATAAATGTTCATAATTGTTATTTATTCAGAGTGAGTCGAATCTAGTTCATTAACAACTGCTTTGGGTCTTAAAGTCTTTTTCTTAATATTTGTGTGGGCACCCTCGTCTTCTTTAGGTTGGTATTTTCCTCATTGCCTCCTTTTCCGTTCTTTTACTTTAAATCTTTTTGAGTATTAAGTTGTTTGATTTTGTTTTCCTTTATTAAATTTTTAGAAGTGTCTCATAAGTGATTGCTTTTAAATTTATTCTCTTAATCTCTCTTTTATTAGTTGATGTGGTCTGTTTACATTTATTGAGATTTTAAAAGAAAATTATTACCATTTTTTGGTTTGCTTGTTTTTTGAGGTAGGGTCTCACTCTAGCCCAGGCTGACCTGGAATTCATTATGTAGTCTCTGGGTGGCCTTGAACCCAGGGTGATTCTCCTACCTCTGCCTCCCGAGTACTGGGATTAAAGGCATGTGCCACAATGTCCATTTTAATGTTTTTCCCCCTTTTTGGAGTTCAGGTCTCAGGCTAGCCTCAAACTTCCTATATAGCTGAGGATGACCTTGAACTTCTGATTCTCTTGGTTTCACTTCCCAAGTGTTATCATTATAGTAATGCACTGTTTGTGCAGTACTAGGGATTGAACCCAGAGCTTTACATGCAAAGCAAGCACTCTACTGAGTTACATTCCCAGACTTTTTACTTTTTTAAAAAAAAATTTCCTTCTGTGGGTGGTGGCAGATAGCTTTAATCCCAGCACTCAGGAGGCAGTGGTAGGAGGATCATTGTGAGTTCCAGGCCAGCCTGGGACTACAGAGTGAGGCCCTACCTTGAAAGGAAAAAAAAAAAAAAACCAACCAAAAACTAACAAAACATTTTCTCCTTATATTTTTGCTTTTGGGGAAAAAAAATCAGGAAGAGATTTTATAATCTTAATTTGTTTTCTTTCTAGTAGTTTGGATTTGGATTTTTATATATTCTGTTTCTATTCTTTAATTTTTTTTTTTTTTTTACTTGAGAGAGGGAAAGAAGCAGAGTGAGAGAGAGACAGAAAGAGAACGGGCATGCCAGGGCTTCCAGCCACTGCAAATGAACTCCAGATATATGTGCCACCTTGTGCAGCTGGCTTTCGTGGGTCCTGGGGAATTGAACTGAGGCCCTTTGGCTTTGCACACAAGTGCCTTGACTGCTAAGCCATCTCTCCAGCCTCTTGTTTCTGATCTTTTATTAGTTAGCCTTAAAATTTTCCAGACATACTTAACAAAACTCTAAATAACTATCTTGCCTGTATCTCTCTGCAAAATTAGACTTGGGATGGGGCTGTAGGTCACTGGTAGGGCACTTGTCTAGCAGCAGGCTCTGGATTCCATTCCCAGCACTGTACACACACAAACCCAAAAGATAAGCAATAGTGGAGCTTAAAATCTTGTGATAGAGGGCTGGAGAGATGGCTTAGCAGTTAAGGTGCTTGCCTGCGAAGCCATAAGGACTCAAGTTTGATTTCCAAGTACCCATGTAAACAGATGTACAAGGTGGTGCACGCATCTGGAGTTCATTTGCAATGGCTAGAGCCCTGATACACCCATTCTGTCTATCTGACTCTCAAATAAAGATTTTTTTAAAAAGTTTTTTGATACATTCACTGTGTTTCTTCCTTATATGTCCAGGATTTTATTGTGATTTTGTTTTGTTGTTGTTGGTTGTTTTTTGTTTTTGTTTTGGTTTTCTGAGGTAGGCTCTCACTACTCTAGCCCAGGCTGACCTGGAATTCACTATGTAGTCTTAGTGTGGCCATGAACTCTTGGCAATCCTCACTTCTCTGTCTCCCTCCCAAGTGCTGGGATTAAAGGTGTGTGCCGCCACACCCAGCTGTTAAGAGTTTTAAGTTGTCTTTAGTAACAAAATTTATATATGGAAGGAAATTAGGAACCAAAATCAGAGCTTGTCATTCCAGATCATTCTAGGTCCTTCAGAGTGCCCAAGACCCATAGAAAAAGTTTCTGGAGACTGTGGTTCCCAAGTGTTGATTCCAAGATTGGGCCTACCTTAAACCACTGTGTTTTTTTGTTACAGCTCAGAGAGTGGCAATAGTATGAAAAGACTGAAGCCAGACCCTGACCCAGATGACAAGACTCAAGGTGGGTGCACCCTCCTTCTTTCTTGTGCTCATGCACAGGAAGGACTAGACTGCATTACACCTGCAAAGGACAAGCCTTCTGAACCTGTGTTGCCAAACTGTTATATATGCCAGGCAGGATGTATACCCAAGTATATGCCAGCTGCCCTGCAAAAGTAATGTGTAAGAAACAGCAGAGCGTATAAATGACAAGTGTTCTCTCCGACAAGTGCTTCCCAAGCCCTGGTCAGAGGACCTCTACTCAAAGAGGGTTTGTCTTTGTCTCGGCCAAATGTCAAGTTTCTTGATTTCACCTGGCCTTCTACCAGTGGGAGGTAGAATACCTGGCTCCTGCTGATCGTTGGGCTGGATTGAGGCTAGAAGCTTACAACAGTCACCATGGTGCACTTTCCTTGGGGGTGACTTTAATGTTATGAAATCTGCTCTGTGTTAAGTGGCATGAAGTTGTCAGAAAAGGGGAACCTCCTTGGGCCTGGATTAAGAAATGACCAATTCAAGAGCTTGTTTTTAGTTCAACCTGTGTGATTGAGACTCTAAACTCAAGGGGTCATGTATAAAACAGAGCTTACATTTCTGTTTTTCTCAAGTGCTTTCTGTACAGCACCAGGGGTGGTGAGCCATTGCTGTCACTCTTGCTCATCAGTGAAGTCTCTTCTATTCACATCCTCTTCATGAACTTCTTGTCCACAAAGAAATAGCATTATGCATTTCTTATATATCCATCTAGAGGTATTTACATATGTGCAAGCAATGATATATTTTGAAAACCCTTTATTATAGATAGTTTGAAATGGTCAAAAGTTAGGATAATAATATGACCTATCACCTATGTAAAGCAATTTTATTATTTTGTGGTCCCTTGTGCATACTAGGCAGTCATGCTACTATTGAACTCCTGCACTCTATTGAAAAAAATTTATTGGGGGGCTGGAGAGATGGCTGCGAGGTTAAGGCACTTGCCTGTGAAGCCTAAGGATCCAGGTTCGATTCTCCGGGTCCCACATAAACCAGATGCACATGGTGGCACATGCATCAGGAGTTCAATTACAGTGGCTAGAGGCCTTGGCATGCCCATTCTCTCTCTCTCCCTCTCTCTGTGCCTAATAAGTTAATTAATTAGTAAAAATAAATCTTTTAAAAAATTTTATTGGGGCTAGAGAGATGGCTCAGCAGTTAAAGGTGCTTTCTTGCAATGCCTTGTATGCTATGGCACATTTTATATGTCTATTAAATGATGAGCACTTAGCATTTTTTGGCTAATATGAATCATACTGCTATGAATATCCATGTACAAGTCATCTCTCCAGCCCGAACCATGCATTTTCTGTAAAATGGTAATTACATCTAGAAGCTTGGTTAATTTTAGTTGATTTTTATTTATTTATTTTTATTTTCATTTGAGAGAGAAAGAGGGAGAGAGGAGAAAGAGAGAGAGAGATAGAATGGGTATGCCAAGGCCTCTAGTCACTGCAAGCAATCTCCAGACACGTGTGCCATGTATATCTGGCTTATGTGGGTACTGGGGAGTTAGGCTTCACAGACAAGCACCTCAACTGCTAAGCCATCTCTCCAGCTCCCTAGTTGATTTTTTTTTTTTGACATAGTTAATACTTCCAAAATATTATTAGTTTCTTTTAACTTATTCTTTTATAAAAATTACTTTTGTCTTTTTTATTTTTATTTTTTTCTCAATTTTGATTAACATTTTCCATGATTATAAAAAATATCAATGGTAAAAAATGTTTGTGAGAGAAAGAAAGAATGGGCATACCAGAGCCTCTTGCCACTGCAGATGACCTCCGGATACATGTGCCATTTTGTGTATCTGGCTTTATGTGAGTACTGGAGAATTGAACTATTGCCACTAGGCTTTGTTAAGAAAGTACCTTTAACCACTGTGCCATCTCTCCAACCCTTGTTTTAACTTTTATGTGTATTGCTTGACACGCTTTCTCTTGCACTTATTGAGTGTTGCATAGCTGCACATAATGAGCTGGATTTCTTTTGAAGGCTGGATAGTACCTAACACCATACCACAATGTATCTATACGAGTTTGTATTGAGGAATCCGTTTGCAGTTTTTCTTTATTCTGCTGCTTCAGTAATAACCCTGTGCATGTATAATTTCTCACCTAAATGCATCAGTCAGGTTAAACACTTACAACTAGCACTGTTGGCTCAAAGAAGATATATACATTTGTAATTTTAAAAAATAGAACCAAAGTGCCATCAGAAAAGTTTTTTTAAAAATTATTTATTTATTTATTTATTTGAAAGCGACAGACACAGAGAGAAAGACAGATAGAGGGAGAGAGAGAGAATGGGTGCGCCAGGGCTTCCAGCCTCTGCAAACGAACTCCAGACGCATGCAACCCCTTGTGCATCTGGCTAACGTGGGACCTGGGGAACCGAGCCTCGAACCGGGGTCCTTAGGCTTCACAGGCAAGCGCTTAACCGCTAAGCCATCTCTCCAGCCCAGAATAGTTATTTTAATTTACACTTTGATCTACAGTATAGGAATTCCTGTTCCTTGACATCTTTTATTTTAAGTTTCTTTTTTTAAAAAAAAAATATTTATTTATTTGAGAGAGAGAGTGTGTGCGTGTGTGAATGGGCATGCCAGGGCCTCTAGCCACTGCAAACGAACTCCAGATGCATGTGCCTCCTTGTGCATCTGGCTTACATGGGTCCTGGAGAATTGAGCCAGGATCCTCTGGCTTTGCAGGTAAACACTTTAACCACTAAGCTATTTCTCCAGCCCTCCTTAACATCTTTTTAATACATAGGAAACTTTAACACATGGATGTTTAAATAGAATGTGTGTATAGTTAGCCCTCTATACCCACAGGTTGTATATCTGTGGATTCAACTAATTAAATTGAAAACTTTAGAAGGAAAACATTTGAAATCTGTACTGAAAATATACAGACTTCTCGTCATTTTCTCTCTAAGCAGTGCAGTGTGTAACAACTGCTTGTATTATGTTAGGTGTATACTATAAGTAATCTAGACATGTTTCCCAGTATGTGGAGAGATATGCATAGGTTGTGTGCAAGTCCTGTACCATTTATATAAGGGCAGGAGGGGTGTAGCCTGCCACTAGCCCGTCATAAATATGTAGGAAGACTGTGCTACACAGACTCTTAAATACATATTAATCAGTAAGCTATTTGCCTGTATGTGGTACTCACTTGCTGATAGGAAATGCTGGAATGAATCAATGGAAAGGGAAACTATGTGGCTTCTTTGAACTATCTCAAGCAGATAGTTTTATCATTCTGAATGCCTTCTTCCTACCTCTGTATTCTTATACAACCTGGGCAAGAAATACCTTCTTTTGGTAGGAGGAAAATTATCCCTTCTTGTCCTCTGTAGGAGTAGGATTTGCCCTTTATCCTCCACAAGATAACCATGGCCCTGACAGAGATTCAGTTTCCCCTACTGAACATTAGCCTGAGCAGAGCCATCACATGCATAAGTTGGCCCATGCACTCCCAAGTCACGTGCCAGCATTCCAAGAACATTTTCTGTTAGTAATTTTCTGTTAATTTGGTGTGACAATGTAGTCCAGCAAAGGCAGGTTGGCAAGAAGCTTCCCAACTGGATGAGATCAGAGGGCACCATTTTGTTCTCTGGACAGTTAACTGCTTTTGGAATGAAATTTGCCAGGGTTGCAGTCTCTTTTCTTTCTTGAATCCTCCTAGATAATTAGGGGTTCTGGTCTTTTCACTTAAGCTCTTCTGATGTCACAGATTCCTCGGTCACAGTTCTGTAACAGGATTCATTCTTCCACAGGACAGCTGTTGTCCTCCATAGGCACTGTGACCTCCACACTTTTATTCTTAGCATCTTCAGTTCAATCCTTCTGCCAGAATTTTTCTGCCAGAATACTGAAAGCATTCTATGTGGTGCATAATAATACAATAAATGTTCAAGTAATGAAATATATAGCTGTTCTTATGTCCCAAACTTTTAAGAGCATTAGATTTTACTACCATCACTCCAGCCACCCCCAAATTAACCATTTCTGTGATAGTTTATATTAATTACCATCTTGGTTGTATATGTACATTTGTATGTGTGGAAGTGCATGTGCATGTTTTTGTGGAGGCATTGGATGTCTGCTTCAGTTGCTCTCCACATTATTTACTGAGGCAAGGTCTCTCTCTCACTTGAACCCAAGGTATGTTGATTTGGCTAGTCTCCTTAGCCAACTTGCTCTGGGGATTTCCTGTCTCTACTTCCAAAGTACTGGGATTGTAGGTGGGTGCTGGGGATTCAAACTACAGTCCTCATGCTTGCAGAGCAAGTGATTTACCCATTGGCCATCACCTAGCTTTTTTATTTGAGAGAGAGAGAGGGCAGATAGAGAATGGGTGCTCAGGACCTCCAGCTACTACAAACAAAGTCTAGACCCATGTACCCCCTTGTGCATCTGACTTATATGGGTCCTGGGAAGTTGAACTGGGTCCTTTTGCTTTGCAGGTAAATGTCTTAATGGCTAAGCCCATCTCTCTAGCCCCCCCTTTGAAAAAAAAGCAGGGTCTTATGTAGCCCAGACTAGCCTCAAACTCACTGTGTAGCTAAGGAGAATCTTGAATTTCTGATCCTCCTGCCTCCATCGCCCAAGTGCTGGGATTGTGGATGTGTGCCTCATGTCTGGTGTCAGTGTGGTGCTAGGGATCCCCCCCAAGGCTGTATGCGTGCTGGGCAGCCATTATACCAACCCTTCCCCACTTTTTTGAGGAAAAGTCTCATTCTATAGCCCTGGCTGGCTTTGAACTCACTGTAATCCTCCTGTTTCAGCCTCTCACCTGTGAGATTACAGATGTGCACCACCATGTCCTAGTCTTTTGTGTACTTTTCAGTAACTGATTGCTTTTTTTTTTTTTTTAGCATATTAAAAGAGAAAACTCTTTATACCTTAAAGACGTTAGCTTTGTGCTGTTCCTTGCAGACAGTTGCCTTTGCCTTCATGTAGTCTTGTTACTGCTGTCTCTGCAGTCATTGTTTGACCTTGTTCTCCTTTTAACATGGTCCTGTGTTAACATTGCTTATTTCCAACAGTCCCTTACTGGAATCTACTGTAAAGATGAGTACACATGCTAAAGTCCAGAATTTTGTGTCCAGTGAAGTTTGGTCTCACATTTAGTAAATCCCTATTTACTCAGGTTTAGGTTAATGTTTTTGTACACTTATAGCCTATAAACTTAACAGCTCACTTGTCTGTCCTCTTGTCACTTGTCTGTAAGTTGGGAGAGCACCCACATGTCAGATTGTTAAAGTGATTTCAGAAGGCTTAAAAGAAACATTCAAAAGGAGGTAGAGTTCCATCTTCCTTTAACCTTCAAGTCCTGTATTTTCTACATTGAGGCTTTCTGCCATTGGAGAGGTAGAATTACTGCCTTTACTGGGAAGGAAAGAAAGAAACAAAACAGCTACATGGTAACATTGTGCATGGTCTTAAAAAGAACACAATTGGAAAGTAAAGGTGTTGTTAAGTTGGTTTCTAAGTTGCTCATCTCCCCATCACCAAAAACAGCCCTTCTTAATAAAGAACATTCTGCAGCTAGTGTTTGGTCTTCACAAACTGTCTGGGCTAGCTGTTGGTCTCCAAGTGTAGCATAATACACTGAGAATCAGGTAGAATTGTGACTATCTCCACTGCGTCTCTTAATCTTGCCTTACCATTGAGAGTGCGTCCAGGAGACATCAGACCCAAGTCCTACTTTCTGTTCTAAGATTGAACCACAATAGGTGACACTGTAAAGCTATTTGTTCTGCATCTCAGCTGGTGGGAAATAAGGGAGTTTGGCAGACTTCTGGGATTAGACCTTGCTTCAAGTCACAGCTCTACCTCTTGACATTGCAAAGTTCTGACACTTTCCTTGCCTTCTGGTATCATCATTGGGTTTAGTGGCACCAGGGCTTCTGTGGGTGAAACTGTGGCATGGTACTCGGTGCCTGGGAAAGAACTTTTCAGCCTTGGAAAGGGTGATGACTAACAGTCCACCCTTCCTTTTTGCAGAAGCCCCATCCTGCGTTTCTCTTGGAAGCTCGTCCCTTGGTGGTCCCTCCATCCACTGCCCCTCTGCTGCTGTCTGCATCGGTATCCTCCCAGGCTTGGGCGCCTACTCCGGAAGCAGTGACTCCGAGTCCAGCTCAGACAGTGAAGGTACCATCAATGCTACTGGGAAGATTGTCTCCTCCATCTTCCGAACCAACACCTTCCTTGAGGCGCCCTAGCTTCTGATCTTACCACAAGGATCACCTCCCTAGAGGGCTGGACCATCTGTTCTGCCTCCAGGAATCACCTCCCTCAAAAAACTCCTTCTCCTGCATCCTGTGCACACCGTGACATTTTTAACCTAACCAGAAAGTGGGCCACATTCCACTTGTGGCCTGAATCGTGTGTGATTTCTCGTTCCACTCCAGTGCAGATGAGTGAACCTGTCCCACTGATGTGGGGGTAGGGTGGGCACTAGGTCCAGAGAAATGTCACTGACTGTGCTGGTATAGGCACCAGATAGCTTATAGCAGCCGTCACTGGAGCTCATTGCTTTCTTGTGCTTTTTCCTGTCCTAGCAGCACAGGGAAGCAGGGTCAGTTATTGGAAAAGTGTTATTGAAACATCGTATTGTAGACGCACAGTGCTTGGTTCTCCCGTGTAGTGTGTGGAGCATGCACAGAAAAGGGCTGACCAGAGGATGACATGGAGTGCTTCCTGGAACTCAGCCATCCTTGATGTTGTATGACTAAGTAAAGATTAGAAGCCACATCTGCAGGGTTGTCAGCTAACACCAGCCTTGGAGGTGGACCTTTTCCTTGTTCCTGTTCCTCCTCCTCCCCCCCCCCACATGGGTATAAGAAGGGACTGGTAATGAGGAAGCATCCATGTTCTGCCCACCTTCTCTCTGCCTGGAAAATTGTTTTGTTTTTGAAATAAAAGATTTAGTTTGAGATTCTAAACCTTAGAGAAACAAACTTACTGGATTATAGCAGAAACCCTAACTGCTGGTAGTTGTGTCAGAGATAACTTATTTCTAGCAGCTCTGGGATACTTCCTACTGCAAACTAGGTGGACACACCCACAGTTAGGGCTGTACTCTGCACTCTATCCTGGTGCTGCTTGCTTGCAGAACTGTGGAAGCAGTTCCCCACCCAAGGCACCGCCCAGTACTTTTCCTTTATCCACTGTGCCCCTGCTCTTTCTTCGCCAAAAAAGGAGCAGCTCTGAGATCATGAGCAGTTGAGAGGTAGTGGAACCTTACCCTGAGTAGGGGCTTGGAACCTCAGTGGGAGGGTTGGAGAAAAGGTGTAGAGACCCCCAGGGACAGAAGTAGATATGACCATCATAAAGATGGCCTCCTTTAGAATAAGCCAGAACAGTTCTCTCTTCCCTCCCAGTTCTAGCATCCATTGTTTCTTTCCCGGGTGTGAGACAGAGCGAGACACACACTGAATGTGTTGGCACTGAGATGCCGGCAGGCAGAGCAGCTCCTCAGTGTTAACGTGGGCAGAGTCCCCTGGATCTCATCCAACTCTTCTTTTCCCCTTCTAGTATAGCGACACTGGTGCCCACCAGCAGATGGTGGTTTGCCTTCACCCACAATGCCTGTGAACATTGTCTCCTGCGCAGTGCTAATCGGTCCTGACTGTCAGTGCAGGTGGGTCAGCTCCATCCTGAAAACAGACATTTAGGTAAAACTGCAGGTACTTTCTGCCTCTCTGTGTCACACTTCTTGTGACTGTGCTGTCATTGTCACACTTACCCAAGCCCAGGCCACCCCAAAACATTTCAGGAGGCAGACCAAGGTGTCAAAGTCACCAGCTTCATGCAGTGTGACTTGCCAGAGCCACTACTGTACTGATGTTGGAGGAAGTTGACAGAACTGTCCATTAACTTTAAATCTCACAGACCTGTCCGAGAACTTAGCTGTGCTGCGCCCCCTGCTATCATTTCTCCATTGCTCGTGGCTGAGTGTGTTGAGAGTCTCACACACTGCTTTTTTATGAGGTGAGTCCCACTCTGTAGTCTGGCTGGTCTCAGGCTTGCCATTCTTCCATCTTAGCCTTCCGAGAGCTAGGATGGAAGTTGAGCACAATGCCCAGCTGTAGGCGCCGCTGCTCATGGCATCCCAGGAGAGCATGTGAGTCACACAGGTGCTCTTATTGTCAGAGTCATGCCATCAGTACACAACTCACATATGGCTGCTGTGAACACCGTGGCTGGCAAAACAGGCTAACCGTTACGGGAAGCAGTCAGGGTGGATCTGTGGCCCCACCTTACAGGAAAAAGGTAACAATGAATGGCAGGAACCCCTGCTTTGAACCTTAGAACGTAAAGTCAACCCTCCGTGTGCAGCCTGTTATCTGAATCCCAAGAAGTAAAGTAGACAAAACATTGCATTGTTTTAGGCATCAAGGGTGTTTTAAAATGTTCAGGAAGATTTATGTGGATTCCTCCAGGCAAATACTGTATCATTATATAGAACTAACTTGAGCCTCTGCAGATGGTGGCATCTGAGGAGGGTCCTAGGACTCCCACCAGTGGTGCTCCTACCTTAACTGGGATGTTCAACTGGTAAAAAGAAAAGGGCTGGGGTGGGTTTCTTCAATTTCAAGTGCCAGCGGTCTTAGGATTGTGAAACTTTGTAAGGGAAAAAGCAGCGATCCTATTGCCAGCACTACCTGACAGGCAGGGGATGACCCAGCTTGTCACCTGTGTGCTCCCAGTCACTTCCTATCAGCTGTAACCCGCCTTAGTGAGGAAAAGGGGGCCTTGGAATTCAAAGCACCCATTTTTTCCTGCTATAAAACACAGGAATGCTGATGTGACTAGTCCCAGAAAGGAGGCTGGATCTGAGCCTCTACAGCTTCCTTGCGTTCCAGGACTCAGCGGAGAGAACTGTCTCCCCAGATTGAGAAGGGGCCAGGGAGCTGGTTATTTGCAGGAGTACTCTAGGCTGGGAGTCAAGTGTTCTTAACCAGGGATGACTTAGTTCTTCCTATCACACTTTCCAACTCCTAAGTTCTCTTCCAGCCACTTCCTTCCCACCCAAGGGAGAAGCAGCCCCATTTGGTTGGATGAGGCCTGCTACTTTGGCTTCTCTTTGGAAACTTGCCCTCTTTCTATCCTGCACAGGTATATCATGGTGACAATAAGTTTATAAGTGCAGAGCCAGACACTTGCTGCTTGTGTCACTTTGTTACTTGAACAAGGTCCTTTGTTCTCTGGGCCTCACTTTCCTCCTCAGGAAGCAGGAATAATTCCAACTTCCCAAGGAGGGTAAAAAGATCATCCTCTAGATTAGGTACCTGCTGTGGTACATGGGCAACATGGTCGCCCTCATTAGCACTGTAACCACAGACACTCTGCTTCTGAGTAGGTGCCCAGAGCATGTATGCGTCTGCCTTAGTCAGGTTCTTGTGTGGTACTGGCATTCTCCAGTTGTAGCCAGAACAGTGACATGTTGGAGGGTCAGAACTGGTCATCAGTTCCACCACCAGCTTCTGCCTTGCACTAAATGTTAATTGCTGAGGCACACCGGGTTCCTTGGCTCGAGTGTCCTTGCTGTGGGTATGTGGCTCAGCTGTCATCTCAGACCCCTCCAGAAAAACAAGGAGCACTCAGTGGTGGTGCATAGCCGTTTGGACTTGGGTGTTTTCCTGGCATGCCCACCCTAATTACACATACGGGTGGAATGCAGATTCTGCTTGGTGGGAGGCTGGAATCTTGGCAACACTTTGTAGTTACAAGTTGAGCACAAGAAGCTGGTGGCACGTTCATGCTTTAATGAAGCTGACAAGGGCTGCTGCTCTGCTCTTTACCTGCTGGAGCGAGTTTCCGAGGCTGGGAGGCAAAAGAAGCCCTAGTGGCCAAGGAGACCCAGAAAGGCCTCATGGGCGACAGGCCTCCTGCACTGTGTGCTGTAAACTGTTCTGCTTCTGTGACAGTGACACACGTTCACTCCTTTCATTCCGTATACACTAGGCAGTGGGGAACATCATGTGGTGAGTGGACTTCTTTTATCATGAATAAATCCTATGAAGCCTCCCTTCTCTACATTTTGTAGAGGAACCCAAAACTAAAGGCTCAGTGACTTGCCTGGATCACACAGCTAGATGACAGAACCAGAATTTTCATTTAAGCCTAAGTCTGGCTCTCTGGTTTCCATGACATTTTTACCACATGCAGTGGACAGACCTCAGCAGAGGAGTTTCCGGGGGCTGGGGGAGGGGAGGTCTGTCTAGTCAGACTTCCAAATTCACCCTTCTACATACATGTATAAACCAAGTGGCAGCCCCAAGGCCTGGCACTTTCAAAGTGATTCACCCTCGTGTAGAATTTAGATGCCATTTTTTCCCCTGGAGAGTGAGCCAGCCAGGAGCTCAGGCCCTGCTTGGCTCGGCTCACTCAGTCAGGCTCAGGCAGAGAAGGGGCAGATAAAGAGGGCTGTGGCTGGCCTTTGTGAAGCTTAGCTTGGTCTATAAGCTACAAGTGATGAGACCCAGCCCTTATATAAGGGACTTGGCTTTGTTATGGCCCAGTAGTCACTAGCCTCTCTTTGTTTTGCAGCTTGGGAAGCTACTGTTAGGGAGTTTTATAGGCAAGGTGTGGAGGTCTGGGTGAGAAGTCACCTAGCCTACCATCCCCTGAGAGTTAAGTGGGAAGGAGGACTAGCAGGCGGCTATTCTGCCTGCGGAGGCCTCTAATCAGACTTTCTCAGGCTAAACAGTGAAGACTTACCTGGGAGTGACTACGATACTCCCTAGTCTGCCAAGCTCGGAGTAAATGGGGTATATGAGCAGCTTGTGCTGATACCTAGTCTTGCAGCTGGCCCAGCAAGCTAACCAAAATGAGCTGATGTGCCAGGCTAAGGTTCCATCTGTGAAGTTGCTGCACTGCCTTCCTGTGGGACTATGCACACACCAGGGCTCCATGTGCTCTTGCAGCCCTTTTAAGAGAAATGAAAAGTGGCTCAAAAGGACCCTTTGGCTGGTCATGTTCCACATGCCTTTAATCCCAGCGCTCAGGAAGCAGAAATAGGAGGCCATCCTGAGACTAGTAAATTCCAGGTCAGCCTGGGCTAGAGCAAGACAAAACCAAACTGCCTCAAAAAAAACAAACAAACAAAAAACAAACAAACTTTTTCATCATTTCTTGGGCCATAGAAACTGGGGGCAGAGGAGTCCTTTCCTTACTACTGCTTCCACCATATACATGATAGCTCCTGAGCTTGCAAAACCCCTGGAAGTGAACTTCCTGGTGCCATCTACTTCTGGTAGGGCACTAGGCATAAGGACTGGCCTGGGAGGTAGGAACTGCTAGTGTCAGCTTGTGCAGGGAAGCCCCTTGCAAAACTAAGGGGGCTCTGGATGCATTGGGACACATAGGTGTGGGGTTAGCCAAACTCCCACCCACATTATGCCTTTCTGGCAGGGCTGGCACACTTCTTGCATGTTACCGTGTCTCTGCAAAGGTCATGGTTGGGGCTGTGAAATTGTTCAACAGTATCTGTAGAGCCATATAAAGGGAGGTAGAAACCTGGTGTTCAGTAGAAATGTTTGCTGTTTCTGGTCACATCAGCCTAGGTCAAAAGGCCTGACGGGCTGCAGAGAATGCAACCAAAAGATCCCTGTTTGACTCTCCAGGACCCATGTAAACCAGATACACAAGATGGCACATACCTGTGGAGTTCATTTGCAGTGGCTGGAGGCCCAGGTATGCCCATTCTCTCTCTCTCAAATAAATAAAAATAGAAATTAAAAAAAAAAAGGCCTGACTGGAACTCCAGGAGAGAATAAAAAGGAGACAGTGTTGTGAGAGAAAGTAGGGAATGGGGAAGAGGGTTGGGGCTAGGCTCATTAAGCGGGGTATTGTTGAGAGTGGGGTGCAGCAGAAAGCAGACAGACAAACTTATACAGGATCCTGGTGCCAAAGACAAAGAGATGGAAGAAGCAGATGGCAGCAAGGGCTGTTCAGCTGCAGTAGGAAGAAACTCAGGACCAAGAGGAAGGGGTCAGCCTGTTTTGGCTGGGCCCAAGACAGGGCTCCCAGAGACACTGGTGTGGCTTGTGCATTCCCGAGGATATGTGAGTGTATGTGGGTGCCATGTCCCATACTGGTTTCACAGGAGCCACCACAAATGATAGGAATGCTTGTCTCCGTGTACAGGGGATCACACCAACCCTGTATGTCTGCAGGGGAATGGGTCTATTAGTTTTCTTTTTCAGATCAGCAAGTCTGTGAGTCCCAGCTAAGGAAAGAGCTGACAGACACAGGGACGTTTGAAGCTCTTTTATTACCCTGAGTGTTGACAAGTAGAACACAGCATGTATTAAAAGGAAAAAAAAGCAGGGGCTGGAGAGATGGTTTAGCAGTTAAGACACTTGCCTACAAAGCCTAAGAACACATGTTTGAATCTCCATGTCCCACATAGCCAGATGCACAGTGGCACAGGCATGCAGTGTCATACATGTGCACAAGGGGGTGCATGCGTCTGGAGTTCATTCACAGCCGCTGAAAGGCCCTGGTACACCCGTTCTCTCCCTCTCTGTCAAAAAAGAAAGAAATGAACCAGGTGGGCTGGAGAGATGGCCTAGTGGTTAAGGTGCTTGCCTGCAAAGCTAAAGGATTCCCGCATAAGCCAGATGTACAAGGTGGCACGTGTGTCTGGAGTTTGTTTGCAGTGGCTGGAGGCCCTGGCCTGCCTGTTGTCTTTTACTTTATCTGCCCCTCTTTCTCAAATAAATAAAATTTTTAAAAGTATTTTAAAAAATGGAGCAGGACAGCCGGGCGTGGTGGCGCACGCCTTTAATCCCAGCACTCGGGAGGCAGAGGTAGGAGGATCGCGAGAGTTCGAGGCCACCCTGAGACTACATAGTGAATTCCAGGTCAGCCTGAGCCAGAGTGAGACCCTAACTCGAAAAACCAAAAAAAAAAAAAAAAATGGAGCAGGAATTGGGTGCAGACCATGACACAAAGTATGCACCAGAGATACGCCCCTTTTTGCAGCTACTTAGAAAAAGCCAGTTATGATTGTAAAAATTTTATTCTCTTTAATAATAATTCCACTAAAATTATACAAAGTACATTCAATACTTGAGTGGGGATGAGACGGGGTGGGGGTGGGGGTTGATGGAGAGGAAGCCAGTTTGGCCTGGAAGCATCATTTAGTTGACTCCGACAAAGGAAGCCCAGCTGGGCTGGGGGAAGTTGGGGGTGGAGGTCCGGTTGTAAAAAATAAAAATGTGGACTGGTAAAAAAAGGCCACCCACAAAGAAGGAGGGTGAGCATGCACGTTCCTGGGGAGGCTGGGGGCTCAGCCGGCATGCTGCTGCTGGGCGCCAATCAGGCAGGCTCCGAGTTGGTGGGGGGCAGGTTTTTATGCTTGAAATACTGCACAACTTGTTGGGGCAGCTCTGCCAGCACGGCTTTGGCCAGAGTCTCTTTTGCCGCCTACAGAGTCAAGGTGGAGAGAAGAGGAGAGAGAATGATTAATGCCCAGAAGTTAGGAGACACACCATGCCCAGACAGCTGTGATGGCAGGGGGTCCATGAAGGAGGTCATTAGGACTGAGGGTCAGGACCATCTGAAACTGGTGGCCCTCATCTCAGCCAGAATGCCACCTAAAGTAGCTGCCTTGATCAGGCTGGGAGTGTTTGTACTTGGCGGGAAGGATCTCTTGAGCATCACTGGGACGAGCCACAGTGCCTGCTCACTGACCGTCACTGTCTCAGGTAGGAACACATGACTGATGCCCACTTCTTGTCCTCGGGGATCCAGTGCTTCAGGAAGAGCAAAATCATCTCAAGCAAACCCAAGGAGCATCAAGTAGACACGGTGAGGCTGGCTCCTGGGATCTGAGCCCGGCACCTCAGAGGCTTCATTCACAGCCTCCCTCCCAGCTTCCTTCTTCCCAGCTGCAGAATGAGGGGGCTGTCTGCATGGGATGGACTGGAAGCCTCCAGCTCTGGGCCTGTGCCCTACCCCTATGCCTCCAATTCTGTGCCCATGAAGGTAGATTTGGTCTCACCCACAACACCCTGCCCCATGCCCAGGTTCCCTCAGCTTGTGGAAGCAGCAAGTGCCCACCAGGTCACAACGTCCTTGTCTGGGACAAGGCTAATAGCACCTACACATCATTGGCCCCCAGAAGCCAATGGAGCAGAGGGACAAGCCAAATGTTCATTCCAAGTTGAGCCATGGCTGCCAGCTCTAGGCCCACCAATCTCAGCCAGGACCCACACTCACGTTGCGGAACTCTCGGAAGGGCACGAACTGCACGATGTCACGAGCTGCTTCCTCGCCTGTGTGTGAGCGCAGCCTGCGGCTATCCCCGTCCAAGAACTCCATGGCTGCAAAGTCAGCATTGCCCACGCCCACAATGATAATGGACATGGGCAGCTTGGAAGCCTGCACCACAGCATGTCGTGTTTCCTCCATGTCACTGATGACCCCGTCCGTGATGATGAGGAGGATGAAGTACTGCTGCAGGGAAGGATAAGCCTGGCACTGAGCAGTGCCCAAGACCCATACCCTCCTTTCCAAGCCCCCATATTCCTAAGGCAGGAGGAGGTGGTCTGCCCATGAGCTGTGTGTCATCTTTGACTCCCCCGTTCTGGCTCTGGGCCTCTGATTAGACTCATTCTACCTCAGTTTCTTCACCTGTAAGCTGAGAGTTGTGGCTCAAAAGAACTAGGGGTGGGCTGGAGAGATAGTTTAGTGGTTAAGGCACTTGCCTGCAAGGCCAAAGGACCCAGGTTCAATTCCCCAGGACCCATGTTAGCCAGATGCTCAAGGTAGTGATTCATTTGGAGTTTGCAGAGGCTACAGGCCCTGGTGCATCCATTCATTCTCTCAAATAAACAAAATACTAAAAAAAGAACTAGGGGTTTGGGTATAGCTCAGCCAGTAAAACATTGGTGTTTAGACACAGCAACACCCATGTAAGTGCCAGGCAGGTGTGGCAGCCTTCTTGTAATCCCAGTGCTTGGGAGGCACAGATAGGACCCCTGGGCTAGCTAGACTAGCTGGATGAGCGAGCTCTGGATTCAAGTAAGAGGCCCCGTCCTAAAAAATAATGTGCAGAGTGATCAAGGAAGACTCAAAGCCAATCTGTCCTCCAGGTAAGTGCATGCACACACACATGTACACACACACACACACACACAGATACTAAGGCTGGTGTGTGCAAAAGCTGTCAGCTGTGTTCCTGACTGGCTCAGGCTAGGGAACAAACACATTTTGGCCTCCAGCCTTGGGGCCAGCCTCCCTCTCCAGCTCTCCCAGGCAGGAATACCTGAGTCCATTCACACCCTACTTAGCACAGCAGGAAATGCCCAGCACATCTGAATTTGATAAACAAATGGATTTGGTTCATGTTCCAGCCATAGCATTCAGTCACTGATGGAAGCACTAAGAGTGGTATGCCATGGTATTCCCATTCCATGCACTGTGCCTAATGAGGTAGCCTTAGTGTGGACTGGTGTCTTGGGCCTCACTGACTCTTCCCCCATCAACAGAAGCTCCAGGCTTCTGGCAGCAATGGGCTCCAGCTGGACCCTAATACGATTGTATATATGCGGTTTCTTACTGTTACCCTCTCCTTATGGCAAATGACACTAACTTTTTAATAGTTCCTTAAGAATTATTTCAGCTTAAACATTGAATAATGAACATGGGTGACCTGAGGATGAAGTACTTATGGCGATGACTGTGGAGAGGTGGGTTGAGCTCAGGAGGCTCACAGGACAATCCTGCAAACAGACCCAGGATTCTGAGCTGGCTGGCAGCATATCTCCACCTCAGCTATGCCCCAGGTGCCCTTTGGCCCTGTTTGGAGAAAGGTTTTTTCTTCAACCCATGGAATAAACAAAATGAGCTCTTATGTTGACTCACCCTTGGGGGCTTCTATCTTCTAAGATAACTCTCTGATTGTTATTGATGAGAAGGCTACAGAGCTAAGGTTGTCTCTTGATGACCCTGGACAACTTCTCCCCCAGCAAAACTATGTGCTCACTGGGGAACTTGCAGAAGCTACAAACTCAGTCCTCTGGGTAGCCCGCTCCTTTTCTATGTCCCCTAGTACAAACTGGAGGGCGGGGGGGGTGAGCTGGTAGAGACATGGGTGCCACCACCCTTCTCACTCCAAACTCCAGACAACTTGTGCACTGTGTCTTTAAGAGACCAATCTCTTGGCTGGGGATACCTGTTGCCATGGAGATGGCAGCCTGAATTCTGCAGTGGAGGGCTGCAGCTGCCAGCCCCCATCCCTGACTCTGGGGACCTTACTAGCACATCTAGACATCACTGTCCATTCCCTTCCATTAGCTGGCCCTCTTGCCCCACTTCTGTCCCTCCAGATTATGCACAGCAGTATTCCTGGGACACCCAGGCTTATAGGAGGGAGACTAGGAAGAGGCTTGGTGGTGAGGAAAGGAAGGAATGCTGGGCCTAATTGGCTTCTCAGTCAGGACTGGGACTCGTCTCTAAGGCCTATCTAGCTCAGTCCCCATGTGGCCTTCTTACACTCTTGCCATCAGCCTGCCATCTCAGGGACAGATAGGGCTCTGAAATACCCCAGGACTGTGGGTACCAGCAGAAAGGGCAAAGAATCCCTGAAAACACAGTAACCATGTTGGTAGACCAGTTCCTCTCACATTGTAAGTCCATTTGAAAGGTGACCAGAGGGGTTATAATGACTTGCTAAGACCTCATAACCCAGAACTGGCAGGGTCCAAATTCGAACACAAGTCTGGTTGACTCCAAAGTTGAGGTCCTCCTCTGTCACTGACTGCACCAGTAAACCTGGCAGGGAGAAGTTCCCCTGTTAGTCATTACCCAGCTGGTAGAGGCCTGAGGGCTGGGAGCACGGCCTGGAACACCACCTAGAGCCGGGCTATGGATCCTCACCTCTGGGCTATGGATGGGAAAGCTTGAAAGGTCCTGGGCTTCTTACCTGCCCTGGACAGAGCCATCTTGTCCTCAATCCTCAAAGATCCATCACCACTCCAGGGGTCCCCAGCCTAGCCCGCTGGGAGGGGACTGTTATAAATGGAGAACAGGAGGCAGGAAGGTAGGAAATGGCTCTGAGGTCCTGGTATCTCCAACTCCTTAGTCCCTTCAGCCTGGAATACCCTTCCCAGGCACAGACTCAAATGTCAAATCCTCTATGCCAAGAAGATGCAACCTGTCTGCTTTCACTGCCAGCAATGACCCACAGGAGGCTCCTCTTTCCCACATCCTGGGTGCCTGCTCCCAGAGAAGCCCACCACATACTGCATCTCAAGGGACTGGCGCCCCACCTAGGCCCAAGCAACAGCTACGCCATCAGGTCAAGCCACCAAGCCAGCACATTTCAAGGATAGACCATCTCACTGCTTCTCAGGTTTCTGGGACTGCCTGCCCACAGCTGCTTCCCCTAATGCATCTAGCTTATCGCTGGAGTTACAAGAAACCGACTGGACCGCAGTAATAATTCCAGGCAGAGCCAGGGGAAGCTGCACTCACTCCCAGCTCGTTTCAGCAAATTTGGCTGCCAGGGCTCTGGGCATGGGAATGGGAGACATTACCAGGATGCTGGCTGCTGGCCACCAACCAGGAATGGACCATGAAGAACAAGGGCCTTACTGGTCAAAGCAAAGGGCACCTTCAACCCACCCAAGCCTACTTAATACCCTCCAGAAAAATACCAAGTCTTCAATGGCTCCCAAGGCTCTGTGGGAATGGCCATCCTTTTCAATCTTACCTATCCTACAGCAGTCCTTTTGTATCACATCTTCCTTCAGGCATACCCACACAGTAGAGCCGTTCTGCTTGGAGATTCTCTCTCTCTTTCTCTCTCTTGAGGCTAACTCACAAGACCCAGTTTGGACACCTCTTTTCTAAGAATCACTCCTTCCTTGTGCCCTTTGTCAATGCTCTGTGTGGCCAGCCACCATAACAGGCTTAATCACACTGTATCATGGTGGCCTCCTGACCTAGCTCCTCACTTGCCCATGGGCCAGGCTTTGCTCACCGTGGTCTCTGGTGCTGTGCAGAAACACCCAGGAAAGACACACAGAGTGGATGAATGGAAGAGTGAGGCCTGCCTAGAGACACACCACCACCTGCTCTGTTTCCTGTACGTGGGTGTGCATGTGCATGTATGTGTGTGGGAATAGGGAGGGTGAAATCACACCAGATTCTTCAATACCAAAACACTGCTGAACAAAAGCATCAGACAACTTATCAAGTACGTCCTTTTTCTGGAGGCCTGTGCTCAGCATGACCAAATGCTAGCTTGAGAGATGCCCTTGGAAGTTTCTTTAACCGGCAAGCACTTACTGTGTACTGGGCACTGGGCCAAACAAAGTATATACCCATCTTCACAATGCTTGCAGAAGGCGGGTGCTGTTGTATGGGTGAGGAAAATGAAGTTGGTAACTTAAACGCCTTGTTCTGTCAAACAGCCAGGGAGGAGGGGAGATGAGACTTGAACCAGGTTCTCCAGAGCTTGCTACTGAGCCATCATGCGGCCCCATACCACTCCATTCATCAAAAGGGTGGAGGCAGATACTGAAGATGGCTGTATGCATTCCCAGAGCTCAGAGAGGGAGAGGAATAGGAATAGAGACCTCAGACCCCACTCTTGCAGCCAGAGATACTTAGAGATCATCTGAAGTCCCATCGCCTGGTGACAGAAGCGATCAGGGGCAGGGAACCAGGAGATGGCTTGGAGCACCACGTAAGACCAAAAGAGTGCCGGTGTCCAGGAAATCAGACCCGTGTCTGAGCTCAAGTTCTTTTACATAGCCGGCAGGGCAGGTTCTCACCTGGGGTCCTCACCAGATGTTCTCAAAACACAAAGCAACCTTCTTGGCCTTCCCTGGGCCCAAGTCTCCTCTCAACCTGGGGCTGAGCATCCTTCTTAGCCTTTCTTGGACCCTTGGTGCAGGGTTCTGCTGGCAAAGGTTGGACTTTGCTCAGCCTCCCCACCCAGGTGGCTTTTTTTTCTGGGGAGAAAAATGCAAGCCTATTCTCTCACTTTGAAAACAGGTTCAGGCAGCCAAAAGCCTGGGTGGTCGGAGCCTGGCACCCTAATGGGAGGGAATAAAGCTGAAAACTGCCTCTCGCTCTGTTCTCCAAGTAATTCTATCCTAGCACCTACAAGAACTCAAAAAAATGTCCCTGCTAGGCCTCACTGAGTAGATGCCCATTCAGGTTGCTTGGTCCTTACAGTGCTGTAGAAAAGCTTAGGCAAGGGAAGGGACTTGGCTCTCAGCTTCCAGTCAGGGACCTCTAGCTGAGGACCTGCTCCCACAAACACGGGCCACCTGCTCCTCCTTGCCTGTCCCCACCACACAGTGCTTTGTGTTTACTATTTCCTCTTTCCTGACCACAGTTCCCTGTACTCTGCTGGCTTGTCCCTCAAGACCTTTTGGTGATGGATGCGCTGGGATCACTGATGTCAATACCAACCCAGCCAGAGTGATCTGTACTCCTATGGCACAAACAGGACACTGGTTCACTGTGATTTGCCCCAGGCACATGTAGAGAGGTGGGACCTAAGATTGGGAGGGGAGGCGCTGTCCCCACAGGCCCTCCCCTGCCTCCAAGACAATCACAACAGGCTTACCCCTTCCTAGAATCAGCCCTATGTCTCCTTTGCGCTCCTGACCTCCTGCTCTTTCTGCTGCCACCTTAGGAGTCAACGTCTACTTCCCTGGCCTTCAGGTACCTCCCTCCTCTGGACAATGCTCTCCTTATTCATGGCCAAGGGCCCTTTCCTTTGGGAGAAGGGAAGTGGTGTGATCTGCATTATACAACTCTGAGGTGCACAAGGCATAGGACCCGAGGTACAACCTAACCCTGCCTACCCATGGAGCATTGTGCGCTTGCTGCTACTCACCCGGTGCTGGGCCGGGCTCAGAGAGGGGATGGTGAACACACCGAGCCCTGGCCTGTGTGCCCAAATCCGAAGCCAAGCAGATGCAGAGCCTGTGACCAAGAGGCTGCTGAGTAGCATCAGAGGCAAGATGGCCATGGACAGAGGTGGGAGGTGGTCATTGAGAGGGTCTCTAGGGGATGGCCCTGTAGGGCCAGTGAGAAGCCATGCAGTCTGGGAAGCTAGGCAGAGGCTCTGCTTGGCATGTCCAAGGAATGTGGAGGAAGTGGCAGGTGGACGAGGAGAGGCCAGCCACAGAGGTGGCATGGAGGGATTCCACCTGCCGGGGCATGAGTGGGAGGGGCAGTGCGGTATCCAGTGATAGATGGTCGTGGCAAAGGACATTTGAAATAATATTTTGGAGTGGAATGGAAAGGACATTCTAGAAGGGGACTTCAGTAACCCTTTTCTTTCAGTGGAGGTAGAAGCTGAGTGTTGGAGTGGTCTCCTGTTGGATGGGAAGGGGCGTAGTCAGGAGGGAAATGGACCCCAGAACTGAGTGCCCATCTCCTATTCTTGCTAACCAGTTAGGTCCCATCAGCCTCTGGATAGCTATCCAATACAGAGCAGGAGACATTAGAGATACTGTCCTTAGGGCAGCCAAGAGGACTTTTAACTAATGCTGCACAGGGAAGCCTGGGCGTGTTACTGTGGGCAAGGTGTGCAAGGTGCTTCAATCCTGGCACCTGGCCCTTGTGGATGTCTCTGACTGGAGACTGGAGCTTGGCAGTGTGTGGGGGGGGGGGCGGGGGGAGGGTGATGTAGGGAAGGACCTGGGAAGCAGATGCCCAGGGTGGCCACCTGCCATATGTTGCAGATACCACACTATAGCCTCAGCAACCTCAAGCCAGACCAGTGTGACTCTAGCTTTGTCACGGAGTCCTGGTCCAGTGACAGTTTGTAGTCTTCTGTGTGAGGCAGCAGCTGCTCTAACAGGGCTTGGATGGTCCTAAAAGCTCAAGACATGGGCCTCAGGGGTGTAGGAGGAATCAGCGCCCCAAATCACAATCCCACTTCTTTTGGTTTATTTTGTTTTTCAAGGCAGATTCTCCTGCTAGCTCAGGCTGACCCGGAATTCACTATGTAGTCTCAGGCTGGCCTCAAACTCACGGCGATCCTCCTACCTCTGCCTCCCGAGTGCTGGGATTAAAGGTGTGCGCCACCACGCCTGGCTCAGCCCCACTTCTTTCACCACACAAGTGATGCTGCTCTTCCAAAGGGGGCTCCAGGAAGCCAGGGTCCTTCCTTATCTAATCTCCTCAGAACCAGGTGGAGGGCAACCCAGACAGACACTGTGCCTCACCTGGACATACAGCCAGGCACAGATGCAGAATATCCCACTTGCCAGTCCCGTGGAGCATAGGAGGAAAGCAGTCTCCCTCTTGCCAAGCAGGGTGCCCAGCCATTGCTAGCCCGATTCTGGCATTCACATGCCCCTACTGCCCCTGCTACCTACTCACCGTAGCTGTGCGCTGCTGTGTGGCCTGGGCTGCAAACCTGGCCACGTGGTTGACAATGGGGGAGAAATTGGTGGGACCATAGAAGCGGATATGGGGCAGGCAAGCTGAGTATGCCTGGGCAATGCCATCGACACCTGTGGAAGAGGTCTTGGTGAGTCTGGTGCCCCACCCCACCCACGTTCATCCCGCTGCTGAAAAAGCATCGGCTTGATGCCTGCACAGAACGGCTCTGCTGTGGCCAGCATGACCCTGTGAAGCTCGCAAGGGCAGAAAGCCTGACTGGAGACTGACAGGCCTGGGTTAGCATCCTGATCTGTCGCTTCTGCCCATGGGCCTGGGGCAAGTTGTTTAGTCTTCCTGAGCCTGCTTCTTGTGAGTGAGTGCCAGAGAAGGGTCTGGTGAGGCTGGTGATAACACAGGAAGCCATCTGGAGGTCCAAACTGCACAGTCCATGGTGTCTGCATCAGTGCGGGTGGGGCTGACACAGATCCTTACACACCAGATGCTCTGAAAATAGCTGCTCTCATATGCCCACCAACTCCTCATGAGCCCGTGCTCCTGCCTGGAAGACCACTAGGCCAGGGCTGAAGCGGACCACCTTGAACTTGGACATGATGTCTCTGGACACTTAGCCAGACCAGACAGAGCCCAGAGGGCGCACAGGGCTACATTCTGGCCAAGGGCTGCCCATGCTTTACAAGTCGCAGCCACAGTCCCAAGGTGGACTTCCTTCCCTGTGGAATGCAACCTGGGCCAGTGTGGCGGTTTGATTAAGGTGCCCCCCATCAACTTAGGTGTTCTGGATGCTAGGTTTCCCAGCTGATGGCAATTGGAAATTAAAGCCTCCTGGAGGCAATATATTGTTGGGGGCAGGCTTATGGGTATTATAGCCAGTTTCCCCTTGCCAGTATTTGGCACACTCTCTTGTTCCTGTTGTCCACTTATGTGGGCCAGGGGGTGATGTCCACTCTCTGCTCATGCCATCGTTTTCCCTTACCATCATGGAGCTTCCCCCACCACACCCGTCAAGTGCGTAAACCAAAATAAACCTCTCTTCCCACAAGCTGCTCTTGGTTGGGTGATTTCTACCCACAATGCAAACCTGACTGCAACAATAAAGTGGTACCGAGGAGTGGGATTGCTGCTAGACACCTGTGTGGCTCTGGCCTTTTGGAGCTGATTTTCAAGAGGAATGTGGAAGGATTTTAAACCTTGGCCTAAGAGAAGCTTTGCAGTGCTGTAAGTACAGCTTGATGGACTATTCTGGTCAGAGTTGAAAGACCTGAATGCAGTAAGAACGATGGACTATAAGGTTTGGCTTATGAGGGTGAGAAAGAGCTTTACTTGTACTGGGCTGTTTGTATGAGAAGCTTGCTGTTATGCCTCTGTCCTGAGAAGTTGTGCAGGGTTGCTTTGCATAGAAATGAACTGGTGTGAGCTGAGGGATATGGCACAGAAAAAATGAAATCTTTGGGTCTAAACTGCTGCCCGTTCACCTGCAAATTGTTTGAGACAACAACTACTGAGATTGGGCCAGCTGACTGCACTGGGACAACAGGAAGAATGTAGACTTTTTTTTCAAGGGACCTGAGTGCTCAAGGAGTGTCCTGCTCTTTCAAAGCCTGCTTTATTCCCCCCTTGATTAACAAACTGGCACCCCACCTAATATTGTGGAGTATAAGAAATGCAGGAAAGAGAGGGTCATTGAGTTTGGAACACAGTCTTGTGTTTTGGAAATGGCCACGGGCAAAGTGAAGCAGGTTTGCTGGTTGCCTGCATGGAGACCCCATGGGACCATGAGGATGAACCTTGGATTTCAGTGGAGACCCAGTGGAGATGCCAGGACCACGAGATGGCTGCTAAGGAATGCTGCCTGCCCAGGATGAAGTTTTCCAGGACTGTGAGTAGCCTAGCTGGAGGGGTGGAATTGGAATGCCAGAGACTTGTTGCTGCTTAGAATTATCGAACTTCGAGACTTGTTACTGGCTAGAGTTGTTGGACTTGATGCTACAGAGTTTGATCTTTGCTCTGGTTATTTTAAATCTCCCATTGGCTGAATATTTCTTTGCTATGCCCAATGCCATCTTTTGCAGTGTGTTTATCCTGTGCCATTATGGGGTTTTTTTCTTTTTGAGGTTATTTTTTGGTATGATGGCTCAGTTAAAAGACCTTGGATTAGGGCTGGAGAGATGCCTTAGTGGTTAAGTGCTTGACTGTGAAGCCTAAAGACCCTGGTTCGAGGCTTGACTCCCCAGGACCCACAGCCAGATGCACAAGGGGGCGCACACATCTGGAGTTCATTTGCAGTGGCTGGAGGCCCTGGCATGCCCATTCTCTCTCTCTCTTTCTCTCTCTCTCTCATTCTCTGCCTTTTTCCCTGTCTCTCTCAAAAAAAAAAAAAAAAAAAAAGGACCTTGGATTATGGGGATGTATGAACATCATTGGAATTGATAACTATGGGGATTTTTAAAGTTGGATAAATATATTACATTATGTATGGTTATCAGTTTATAGTGGTCAGGGGTGGAAGTTGGTGGTTTGATTCAGGTGTCCCCCATAAACTTAGGTGGTCTGGATGTTAGGTTCCCCAGCTGATGGCAATTGGAAATTAAAGCCTCCTGGAGGCGGTGTATTGTTGGGGTCAGGCTTATGGGTTTACTGCCAGTTTCCCATTGCCAGTGTTTGGCATACTCTCTTGTTCCTGTTATCCACTTACATGGCCCTGGGGGTGATGTCTACCCTCTGCTCATGCCATCGTTTTCCCTGCCATCATGGAGCTTTCCCTTGAGCCTGTAAGCCAAAATAAACCTCTTTCTTCCTATAAGCTGCTCTTGGTTGTGTGATTTCTACCAGCAATGCAAACCTGACTGCCACAGCTAGTCTTGGGAAGGAGGTTGCCGCCTCTTCCATGCCCTCCTGTGTCCCCCTCTTTGTCCTGAGAGGTGGGGGTGAATCAAGATCCTATATTCACTCCCAGCTTCTGTGCCAGGCCACCCTTCCTCTTTAGCGAAGGAGAAAGGCAGGCAGGAGGCAAGAGCAGGTGTGTGATGCTCACTTCCCACCACGGTTTACACAGGGCTTCATCAAATGCTTCCCCAGACTCTCACCGGTACCCTTCCACCTGGGAAAGTGAGCTAGGCAAGGATCATGCCTCCCTAGGACAGGTAAGGGGGGAATGGCTCAGAGAAGGGCAGTGACTTCTCTAAGGCCTATCACCAAGAACAAGCAGCAGCTGGCTTTGAACCCTGGACTACAAAACTCCAAACTCCGTTCCTTCTCACCTGTCATTCTCAGCAAGTGTGACACGGAGGGGACAGAAAAGACTGAACTAGAACCTTGCCCCTCCCTCTACGGAGACAGATGGAGGTCACTCACCTGAGCAGAAGGGATTGGTGGGATTGAAGTTGATGGCAAACTCATGGGACACCTGGAACGCAGAGGACACAGTGAAGGGCAGCCTCCTACCCCATACCCAGCCCTAGCCTTAGCCCGTGCCAGGCTGGCCCCCGGAGGCTTCATACTTCTACTCCACGCATCCCACACTGCTTCCTTCTCTCAACAGGGAAATGGAGGCCTTCCATGTTACCCCCTTCCATGTCCTTTGTGGGATCCAGGCTGCCTGAGCACCCTCTCCCTGCCGAGACAGCCCAAGTGAGACAGAGATGTCCCTGGAGCACAGGGAATGCCCACCCCCTGTCTCCACTCTCTGGCTGGCTGCTCAGAACTGAACTGGAAATAAGGCTGTGTGATGAGGCTAAGTGGGTAGCCCATGGACCTGTGCGGATTCCCTAGGGGATTGGTCCTGTGTCCCTGCCACCAGCCCTGGCACCCAGCCCGGGGGCATCAGTGAAAGCTGATTTCACATGCTCCAGCGCCAACCTGGATCTGCTCAGGCCATGTCCCTAATACACTCTTGTCCATACACAAAGACTTCACACCAGGTGCTGGACATAGCAAGAAGGAACCAAGTGCCTTCCCCCAACAATCACAAGTAAATCACAGTGCTTTACTGAGCGGATGGTGCCTGCCTAGAGTAGAGAGGAGACCCTCGTGTGAGCATGGGCTGGCCAAGGCAGGCTCCCCTGGTGGGTGAAACCAGGGAAAGAGGCAACCAGCTGGGTGAAGGGCATATGAAAGGGCCTTGAGGTAGGAGGGGAAAGAGAAAGAAAAGATCATGGGACAAAGAGTAAGGGGGCAGACTGAGAAAGGCCCAAGGCTGAGTGGGCCCTGCCTGGCACGCTCTGACAGTAGGTGATGAGAGACCAAGCACCACTAGGCACCACTTGGATGCGTAGCCTGGTCAAGCACCAGCCTTTTCAGAGTTGCCCTGTGACATTTCCAAGGAGGTCTCTGCTCAAGAAAACATCTCTTTCAGCTGAGTTCTTTGGAAGCTGGCTGGTGTCCTAGCAACAGGCTCATGCTGGGCCTAGCTGCCAGCTCACTCTGCATCCCCGGTGTGGAATCTGTGCTCACTCGGGTCTCAGCCTTAGTCCCAGAGTCAGGCCTCACTCCCTCCATGCAGAGCCAGGATGTCTAGTGCTCCTATCCTGGTCCCAGAACCACTCCCTGAATCCCTAGATCACCACTGTCTACCCTAGGGACCAGAGAGGACACAAGGTCAGACTCATGCTGAAAACAGAATTCAGCACAGCAGGCAGACCAGAGGGCCCTGGCTGAGCTTGGCGTGCCTGAGGTGCCGGGCCCGCGAATGATCCTCCAACTGGGAGCCCACGCCCCTGTGGCTAAGGTAACATCGAGCAAGTGATATTGAGGCTCCATGCCTCAGCTTTTCCACCCATAAACAGGACCATGTGATCTGGCCCTGGCTGCGGAGAGCTAGCTCTTCTGGCCTTCACATAGCTCAGTGACTTCCCAAGATGGGCCATCCAATGTCCCCTGCTAGACTAAGTGAGGTCACCTGTCTCACCTGGGCTCTCCATCAGTACCTACAATCCCTCTCTCCCCCACCTCTGCATCCTGGCTCTTTCATAGCATCTGAGACCCCTCTGCCCTGGTCTTCAGCCCTGCCAGTATCTTGCACATCATTGGTCCTGGGCCCAGCTGGGTTCTCCACAATCGTGACTCTCACCATTGTGACTGGCTGCTGCCGAAAAGGTTGAGGCATGAGTCTGAGGGTCCCTTCTTCCTTCCCTGTGTGTGACTGAGACTCACTGATCACTCAGTTCTCAATGCAACCCAATTGCTCAGCCTCCTCCACCATGAAAAACAGAGTAAGACTGGCCTCTTCAGTTTCAGTGAGAATTAAAGCTGGCAAAGCTGGCAGTGCTGTTTCTAGAACACTCCAAGGACCTAGTAAGGCTGTTTCTTGTCTGACTTTCATGGCATCCAAGGTGTGCTGTGCTCACTCCCTGGACTTTCCCCTCCCCCAATTCCTTCTGACTCAGTTCTACCTTCCTCGCTGGCTTTGTGTGTCTTGACCTCTCCTTCTCACTCAACAGAGTTGTGTCCTGGCCCTATGGCCAGTGTTTACCCCTCCATTCTAAGCTCCTAACCATCTTCTGCCTTCCTCCCAGCCTCCCTCCCCATGACCACATCCCTTCTCCAATCTAAAGGCAGTATCTGCCACCTGAATGACCAGCTGGACAGCTGTGGCCTTCTTGGCCAGCACCCATTTGGTCAGTAGCCCTGTCAATACTGCTCATTCCAGCCCCCTGCCTCCTCCAGAAAGTCTTCTCTGATGCCCCCAGGCTGGGCTGGGCCTCCTCCCCAGGCTCCCCCAAGCCTGTACTGCCCATCTCAGCACCTATGACACTGCCTATCTTCAGGGATGGCTGACAGAAGGCCCAGTTAGGTCTGAATTTCAAATCAACAATGAGTGACTGTTAGAATTAGGCCCTGTGTAATTTTCGGCATATGCTTACATGTAAGAAATTGCTGTATGGGGCTGAAGAGATGGCACAGTGGTTAAGGTGCTTGCCTGCAAAACCTAACGACCTGGGTTCAATTTCCCAGTGCCCATGTAAAGACAGATGCACAAGGTGGCACATGCATTTGGAGTCCATCTGCAGTGGCTAGAGGCCCTGGTGTGCCCCTTCTCCCTCTATCTGCACACCTCTCTCTCTGTTAAATAAACAATTTATTTTTTCGTTTATTTTTTTTTTAAATTTATTTGAGAGCAACAGACAGAGAGAGAAAGAGGCAGATAGAGGGAGAGAAAGAGAATGGGCGCGCCAGGGTCTTCAGCCACTGCAAACGAACTCCAGACGTGTGCACCCCCTTGTGCATCTGGCTAATGTGGGTCCTGGGGAACCGAGCCTCGAACCAGGGTCCTTAGGCTTCATAGGCAAGTGCTTAACTGCTAAGTCATTTCTCCAGCCCTAAATAAACTATTTTAAAACTGTATTAGATCGCTATATATAATATGCTAATGTGATTAGGAATAGTGGGACAAGGCTACGTTCACTGACCCCCCCCAACTATCATCCCTACTTAACATGGGCTTCAGGGTGGTAACGTGCTGTGCCCTCAGAGCAGCGGTGCCTATAGGAGGAACAAACCTAAGACACGAGTGTGGTCTGGGGTAAATGCACAGTCCACGGAGCACCAGAGCCCTCCAACCTGCTTCCAGGGTCCTCACCCTCACCCCATCTCAACCAAAATAAAGCTGGATCTATCTGTTTTACTCACCTTCCAGTCTGGCGGTAGCTGGGCCCCAAACCCCAGAGCAGGAAACATCTTATCACTGGCCAGACAAAGAGAATACGTTAGACATTTGGATAGGGTCCCACCCACTACACTCCCCCATCCTGACTCAGGCATGGGCCACTTCTAGTGCCTCCAGGGACAGAGAAGAATAGCTCCTCTCTCTAGGAAAAGCACTATTAGAGCAATCCCCTTAAGACCAAGCCCACCTCTGGGTAGCTGGTGAGCTCACAGCCGACATATGTGTACCAGGGCAGACATGGCTAATCAATAGCAGCACTGCTGATCGATGAGCCTGGACACAGCCTCTAGGGCCTTCTCCAAGACCCCAGGCAGCTAGTGAACCAAGGTCATGAATGTACTGGCTTCAGGTCCCAACTTACTGTCTTTTGGTTTGGGGGTGTTTTTGTTTTGTTTTGTTTTATTTTGTGTTTGGCTTTACCAGGTAGGGTCTTACTCTAGCCCAGGCTGACCTGGAATTCACTATGTAGTCTCAGGCTGGCTTCAAACTCACAGCGATTCTACCTTGGCCTCCTGGATGCTGGAATTAAAACCACCACACCTGGCCCAACTTCCTGTTTCTAGCTGGGAGAAATGCTCCTAAGATGACCCAGATTTGCCAACGAGGTCCCTCCATCTTCAGCTCTGAAGCCCAGTTCCATCTTCTTCTACCTGTCTCTCACACCACCCCAAGCCTGGCCACTGGTCACTTGCAGTTCCTCAAACACACAGAACTTTACTGCCTCAACTTCAATTCTGTTACACTTCACAAAAAAATAGCTCTCCCCAGGTTGACCCCTAAGAAATCCCTACTCATCCTCTGGGGCAACAACCTCTTACTCTGGGAACTGATGGTCCCTGAGACCCCACAATGCCTCTTGTGTCCTCCCATAGCTTCTGCTTCACACATAAACAAGTGTCTCAGAGCGCCTGTGATTTCTTTTTCCCCTCTTTCTAGTTAAGAATTCCCTGCCTCATTTGTCCACTTATTCAGCATCTACTTAGCAGAGCCCCTCTGGCTTCCTCATGGAGGACAAGCTGTCATGGGCCAGGGCAGAGCTGGGAGACTGGTGCAAGAAGTTGGGCAAGAGGCAATGGTGGCTCCAACTCTATCCTGAGCACTCTGGGGCCTTGCTTAGTGAAGGGCCTGGTGACCAGGTGGACACAGGTTCCCTGCCGCAGGAGCACCTCCATTCGCCCACGGGCCTTCCCCTACTCTGCATGTTGTCCCTCTCTTAATGTGGTCTGGAGACACAGCTTCAGGCTCAAATCACATGAAGTCAGACACCATCAGACACTGGGATATATATTAGGCTGGAGAGATTGCTCAGTGGTTAGGCCTTAGGCCTGTGAAGCCTAAGGACCCCCATTCGAGGTTTGATTCCCCAGTACCCACGTTAGCCAGAGGCACAAGGGAGCACACGTGTCTGGAGTTCATATGCAGTAGCTGGAAGTCCTGGTGTGCCCATTCTCTCTCTCTCTGTCGCTCTCAAATAAATAAATAAAAATAAAAACAAAAAATTATGTCCCCTTGATCTGTGCATTTGGACATTTTTCGGGTCCCACCCAGGCCTCTATTTCCCCAGCTGTAAGCAGAGGCTACAGTAGTAGCAACTGAGTTTCATCACCCACGCTAACTCACTTCCTCATTGGCTGTGTGGTGTGCCATGTGCAGAAGGATCTCAGTTTGAATCTGGGCTTGGCAAGTAAAAGTGCAGCAATCTACTAGCAATGTCTGCCATAGACAAAGGAAGAGGTAATAACTGTGTGTACTACTTGCTCAGTATTCCTAAGCTTACAGATTCCACGTGGGGTCCCTTCTAGCTCTACCAAGCTAAGCTTTCCAGCCAGCATTTAGCGTCCTCTCCAAGCATACCTGTCATAGTCCTGAATGATCTGTCCCACTGCCCAGATGGCTGACAGGTATTCGTTGGTGCCCATGGGGTTGATATAGTGCAGAGAAGAAGGGTCAAGGGGATTGCCGTTGGAGGCTGTGAAGTCTATTCCAACCTGCAGAGGAAGGAGAAAGGTCACCCACTGTGGCCACCCACCTCAGCTTTCTACCCCAGTCCTACGGAATCAGGAGAGGATTAGGGGACATCAGAAGCCCACTTAGTTCCCAACCCCAATTATTCAGATGGTCTGAAACCCAGAAGAATCTCATTGTACCACTCTTCTGTTTTGATGCCACCCTACTGCCCATGGCTCCCTAGTGCCCATGCATTAAGTTCACTGCTTAGACCCTGCCACAAGGCTAACTTACAGCCCTGCATTCTCTCTCCTCACCATCCCTGCGCATACATTCAGTGGCTCCCATTTCCTTGCTTTTATTCATGAGGTTCCCTGGCCTGACTAGCCAGGCTCTCTTTTCTGTCTGCCTCTTTCAGTCCCCACACTCTGAAGGCCTCTGCCCTAAGAAGCCATACCAAATCTTCAGCCCTAACCCCAGCCCTCTCCCACTGTCCCCCCAGATACCCAGGGGCCAGGCAAGGGCTCCATACACCCCTGCGATGCCTCCACCCCACTGAGACCTAATGTGGTGGTAGAAGGATGAGGGGAGTGAGCAGAGAGAAGTACGAGACCCCTGGAATGGGAACCAAGAGCTGAGCAGCCCAGTTCTGTGATGGGTGCACATGGCAGCCATGGGCTGAGGGGCCTTCATCCTGATTGGCATTCACTGTGTGCCAGGAGCTGTGTGGCAAGCTGAGGCTGGGATGGAAACAAAATGTGTAGAGGGCTGAAGTTTATGGAACTTATAGTCTGGGTGGTGGGTACAATGGGGACGTGTGGAAATAGGTCAAAGGACAGGGAAGCACCAGGTTCTTTGAAAAGGTGGCAGAAACGAACCATGGCACAAAGCCCTCGGATGGGTAGGGTACCACTAGGAATGACACAACTGGAATGAGTAAATGAAGAGGTGGGGGCTGGATGGTGGGAGAGCTCAGGGTCAGTGGGAGAAGTGACATTTCTTCTCTGTGGAGGGCATGGTGAGACAACATGTACAGCTTTGCCCTGGCTGCAGTCAAGTTCCAACCGAGCCCCGCCACCAGAAGAGACCACCTGTGCCCTCTCTTTTGGGGCCAGACACATCCTTTGTCCCAAGTAAGTCTTGCTAAAGTTCATCCCAAGTCCCTGCTTCTACAGCTGAGGCCTAAGCTCTCTAGGAAGCCCATCATGGGCAGGTGCCAAGGAGGGAGGCTTACGGTAAACATGAGCTGGCAGCCTCCTAGGATGTAGTCCAAAAACGAGTAGTCTCGCTGTATCTGGAAGAATTGGTGAGTCAGCGGGTCCCTGGGTATTATCATAAATGCCCCTGTGGGTGTGGGTGTTGGCGCTGTGCCCTGAAGCCCTAGTAGGGACCAGGGAGACAAGGGCAGCATACAGGCCTAATGTGATTATGACAAACCCCAAGTCTCTATAGCACAGGCTGCCTCCCAATGAGCAGAACCCCTAGGGCACACACGAGGTTCCAGGAAAGGCCAGGGACCCACTGTCAATTATACCTCTAACTAATGCCCTGACGAGTGAGTATCCCTTCATCCTGACCCAGATCCCATCACCCTGGCCCTCAATGCCTTCCTCTTAAACACAAGCACATGCCACAGGCCCAAGGCCTCCTATGTAGGTTAACAAAGCTGGGAGGCACTGCCTTTGTAGGAAAAAAACTTGACTCATTTGGACAAAGCACGTTGGCCTATCCTTATGGGTGGAGTTAGAAGGACTTTCCTTAAGATAAATGTCATTAAATTAATTTTTTTAAGGGGGAGAAAGAGGAAGAGAGGGAGAGAATGGGAGCGCCAGGGCATCCAGCATCGCAAACAGGCTCCAGACACACGCGCCCCCTTGTGCATCTGGCCTACATGGGTACTGGAAAATTGAACTGGGATCCTTTGGCTTTGCAGGCAAACTCCTTAACCGCTAAGCCATCTCTCCAGTCCTAAATTAATTTTAAAAAATATTTTATTTTTATTTACTTGTTTGAGAGCGAGAGAGATATATGCAGAAATAGGCAGGCAGTGGGAGAGAGAGAGAGAGAATGGGTGTGCCAGGGCCTCCAGCCACTGCAAAAGAACTCCAGATGTGTGCGCCCCTTTGTGCATCTGGCTTACGTGGGTCCTGAGGAGTCGAATCTGGGTCCTTTGGCTTTACAGGCAAGTGCCTTAACCACTAAGCCATCCCTCCAGCCCCCTAAATGAATTTTTTAAATAGGGGAGAGGACTGAGTAGTTAAAGGTACTTTCTTGCAAAGGCTGATGGCCTGGGTTTGATTCCCCAGTGCCCACATGAAGCCAGATGCACAAAGTGGCGCAAGCATCTGGAGTTCATTTGCAGTGGTAGGAGGTCCTAGTGAGTCCATCCCTCCCCCTTCTTTCTCTCTTCAAATAAATAGCACATGCCTATGATCTAGCACTTGGGAAGCTGAGGCAGAAGGATCACAAGTTCAGACAGGCAGGATGTAATTGGAAAAACCAGTAAGGCTGGTGCCCAAAGTTGTACAAAGAGGATGTGAGTTACAGGCATTCCACAATGAAGACTGAAATTGTGTTTGACTTTTATAAGAGTACATTGTCACTGAAGATTTGCGTGACCCTATGACAACCCTGAACCAGGAGCTGGAGGCCAGGGCCACCTCAGGCCAAGCTAGGGGTCGCACTGTCCACATCGGCTGCCACCCTTAATGCCCCATCTGCTCAGCAGGGAGGCGGTCCAGCCACAGCTGCTGGGAGATCGGCTGACTTTCTGAGCCTCCGTGGCCTCTGCTCCAACCACAGGAGACAAGCCACCTGGGTCCTCACTGATGCCAGAGATCAGAGTGCCCCACGTTCCACAGCCCCTGCTTTGTCACTACCCCCAGGGTGTAGCGAGAGCCACCAGTGTGGACAAAGGTCGTAAGAGTCCCCAACTAGGAGAGTCTCTGGAGGTCATCCCTCACACCCTCCTTAGCTCTGCACTGAAGACTAAACCTTCACACACTTCCCATACTATGCATGAGGAGACTAAGGCTCAGAGGTGCCATGCTCAAAGGGTCACGTTGCCAAGACGTGGCAAAGCAGGGTTTGCGGGCGAGGGCTCTGCGTGGCCCGTGCATGGGTGCCTTTGGCTCACCTTGCAGGAGCGTACGATGATGATGCCCGAATTCTTGTAGCTCTTCTTCCTCCTCTGCTTCTTGGGGTTGATACACTCCATCTCCAGCTGGCACCAGGGCCAGAAAGAGAGGCTCAGCTGGGGCTTCCTGGGGGACCCATCCTCCCGGAGCACCCCACAACTTCCTCCACAGCCTGGACAGCTTCCTCCTCCAGGAAGCCACCCTGTATGACACCCTCAGCCACTGGCCTCTGGTCACTGCTTTCACTTGGACCCCACTCTGCACCTTTGTCCCATAGACAGAGGGAGAAACTGAGGCTCAGAGACACTGAATGTCTTGCTCAAGGCCAAGCCCCAGTCTGCCTGATTTGATGTCCTGGACGCCCCCCAGCCCCTGCTGAGAGACCTGGGTCATGGTACATACACCCATCTCACCGGGACGCCATCGCCAGCCTCACACATCTGCGACACCGAGGTCTGGCACTCGCCAATGAAGTCATGGCCCCCGTCATTGTCATAGTCGTAACACGCGACCTGGAGGGGTAGGTGCGGCACTGTTATCCCCGGGCTATCCCCAGAATGTGCTCTCGGCCTGGCCGTGCCTGAGACCTCAGGTCTGCTGTATGGGCATTGTCTCCCATGGTCTGGCTAGCCTGGGGCCCCCAAGCTGCCTCCTGCAGGAAGCCTTCCATGACTGCTGGGGAAGCAGGCTACAGCTGCCAGGGACAGAGGCCTCTAGTGCAGCGCTAGCCGCCCCACATACCTGATATCTGGTCCTCTTCCGACTGGGCCGGGACCCTTTGTGATATATAGCTCTCAGCGTGGGCAAGCAGTATTAGAGCAGAGACTTAAGGGATGGGAACCCTGCCAATGTTCTGGGGTTCAGGTAGACCTGGGCCAGGGATTCAGGTCTCCTGCCTTCCCCCCACCCCAAGATGAGGCTCCTCCCATCTTAGTCTGGGGCGCTTTGAAGAGATACCCCCTGAAGGAGACTGGGAGGCAGAGCTCTCAGTGGGGAACAAGACCCTAGAGCCCCTTACCTGGATGGGCTTTGCCAGGTCCCCATCACACAGGGACACCAGTGGCACAGTGAATGGTTTCCACACAGGGTCCAGGGTGTACTTGATCACCTGTGGGGCAGTGAGGGGCAAGGGATCTCAGGCCGGCTGATGACGGGAGCGATGACACAATCAGGCCCATAGCCACGCTTCCGGCTTTGAGCGCCGGCAAACTCACTGAGCTTTGGGAGCTATCTGCATGGCTGGGGCTGGGCAGGCCACCCCGCACTGTCAGTGTGGCTGGCTGCCGAGACACTGGGAGAACCTGGGCCTCTTGTACCCACCTCAGTCCTATGGACCAACATCCACTTGCCATCGACCCCCGGCTTGTAAAACTCAAGAAATGGGTCTGACTTCCCAAAGAGGTCCTGGAAGAGGCAAGAAGTCATGGGTGAGGGGCACGCCTCAGGAGACTCAGGGAGGCAGGGTGTGACCCAGCCACCTCCCCAGATGCAGGGTTGAGTGGAAGCTGTGATGCAGCCAGGCTGCCCCTCCTCTATCCCCTCAGCCTCTGAAGAGTTCAACCCTAAGAACCCCCCACTGAGCCTCAGCAGCACACGGGGTCCCAAGAGGGGCAAGCCTGAGATGGCTTTGTTGCAGCGAGATGGGAAATTAAGGCTACGATGCCTGTGACGAAAGAACATGGAGACCTTCAGTCATTCCTTGATCTAAGTTTAAAAAGAGTGGGCTGGAGAGACGGCTTAGTGGTTAAGGCACTTGCCTGCAAAGCCAAAGGACCCAGGTTCAACTCTCCAGGGCCCACATAAGCACATGCATCTGGAGTTTGTTTGCAGTGGCTAGAGGCCCTGGCATGCCCATTCTCTCTCTCTACCTGCCTATTTCTGTATATCTCTCTCAAATAAAAAAATTAAAATTAAAATAAACCTTTTAAAAAAATTAAAAAAAGAAGCCAGGCTTGGTGGTGCATACCTTTAAACCCAGCACTCGGGAGGCAGACATAGGAGGATCACTGTGAGTTAGAAGCCACCATGAGACTACATAGCGAATTCCAGGTCAGCCTGGGCTAGAGTGAAACCCTACCTCGAAAAAAAAAAAAAAATTAAAAAAAGGAAGAGCGGCACTAGCTGGGTGTGGTGGCGCACGCCTTTAATCCCAGCACTCGGAAGACAGAGGTAGAAGGATCAGTGTGAGTTGGAAGCCAGCCTGAAGCTACATAGCAAATTCCAGGTCAGCCTGGGCTACAGTGAGACCCTACCTTGAAAAACAAACAAACAAAAAAAAAAAAGTGGCACTGAGCTCTAAAGATGTCACATGGGGCTGGAACGATGGCTCAGCAGTTAAGGTGCTTGCCTGCAAAGCCTGATACCAGGTTTGCTTCCCCAGGACCCATGTAAAGCCAGATATACAAAGTGAAGCATGCATCTGGAGTTCGTTTGCAGTGGCTAGAGGCCCTGGCATGACCATGATCTCTCTCTGTCTCTCTGTGTACTAATATAACATGTGAGTCTGGAGAGATGGCTTAGTGGTTAAGGCACTTGCCTATAAAGCCAGATGTACATAGTGGCGCATGTGTCTCAAGTTCGTCTGCAGTGGCTAGAGGCCCTAGAGTACCCATTCTTTCCCTCTCTCTCTCCCTCCCTCTCTCTCCCTCCCTCTCTCTCTCATAAATAAATGGAAACGTGTGATAGTCATGTCATGGGGAAGGGTAAGCAGCAGAAGACTCCTGCCCCTGGAAGCAGGGAGGGCACCAAAGTAACAATGTTGTAGGAAGAACCTCCCAGGCCGAGGGAACAGCAAGTGTGACAGTCCTGAGACAGAAGGAAGCCTGGTTTAACCAAGGGACAGTGGGCTGGTGATGCAGCTCTGTGGTACAGAACTTTGCTAATTTGTGTGAGCTATGGGCTCCATCCCCAACGCTGGACAGCAAGAAAGAGGCTGGTTTAGTTGATGTCGGGAAAAAGGAGGGTAGGAAGGGGGCAGGGCAGGAGTCAGGGACTTGGAGCACATCAGGGGAACTGTTGGGACCCTGGCCTTGACACCACAGTGACAGGGTTGCCAGCTGTGGTTTATGTGCCTCTAGGTGGCGGGGAAGCTTTCTCCAGCAGTGGAGAAGGCTTAACTGGAGTGGCCAGTAAGGCTCTGTCCTCAGCCTGTCCCCAAGGGCAGGTGATAGCCAGACAGAGCTGGGCCACAGGGCCCTGGGCTTGGGGAGGGCACGGTGCTTGTGGAAACCCTCCTCATCCCCACCCGGCCCACCTTCTTGTCCAGCTTCCTGCCCGCCAGGCTCAGTGTGATGACGCGGTTGTCTGACAGCTCCTGGGCAGCAATCTGCAAGGTCAGGGTTGTGAGGGGGCCTGCTCCTTCCCTTCCCCACCACGCCAGGACTCACTTATCCAGGGACGGGCATGGGGTGGAGGAGAGAAGGGTGCCAAACAACCCTGGACCAGTCCCTTGTCTTCTAAACCTGTTTCTACCTTTTGGAAAATGGGATAACATAAGCTATCTGGTTATGAGGAATCAGGAAATGACTCCTGTGGCTCATGGGATGGTTGAGGAGATGTCACTGGGACAGGGGAGATAGTCTTGAGCCATGGGGACAGGTTCAGGGCCTGGGAGCACAGGCCAACTCCTGTCCCCTCGGCAAGCCAACAGCTCACATAGCTGGAAAAACTGAGGCCTAGAGAGGGACGGGGGTCTCACACGGGCTGTTTGTCCCCTATCTTTTCCTCATAGCCATGGTCCTCAGTCCTTGGTCCCCAGCCCAGCCAAAAGGGGGCCAGCTATGACCCTGAGCTGCCCAGGGTTCACTGTGACCTCTCTTCCCACAGATGGGTAAAAGTCCTCTGGCTGTACTTCCCCGCCCCCAGAATAGCCCTCAGCTTGTGAGGCTGGCCAGCTATCAGCCCTCAGCACCACAGGCCATTCTCCCCGCCCTGTCCTCCATCCTCAGCAGGCTTGTCGTCACCTCAGAGGAGGGAAGTAAGGCTAGAGCACAGCCCCTAGCATGTTGAGGGGCGCAATGGGCTGGGTACCCCACTAGCTCCTGAGTGCAAGCAAACTGTTGTGCACTGGCTTTGAACGCCAAGAGGTGGGTTGTGGGTGGGGGGAGGGGACTTCCAGGCTCCCTGGGTATGTTTGAGGCCGACCATGGATTCAGTCTGCCTTGAACTCAAGGCATGAAGGGAAGGGGTAGGAACTATCACGGCAGGATAGCAAAGCAAGGGCTGGAGGCCCCTCCCAGCTGAAGGAAGGGCTCTGTGGGCAATGGGGAGACACAGAAACCTCCATGGGCCACAGGAGCTCACAGAAGTGCGCGCTCCTGCTCCGGCGGGCCTGGGCGTCATGCACTGCGTGGGGAATCTCGCTGGCAGAATGGCCCCAGGGAGGTCCTCTTGGGTCCCATTTCCCTCATCTGTAAGATGGGGTTGCCCTGCCACAGGAAGTGTCTGCACAGCACTGCAATAACTGCGCAGCTCAGGGGAAGCGTTGCGCACCTCTGGAAGCACTGCACAGCGCACACGGAACGGCACCCCAGGTGCTCCTGAAAGATCCCCGGGGGACAGCAGCACGGGCCACTACTGACTGGCAGGGTTGCTGGGAGGGCTCTGGAAAATCCTCCTCCCCAGGATGAGGAGGAGGCTGCTAGCCCCGAGCTGCATCATATAGGGCCTTCTGACAGCCCCCCCTCCCACCCCAGCTCCATGCCCTCCGGTGCATCATCTGTGGAGCCAGGAGCCCGTTGCTAAGAGACCTGTTGCTAAGTTGTAAGTTGGGCCTTTTTACTCCCAACAAAGCTGGTGATTATCTGCCGGGAAGCAGCCCATTGATGGGGGAGGGCATGGTGGAGGCAGGGGGCGGGGTGTAGAGGGCAGGTGGGGAGGGGGGGGGCTGGTACCGTAATCAGGCCCTTGCCGGCAGGCTTGTCATTCATCAGCAGCAGAGGCCGGGTGATCTTTTTGCTGGAGACAATCTAGAGTGGAAGAGACCAGGAGAAGAGCTCAGGGATGAAGCCAGGGCCCTAGAGGACAGGTACTTTGCAAGACTGTCACCACTGAATACCACATCATGTGTAGCCTCCTACCAGGGCTGGCTGGACATTTGTTTGCATAGCTGGCATGGGGAAGCAGGTAGCAACCGTTCTAGCCACCATGCACAGCCCACAGAGGTGGAGTTGTGGGCTTGGGGTCCCACCCATAGTGGCAGCAGTCTGGTTCCCACCAACCTTGCAAGGCCCTGCTCATGGCCATGAAAATGTCACCCTCCTCATATTCTCATACTTCCTATGCATTTCTGTCATACTCAAAAGATGGCAGGTTGGATACTGGAAATCATACAGAAAGAAAGAATGAATACACTGGGAAACCATCCGTCTCTTCTCTCCGCACCCTGGCTCACGGGTTCTCCAGTAAAGTGCTGTGTCTCTTTATGCAAGGGTGAGTCCAAGCTAGTATGAGACGCCTCTGTCCCCTGGGGCTATTTCTATGACTCTCTCTTTACCTGTTCTGGCCTGTGGAGTATCTGACAGACTCATTTGTCCTTTGGGGAATCAGACAATGGGGGCACCAGTGGGACATGGCCAGCAGGAGGGTGAGGCCAGGGCATGGCTTGGAAGAAGCCGCATCAGTACTACAGTCCCAAGGCTTTCCTGTCTTGGCCATAGCCCTCAGATCCCTGGCACCACCTTTCTTGACCCCGTCATCCCTCCAGGCTATAGGTGGGGAGGCCCCACTGTTTTAAACCCTGGCTGCTTACCTGGCCCCTCCTGTTGGTTTACTGCCCCACCTGTAAGTCCTTAAGCTTGCTCCCCAGTTCCTATAGGAGCACGTAGACCCACAGTGGGGACCGTGACACATAGAGGGCTATCACAGCAACTGTCCAGCCCTGTTTCATGAACTTCCCATCCTGGATAGCCCGGGTCACTCAGTCTCTGTTATCCTATTTACAGGGCAAAGTACCCATCCCTATGTTGAAGTGAATGTGGGGAAACTGAGGCCCAGGAGGAAGTAGAAGCTTGCTGAAGACATCCAGCTTGTATCAGAGGCTCTTAGCCCTGTCCCTCTCAGTCTTCAGAAGGTGACCAAATCTTTGCTGGTTGGCAAAGTATGCAGAGAGGGAAAAGCTGCTGCCACTGACTGCTCCTGGGACCCTGACTGCCTGCCAGATGCATGGCCAGAGAGTGCAGGCCGCACCTAAAGACTTGCGATGTTTTTGTTGGTTTTGGTTTTGGTTTTTCAAGGTAGGGTCTCGGCTCTATCCAAGGCTAACCTGAAATTCACTCGGTAGTCTCAGGCTGGCCTCACACTCACAGTGATTCTCCTACCTCTGCCTCCCAAGTGCTGGGATTAAAGGCTTGTGCAGCCATGCCCAGCCTTGTGATGTTTTTGTTTATTTAGAGGCAGAATCTCACTATGTAGCTAGGCTGGCCTCAAATTCAAGATCCTCCTGCCTCAGTCTTCCCAACGCTGAGATGAGAAGTGTGCAGTACCACACCCACCCTGATGACTTATAGTGGTCAGCTCTAGCCATATGTGGTCCCTGCCTGTCTGTGGCAGCAGGTGGCTGGCACACTCTGGGTTTGACTGCCCCTTTAGATGCAAACTCTTCTACCTGGCTCCCAAACACAAGGCTACACTCCTCTGAAGCCCTCTGACTCTTAAGGCATGTGCACTGGCATTCACAAGACCTGACTCTGGGAGCAAGGGATCATCTTGGGAGTTTGTGTGCAATCAGCCCCAACCCTCCTACCCAGGAGCCCTGGCTCACCGTGCCCAGACTACATGAGAACTGGCCCAGGAAGTCATGTTCATCAAGCTGTGCACTGGACTTGTCCTGGTCAAACAGGGCAAACTTGAGCTTCTGCACCTCCTCGAAGTGGTAGTCCAGGACGAACTTCTTGGAGAAGGCAGGATTGAGGTTGTTGATGGCCGTTTCAGTCCTGTCATACTGGCAGAGGGAGGGTACAGGTAAGTAGAGTCATAGTGGCCAGCTTCTTGCTGGAGGTCATCCTTCTACCTCACTGAGTTCCTCCTGTGCCAGGCACTGAGAGCTTCCCAGAAGCACAGAGATGTTAAGAAAGTTGCCCAAGGTTTAACAGCTACTTAGGCAGGTCCAAGACATAATCCCAGGTCTGACTCAGGTCCTTTTTATTTTTTTGCATATGTATGTCATGTCCATGCATGGAATATGCATGCCTGTATGTGTGTGGGTGCACATGTGTGCAGGTATGTGTGTATGTGCATGTGCATGCCAAAGTCCAATATGGATTGTTTTTCTCAATTGCTCTCCACCTTGTTTATTTTGTATATTTGTACATATGTCTGAGTACGTGTGTGAATGCACATGCATGCCATGGTCAGAGGACAACTGTTGGGTCAGTCTTTGCTTGTCCACCTCTTTGGAGGAAGTGTTCCCGCTCTGGATTCTTGTTCTGATGTTCTTTACTGTGCTTGTCCCTAGATTCCAAGGAGATCCTCTTGTCTCCCAGCTCACCTTCAACATCAGTGTCACCATGCTGTGATTACAGAAGCCCACATTATCTTCTGGCTTTCACATGGGGTCTGGGGATTGAACTCAGGTGCTCTAGCTTGAGTAGTGAGTGCTTTAACCACTGAGTTATCCTCCTAGCCTGCTCTCCACCTTATTTTTTCTAAACTTTATTTTATTTGTTTGGTGGGGGGAGGCAGAGAGAGAGAAAGAGAGAATGGGCATGTTGGGGCCTTCAGCCACTGCAAATAAATTCCAGACACATGTGCCACCTTGTGCATCTGGCTTACATGGGTCCTGGGGAATTGAAGCTGGGTCCTTTGGCTTTGTAGGCAAGCAACTTAACCAGTAAACCATCTCTCCAGCCCCGCCTTATTTTTTAAAAAAATGTATTTATTTGAGAGAGAGAGGGAAAAGAACAGAATGGGCATGCCAGGGCTTTTAGCCACAGCAAATGAACTCCAGGTGCATGCACCAACTTAGGTCCTGGAGAATCGAACCTAGGTCCTTTGGCTTTACAGGCAAGTGCCTTAACTGCTAAGCCATTCCTCTTCCTCCAGCCTCCACCTTATTTAAAAAAAAAATTATCTTTATTTAGTTATTTGAGAGAGAGAGAGACAGAATGGGAGTGCCTGGGCCTCCAGCCACTGCAAACAAATTCCAGATATATGTGCCACATGTACATCTGTTTACATGGGTCCTGGAGAATCGAACCTGGGTCCTTTGGCTTTGTGGGTAAGTGCCTTAGCTGTTAAGCCATTTCCCCAGCCCCCACCTTATTTATTTTATTTATTTTATTTATTTGAGAGAGAGAGAGAGAGACAAATAGAGAATGGCACTCAGGGCCTCCAGCAACTGCAAATGAACTCCAGATGCATGCACTCCTTGTGCATCTAGCTTACGTGGGTTCTGGGGAGTTGAACCTGGGTCCTTTGGCTTTGTAGGCAAACACATTAATGGCTAAGCCATCTCTCCAGCCCTAAAAATATTTTTTAGTTAGTTATTTGCAAGCAAAGAGAGATAAGAGCAGACAGACAGAGAGAATGAGAATGGGTGTACCATGGGCTTCAGCTGCTGCAAATGAACTCCAGATGTATGGGACACTTTGTGTACCTGGCTTTATGTGGATACTGAGGAATTAAACCCAGGTCATTAGGCTTTGTAGACAAGGGCCTTAACTGGTGAGCCATCTCTCCAGCCCTATACCTTTTTTTTTTCTTTTTTCTTTTTTGGTTTTGGTTTTTCCAGGTAGGGTTTCACTCTAGTCCAGGCTGACCTGGAATTCACTATGTAGTCTCAGGGTGGCCTTGAAACTTGAAACTCATGGTGATCTTCCTACCTCTTTCTCCCCAGTGCTGGGATTAAAGGTGTGTACCTCCACACCCAGCAAATTTTTAAGGTAGAATCTCTCACTAAATTTGGAGCTCACTGATTGAGCTAATCTAGCCAGCCGGCGATCCTCTGTCCCAGTGGGCGCGTGCTTTTATGTGAGTGCAGGATCTAAACTCAGGCCCTCAAGCTTGAGCAGCAGGCACTACCCACTGAGCCACCTTCCCAGTCCCTAGGCTCCACACTCCTAGCTCTGCTCCATTACCATGTGCTGGTATAAGAGCTCGGGACCTAACCTTGCTTGCCAAAGTGACAGAGAGCAAAGTCCCTCTCCCCATCTGGCCTAGTCCCATTTCTGTAAAATGAAGGGATATAACTATCTGAGGCTCTTCCACTTTTTGCTCTGGAAAAAAATCACATTTTGCCTGCAGCTAGGGGAGGAGGTGATCTTGGGGGTGGGATGTTTGCAGTTAGGGGAGGAAAGAGAAAGGAGATGGTCCTGGGGGCAGGATGTTTGTGTCTTGGACTTGTGCGGCCCAGCATGCCTATGAGCACCAAAGCCTGGGTGGGGACAGGGCCAGGCACTGTGGGCTCATGGCGGTACTGGGCCAGACACTGTCTTTGGTCCTCTGGACACTGAGGCCTCACACTGAGGAGTCTTAGTGATGGTCTGTTTTGGAGCCCGGGATGTGTTGGTTTTTCCTCCCACCCAGGCTTTCAAGAGCTTACACTGTGAGGACCGGAAGAGGCCTTGGTTTGGCTTGGGCTATTTTTAGCCAGGGTGGACAGCCTGGGGAAGCAGAGATTGTGGGGAGAGGAGCATGTCCTGAGTGGGGAGGGGGAGCCACTCCCTGAGGGGAATGGTGGAGGAATGTGGAGACCAGTTGCAGAGGGGACTAGTACTCCATACACAGCTGCCAGAGGCCTGGGGCTGCCCTTGGAGTCCTGGGCTGCCACACCTCCTATCTGCCTCTTCCTGCTATAATGCCAACACATCGGACGACACAGAAAAATCACGACCTACTTGAGGCCCCACCTTCTCCTCACTAAAATGGACAAAAATGCCAGTTCCAAGTGGTTTTTGGAGGTTATCCTGCTACTTCGCTGAGTTCCTCCTATGCCAACATCTGTGGAAAATCTTATAAACCAAAGTATGTTCTGTGAATGCCCACTGAGGCCTAGTTCAGTCTTTTTATTAGAGGGGGAGCAAATAAGGACAGAGAGAGAAGGGGCACACCAGGGTGGTATCCACTGCAAATGACGCCAGATGCATGCACCACCTTGTGCATCTGGCTTTATGGGTGTACTGGGGAACTGAACCTGGGTCCTTCGGCTTTGCAGGCAAGCACCTTAACCACTAAGCAATCTCTTCAGCCCTGGTTCAGTATTTATTTAAAACAGAAACTATAAACTGGGCATGGTGGTACATGCCTTTGATCCCAGCACTTGGGAGGCAGAGATAAGGGGAGTTCGAGGCCAGCCTAGAACTACAGTGTGAGTTTCAGGTCATCCTAGGCTAGAGTGAGACTATACCTTGAAATTACTACATATATGCATGCATATATAGAGAGACAGACAGAGAGACTGGAGATATGGCATATGCAAAGCCAAAGGACTCAGGTTCAATTCTCCAGGACCCACATAAGCCAGATGCACAGGTAGTACATGCATCTGGAGTTTGTATGCAGAGACTGGAAGCCCTGGTATGCCCATTCTCTCTCTTTCTCTCCATCTTACCCTCTCTCAAATAAATAAATTTAATTAAATATTAAAAAAGAAAAAGACCAGTCTGTTGGGCTTGCCTCAAACAAACAAACAAAAAACTGGAGAGTAACTGAGTAAGATATGCACACATACGCACATGCATGCACATCAAATACATACACATGTTAACATGCACACACATCATACACATACACATGTAAAAAAAAGTTAAAGGCTAGCCTGGGCTACATGAGAATTTGTCTCAAAAAGTATGCATTTTGGAGCCAGGTGTGGTGGTGCATGCCTTTAATCCCAGCACTTGGGAGGCAGAGGTAGGAGGATCTGCTGTGAGTTCTAGGCCACCCTGAGACTGCATAGTGAATTGCAGGTCAGCCTGGGCTAGAGTGAAACCCTACCACAAAAAACCAAAACAAAGTATGCGCTTTGGGAACTATATATGCATGTAGAATGATCTGGAAGGCTACACATCCAACTATGAAAACTGATTCTCCCCAATAGGTAAGTCATCGCTTGTTTTCTTTTTAAAATATTTTTGGTTATAGAGATAGCTTAGTGGTTAAGACGCTTGCCTATGAAGCCAAAGGACCCATGTTCAACTCTCCAGATCCCACATAAGCCAGACGCACAGGTGACGCAAATGCACAAGGTCACACATGTGCATAAGGTAACACACCCGGCTGGAGCTCAATTACAGTGGCTGGAGGTCCTGGCATACCAATTCTCTCTTTCTCTCTTGCATTTAAAAAGACCAGTATGTGAGCTGGGCGTGGTGGCACAAACCTTTAATCCCAGCACTCGGGAGGCATAGGTAGGAAGATAACCATAAGTTCGAGGCCACCCTGAGACTACACAGTGAATTCCAGGTCAGCCTGGACCAGAGTGAGACCCTACTTGGAAAATCAAAAAATAAGACCAGTATGTTGGGTTTGCCTCAAAAAAAATTTTTTTAATTTATTATTTATTTGCAAGGAGAGAGAAATGGGCATGGCAGGGCCTCCTACCACTGTAACTGCATGTGGCTTTACATGGGTACTGGGGATCAAACCCAGGCCAGTAGGTCTTGTAAGCAGGCCCCTCAACCAACAAGCCATCTCTCCAGCCCCAACTTGTCTTACTTAATTCTGTTCGGAATTTTCCAAACAAGTACAGATTTCCCTTTGTAGTAAGAACAAAGCTGTTTTTTTGGGGGGGGGTTGTTGTTTTTTGTTTTTTCGAGGTAGGGTCCTCCTATCTCTGCCTCCTAAATGCTGGGATTAAAGGCGTGTGCCACCACACCCAGCAAAGGCGGATGTTAATGAGGCCAGTGCGAGCAGTTTGGGTTTCTTGATAGCCTTCCTGAGTAGCAGCCCACCCCAACCCTGAGGCCAATCTTCCAGCTCTGCAGTACTTGGCTAGAGAAAAAGTGAGTCACCAGCTCTGGAGCTCTCCACTGTAGGAAAAATAAAAAAGAAAGCCCTATTTCACTAAAGAGACAGGTTCAGAAGGGACAGTGGCTTGTCCAAGGTCACCCAATAGGGGGAGTGGTGTCGCTGGGCTTCGGACCAGCTCTGGGGCCAATGCCTAAGCAAGTAAGTTCTTCTATTTGTTTCTGGTTTTTTGTTTTTTGGTTTTTTTTGGCTTTGTTTTGTTTTTTTCGAGGTAGGATTTCACTCTAGTCCAGGCTAACCTGGAATTCACTATGTAGTCTCAGGGTGGCCTCGAATTCAGGGTGATCCTCCTTCCTCTGCTTCCCAAGTGCTTGGATTAAAAACCACCCCCGTTCTGTTTGTTTCTGACCAACACGAAACTCATTTATAAATAAAGCAGGAAGGTTGCTTATAGTGGAAACAAGAGTGTACAAAATTATAAATGCTGCGCCTGAGAAAATAGCTTGGTTGGTAAAGTTCTTGTCATGCAAGCAAGCATGAAGACCTGAACGTGACTCCACATAAAAAAGCTGGACATGACCCCAGCACTCGGGAGGCTAAAGTATGAAGATCAACCTGAGTTCAAGGCCAGACTGGGCTACATGTGAATTCCAAGTCAGCCTGGGCTAGTGTGAAGATCTTGCCTCAAAAATAAAATAAATTCCTTTGCTGAGGGTGGCGGCACACACCTTCAGTCCCAATACTCAGGAGGCTGAGATATGGATGGCCATGAGTTCAGGGCCAGCCTGGGCTATAGAGTGAGTTCTATGACCATTTGGGCTTCAGCAAGACCCGTCTCAGGGAAAAAAAAAAAAAAAAGCTGGGTATAGTGGTGCACACCTTTAATACCAGCACTCGGGAGGCAGAGGTAGGAGGATCACTATGAGTTAGAGGCCACCCTGAGACTACATAGTGAGTTCCAGGTCAGCCTGGGCTAGAGCAAGACCCTACCTTGAAACCCCCCCCCAAGAAAAAATAAAAAAGGGTTGGAGAGATGGCTTATTGATGAAGATGCTTGCCTGTGAAACCTAAGAACCCAGGTTCAATTCCCCAGTACCCATGTAAGCCAGATGCACAGGTGGCGCATGCATCTAGAGTTCATTTGCAGTGGCCAGAGGCCCTGCTGTGCCCATTCTATCTTCTTCTCCCTCTCAAATAAATAAATAAAAATTTTAAAAAGCTGGATGTGGTGGTATGTGCTTGTAATCTCAGAACTGGGGAGTCAGAGACAGGCAGATGGATTCCTCAGGTTTGTGGCCAGCCAGTCTAGACTACTTGGCAAGTACCAGACCAATAAGAGACTCTGTCTCAAGAAAATGTGGTTAGAACTTGAGGAATAACCCCTGAGGTTGTCCTCTGTTCTCCACAAGCATGCACATATATGAACCTACTCAAAATATGATCATGAGCCCACATGCACACACATATACAAAATACTATAAAAGATTTGCCTATGCTGGCCGTGCGTGGTGGCGCATACCTTTAATCCCAGCACTCAGGAGGCAGAGGTAGGAGGCCACCCTGAGACTACATAGTGAATTCCAGGACAGCCTGGGCCAGAGTGAGACCCTACCTCAAAAAACAAAACAAACAAACAAAAAGAAGAAAAGATTTGCCTATGAGCTAGGCGTGGTGGTGCATGCCTTTAATCCCAGCACTTGGGAGGCAGAGGTAGGAAGATCACCGAGAGTTCAAGACCACCCTGAGACTACATAGTACATAGTGAATTCCAGGTCAGCCTGTCAGCCTGAGATACAGTGAGACCCTACCTCAAAAAAAAAAAAGATTTGCCTATAACCATATGAAGTATTATGACATAATAGACATTAAATAATATAACTAATATATATGTAAGGGTAATAATTTAGATTTTTGTTTTTGAGGTAAGGTCTCACTCTGGCCCAGACCTATAATTCACTATGTAGTTTCAGGATGGCCTTGAACGCACAATGACCCTCCTACATTGGTCTCCCAAGTGGTGGGATTAAAGGCATGTACCACCAAGCCTGGCTAGATATATTTTTAATTTTTTTGTTTATTTTTATTTTCATTTATTTGAGAGTGACAGACACAGAGAGAAAGAGGCAGAGAGAGAGAGAGGAGAGTGGGCATGCCAGGGCTTCCAGTCACTGCAAATGAACTCCAGACGCATGCGCCCCCTTGTGCACTGGCTAGATATATTTTTAAATTCAGATCTATTTATAATTAGGTATAATTACGGTGATTTGCATGTGTATGGTGTGTACATGTATGTTCAAGTGTGTATAGATGCACATGTGTGCATATAGAGGTGTGTGTGCGCGCACATACGCACACATGGGATTGGAGGCCAGAGGTCAATAGCGGCATCTTCCTCAGTCACTTGCCACCTTATGCTTAGATTCAGCTAGACAAGCTAGCTGGCAAGCCCTAGAGATCGTCCTGTCTCTGCTTCTCCAGCACTGCAATTACAGATGCGCACTGCCATGCCTGGCATTTTACACGGGCACCGCTATCTGAACTCAGGTCCTCATGCTTACACAGTGCTTTACACCCACTAAGTCATTTCCCCAGTCCTCAATTTTGTTTTGTTTTTGAGACAGGTCTCATATGTAGCCTGGACTGGCACAGAATTCATGATTCTCTGGGCCCAACCTGCCTTCTTTTCTTTTCTCTTTTCTCCTCCTCCTCCTCCTTCCTTTCCCATTCTCTCTCTCTCATTCACTCTTTCTCATTTAAAGACAATCAAGTCTGTTGAGCTTGCCTCAGGAAAAAAAAAGTTGCCAAGCTGGAGAGATGGCTTAGTGGGTAAGGCATTTTCTTGCAAAGCCAAAGGACCCAGATTCAATTCCCCAGGACCCACATAAGCCAGATGCACAAGATGGCGCATGCATCTGGAGTTCACTTGCAGTAGCTGAAGGCCCTGGCGCACCCATCTGCATCTCTCTCTCAACTAAATAAATAAAAATAAATAATGTTTTTAAAAAGGCACCACAGCACCAAGAAGAAGTGACAATGGAGTATTCAGCACTGAGACATTTCTATCACACCTTCTAAGGCTTAGGGTCCATTGCAGAAGTAATGGAAAGAAGGTAAGAGCCAAAGGAAAGGTAGGACTCCTTACAATGCACTCTTCCGGACACAAAATGGCCTTGACCTCACTGTGCCTAAAACCACCTACACAAGACCTTCATAGTAGGAGGAAAAGATGATGACATCAAAATAAAAGACAGGCTAGCCAGGCGTGGTGGCACATGCCTTTAATCCCAGCACTCAGGAGGCAGAGGTAGGAAGTTTGCCGTGAGTTCGAGGCCACCCTGAGACTACATAGTGAATTCCAGGTCAGCCTGGGCTAGAGTGAAATACTACCTCGAAAAACAAAACAAAAAAATAAGGGGCTGGAGAGATGGCTTAGCAGTTAAGGTCCTTCCTTGCCTGTAAAGCCAAAGGACCCAGGTACAACTCCCTAGGACCTACATGAGCCAGATGCACAAGGGGGCGCACACATCTGGAGTTCATTTGCAGTAGCTTGAGGCCCTGGCACACCCATTCTCTCTCTCTCTCTCAAATAACTAAATATAAAAAATAAAAATAAAATAAGAGAGGCTAGATGGAAGGGGCAGGAGATTCAATGGAGGGTAGATTTGAGGGGTGGAATGGGAGTGGAGAGAGGGAATTATCATTTATTGTCTAATGTTCATAGTTATTGTCTATTTTATTTATTGTCTATGCTTATGGAAGCTGTCAATAAAACATCAAAAAAAGTGACAAAAGCACCTGGCATTTGTTTGCAACAGTAAAAGACTCTGCCCCATCCCCACTCCCATATTGGTACAAATAAATTTTAAAAAAAAAAGAGTGACAATTTTCTAACTAACCCTTAGCATCAGCTCACATTCTGCCTACTTCCCTGGTCCATACCCTGCATTCAAGGGAGCTACTGTGCGCAGCCCAGCCAGTCCTTACCCACCGCAGAGCCGGGGCCTCACCTCCATCCACCTGCCGTTGTTCTCTATGAAGAGGACACAGAAGGGGTCAGACTTCGAGGTGACGTCACGGTCCAGCAGGTTCTGGCCGCTCACTGACAGCTCCACCTTGCACACGCAGTACTGGGAGCCCATGAGTGTGGGCCCCGCAACCGGGGCACCCCCACCAGGGATGTAGGCCATGGGGGTCGGAGGTGGAGGCAGCAGCAGTTCCTGGCAGTCTGGAGAACAAGAGCAAGGGTCAGGAGGGGGCAGATAGTCGCTGGCTACCCTATCCCAGGGAGGCTTGATCACCTCCAAGAAAGGGTGGAGGTAAAAAAGAGCGGGTGGAGACAAGGCACAGTACTGTAATTCCAGTACTCAGAAGGCCGAGGCAAAAGAATCAGGAGTTCAAGGCCAACCTGAGCCACAGACTGAGATAAAAACAAAGACTCTTAGGCTGGAGAGATGGCTTAGCAGTTAAGGCATTTGCCTGCAAAGCCAAAGGACCTCGGTTCAATTCCCCAGGACCCACGTAAGCCAGATGCACAAAGTGGCACATGTGTCTGGAGTTCCTTTGCAGTGGCTGTAGGCCCTGGCGCACCCATTCCCCCTCTCTCAAATAATAATTTTTTTTTAAAAAAGACTCTCAGCTGGGTGTGGTGGAGCACACCTTTAATCCCAGCACTTGGGAGGTAGAGGTAGGAGGATCAGCGTGAGTTCAAGGCCACCCTGAGAATACAGTGAATTCCAGGTCAGCCTGGGCTAGAGTGAGACCCTACCTCGAAAAAAAAAAAACCAAACAAAGACTCCCTGGGACATGTGTCTGCTTTATCTTCAGTGCATTTCTGTGCTTTGGTCAGCCTTTACCCATGCGACATGCACAGGTGCTTGTGTCGTCCCTCTCGGATCACAGGGGATCATAGCAGACACGAGCATCCTACACAATGGCTGTGGCACAAAACTGGGCTTCTCCAGAGCATCGGGCACGCTGGCCTCCTGTGGCTACTGTGGAGTGTCTAATGGCATCAGACACTGGTGGGCCTTGTTCATTACCCATTGTGTTTGTCTTCCATCTCTAGCCCAAGCCCGGTGGCTGGCATGCAGAAAACCTTCACAGTACAATTGACGTGTGCACGAATGAATGAACAAACCTTCCGTCCGCTCAGGTCCTGCCAGAATTGGTCCTGGTCCTTTGGCACTTTGGCACAGAGCTGACCCCTGCAGTCATCCTTGGCTTTCCCAAGTTCCTGCCCCAGGAACTGCACACCTGTCCTGCTGAGGCTAGCGACCAACACCGCTAACAGCCAGCAGTCCACTTGGAGGACTGGAGGGTGGGGAGCTCTGAGACCCACCTGTCACCAACCCTGTAGCCAAGCTTTGGTTTCCTATCTGCCCACAGGACATCCTGTCTCAGTTCTTTGAGATCCCCACGGACATATGTGCATTAACACAAGTGACAAGTAAGTGCCCAAACACCCCATAGGGCTCAAATAATATTCTGTCCCATACCATAATATTCTGAACATACCTCCCATAGGGAATTGGGAAGTGGAAGGGGTTCCCATCCCTGAGCCTGGAGCAAGGATGGCATGTCACCTGTCGCTAGTCCTCACTCAGTCTTTCTTGCGGGGTAGGTAGGACTGTTGCTTTATAGGTTTTCTGAGCACCTACTAGTAGACGATGCCTACTGCGCATCTTCCCAGATCTGGGGAGGGGGATGTTCCTGGGGCTGAGGATTCTCCACAGGAAGCTTTCTGATCCATTTCCAGTGCCTGCAGAGGTCCTGTCCAAGTCTAGCTGGAATGCTGAGGCAGGATAGCAACCCACAGACGCCTCCATGGGAGCCAGGCTTCAGTCTGAGAGTGATAGGATGTCTTAGTGACACAGAGGTGATACAATCTGATTTGTCTTTTTTATTTTTACATTTTTGAGGCAGGGTCATGCTATGTGGTCTAGGTTGGCCTTGAACTTTCAATCCTCCTGCCCCAGCCTCCTGAGTGATGAGATTATAGGTGTGCACCACCACACACACAGATTTGTACCTTTTGAAAAAATTCACCCTGGGGCTGGAGAGATGGCTTAGCGGTTAAGGCATTTGCCTGCAAAGCTGAAAGACCCAGGTTCAATTCCCCAGTATCCACGTGAGCCCGTTACACCAAGTGGACCATGCATCTAGAGTTCGTTTGCCGTGGCTAGAGGCCCTGCCATGCCCATTCTCTCTCTAGCTTTTATTCTCTCTGAAACAAATAAATATTTTAAAAAAAAAAAAAAACCAACTCACTCTGCCCATGGGAAAGCTGCTTGTCACACTAAGAAGCAACAGATGCTGTCTGTCTCCAGCAAGGAAGGACCGCAGCGCAGGGCCCTTCTCCTCAAGCCCCGGGTCCCTCCTCCAGCCTCTAGCTCCCTACAAACCACTGCAGGCCTCTGGCTCTCTATGGACACAGTATCTGAGGGTTTTCCTGGCAGAGAGGGGCCTTAGGCAGTCAGGAAATCAGCCCTCAGCCCTTCTCTCCCTTCATCTGTTTCCAGAATCTCATTACAATCACAGGAGCCCAGGGTGTCAGGACAACACTGCAATTTGCCTGCAGGATTTATTCTTGTCATGCAAAAATCAGTTTCCACAGGAGGGACTGATGAGCCTTGTCACTCGGTAGTGTGCAGTGGGGAGGGAGAGCAAGGCTGAAGGCAGCCAAGGGCCACGTGGGTATCTATCAAGGCCTCTGCTGTCAGCTGACATGTTTGTCCTGTATTGGGGTGGGGTGTAAAGAGCAGGATCATCACCCCATTTTGCAGACAGGAAACAAAGACCCAGAGAGTGGAAGGCAATTACTCAGTGCCCATGCGACCCAGCCAAGAAGAAGCTGTGGGTGAACTGGCCCTGTACTCTTGAGCCAACGGTGGGCATTCTCACCAGAGCATAGAGATTGCAGGGCACTGCGGGGCAGCCAGGAAACCTGGGAGGAAGAGGGCAGGTTTGCACCCAGAGTCACAAGGCAGAGGAAACCAAAGACACCCCTACTTTATATATTTGCAGTGCTGGGAATTGAAGCTAGGACCTCCTGCATGCTAGCCAAGTGGTTTACACTAAGGTACAACCTGAATCCTTTTAAAAATTGTAATTAATTAATTAATTTTTTTGTTGTTGTTGTTGTTTTTTTGTTTTTCCAGGTAAGGTCTCGCTCTAGCCCAAGCTGACCGGGAATTCACTACATAGTCTCAGTGTGGCCTCGAACTCAGAGCAAATTCTCCTACCTCTGCCTCCCGAGTTTAGGGATTAAAAACGTGCACCACCACCACCAGCCATCAGTCCTTTAAAAAAAAAACAAAAAAACAAAAAAAAAACATTTATTTATTTATTTGAGAAAGAGAGACAGAGAGAGAGAAAAAGAGAATGAATATGGGTGTACCAGGACATCCAGGCACTGCAAACAAACTCCAGATGAATGTGCCACCTTGTGCATCTGGCTTACATGGGTCCTGGGGAACTGAACCTGGGTCCTTTGGCTTTGTAGGCAAGCATCTTAACCATTAAGCCATCTCTCCAACCCAGTTTTTTTATTCACAAGCATATATATACACACATACACACACATACATATATACACGCACACATACATATATAGAGAGAGAGGGAGGAAGGGAGAGGGAGAGAGAATGGGCACACCAGGTCTCTAGTCACTGCAAAGGAACTCCAGATACACAGTCCACTTTGTGTACCTGGCTTTACGTGGGTACTGGAGAATCAAACCCAGGCAGGTGGTTAGGTTTTGTAGGCAAGTGCTTTAACCACTGAACTATGTCTCCAGTCCCCTCAGTCCTTTTTATGTTTTGAGACAGAGTTTTACTAATTTGCCCGGGCTGGCCTGGAACTTACTCTGTAGCCCAAAAGGCCTTGAACCTGCCATCTTTTCTCCTCAGCCTCTCAAGTAGTTGGTACTGCAGGACTGTGCCCCCAGGCCTAGATCCTCTTCTCAATTTTAACAAGTATTTAGGACCCAGGGGGTCCTCAGTTCCCCAGGGTATCACCCCCTGAAGACCCCCCAGCACTGACAGGTAGGCTCCAGCTTGCTCTCCTCCATTCTAACACATAGGCTCCCTTCTGTGAGGTGTTCCATGCATGGTGGGCACCAGTCCCCACTGTCAAGTCTGAGCTCTGTTCCCACCCAGAGGACACGAGTCCAGCTTCACACACTTCCTTGGGCAGTACACACGTGGGCCTGGCGCTCTGTACGCATGGACACGCACACTCCCAGACTTATAAACGCAGAGGTAGACACTTACATGACCACTCTAAAGCCACTTCCTCCTGTCCTCACGGTGGCCCTGGACCCATCCAAGTCCCCAGCGTCTAGCCTTCCTTGCCTCACTAGCATCCCATCCTCACTCCCTCCGCCTGGCAGCAGGGCCCAGTCTCAGGGGAGGCCACAACTGCTCCACCTGGGTTAGTTGCCAGCCTCAGCTAGCGCAGGGCAGAAGAAGGGATGGTGGGTAGGCCTGCACAGGGGCAGGGCCTCCATCTCCAACTCACCCTCTGGCAGGAAGCTTCTGGATCCCCGGAATGGGGAGCACATGATGTCTGAAGTTGGAGCAGGCAGGGGGTCAAGGGGCCCTTGGTGCCAGCCCGGCAGCGGGCAGGTAGGCTGCACCCTGAGGCCTGACGCAATGGAAAAAGAAACCACAGCTTGGGCTGGGCCAGCCCCCTCCCCTCCTACCTCGGCAGCAGGCAGAGGGTGTCATTAGTGGGGGCTGGCTCTGCTGTGTGCATATGGGCAGGATGCAAAGGCTCTGGGACAGGCACTGCCTACAGGTAATTTGAGGTTTGGGGCTGGAGGAGGGGGCACAGGGAGCCAGGCCTACGTGTCCTACTTTATGGGGAGAAACTGAGGCCCAAGAAGAAACAAGGGACAGATGGTGCCCGTGCCCACAGGCACAAGTGCTATGCCTCCTGCCCTGGCCCAGAGGTTTCTGGGCCTAGGAGCTGGCTGCACTCTGAGGGTCTCTAGGCAGCCAAGCTGGCTGGGAGGACCTCGGCTTTGGGTAACAGTGATGGGACACCAGGCAAGGCAGGCCCAGGAGGTAGATGGCTGAGGGGAACCTGGAGACCCAGATGGACGGGAAGGGAGGTGCAGGCCCAAGGTGGCTCAGGAACAGCAGCTCCACCCCCCAACCCTGATTTTCTGTATGGCCAGTCTGGGGCCAGGATGCCTGTGGAATGGCCAGTGGGGACCTCGACTGGGAGGCCGGACATGCCTTCAGAGCAGCATGTCTAGATGGATATTTGGAAAATGAAAAAAAAAAAAAAATCTGGCCTGGCATGGTGGTGCCCACCTTTAATCCTAGCACTCGGAAGGCAGAAGTAGAAGGATTCTGTGAGTTCCAGGCCACCCTGAGAATACATTATGAATTCCAGGTCAGCCTGGGCTAGAATGAGAGCCTATGGAGGTGTAGGGGTTGTTTTCAAGCCCGGTGTGGTGGTACACACCTTTAATCCCAGCACTTGGGAGGCACAGGTAGGAGGATCACCTTGAGTTCAAGGCCACCCTGAGACTACACAGTGAATTCCAGGTTAGCCTGAGCTAGAATGAAACCTTACCTGGGGCGTGGGGGTGGGGGGCGGGAAGAGATGTTTTCAATGTCAACTACAGGTAATAAAGTCTTGCTGCAGGCAATCATAGAGTCACAGGCTCAGCTTCTGGTCAATATCCTAGAGCAGTTAAGAACACAGACTCCGGACTCCATCTCCCGCAGTTTGAATCCTGGAGTTCTGCCATTTACTTGCTGTGTGACCTCAGTCAAGTTACTTAACCTCTCTGTTGTTTTTTAAAAACAAAACAAAACAAAACTTTATTTACTTATTTGAGAGAGAGAGAAAGAGGCAGAGAGAGATAAGAATGGGTGCACCAAGGCTCCTAGCATCTGGCTTTATGTGGTACTAGAGTCAAACCTGGGTCCTTTGGCTTCACAGGCAAGCACCTTAACTTCTAAGCCATCTCTCCAGCCCTCTTTTTTAGTTTTGCTCTCTGTAAATATGGAACAGTAAGTGCTGTCCTGGTGTATTGGGAGGATTAAGTAAGATGAAGCACTTTTGCTATTTTTAGTAGTTCTTTTTTTAAAAAATAGTTTATTTTTATTTACTTTTTTTTTTTTTTTTTTGAAGTAGGGTCTCATTCTAGCCCAGGCTGACCTGGAACTCACTATGTAGTCTCAGGGTGGCCTCAAACTCACAGCAATCCTCCTACCTCTGCCTCCAAACTGCTGGGATTAAAGGCATGTGCCACCATGCTTGGCTAAATATTTTATTTTTATTTATTTAAGAAAGAAGTAGAGAGAAAGAATGGGGGCGCCAGGGCCTCCAGCCACTACAAATGAACTCCAGATGCATGCACCACTTTGTGCATCTGGCTTATGTGGGTCCTGGGCAATCGAACCTAGGTCCTTTGGCTTTGCAGGTAAGTGCCTTAACTGCTAAGCCATCTCCCAGGCCCATTTTCAGTCGTTCTTAATCTTTGGGGAGTTGTAGAGAACAGACCAAAATTTTCAGGCATGTGTGGTCTTTAAAGAGGGGAGGGGGCAGAAGAGATGGCTAAGTGGATAAGAACACTTGCTGCCTAAAGCAGGAGGGCCTGATTCACCATGAGTTTGATTCTCTAGCACCCATGTAAAGAGACTGGAGAATCACTGGGACCTGCTGGTCATCCAGTCTGACCAAAACAAGCAAACAAACAAAACAGTAGATCTGGGTTTAGTGAGAGACTCTATCTCAAGGAATCACGTTGGATGACAGAGGAAGACACTACACATTCTCTGACCTCCACACATGTCCAGGAGGCACATGCTTGGGATGCGCACACCTATACAAGGCAAGAAGCTAACACTACCTGAGTCACGTGGCCCTTACAGGAGGCTCTTTATTCTGCAGACACGGTGCGCCATGCCCAGAAGGCCAAAGATGTTGCCAGGAAGTGGCTAACAGCCTGGCAGTCCACTCAGGGCTATGGCTTCTAGGATCCTTGGGGCCTCTGGCCAGTTTTACCCTGGGGAGAAGGGAGTTTAACATCTGAAGTCAAGGGGGATGGCCTGGGTCATTCCTGCTCCCAGAGAGCCAAAAGCACAGCACCCAGCTCCACCCAGACTCCTTCCGAAGCCCTGGGGAGGTGCCATGGGCCCATGCTGGAACAAGCCCTGCAGGCTAATGGGAGGTGGCCCAGCAATACAAATCACTGGTTAGCAGGGCAGGTTTCTAACAAGCTCCAGGGGGAGCCTGAAGCTCTTCACCTGTGGCCACACTGGGAGCACGACCTGGTCCTGAAGCTGGGACACAACCCAGGAGATGTCTCTAGCTTTACCTGAACCTGGCAGATGTCATACTTAGTTCCTGGTCTAGACAGCAAAGCTTGCTAACCAGAAGTCTATTGTCCACTGACCCCTGGGCTACCAAGCCCTCTGGACTTTTGGAAGGCTGCAGTGGGCCTGGAGCACGTGTCAGCCCATTTCCTAGAGGAGAAGACCCAGAAAAACAAATGGCAAGCGTAGGGATTGGGGTTCTCCAGAGAAACAGGCACATGGCAACAGCTTTGTTCCAAGGAAGTGGCTCGTGGGGTCATAGGGTATAAAGTTTGAAGTTTGTAGGACACTTATGAGCTGTGGGCAGGGATTCTGCTTTGCCATTTTGAGGCTCATGGCCTCCTCTTGAGGAACCTCAGTCTCTAGCTGAAGGGTCTCCATCCACTGAGCAAGAAAATCCCCTTTACCCAAAGCCTACTTATTTCAATGTCAATCACATCTTCAGAACACCTTCACAGCAACATCTGGTATTTGGCCAACCAACCGGTCACCATAGCGGTCCAAGTTCACATGGACAGTGAACCTTCCCAGAAGCCATGAGCCAAAAGGGGCAGGAGACAGCTAGGGTGGGGCTCTGACCTCTCAAGTGAGGGAGCTAGAAGCCACCCCATCTGTCAGCTGGAAGGGAAGGAAAAGGAGGGGGTGGCTGTGTTGATGAGAGACAGGGACGTAATGGGTATGAATGAGAGTCATAATGAGGCCAGGTCCCCTGCTGTGCACATCAAAACCTCCATCTTCCAGGACTTCCCTACACCCCTGTGTGAACTTATGACTTTGCCCATTACCCTTGGAGGCTGGAGGACTTGTCTAAATGGTTTCTGTCCTCTGGGCTGCAAAAAATTCCCAGGATCCTGGACCATCCACCTGGCCTTCTCTGTTTTCATACCCACCCAATGGAAATGATAGAATGACACTCTGTAGGCACTATAGCAATGTGACAAAAGTCGTTTGGAGGCTGTCTCCCCTTCTCATGACAACATCCATTTCCCCTGGTGAGGTTCCACAGTCTTCTCCATCACACACATGGCTTTCATGACATGTGGTTCCAGCAATACCTTGGTGCTCCTCTTCCTAATTCTACACTTGCTGATCTCGCTGCCTGGAATATCCTCTTATTTCATTAAACTATTCTAAAATATATTTTTTTAGATTTTATTTGACTGAGAAAGAGGGAGAAGGAGAGAGAGTGAATGGGCACGCCAGGGCCTCCAGCCACTGCAGATGAACTCCAGATGCATGGGCCCCCTTGTGCATCTGGCTAACGTGGGTCCTGAGGAATCCAACCTGGGGCCTTCGGCTTTGCAAGCAAACACCTTTAACTGCTAAGCCATTCCTCCAGCCCTTTTAAAATATATGTTTAAGCCGGGTGTGGTGGCGCACACCTTTACTCCCCGCACTCGGGAGGCAGAGGTAGGAGGATCACCATGAGTTCAAGGCCACCCTGAGACTCCATAGTGAATTCCAGGTCAGCCTGGACTAGAGAGAGACCCTTCCTTGAAAAAACAAATTATATATATATATACATACATACATATATATATGTTTAAAATATTTTATTTGACAAAGAGAAAGGGATAGAGGGGGAGAAGAAATGCAAAAAAATATTTTAAATTTATTTGCAAGGACAGGGAGAGTGTATGGGACATGCCAGGACCTCTTGGTGATGCAAACTCCAGATGCACATGCCACTTTGTATATCTGGCTTGACGTGGGTGCTGGAGAATTGAACCTGGGCTGACAAGCTTTGCAATCAAACACCTTTAATCACTGATCAGTCTCCCTAGTCTCTTATTTCATATTGAGCTAAGTAAAACCAAATGCAGTAATGACATGAGCCCACACCACCTACACCCCTAGGGTGGCCAAAACTCATAGAAAGCTGACTATACCACATGTTGGCGAGAATGTGGAATGACCAGAATGCTCAGGTTACCAGAGGCACTGGGGAGCCACACAACCACTCAGCAGGAACGACTGGCAGTGCCCGTGCAAGCTGAATGCGTGCATTGCCTGGGATGACCCACCACACCCAACACTAATAATGTTCACTCAGATGTACCCAAGAATGTCCCCAGCAACACAAGGTCCAAGGGCTCTGAGCTAGAGCAGCCACCTCTATTCCTAGCATCCACAGAGGGGACAGGTGTGCAGAGAGTGGTGGGAGTTTGTGTGCCAGCAACAGGACGGACCTCTCAATATGAGGGAAAGAGATGGACAGAGGACACAGAGGCCCTATTGCTTTCCTTATACGACATTAAATGTGGACAAACAAAAGCTGCACTGTTGAAGTGAGGACAAAGGTAGGACAGACAGAGTGTAGGTGACCACAAGAGGACATTGAGGGGCTGTGGTGCTGGCTGTATTTTGGGTCTGAGTGCTGTCAGCCCAGATGTGTGGGTCTATTTTTATTTTTATTTTTTTTGTGGTTCTGGGAGGTTGAACCCAGGGCTCTGTGCAGCATGTGCTCTACCACAAAGCCACAACCCAGATCCTTTTTCGTTTTATGTATTAGAGATGGAGGGAAGAGAGAGAACACGGGCACACCATGTACCACCATGTACATCCTGCTTACGTGAGATCTGGGGAATCAAACCTGGGTCTTTAGCCTTAGCAGGTAAATGCCTTAAGTGCTGAGCCAGCTCTCCAGCCCCCTTTTGATTTTGAGACAGGGTCTTGTGCTATATTCCAGACTGGCCTTGAACTCACAATTCTGCCTCAGCCTCCCAAGTACCTAGAATTGCGGGTGTGCTCTGCTATGCCTACTTTATTTCAATATGATGTTTAAGGAAAAGCCTACAATCCGGAGCCCTCCACAAAGCCTGTCCTGCTTTCCTGGTCCCCAGGAGGAAGCACGGCCGCTATGGCCACATTGTAGCCAGTGGCTTCAGCAGAAAGGATGAGGCATCATGTCATCTTCACTGGCTTGTAAAGACATGGTCCTGCTAGGTAGACTTGGTTGACTGGGAACGTGGTATGTCACTCAGCCTGCCTTTGAACCTGTGGTGATCCTCCTGCCTCAATGATGGAATACAGAGGGACAGCAAGATGCCCAGTCTCATTTTCATCTCTGTTGTTCCCAGCACTGACAGGCTCTGTCAGAATGGGAGCTGAGCAAATTACAGAACATGAGGAAGAGCGGCAAGGAGAAGGAGTTACACAGGACAACAGAGTCAAAGTTCTCAGATGGAATTCTGGGTTTTTGGAATGATGAGTTTTCTGACTCTCTGTACCACAAGGCTATACGTTATTGCCTTCCTTCCACTCCCATAAGATCCTTGTTTCATCCCCACCACCTACATCCTAGTTGTTGGATGACAGGTCCAGCCCCAAGTCCCCCTACTTCCCAGGACTCCCCCCTCCCTGCCCCCCGCACAGCATAGCTGCCTGGCTCCTGCCAGGTGGTGCGCAGTCCTGGGAGCAGGCTGGCACTCTGGACAAAGTGGCTACACCAAAACCTCTTTTCACCTCAGCTATGGCACCGGCTGCTGCTCTCAGAAGGCATCACACTCCATCAAGCAGCCAGGCCCATTTATGGGGATAAATATAGATGCAGACAGCCAGGCGAGGAGGCTGGAGCAGGGGCTGGTCCTGAGGTCCTCCTGGGAGCCCGAGCTTCTGCCAGGCCACACCTGGCACCTGGAGTGAGGCTGGGTAACCACTCAACCTAAGCTCTGGCCCTCAGAAAAGGGGTTTCCTTCGGAACCCTAGGCTCTAGTACAGTAGTCACCCAGAGTCTCCCCAGTGCCATTACAGGGGCTGGTCCAGCAGGTGGCAAGGCTTAGCTCAGTTCTACTCCTGCTACTCCACCCTGGGGGCCTCACCTCTTCTTCTGCAAAGTAGGCTGGTGGTGCTGACCTCCTGCCTCCTGGAAGCTCTGCAGAGATGGGCAGGTTCTCCAAGCGACTGAGTACTCTGAGCACTTCAGTGACCTCAGGAGTGGGTCTGGCCAGGCTCGGAGGGAGGACCTGGCTAACGGAGGGCAGAGGGCTTGGTGACCATGTGTGTTCACTCAGATATTGGGTACAGCCCTGAGTCCCTCTGTAGTACTCACAGCCATGGGACAACTAGGTACCCCATGATTCTCTGTGTGAAGAACCCAGGCAAGCCCCTTCTTCTATGTGTTTCCCTGCCTGTGGCATGAGACATGGCTCCTTGAGCTTTAGAATGTGGCTATAAATGCCTCTCCATCCACACTAAGCTTCCCCAGCCCAGGGGCGAGCCTGCTTTGACCAGGGTCACACCCTTAACAAACAGTAGTTCCTGACCTTGGGTTGGGGGGGGGGGGGGCTGCTTGGGACGCATCTGCAGAGTAACCAAACAGCAGAGTTCCTGTTCTTAGAATGTCCATCTCTTGGATAAAGAGAGTAATGTCAGGGGCTTGGGCTAGAACTCAGTGGTAGGGTGCTTGCCAGTCAAGCTTGAGACTGAGTTTTGCTCCAGCACCAGTGTCAGTCAACCAACCAGTCAATGCAGGGCTTAAAAAATAAGCAAAAAGAAACTGAGGTCAGTGAGGTTCAGAAACTTAAGTCTAGAGTCACGGAGATGGCAAACATAGGTGCCCAGAACCCACATGAAAACTCTGGGCGTGGTGGTACACACCTTTAATCCCAGCACTTGGGAGGCAGATGTAGGAGGATAGCCACTAGTTCAAGGCCACCCTGAGATTATATAGTGAGTTTCAGGTCAGCCTGGCCTAGAGTGAAACCCTACTTCGAATAAAAAAAAAAAAACCTCTGGTCATAGTGGCACATGCCTATCACTCCAGCACTGGGAAGACAGAATTGCCGTGACTTGCTGGCTAGCTTGTCTAGATGACTCTGGGAGCTCTGGGCTCAGAGAGACCCTGTTTCAGAAAGTAAGGTGATGAGCAATTGAGTAAGACATGCAATGCTGACCTCTACACATACATGCACACACATCCCTTCCCCCACCCCCCCAAAAAAAACCCTGAAATCTAGGTCACATGGGAAATGGATTACTCTCCCAAGCATTTCTCAGTCTACTGGGTGGGCAGTCAATGGCATCAGGTGATAACATTTTCCATCTCCACACCCCAGGCTCTTGGTGATAGGCAAATTCTTTCCCCTTCCCCTTCCCCATGGGTCCCTGGTAGGCCCTGCCTTCCGCATGGTAAGAACAGGATTCCTTTGGGGACTCAAGAGGACAAGCTCATATTCTTCCAGACTGTCACTAAAAACCTGAGACCTCATTTAGCAGGAGGGGCAGACTGCTATATTCCTCACATGGCATTTGCTGAGCACCTACTATGTGCCAGGCACCATACTAAGTGTGGGCACACAGTCTTGTTCTTGCTCTTCTGTGGAGCTGCCACCTTTGGGGTGGGTAATTGATGCATAAATGATAATTTCAGGGCCGGAGAGATGGCTTAGTAGTTAAGGCGCTTGCTGGCAAAGCCAAAGGACTCAGGTTTGATTCCCCAGTACCCACATAAAGCCAGATGCACAAGGGGGTGCATGCATCTAGAATTTGTAGTGGCTTGAGGCCCTGCCATGCCCATTCTCTCTCTCAGGGCTGAAGACCCTGGCGCACCCATTATCTTTCTATCTGCCTGAACCCCCGCTCTCTCAACTAAATAAAAATAAAAATAAAAAGCCACCCTGAGGCTATAGGGTGAGTTCCAGGTCTACCTGAGCTAGAGTGAGACCCTACCTTAAAAAAAAAAAAAAAATGAATTTCAGAGTGACAAATACCCTTGGAAAATTAAAGCTAGATGATGGGACAGTGGTATGCCTTCTCATCCTGTCTTCTCCTTTCACAGCCCAAGGTAAGTAGGTGTGATTCTAGACTAGTTACACAAAACAGTGGTCCCCTAACCCCTCTATAGGAATAGGAGCCAGGTGGCACGTGAGGAAATGGGACCCAGCACCGGGAGTCAGAGCGCCTCTGGTCCTTGCTCAGTCCTAAGGTACTGGGGCTCCCACGTTGTCCCTCCTAGAAAGCAACATGATTGGACAGTCACCCTCTCCAGCTACTGCTGCCAAGACGGCAGGGTGACCCGGCCTCCCATTTCAATGGAGCGCACATTGTGTCCTTTCTGAAGCCATGTTCTCCAAGGCACCAGGACTGGATTCTCCAGGCGTTCACAGCCCTTTTGCTGTCTGGAAGGACTGGGAGAGCGCAAAGGGAAGAAACTCTGTATGGGGAAGGCAGGACCCCAACCCTGGGTTGGCTGCTTCTCAACAGGGGACTCTGCCTGGACAAGCCGCTCCCACTGGGACAGGAGTGTGAGGAACTACAAGAGCCTGTTCTTTTGTCTGCTCTTCAAGCCTCAGCCCTGTGTATGTGTGTGGGGGGGGAGGGATGGGGCACCTACACACAGGACCTACCACCTCACGTGGTATTTTCCACATCTCAGCTGGGTAGTGCCTTCCCATTCAGGCCTCTGCCCCTGGAATGGATTCCACAGCTCCTCTCTGCGGGGAGGGGCATGGGGAAGTGCCATCGGGTATGAGAAAAATCCCAGAAGGGTTTCCGAGCGCAGTTAGACTCGCCAGGCTTACTAAGACTCCCAGGAACAATAGGAATAAGAGTTGGCTGTTCCCAGCCAGTCACAGTGCTGGCACACAGCCCTCTGTCATCTAAATTGATCCCCACAACTACCTTTAATGAAACACACAATTACCCAGAGAGAATACGGTGCACAGAGTACACTCATCGCTGTGGTACAGGTGGAGAAACGGAGGCTCCATCTCGAGCCTCTCCTTCATGAAATCCCTTACAGTTTTTAATTCTCATGGCTTTCTGGGGGCAGGGGGGTGGGCATGAAACATCACCAGAGACCCTCATGAAGGGGCCTCACTTTGCAAAACACCTGCCCTACTCCCTGGCTCCAGCCTCCCAACCACTGTGCAAACGGGCTGGTGTTATAACTTGCTTCATTTTACAGATGGAAAAAAAAAACCCCAGCCCAAGGGAAGGCGACAAGCAAGAAAGGCAGGAAGTGGCAGAGGCAAGGAGAACTCAAGCATCCATATCCTTTGTCTCTGGTCTTTCATGCAGTGTCTGGTGAGCTCTGCCACTCCAGCAGGCTGGGACACCTGCCTGGGGGCAGGTTGAGAGCTCAGCAGGTGCTTATAAAACCCAGTACTCCCTGTTTGTCTGCCCCCACCCCCTCCAGGTGGCCCTGGGGATGTGCCCATTTTACAGATGACCCAGAAGTACAGATGGCTGGAGCCACAGTCCCACTTCTGGTCACAGGAAGGTGTTTAGGACCAGGTCTCCCACATCTACCCATTGGGGTTAAAAATAGGCAGGCCTCGGCCAACCAGAGATGACAACCTGGCCAAAATGGCCTTCCTGTGGGAGGACTCCCCTCTATGCACCCGGGCAGCAGTCTCCTTGTCCCTGCCATGGGAGCCAGAGCTAGGTGGCCGGTGAGGACAGAAGACAACTGATTAGGAGCCAGGAGGCACCTCTGGCCCTGGCTCAGTCCCAAGGCTCTGAGGATCCCACATTGTCCCTCCTGGACAGCAAGGGGTGGGGCATGATTGGATGGTCACCCTCTCCAGCTGCTGCCTGTCAAGATGGCAGGGTGACCCAACCTCCCGGCTGCTCCCATGGAGCCCACACCCGGTTCTTTCTGAGGCAGTGTTCTCTAAGGGGAACCGGTTAGGTGCTCCAGAATTGTCTAGGAAGGGTTGGGGGAGGGCAGGGGGATAAGGATCTCCTTGAGGCAGGTGGGACCCTGCTCCTGGGCCCTAGGGGCTTCTCAGAAGAGGACTCTGCCTAGCAACAGTGTCACCAACAGTAGAAGCTGTGTATAGATGCTCCAAGGGGTAGGAATTACCACTTGCCCCCCCCAGTCACCGCCACTTGTCAACAGCCCACAGCCCACACCCCTACAAGATCAAAATCTATGGGCAAACAAAACAGGAGGTAGCTGCTGGGCTAATCCTCAGACTTTTCACCCCTGTCCTTTTCCCCCCAATACTTACGGGGGAGGGGGGATTCAGGAGTCAGACAGCAAGATGAACCCTACCTGGCCACCCAGGGCTGTGACCATGGGCATATCCCAGCCCCACCCCCTTTCAGCACTGGCTAGTTTACTGAACCCGAGGTGGAGACAGGCTGAGGATAAAGATGGGAGAGGAGGGAAAAGAGGGGCGTCAGAATCCACTATTTTTGGGAGAAGCATCGCTGCCTGGAAAGAAAGGAAGAAAGGGACTCTCGCTTCCTCTCCCACCCCTTTGAAACACACAGGTGCCAGACAGCTTTTGCGCAAAAAAAAAGAAAAAACAAGTTTGCAAACACACTCCGACTTCTGGGATGCTGCCCAGCACTTCTCCCCCTCTCCTCTCCTCTTCCCAGGCAAAGAGCGGGTCCTCCAGTAGTTCTAGGCTGGCCCAGGGTGGGGTCAGGTAGTGAGGTAAAGTGGGGTGCGCCTGGCTTGAGCCCTCCCGCCTCCCGCCCCTCTCAGACGCCCTCCAGGCCCCTCGGAAAAGAAAGGAACCCTCCAAACAAATGGGCTTGCCCCCCCCCCCCACCGCCCCGTCCAGGGCCACGCCATCCTCCCACCCACGGCCCCCAACAGTGGTTCCCCCTCCAAGCGGGGCGCCCTCGCGTGGCCGGGTCGGAGCTGAGTCACCGAGGCTCCAGAGTCGGGGTGTGCGAGGGTGGCGGGGGAGGGGGTGGGGTTGGGTGTGCCGTGCACCCCGCGCGGAATCGGCTCCGCTCGGGCTTGCCCCCGGCACGCCGAACCCCACAGGCCGAACTTGAAGGCGCGCAGCCAGCAGCGCCCGTCCGGCCCGCGCTGGCCTGGCCGCGGGGGCCCCAACTCACCGCACGTCCGTCCGTCCCGCAGCCTCAGCACGCGGTGGCCGTTGCCCGCGCTCCGGGCCGCCGGGGCATCTCCACGAGCGGAGCGGGGCTGCGCTGCGCTGCGCTGCGCTGCTCGGCGGGGCCCGCGGCGCGGGACGGGGCTCAGGGCGCTGCCCGCGCGGCCCTGCCCGCTCGGTGCGCTCGCGGAGCCTGGGGCGGAGGGGGGGGGGGGGCGGTCCTCCTCGCCGCGGCGCGGACTCCTCCCTCCAGCCGAGGGCGGGTGTGGGAGGGAAGCGGGCGCTTCCTGGAGGGGCGGCACGCGAGGGACCTGGCGCGGCGGGCTGGGGGACTCGGCGCTGCGCCGCGGGTTCGAGGCCGCCCGCCCCGCGCCTGCTGAGCTCGGCGTCCCGCTCCTCCGAGCCTCGAGCGCGGCGCTCCGCTGCGGACGCGGGAACCGAGGGGTGGGGACCCGCCAGGTCTGCACCGCCCGCCCGCCGCCTCCCCACCCCGAGCGCGCAGGGGTGCGCGGCGCCGCACCCTCGGGGACACGCCGCAGGGCTGGGCTCAGAGCCGTTAGGGTGACACTAGAACTGCTCTGGTTTCTTCCTTCGGTGTTGTTTTTTTTTCCATTTTCCTTTTTTCTTTTTTTTCTTTCTTCTTTCAATAGCGCTTTCCTGCTGCCAGTGACTTGGGAAGATGACACATATTCCTGTGACAAAGACGACAAGATAAATACGAGAGCAGTGGAGGTCTGGGTCTAAATAGGGCCTCCGCAGCCGAGCTTACCCCTCTCCCCTTCACATAGCACTGGGAAGGCCGCCTTTGACCCACTACAGGCATCAGATTTTAAGGAATTAGTCTTTAGTTTGGCAGCTGTTGGCATTTTTGTACCCTTGGGGCAAGTTAACAACCGGGCATCTTAACCTGATTGGGGGGGGGGCAGGGGCGTGGCTGTTTCAAGGATCTCCAGGCCACCGCCTAAGCCCTTGACCTACGGGAGCTGGGGCTGGGCTAACGAGGTTGGACTCCAGGCGCTTGGGTCAGGAGGTCAGGAGTTTTCCATCAGGAAAGATGAGGGTTAAGGGAGCTTCACATTGCAGCTGGCAAACTCCCTCCCTCCACGTCTGAGTCATAGGCACTCAGCAGCTTTAGAGGGGCTGCCACCAAATAGCCCGAAGAGAGAGAGGCCCCCTCATCTCCCCCTCCCTCTCTTCTTCCTCCTCCCTCCCTCTCCCAGCCTGTTCCGCATGCACCCTGCCTTTCTCCAAGGGTTTTCAATCTCCCATGGGAGGTTCTCTGTACCCTCTACCCAGCTGTGGGGCCAAACAACCTGTGGGGCTTGCAGGAACAGGCTCCAGGCTCCGTTTCCCTCAGGAAAACTTCCTCGCTTGCCTTGGTCCCCAGGATCACTCCTGTTTCTAGGCACTAGAGTGGACAGTGGGGACCAGATAGCTCTCTCAAGCTAAGGGACTGGTGGAGGGGGTAAGGCCAGGGCCCAAGCAATCATATGACAGTGAAGTGAAAAGGTTGGAAGTGGTTGGCATAGAAGACCCAACTCAGCCTTGGGAGTCATTCAAGCAGAACTTCTCTTAAGAGACCAGAAGAATGAGGTGATTGGAGTGTGTGTGTGGCAGGGGCGGGGGATGGGGGGTGGTTGGAAGACACATTACTAAGGCCAAGGGTCACGGCAGATCCACTCTCTTCTACCCAAGAGAAATGAAAATGTATATCCACACAAAAACTTGCACATGAACGTTCGTAGCAGCATGAACCAAAACTTGGGAAGGACTCAAAGTGCAACTAACAAAGGGGGGAAAAATTGTGATGCATTTTTCCATAGAACCAGAAAATCCTTGGCCAGGAAAGGTATGCATGCCACAGTAGAGATGACCTCTACAGGCATTATGCAAAGCCCATAACAAAAGACCACGTGTTGTATGACTCCAAAATACACAAATTCGTAGAGTTAGAAGGCGTGTTCTAGTTGCCTGGGCCTGAGAGAGAGGGGAGATTGCAGCATGTCTGTCAGAGATTGTCAGTGACTGTGTTGTGTGTGTTCATGTGTGAGAGGGTGCACGTGTGCGGTGGCCCTCGCGTGGCGGTCAGAGGATAACCTTCAGGTGTTGATGTCGCCTTCCACCTCCTCTGAAGCAAGGTCTCGATTGTTCTGCACTGCTCTCTCAGGGCTCGCTGGTCCTACAGCTTCTAGTGGATTCTCTCTGCCTTCCTTCTTGCCCTTAGGTATGGATGGAACTACAAACACCTGCCAAGTGTCCAGTGGGTTTGGGGTTCCAAGCTCAGGTAATCATACTTGGTTTAGCCCGTGAGTCATCTCCCCAGCCTGATGAAGTGGTTTTTTTTTTTGTTTTTTTTTCTTTAAAGGGTGAGGAAAACATGTTTCAAAATTAGAGACTTAAGCCAGATGTGGTGGCCTGGCACTCTGGAGGCTGTTAGGAGGATCCCCATGAGTTCAGGGCAAGCCTGGGGCTACAGAGTGAGTTCCACATCTACTTGAATTAGAGAGACCTGCCTTGAAAAAAAAAAAAAGACCAAACAAAAATTAGAGAATAGAGGTGATTGCTGTTATGGGTTGGATCTTGAATGTCCCCAAAGGTTCGGGTGATGAAAGCTTGGTTGCAGTAGGTGGAGCTTTTGGGAGGTGGTGGGAACTTCAGGTGGGGCTGGGCTGGAGAACTGGGGTCATACCCTTGAGCGTATCTTGTCTCTGGTGACCTCTTCCCTGCCCACTTTTTCTTCACGACCTAACAGCTTTGCCCTGACACATTCTTTCAACACAGTGTCCTGTCTCACCACAGGCCCCCCCCCCAAACCATGGAGCCAGCTAACATGGACTGAAACCGTGAGCAAGAAGAAATGCTTCCTCCTTGTGGAAAGTTGTTTACCACAGGTGCCTTGCTACAGCATTAGGAAGTTGACTAACACAGTTGCGTAACTGCAGATTAATTCAAAGGACACGTGCATGTGCAAGGGCGAGCAGCATGCGTGTGGTTCTATCTCAATAAAGCTGCCTTAGAAAATAAAGCCAGGGGCAGAGGTCAGCAGACACAGATGGTCTGTCCCCAGTTGACGTCACACGCTGCATTTTGCCCACACTCATGATGCAAGACTGCAAAGTGGGGAAGAAGGCTTCTTTTCTGCCAGTAGGGAAATCTTCACAGTGGGAGCCTAAGGCCCCCTGAAAGGCCCTGTGGAGTTCATTCAGGACTTGCTTCTGGCTGTTTCCTCAGTGCTGTTTGGCAGACAGCTCAGGATAACCCAGGTGGCCTGCATGTTTGTGGATTTCAGAAACCCTGAGTACACCTGTCACCAAGACCTGGCTGGGCCTCAGGTGTGTGTGGAGTGGTGATAGACTGTGTTCTGATCCTGCTGTGTCTCCCTTGGGTCTGAGGGTCACCTGGACTCAGTGAGGGAGTTTCTTTTCCAAGGGCCTCAGATAGCTAAGTTCAGACCATGACTGGCCTGGGGTCATAAGGAAGACTCTCACCGTGGACTTCGGTTGTCAGCTGGGACCTCAGCTGGCTGTGTCACCTGCTGGTGACCAGTTCATGGGCCTGGGCTGCCTGAGGGCCTGATGCTGGGTTCCAAGAGGGAATATCTCAAGGGAAAGTGAGGGTGGGTTCTACCCGTTTAGTAGGACCTGGCCTCGGAAGTCACGTAATGTCACAGAGGCGCGTCACTGTCACCTGCCAGGAAAAGCACACCGAAGGAGAGTCGGATGCTGCCTTGAGGATAAGTGTGCCATGAGCACAGGGAATTGACTCAGTAGCGTGTCTGTGACACAGGTACGCACCCAGGAGTGCCATGTGGAGGCAGGCCTGAGCCCTGGGTGGAATCTCAGTTCATTTGGGGTCCTACCTGGGGAGGTCCTCTGTGCCTCAGTTTCCTTCTCTGTAAGAGCAGACTGGACTTAGTGTTCACGTCAGGGGTGAATGTGAGAGTTCATCAAGGCAAAATTCAGAGACTGCAGTGCGGCCAGCATGGTGCCAGGCCTGTGCAGACCCTGGGCCGAGTGTAGTTTGCTGTGTTTTTTTTTTTCTTCAGTAACATGTTACAGTATTATAGTTTCCATCTGGAATGTTCCCAAAGACTTGTGTGTTGAGGGTTTGGTTCCAGCTAGTGGCAGGACTGGGAAAACTTTAGGGGGCCTAGTTAGAGAAAGTGGGTCATTGCAGAGTGTTCCCGTGGGAGTATATTTTGCCTCACCTACCACACCACCTCCACCATCATGAAATGAGCCACTTAGTTCTGCCCACATTTTTCCACCATGATGTACTGCCTCTGAGTTCATATGAGCTCTGATAGATGCAGGAAAGGCCTCCTTTTGAGGGCCAGGACCACATACCTCGCTCGGCTCTAGCTCTGATCTGGAGAGGACAAGGAGGGACATTGATGCTACCCACCCCACAGATGGCTTTGAATTCCTGAGCCTCCACCTGCCTCTGTGTACTGCTAGACTGCAGACAGGTATCGCCATACCTGGCTCCTCGTATATATATTGAAACTACTCTGGGAAGAAATGGGCAGAGACACTGGACCTCATTAATATTGGATTAAAAAAAATTAGCTAAGATCTCCAAGTAGGCAGCTAGCCTGAGAGGAAGTTTCTTATAAGGAGCTTTCATGCCAACTTGGGGTATGCCCAACCAGCTCTGAGGCGCTGGCCAGTTGGTGGGGTGCCGCAGAGTTTCCTGGAGTTTGGAACTGGGCAGAAAAGAAGATAGAAAATGGCTTATGGCACTTGCCTGCCAAGCCAAAGGACCCAGGTTTGACTCCACAGGATCCATATAAGCCAGATGCACACGCATCTGGAGTTTGTTTGCAGTGGCTGGAGGACCCGAAGCACCCATTCTCTCTTACTCTCTCTCTCTGTTCCTGCCTATTTCTGTATCTCTCTCAAGTAAGTATAAAATATTTTTTTAAAAAAGACGGGGGGTGGTGCTGGAGAGATGGCTTAGTGGTTAAGCACTTGCCTGTGAGGCCTAAGGACCCTGGTTTGAGGCTAGATTCCCCAGGACCCATGTAAGCCCAAGGCACAAGTTGGTGCACGCATCTGGAGTTCATGTGGAGGCCCTGGCGTACCCATTCTCTATCTATCTGCCTCTTTCTCTGTCACTCTCAAATCACAAACAAACAAACAAAAAAGAAGATAGAAAGCAGAAAAGCAAAGCAACAAGCCACACAGTGTCCCTCACCTCTGGGCTCCCAGGCTCTGAGACTACCGCCATGTGCATGTCACCTAGCCTGGTGCTTCTGGCGAGCATTCTTGTTTCTTACCCTAGCCAAGACATCGTCAGTCACTGGAGGACACAACTCTGGTCTGGGGCAAAGAGAGGAAGACAACACAACCCTTATTGGCCAACCCATCATCACATCCCAAGAAGGGGCAGAATTTGGCCCAACATAAACTTCTTTGGGTACAACTCTTGGATTCTCTATTTGCTGACTTCTCGTCCATGGCTCTGATGGAGGATATTGGGTGTGCCTTGACCCTGGCCCAATAAGGGTGCCCTGGTACAATGGGTGGGGGCTTGGCATTCTGCCGGAGGACTTTTTCCTTATGCTTGGCCGGATGCCGGGAACAGTGAGAAAGGTCAAAAAGGTAAGGGCCAAGTCATTCTGGTGAGCCACAAGCAGGCTGGGACACCCCAGCTAAGAGGGTACAACCTGTAACATGCCTAACCTCTTCTGGGTGCAATGGTGGGGGAAGTTGTGCTCAGGAAATTGCCTGTAGACCAGCCTGCACTCTAGTGGCGTCCAGCTGTAGCTGCAACCTGCTGGCCTGCCTTTTCTCTATGAGGTGGAAAACTCCCCCTGGGTATAAACTTGCACACCCCTAGATGTCACATAGGCCATCTCTCCACCCTGGATGGCATTCAGACCTAGAAGGGGAAGAGAGCTAGCATAAAACCAGTACTCCTTTGTACCAGGGACTTTCCCACCTTGCTTCTTGGACCTAATCAATAATCCCGTGTGCGTGTGTGTGTGTGCGTGTGTGTAAAACATAGTACAGAAACAGTTCCTCCTTTACAAAACAGGGAAGACAGGGAGTGAGTGGCCAAGAGTGTTTTCATTCCAGACCCATGTAGTTCCCAAAGCCATGCTCCTAATGGGTCATGCAGCAGTGGAAGCCTCTGCCGGGGCTCTGCAGTCTGTCACAAGGATCAGGCAAGCTACAAAAAGCCAGGGTGGTGTGGTAGGGTGTGAAGACAAAGAGGGGGACTGCAGCAGCTCGGGGTTCTGCCCCCATCTAAAGGCACGCTCACGTGGCTCTGGCAGAATCCGCTCGTGCAGGAGTGCTAGACCAGCTCTTGACTTTGTTTTTTTAATTGAGACAAGAGCTCATGTAGCTATAACTTGCTGTGTAGACTAGCATAACCTTGACCTCTTTATCCTCTTGCCTCCACCTCCCAAGTGTTAGGGCTTAGATTACAGGCATGTGCCAGCATGCCCAGCTTTGGACGAGCTCTTGACATGCCAAAGTTGGGATTAAAAAAAAAAAAAATCTTTTCTTTATTTGAGGGAGAGAGAATGGGTGTGCAGGGCCTCCAGCCATTGCAAATGAACGTGCCACCTTGTGCATCTGGCTTATGTGGGTCCTAGGAATGGAACCTGGGTCCTTCGGCTTTGCAGGCAAGTGCCTTAACCACTAAGCCATGTCTCCAGTTCCCAAACTCGGGGATTTTATGTACAGGTTTACACTTTTAAATATCAATAATTTAGGCAAGAGTTTTAATATCGTCTAGGCCAAACAAACCTGTTTCTAACATGTGGGCTTCTAGAACACCCTCACGTTGCAGGTAAGGTCTGGAGAGATGAGGTGAATTGCCCACTATCACATGATCAGAGTAAGGGCCTGAACTTGAACCCTGTCTCCTGATTCCAAGCCATTGCCCTTCCAAGAACACTTCTGTCATCTCTCCTCCAGTTCCTAGAGCAGGGGTGATGCACTTCCAATCTCAGATGGGTAGTAGGAAACATTCGACACCAGCTACAGGCTAGCAGAGCATCCATGTTTATTGATCACATTTGGCCTAGAGTACAGCAGGGCCATCCTTGCCCCTCTCGGAAGTTACAAGAACACCGTATATGTGAAGCCTCCAGGGCTGGCCCGGATCCCGCTGAGGTAGTAGGTGGGTCCTTGGTTTTGCCTAGTGGACTGGTAGTGACCATCCCTGCACCCTTAGACCTGGCTTTGCCCCCTACATAGGACAGGATGAATACTGAGCTGTCCCAGAGTGAGGCTGGCTCTAGCTGGACCTAGGCCCGATGACATCCTTGGAAGCCAGCATCCAAGTCCTAATTTTATCACCTCCCCCTACCAGGTGGGAGCTAATTTGCAAATGGGAGAACTGAGGTTTGTGGCAGGAAGGGATTTTATCTCTTGAGTGGCTGAGTCCTGGCATGGCCCAGAGCCCTGATGGTTGATCTACTGAGCCAGTCAGAACTTAGATACACTCCTGTCCTAGCGCTCCTGAGCTGCTCTGAAAATCGAATCAACCATCCTTCTTTCCTTCCTTCCTTCCTTCCTTCCTTCCCCCCTTCCTTCCTTCCTTCCTTCCTTCCTTCCTTCCTTCCTTCCTTCCCCCCTTCCTTCCTTCCTTCCTTCCTTCCTTCCTTCCTTCCTTCCTTTCTTCCTTCCTGTGGCATATGTGTATGCCTGTCCCATGTGGTGCGCATGCACATGTGTGTGCTCATGAGCATGGAGGCCAGCAGTTGACATTGGGTGTCTTTCTCGATCACTCTCCATATTATCATGCTGGGCAGGGTCTCACTTGAGCCCAAAACTTGCAAATTCAGCTAGTTTAGCTAGCCAGTTTGTCCCAAGGACTCTGTTTTCACCTCCTGGGTGTTAGGATTACAGGCAGGACCGCCAACATGGCATTTGTGCATTTACATGGGTGCTGGGAATCCAAACTCAGGTCCTCATGCTTGCACAGAAAGCACTTTATCCACTGAGCCATCTCGCCAGCCCCTGGAAATGCAATTTATAAATACTTGGGGTTTTGTGTGTGTGTGATACTGTGGACTGAGCCTAGGACCTCATGCATACTAGGCAAGTACTCTACCACTAAACTATCTTCCCAACCCCCCTTTGTTTCACTTTATATTTTTAATCTATTTTATTTATTAGTTGTTTATTTGAGAGAGAGAATGGGCATGCCAGGACCTCTAGCTACTGCAAAGGAACTCCAGACACATGTGCCACCTTGTGCATATCTGGTTTATGTGGGTCCTGGGGAATCAAACCTGGGTCATTTGGCTTTACAGGCAAATGCCTTAACCACTAAGCCATCTCTCCAGCCCTTTACTTTATATTTTGAGACAGGATCTTCTTAAGGTACCCAAGCTATCCTTGAGCTTTCAACTGTCCTGCCTCAGCCTCTCAAACAGCTTGAATCACAGGCTTGTGCCACATGCCTCACTTCATTTTTCTTTAAGTAACAAATTAGATCTTGGATCTGCCTGTAGTTATCTGGTGAGCTATGTGTCTGTCATGTGACAAGGACATTGAGTCACATGTGGATCACCACTTATGTATATTGATACTGGTACTGTTAGGAACTGTTGGCCACATGTCATACTTCAAGTTCATGTAATGTCAGGTGGTCATACTTCTCTGTCATGTATGACATCATGACAACCTCATTGTCCCAATGTCCCCCTGGTTACACATGCCATATAGGATGTAGGGTACTCTTTTGGTCAAATCAAGCCCCCACTCGGTCCTCAAGAAAGTCCACCCTGAGGATCACCTCTGGAGGCATACACAAGTTGCAGGATATCAGCTGGGGTTCTTCTCCAGACCCGCTGTCCTCGTGGGTGATGTCACCATTACTTGGCTGGACTCAAGGGTCTTAAGAGGGCCATCAGGTGTCCCCAGGGGCCTCGGAGTGCTTGTCAAAGAAAGCAAAGTCCAGCCTGGGCTCCTGGCTCTGCAGACACTGGGCCGCACTAGGGGGAATGGGGTTGTTCCAGAGGCTGTGGGCACAGAGATGGGTGTCAGCCCAGAGCTGTTCCCTCATCCTCCGGTCTCTGTCCCCGCCACCCCCCAGGTGAGAGATGGAGGCCCCAAGTGGAAGAGCCCTGCTGCGTCACTCAGCGGAGGTACTGTGTGGAAGAATGCTCTACTGACATGGCCCCAGTGCAAGCCTGTGTGCCCGCGCTCAGCGCTACATACACTCACCACTACATACACTCACCACTCTCAGACTGATAACATCACCGTCCTCCAGTTTACAATTAAGCACAACAGGTTCAGAGAGGTCAAATGACTGATGCAAAGTTAACACAGTGGGCAAATAGCAGAGCTGGGATTAGATCCAGGTCTACTGGTTGCCACAATTCCTCTTGGAGTAGTCCAAGTCTTCCTAGGATATCCTCAACCCAGGCCTTGCCTCTTCCCACAGGAAGTCCCTTTAGATTAGGCCCCAACTCCCACCCCTGCGCCTCAGTTACCGGATGACTTGGATGCAAGAGCCCCGGGCCAGCCCTTGAGCCAAAAGCCAGGCTCCCTGCGCTGAGATCCGGTTCTTCTCCAGGCTTCCCAGTGGGCAGTGGGGGAAGGGCAAAGACAGGCAGGCATGTCTTTGAACTTCCCCATGTCCCTCTTCTGCACACTGCCAGCATACAGCAGGGGACTTGGGGTGGGACATGTAGGCTGAAAGCTATGGCTCAGGGAGGACCAAGCGTCACAGGGGCTTGGGTCAGACCCGAGTGTGCCCTCCAAGGGGGGTCTCTGGGGGGCTGGGGTGGTCCAGCAGCCTCTGGGCTTTCCCAGGATGTAGGTCCCTTCTGCCCTCCCCACTTCGGGTGAGCCTGTCATACTCCACTCTCTTCAGCTGGATCATCTGTGGCAGCACCTGGGCCAGTTCAGCAGCAGCCTCATCCCCAAGGAGGTTCCAGGACAGCCTGCAAAGTGGGGGTGGGGTGAGGTGAAGGGTGAGGATGGAGAGGACACCAGCGGGGGTGGGTACAAGAGGTGCTGCCTGACCAGGGACTCGAGTCCTTTCTTCTGCATACTTCTCAGGACAGACAGCTTCTTCCTACCTGCCTGCTCCCACCCCCACCTCCAACTCCTCAGCTGCTCTGATACCCGGAATCCACAGAGCTTGGGAACCAGCTGTCCTGGAGTACAAAAAGCATGGTCCTCCTCCTTACAACGTGCTCCCTCCAGGCATAAAATGGCCTCGATATCCATGACCTCACAGTGCCCGACACTACCTACACAAGACCATCGTAAGAGGAGGGAAAGACCGCGACATCAAAATAAAAGACTGATTGACATGGGGAGGGGTTATGATGGAGAATGGAATTTCAAAGGGGAAAGTGGGGGAGGGAGGGTATTACCATGGGATAGTTTTTATAATCATGGGAAGTGTTTTTAAAATTGAGAAAAAATAAAATAAGATTAAAAAAAAAAAGCATGGTCCTCACCACAACGTGAGGTGCGTGTCTACCGTCTCGATGCCTGCTCTACACGTTTGCCACGATCTGTGCACCTGGCTGATGGCTTTCTTTCAGATTCCCTCCCCCCCGCCCTATTCTTTAATAACTTCATGTCCAAAAGAAGCATGTGTCCCCACCACCCATGAAAGCACCTTGTGAAGGACCTAACGAGGAAGGCAGTAAAGACGAAAAATAAACAATGGCAAAATAGCTGGGATCTATGTCCTTCAGAATGTTGAGTCCCTGCCCACCTCTACCCCCACCACTGGTTAAAAAGAAAGGACCGGGCCGGGGAGATGGCTTAGCAGTTAAGGCGCTTGCTTGTGAAGCCAAAGGACCCAGGTTTGATTCCCCAAGACCCACGTAGGCCAGATGCCCAAGGTGGCGCATGCTCCTGGAATTCGTTTGCAGTGGTTGGAGGCCCTGGCATGCCTATTCTCTCTCTCTCCTTCTCTGCCACTTTCTCTCTTTCAAATAAATACATAAAAATATTTTTTTTTTTTTAAAAAAAGGGTGAGTGGTGTCAGCTTTCAAGATGAGCGAGGGCTGACCTGAGGCCTTCTCTGTGATGTGCCTCAGAGAATCAAGGTCTTTAGGGGCTGGTGGTGAAGGGCAGTGACAGAAAACTTGCCTAGCATGCATGAGGCCCTGGGTTCCACCTCTGGGCCTGTAAAAGAGCCATGACCTGAGGTATTTTCTGTGGTATAACTCAAAGAATACATGAGGTCCTGAGTTCTATTCCAAGCACCACAAACATAAAAACAGAAAACAGCAAAATTCCTAATTTTGAACATGCAGACTTAAAAAAATCCCCTGGTATTCACTCATGCCCTACACTTTTGGAAGTAGCCTTTTTTGCCACTGTGGAGAGACTAGCCCCAGCGTCTGGTTTGGCCATTTGGCAGCGCCGCCATATTCCAAGGTCTGAACCAGTGCAGTTGTCAAGGGGGAGCCAGGCACAGGCAGGTTGGGCAGCAGGATGTCCACCAGCATATGCCTCTGAGTCACCAACAGCCTTTCATGAACGGAGGCTCATAGGCCAAGCAAGATGCCACCCAAGGAAAGGGTCAGAACAGGGACCCTTCTTACAGTTCCACCTCCCCTCCCCACAGATGGGCAACAGGTAGGAGAGGCTGAACCACTTTGTCTTGGATTACTGGAGCTCACGTCATAAACTTCTAAGCAAGAAAGAGCTTCCCCCTCTACAGATGGGAGGACCCGTGGAGGAGAGGACAGCGCCAAGTCACACAGTGGGCAGGGCCATTCCCCCCCCTCCCCCGCGTCACTTGCTTCCCCCAGCTCAAGGGACCACCCAAACACTCACAAGATTTCTTCCAGGGCTGGGCAGAGGATGAGACTGGCAACAAGGCGCTTGGCGGCTTGGTCATCAATTTCACAGGAAACCATGCTGGGATGAAATGGGGGTGTCTGAGTCAGCAGCATCTCAGGAAGAACCCCTCCTCCCACAGCGAGAGCAGGAGGGAGCAGAGCATTCCGACGAGGGGCAAGATGGGAATCTTAAGACAGTGCCCTTCTTTCTTGACCCCTACCGGCGAGTCCTCTGTTCCTTCAGACCTTCTGGTGTGTGTCGGGCTCCTCAGGAGGAGGCTTGTGGCCCTACGACAGCCCTTCCTCCCTGGCACCCAGGGGAGGCTACTTACTCAATCTGTCTGAGCAGCCGGAACCCTTTGCAGAAGTGTGGGACCCCTCCAGCCAGCTTGTTCCCTGCCAAGCTATGGGTCAGGGGAGACGGCCATGAGGAACATTCTAGATCCTTTCTGTTTTGCTTCCTGCCCAGCCAGGACTCCCTACTCACATGATCTCTTCCATATTTGGACACCACTCTAGGGCCTGGACCAGGCGCAAGGCCCCCTTTGGGCCCAGGTGGCTGGATGGTAGGCTGTGGAAAGGGCAGGGCAAGAGAAGCCTAGGGTCGGCTCTGTGGATTGGGAGGTTTTCCTAAGCCCAACCCCCTCTCAACCTTGCCTCAGCCTGTAACAGACCATAACTGCTCCCCCCACCCCCTGCCTCCTGTCCCTGCCTAGCGAGGATCCTGATGGGTTTCAAGAGCTCCACTTTGAAACCAGGTGTGGTGGCACACGCCTTGAATTTAAGGCCACCCTGAGACCACCAGGTCAGCCTCGGCTTGAGCAAGACCCTACCTTGAAAATAAAAAAAAAAATTAAAAAATCTCTAACTTTGAGGTTTGACACTCAAGTTCAAGTCCTGGCTTCTCAATGCATTAGAATGGCAAGCTCTCCATACTTCACTTGTCCTAGCCTTATTGCCCTTCCTGGAAACTGAAGCATGCAAGACTCCCAGCCCCTGGGGCTACTGAGAGCTCAGGAGGCCCTGGGTTTCACCTGTGGAGGGCAGAGCCCTGGTCTTAAAGCTTTCTGTCTCATAGCCCTTTGCTCACGTGTCCTTGCCCATCCAGGCAGGCCATACTGACATTGGTAACTTTTGTTTTGTTTTTCGAGGTAGGGTTTCTCTCTAGCCCAGGCTGACCTGGAATTCACTATGTAGTCTCAGGGTGACCTTGAATCCACAGCGATCCTCCAACCTCTGCCTCCCTAGTGCTGGGATTAAAGGCGGGCACGACCATGTCTGGGTCTAACATTGGTAACTTCTTTTGCAGATAAGGAAACTGAGCCAGGGACAGGGCCAGCACTATGCTGGGTCTCCTGATGGCTCTGCTGGGACATCAGAGACTGGGGAGTGGCAGCTTGGCAGGGGCCCATGCTCTGGTTTGGTGTTAGGCCAGCTGATGAACCATGGGTTGCCCACTGCTCCCAGGCTCTCTCCCCACAAGCCCTGCATGCACACTGAGTGGGGTGGGGGACACTCACCTCAGGACTGTCAGGTGTGGGGGCAACCCCTGAGCCAGCTCCAAAGCTGTGGGATCCCCCAGAACATTATGGCCAAGCCTGAAAGAGGAGGGGGTGATGCATGGAGTGTGGGCAGCCTGCTCAGGACACATGCACTGCATCCCTGGAGGCCAAGAAGTCCAGGGGACCTGTACACACCCCACCTACGCAGGTACTCACATGACTTCCTCTAGACGCCTGCAAAGGGTGAGGGACTTTGCCAACTGCACTCCTCCAGCCAGGCCAATGCTGTTCCCTGAAAGACTGCAGGAGAGGGTCACGGTCAGGTTTCCCCACTCCCACCTCACCCCACCACATCTGTAGGGGCCCAAGGAACAATCCCCCCTCCCCGCATGCCTCCGACTTGATGAAACATAATGACTCAGAGGACAGGGACCAGGGTGGCTCATGGTCCTATAGCTAGAGCCAGAGAAGATCACCAAGCCCCCTGCCTGGACACAGAGGCTGGGGGAAGGAGGAACCTTCTAGTGCTCATCTGATTCAGAGGGTCAGTGTCGCCCAGGAGAACGGACGGCTGCTGCCTGCCCCTCTCAACAGGGCTGGTACTCACTCTATCTTCCTGAGCTCTGGAAACTCTGGCAGGATGGCAGCTAAATGCTCGGCACCAGTGTCCCCAATCTGAGTGTGGCTTAAGCTTAGGGAGAAAAGCAGAGGCCCAGAGCTATCAGTCAGCCGCCTGCCCATCTCTTCTTGTTCACACCACTCCCGGATGAGAAGCAACGCAGGCTAGGGCCTCAGCTCTTCTGAGAAAGCCTCATGGCCCTGTGCTCAGTGAGGACTCCCAACTCCTGGCTTCTGTTTAGGATGTTCCCCCTATTATTCATCCTAAGTATTTCTTCCTACAACTGATAGTCTTGTATTCTATCTTTGGTCTCCAAGGCTGTCCCCTGGGATTGGTTATGCAGTGTGGACACGTGTTTTGAAGGGGCTGAGACTAAGATATGACAAACACCCTTGAATAACTGGGCAGCAGCTCAGAGAGGCTCCTCCATCTGCCGCTGTTCTCCCCGACCAAGTCCAGTATCTCCAGTGTGGCCTGGGCCACTGAGTCCCACCATCCTCCTGTCTGCCCTTCTCAAGAGTTGGAGTTACAGGTATGCATAGCCACACCTAGCCTGGAAGCTGACCTTGGGTGGGCTCCCCAGTTCAGGCAGATGAGCTGCTTCTCTGAGCAATGGAAAGCTTTTCTCTCTCATTGTCACCATGATCATTTCTGCCTTTTCTCCACTCTGGCAGGCCCTGCCTCTGTGAGTGGCAAGAATAAAGTCAAATGAAATGGCCCAGGCAAACCGGCTCAGTCTCTTGTTAAATGTCTGCTTATCTAAGAGGTATTTCTTTTTTCCTTTTGCAGATACATTTCAGTGACCATCTCTCAGTGAATTCATCTTAGGCCCTGTACCCCTTCCTATGCCTTTATGCTGCTGAAGTTGGTCTCAGACGAAGCCAAAGCAAGGCCTGTGTCATTGCTTGGGTTTTTTTTTTTCTTTCTTCAAGGTAGGGTCTTGCTCTAGCCCAGGCTAACCTGGAATTCACTATGTAGTATCAGGGTGGCTTTGAACTCACAGTGATCCTCCTACCTCTGCCTCCAAAGTGCTGGGATTAAAGGTGTGAGCCACCATGCCCAGCTCATATGGGTTTAAATTTTTTTTCTTTATTTATTGGTGGGGCAGGGGGAGGAAATGGGCACACCGGGGCCTCTTACCACTGCAAATGCACTCCAGATGCGTGCACCACTTTGTGCATCTGGCTTTATGTGGATACTGGGGAATCAAACCTTTGGTTGTTCTGGCAAGTGCCTTATCACTGAGCCATCTCTCCAGCCCCATGTACATGTTTGTTGTTGTTTTGTTTTTTGAGTAGGGTCTCATTTTAGCTCAGGCTGACCTGGAATTCACTATGTAGTCTCTCAGGGTGGCCTCGAACTCATGGTGATCTTCCTGCTTCTGCTTTCTGGGTGCTGGGATTAAAGGTGTGCACCACCATGCCCAGCAACATTTTTTTTAAAACATATTTGTTTTATTTATTTGATAGAGACAGGGAGAAAGAGGCAGACAGAAAGACCGTTATGGGCACCCTAGGATGTTCTGTCACTGCAAACAAACTTAGATTTATGCGCCATTTAGTGTATCTGGCTTTATGTGGGTACTGGGGAAATGAACCTGTGTGGTCAGGCATTCAGGCTTGGCAAGCAAGCAAGCAAGTGCCTTTAATCATTGAGTCATCTATCCAGCCCAGATTTGTTTTTAGTCACAATATTTTGTGTTTGGAAGAACCACATTAAAAGAACATTGCAGAGCTAAAGTGAGACCCTCCCTCAAAAAACCAAAAAAATAAAATAAAAATAAAAATATTAAAAAAAGAGCATTGTATTTGGTTGTCAGGCAGGCAGGGAGTGAAGTCCAAAGGCAGCGGTCAAGTCTAGCCTTTCATGTCACGAAGTGTGGTCCATGGCCCCAGGTGCATCACTGTGGTGTTTGTTGAAAACACAGAGTGTGGGCATTTGGACCTGTGTGGTTTGAATTTGCATTGATGTGAAGGGCTGTTCTAGAGCTTGGACCTAACTCCCTCAGGTCTCCTGCATAACTAGGAGAAAGGTGGTTGCACTAATGGCCAGTGGGCATCAACCAGGGAGATACAGGGTTGTCCCTAGAGGGAGCCATCAAGGATCCTCAGGGAGACGCACTGTGCTTTCCTGGGTGGTGTCCCAACAGAATTGGCTAGGGGATGGTGTGTGTGTGTGTGGGGGGTGTCATTCTCTCACTTACCAGAGGCACTGCAGGACGGTCATGTGGCTTAGTCCTTGAATGAGCATGGCCAGCATGGAGCCTCCCAGTGGAAAGTGGCTGAAGCTGGGGAGAGGAGGCTGGATGAGCTTGGCATGGCTGGGGTGTAGACCAAGGCCCTGTCTAGTGGGAACTTGCAAGGCCTCTGGGTTGAGCGTACCCTGGGGCCTCCAGGACAGCCCCTCAGTGTGAAAAATATACAAAGCAAACAGCACCCGAAAATCCTACCTAGATTATTGGGGTCATGTGGGCAATTATTGGGGTTCTACTTTCTGAACACATGGACCCAGACACGGGGTCAATAATGGTGATTACGTAGTAAGTATGTGAAAGGCAACTTGATGTGCTCAAATCGAGACAGCCTCAGCCAGCAAGGATAGCCAGCACCCCACCAAGGGCTGAGGGCTGACCCCAGATGGCATCTCCTAATCTGGGTCCACACTCTTCGCCGTTCGGCTGCAGGGGGACAGCCTGAAGAAGATGGCTAGGTTTGAGGGGAGCTGGAGGAAATGATAGATCTAGAGAGGGATGAGGCCTCTGGGCTGAGGATCCCATCTCCTCCTTTCACACAGGAGTGATGGTGTGCCAACTAATAGATAGGGAAACTGAGGCAGAAAGTGGTGAAGAACAGTATGAGTACATGGGACCCAAGATTGAGAATGATGGGCCGGGGGTGGGGGACTCTTCCCTGCTGACCACCAGTTCCTAGCCCTGGCTCAGGCAACCTGGACACACAGATTTGTCAAGCACATGAATGAGCCAAAGAAGCCATTGGGTATCTAGCACTCAAGTAGAAGGCTCCAGGAGGCTGATGCCTGGGGAAGACGCAAGCAATAATTCTGCAGGAAGACAGGTGGCCTTGGGTGTCACAAATCCCTCTCATTACCCATGGCCCCGCACAGGACAAGCCAAGAGGGACAAAGGGGACTGTCATTGTTATGGGGCCAAAAGTCCAAAGGCTACTTTTTAAATACGCACTACATATGTAGAGAAAAATCTGGAAACATTCACAAGCTTCCTGTTCCAGGAAGGGTTTTCAGAGAGTGTCATCTCCAGAGGAGTTTGCCCTCTGGGTGACATACTTCTGTAATGATGGAATTTTTTTTTTTTTATAACCAGGGTACATTTTAGGTCATCAGAAAAAAAAATTCAGATGAAAAGCATAAAATGCAGTGTGTTCAATGTGTTCACAAGATACTGCTTAAATAGGAATCTGTCCAACATGGGACTTTTTTTTTTTTTTTTTTTTTTTTTAGGTTGGGCTGTTTCTGGAGGTTCTACAAATTTGGTGATTCCAAATTACCAGGGTGAGTAAAAGTGGCCAATTACTAAGGAAAAATTATAGACACGGGTAGTAGGCACTAGGGTGGGCCTGCCCAGTTTGTGTACCCTCCTCTGTTAGCACCAGAAGCATCACTCTCTAAGCTCAGAGGCCAGGATGGGCATGTGACCCCACCTGGCCAATGAGTCCATCATGATTTGTTTAGGTGGACATGTGACCCAAACTCATCCAATAAGTGTCCAGCTAGTCAAAGATGCTCCTTTTCCATGAAGATGAGAGAGTGAGAGGTGGACAGCCTGCCTTGGTGAAGGATATATGTTGACCAGTATCCAACCTCTGGATCCAGTCCTGCCTGGAATTAGTTTGCCTTTTAACTTTCTTTCTTTCTTTTTTTTTTTTTTTAAGGTATGGTCCTGCTGTAGCCCAGGCAGACCTGGAACTCATTCGGTAGTCTCAGGCTGGCCTCGAACTCACAGAGATCCTCCTACTTTTGCCTCCCAAGTGCTAGGATTAAAGGCGCACGCCACCATGCCCAGCTGCCTCCTAACTTTCAATGACATGAGCTTATAAACTCCTGCCATTGAGTTGGAGGTTTTGTTTCCAGGAAAGGTTTTGGAGGGTGTTTGGCTTACCTGTCTCCTCCAGAGACTGGACAGTGTGTTCACAAGAGACACAGTGATTCCTAGGCCTGCTCTGTACATCCCTCTCCATGAACCCACACTTTCCCCTCCCCAGTGGATTCCCCCCTCTCAACCCCTACCCACCCACACTTACTGCAGCCTCCTCAATTCACAGGTCCCTTGGAGGGCTTGCACCAGCAGCTCGGTGTTCTCTGCATCACACTGATTGTGAGAGAAGCTGGAAGGGACCAGGCAGGAGGCTAGGATCAGGCAAGCATGCCCAGGCCCTGAAATGGAGCTGTCCAACCAGCTCCCAGCCCCTGAGCTCCGGGGAGGCTGCAGACCCTAGGCTAGGCTTGTTGTCTTGCCTGGGTGAAGGCTGCACAGAGGAGGCTGGGGAGAGGGATAAGCATGCGTGCAATGATCCTTCTGTCCCTGCGTGTTCTCTGCACCCTGGCTCCATCTTCAGCTGAGGCAGAGCTGGATTGGGAGCCCCATTTTGACAGATGTGCAGTCCCAGCCCAGGGAGGAAGAGGTCAGACACCATGAATCAAAGATAAAGTCGGAACCAAAAACACAGTGTTCATGCTGGTGTGGGCCAAACTGGAGCTACTGGACTTGGTCAGGAGAACTGTGACACGTGGAAGAGCCTCTGTCCACCATACCACAGGCCATCTGTCTGCCCAGCCCTTCCCTTGGCTGGCCATTCCTTCCTGGGTCCCCACAATGGCTGACTCACTCTAGCTCCTCCAGGTGGTAACAGCATCCCAGTCCAGAGGCCAGATGGGTGAGGCCATCAGCGCTCACATAGCTGGAGGTCAGCCTGGTAGGGACCAAAGGGTAGTAGCAGGTCAGGGACCCTGGGCCGCAGCAGCTCTGAAGCTGGTGACAGGGACTGGGGCATGGCTGCTGGCTTGTTGTAAACCTCTCCCATATGGACTACTCAAGCCAAGATTATAGCCCAAGGCAGGAGCCAGGGGTGTCCTTTAAAGCACAGTCATCAGGGAGCAACTTTGTCAGCCAGGCCATGGTTGACTGGACTCTGGTCCAGCTAACACTGTTTACCACAGCCCTGCATCTTCTGGACAAGTACTAGAGAGAGGTCAATGACTGTTGGCTCTGATGAGTTTCTTTGCTATGTAGCCCAGGCTGGCCTCAAACTTAGAGTGATCCTCCTGCCTCAGCCTCCAAAGTGCTAGGATTATAGGCATGTACAACCACACCAGCTTAAGAGTTTCTCTTCTTCCTTCTTGCTTATTTATTTATTTTTATTTTATTTATTTGAGAGAGAGAGGGAAAGAAAAAGACAGATAGAGAGAATAGGCATGCCAGAACCTTCAGTCATTGCAAACAAACTCCAGATGCATGTGCATCCTTGTACATCTGCCTTATGTGGGTACTGGGGAATTGAACGTGGGTCCTTTGACTTCACAGGCAAATGCTTTAACTACTAAGCCATCCCTCCAGCCCACCTTCTTATTCTTTAAAAAATATTTTATTACTTATTTGACATGCAGTCAAATAAATAAGAGAGAGAAAAAGGCAGAGAGACAGGGAGAAGGAGAGAGAGAGAGAGAGAGAGAGAGAGAGAGAGAGAGGGAGAGAGAGAAACAGGCACATCAGAGTCTATACGTACCTGAAACTCTTCAGCTCACACAGGGACAGCAGGAGATTTCTCAGCAGCTGAGAGCTAGCATCGTCACCATTGCAGAGGTTCATCTGAGACAAGCTAAAAGGGTCCACGAATATTCTAGAAGAGTTTAAGCTGGGCATCTCTCAGGGGTTACTACAAGGGAAGGACCCTCTAAGAACTTCCCTATGCCATCCTGGGTCTCTGGTCCATAGGGAAGTGGGGCAGTGGGCTGGAGGAGACATTGGGGCAAGTGGAGAACTCTGGGCCACCCGCAGCCAGGGTGGCTGGTGCCAACCTGAGCTGCCGTAGCCTGTTGCAAGTCACCATCAGCTGTCTCACAAGAAGACTGTGGTGGGTTCCAAGATCACAGTGAGCCAATCTGGAGGCAGACAGGGAGGGGTAGTTTCTGAACACAGTCTGTTATGGGAGATTCAGTCTCTGCATTTCAGTGTAAATCAATGCTGGTCAAAGAACGTCCTACAATTTATTATGAACAGTGCTATGAAGGAAGAGTCCAGATGGGTAGCTTATATGACTGCACAAGTTATTCACTGCACAAAGGTGGGCACCTTGGCAAGGAGATAAGTTGGGCCTGAGATTAACCATGCTGTTTCCAGAGTGTGTACATGCATAGAAGTGTCCCCTCAAAAGGTGTAATTTTATGTTTGTTTTTTTTTTTTTGGTGGTGGTGTTTCGAGGTAGGGTCTCACTCTAGCTCAGGCTGGCCTGGGATCCATTATGTAGTCTCAGGATGGCCTCGAACTCTAAGTGATCCTCCTACTTCTGCCTTCCAAGTGCTGGGATTAAAGGCGTGTGCCACCACACCCAGCTAAAAGGTGCTATTTTAATATCCACCAGTTGGGTGTTACATGTTATAAACCCTGTGTCTATGAATGTGGATAATGGGAGGCCTTGGCTAGGTCTTGCAGGTCAGGGATCCTCTTTGAGATGGTGGAATTTAAGCAGAAGCTTAAAGGATGAAGGAATATGACTAAGTGAAGGAGGAAGAAAGTAGGAAGGAAAATGACGTTCTGGACAGAGAAAATGGCTTGTGCAAAGGCCCAGAGGTCAAAATGAGCAAGGTAGTATTTGAGGAACTGGAAGAAGGTAGGGGTGAATTGGGCTGCCACTGGGGTAGGGAGAGTGTGGGGAGCAGACCTGTTAAGCTGTGGGAAGACATCAAAGAACACTGAGCAGAGGCATAAACAGCATTAGTGTGAAGATGCCACATCTCCAGATCCCTGCCCTCAGCCACTCCCCTGAGACCCCAGGTACTGGGTCCCACCTGAGTGCCACAGCCTCTGGATTCTCTTCGTGATGGGGAAATTCCAGCTGGATCCACAGCTGCTGCTGGGTCTCAGAGATGCTGAGGAGGGAGAGGAACCAGCATGAGGCCCAGGGCAACTTGTCCTGGTGGGCTGAGCTGGGCCTGGCTGCTGGCTTGGGACTCCCAGCTTCCAGACCTCGGCATGGCTCTCTCTGGAGTGGGATAGGCTCCCCCATCACATGTACCAAAGGTGGCATCTTTCAGTTCTTTCTTTTTTGGTGTTGGGATGGGGGTCTAGGCTTCCCACTTGCCAGGCTGGTATTCCAGCTTGAAGCTGTGCCTCCAGCCTGCTGCCCAGACTGGCTTCTCTCCCCCAGGCTCCAATGATTTTCCTGCCTAAGCCTCATTTGTAGCTGGGATTCCAGGCATACTGGTGAACCTTTTCAGACCATGACAGAGCTTAAACAGACATCCAAAGGCAGTTCCAGAATTTTCCAAGAAGGCGCTGAAAGGTGGCAGTGTTGGGGGAAGAGCAGAGCAGGGAGGGGACTTGACTTCAGGCCATATTGGTACTGGAGCTCCCCGTCTGCCCAGATGCCAGGGTCATGGGTGGCGTAAGGGTGGGGCTGTGACTTGGGTAAACTTTGGAGATTGAGCTCAGAAAGATACTAGAGCCTTCCCAGGGTCTTTCTGGGTCACTCCTAAAGCAACCGAGGTGATGCTATGTGGCTGGTGGCCGCCCAGGCCTCTTCATCCCCTGCTCACCTGCTCCTCCAGCCCAAAGGGAGGGCAGGATACTGTTTCAGAGCTGGAGGCCAGAGAGGCACCGCCCTGAGCTGCGGCCAGCCACTCTCCAGGGTGAGATCAGCAGCCAAATCTTTGTTCCCAGTCACTCCTGTCAACCCTGGTTATGCAGGGGTCACTTCTGGGTAACCAGTGTGGACTCCCAGCTGTGTCTGCCTGGATAAACTCTCTCTCTAAACCCAAAGCTGCCCCCCTTTGACATTGTAGCCTGCTTACTATACAAGTCCCGCCAAACATGTAGTGCTCCTTGTGTATGTCCAGGAGCAGCTGCCACCTTAGGGCACAGAGAATTTGCTAGTGACACACCTGTTACCCCACAGGACAAAAGACTAACATCTAGACGAGTGGACGAGGGAGGGTCAAAGGACAGTCCTGTCCCCATGCTCATGGCAAGGCGAGTTCCCAGGGGGCTCTCCCTTGGACTCACCTTAGCTCAGCAATGAGGCCTAAGGCATGGGTACACACTTCCAGCAGGGCTGGCACTCCGACTTGGCCCACCCACGGCTCCTGTACTCTGTCAGGAAGGGACACAGACGACGTTTCCTAGGGTGAGGAGCCACTAAAGAGCATACTCTGGAGGGGTAGTTCCAAGAGGGGCCTGTGGGCTTTTGACTTATTTCACATAAATTATAAAATTATAAAATCAGTCATGTGTTAAAAAAGGAAATTAAGGGCTGGAGAGATGGCTTAGCGGTTAAGCGCTTGCCTGTGAAGCCTAAGGACCCCGGTTCGAGGCTCGGTTCCCCAGGTCCCACGTTAGCCAGATGCACAAGGGGGCGCACGCGTCTGGAGTTCATTTGCAGAGGCTGGAAGCCTTGGCGCGCCCATTCTCTCTCTCTCCCTCTATCTGTCTTTCTCTGTGTGTCTGTCGCTCTCAAATAAATAAATAAATAATGAACAAAAAATATTTAAAAAAAAAAAGGAAATTAACATCATTCTTATTCCAACAATAATTTTGCAACAATGCAAACCAAGAATTGTTTTACATCCTTCCTTTTGAGACAGGGTATCACTGTGTAGACAGCTGTATTTCACTATCATTTTATTTATTTATTATTATTATTTTTTTTTTTTGAGGTAGAGTCTCACTCTAAGTCAGGCCAACCTGGAATTCACTATGTAGTCTCAGGGTGGCCTCCAACTCATGGCAATCCTCCTACCTCTGCCTCCCAAGTGCTGGGATTAAAGGCGTGTGCCGCCATGCCTGGCTTCATTTTTAAAATTTAATTAATTTATTTATTTGAGAGACAGAAAGATGCAGATAGAAAGAGAGAGAGAGAGAGAGAAAATAGACATGCCAGGACCTCTGGCCACTGCAAACAATCTCCAGACACATGCACCATCTTATGCATCTGACTTACTTGGGGACTGGGGACTGGGGAAGTGAACCTGGATCCTTAGACTTTGCGAGCAAGTGCCTTAACTGCTAAGCCAACTCTGCAGCCCTCCTTTTTGTGTTTTTGAGACAGAGTCTCATGTAGCCCAGGCTGAACTTGAACTCCCTATGGAGCCAAGGATGACCCTGAACTTGTAATCTTGCTGCCCTTGTTTCCTGAGTACAAGGGTTACAGTTGGGGATCACTAAACTTAGTCAATTTACCATAATTTTAAGAAATCTGACTTTGGTGAACAATCAAGTCTTAGACGCCTTGTTGTGGGCTACAGTCAGCCATGCACAGTGCTGCTCCTGAAACCAGGTGTTGGAGTATAGACATATAAGCTCATCTCATGGAGTCTTTGTCATATCTTCTTTTTAAATTTTTTTAAATGTATTTTATTTATTTACTTATTTGAAATAGAGAAAGAGAGAGACAGAATGGGCACACCAAGGCCTCCAGCCACTGCAAAAGAACTCCAGATACATGCACCCCCTTATGCATCTGGTTTACGTGGGTCCTGGAGAGTCAAACCGGGATCCTTTGGCTTTGCAGGCAAACACCTTAACTGCTAAGCCATCTCCCCAGCCCTATATCTTCTTGATATAGCAAAGTCAGTGGTTAGAGGAGCAAGCTCACGGCACCACAAGGAAATGACCAGACACATCTATGGCCTGTCCCACCCTGAATGTGCCTGATCTCGTCTGACTAGACACATACCTGCAGAGGGCAGATGCAGCTGTAGACTAAGAGAGGGCAGAGCTGTCACTCTACACAATTTAGAACCTTGCAGGCTTGGACCAAGAGCTGGCTGTTTCACTCAGAGGCCATGTGGGAATTTTAGTTAGATAGGGAATTGCCACTGGGTTCCTATAATCAACCGCAAACTTCTTTATTTTTAAAGAGATTCATGGTTGAATATTTAGGAGTGATATTTTGTGAGATCTGTAAGTTAAAATACTTTAGCCAGAAACAGTATGAAGGCTGGAGAGATGGCTCAGAGGTTAAGAGCACTTCCTGTGCAACCTTGAGGACCTGAAGAGGCCCGAGAGACCTATTGAGTTTGATCCCACCGAAACAGCTAGGCATGTTCACACATGTCTATAAAACCAGTCCCAAAGTGAAGAAGAGATCACAAAAACAAGAAAAAAAAAAAAAAAAAAAGGCAAGCTCTGGGATCAGCAAGAGATTCCAGCTCACCAAAGAATGGGCAGAAGAATAAAGCCTGACACCCGAGGTATGTGTGTGTATGCGCATGCATGCAAAATGTCTGTGAGCATATGCTTATCATGGCGCATGTGTGGAGGTCAGAGGACGAGTTCAGGTGTCAGTCCTCGCTTTCTGTCTCTCTGAAACAGAGTTTCTCTAGATGGCCCAGGAGCATCCTCAGGGAGCCTAGTGTCTGCCTCCCTTCACGCTTTAGGCTTGCTGGGATGACCGACGTTCCTGCTACAGCGTCTGGCTTACATGGGTCGTGGGGAATTGAGCCTCGAACAGGGGTCTTTAGGCTTCGCAGGCAAGCGCTTAACCACTAAGCCATCTCTCCAGCTCATTTATTTATTTATTTTTGGTTTTTCGATGCTGACCCGGAATTCATTATGTAGTCTCAGGCTGGCCTCAAACTCACAGCAATCCTCTTACCTCAGCCTCCAGAATGCTGAGATTAGAGGCATGTGCCATCATGCCCAGTGTGATTTTTTTTTGTTGTTATTATTTTTTTTTCGAAGTAGGGTCTCACTCTAGCCCAGACTCACCAAGAATTCACTATGTAATGTCACGCTGGTCTCAAATTTACAGTGATCCTCCTACCTCTGCCTCCTGAGTGCTGGGATGATAGGTGTGTGCCACCACATCTGGCCTTTTTTAATTATTAGATATTGTTTCTTTTGCACTGGTGAGGATTGAACTCAGGCTGCATGAATGCTAGGCAATTTCTCTATCACTGAACTATACCCCCAGCTCTGTTTGTTTCATTAAACCCCAAAGCATGGCTTCCTCCTCTTCAAGGACAACTTTCCTGTGTGCCTGAGGAGTGGTCCTGGGACCGAAGGGTAGGGAGCAGAAAATGACCAGGCCATGATTCTGGGCCCTCCTCCCTCACCCTCCCTACCCTATCCCAGCCCAGGAGATACCTGAGGCCAAGCAGCCCCGTCTGCCGTCTCACGAGGCTCAAGAGGACTGTCAGCTGCTGCAGGTCCAAGTGGCACTGCGTCAGCCTGGGGACAGAGGTCAGTCAGTAGCATGGCTCTAGCATACACCCTACTCCTCAGCATCCCCAGGGTCTGTGCCCATCACTCACGAGAGCTCCATCAGCTGCTGGGCTTGGCTCAGGCCAGCGGCCAGTCTGGGCAGGTGCTCGGGCTCGAAGCTGCACTCGCTCAGCCTGAGGGCAGAAGGTAAGAACAGGGGCCTGGAGGGGCCATGGGCCACTGCCTCCCTGTCTAGTCTTCTCAGGACTTCCCAGCACTCAAAGAGTACAGACCTGGGCCAGGGCCTACGGAAGGTGCCTTGGGAGCTTTCTGACTATTTGTGAAGTCTCCCACCCCTCCACAGCCACAGAGCTATTGGAAGTCAGTGACTTGTGGAGCCTGACTCCATGCCAGGCACAGTGCCAGCCCCAGGGCACAGGGTGCCTGCCAGCTGCGCATCTCATTTAGTCCTCTCAGCATCGTGTTTGGGGAGCTGCTGATGGCTTGGGCGACCACTGACTAACCACAGTGCATGCAGCTGCTGAGTTATTTTCTCGGGAGGCAGAACTGGCTGGGGCTGAATCAGCCTGACTCCACCAGCTACTGCTTTAGTTCAGGGTCCTGGGGGAAGGGTGAGCCTGCGAGTGAGTTGTGACCCTGCCCTCCTCCGAGAATTTTCTCTCAGAAAGGGCAGAGGAGGGAATGCCACCCAGTGTGAACAGAGCAGAGAGGCTCATCAGTCAGGGCATTTTCATAGTGTGTGTGTATGTGTGTGTGTGTGTGACAGAGAAAGACAGAGAGAAAGAGAGAGAGAGAGGGAGGGAGGGAGAGCGCAAAGTCTTCAGGGCTGAAGCCTGTATGTGCATGCACATGTGTGTACATATGTATATACTATGTAGTATGCATTTTGTGTATATAGTAAGTACATATGTGATGTGTGTGAGTACATTATCGTGTATGTATTTTTGTGTGTATGTTATATGTACGTGTGTGTTGTGTCGTATGTAGTTTGGTGGGTGTTGTGTGTGAGGTTGGAGGAGGAGAAGAGCATGGGAAGTGGCACCGGGGTCTGGCTGTGAGCGATGCCATTAGGCTAAGGAATTTCAGTTGCATCTTGGGGACAAGAAGAAGCCATGGAGGGCTCAGGATGTACAGCGACACAGTCAGATGTGCACAGTTCTGCTCCTGACAGTGCTGTGGGGTGAGCGTGTGTGCGTGGGCGGGGGGAGAAAGCCAGGCTGGAGATAGAGGACTATTTGGAGGTCATAAGCCATGCAGAGGAAGTGGTCCAAGGCAAGGATGGCGGGGCTGGGCTGGGAGAAGGAGACCCAGCTCAGGACTGCGGGTGCTGCAGAGAGCCAGGCCTTTCCAGGTGCTGAGCGCAGCACTCACTGAATGCTCACACTCCCCCTACAGGCAGGCTGCACTGTGGTCCCCGCTGTTCAGAGAATAGAAACCCAGCGAGCTCAAGTACCTTGTTCAGCCTCACACAGCTGCAAAGTGGCAGGGCTAGGCTTCCTGCATCTTAACCTTGACCTCCAGAAGTCTCAAGACTTATAGCCAGCATGTAGGAAAGAGGAACGAGTACAATGCAAAGGTCCTGCCTAAAGTGAGACACGCAGCATCGTGGCTGATCTGAGGACCAAATTCAGGCAGCGAGCTAGAGCAGGTCCAGTGAGAGAGTCATGGGCCTGCTCAACACCCAACCTGTGATTACCTCAGTGTTATGCCAGCCTCATCCTGCTTGGAGAAGCGAATCCGGAAGTGCTGCTTGAAACCCAGGCTGTGAGAGAGGAGAGCAGGGAGGCATGACATCAGCATCCTGGGCCCCCGGGGGATGCAGAGAGCAGAAGGCTGGGCCCACGGCATGAGGGGAGATGGAAGGGTCTTTGTCTCCCAGAAACCCTTCACCCACTCTGCGTGGATGGGCACATCCGGCCCTCTCCATTCCCATAGCACCCACATCATGGACCCCCTGATTCCCTCCCGCAGAAGTGAGACTCAGTCACAGAGACACAAGGCTGTAGTGTAAGGCTCTTGCAATCCCCTCCATCAGTCAGTGGTTAACAGCTTACTTCACCAAGGCCTGCCGGATATGAGGGCAGAAAGGCAGGGTCTCCAGCAGGTGCAGGGTCCCTTCCAGAGAGATGCGATTGTGGCTGAGGCTAGGGGAGAAGTGAGATTCGGTGGGGGCTCTGTCCTGCCCCTTGCCTCCTTTTCAGCTTATCGTCTAAGATGCTGACACTGAGGCCCAGAGAGAAGTCCAAAGGGTTACTACTACCTCACCCAGGTGGCAAGGTCCCAGGTCCTGCATTCTCAAGACCTGGCCTTGCCATGCCTGTGGCTCCTGTGGTTACGGAGGCCAAGCTGGCCACTCCAGCCTGGGCTAAGTAAGGGATTCTCAGAGCATCCTGCTCAGTTGCCTAGCAACAGGTTGAATCATGGCTCTGGTGTCACTGGGGAGACAGACTGAATGTGTGTGTGTCCTCCTGCTGCAGGACATCTTACAAATTTGTGTCCCATGGATAGGATCAAAGAGATGTCAGGGATGCAATTAATAGGTGGCTGCAGTTCCACACCAGCTGGAAGGGATGAGATGTCGACTTCTTGCCTTGGGGTCAGCTTGGCTGAAGGGGACACGGAGGGGCAGATCCACCCTTCTATGAGCCAGAGTCTCTCTTCAGTGTCTGGCCGTGGATATGCCCAGGGTGGGCATGAGGGAGGAGGAAGCCCAGGAAGGGGGTCAGATCTCCCCTTGCCCTCATTGGTCCTTGCTTTCATGGGCCTGGGGACACTCTCTAAAGAACTCATGTTCTTGCTGCAGGCAGTTGCCCAGCTGTCTTGGGACTGTCCTCCACTTACTCAAGCCAGCCGGCGATGGGCAGCTGCGGCAGGTATTCCAAAATGTATCTGAGCCCATCGTCCCCCAAGAGGTTGTCTGTGAGGCTACAAGAGGAAAAGAGTAGTTGGGAGTGGTCACTCTGCTTCCCCACGCTCTGGCGGCTCCTCGTAGTCCCCATGGTCACTAGCTGCCTGGCCACTAGTCACACCACCACCACTCTGAGCCACCACGCCCACCTTCGCCAACCATCATTTCCATCACCTTGAGCATTGCCAACAGCTCCCGCCACCCCTACGCCTTCCCCTCACCAGCACCACAGTAAGCCAGCTCTCGTTTTCTCTGTTAATATCTGGTGATGCCCTGGGCTGGGGTCTCCCCTGCAGACTTGCAGGAGTTACAGGAAAACTAGCCAGCTTTTCCCTGCCCGTGGTTGATGCCAGTTGGAAGCCATAATTTCCGAACAGGAATAAACTCAGGAAAGGGAAAAAACATTTGGCAGACACGTGTATCTCACAGATTTCTTCCTTTAATTTGGGAGTGTGACATCAGAAACTGCTAGAAGCTGTATCCGAATGCCATGTCCTATTCCCTTCCTGGGTCTCAGCTGCACCTTCAGAAATGTAATCATGGTACCCTGAGCATCTGACTTTCTTCCTATCTCTCTGACCCATTTGACATTCGTTTATTTGGCCTTTTCCTGAGAAGCTTCACGTAAAAATCACTTTGTCTCACAAAGCCAACTAATAAAATGACCTTTAAAATTAAAAAAAAAATCCCCTTTACAATGAAAAGCAGAAAATCCTGGAGACATGTTGCTCATTCATCCTTTCTTAAAACACATGCTTTTGGGGACTGGAGAGATGGCTTAGCAGTTAAGGCAGTTGCCTGTGAAGCCTAACGACCCAGGTTCGATTCTCCAGTACCCATGTAAGCCAGTTGCACGAGGTGGCACATATATCTGGAACTTGTTTACAGTGGCTGAAGGCCCTGGTGTGCCCATTCTTTCTCCCCCTGGCCTCAATATAAGTAAATAAATATTTAAAAAAAAACACATGCCAGGCATGGTGGTGCATGCCTTTAATCCCAGCACTCAGAAGGAAGAGGTAGGAGGATCGCCATGAGTTTGAGGCCACCCTGAGGCCCTACCTTGAAAAACAAAACAAACAAACCACGCGCTTTTCACCAGCCGTGATGCTCTTCTCAGCCACATCACAAATGAAATGTGTGTTTTGATACAGGGTCTTGCTATGTGCTGACCTTGACCTTTCTATGTAGCCTGGGTTGGCTTGCCATAGCAATCCTTGAACCGAGGTTAGGTGTGTAACACCTCACCTGGCCACAAAAGAAATTTGAACTGTGTGGCTATACATTTATTTTTGTAGACGGTTACTTTCTCTCCCAATAGTCCTGGGCTGACTCCATCAACTGTGAACAAAGACTGCATTGCACTAGTTGTGTGATGCTGGACAAGGTCTTAAGTGGTGCTCCAGGCCCCACATTTGAAAATCTGCAAAGGCTGAATGTAGTGGGCCAGCATGAGGCTGGGATAGTAGCCCAAGCCTGTAATCCCAGGGTTTAAGAGGTGGATGTGGAAGGATCAGGAGTTCAAGATCATCCTCGGCCACATATGGAGTTGGAGGTCAGCCTGGACTACATGGGGTCATATCTCAAAAAACTAAAACCACTCTAACTAAACAAATAAACAAACCTCATAAGCCAAGATAAACCCTTCTCTCCCTCCCTTTCCTTCCTTCCTCCCTACCTCCTCCCTTCTTCCCCTCCTCTTCCCCCTCCTTTCTTCCCTCCTTTCCTCCTTCCTTCTAAATTTCTAAGTTGTTTTTGTCAGATATTTGGTCATAGAGATGAGAAAAGAAACTAGCCACAGTGGGTGCAGGACAGAAATAAGAACACAGTGAAGAAGGTCTTAAGGAGTGACTGAGTGTCCTGTGCGGTCCTTTTGACATCACATATAAGTGCAAGCTTACAGGGATTCACACCCTCAGGGATTCACACCCTCCAGCCCCACCCATGTGCACACTCCTTTCCCCTCCTCCTTCTCAGCTTACTCCAGCTGCCTGAGGGCTTCACACTGGCTCAGCATGTGACACAATGGCTTCATGTGCTCCTGGCGAAGGCTGCAGCCCGTGAACCTGCAAGAACAAACAGGGGACACGAGGCTCTCAATCCTGGCTTTTCCCAGGCGCCACCTGAGTTCCAGATGGTCCCCACTCCACCTCTGGAATTACCCATCATGCATGGTTCCTGTGCTATGAGGCTGGTCCCACTTGGAGCCCCACATCCTTCTCTGGGCAGGAGTGGTTCTTAAAATGTGGTCCCCAACCAACCATGTCAGCATTACTTGGGAACTGAATCTTGGGGTCCCACCAAACCCATGGAGTCAGAGACTCTAGGCCAAGGTCTTCTGGGTGATGGTGACTCAAGTCCAAGGGCTATAGCTCACCCCGTCCCCACTCCAAGGAGAAAACTTAGACCTGGGGACTGAGGGGAGGGGAGGTAGAATAAGGGTGACAGCTACTTTTACCAAGGGCTGGGATGTAAAGTGATAATAAGGCCGACTATGCAATGCTTACAGCGAGACTGCACAACAAGATAAATGGAAAGCCAGAAATTTTTTAACTTAAAAAAATTTAAATCCTAAAAATCAAAAGTTGCTAAAATTACTAGCTAAAAAATTTAGCCAGGCGTGGTGGCGCACGCCTTTAATCCCAGCACTCAGGAGGCAAAAATAGGAGGACTGCTGTGAGTTCAAGGCCACCCTGAGACTACATAGTGAATTCCAGCTCCGCCTGAGCTAGAATGAGACCCTACCTTGAAAAACAAAACAAAATCACCATGATTGCTTTAATTTTTCTGATTCTTTTAAAAACATTTTATTATTTACGTGTCTTATTATATTATGTGTATATGTCCTCTTGCCACTGCAAATGAATGCCAGACCCTTGGGCCATTTTTTGCTTCCAATTTCACGTGGGTGGCTTGGGAACTGAACCTGGGCTGGTAAGCTTTTCTAGCAAGAGTCTTTAGCCACTGAATCATCTCCTTCTCTAGAGTCTTAAATTCTCCATCACACTCTTCATATTGTCCTTAAACTCACCCTCTCTCTTTCTTAAAACAGAGTTTCTCTACGTAGCCCGGACTTGTTCTGAATTTAGGCTTCTCTTGCCTCAGCCTCCTGAGTGCTGGGATCACAAGCATGCACTGCGTGTGTGCTCCTGTTGCTTACTATTGAACGCTGTACAGACAAAGTGGGTGCTTCTGGGCTTGGAGCACTCAGCTGGTTGAGCTCTGCCCAGTGTCTTTTCTCCTTGCCGTGTGACCTCACTGTCAGTGCCTAGCAATGTTAGCCATTCACTGACTTATTCCACAGCCAGCAGAGGAAGGTAACGCCTCAAAGGGGCTCCCAGGGAGCTCACCAGAATGTAGCTACCTCTGCAGCTATATCCCTCAAAGGCCACCCTCTTCCCTCACTGTCCCGACTCCAGAGCTGTTGTCAGCTGAGCACTGTCACGAGTCTGTAGGGGAGGAACGTCCCTTGTCTGCGCATGCTCTGGGCCTTACATGTTGCTTTGTCCAACCCTGCCATTGCTCTGCCTTCTACAGCTATAGAAGCTGGGGGTGTCAGAGGGTAAGCTGCTGGCGCAAGGCACCAGGCCCTGGTAGCACTGGGACTCGAGAGCTACTGGGAAAGTTGGGAGGCCCTTTCTGCAGGCTGGGCCCTAGGCCCTGGTCTAGTTAGATGCATGTGAACTGCGAGTCAACCCTCTCTGGACCCCTGTTCCTGCGTGATGCAGAAGCTTGTATCCTGCACTCTGCTCTTGCTTCCCAGGAGTCGGGCCTATCTGTCACCTGATTCCACTGGCTGTCGGGAATGGGTGTGTAGAGGGGAAGACTTACCCACAGCACACTCCGTTCTGCTCCTTGCTGGATCCAAAGTGCAGGGCCACGTGATGCAGGGAACTGCAGCAGAGCGGACACCAAAGGCTCAGCCTCTCTTGGCCTTGGTCTTGGCCGTGGGGTGCTAGCGGGTGCGTGTGCAGGGGAGGGCACGCGCTGCTCCTTTACAAGCCCAGCGTGTGGCTTGGTGCTGCCAACCCCTCAAACCCACCGATCCTCCAGACCTCACCCACTAATACCATTTCCGTGTGGCCCAATACAATGCCCACCTGAGATCCACCTTCCGAATCCGTGGGCACAGGCCAAAGATGTCGGCCAGCAGTAGAGGGCTTCTCAGGGACAGGTCCGTGTGGCTCAGCCTGAGAAGTAAAGAGCAAAGCTAAGAGGGAACGTTGGCCAAGAAACCTGGCTAGGCCAGAGGAAGAGGTGGATGACATGGGTGACAGCTGCATGAAGCGGAAGAGGACAATAGGGACTCAAGAGGAAGAAGGGAGGCTGAGCAAGTCCACTGGAGTCTGAGTCCCAGTTTTATCCTACAGGCTACGTGACCTGGTGCTTGGTATCGCTCCCTTTCTTTGAGCCTTGGTCTCCTTGTCTGGAAAAATACCCATGACATTCCTTCCCCTCCTGTGGGTGAGGGTTCCACCACATCCTGCCTGGCATCGAATCCCTGCTTCTCCTTATTATCATTACTGCTATGGTGTGTAGCCACTAGCCCAGATTTGAAAGGAGAGCCCTTGCTGGCAGAGTGGGACCTTTCAGATCCTTGGGGTCACTATTGCGATTTGGGGCCATTGACGTTTGTGTGTGTGTATGTGTGGGGCTTAGTCCTGCATTCTGCAAGATGTTAGTAGTGTCCTAAACTCTGCATTCGGAGCCAGTCATAGCCACCCCCATCCAATCACAGCAACCACATGGCTCAGTGACTTGCTGCTGGGTGACCAGTCAGGCTTGACAGTCGTGGGGATGGAGCCCCTCTCTCTGAATCACAGCTTATTGAGCCAGGAACCCAATTGCAGGACTCTGGTAACTGGCCCAAAGAATGGGATCCAAATCACATCTCTGGCCCTGGGTGGAGGTGGGAGGTTCTGAATTGTCGGGAAGGTCACGAGATGACTTGTGTTGCTGGAACCTTTCCCATCAAAAACAAGGACCACTATTGCACCCTCCCTTGATAGTTCATCCACTGGGCCTGTTGGTCACCTGGGCAGGGAAAGTCTGGTCTAGAGACAGCTACTATATAGGTTGGCACAGTGGTCCCTTTGTCCACTGTCCACTCTCACCCTTGTGTCTCACTGCTCTCTGTGATGAACCTGACCTGGCCCTCCACCATGTTCTGAGCATCTCCTCTGAATTCTTATAAGAGTATAAGGACTGGGGAGCTGAAAGGAGTCTCAAAGCAAGATCCCAGCAACACCCGGAGGGGCAAGAGTACCTCAGTTGCAAACCGCTGTCTTAGAGAACATAAGGAGGATTCATTCATCTTGCCTGCAAGGTGCCCTTGGGTCTTTTAAGCCCTCCATCAGCTTGTCTTGTTAGCTCTACCTCTGATCCTCCCAGAACTGTTCATCATCTTACCCTGGCCACATAGCCTCTGCCTCTCTCTCTCTCTCTTTTCTATGTAGCAGTCAAGATGAACTTTATTTATTTATTTTCTTAAGATGAACTTTTGAAAATCCAAATCATTTGGTTGATTGTTAAATTCCAGAAATGAAAACTCAAACCTCTCCCTGGCTCCCAGACACTGTGTGACCAGCTGTGGCCATGTCCTTCCAACTCCTCTCCTAGCCTCTCCCTGCCAGCCGCTGGTCTCCTTGGTCTCCTTGGTTGTTCCCAGAACCTACCAAGCTCAGTCTTGCCTCAGGGCCAGATACATGTTGTGCCCCCTGCCTGGAATGCAGTTCCCAGCCCTCCCCAAGGCCAGCTCCCGCTCGTTCTTCAAAGTGTACTTGGGGTCTCCCCTCAGATGTCTCCTGATTATATCTCCATTATCTATGTCACCTTTCTAGCCACTTGCCACCTGGGGAAAAATATTACATTGTTGGCTACATTCGTCTTTTATTGTTTGCTTTTGATGAGACAGGGTCTTGCTCTATAGCCCAGGCTAACCTTGAACATGAGAGCCTCCTGCCTCAGCTTTTCCAACGCCTTGGGTTTCAGGCCTGTTCCTCTCTACCCACCCAGGTGGCTACCTTCATCTCAAGTTCGCTCTGCTCTTGGTTCAGTTCTCTTCACCAGCACCAAGAAGGGGCTAGTCATTTTCTTTCTCTGTCAAGTCAGTAACACCCTAGACAGCCTGGCCCACAGCAGGCGCACCAACAGTGAGGCGTGAGTAAAACAAAGCTGAAGCCTGGGCAAGAGCCCTGCTGTCCAGCTCGTTTCAAAGACAGATGCAGAATTAGGGCTGGTGCTCTGTGACTACAGCAGTGTGGATGTCAAGTGCCCCACAGCCCTGTGCCTTTGTGGTTAGGCCTCATACTCAATCCCCAGCTGGTGGAGCCTGTGGGAGAAGGAGCGGGGCTGCAGGAAGTGCGGCACTGGGGAGGACATCACCAAAGTTCATCAGCCCAGCTTGCTCACTCTTGCTGCTATGGCAAGACGTGATGCCCAGCCTCTCCTCTGCCATACTTCATCCACCATGATGAAACATTCCCTTGAAACTAGAAGCCTGGGATAAACCTTTTCCTCCCGTCAGCTGCTTCTGGTCAGGTGTTTGTCCCGGCCACGAGAGGGTAACTGGTACAGTGATGTAGGCAAAGAAAAGGCCCTTCCTGATGTGAGTTCTCTCACCTACCGCGCTGTCTATGGCTAAAGGGGTCCTTTGACCCATTCTCTCTGGACAGGGTGAGATCTGCTTGGGTTATGTAGCTGTTCTGTACTTGCTCACCTCAGGTCTCCTCCTTACACCCCTCTCTCCATCCCTCCCTTCTCGAAGGGCTGATGAGAAGCAAGTCCCAGGAGGCCATACAAGCAGTCTTCGGCATCCTAAGAGCTCACACTTGGTGCTCCTTGGTGTTGTTATGAATGCTGTGATTTAATTTCCTGTTGTATTTTTCCACCTCAGCTGTGGCTGCTTTCCCCACCCCAGCTAGAAGAATATTTAAAGTAAATCCTTTTTAAATTCTAACCAGTCTGCACTGAAATTAGAAAACAGAGCTTTAAGTATTTTGACGGATGCTGCTTAAATTCTTCCCCTTTGATGGAGTCAGAGGGTGACCTTCAAAGAAACAGTGTGAGATGTATGCATAACCTACATCTGCACAGGTCCTTTGGAGGGGCAGGTGACCTTTCTGTGGCTAGAGAAGCATGGCTGTCTATTGGCCACATATCTTTCATCTTTCAAGTGCTTTTGAGCTGGCTTCTGGCCTATTTGGTTCTCAATCCTGAGGATGGTTTGGGGTTATGAACCCCATTCGTCAGAAGAGAAATCTCAGACTCAGAGAAGACAAATAACTCATCCTGTTGTTGACAAAGAATTAAGGGGAAGTTAGAAGCAGATCTGGGTCCCCAGTTGTGCCAGATGAAATGCTAAGGCTACGTGAAGGAAGGAGGAGGGCAGAGGAGGACAGCTCCACCATGCCCGGGGGCAGCGGCCCTCCAGTCTTACTGCAGCAGGCTCAGCTGGGGCAGGCGGGGCAAGCTTCGCAGCAGGGTCTCCAGGCCCTCGTCGCTCAGGGTCTTACAGGACAATCTGTGAAGCAGAGGACCTGAATGAGGTGGGGGAACCGTCTAGAAAAGTTGGAAGCAAGTCTTCATAGCCAGGGCCTTCTGGAGGTAGGGCATGGCCAGTGTCTCCAGGGGTAGGACAAGGGAGTTTGGAAAACAGTGATCTGTATGAAACCAGTTTCCATTCCTGCAGGATTTCTCTGAGCTTGCAACAGCAGGCTACCAAGCCTTGGGAACCTCCTAGAGGCTGTAGTAGACTCCCCCAGACTACACAGGCTGGCAGGACTGAGGGGAGGGAGGGCCATGAACTGTTTGTGCCCTGAGTCGTGACGAAGCCACAGGTTGTCACTAGAGAGATGTGGTATCTGTGTCCCATAGGAACCTGCTAAACAGCTTATCACTTGTCAGAGCCCAGGGCATGCAGGAGAAATGCCAGATGTCCACACTTGGGCCTTTTGCTCTGAGAGGTGTGGGAGGCACATGAAACCTCCTGGGGGGGGGGCACTGGAACCACTTCCTGTTCCCAGAACCCTTTGGGCTGTGTTCTCTTCCTGCCTTCCCTCCTCTGCTATCTCTTTTTCCGTCCCTTTCGCTTTGCCCCTGCAGCTGTCTGGCCTCCACTCTTGCTGCATTCTCTGGTTGGCTGCAAGAAGCAGGCAGGAGCCCAGGATCAATGTAAGGAGGCCCGTGGGAGGAGCAGTGGCTCTGCAGCTGCAGCCCGCGGTGGCTCCTGCAACAAAGCTCAGCACAGCTCTGCGCTGTCTTCCCACCTGCCTGGCCTGCTCCCAGTCAGAGCTGGGGCCTTCCCTTACGGGTGCTTTTCCCACAGCACCTCCTTGTGTGGGCTTCTTTACACCCCAAGTCCACAGCAATTGGTCTCTGCCTGGTACAGGCAAGATTTACCCACACCGTCTTTAAAGCAATGGACACACGACCCAGTAGGTACAGAAACAATATGGACCTGTGGTGGTTGATCTTCGCTGGCATTGAGTATGCCCATGAGTGTTGGCAATAAGGATTCTGTAGGGGCATCAACTGATAAAGCACTCTCCAGTTCATATCCCAATTACAGCTGAGGAAGGGGAGGCTGAGACCCCTCTATGCTTAGACTCTCCCCCGCAGCTCTGCCTGGAGTTTATCACATGAAGCCAGGGCCAAGAAAACAGTGCCTAGTTAACCTGCACCCCCAGGGCCTACCATAGAGTGGGTGTTTAACAGGTAAATAAAGCAGAGATGTTTTGGGCAGCCTTGCTGCTCTGAAATAAGAAGTACAGCACAGCCTGGCTGCCCATAAAATGCAGCACCCTTGCTGTGGAGGGCCAGGATTCAAAGGCATTGATACAGAAATGCTCCTGTAAACACATCTCAGAAGCAGTGCCCTTGAATATAGATGGCATATTTGATTATTCTAAGGGATTATTGTTAATATTTGAAGTCTGACAATAGTTTTGTGGTTGTGTCAAAAATTTTAAAAAGGGGCTGGAGAGATGGCTTAAGCAGTTAAAGGTGCTTGCTTGCAAAGCCTAACAGCCTGGGTTCGATACCCCAGTGCCCATGTAAAGCCAGATGCACAAAGTGTTGCATGCAACTGGAGTTCATTTTCAGTGGCAAGAGGCCTTGGCTCACCCATACTCACTCTCTTTGTCTGCTTCTTTCTTTCTCTCTCTTAAATAAATAAATATTTGAAAATAAATAAAAAGTACTTATAGCTTTGTACACAAATGAAATTATAAGGCATCTTAAAAATGCTTTAAAATAATTTAGTGAGTATGTACATGGGCGTCCATGTGTTTATGTGGCAGCATGTATATGTATGTGTATATGTGCATGTGTGTGTACATATTTTTGGTGTTTTTTATTTTTAAAAAATATTTTTATTTATGTATTTGAGAGGAGAGACCAATAGGCAGGGAGTGAGTGAGTGAGAGAGAAAGAGGAAGAGACAGAGAGAGAGAAAGAGAGAGAGAGAATGGGTGCACCAGAGTCTCCAGCTGCTGCAAACAAACTCCAGATGCATGCACCCCTTTGTGCATCTGGCTTACATGGGTCCTGGGGATTGAACCTGGGTCCTTTGGCTTTGCAGGCAAGCACCTTAATCACTAAGCCATTTCTCCAGCCCCTCTTTTATTTTTTGAGATAGGGTCTTGCTGTGTAGTCCTGGCTGGTCTTGAACTAGCTATGTAACCCCATCTGTCCTTGAACTCCTGCTCTTCCTGCCTCAGCTTCTGATCACTAGGGTCACAGGCATGTACCACTGCACTTAGCTGTGTGTGTGTGTGTGTGTGTGTACGCGCATGCGTGTGTGTGCGTGTGTGTTGGGTTCATGAGGTGATAACTCCTAAGGGAGAGGAGGTACCCAAGAGTCATTTATACTCTCCATTTTTATATATTCTTTTTTTGTTGTTCATTTTATTTATTTATTTCTCAATTTTTATTAACATTTTCCATTATTATAAAAAATATCCCATGGTAATACCCTCCCCCCCTCCACTTTCCCCTTTGAAATTCCATTCTCTATCTTTATATATTCTTAAAAGTCTTCAGAACAATGCCTTTAATCCCAGTACTTGGGAGGCAGAGGTAGGAGGATGGCTGTGAGTATGAGGCCCCCCTGAGACTACAGAGTGAATTCCAGGTCAGCCTGAGCTACAGTGAGATCCTACCTCGAAACAACAACAACAACAACAACAACAACAACAACAACAACAACATGTCTTTTTAAAAGCTGTATAAACTACAAAGAAGCCTCACAGTGGGGAGATGACACAGTTAAACCCAGGCCCCTAGCTTAAATGAGCTGTGAAACAAACAAGGAAAAACTGCTAGCCAAACTCAACCAGGAGATGGCTTACAAAGCGATGGCTTATCCATTAAGGTGCTTGCCTACAAAGCCTAAGGACTCAGGTGTGATTCTCCAGAACCCACATAAGCCAGATGAACAGGTGATGCACGCATCTGGGGTTCATTTGCAGTGGCTGGAGGCGCTGGCATGCCCATTCTCTCTCTCTCTCTCTGCCTCTTTCCCTTTCTCAAATAAATAAATATTTTTTAAAAAGGACAGGAGCTGAATTGTATTCATAATAGGGGAAGAAAGATGTCAGTGGAAAGGCTGGCTAAGTTCCACCAAATCCTGAAGCTAACAGTCACTTCTACAGGTGGTTCCTTCAGTGTGCCAGATACATGAAGGTAATGCAGTTTGTAACTGAGGCTAAAACTGCTCTGAAGCACCTTGTTAAAAAAAATAAATTAGGGGACGGGTGTGGTGCCACAAACCTTTAATCCCAGTACTTGGGAGGCAGAGGTAGGAGGATCACCATGAGTTCAAGGCCACCCTGAGACTACATAGTGAATTCTAGGTCAGCTTGAGCTAGAATGAGACCCTACCTTGAAAAAACAATTCACCAGGGCTGGAGAAATGGTTTTGCAGTTAAGGCACTTGCCTGCAAAGCCAAAGGACCCAGGTTCGATTCCTTAGGACCCATAAAAGGCAGATGCAAACTTGTTTGCAGTGGCTAAAGGCCCTGGGGTGCCCATTCTCTGTCTCTTAAGATAAATAATTTTTTGTATATTTTTATTTATTTGAAAGCAACAGACAGACAGCAAGAGGAAGAGGCAGATAGATAGAGAATGGGTGTGCCAGGGCCTCCAGCCACTGCAAACAAACTCTAGATGCATGCTCCCCCTTGTGCTTATGTGGGTCCTGGGGAATTGAGCCTCGAACCAGGGTCCTTAAGCTTCACAGGCAAGCGCTTAACTGCTAAGCCATCTCTCCATCTCTCCAGTCCGCTACCCCTTTATTTTAGGTAGGGTCTCACTTTAGCCCACGTTCACCTAGAATTTACTATGTATTTTCAGGGTGGCCTCAAACTCATGGCGATCCTCCTATCTCTGCCATCTGAACACTGGGATTAAAGGCATGTGCCACCGCACCTGGCTATAATATTTTAAAAGATGAACTACATCTCTATGGCTTGATCTCCAGGGAAAGTCACACTGTTCGGGGACAAAAGCTAGATGCAGGGAAATCGCACACGGCCAGATCCTGCCTCTGTCAAGCAATGCACTCCTCACCCCCGTGTGTGGTTGAGCATAGGGAATGGTGTAGGAAGCTCATATTGGGGTGGGGGACATGGGCTATCTTGTTGGAAGGGCACTTGAGATGGAGTGAGAAAGCAGGACACAAGACTGTAGCAAACAAAGAAAAAGTACCCAGGTGTGATGTAAGCGTAACTGGGACCGCAAACACAGACTGTGCATCCAGAATGTGAAAACTCAAAATCCGAACTGGTATCATGTTGCAAGTGGAAAAATTTCACTCCTGTGACAGGCCGCAGGCAAAGTGCAGACACAATTAAAAATGCTGTACAACATTACTTTCAGGCTATGAGTGTAATGTATATATGAACCAGAAATGAATTGTGTACTTAGATCTGGGTCCTGTCCCCAAGACATCTCATTATGCATATGAAAACCTTCCCAAATCTGAAGAAATCCAAAATCTGTAATACTTCTGGTCTCACTCATCTTTGCTAAGAGCTACTCAATCAGCAGGTAAAAGTGGAATTTGCCAGAGGCTGCCAGGTGCAAAGGACAATACTGATTTAATGGGAGAAAAGAGCTGTTGAAATGAAGCTTTGGCTTCAAGCTCTTTACTTGAAGGCTTTATTGTATAAATTCACAGCAATGACATCCAAAGGAAAGGCTGACTGTCATTCTGCAGGTCCTTAAGTCCTTGAGGCCCAAGGACTTAAGGCCATATACCTCCAAGCCACTCAGCCTGCAGGTGACTAAGCCAAGACTTTTGGTCTATGGTGGTAGGGCCTGGGTGTTCTGGGGTGGGCGAGGTGTGAGTCAGGGCACGGGGCAGGGTTTCAGAAGCCAGGAGCTGCAGCCCCAGGGGAGACTTGCGTGGGGGACCTGTGGGGAGTGAGTGGGAAGGTGCATATCTAGCCTGATATGTGCAATGCAGACCCGAGGCCAGAGCTCCTTGGAGCTGGTCAACCCCCCCCCCACAGGTCCCAGAGCAGAGTCTGGTGGGAAAGGCCTGACTGAGAAAGACACATTACCTCCACCCAGGAAGCTCCCTCTCAGGTTTCTGTGCAGCCACCCACATTGTGCCCTCGGGGATTTGAGTCACTTACTGGACTTTCAGCGGCCCTGGGCAGTCCTCCAGAGCGGCACAGAGGCGGGCAAGGCTCGAGGGCTCTAGCTGACACTCCTGCAGACTGAGAAGGGGCAGAGGGGGAGATCAGAGAGCACTCAGGCCTGTGTTGAGCCTGAGAATCATCCAATCAAGAGCTGCAGGCCCTGGACTTCTCTCCCATCCTGCCCCTGGCAGGGCCCAGTGCCCTCTCTAGTCTTCTCTGGGGTCCCCTCCAATCCCACTACTCTGACAGCCACATTAAATACCTACAAGCACCCAGCTATCTCATCTGACCCTCCTAGTGCTGCCCACTGCTCTTCTCTGAGCCTAGGCCAACACCCTCACTTAACACATAGCCACCCTTCAGCTGCCACTCTTGCCTCTCACAAACCCGCACCTCTTTTTGCTTGTGTGTGTGCATTCGTATGTGCCCTTGTGGCACCTCCTGCACTCGCCTGTGGCAGCCAGAGCAGAACTCTGGGGTTTGAGCTCTACTATTCTTTTGCCTGTTCTCATTTGAGCCAGAGTCTCTTACTGATCTCAGAGCTTGTCAATTTTTCATGAGCTCCAGTGGATTCCCCAGTCTCTGCTTCTCTACGGGACTGGGGATAGAGGCATGCATGGCCATGCCCAGCTCTTTACATGGGTTCTGGAGATTCGAGCTTGGGCAGTCTCAGGCCCTCCTCATGCTTGCGCAGGAAGTGCACTTAACTGTTGAGCCATCGCTCTAGCCCAAGCGTCTCATCTTTTAACACTACAACTTTAACAAGGCCTCTCCATGCTTCAAATCCTCCATAGCTCCCTACTCCCCTTCAGCCAAAGTGAATGCCGCTCCTCACTGCACCCATCCTCTGGCTCTGGGCGGCAGCCCCTCTGAAATGGTTCCCAGGGGCCAAGCTTTCCCTCCTCCTGGCTTTTGCCCATGATGCCCCTCTTGCCTAGGGCATGGCTCATTCCTTTCTGGATCACTCTGCTGGGGCCAGCTGAGGAATATCTCCCAGGAAGATGTTCAGGGTCTCACAGTCCATTGTAGCAGAATTGAGAGACCTTCTAACTCCCAGGCTGGCCTCCAGCACAAGCAGTCTGCCATTCTCTCTGTACTCAGCATTTCTTATAGAAATGGTCCTAGGGCTGGGGAGCATGGTGAATTCCTTTCTGGAAATGGGAGTCCTAAAAGCAGATGGCAAGGTCAAGCAGGGCGTGGCTGGGCCTCCCTGTATGCTTCAGAGATGTGGAGTCATCTATGGATCATTTCAGACTCCTGGCCTGCTGAGTGGACCCAAGGGCCCAGCAGGCCTCAGCACTGGCCTTCACACCATGTCTCTTTCTTTTCCATTCACTAGCTCTCTTCTTTTTCCCCCATTCTATAGCTCTAACTCCTAGGCTCTGCCCACTTCCTGACCCCTGATCTCATCACAGTGATTTCCCAAACAGGAAGTGGGAGACAGTACCGGAAGCTCCTGGGGGTGCAGAGCTGTCCGAACCCTGAGAACTGGATGTCAATTGGGAACTCTGGCCAACATCCTCCTTCCAATACACACCTTAAAGTTGGAAAAGCATGGTGAAAGGCAGGTTTAAGCCATCTGCCTGGGACCCCACACCCGGAAGACAAGTCCTTGAGATGAGATGCTAGTCCAATCTCTCACTGTACAGACGGGGAAACTGAGGCTTGGAGCAGGGAATCCAAGCGAGGAAAGCCAGCTGCTCACACCTGTCTAGGTAGACAGCCCTTGACAAGGTGAGAGGAGGAGGATGGAGCCCCTCCCATGACCACTAACTTGGTAGTACCACGATATTCTTTGGACTTCAACACCCCAGAGGGTATCCCCAAAGTACAGGACCTGGGACCCATCTCATATAGCCATGCTTTCCCCTGACACAGTAAGTAACCCAGAGAGCCTGTCTTTAAGCCTCCTCGGGTGAGGCCAGGATGCCTGTTGCCACGAGGGGGCAGCAGTGGGTATCTGCGAAGTGCTGTGATAATCTCAGTTTTTTTCAATGGCGTTAGCCTGGCTTTGCTCTGTCCTGCCCGCCCTCAGCTTGGCGCTCCCCTGGCAGACAGAGGCAGCTGCATTCTGACTACTGAGTGCAGTGGCAACATAAGTGACACAGCTTTTGAGGGTCACTCTCAGGCTCAGTGGTCACCAAGTATGTGGGCATGGGTCACTGCAGGAAATGTGGAGAGAGGACAGAGCTACAAGGGAATTCACCTGCCCCCCCCCCCCCAGCTCTTCTCCTTACCTGCTTGCCTTTTCTCCTCGAAGGAGGACAAGCTCACTCTCCAAGCTGAGAACAAGGGGAGACAGCTGACAGATGAGGCAAATGGTCCCCTGCCTAGAGCCTGGGACCAGAGAGTGGCCTGCCTTCTTGGTTAATCTACTAACAATCGCGGATCAATCAACCGCCACATTTATCCAGGACCTTTATCTAAGCAACCTTGCAAGAGGAAGTCAGGAGAGAAGGTAGGCTTTGGAGCCCTATTTTGCAGATAAGGACAATGAGGCACCCAGGTCTGCTCAAAGCTGGGAAGTAGCCACATTTGATCCACCTGCCATGGTACTTGCTCTTGGGGCTTCTCAGGGAAGAATGAAGGGAGCAGAGTTCCCCTAAAGCTACAGAGGCCCTGTATCTAAGAGCTCAAGGCCCCAGGGGCTGGCTTGTGTCTTCCTCCAAGCCTCATAAGTTCTATATCTTATGATTAGGAAAGCTCCCCAAGCTCTAGCTCCCAGCTTATTTATGTGTCTAAGGACAATATGAAGCGTGAGGGAGTCTTTGTCCCACAGGGAATTTAGATAATTTCAATGTTTCTGGGGTCATATTCTTCACTCACTCACTCATTCACTCACGTGGTAGACTCCTAGCATGTTTTCACTGTACAACACATGGTGACCTGACAGAGGAGGGGCCCCAGCAGGAGTGGATAAGGAGTGGGGAGGCCACTCACCTGATGTCCAGGTGGAAAAGCCACTTCAGGGCAGACATAGACTGGGCCAAAGTGAACACAGCATTCAAGGTCAAGCCATTCTTGCTGAGGCTGGAGATCACAGGGGTGACATTGGCAGAGGCCACCCTCGATTCAAACATGCATTCTTTTTGTCAGAGCGCAGGGTGTGTGTATGTGGGGGGAGTCTCTGATGGTGGGTGACAGACCCCTACTAAGTCCCAGGATACCCTAGAGTACCCCTCCAATTTCTCTGCACAACTAGGGAGATGGGGGCCAGAGAGAGGCTATGGCTCACCTGAGGTGACAAGCCACATTGTTGACAGAGCTCAGACTGGAACCTAAGCCTTCTCTTACTATGGGAGGAATCTAAGCAGGACGTTTTAGCCCAAGCTGAGCTCTGCTTCTCATGTGATAGGAAGGGATTAGACCAAGATCAAGGTAAAAATAAAATCTCTAGTACAAAGCAAGGACAAAACTGTCCATTTTCTCAAAGTGTCTGCCCACCTATTATGGAGCTTCTTTTCTTTTATTTTTTTAAATTTTATTTTATTTGAGAGAGGGAGAGAGAGGCAGAGAGAGAGAGAGAGAGAGAGAGAGAGAGAGAGGAAGAGACAAATAGAAAGAATGGGTGCACCAGGGCTTCCAGCTGCTGCAAACAAAATGCAGATGCATATGCCACCTTGTGCATCTGGCTTACATGTGTACTAGGGAATCGAACTTGTGTTGTTAGGCTTTGCAGGAAAACGCCTTAACTGATGAGCCATCTCTCATTTTATTTATTTATTTTTAAATATTTTATTTATTATTTATTTGATAGATACAGATAGTACACCATGCTAGCCACTGCCAATGAGCTCTCAGACGCATGCAGCACTACGTGCACCTGGCTTATGTGGGACCTGGAGAATCAAACCTGGGTCCTTAGGCTTCGCAGGCAGGCGCCTTAACTGCTAAGCCAACTCTCCAGCATAGCCCTTTTATTCTTTGCATGTGCATATGTGTGTTGACACTGAGTGTTTTCCTCCATGACTCTTTATCTTTTTAAAATATTTTTTAAAATAGTTATTATTATTATTTTTTTTTATTTGAGAGAGAAAGAGAGAATGGGCATGCCAAGGCCTCTAGCCACTGCAAACAAACTCCAGACACATGCGTCCCCTTGTGCATCTGGCTTACATGGGTACTGGGAAAATGAACCTGGGTCCTTTGGTCTTGCAGGCAAATGCGTTAACCACTAAACCATCTCTCCAGCCTGACTGTATCTTTTTTTTTTTTTTTTAATTGAGACAAGGTCCCTTGCTTTAAGCCCAGAGCTCCCTGACTCAGCTAATCTAACTAGGTAGCTTGGCCCAGATTCGGCTAGATGAGGTAGCCAGCTTGCCCTGGTATTCCCATCCCTGCCGACACAGTGGGCCCACAGGTACGCTGCCACACCTGCCCAGCATTGACATGGGTACTGGAGACCTGAATTCAAATCCCCATGCCTGCCCAGTAAGTGCTTTACTTACTGAGCCATCTTCTCCAGCCCATGGGCTTCTTATTTGCCATTTAGTGTCCCAGCACTCAGGAACGGGGATCCTAGTAGGATGCATATGACCCTCATAGGCACCCTGACACCCAGGCATTCACAGTGTTAAGAAGACCACCTGGGAATATGCCTACAAAGATTAAGCTCATTTTCTGCCCAGGATCAGAGGCTACCTCCTTTCCTGGCCAGCCTCCCCCAGATATGCCTCTCAGTCAGGAAGGGTTCTCAGGACATAACACCCATTCCAGAGGTTACAACCACAAGCAACGGCCACACCTACAGTTTAAGTGTTTACTGATAGAACGGGCCTCAGAGAGGTAAGGCCACACGGTACATATTATCAGTTATCAGAGACAACCAGGTACCTAGCACCTCGGCCACTCGCGCGGGTTCCTCTTAGTTTTGCCCAAGAACACTTGAACTGTGGGAGTCATGAATACCTAGGACCTTTTAGGGTCTAGGAACTTGGGTTTGCTGCAGGCAAAGTGGTGGGGGGGGGCACCCTGCCTGCTGCCAGGGTCTACATCCAACAACACCAGACCCCTCTCTTCTTTCTACCAGTCCTCAGGATACTTGTGCTGCCCTCAGGACATTTGTCCTCCCTGGTGTCCTCTGCAGTGTAAATCCTCCCTGTCTACACAGCCCCAGGCCCGTCCAACGGCTCCTTTCTGTACAGGGACCAGAATGGCGGCCAGCAGCCACTCATCACCTAATGCTTCCTCAGGCTCTAATCATGCTTCCCGCAGGGCTCCCCACTCCCCTCTCGCTATCAGCGCCGGCCCTGCCCTGCCCCAGGTGTGAAGAGACAAGAGGATGGCTTTCAGAGGCGAAGCCCCGGGACAAAAGCTGACGTACCGGACTGGCAAGACAAGACGGCAGAGCCTAACCATCTGGGTTTGATTTCCCCAGGACCCACATAAAGCCAGACGCACAAAGTGACCCATGCATCCGGAGTTCATCTGTGGTGGCTAGAGGCCCTGGTGTACCCATTCTCTCGCTCTTTCTTTCTCCCTCTCTGCAAATGTGTGTGTGTATATATATATATATATATATATATATATATATATATATATATATATATATAACTGACATGTTGAGTCTGCGTGGTTAGTCTAGCCAGGATGAATACAGTGCCAGGGCCTCTGCCTTGATTGTGCACTTGCCCACGTAGGGACTGGAGGCAAGGAGTTCATATGCATTTCTGTTGCTTTTGTTTTTTCTTTCTTTCTTTTTCTTTCTTTTTTTTTTTTTTTTTTTTTTGGTTTTTCGAGGTAAGGTCTCACTCTAGCCCAGGCTGACCTGGAATTCACTATGGAGTCTCAGGGTGGCCTCGAACTCACGGCGATCCTCCTACTTCTGCCTCCCGAGTGCTGGGATTAAAGGCGTGCGCCACCACACCTGGTTGTTTTTTTTTTTTGTTGTTGTTTGTTTTGTTTTGTTTTTTGAGGTAGAGTCTCACTCTAGCTCATGCTGACCTGGAATTCACTACGTAGTCTCAGGGTGGCTTCGAACTCATGGTGATCTTCCTATCTCTGCCTCCCGTAAAGGCATGTGCCACCACGCCCGGCGCATTTTCTGATTCTATCTTTACCATGTGAGGGGGGTGGTGGGGCAAGGGGACCCAGAAAGCCTCCATCCCGCTGAGGGCAACCCCAGAGTTCCCATGGGACTGACTGCTTACTTTAAGGATTGCAGGGGTCCCAGGCCTGGGAGCCACTGAGCCAGCAGGGCCAGCCCTTCATCGCTGAGAGCGTTGTCTGACAGGCTGGAAGGGAAGGAGAGGGAGGTTCGTGGAGGATGACAGTGGAGGTTTGGTGACAGCGCAGGTCCCCCACTCGTCTCCCTGCCTGCTGCTCCTGGGCAGAGGACCCAGCCGGGTCTCAGGACATCTCACAAAGGGCGGCCAGGAACACCCCAGACTCTTCCCCTACATTTGTGGTCTCTTGGGAGTCAAGAGTGGACACAGAGGACTGTGGGGCCATGTGTGTGGGGAGAAAGTCACATTTCTTAGGCCTTTGCAAGATTCTCCCCGTCATCTGGGAAAGAGCTCAGGAAGGAAATCTTCAAAGCAAACCCCTGCCCCCCACCACCAAGGAGCCCCCGCCCCACTGCCTTCCTGGTGTAGGCAGACACTCACTCCAGGTGCCCCGAGCTAAGGAGGCAGCCGGCTCCCAGCGCCTTGCAGAGCTTCTCTATGTGCTTGGCCCGGAAGCCGCAGTGTGCCAGCCTGCAGGGGACGAGATCCACATCCCCACCCTCTGCCACTGTACCCAAGGGACAGCTGCCTGCACCCCAGATTTAGGCAGAGTTTGCTGGGCAGGAGGGAGAGGCTATGATGATGACACTGAGATAGAGGAGAGGGACAAACACGACACTGATACATTTCATGCCTAAGGCAACGCACACAGACAGACCTGGGGGAGACAAAGAAACTGACAGAGGATAGACAAGGTTAAGGGCCACAGAGAAAGAGACAGGGAATGAGATGGTCAGGCAGATCAGCAAAAGGGAGGTGTGAGGGGGTGGACTGAGCTGAGCCCAGGTAGAGGCCCAGGATTGGGGGTTGAGGGCTCATTGCTCCCCTTCTCACCATGCAGGGTCCCCCTTCTGCTGTAAAGATTAGGAAAGCTAAGCGATGGGGCTGCCTAGGCGGCAGAAGATGGCCAAGGGGCTAAGGAAGCACAACGCCTGGACACAGCAGGGGTTTGGTGCTCTCCAGGGTGCCTGTGGGATAGAGGACTGAGGCTTTGGGGTTGAGGAAGGGAGGGGGCTGGACACCGCCACTGTACCTGATCCGTCGGGGGCCCAGGGGTGGTTCAGAGGCCACGGGAGGTGCAAGGCTGTTGCGCATTGCCGCTCTGAAGGGACACAAGGTCATGCCGAGTGTGTCATCCCGGGCTCTAAAGTCCAGCCCTCGTCTCTCTGTCTGCCTTTCCGTCTATGTCTTCAGCCAGGGGTCAGTGGGACTTTGGTTTCACGTTGGCCTGATTTGTTACCTGGGACGGGTCACCTCTCTCTGTGGTAATACGCTGTGTGTAGTAAATGATCAAGTAACCTGGCCGCTGTCACCGTTAGCATCATCATCACCGCCCTCATCGGGGATGTCAGAGATGGCAGCCTCCCTCCAACCAGCCCTCCAAAGCTCAGGCTCTGCGCAGGAGCTTACGGGTGGATACTCTACCCATGGGCAAGACCAACCCAGGAAGTCACTCTTGGAGAAGGGAGAGCAACACCTCGTGAAGGGTCCTCACACAAAAGGAGCCAGAAGTTCTGACTAAATCAGAGTCCCAGACCAGCCACCCTCTGGGTTTAGGCTGAAGGCACCAGACTGCCGAGCGTCACGTGTCATCGTCTAGCTGCCGCTCCAGTCCATCTTGGCATGTCGCCCACATCCTGACCTCAGGACTCCCTTTAGTGTGTCTTCTGCTCCTTCTGCCTCAGGGACATGCCCCTGCTAAGCCTGCTTACTTCTTGCCCTTTTGTGAATTCTTGTCAAGGTTTCCCTGGGTCAGGCTCGATGACGTTCCGTTCTTACCTCTCCCCACTGCCCTCCTGCCCCCCTGGTTCCTGGGCAAACATGAGTACCACAGTGTTGCTCAGCAGGCTGTGGAAGAAGACAGGGCAATAATTGTAGGTATGTCCTTGTTTAACCTTGACCTGGGGGGGTTACCCTTATGGTACTGCCCTCTCTCCAGCCAAGCCTTTTTCTCTGACAGAGGCTTTAGGGCTTAAAGACTTTCTGTTACAGAGTTTAGGTTCTTCCCTGTAGCTGGCTTGTGCCCCAGGCTGAAACCTGCTTCTGCCAGTTAGGATCCTAGAGGTGCTTTGGAGCACTCTCTGGACTGTGGGAGCTCTGCCTCTTTCAGGGCTGCAAAAAGTAGGGGCACCCTTACACAGTTGAAGAATGAGGCTTCCTGAAGAGTGGGAGCAGGGCTGACACTAATTCACCCTGCCTCAGCTCCTCATACTAAAGACAGAGTTGCAGGGATGAGGTTGGGCCCTGCCTTATGTGGGTTTCCCCAGGAGCAGAGCTGGACCACATGTCACTTGGTCATGTGATTGCTTTCAGGAGAAGGTGGTGAGGGACTGAGGGTAGGTCCCTGGTCTGATCCCAGGGGAGCTCTGAGGTACAAAGAGTACTGCACTGTTTGTCCTAGCTGAGGCGAGAGACTGGAGAGATGTTCTCCCAGCCTGTCTGTGCCACTCCTGGTTGGGGGCTGGAGTTCAATGCCTCCAGGCCTTTCTGAACCATAGGACCCCCAGGACTCACAGTGGCTGGGAATCAGTAGCATCTTCTGGGGGTCCCTAAGGCCTGGGGCCAGAAAGAATTCAGAGGTCTTCAGAGAGCACAGTGAGGCTCAGGGCTAATGGGAGGTTACAGTGACATGCAGGGAGCCTACCTGATGCGCAGTTCTGTCAAGGTCTGGCACATGCTCATGGCCCTCAGCACATAGATCACCCCGGAATCAGAGAGCTCATTGTGGCTGAGGCTGTGGAAAGGCAGCATTAGTAGGCGCTATGGACCCCAGGCCTGGACAGCTAGCGTCCCCTCCCTGCCGTGGCTCTACAGCTTGCTGACTGTTAAGATTCCATTGTCCTGGGACTTCAAAGAATTCTGGCCACATGGTAAGCCAAGAGACCCATGATTGCTGCCACTCACAGAATCAAGCTTTCCAGCTTGAGCTGAAGGACCTGGCTCAGGATTTCCACTTCTCTGAGCCTTGCTTTCCTGGTCTATAAAATAACACTGGTGGCCAGGCGTGGTGGCGCACACCTTTAGTCCCAGCACTCGGGAGGCAGAGGCAGGAGTATCGCTGTGCGTTCAAGGCCAGCCTAAGACTACAGAGTGAATTCTAGGTCATCCTGGGCTAGAGTGAGACCCTAGCTTGAAAAGAAAAAAAAAAAGAAACCCCCCCCCCCCAAACAAAACAAAATAAGCTGTGACTCTTTGACATAGTGGGCTCTGTACCAGGGGCTTCAGCATACATGGTCTCATTTAACCCCATCTTATAAATGGAAAAACTGAGGTCCAGAGACATTCCATTACTTTCACAGGGTCACAAGTTCACTAAGTGACAGAGCTGAGGCCAAGGCTTCAAAACCACATTTACCCACCTTACCACTCCACACCCCAACCCAAATCTGACTCAGCACAACCCAAAACACCACCTCTGCCCCATCCCCACAGTACAGCACACCCCGCCTTCTCATCTAACCACCCCCAGAGCCTGCCTCTGTATCCTAACTGCACCTCTACCTAACACACCACTTCCCCAAACACCCTGACTAGATAGCCCCTGCCCACCCTGCGTCTCAGCCGCGTCCCAGCAAGTCCCCTTCCCACTTAGAGCTATTGCCAAGATGACCTGGCATGCAAGTCACTGTGTTCCACATGAGAAGAGTTGGATAATGAGACTATTACTGGCTCAAGGCAGAAGCAAGGGCAAGGCATGGTCAAATGGTCAACTTCCCAACTTTGCTTGGAGCAGAGAATAGAGGAGAGAAGAGGGAAAGGGAGGGGAGGGGAAGGGAAAGGAGAGGAGAGGAGAAAAAGAGAGGAGTGACAGGCTGAAGCAGGAGGACCAGGGATGGCAGGGGCCAGCCAGGGCTTCCCAGAGCCTCTGCTGTTATCCAGCAGTGGGGTGTGCAACTCACTCCAGCTTCCTGGTGATGCGCAGCTGTTGTGCAGCCTCTGCCAGGAGTCGGCAGCCTTCATCTTCCAGATAGTTCTCTGAGAGGCTAAAACGGAGGGGCTGTGGGACTGCACTCACTCAAGCCCTCCCCAACTCGAGGCCATGCGCCACTCCCTTAAATGAACCTTAATACTAGAGGGGACAGGCTACACGCCCCAGTCCCATGTCTGCCGGTGGTCCCGGTGACGTGCTTCGTTCTCACAGTCTTATGAAACATGCACTGTCACTATCCTCATCTTACTGATGAGTAAATGGAGGCACAGGGTGTTTATGGAACTGACTCATGGGTGGGCCTGGATCTGAAGACAGGCAGTCTGACTTGAAGTTCCCACTCACCACCATTCTTTGATGCCTCAGCAAACATAATAGCTTCTTATGACCCACGTCATGATGACAGAGACATCTGACCCAGTGTGGGGGTCAGAGAGGCATTACTGAGGTTTGAGCTACTTTCTGGAAACACCTGGAGTTCTACAGGTAGGATTAGGGGAGACATAGAGTGGCAGTGTCCCTGTCACATTCAAAGGCCCTGCGGCAGAGTACAGATGTACACCCAAAAGGAAGCCAGTGTGTCTGGACTGGCAATTGAGTGGGGGCAGCAGGGTGAGAGAGAGTGGGAGAAGTCGGGTCAGGGTTCTGGGCCCTGTGGGGTTTGGGCTTTCTTCTCCTCAGTGGGAAGGAGTGAAGGGAGCAGGCGGCAGTGAAACACGGTTCACTAGGCCAAGAGGAAGCGGCCTGGTGGAAGCAGTGGACCGGAAGTTGATGGGGTCACCAGGTGAGATGAGGGGGCTCTACCAGGAAGGTAGATGAAGAGACTGGAGGAGACCACTTAGAGAGCTGACTAGATTGGACTCGTGATGGAGAGAGGGCCAGGGAGCTGCGAGTGTTTGACCTGCGTGACCAGGTGGGACTAGGGTCCTTGCTATAGGTGACAGTCTGGGGGAGGCAGGGTTGGTAGAAATCTTCTGACCCTGTCCTGGTTCTCCAGATGGAACCAGATCATAGGTCAACAGCTGATCACCAAGGCAGCCCTCAACTGGTCCATACCCTGGGGTGGGGGCATTAACCCCCCAAACCCCGTAGCATCTTATTACTCTACCTTCAATGTCTTCTGGAGGATTCTGCGGGACTTCTGCCCCTGGGTTTCCCTCCTATTGCATGGCAAGACCCCACATGAAACCCTATTCAGGAGGCAGACATCATGGGAACTTCTCTAGCCTGAAAAGAGTGGGTCATCTCAGGTGCAGGGGTATCTCATCTACCAATGGCCATGACGGGGGGGGGGGAGCATGAGCATGGGCTCGGGATCGTGGCCCAGACTTTTCCTATCTGTGTGACCTTGAGCAGAGGTTCCTTGTGCCTTCATTTCCTCCTCTATAAAATGTGGATAGATATGGGTCTTATGCCATGGAGATGAGAGGATTAAACATGATGTGCTTACTCCCCTCCCCAAATTATTCTGAAGTCAGTCAACTGATTAGTCAGGCTAGCTCCTGCCCTGGCTTCCCACTTCCCAAGATACTCACTCCACTTCCTCCAGCCGGGGGCCTTCCTGGAGCAGTTCTATGAGGGCTTCCACATCATGGACCCTGAGATGACATTTCTGGAGTCTGGGATGGGGTGGAGAACATAAGAACTCAGAGGGGAAAGCGGAACCATGCCGCCTCCCCACCGTGTTGAGTGAGGAGAGCCTCACGTCTGCGCTCTGCACACTTCTCAGCAGTGGTGCCATCTTGTGCAGGACACTTAATCTGTCTATGACTCAGTTTCCTTTTCTATCAAAAGGGGAGTAATAATGTGCCCTTTACAGGCCTTCCAAAAGGCTCCCCATGAGGCACTGGGCGTCATAGCCAGCACAGGGCAAGGGCCTGCTTCTCAGTCAGGTGCTCCTGCCTCAAGCCGCATGGCTTATTCATGTCCTTTCTCTGTTCCCATCTGCTTTTCCCTGCCCTGGCGCCCTCTTTGGAAGCGATCCTCCCCCAGACCTCCCCCTTCTGAAGGTACCTGAGTGCCAGACTTCTTCTCTGCCCTTCTTTCCTCAAGCTGTCTTCATCCTGTAGGCCTGGAGCTCTGGAAAGAATGGATTACACACTGATCTAGGCTCAGGTGCTGTGCCTGATGGAGACTGTCTCTTCCTTTTGCTTCTTAGGCTGGAGGCTTTGCAGCTAGCACCCCAGGGTTATTGAGTTCCAAAGACAGCTGCTGGAAGGCACCCATGGAACAATTCAGGGGAGCAGTAGGAGCTAAGGGCTCAAGGTCAAAGGAGCCTTTATTCATATTCCGTCTCTGCTAGGCCTAGAAGCAGAATTTGGATAAAGGCACCTGTGTGGCCTCAGGCAGGTTGTTTAACCTGTCAGTTTTACTCTCCTAAGGTGAGCTGGCAATCTTTAAAACAATTTCCGAAGGACTGAATGAGGCTGCCTATATTTAAGTGTCCAGCAGAGGCACAGGATGGAAGCTTAGAAGACAGGGCTTCTGCTGGTATCCATCTGATGTGCCCTTTACTTCAGAGAGTAGGAAACACGAGTGGCCAACGTGGATCCTGGAGGTTGGAAGCCACAGCCACAGGGATGGGGGAAGGCCAGGGCTGTAGGGAAACTCAGATATATAAGCTAGTTTCGAGTCTAACAGAACTTTCTATAATGACAGAAGGGCTGTGCAACCTGGGAGCCACCTGAGTCCACCAAGCCCTGGAAGGGTGGCACATGCAGCTGGTGAACTGAAAGCTACTTCATTTAAATAGCCACGGGGGTCTCTGAGCTATTGTTGTTCATGGAAGCTCTAGACGGTTGTAGGGGAAAGGGCCATTGGTCCTATGCAGTCATGGTACAAGTGAGGAGACTGAGGCTCAGTCAAGGAGGAGTGTGGGGAGCATGGTAGGATTGTTCTTCTGGGTAAAGCAGCTTCCCTCTCATCACCCATCCAAGGGCCAAGTGAGAACCCATGCACAGCCAGCTCCAAGCGCTGTCTGCATGCCAGCCATGCTCCAGGCACATTAAACTCAGCTGTTCATTTCATTCCCATGAGCACCCTGAAATACAAGTGCCATCCTTTCCCTCTCTCTTATTTGTCCTTTGGTTTGAATAATTTTCCAGAGTGTCAGTGCAGTGATGCCAGGGTAACAGTATCTTCAAGTTCCCCCTAAAGGCCTGGATTGCTCTGAGACTTTGGGGACATTCTTCTGCCCAGGGGCCAGCTGTGGCTCACATACGTAGGGAGAGGGAGACTGTTCCCCCAGCTCTGAGCAGGAATTCATCCCCATGCAGCAGCAGTGGGAATCTCTTCCCTCCAGCTCTTTCTGGGCTTCCACAGCCACCTTTCCTTCCCCTCACTGCAAAGGACCAGGTAGATCCTTCTCAGAATGGGCCCAGAGCACACCTCCCTGGCTTCTTACCTTGGTTGCTCTGTGGCTGTCTCTGGGAGTGGAGAAAGAAGAAAGACGAGGTCTGACTCCCTACAGGGTTAGAAAGAGACCTTTGAAGCCCAGAGACCAGAAACCAGCACGTCAGCCCTGCCGGCTCATCCTTTCCTGCCCCGACAATCCACAGGAGCGGATTTCCCACTTGACAGAGATACAGAGAACTGGAAAAGTGCTCCAAGTCTGCTTATTGAGTCCTGCAAGAGTATTTTGTAAAGTCAGGACAACAAGGTGAGAGGGGTTATTTTTTGTTTGGTTGGTATGGTACTTTGAATGCATGTTCTCCATAGATTAGGTGTTTTATTAAAGCTTATAACTTGGGGGCTGGAGAGATGGCATAGCAGTTAAGGCGTTTGCCTGAGAAACCAAAGGACCCAGGTTCTGCTCCCCAGGACCCAATTAAGCCAGATGCACAAGGTAGCACATGAATCTGGAGTTTGTTTGCAACAGCTGGAGGCCCTGGCATGCTCATTCTTTCTCTCTCTGCTACTTTTTCTCTCTCTCAAAGTAAATAAAAGTAAATCAAAAAATTTTTAAAAAGAGCTTGAAAGTTGGATCTCCAGCTGCTTGGCTGGAGGCGGTGTCACTGGGGACAGGTCCTGAGGGTCTAGCCTAAAGGTGTGGAGGACAGTGTGAGCTGGGCAGGGGTCCCTGCTGCTTGCTGCAGGTTTGTGTTTGCTCTGTCTGGTGTTTTCTGGCTGCTGGTGGTTTTTCTGTTTGCTTGATTTATGAATGGGAGCTGGCTTCTTGCACCATAGATGGAGCGTCCCCTGGATCTGTGAGGTGACATAAACCCCTTCCTCCTATAAACTGTGTCTGGTGCAGATGTTCATCCCAGCAGCGTGGAACTGTCTACAACAGTTGGTTTTACGTTTCTGGTGTGTCTCTGTGTGCACGTGTAGGAGCACATGATGCGTGTGCATGTGTGAATGTACACTTACGACAGCACAAGTGCAGAGGCCAGAGAACAGCCTCCACGTGTTGGTCCTTGCCTCCCACCTTTTAAAAATATTTTATTTAGGGCTGGAGAGATGGCTTAACAGTTAAGGTGCATGCCTGCAAAGCCTAAGCACCCAGGTTCAATTCTCCAGGTCCCACGTAAGCCAGATGCGCATAGTGGCTCATGCATCTGGAGTTTGTTTGCAGTGGCTAGAGGTCCTGTGTGGCCATTCTCTCTCTCTCTTCTCTGTCTTTCTCTCCACCTCTCTGTCTTTAAGAAGTAAATAAAAATAAATCTTTTAAAATATTTTACTGGGCTGGAGAGATGGCTTAGTGGTTAAGACGCATGCCCGCAAAGCCTAAGGACCCTGGTTCGATTCTCCAGGTCCCACGTAAGCTAGATGTACATGGTAGCACATGTGTCTGGAGTTTGTCTGCAGTGGTTAGAGGCCCTGGTGCTCCCATTCTCACTCTCTCTCTCCCTCTCTCTATCTCTAATAAATAAATAAATAAAATTTTTTTTTTTTAATTTGAGAAAGAGAGGGAAGGAGAGAGAATGGGCACATCAGAGCCTCCAGTCACTGCAAATGAACTCCAGACACATGCATCACCTTGTGCCTGTGGCTTATATGGGTACTGGGGAATCGAACCTGGGTCCTTAGGCTTTTCAGGCAAGCGCCTTAACTGCTAAGTCATCTCTTCAGCCCATCTTCCACCTTGTTTGAGACAGGGTCTATCTTTTTGTTTGCTTTTTCAAACACCAGACTAACCCGTCCAAGCACTCTGGGATCCTCCTGTCTCCACCTTTCATTGCCATAGGCAAGTTGGGATTACAAACTGTGCACCACTGTGTCTGGCCTTATGTAGGTTGTAGGAACCTATATTCTGTTCAAGTTTGCACAGCAAGTGCTTTTTTATTTTTCCATGGTAGGGTCTCACTCTGGTCCAGGCTGACCTGGAATTCACTATGTAGTCTCAGGGTGGCCTTGAACTCATGGGATCTACCTACCTCTACCTCCCAAGTTCTGGGATTAAAGGCGTGCGCTACCATGCCAGGCTCAGCAAGTACTTTTAACTGCTGTCATCTCCCAAACCCTTAGTTTATTTATTTATTTTGTTTTCAAGGTAGGGTCTTGCTCTAGCCCAAGCTGAACTGGAATTAGTCTCAGGCTGGCCTCGAATTCACAGTGATCCCCCTACCTCAGCCTTCTGATAGCTGGGATTCAAGGTGTGTGCTACCAAACCCAGATAGCTTTTGATTTAAAAATATTTATTTATTTATTTATTTGCAAGGAGAAAGAGAGAGAAGAAACACACATAGACGCACGCACACACACACACACACACACACAAAGAATGGGCACACAAGGGCCCCCAGCTGCTGCAAACAAACTCAAGATGCATGCACCACTGCACATCTTACTCTATGTAGGTATTGGCGGAGTCAAACCCAAGTTATTAGGCTTTGCAGGAAAGTGACTTAAATGTTGAGCCATCTCTCCAGCCCCCGCCCCCAAACATTTTTAAAGACAAGATCTCATGAAACTCAGGCTGACCTTAGACTCCTCATGCTCTTGTCCCCACTTCCCAAGTGCTTGGATTATAGGTGTGCACCACTATTCTTGGATGAGAGCTTTTGTCTGTTTGTTTTTAAAGTAGAACAAGAGTGTTCATTTTTATAGGGTTAAGAAGCTTGACACCTAACCTACCCGGGAGGCAATGTTGCTTCAGCACCACGGACAGCGACATGCCGCTAACATTTCAATTTGGCTATCCTTAAACCTCACTCATTTCTTCATTCATCCAACCGCTTGTTATTTACGAAGCATCAGGCCCGAGTGCGGTTCTGGAGCTAGCTGTAAATTAAACACTGCCACACACCAGAGTTCTTGTACACTAGGCGCCTCTTCTTTTCCTCTTCCTCTCTTTGCCCTCTTTTTTTCCTCACGACCTTGCAGGCCCAGTTCTTCCTGCTTACCTGACGTGCAGCTTCCTGACAGCAGGGCACGTGACGGCCGCTTTCACCAAGCAGAGTAGGGTGGATGTGGAGAAGTTGTTTCGGCTCAAGCTGCATGATTGTGGCAAAGGCGTCATGGTGGGTTTCCCTCCCATGGTCTGCAAGGGAGGGTGTGACCCAGGCCCAATGGGGTGGGCTGGGAGGAAGAGTAAAAAGACCACTTACTCTAGCTTCTGGAGCCGTGGCAGACAAGAGAGTAGCTTTATGACCTTCAGCACCTCTGAGTCCTTGAGCTGGTTGTCCTGAAAACTACAGAGACCGGCGCCTAGTTCCTCAGTCCAGGGGACAAACACTTGGAAGCCCCAGGTGGTCTGTGGCAGTCACGACCACCCTCATATGGAATACACAAGACAGGGGCTCAGAGGAAAAAAAAAATAGGCAGCTTGATTTCTGTTCTGGAGGAAAGGACCTCTTCGGGCCTTCCTTCTGTCCCTGTTTGGGAGTTCCTGCTTGGTGGCCCAAGGGATCTACATGGCAGACTGTGGAAGTCCCTTGAAGGCAGTGAGGAGACCCAGTGTCCTACTCCCAGACTTAGGTCTACAATGTGTCTGAGAATCAAGTTCATCAGGGTCTCTTTGTCCCCAGGAGATGAGCAAAGTCTTTCTAAGAGGCTAGCGATGACCACCGGCCTCAGCTTTGGCTGTGGCTCACCAAACTCCCAGGACGAGTCCATTTCTCCCTGACCCACAGTCCCTGCCTGTCAGTGGGAGTGAATCCTGCCTGGGTTCCCGGCGGCAGGGACACTAAGGAGATGAGACTGTGGTTGATACAATGGGGGGGAGGGTGTTGGTGAGATCAGAGATTAAGGGTCACTCTCAATAGCCAGAAAGTATCAGTAAGATTCTAGCGATCACTGTCCAAAGGCATCCAGCTGACAGGACAACAGGGACTGTCTGGCTTATGTTTCATACAGTAAGTGCCATGTCCCAGATACAGGATGAGCCTGCCCGGATGCACGGGGTTGCTTTTCCACATCTCAAGAAGAGGCCATGTAAGCCAGCCATGGAGGGTCCCTGCCCCACCCCCTCAAGCGCTCACCTCCAGACACAAGGAAAGAGGATATTTGTGCAAGTGGGCTCAGCTTGTGTGTGCTGCATCTAAGTGTGCCCCTCTTGGGCGTGTCTATGAATGGGCATGGGGGACACACGCTTTATTAGGTAAGTGCACTTCTGGTTATGGGTGTGTGGAGGACAGGAATGTAAAGGTATGTGCTACATGCATTTATGGGTACCCACAGTGCCTGCCTCCTCTTCTCCTAGGGCCACAGAAAGAGGAGAGGGACCCTTGAAGCTCATACTTCTTCAAGGTGGCCCAAAATATTAGCCCTACCCTGGAATCTTGGAGGCTTGTATTTGGATTCAACCTAACTCATTTGTTCTTAGACTGAAGTTTCCCTCTCTTGGGTCTCATTGAAAAAAAAAAAAAAAAAACACCTGATGGAATATACAGGTAGCAGCACAGGCCTGGGGTGTCTGTCCTGAAAGCTAGAAAGTGACCCCCTTACCCCAGCTGGGGGCCTTCCTGGAGATCACTCACCCAACCTCCTCCAGCTGGGAACAGAGGGGCAGAACTTGCATCAGGTGGCCAATGCCTCGGGCAGTGACTTGACTTCCGGTTAGCCTATGGGGCAAGCAAAGATGGTGGGGAGGAATGGGATGAGGAAAGGGAGCAGGCTAGGGATCTGTGGTGCATGGGGTCAGGGAGGAAGCAGCCCAGCATTCATTCGGAGCTGCAGAGTTTTCCTGGTCACAAGCATGTCTCACCCCAGCACCTGCAGGCTCCCCATGGTCGGCAAGCTCCTGGACAAGGCTTCTGCAAAGGCATCCCCACACTTCCTGCTCTTAAAGCTGCAAGAGAGAATGAGGGAGACTGAGGCAGGGGGCAGTGCTGGGCAGGGCTAAGTACTAACCAGCACCTTTCCCCTGACAGCTGTCCCAGCTGCATCATGTGCTAAGGGATGGGGGTGCAGCCATTCAGGATAGTTGAATTCCGGTGACCCCATAAACTTAATGTGTTCTGAATGCTGGATCTCCAGCCAGTAGCAATTTGGGAATTGGAGCCTGCTGGAGACAGTATATTGTCAGGGGCGGGCTTATGGGTATTATAGGCAGCTTCCCCTTGCCAGTGTTTGGCACACTCTCTTGCTGCTGTTTTCCACCTGATGTTGGGCCAGGAGGTGAGGTCCACCCCCTGCTCGTGCCATGATTTCCCTTACCATCATGGAGCTTCCTATCGAGTCTGTAAGCCAAAATAAACCCTTTCCTCTCACAAGCTGTTTCTGGTTGGATGTTTGTTACAGCAAGGAGAAACTGACTGCAATAGTAGTCAAGACTAATCTAGTCTCCTTGGCCAGGCTGGTTGGTCTCAACTCTCCCAAGGCCCAATTCCTTTCCAAGCTCCTGGACTCACCTGAGATTCTTCACCTGCCCACAGCCCATAAGAGCCTCAGGGCAGTTGGGCTCCAGCGGACAGCCATCAAAATCCAGTTGGATAGGCATGGCCCTGTGCTCAAGGATGCTGACCAGCGCGGCTAAGTCTGCATGGGTCAGTGGGAAGTTGTGGAAGGACAGTTGGAAGGGGAGGTTTTGAGCAGTAAGTCTAGCCAACTCTGGCTCCTGGGTCTCAGCCACACAGTGACACAGTTCCACCACCTTTGGTCCCGTGAACTTGCGGGTGGCCAACTTCCTCAACACTTGGACAACAGCAGCTTGCCTGGTGCCCACCCAGGCTTCATCCCGCTGGGCCAGGTGGCTAAGGAATGGACGACAAGCATGGGATGCCAGGCCTGCCAGGAAGGTGGGGAGGTGATCGGAGAGACCGTGTCTAGTTTGGGTCCGAAGCACCCAGTGAGAATTGAGGGTGACGTGGCAGGTGAGTTTGTCTGTGTTCGTCCTGTCGCTGGCCATCAGGTGCAGTGCAGCAAGAAACTCTTGCAGGCTGAAGTGGGAAAAAGCATAGCCTGTCTCTTGAACCCCAGGCTTGGTGCAGATGGAGAAGGAAGTCAGCAGGCTGTGGACAGCCCCAAAAGCCATCACAGATGGAGGGATGTCTTCTGCAGAGAAGATGACCTTCCCAGTATCCAGGCCTTCCAAGGCCACCTTCCCAAGGCCCAGCAGGGAAGGGTAAGACAGAGTGCCACGAGGACCGAGGGAGAGGAGCATCTGCAGGTAGAGCTGGGTCACAGTTGGCAGGAGGGCTTCAGACTGACCTGGGGGGCTTCCTGGGAGCAGGTGGTGGAGGCAGAGGCAGGCAACCCTGCACAACTCAGGTACTGCGCACATGCCCCGGAGCCGTCTATTGGTCCTCATCTCTGCCAGGGCCACCTCCTGGGACAGCAGGTCCTTGAAGAAGTAGCTCATGTACTTTTCTACCCGCAGCCCATCAAACCCCCACATGTAAACCAAGGCTGCTTCTGTGGGCACACAGGTGGGCAGCTTCCCAGGACGGGAGGTCGCCATCACCCAGCACCCAGGCAGGAGAGTCCCACGGCAGAGGTCAGAGAAGAGGGTGAGGGCTGAGCGTGCACCATCAGCAGCCACAGGCTTCTTGTTGGAATGGAGGTGAAGTGCCTCATCCAGTCCATCAAAGATCAGCAGGACTTGGCGAGCATTCTCCTCTAGATACTGGAAGACAGCATCAGGTTCTGACTCGGGGCTCAGGTACAGATCGAAAAGGAGCTGGGACAGTGTCAGGAAACACGTGATCAGATTGAGATGGCGGAACTCAAAAAGAAACAGGGCCTGGAAGTGGTCCAACTGGCCACTGGCCCACTTTTGTCGGAGCCAATGAGCTAGAGTGGTCTTGCCCATGCCGGCCTTCCCCAAGAGTACAGTCACTCGCGGTTCCTTGTGGGTCTTGAAATTGAAGAGGTCCTGGATGCTCACATCAATGTCATCGTCTAGCCCGAGGTCGTTCTCACCAGCCTCCTCCTGAGCATCCAAGGGAGTGGAAGCCCGGCTCCACTGCAGGATTGGGGGAACATGGGCTAGTTGGGAGGCAAAGTGCTGCTGGGTAAAGGTCTTCAGTAGCTGCAAGTACTTCTTGACCAACTCTGCAACAGACAGAGCAGCGACATGAAGACAGGAGGCCCCTCACTCTGCGCCTGTCCTCAGGCCCGAAGACCAGGCCACTGGTCCCTGCTGTGTGCGCCTAGTCAAGTCAGGTGATCAAGGCACAACGGGGGTTCTTAAGTCATCCAAATTCCTAGAGGGAGTGATTATAGAACAGCCCCAGGCCTGAAACCCCTTGCCCAAGAAAGTGGGGATGGGGCTATGGCCAATGCCTGTGGCTATTCTGCGACTAGGCAGGTGGTGTAGTTTTTTTGAATTATATTTTTTAAATATTTTATTTTTATTTATTTGAGGGAGAGAGAGAGAGAAACAGAAATAGGCAGGTAGAGAGAGAGAATGGGCATGTCAGGGCCTCCAGCCACTGCAAATGTACTCCAGATGTGTGCACCCCCTTGTGCATCTGGCTTACGTGGGCCCTGGGGAACCTAACCTGGGTCCTTTGGCTTTGCACCTTAACTGCTAAGCCATCTCTCCCAGCCCTAGGTGGTGCAGGTTTTTTTTTTTGTGGTAGGGTCTCACTGTAGCCCAGGCTGACCTGGAACTCACTATGTAATCTCAGGGTGATCCTCCTACCTCTGCCTCCTGAGTGCTGGGATTAAAGGCGTGCACCACCACGCCTGGCCTGGAGCAGTTTTTAATAAGCTGGGGAAGGTGCTTGTTCAGCAGCAGTGTATTAGAAAACTCTCTTCTGGTGTGTCAGGTGTCCTTCCCCGGGTTTCAGTTCATGCTCAGGAGTGGGTGCTAACATCTTGTGTGTCCCACCCTGGCTAACTAAACCATGGGAAGCAGCCCCCAGGCTTGCCAAGTTTTAACCCCTTCATCCTTGGATCATTGGGAGGACTCAGGGGGCCCCAAAGGAAGTGCTAAGGTAGTGGCCTGGTTTGTATAGATGCAAATCCTCTGGCTGTGCCCATGGATGGTGGAGTGTATGTGTGTATGTAACTGTGGGGGCAGGTCAAGGACCATTCTTGGCTATTGTAGAGGATGAGAGAGCGTCCTCCTCCCCTCCTCCCTTTGCCTGCCGGGACTCAGCAGCCCTTGTCTTCCCTACCTGGGGCATTTCCACCATTCTCCATCTCCACTAATCCCTAAACTGGTCACTGACAGCTCCACCCCTCTGCTGCCCACTCAGAACCGCCAGTCTTTTCTCTTCTGAAGGCTTGGGAGACAAGTCACTGGACTCCAGAGGCTTGCCAGCCAGAGACAAGGTCCAAACGGGCCTGTGATGGGCTCCAGAACCACCCAATTCTTTATGCTGGGTTCCCCCACACCCTGTACCCACCTAGCTGTTGTTTCCTGCACTGCTTCCGGCGGGGTGAGGTGCCACAGCTCTGATGAGGGCGCTTGAGGCCTGGAAAGAGTGAAAGAAGGGGTGGAGGGGTAAACGGGGGCCTGAGCAGCACCTTGAGGCATGCCATTCCACAAACAGCCACAGGTGAGCAAGAGTATCACACTTCTCAGGGACTATGAGAAGGTTGACCGGCAAAGGCTGCATCCACACCAGGTCTTGTGTGAGGAGCTGGCGCTAGCCTGGGGTGGGGGGGCGGGAGATACAGGCATTGGGCGCGAAAGGAGTGTCTCTCATCCAGCATGCAGGGGCCAGGCCCACAGCTGGCTGCTTTAGGCACTAACTGTGTATCCACCAGGAAAGGACCAAGCTGTGGCAGAAGCTGGCTTTAAGAGTGAAGCTTCCAAAGGCTTGGCTAGGCCTGCCACCTGCCCTGGTGTCCCTCATGGCATGTCACCAGCCTTTCCTCACGCCCCTAAATAATGCCATGATGCTTTACCTGGTTGCAAGGATTCAAAAAAACTTTTTTATTTGTTTATTTGCAGAGAGAAGGGAAGGGGGCGCCAGGGTCTCATGCCCCTGCAAATGAATTCCAGAATGCATGTGCCACTTTGTGCAGCTGGCTTTATGTGATTTCTGGGGAATCAAACCCAGGTCATCAGACCTTGCAAGCAAGTGTCTTAACCATTGGGCAATCTCGCCAGTCCTGGTTGTGAGGATTTTTTTTTTAATTTTTATTAACATTTTCCATGATAATAAAATATATCCCATGGTAATTCCCTCCCTCCCCACCCCCACACTTTCCCATTTGAAATTCCATTCTCCATCATATTACCTCCCCATTACAATCATTGTAATTACACATATACAATATCAACCTATTAAGTATCCTCCTCCCTTCCTTTCTCTTCCCTTTATGTCTCCTTTTTAACTTACTGGCCTCTGCTAAGTATTTTTCTTCTCACACAGAAGCCCAGTCATCTGTAGCTAGGATCCACATATGAGAGAGAACATGTGGCGCTTGGCTTTCTGGGCCTGGGTTACCCTGGTTGTGAGGATTATTAAAGTCTCTACTTACTTTATGGAAAAGGAAACAAGAAACCAAGAAGGCAGAGGAGACACATATGAGATGGAAGAAAGGCAGGAGGGCATGAGAGAGAATTTCAAGAAAGAAAGTAGGATTTTCTACAGTAAGCACCAGCGAGCAATCAGGACAGTCGCTCGTCCTGCCGGTGTCCAGGTGTTGGTTGTGGAATTGCAAAGAGGTCCTGAAGAGGTGCTGGAAGTGCTATGAGGGCATTTTAATATATGCCTTATATTCACAGGAACCCACTGGCTGAATATGACCTGGTCACAGCCATGCAAAAATTACGCCGCAGGCTGTAGAGAAGGCTTAGCAGTTAAAGCGCTTGCCTGTGAAGCCGAAGGACCCAGGTTTGACTCCCCAGAACCCACATAAGCCAGACACACAAGGTGATGCATGTGCATAGGTGGTGCATGAACACAAGACATGCCACACACGCCTGTAGTTCATTGCAGTGGCTAAGGCCCTGGTGCACCAATTCTCTCACTTTCTCTCTCTCTCACTCTCTCTCGCTCATAAAAACATTATACCAGCTCAGTGTTAAGGGCCTAAGTGGGTCAGGGACCTGAACATACAGCATTGCATCGCTGGGGAACTTGGATCATAGAGTGGGTATTTTCTGCTAAAGGTGTGTCTGGTGGGCCCAATTGTAACTGAAAAGCCCAGCACTGCTCTAATGAGAAAGGCCCATAAATGGGCAAAGTGGTCGAAACCATTCAATCTCTGTGTCCTCTAACAGCCATCAGAAAATCACTCAGAGGCTCCCTGCATGGGTACCAGCTCCTGATGGGGAGGCCAATTAGGGATTCCTGGAGAAGCCTGACTCTGGCACTGGGGCGACAGGGTCCAGAAGGTCAGTGACAAGAAAGTGAGACCAGGCTCCCTGGGTCATACCAGACAAAGACATGGAAATGGTCAGGAACTGATACCCACAGACTCTTGGGTCCCTAGGTTAGCTCCCAGTGAAGGGACACTGGGGCAGGCCTTGAAGGTCACAGAGTTGGAGAAGGTGGGGGTATGGTCCATGAGCAGAGACGGAATGGCTGTCACCAGCTGCTGCCAGCCTCCTCTAACTTCATAACTGTGTTGGAAACCCCAAGCCCCAGCCCCAGCCCCAGGCCTCACCTTGGTTCAACTGAGGTCCAGACTGGCTCTCCTCATCAGTTGCCAGCTGCCTGGGGAGTTCTGCAAGAAAGGGCAGAACAGATCAGACCATAGGGATATGAGGTGCCCACATAACTCTGGCTAGTGTTTGCATGAAGGCTCAGCCACAGGCTCCATGGAAAAAAATTGACATTGGTTGTCTGATGTGGAAGCTGTGGTAAGTCCTGAAGGCAAGGGCAGGCAGATGTATGTGAATATGCGTGGAAGTGTATGATAGTGCAAATTTATATCTGTGGAATTTACATGCATGTATATGCTGTCTGCACATGGGTGCACGTATGCATATGGCCCTCATTGGTAGAGCTCTTGGTTGAGTTCTCACTATATATCCAAGGACTCAGTTACTCCCAACGTCTCATATTCCCTCTCAGTGCTGCGCGAACAGCAAGTGTGCCAGTAATATCAGCTGAGTGGATAATTGAACCTGCCTGCCTGTTGTTTAAGCTCTGACATCTCCCTGTCACTGCTTCTGACTACACTGCCTTAAGAAGCCTTTTGGGAACTACCAGTTTTTGGAATGGCTGCCTCTGTTATGACCTCTGTGTGAGTCCCTCAGTGTGCTGAAGCTCTGTTGGGCATGGGACTGTGCTGGTTGCCTTGCATCCCCCCGGGCCTGGCCTTACCATCGTCTTGGCCCCAGATGCTCAGCAGAGGCACCTCCAGGTGCAGAGGCACCTCTAGCTCCATGCACAGACCATAGATGAATGACTGCCAGGTGGCCTGTCCCTGGGCATGCAGCTGTCTGAGCTGCCAGTCAGGGTCAGGGGTCTCATCGCTGGAGCCCATGCCCATGGTAGGGAGGAAAAACCTCATCTTGGTGCTCAGCCATTCTGGGTGTTGACTGACCAGCCTCACGAGCCAGGCCCATAGGTTTTTACTGCTGAGTTGGACACTGACGGGGTCCATGAGGAGCTGGCTCTGAGAAATGAGAGAGAGGTACGTGAGCTGGGGAGCAGGGGAGCTGAAGGGTGGGGTGAGCTGAGGGGAAGCCATGGGTACAGTCAAGTCCCCCACATCTGAGCCGCAGGTTGCAAGTGAATGGGCTCTCTGTAGACTCCTAATTCTGCCCAGAATCAGACCCAGAAATTGTCCTGATTCTGTGTATACACACACACACACACACACACACACACACACACACACACACACACACACGCTCATCTGTACCCCTACCCTGGCTCTCTGGAATGGTGTAGTTCATTCCCGGTGGATGGTCCCCTGAGGATTCATCTTGTTTCCATGGATCATTTGTGCTGTTCTAACTCTGCGTTTATTCGTGGAAGAGTCATCTAGTCACCCCCCAATATTCTCCTTTCTTCACTGGTACTAGAAATCTTGAATGGTCCCTGGTCATCCAGAGTAACTTCAGTTCCCAGCCCCCATGATCGTTACATGTAGCCATATCACTGAGGTTCGGCCAGAGGGATGCAGGTGGAAATGCTGTCTGTCTCCATTTGCTTCTTTCCACTGGTTGCCTGGACCTTGGTATCCATGTTGGATTGTTGGATCATGAGGAAGATACCAATGCTGAGGGATATGTGGGGAAACTGCCCCAGAAAGCCTTGATCCAGTCACGACTGCTTCAGACAACTTATCCTGCTTCAGCACCACCTGTGCATCTAGCTTACATGGGTGCTGGTGGATTGACCCTGGGTGGTCCTTAGGCTTCACACAGGTAAGCACCTTACTCACTAAGCCTTCTGTCTAGCCTGGAAGTTCCAAATTTAAACATAGGCTCCTTAAGACTCAAGAAGGTAACGAGGCTCAGGACGTAAACGCCTCACAGGCCTCAGGAAGAGTACCTGAACCTTACGTGGTTCACAAACCCATCACCAAGGTGGCTCAGGAGAAGAGACCGCTATCAGGGAGCTGTGTGCTAGTTCTGCAGCAGCTCCTTCTGGGAGTCGCCCACACTGGGGTGGGCTTTTTGGTGATGCAAGAGCTGCCTTGGGATTGGACACCTTGGGGTTGTCCACACTCCTGTAAGTAACCCCAGTAAATTCACTGGTTCACCATGTTGGACTCTGATGGCATCGTTATGTCAGCCTGTTGTTGGATTCCTATCTGGGGCTGAATGGATGTTTGTTCATGTCTCTCCAGGACAAGTTTCAGGACACTAACCCATCTTTGGCACTTCAGAGCCCAGGAATGCCCATGCTAGAAGAGCTACTTACTCCTGGTTTCCATCCAGCGAAGGCAAAAGGACACAACCGATTGCTGGTACAGGGAGGCGGCGCTGGGGGTGATTTAAGGAGATTTAAGTAGTGGATAGGCAGGAAAAGGGAAGGCAAGTGGAACACCTACCTGGCTTTTTGGATCATGACAGATGCTCCAGTGTCCCCACAGAGAGGGTCTCAATGCCTGGGCCCTGTCCCCTGCGCTGCCATTTACAGGCTGTTTCCATAGTCAGGTCCTAAGGAGAGAGAAGACAGGTTGTTCTCCCACTTGTCCAGGCCCAGGAAAAACACTGCCATGATGATGTAGCCCCCCGCCTACAGAGGTGCCCCTGAGGACACATGATCCATGAAGATTCCTTCACATTGTGCCAAGTGAGTTCTTCCCAGCCAAGCTCTCCATCCCTGGAATTGGCATGGCCCAGACTCAGGGTCACTTCCTGCCATACCAGAAAGAGAAGACGACCCTCTTCCTCCTCCGACTTGTAACCTGGGTGTCTCAATGTGATTTGGCTTTTCTGGCAAGCGCCTCAACTGCTAAGCCATCTCTCCAGCCCAGATTTGGTTTTGTTTTGTTTATTTATTTATTTATTTATTTGTTTATTTTTTTTCAAGCACCATTTCACTATGAAGCTAAGGCAACTTCAGATCAACCCGAGTAGCCGAGATCATAGGCGGGAGCCACCATTCCAGCTATTGTAATTTCCCATCTCTTCTGTTTTCACACTTGATGTGGTTTGCTTTATTTTGGATAGTTCTCTTTATTACATTTTCCAGCTGTTGGTCTTTGGTAATTTTTGTTGTTGTTTTCTTTGAGACAGAGTCTTCACTTAGCCCAGGCTGATCTGGAACTCACTCTGTAGTCCCAGACTGGCCTTGAGCTCACTGGGATCCTCCTACTGAGTGCTTGATTTAAAGGCATGTGCCACCACATGGTATTTTTTATGTTCAAAAAATAATCATAACGAGGGCTAGAGAGATAGTTTAGCAGTTAAGGCACGTGCCTGCAAAGCCAAAGAACCCAGGTTCAATTCCCCAGGACCCACGTGAGCCAGATGTACAAGGTGGTACACATGCCTGGAGTTTGTGTACAGAGGCTAAAGGCCCTGGTGCAACCATTCTCTCTCTCTCTCTCTCTCACTCTCTTTCTGCCTGTCCTCTCAAATAAATAAATAAAAATAAAATATATGCCAGGTGTGTGGCACAAGGCTTTAATCCCAGCACTTGGGAGGCAGAGGTAGGAGGATCAACGTGAGCTCAAGGCCACCGTGAAACTACATAGTGAGTTCTAGGTCAGCCTGGGCCAGAGTGAGACCCTACCTTGAAAAACCAAAAAAAATAAATAAATAAATAAAATAAAATATTAAAACAATAATCATAAGGAATGAGGATATGTCTCAGTTGGTAGGTGTATGAAGCCTTGGGTTTGATCCCCGGCATTCCATAACAGGACATGGTGGCTCACTCTTGTAATCCTAGCACTTAGGAGGTGGAGGCAGGAGGGTCAAGAGTTTGAAGTTGCCCATGGCTATTTAATAAGTTTGAGGACAACCTGGGCTAATAAGACCCTATCTCAAAATAAAAAATTTTTAAAAGCTAAGCAATGAAAGTGGTTAAGGACTATAGGTTTATAGCAATTCATGAAGCCTTGCATTTTTATTTTTATTTACTTATTTATGAGAGAGGGAGAAAATGGGCATCTTTTCGAACTCCAGATGCATATGTCACCATATGGTTCTGGCTTATGTGGGTTCTAGAGATTCAAACTTGGGCCCTTAGGCTTCACTGGCAAGCATCTTAACCCCTAAGCCATCTCTCCAGCCCTCTATATTTTTATTTATTTTTTAAAAATACTTTATTTATTTGAGAGAAAGAGAGAGGAAGAGGCAGAGAGAAAGAGAGAATGGAGTTGTCAGGGCTTCCAGTCACTGCAAACGAACTCCAGACACATGTGCCCCTTGTGTATCTGGCTTGTGTGGGTCCTAGGGAATTGAGCTGGGGTCCTTAGGCTTTGCAGGCAAACACCTTAACCACTAAGCCTTTCCCCTGGCCCCACATTATTATTGTTTGTTTGTTTATTTATTTATTTATTTATTTTGGTTTTTTGAGGTAGGGTCTCTATCTAGTTCAGGATGACTGGAATTCACTATGTAGTCTCAGGGTAGCCTTGAACTCATGGCAATCCTTCTACCTCTGCCTCCCAAGTGCTGGGATTAAAGGTGTGTGTCAATATACCTGGCCATTTTTATTTTTTTAAAAGCATTATTTATTTATTTACTTGAGAGAGAGAGAGGGAGAGAAAGAGGCAGATAGAATGAGAAAGAATGGTGTACCAGGGCCTCTAGCCATTGCAAACAAACTCCAGACACATGACCCACCATGTGCATCTGGCTTACATGGGTACTGGGAAATTGAACCTGGGTCCTTAGGCCTTGCAGGCAAACACCTTGACCGCTAAGCCATCTCTCTAGCCCCCTACAATTTAATTTTTATTTGTGTTATATTCTACAGCAAAAAGTTGATTTTTTTTTTAACATGTGTGGTGCTAGGGATCAAACCCAGGGTCTTACATATGCTAGCTAAACACTATCAGTGAGCTATTTAAGCAAAAAAGGTTAAACATTTTTAAGAGTGAGGACAAAACAAATTGGGGGCAAGAAAGAGACTCAGCAGTTAAGGCTCTTGCCTGCAAAGCCCAACAACCAAGTTTAATTCCCCAGGACCCACGTAAAGCCAGATGCACAAGGTGGCACATGTGTCTGGAGTTCATTTGTAGCACCTGGTGCACCCATCTCTCTGTTTCTCTTCTATCTCTCTTTGCTTGCAAAAATAAAAAAAATATTTTTAAAATACTTTTTTTTTTTATAACAGCAATGAGTTTATTTCAGTTAGTTACAGAGCCCAGGTATGATGAGGTAGTTCTGGGAGGTTTAAAATCATCTTCATGCCCCCCCCCCCCGACCCCATGAAATACTTTTAAAAGGGCTGGAAAGATGGCTGAGTGGTTAAGGTACTTGCCTGTGAAGCCTAAGGACCCAGATTCGACTCTCCAGAACCCACATAAGCCAGGCATATAAGGTCATGCATGCACACAAGGTTACACATCCATCTGGAGTTTAACTGCAGTGGCTAGAGGCCCTGGTGTGCCAGTTCTCTTTCTCTCTTTCCTTCCCTCTCACATTAAAAAATAAAATAAAATACTTAAAAAAATAAGTTGCTTAAAAAGAATTTTAGGGCTCAGGTTGTAGCTCAGTGGTACATAGGAGGCCCTGGGCTTCACTCCCAGCTTCACAAAAATACATGTATAAATGAACTAATTGAAAATAATTTCTCCCAGGGCTGGAGGGATGACTTAACAGTTAAGCATTTGCCTGCAAAGCCAAAGGACCCAGGTTTGATTCCCCAGGACCCACGTTAGTCAGATGCACAAGGGGGCGCATGCATTTGGAGTTTATTTGCAGTGGCTGGAGGCCCTGGTGCACCAGTTCTCTCTCTCCCCATCTTTCTCTGTCAATTCTCTCTCTACCCATCTTTCTCTGTCAAATAAATAAAATATTAAAAAAATAATTTCACCCAGTACTCGGTAGGCAGAGGTAAGAGGGTTACTGTGAGTTTGAGGCCAGCCTGGGAGTGGACAGTGAGTCCAGGTCAGCGAGACCCTTAGTGGAAAAAAAAATTTCCAAACTAGAGAAGAGCTTGCTAAGAATGTCATGAAACTAAGAAACCTTAGTTTAAAAACTGGATGAAATTGGTCAAATATAAATTAAAAGTTTTAAATTGCCCCAAAATATCCCAAATAAAGTCAAAATACAAATTGCAAACATATCTGATATATTCCAGACAAGTCAAATGTTTTGAATATATCCAGAGTTACCACAAAGCAGTAATGAACAGACCATCAGCCTGATAGAAATAGGGCAAAGGGGCTGGAGAGATGGCTTAGCGGTTAAGCGCTTGCCTGTGAAGCCTAAGGACCCAGGTTCAAGGCTTGATTCCCCAGGACCCACATTAGCCAGATGCACAAGGAGGTGCATGCATCTGGAGTTCGTTTGCAGTGGCTGGAGGTCCTGGCACGCCCCTTCTCTCTCTCTTTCTCTGTCTGTCCCTCTCAAATAAATAAATAAAATTTTGAAAAAAAAAAAACGAAATAGGGCAAAGAACACAGTTTACAAGAAAGGAAGCACGGGGCTGGAGAGATGGCTTAGCGGTTAAGCGCTTGCCTGTGAAGCCTAAGGACCCCGGTTCGAGGCTCAGTTCCTCAGGTCCCACGTTAGCCAGATGCACAAGGGGGCGCACGCGTCTGGAGTTCGTTTGCAGAGGCTGGAAGCCCTGGCGCACCCATTCTCTCTCTCTCCCTCTACCTGTCTTTCTCTCTGTGTCTGTCGCTCTCAAATAAATAAATAAAAATTTAAAAAAAAAAAAAGAAAGGAAGCACGAATGGCTCTCAAACGTATGAGAGGGCGCTCCACTCCTACAACATGAAAGGAGTCTGTATCAGGACTGAAAACATGGACAACTTGATGCATTGCTAGGGGAGGCTAGACCACTATCTGTGTCTACAAAATTATATCTGCCATCTAATTGTACCCAGCAATTCTATGCCAGGGCATTTGGCCTTCAGATATGCCCAGAATGTATAAGGTAATGTTATAGGGCCCAGTGTCACACAAGTAAGACCATTGACTCACGGAATGTGAGGGAAAGTTTTATTGGGTAAAGAAAGATAGAAAAGATAAAGGAAAAGAAAGAAACTGGTGCATCAGGTCTACATCCCAAAAGTCAGGATTTCAGGATGCAGCTCCAAACAGTTTGGAGTGTCAGCTTTTATTGGAAATAACCACTTGATACTTATAGCAAAAACAGGATGGGAGTTAAACCACAAAAGTTACATACTATTGAATAAGGGGGGGGCTATATTGCAAGAAGTCACCATGTTACATAGGTCACATAGGCGGAACTGGGGCAAGAAACATTCTATGCTATGTAATCACAAAGATACTTAGAAACAAGAGATATAGGAAGGTCATGGTACATTGCACACCCCATTCCTTTAGGTAACAGTGAACACTTGCATTGAACAGAGGGATCATCTCATTCCTCTCACATTCCATTTTCCAGTAATATGTGCCCACAGGTAATCAATGTGGCCTTGCTTGTGACAGCAAAAGCCTGGAAAGATGCTAAGCATTCATCAAAATGGACCTGTTATGGAAAACTCATGGTACATGTATACAAAGGAAACCTATGTAGTCACTGCAAAGAAAGAGAGATGGCCTGGCGCAGTGGCGTATGTGTTTAATCCCAACACTCGGAGGGGAGGGGAGAAAAAGGGAGGGGAGGGAAGGGAAGGAAAGGAAAGGGATTGGGGATGTAGTTTAGTGTCAGAGAACCTGTCATGAATTCACAAGGCCCTGGGTTTGATCCTCAGCACTGGAGGAGGGGGAGTAGAAGGATATGGAATGATATGGAACAGTGTCCAAGATACATTAAGTTAAAGAAAACACCCCCAAAACAGGCAAGGAGCCTGGGGCGATAGCCCAGCAGTTAAGCCTGCTTACAGCTCAAGCCTGAGGGCCTGGGAGAACTGGAGATCTCTCAAATTCACTTGTGTCAGAAGCCATATAGAAAGCTGGGTGTGGTCACACTCATCTGTAACCCCAGTCCATGGGTGAGGGGACAGAGAAGGAGAATCACTGGGGCTAGTTGACCAAAAGCAGCAGCTCTGGTTCGAGGGAGAGACTCCATCTCAAGGAAGCACACAGCTGAGCAGGTGAGGACACCGGAAGTTCACCTCTAGCCACCACATGGACACACATGCCAACCCCACACCACATGCACATACATGCATCCACTACACCACACATATTCTACATACACATACACACTAAAAACAAATCAAGGGACAGACAGGGTATAGAATATACTACATGTGTGTAAAGAATAAGTAAATGTACATGTTTACAAATACATGCGGGCTGGGGACGTAGTGCGGTGGTAGGACACTTTCCTAACTTGTGCTAGGCCCTTGGTTCAATCCCCAACATTGCAAAACAGCAACAATAAACCCCTGAGTTCATGAATATTTCTGGAAGAAACTCATAACAGAAATTGTCCCCATCAAGGGCAAACCCTAGAATTTTATACCATATGCATGAGTTATCTAATGAAAATTAAGTCGGGTGTTGTGGCATATGCCTTTTATCCCAGTACCCAGGATGCAGAGGTAGGAGGGTTACCGTGAGTTCAAGGCCACCCTGAGACTACATAGTGAATTCCAGGTCAGCCTGGACAAGATTCAGACCCTACCTCAAAAAATAAAAACAAAAACAAAATTAAATTTAGAAAGTTAAATTAGGGCTAGAGAGATAGCTCAGCAGTTAAAGTGCTTGCCTGCAAAGCCTAATGACCTGGGTTCAATTCCCCAGTACCCATGTAAAGCCAAATGCATAAAGTAATGCATGCATCTGGAGTTCATTTGCAGAAGCTAGAGATCCAGATGCACCCATTCTCTCTCTCTCTCTCTCTCTCTCTCTCTGCTTGCAAATAGATAAATAAAAGAGTTTTTAAAACTTAAATTATATCTTTTAAAGTTAAGTTACCTCAATTATACTGATTATCACTAAAATCTTTGTTCATGTTTAGTTGATTTGAGGGTATCCATCAAAGAATAAGAGACATTCTCAACTGCTGTGCTTTTATCAATTTCTCCAGGCATAAATTATCGAAATTCATGTGACTTTGGAGGCCTGTGTTACCCCAAAACATGAGGATTTGTTACTGTTCTACAGAAAACAAGACAGCAGAGCTGTCTTGCCATATGTGTGCATGTGTATGCCAGGCTCTCTTGCCACTGCAGATGCCTGTTCAGCTTTATATGAGCACCTGGGGAATTGAACCCAGGCTGGCAGGCTTTGCAAACAATGTCTATAATCACAGAGCTATATCTTAGCCCCTGTATTTTAACTGTTGGTCTGAAAATGTTACCTCCAAGAGTCTCAAACCTGTCTCTGTCAGGTTAATTATACGCCAAGCTTGGGGAAAGGTGGGGGAACACCTGATGTCACTTGTCAAGCTGTGCGGGAACACCTGATGTCACTTGTCAAGTCACACATTCAAGCATTAGGATCTACAACGTGTGCTCTCACCACTTGTGGTCCAGCCCGTAAGGGGCCTGGGTGTGATTTCTCCATCACCTGCTGTCTGCGCCCAAGCCTTCCAGGACAGCATGAAAGAGCCTGAAGATCAGCCCTGGGCCGCTGTCCTCGCTGTTCCTCTGCCTAGGGTCCTCTCCCACCTGTACTGCACACACGAGTGTGCATGCATGCAAGCTGCATGGACCTGCCCCTCTGCATACATTCGTACTCCTCAGCTCATCGTGGCATCATTTCTGCCTAATGCCCCAATCGGCATGAGCACCCAGCGCCACCTCCAGGTTAAAGTCCTGCCATGGGACTGTGCCCTCCACAGACCTGATGCCTGTTGGGGATCCAGAAACGTGATGACGATAAGCATGGCTTTTCAGTACGGTCCCTGGCACTCTCTCTTCTACCCAGAAGATGCTCGTGCCATTCTCTTTCACAATCTCTGCCTCTCACATGCTCACGAGTCAGAGGTAGGAGGATCACTGTGATGTGTTTGAGGGCACCCTGAGACTACATAGTGAATTCCAGGTCAGTCTGGGCTAAGAGTGAGACCCTACCTTGAAAAAACAAAGGGGGAAAAAAAAGAAAGGAAGGAAGGAAGGAAGGAAGAAAGAAAGAAAGAAAGAAAAGAAATGTCTTCTAGACCCAGCCCACTCTCACTGCTGCCTGTTCTGGGAGGTCTGCCCTCCCTCTACTTCCCTAGCCCGAGTCTGGTCTCCACCACTGACTTCATTCCTTGGAGTTCTCTCCTTTCTCCACTGCTGAAGGTCTGTCCACCCTGCAGTGTCTTTCTCTGAGCAGGCTGGGAGCTCCCAGGGCAGGCACCGTGCTGGGTCCTGGCACCAGGGCTCCGGACTACTAGGTACCAGCTGTGGGGCCTTATAGGTTTCTCAGCCTGTTGTTACTTCAGTGTCCTCATCTGTAACATGGGGACAGTCTAGGCCTGGTTCCTAGAAGCAGAGCCCCAGGCAGGGAGTCTATACAAATTCTTTATTGAGAGGTCAAGAAAACAAGACGGCTACAGATTGGAGTGTGACTGATGGCCAGATTGGTCCTTCCAAAAGATGAAAGCTCTGCACTGTCCATCTGTGTGCGTCGCTGGCTCTGGGCCATGCCTGGTGGTGGAGAGGGAGGCAAGGGGAGGTACTTCCAATAAGGTGAGGCCGTCAGCCAAGGGCCATCCTTTGGAGACAGGTACAGGGGTGAGCAGGTGACTAGAATGGATGGGTGCAGGTGGGCAATGGTGTCTGCCGCTGGGTCTTCATCCCAGCTACCTGGGCAGGTGGCTGTGAAAAGAGGCATGTCAAATCTCAACTGAGAGCTGGAATGCGAGGAAAGCTCTGCCCCTACTGACTACTCCACCACTAGCCTGCACTGTGCCTTGGATTCAATCCCAGTGGGGGTGGGCAGAGAATATGAACGTGTGATATGAGCTATAGAGTAATACACTGAATAAAAAGTCAAAACCAAACCACCAAAATATCCTGCAGTTAAACCACATGGACACAGTGCTTTACAGATGAGAAAATGAAGCTCCTTATAAGAAAGGAGCCGCTCAGGCCACCAGCTAGAGCCTGGATTCATAGACATTTCTTTCCTCATGGCCCTCTGGTGTGGACAGAAAGCATCTAGAGAGAGCTCCTGTGCTGCTTCCTGCCCTCCCTGGCCTGGCCCAGCAGTCTTTGTCCCAATACAACCAGCCTCTCTCTTCTTGAATTTGGGCCCCAGCCCACACCCCATGCCTTTGAGCTGCCTCCTGCCCTAGCCACCTTCCTGCTCAACACTCAGACTTTTCGTAAGGCCCCTAGGATTTACAAATGCCCCTGTGGTTAGCTTTAGTCTGGCAGGCACAGTAGATGGCCAGGGAGAACTTGCTTCTTTCAGCCCTGGCCTCTTGGATCCACCATTCAGACATGGCTGGCAGTCAGAGAGACACTCCCAGATTCTAGGGCCTCTAAACTTTATTCCCTGAGTCTCCAGACCAAGGGTTCCAAACTTGTGTCCACATTCAAATCACCGTGTGTTTGCGAGTATGTGTGCATGTGTGTGTGCACATGCGTGTGCATGTGTGTGTGTGTGTTCCAGCAGCCCAATCTTTGTGGTGGAGCTCAGGCCACAGCTCTTCTGGAAGGCTCTCGGGTGGCTGGTATACTGCCCACTGTGCCAGGTGTCTCCATGGGAGGCTCAGATGGTGGCTTTACCAGATCTTTTCTTGCAGGCACAGCCCAACATGCCAAACACCAGCAAAAACAAAGCTGAGACTTGGAAATCCCCACCTTAGCTCTCAACGGCCTGGTCTAACATGACCAGAGGAAACTTCCCTGGTGTGGGAGGCAAGGCAGGGGACAAAGAAAGTTCCAGATATGAAAGAGACAAGGCCTGGATTCTGAGGTGCAGGCTCATGGCCTGGAACTTGGCTTGCATACTTCTTCAGGCATATTGCTAGTGGCTTCTAAGTCTTTGAACCCATACTAAGCTTCTCAACAGAAAGCCACATGAGAGTCAAACAGCAGGAGTGCTGGGGGCTATGAACTGAATGTTTCTGTCGGCCCACCCACAAGTCCTATGCTGAAATCTCAACTCCCAACAGGAAGGCTTTGTGAGGGAAATGTAGCAGGTGATTAGATCACTAGGGTGGGGCTCGAGAAATGGGACTGCTGCCTTCATCCAAGACCCCTGCACAGTGCTCTGCTCTGGTCCTGTCTGGTGTGGTCTGGTTTGGTTTGAAGCAGGATGTCACTCTAGCCCAAAGTGACCTGGAATTTACTCTGTAGCCCAGGTTAGCATCTAACTCATGGTGATCCTCCTACCTCAGTCTCTAGAGTGCTGGGACTATAGACATGTGTCACCACAGCCAGCAAGAGCCCAACACATTCTCTCTCTTTCTATCATGTGAGGGTACAACCAGGAGTTGGCATTCTGCACTCTGGAAGAGGACCTCCCCACCAAGCCCAGACAATCCTTGCTTGCACCCTGACCTTGGACTTTTAACCTCTTAAACAATGACAAACACATTCCCAGGGTGGCTAAATCTCTTTCCCTCCCCCACCCTGGCTATATGCCCATCATAGCAGCTGGAATTAACTCAGACAACCAGTGTGGGCTAAGAAAATTCTGTCAGCAGTGCTTAGACAACCCAGATCCACAACAAGCTTGTCACTGTATGGTGGGTACAAAGGTAATGGACTATAGGTACTCACAGCTGGATCCTCAAAATGCATTTTCAAATAAATGAGACATGTTGCATAATGACACTGCAGTATGCTATCCACGGGCAGGGTCAGCTAGCTTCTGGTTCAGTCCCCAACACTGCAAGAAAATAATGGAAAAGAAACCCTGTACTGAATCTAGGGGATATTTCCTTGCTGAAACATGATGTTATTGTCAACAAAAGGCCAGTCAACTTTTAAAACTAAATTATCATTTCTGTCTACAGAAAAATTATTATTTTCTGCATATAAATACAGCCTTGCTCATTTGGAAAGTTCTAACAATTACAAATATAAGTAGCATGATGTTTCCCCCACACCCCACCCTTCAGGGAGGTGTGCAACTTCCTAGACCTGTGGGCCTTCACTTTGTCCTCATCTGACAACCAGAACATCACTTCCTTCAAGCTTTTCTGGAACCCCTGTAACTTTCAACTTTATTCTTTTTTTTTTTTTAATTCACTAGGAATAGAAGTTAACCCCCAAAAGGAATTCATGTTTGTGTACTTGTATATGTACGTGTATATGTGTATGTGTAGATCCCTATTGGTAAAGGCCTCCTTGGACTCTCTTTGGAAGAAGACACAGGAGCCCAATGACATCACATGCCTTCAGAGACAACTGTGTAGGTGGAGATAGGGGAAGGAAGGAGATTTACTTTTCATCCATATCTTTTTGTCTGATTTTAACTATGTGAATATATTAGCTATTCAATTTTATTTCATTTAAATTTATATCTTTGGGTTTTTTTTTAAAATGACCTCAAATTTTTAATAAAAAACACAGACTAGCAGATTGGATGAAAAACATGACCCATCTATTTGTTGATGCCAAGAAATACACCTCACTGACAAAGACAAGCACAGCTTAGAGTAAATGGATAGAAAATATATTCCAAGCACATGGAATTAGAAAGCAAGAAGGTAAAGCTGTACTTATATCTGACAAAATAGACTTCAAATCAAAATTAGTAAGAAGAGATAAATAAAGCCACTTCCTACTGATTCACTGCTGAATTCTACCATAAGAACTAGCACCCCAAGCCATCCATAAAATAGAAGGGAAAGGGATGTTATCAAACTCATTTTACAAAGTCAATATGCCCTCTCTCTCTCCCTCTCTCTCTCTCTCTCTCTCTCTCTCTCTCTCTCTCACACACACACACACACACACACACACACACACTCACACTAGGCCTGGGGGTATAGCTCAGTGGTAGAGCACTTGCCTAGCATGTATGAGGACATAGGTTCAATTTTCCGCACAAAAATAAACAAGCAAGCAAGTAAACAAAAAAAATGACTTTTCTCAAAATACAAAAGCAAGGGCAAGAGATGGCTTAGCAGCTAAGGCATTTTCCTGTGAAGCCTAAGGACCCAGGTTTGATTCTCCAGAATCCATGTAAATCAGATGCACAAAGTGGCACATGCACTTGGAACTTGTTTGCAGCAACTGAAATTGCAGCAGCTGGAAGCCCTGTTATACCCATTCTCTATCTCTCTCCTTCCCTCCCTCTCTCCCTCCTTCCCTCCTTCTTTCTCTGAAATAAATAAAAAAGAAAATACAAAAGCAAAACAAAGCCAGTATTGCCTTGACACCAAAACCAGATGAACACACAACAGAAAGGAAAATCTCTCATGAAAAATTTCTCAATAAAAGTAAACCAAATTCATAAACACAACAAAAATAACAGTTACCATTGTCAAACTGGCTTCATTCAAGGATGCAAAGAAAGCTCAATGTACGCAAATCAATAAATGTAATGTATCACATTATTGAGACAGGGAGGGGATATGATGGGAGTGGATTTGTGAAGGGGAAAGGGGAGGGGGAAGGAGTTATCATGGTTTATTGTCTATAATTATGAAAGTTGTCAATAAAAAAAAAAAAACTAACCAAGTAAGTGAAAAACCTCTTCAATGAAAATTTAAAAACACTTAAGAAAGAAATTGACCAGATGTGGTATCATACATCTTTTAATCCCAGCATTTGGGAAGCAGAAATAGGAGGATCTCTGTGAGCTAGAGGCCAGCCTGAGACTAGACTTCATAATAAATTTCATCCAGTCAGCCTGGGCTGGAGCAAGACCCTACCTCAAAAAAACAAAAACAAAGAAAAAAAAAAAAGAAATTGAAAAAGATGAAAAGACAGCCAGGCATGGTGGTGCACACCTTTAATTCCAGCACTCAGGAGGCAGAGGTAGGAGGATCGCCATGAGTTCGAGGCCACCCTGAGACTACAGAGTGAATTCCAGGTCAGCCTGGACTAGAGAGTGAAACCTTACATCGAAAAACAAAACAAGAAAAAAAAAAAAAAAAGAAAGATGAAAAGACTTTCTTTTTTTCCTTTTTTTTTTATTAAGTAGAAACTGCATATGGACACATCATGTGTTGGCAGGAAAGGCTTTCCATGTTCATGGATTGCTAGAATTAATTTTGTGAAAATGGCTACAGTACCAAAAAACATTCTACAGATCCAATATAATATATATCAGAATTCTAATGACCTTCCTCACAGAATTGGAAAAACAATCCCAAAATTCATTTGGAAGCACAAAAGATCCCAATAGCTAAAGCAATCCTGGGCAAAAAGAACAACGTTGATAGTAACACATCTGACTTCAAGATACACTACAGAGCAATAGTAACAAAAATATAGTGGGAAAAAAAGAGAAAAAGAAAGAGGCTGGGTGTGGTGGCGCACACCTTTAATCCCAGCACTCCAGACATAGGAGGATCACTGCGAGTTCAAGGCCAGCCTGAGACATAGTGAATTCCAGGTCAGCCTGGGCTAGAGGAGACCCTACCTGGAAAAAGAAAAAAGAAAAGAAAGAAAAAGAAAAAAGAAGAAAAAGAGAGATAGGCTTCGGAGTCATAGTAAAAAACATTGTTAGTACCATGTAAATACACAAAACAGACCTGCAGATCAGTAGACTAGAACAAAGACCCCGAAAGAAGCCCATACAATAGCCACCTAGATGTGACAAATTTGCCAAAAACATACATTAGAGAAAAGACAGCCTCATGAACAAATGGTACTAGGAAATCTGTATATTCACATGTAGAAAAATAAACTATATTCATATTTCTTACCCTGCACATAATCAACTCAAAATGTATCAAAGACCTTAATGTAAGATCTGAAACTCTGAAAATGTTAAGAGAAAACCATAGGCAAAACACTTTAAGATATAGGCATAGGCAAGAAGTTTCTGGAAAGGACCCAATAGTCCAGGGAATAATACCAAAAATTGACACATAGGATTTGCATGAAATTAAAGAGCTCCTAGGGCTGGAGAGATGGCTTGGTAGTTAAGGCACTTGTCTGCCAAGCTTAAGGACCCATGTTCAATTCCCCAAAACTCACACAAAATGGCACATGTGTCTAGAGTTCATTTGTAGTAGCTAGAAGCCCTGGCACACCCATTCTCTCACTACCCCCCATAAATAAATAAACATTTTTAATTTTAATATAGCTTCTATACAATAAAAGAACCAGTTAAGTGAGTTTTCACTCAGCCTACAGAATGGGAGGAGATCTTTACTAGCTATATGTCTGACAGAGGGTTAATATATGAAGAACTCAAAAATAAATTATCAAAACCCCACATATTACAATCAATAAATGGGCTAATGAAATGAACAGACAATTCTCAAAAGATGAAGCATAAATGGCCAAGGAACATAAATTCTCATCATCTTTTCATCAGAGAAAATCAAATTAAAATAATACTGAATTCCATCTCACTTTAATCAGAATGGCTAGTCTGGTGGACTGAATGTAAATGTCCCCCATAGACTCATGTGTTTGAACATTTGTTCCACAGTTGGTGGTGCTATTTGGGAAGGTTGTGGAATCATTAAGAGATGGAGCTTTGCTAGAGGAAGTGTGTTGCAGATGGCAAGTCTTGAGGTATTACAGTCTGGCCCATCTTGCTATTCTCATGCTGACATGTCAGTGTAAGGTAGCTTCCTGTTTCTGTCATATTTTCCCCACTATGATGGGCTCTACCCTCTGAAACTATAAGCTGGAGGGGAGGTTGTGAAAAAAAAAAACAAACAGGGCTTGGGAAATAGCTTAGCAGTTAAGGCGTTTGCCTGTGAAGCCTAAGGACCCTGGTTCTATTCCCCAGAACCCACATAAGCCAAATGCACAAAGGGGTGCAGATGTCTGGAGTTCATTTGCAGTGGCTGGAGGCTCTGGCATGACCATTCTCTCTTTCTCCTTACTTCTTCCTCTGTCTCTCTCTCTTAAACAAATAAATAAAATATTTTAAAAAACTTTCCTTCTATAAATTGCTTCTGGTCATGTATTTTGTCCCAACAGTGAAAAAGTAATTGCTACAGTTATCATCAAAATAAGAAAACAAATAACAGATGCTGGCAAAGATTCAAGGAAAGAGGAAACCCTTATAAACTGTTGCTGGGAATGAAACTTAGTCCAGCCTATATGAAAATAAATATGGAGGTGTCTAAAAAAAAACCTAAAACTAGAATTACCATATGACCCAGCTATACCACTCCTAGAAGTACCCAAAGAGCTCTGAATCAATGTACACATCTGTGTTTACTGAAGCATTACCCACAATAACCAAGTTATAGAATAACTCTAGATACCCATCAACAGAGGAATGGATACAGAAAATAGGGTACACATTCACAATGACATTTTACTCAACCATAAAGAATAAAAGGATGGTATTTGCAGAAAAGGGATGCAACTGAATGTCATCATAACAAGTGAAAAAAAGACAAAGTCATGGGCAGGAGAGATTGCTCAGTGGTTAAGGCACTTGCCTGTAAAGCCTAGGGACCTGGGTTCAATTCCCCAGTACCCACATAAAGCTACATGCACAAGGTGGCGTATGTATCTGGAGCTCATTTGCAGTGGCTGGAGGCCCTGGTGTCCCTATTCTCCATCTGCCTCTTTCTCTTAAATAAATAAAAATAAAATATATTTCAAAAAAATTACATTTTAGAAGACAGACTCAGAAAGACAAATATTGCATGTTTTCTCTCATTTGTGGATTCTAGATTTTATATGGATGTATAAAACCATATATATGTCACATGTGTATACAAGACATAAAGGTGGAAGCACGACTTTCCAGAATAATGAATGGCAATATTGGGAGAGGGAGGGGTGGGAAGAAGGAGTGCATGTGGTCAAGGTACAGGATACACTTACAGGAAATGTCTACAAAATTCCTATACCACTATGTGCAATACACACATATCAATCCAAATTTTATACTTAAATTAGGAAAGAGGGTTGGGGATATAGCTCAGTGCAAGAACATCCACCTAGCAGGCTGATCCCCAGCACAAAATAAAAAAAAAAAATAAAGTAAAACAAATAAAAAAGATTTGTTGCATTAAGGGGGGGGGGGGAATCACACTATTAACACTACCACTGTGAGAAGGGGAGTATATGTGTATATGGTTGTGAATGCGGACATGGAAGTGGATATGTCTCTGTTTGTATACTTTTATAATTACGTGTATATGTAGATTCCTGTTGGTAAAAGCCCCTTAGACTCTCTTTGGAAGAAGACACAGGAGCCTGATGACATCACATGCCTTCAGAGACAACTGTGTAGATGAAGACAGGGGAAGGAAGGAGATTTACCATATATATATATATATATATATATATATAGGTTTTTTGAGGTAAGGTTTCACTTTAGCCCAGGCTGACCTGGAATTCACTATGTATTCTCCGGGTAGCCATGAACTCACCAGCAATCCTCCTACCTCTGCCTCCCAAGTGCTGGGATTAAAGGTGTGCGCCACCACGTCAGTGAGATTTACTTTAGATCTCTATCTTTTTGTCTATGTGAAGATATTAACTACTTAATTTTCTTCCTTCCCTCCTTCCTTCCTTCCTTCCTTCTTTCCTTCCTTTTTCTTTCTTTTTTCTTCTTTTGGTTTTTCGAGGTAGGGTTTCCCTCTGGTCCAGGCTGACCTGGAATTCACTATGTAGCCTCAGGGTGGCCTCAAACTCAAGGCGATCCTCCTACCTCTGCCTCCTGAGTGCTGGGATTAAAGGCGTGCACCACCACGCCCGGCAATTTTATTTCATTTAAATTTATTTATTTTATTTTATTTTTTGAGATAGTGTTTTACTCCATAATTAGGCTGCCTCCACTTCACAATCCTCCTGCCTTTGCTTCCCAGGTTTTGGAATTACAGATGTGTACCACCACACCCAGCTTAATTTTAAAATAGCATAGGATGGGCTGGAGAGATGGCTTAGCGGTTAAGCGCTTGCCTGTGAAGCCTAAGGACCCCAGTTTGAGGCTCGATTCCCCAGGACCGACGTTAGCCAGATGCACAAGGGGGCACACACATCTGGAATTCGTCTGCAGTGGCTGGAAGCCCTGGCGCACCCATTCTCTCTCTCTCTCTGCCTCTTTCTCTGTCTGTTGCTCTCAAATAAATAAATAAAAATAAACCAAAAAGAAAAATAAAATAGCATAGGATTTAGTTTTGCTTTAACACAACACATTCCACACTTTTTTGCTTTAACAGGTGAGATTCTATTTTCCTTTTTATATGAGTCTATTAAAACACAAATAGAGGGTTGGAGAGATGGCTTAGTGGTTAAATGTTTGCCTGTGAAGCCTAAGGACTCCGGTTTGAGGCTCGATTCCCCCGGACCCATGTAAGCCAGATTCACAAGGTGGCACATGCATCTGGAGTTCGTTTGCAGTGGCTGGAGGCCATGGGGCACCCATTCTGTCTCTCTTTCTCTTAGATAAATAAATAAAAATGAAAACACAAATAGGAAAGAAAAGAAAACCACAAGTAGGCACACACAGAAAAGGCTCTGCATGTAAGTTCAGTGTTTCCTCAGCAATTTATAGTTCTTCTTTGCCAAACATCAGTGGCAAGCCAGCCAGAGGTTGGCCAAAGTCTTTCTGGAGGGTCATTTTATGAGAGGACTTTGAAGCAGGGCCCAGGATGGAGCCCAAGCCCCATCACTGTCAAGCTCGAGCAGGAGTGACGACTGAGCTCAGGGCTCCTTGACTCCCTTCTCCCTGCCCCTGGACACTGGCAGGTATCATGCCCTAGTCAGTCACGGTGAGAAGGTGATCATAGAGAGATGAAGAAGGACCTGGGTCAGAAGTGGCCAGCAGAATAAAGCTCCACTTACCCCAGTGCACAGAGAGCTTGGGAACACTCAGAATTTCCCTAAAAAGAAGAAAGGGAACACTCCAACTCTACTGGATCTCAAGGACCCAGAAGCCCCACGCAGCCAGGTGACAAGTCCCACCAGTGCTACGTGATCCCCAACTTCTGCTTGGTTTTGCAGAGGACTCTCCAAGGTGGTCTAAAGGCCAGAAGCTAGGCTCCCCAGACATCAAAAGCCAGAATGAACCATTTTTCTGGTTTTCTTTCAAATCACCAAGGTGTTTTCCCTGCAGTATCAATAACCCATATTCAAAAAAATAGATGTGATGAAAAAAAACAACAATAATATTTTCCCTCCTGAGAACACTTACAATGAATTTGATTTTTTTGTGTGTGTGTGCTGGGGATTGAACCCAGAACCTTGTACCTGCTAAGCAAGCTCTGACCACTGAACCATACCCCCACACAATTTTCCCCATGTTTCTCCTTTCTTGGTCCAGTTTCAGTTGAGGTAGAGGAGAGGTGCTAGAATGATGTGTCAACTATGGTAACAAAGTACCAAGCAAGTAGGCCAGAACGAGAGAGTTTGCTCTCTGCTTGCTAGAAGCTGGAGGTCTCTAGGCTAGGCGTGAGCAGGGCAGGGCTCCCACTGAGGGCACTAGAGAAAGATCTGACCTTGCTTCCTGCAGCCTGCGTGGTGGCTCGATTGTTGCTGTCTCTCAGCTTGTGGTTGCATCTTGCCAGCCTCTGGCTGCCCTCCACAGGGTCTGTGTTCACATGTGGCTCTCCCCTACCAGGCAGCAGTGATAGTGGACCCACCTCAAAGCTCATCTTAAGTGGCTGACTGCAGCCACTTTATTTCCAAATAAGGTCACATTTGGGGGGTGAATAGAAGTCTCTTTTAAGGGGCCCAACTCACACATTCTAGAAAGTTTTACTGGATTCTCCTCAGAAGGGGTAGGGTATGTTGGGGTGCAGAGACACAGAGCAGACCCTGTTGCCATCTGCTTGGTCCAGGAATGAGGCTAAGCAAACTGTGATCCTCCCTAAGGCTTCAGCTCTCTGTCCCCATCAAGACCCAAGGCTCCTCACTCTTGTGGCCCAGACCTGTACCTACTGGGTCTCATTCAATCCAAGAAACAACCCTTTAAAAAATCCATTGTGAAGCCAGGCATGGTGGCACATGCCTTTAATCCCAGCACTTGGGAGGCCAAGGCAGGAGGGTCACCGTGAGTTCGAGGCCACCCTGAGACTACATAGTGAATTCCAGGTCAGTCTGGAGTGAGATCCTACCTCGCTAAACAAACAAATAAACAGACAAAAAAAATCCATCATGAGGCTGAAGAGATGGCTTAGTGGTTAAGGTGTAAGCCAGATGCACAAAGTGGCGCATGCATCTGGAGTTTGTATGCAGTGGCTGGAGGCCCTGGCATGTCCATTCTCTCTTTCTCTGTCTACCAAATAAATAAAATACAATAAAAGAATTTTTTAAAAATCTATTGTACCTGTGTTACAGATGGGAAACCAAGGTTCCAAGAGATGAAATGATAGCTCGTGGCCACCCAGTAAGTGCCAAGAGCTCGAACTGGTCTCCCATCCAGGACAGGTAGCCAGCCAGCATGGTGCTCTTTCTGGAGACAGAGCAGCTGGGCATAGATACTGGTGAGGGGTTTGAGGGAAGAACGCTGCATGAATGTCCCTATGCTCCTCAAGTCATCAACTCTCCTTCCCTCTCTTGTTGACAAGTCCAGAGCTTCATTTAGGAATTTTTGGGGAGCTGATGAATGAGACCAGAGCCTTGCAAGCAGTCCATCACTGAGCTACACCCCAGCGCACGTCCGCTGCTCTTCTAGCTTTCTTTTTCCCGTAAAGAGAAGATAAGTGACTCAGAAAGACAAGACCCAGGTATGGCTGGACTCCAGCCACCTTAGGCTGGAAATTGTGAGAAGCCATTTTCAAAGTGGCTTCTATAGGACTCTCAACCCCTTCAAAAGAGAATGGGGGCCAGGGTGCACTGGTGCACGCCTTTAATCCCAGCACTAGGGAGGCTGTCAGCTCGAGGCCAGCCTAATTCCAGGTCTGCGAGGGCTAGAGCAAGACCTTACCTGGAAAAAATGAGAGGGAGAGGGGGAGGAGGAGGGGGAGGAGGAGGGAGAGGGGAGGGGGAGGGGGAGGGGAGGGAGAGGGAGAGGGAGAGGGGGAGGGGGAGGGGGGAGCCAGTATAAACAGTGCTAAAGGCAGGATTCTCTCTCACACCCTCACATGGGGCCACCCTAGCACCGAGGTGGTGGCTTTCCAAAAGACAAGTGACTAAAGACCACATGGCAATGGTAAAGGCAAGGAACAAGACGAACCCCGGGCCTTAGCTACTTAGGCGTCTAAGTGTCTATCAGCAATAGTGGCCATCTGATACTAACAAATTGTTTTAAACAAAAAATTAGAATGTGCAAAAAAAAAAAAAAAAAAGAGAGAGAGAGAGAGAGAACGCCATATGTCCGGCTTAACAGAAATAGTGGTCTTTTCAGGGGTCGCTATTTCCATTAACTCGCTCTCGTATCTGACATGTGTTTCACAATAAGGGTTAGTAGAGCCGAAACCATCGGCCTAAGGTTGGATAAACGAGTGGTGAGATCAGCCAGCCAGCATAGCCCAGTCTGGTCCAATTCCTTCTACTGTTGTACACTGTTGGGCCCTCCATAATACAAGGGTCTTTTAAGCTAAAACTTGGGAACTGTGATATTTAAAATGTGACTTCCATAAATCTTAACAAGGCAATGAAAAGTTGAAAAATAATAATAAGAAAAAAAAAACAGCAAGCGAGGGTATCTCCAGGGGGGCGACTGGTGTGGTGCAAGAAGACGGGAGCACAGCCATATAGCCATATAGTGTGGCCCCCCCAACTGGACGACCCCAGACTTCCTGTCTTCTGTAGCCCTCAACTCATCCTCCCAACTGCAGAGTGGCCACCAGTCCCGGCGTCCGTTCACCCCTCCACCGCGTCTGCACCTGGAGCTGCAGGGCTTGAGACACGCCCCTCTCCCCCCCCCCACCCCGGGCGTGGGATTTGAACCCGGTGCCACGGCCGGGGGTCCGCGGCTGCCGCACTCACCCGCCCGCGCTCGGCCGCCGCTCCCGCTCCTGTGCGCTGCGCTGCGCCGCGCGCGAAACTGAAAGTCGAGCCGGGCTCCCCGTCTCGCCAGTGCTTGGAACCCGCGCCGCTTATGAGAAATCACGTGGATTCTATGCCAGCCTTGCGCACGGGGAGGGCGCCTGGCTCTCCCCCGCTTCCTGTCCTGCGCCGCTCGGGAACCAGCCGGCTCGGGCCATCCCAGCCTGGGAAGCAGGCCACCTGGGAGGGGCGCAGGTGGGCTCACCTGTGCTGCGGCTCCAGCCTAGCCGCCTCCTCCTAGGCTGGACAGGGAGGGATGAGGGCGATGGTTTTGAGCACGACTGGCTCACAGGAATCCCTGACTGCTGAGACAAGTGCAACTGTGTCGCCTTTGGTCCTCAAAGAAACCCCGGGACAACAGGTGCAAGGGCCACCTAGTCAACAGAAGAGACAGGACTCTCTAAGCCGCAGCGAGGGGAGGGACCTCGCCAACAGAGGAGGGAGGATGGGAAGAAGGGGACAGCCCAGGAAGAGGCAAGCAGCAGTCAGGGACAGGTCTGAAAGTCCTGTTGAGAGACTTCTCTTACATAACTCCTCCAGCCTTTTTGCCCTTGTCCTGGGACGGGAGGCCAGCTTCACCCTGTGGTGGGCTGTGCGTTCAAGGAAGACTATGTCCCCACCTCCTGGTGACATCCCTCAGGTGTTGTGGACTCGAGCCACAACAAAAGGGATCTGGATCACGCCCATGAGTAGCAGACACCAGGGGTTCAAGTCTTCTCTGTCTGCTGGCTAGGTCACACTGGCCAGATGCCATGACACTGAGCCTCCGCTGGGTCTTCTAAGTGTGAGGTGGGATATGGTAATGGTAATGGCACCTACCATCCAGTGGTTTGATGACTTGACATTGGTGCACATGCAGCCCGCGCCTGAAGCCCATAAGCTACCCTGGTATTTCTGTTCTCTTCTGCAGGTCCAAGAAGCCAGACAAATAGCCTACAGTGAGGCAGCACTGATTTTTCAGTCCGTTGCTTGGATGTAACTCCCAGCTCACCCACTCCTGGCTGACCAATGACTTGATCTCAGCCAGCCTTATATGCCATATGATGGAATCACAGCCTCACAGGCCACTGTGGTGTGTGGGGGGCAACTGTTAGGAATGTAGGCTCTTAGCTCTGTATGTGGGAAGATTTTTGTTTGTTTGTTTGTTTTTGAGATGGGGTCTCACTCTAGCTCAGGCTGACCTGGAATTTACTATGTAGTCTCAGGGTGGCCTTGAACTCATGGCAATCCTCCTAGCTCTGCCTCCTGAGTGCTGGGATTCAAGGTGTGCATCACCACACCTGGCAGAATTGTTTCAACAGTAGGGTCAGCTCACGTGTCCCAACCCTTATGTGTGACCGGCCCCACACAGAAAGACTATATCCTGCTCCCTGCACAGGCAGAGTGGGTGGGTGCACACGTGGACAGAGTCCCCATCCAGACAGACAAGAAAAGACCACTTGTATGTGCACGTAACCCTGCACAGACCTGTGAGGAGGGCAGGACACCAGTTACCATCTTGTGAGGCATGGGAAGAAATGAGGTCTCTATTCAGTGAGTCACACAGAAGTTAGGAGAAGAGCGGAGTCTTGAACCCAGTGCTCTTTCCACCAGCACGGTGTTTTCAGGTCGGACAAGAAAGGTTCTGGGAGAGCTAGAACCCCAAATTCCCCCTATGCTCAGCCTGGCATATGACCTAAAGCCTCTCCATCAGTACCCAGCTCCTTTGGCTGAGGGTGGGCATCCTCCTTCTCTGGTGTAATTTTCATGGCTCTCTGCTTTGAAAAAGCCAGGTGGCTATGTATGGAAACCGGCTCAACACCTCTTGCACATCAGCCAGCGTCCAGGTGACACCACATAGGAGCTGGCGAGATGAGCAAAAAGGCTGCTTCCATGGTGAGCCTGACAACCTGTGTCGGGGTGAAGGAGACAGACACTGAGGACACTCAACATGCACCAAAGAAATCCAGAAGCTGCTGAGAGTTCAATGCTAAAGTAGACTTAGAACCACACCTACCACAGCTCAGGGAGCATTGTAGAAGAGGCGGAGGGGCTGACTGCTCTATTCATAACTGCATGGTGAATACCAGTTACCCCCCTGGGAGGGCCCTCAGTGGAATGGGGGCAGGGAGAAAGGGAACAGGACTAACACATGATTTGTCCGTGAAACAAAATTTCTAATTCATAAAACTTAAAATTAATGGGCTGGAGAGATGGCTTAGCGCTTAAGCACTTGCCTGTGAAGCCTAAAGACCCCAGTTCAAGGCTCGATTCCCCAGGACCCATGTTAGCCAGATGCACAAGGGGGCGCATGCGTCTGGAGTTCATTTGCAGTGGCTGAAGGCCCTGGCGCACCCATTCTCTCTCTTTCTCTACCTATCTGCCTCTTTCTCTGTCTGTTGCTCTCAAATAAATAAATAAAAATAAATTTAATTTAAAAAAAAAACCTTAAAATTAAAAAAAAGAAAGTAAACTTGGCCAGGTGTGGTGGTGCATGCTTCTAATCCCAGAACTCAGGAGGCCGAGGTAGGAGGGTAAGTTCAAGGCCAGGCTGACACTACATAGTAAGTTCCAGGACAGCCTGGGCAACATGAGATCCCTTACCTCAAAAAAACAAAACAAGAGGGCCGGGCGTGGTGGCGCACGCCTTTAATCCCAGCACTTGGGAGGCAGAGGTAGGAGGATTGCTGTGAGTTCGAGGCCACCCTGAGACTACCTAGTGAATTCCAGGTCAGCCTGGGCCAGAGTGAGACCCTACCTCAAAAAAACAAAAAAAAAAAAGAAAGAAAGAAAGAAAGAAAACTGGCTCAAGATGCTGTGACTGCAGAAAAGCAGACAGATCCAGGACTGCAGAGCGGTTTGGTGGGTCTCAAGGACAAAAGTGTTCCTTGGGTGACAGGAATAGAAGTGGACCTCATACCCCAAGGAGGGAGGAAGGGATTTCTAGGCCCAGCTAGACAATGCTGAGCCACGGTCAACTGGACTGTGGCCTTTCTCAATAATTGTTAGCATGCTTAAATGCAATCTGGGCATAAGTGTTCAGCTGCCTGTGTTAATGATTTGGTTCTAAAGGGCTTGGGAATTGCGGACGTGTGCCAGGGTCCCCACACTTTTATCTTAGACCTGGGTCCAACCTTCTCTCCCCTCCGCCAGGGACCCATCTTGCCTAGGCCCAGTAGCTTCAGTGGCAGGATGTCCTTCCTCATGGTCCTGGCCTCAGGAAGGAGAAACAGGCACAGCCGAAGGATTCTAAGCTGATCAGCCAATACCTGACCCAGGCCTGGAAGCCTTCCTGGTCTTCTGACTTCAGTCCAAGACATGGCTTCCCTGCTGGGAGGGAGGGAGCAGGTTTGGAGAAGAGGCCCAGCACACTGATCCAGGTCTAGCAAGCCTGTGCCCTCTGGGACACAGAAACATCTGCTACATATGCTCTTGGGAAGTTTGGGTGACAGAAAAGTGACCTCTGGCTCACACCTAGGGACCTGCTTCCAAGGCCAGGGAAGGAAGCTGACACCTACACCTACCTTCATTCTGGAGCAAGCATGAGCACCAGGACCCCAGCCAGGGGACGGGTTGTGAGGGCAGTGGTGTCTCTATGTCCCTTAGTGATGGCAAAAGAGTATGCAGCTTTCTAGGGCTGCCAACTTCTTCTGCTATTCTTTTTTTTTTTTTAAATTTTTGTTAGCATTTTCCATTCTTCTGCTATTCTTGTGGCATTGAAGAAGGACCTTGGGCCAGGCGTGGTGGTGCACGCCTTTAATCCCAGCAGAGGTAGGAGGATCACCACGAGTTCGAGGCCACCCTAAGCTACATAGTGAATTCCATGTCAGTCTGAGCTAGAGTGAGACCCTATTGCCCAGTTTGGACACAGGAGCTAGTAAGCTCTTTTGCCCTTGAAGAGTTCTCCTCTCTTCCCCCAATGCCCCATGTTCCTTTAAACGCCTTTCTCTAGGGCTCCAGGGGAAGAAGGAAATGGGCCTGAGAGCTCTTGGAGGGAGAAGGGAGACACTGGAAGAAATTCAACTCAAGGGATAGAACACTCCTCTCAGATCTTCTTAAACCTTTCTTAAAGTCATTCACCTGTCCACCATTCCCTTGTCCCTTGCCTCCTGGCTGTTGTAATAACAAAGGCCAGGCCCCTTTGCCACTTCTGTGCAGTGGGACCTACCTGCTGTTCTGACCTCATCATCTCTCATTCCAGCCTTCTCCGAATGCTTGGTGCTACACTGGCCTCCTTGGCCTTTCTTGGATCTTCCATGATCTCCTCTGCCCTAGTCAACTTTGCACAGACCAGCGTCTTGCTGGACGTCTTGGACTGTTTCCACGTGCTCTAACCAAATACCCAAAGCTGCATAGTGTATACAGAAATGCCCACTTGGCTCACAACTCTGGAGGCTACGAAGTCCAAGACCACGGCACTAGAGAGGGTTTTGAGTGCCTCCACACATGGCAGTGAGCAGAATGGCAGGTGGGCATGGGTGAAAGGGGCAGCCTGGCTTTATAACCATCTGCCCCGCAGTCACGAATCCAGCCCTGAGAGATTGGGACCTCACTACCGTGAGAGTTGGTGGAGTCCCTCGAAAGAGGCACTGGTCTCCTAATGACCTCTTACTGGCTTCACCTCTCAATCCTGCCACAGCCTGGCAGGGCAGTGACAAACCAGTCCTACTTGGCCAATGTGCAATGTGTTGGCCATACCTGGAGAAAATCTCCCAAGGCTGGGATGAGAAGAAAATCCCCTTAGACAGACTGCAGTATAATAAGGAGAGCTGGAAAGCCTCACATCGGAATTTCTCTTTTGCACTGAAGCCTCACTCATCTGCCTGTGTGGAGAATCCATCCTCCTCTTCCATTGGAAACCAGACCTCTGTGAAGCCTTCTCTCTCCCCTCCTGCTCTGGGATTCCCTCATCCCCCCTCACTTTCTATTCATTATGGAAACCATTTGGGACAGGGGATGAGTCAGATCCTGGCTTTGGGCTCAGGCAGGAAACTAGTCACAGAAAGGGAGCTTTGATGGTGGGCAAAGGGCTGAATGGAATGAAGGTATTGTGGGGGAGGGGGAAGATGGAGCCTAGTGATACTCTGCTGACAAGGGTATGGCCTCAGGGTGTGTCCTGGCATGTAGGGCCACCATCCGGGAATCTGCAGGGACCTTGAGAGAATGGAGGATGTTGGGTCCATGGGTTCATCAGCATGTTGCTGAGTGAGGAGCGAATGGTGTGGCTGGGCCCAGCCCGCTGTCCTCTCTGGCTCTAGCATCTTTTCCCGTGTGCCCACTTGGAAATTGCTACTCAGCCGATAAGAAATATCTTAACTGTGCCCTCTTCTGACTGTTGTGAGCTGCGGTTCAGGTGGGGGGCCTCCCCCTGATTTCCAGCTTCCTCAGTGAGCTGCAGTCCATCAGAGTGACTCGAGCTGGGTGGGTGGTGGTGGTGGTGGTGGGGGGAAATCAAGCATTTCTCCCAGGCTCAGCCAATCACAGCCCTGGGTCTTGGTGGGCGTGGACCCCACTTGAGATGGTGTTCCCTCAGCGGCACCTGATGACACCTCTGGTTGGGGGTGGGTTGCTGATGACCAGGTGTTACTCAGAGGTACAAGCTTGGCATTGCCAGTGTGAGCCCCGCCCCCCTCAGCCCCCAGTGTGCTCCTGTCTCCACTGCGCACTAGGGTTAGAGTCTGTGCTTTGCTTCTGAGGGCCTGGATGGATGTGACATCTGTGCCTTGGTCACCTTGTGTCCTTCAGAGCCTCAGGTGTGAATTGAGGGCCATAAGCAGCACACATGCTGTGTGAGCTAGGAAAGAGTCATTGGAGGTTGGACTGACCGCCACAGATTCCCTGAGAGGCCGGCCTTGATCTAGCTCCAGGATGGCGAAGGGCTCCGTAGGGCTCTGAGGTGGGCACCTGCTACAGGGACCTGCCTGGACTAGCCAGCCAAGTGGGCAACGCTGACTGATGTGAAGGGGACAGAAGGGTCTGGCTGATGGTTGCTGTTTGCAGCTGAAGTCAGAAGGTGTGCCAGGGCCTGACTGGGGACAACCTTCAATCTCAAGCTGAGAAGTTTGGGTTTCTCCAGGAACCAGGGAGCTGTGGAGGGCTTGGGAGCAGCTGTCATGGAAGGACAGAGCGGAGGATAGATAGCCAGGGCTCAGCTTGTCGATTTGTTTAGCAAAGAGCAGGACAGGCCAGCAGTGTCTTTTCTTATTTTTTTCCTCTTTTCTAAATTTTTTTTATCTTTTCATAATTTTTATTAACATTTTCCATGATTATAAAAAATATCCCATGGTAATACCCTCCCCCCCCAGCACTTTCCCTTTTGAAATTCCATTCTCCATCATATTACCTCCCCATCTCAATCATTCTACTTACATATATACAATACCAACCTATTAAGTACCCTCCTCCCTTCTTTTCTCTTCCCTTTATATCTCCTTTTTAACTTACTGGCCTCTGTTACTAAGTATTTTCCTTCTCACGCAGAACAGAGGAATCTTTTCTTTGTTTCATCTCCTGTATCCCCTTCCACAGAAGTGCCCTCCCATCTCTGGGCAGAGTATTTAACACCAGGGAGCCTTAGAGAGACAGGAACTGAGAACCAGTTTCTACCTTCCCGCCCCCATCCCGATGCCCACCACCGTGATGCCCAGAGATGCCGGGGTCTGATGTGAGAGCTCCTAGTTTAGGCTCTGCAGGAAGTCCACCAGGAGGTGCTCTGGGAAGCCAAAGTCCATTTGCAACAGCAGGAAGCCCTGCAGGTGACAAGGACAGGCTGAGCTGGTTCTTAGGCCACCAGCAGTAAGTTGCTTCCCCAACAGCCACCAATCACTCCAAGACAGCTGTCTGGGGCTTTCTGGCTGAGAGACAGGGTATGGGAGGGTCTCCCCCCACCTGCCAGGGTGGGTTGGACTTTTACTCACATCATGAGTGATGATGTCAGGATCGATGATGTCGAAAAGGTCAAGGCCTTTCCTGTTCATGAGGGTTGTAAATGCCGCCTCGAGCCCTGGGCAGGGAAGGGAGCAGGGTCAGCCTCGGGCTGGGGCACACAGGGCAGCCTCAGAGGGGCGATGTTGGGACTGCTGATGTTCTGTGAGCCCCTCTTGGCCACGTGGCCTACAGTTGTTGAGATCTACCCTGCTTGCAAGGTGCAGCAACAGTCGCCCACACCCAGGCATGCCCCGGTGGTCACTCCTCGCTTGCAGGAGCCTCTCAGGGGTTCTTTGAAACCACACACAGCCTCCTTTGCAACCCATTTCATTGTTCACTCTGGAACTATGTATTTAGTTGACTTTTGCAGTAGTGGAGACTAGGCCCTCACACACACTAGGAAAGTGCTCTACCACTGGGCTACATCCCCAACCTTGTATTTCTTTTTAAAAGATTTAAAAAAAATTTTTTTACTTATTCGAGAGATAGAAAATGAGACAGATAGAGAATGGGTGCATCAGGGCCTCCAGCCATTCATTGCAAATGAACTCCAGACGCATGTGCCACCTTGTGCATCTGGCTCACCTGGGTCCTGGGAATTGAACCTGGGTCCTTTGGCTTTGCAGGCAAGCGCCTTAACTGCTAATCCATCTCTCTAGCCCTATTTCTCTTTCTTTAATATTGATTTATTTGCAAGCAGTGAGAGAGAAGAGAAACAGACAGAATGGGCATGCCAGGGCCTCCAGACACTGTAAACAAACTCCAGATGCATGCACCACCTTGTGCGTGTGGCTTTATGAGGGCACTAGGGAAATGAACTCTGGTCACTAGGCTTTACAGACAACTTCCTAAGACACTAAGCCATCTCTCCAGCCCTTATTTCTCTTTTGAGTCTCACTAAGTTGCCCAGGCAGTACGTGAACTTGCTCTGTAGCCTAGACTAGTCTCGAACTTGCAATTCAGCCTCCCAGGCAGCTGGGATCACAGGCTTGTTCCACCATGCCTGGCTTCCCCTATAGCTTAGCTTCATGAGGCTAAGAAAGACCAAGACTTTTAGCCAGAGTAAGTCCAGATTTTATTCCTTCCCTGTCTACCAAAGTCTTGTGGACAAGCTGATTTTTTAAAAAATGTTTTATTTATTTATTTGTAAGCAGTGAGAAACAGAGAGAAGAGAGACAGACAGACAGAGAAAATGGGCATGCCAGGGCCTCTAGCCATTGCAAACAAACTCCAGATGCATGTATCACTTTGTGCATCTGGATTTACGTGGGTATTGAGGAATCAAACCCACGTTGTTAGGCTTTGAAGGCAAGCACCTTAACCACTGAGCCATCTCTCCAGCCCACCAGCAGATATTTAAAATTAAGGCTCATGGGACAAAGGGAGATGGAGATTATAACTAAAATATATTGGAAACCAGGTGTGGTGGTGCTCACCTTTAATCCCAGTACTCAGGAGGCCAAGGTAGGAGGATCACTGTGAGTGCCAGGCCAGCCTGAGACTACATAGTCAATTCCAGGTCAGCCTGGGGCTGGAGTGAGACCCTAACTCAAAAAAACAAAGCAAACAAACAACACACACACACACACACACACACACACACCTCCAGCCAGCTCAATATATGCTGTGGGAAATGAAACAAAGAATCCCCTGTAGGACCTTGTCCTAAATGCTCCCATACATCTGAAGTGCCATCATTAGAGTGGTGTGTATGGATAGATATCTTACAATGCCAGGGTCCAAAGAGAATTTAAGGATCAGCAAGTCTGATACTGTCATTTTATAAGAAGGAGAAACTTAGGCTTGAGCTGGGTTACTGTCTTCCCAACCATCATGGTTCTTTCTGCTACTTCTGCAGATTGCTATTAGGAGACATGTGTCCCTAAAGTGGGTTATGGTTTAAGTCAGCGGTGGGGTGACACAACAATGTTCTTAAGGAGAGCCAGAATCAGGGGAGCATGCACCTAGGTACTATTGGCATTAATTGCCAACAGCTGGGAGAGATGCCTGGGAAGGGACGCGAGTGTTACTAGATGGAGAGACAGCTCTGGTTCCTCCTAGGAGGGGCCTCTGCAACTGAGCAATCCAGAAGTGGGGACAGGGAGACATCAGATCCCATTCCTAGCCTTTCCTTCAGCCCACACTTACGAGACATGACCTCAGGGATACCCACGGTGGTGACCAGCAACTTCAGGAAGCTCTGGATGGACTCGGAGCTGCTCTGCCAATGAGAAGCCCACGGTGAGTGCTTCCTAGACTGTACACGTGACCCACAGGGCAGATGGCTATGCAGAAGTGCTCATTCCCACACCCATGGAAACGTGCATCCAGATGGACCCAGCCCCCTCCTTGTGCTCCCAGACAGTGCCTCTTCCCAGAGTTCCTTTCCAGGCTTTAGTTGGGTTTTCACCCCATTCCACAGAGGAGAAAACTGATCCAGGGAGAGGCCACTTGGCTAGTACTCTCCTGCCCCCTGGTCCACTCCGTCATGATCCCAGCAGCTTTCCAGACAGACAGCAGAAGAAAGGGCTATCTGGTCTAATTTATTTCGGTCCCATTGTCCAATTTCTCTTAGGGCCTTCTGTCTGCTTTCTTAAAGGCATGAGGTCTCACAGGGCTTATTTCTGCCCCAACTACCTACCTCAGCCATATTGGAAGCAGTCTTTGGTTTCATCCTGAAATAGAAGAGATGATAAGAAAATTAAAAGCTAGAGGAGCTCTACTTTAGCAGGACACAGTATAGTGGTGTGCTCCTGTAATCCCAGCACGTAGGAGGCTGAGGCAATTAGGATCATTACCTCTAGGCCAGCCTGGGATACATAGAGACACTTTGTATCAAAAACACTAGGGCTGGGCTGGAGAGATGGCTTAGCGGTTAAGGAGCTTACCTGCGCAGCATAAGGACCCAGGTTTGATTTCCCAGAACCCACCTAAGTTTATAGTGGCTGGAGATCCTAGTGCATAGCCCTTTCTCTCTCTTTCTGTCTCTCTCTCTCTCATAAATAAATAAATAAAACACTAGGGCTGGATAGCCTGATAGCATGGGCCTGTAATCCCAGTTACTCGGGAGGCTGAAGCAGAAGGATCACAAGTTCAAAAGCCTGCCAGGGTAACAGTGAGAATGTCTCAAAAACAAATCGAGGGGCTGGAGAGATGGTTTAGCGGTTAAGCGCTGGCCTGTGAAGCCTAAGGACCCCGGTTCGAGGCTCGGTTCCCCAGGCCCCACATTAGCCAGATGCACAAGGGGGCGCACGCGTCTGGAGTTCGTTTGCAGAGGCTGGAAGCCCTGGCGCGCCCATTCTCTCTCTCCCTCTATCTGTCTTTCTCTCTGTGTCTGTCGCTCTCAAATAAATAAATTTTAAAAAAATTAAAAAAAAAACAAAAACAAATTGAGGCTAGGGATGGAGCTCAGTAATGAAGTGCTTGCTTCATACAGGAGAGGCTCTGAATTCAATCCTGGCCATCCTCTCCATCTCAAAAAAAAAAAAAACATAAAAAGAGGGTTAGGAAGATTGCTCAGGGGTTGGAGGCACTTGCTTGCAAAGCCTGCTGGCCTGGGTTCAATTCAATTCCCCAGCACCCAAGTAGAGCCAGATATACAGAATGGGACATATATCTGGAGTCCATTTGCAGTGGCACAAGGCCCTGGCATGCTCATTCATATTCCGTGTGTGTGTGTGTGTGTGTGTGTGCCTCTCTGTCTCTTTCTCTCTCTCTGATGGCAAATAAATAAATATGATAAGAATTCAACCCTTTTTTGGGCTTCTTCCTATGAAACCCCCAGAAAAGAAACTCTCAGAATCCTTTTTTAGTTTCCTTATCTAAAGTATAAAGCCTCTTCCAGAGGAGCCCTTCTGACCCTCTCTTGAGCTTCTCCCCTGCACAATGGTGTCTTTTCCTCAAAATGCTAACAATAAGGAGGGCTCTGCACTCCCCGCAGACACTCCTACGTCCTTGAAAGAAGGAGCCACAGGTCCCCACCAGGTCCCAGTCCTGTGCCTGCCCCCATAGGCCTGAGACAGGTTTGCTGAGTCCACCCTCAAACCCCCAACCCCGCAGCACATACTGGAAATCCACGAGGCGTAAGAAGAGCTTTTTCTTGGAATAGGAGGCTTGGACGGTAGCAACAATGTCCTGGGGGAGACAAACCAGATTCCATGAGCTGAGCTTGTCCCACAACAAAGAACTGTCCTCTGAGCCCAGGGCTCTTGCCCCTCTGCACGAAGCAATCAGAGGCATGAAGAGCAGCGGGTCCTGGGGAATCTCCGGAGTAGGTTGAACTACTGGTCTTCTGGAAATTAGAAGAAGGCTGGAGACATAGTTCAGTAGAAGAGTGCTTGCCTAACATATGTGAGGCCCTGGGTTCCATCCCAGCACCACAAGCAAAAATAACATGCGTCATGAAGAAAACAGGAATGTGGATTCACACACAGGATAAAAAGGCAGCGACAAGCCGGGAGGGGTGGCACATGTCTATCCCAGCACTCAGGAGGCAGAGGTAGGAGGATCACCATGAATTTGAGGCCAGCCTGAGACTACATGGTAAATTTTAGGGCAGCTTGGGCTATTCTACCTCCAAAAGCCAAAAAAGAAAACAGAAAGAAAAGAAAAGCCAGCAACAGACATTCGTAGAGTGTTTGGATATTAAAAAGAAAATAGGTCTGGAGATGTAGTCAATGGTGGAACACATGTCTAGCATGCTCAAGGTTCTGAATCCATCCTTGGCACAGCAAAAAGTTTAAAAAAAAAGTTTGAAAAAGTCAGACTGGAGAAAGTTCCCAGTGTCTATGGCTTTGAGTTTCAGATTTAAGAAGTATGGAGGGCACTTCCTTTCCTGGTTTCTGACCTGCTCTCCTTCTCAGTAACTTCTTCCTGGCTTGTGGAAATGACCAAGAATCAGGACTTCCCTGAGTCACTCCCACCCTCCACCTCAGAGGGGGATCCCTCTGCCAGTGGCCAGATGTGTCCACATTCTCACACTCTGGAGATCCAATGCCCCAGATGGCTGGTGCCCCAAGTATGATCTTGAAGCCAGGCAGCCTCGGCACCAGCGGGGAGGAAGGACCATGTTGCAAACGTACATTCTTGGGCCCCGCCGCATGCCAACAGCAGATGCTCAGGAAATGGACCCAGGAACGTGTGTTTAGCTAGCCTCCCTGGGTGGTGCGTACACATGGCAGTATGTAAGACCCAGACTCCAGATAACCTTCAAACTACCTTGATATGGAGTATAAGTTGTTTAAATGCCTTCCCGGGCCATACTTCTTATTTTTGTATCACTGGGCAAAATTAGAGGTTATAGTCTTTTGTTTGGCTGGACAGTTACTATCGCTGCCCATGACACTAAGTTTGTTGGCCTGACGTGGTCATTGGGAGGGAGGCTTTGTATTGTGTATGGTTCTTGCTTCAGGTGGAATCCGTACGTAGAGAAATGTCAGAGTGCTTAATTGTAGGGACCACTCGAGAACCTCTATGGGGTGTTCAGCAATATGTCTGATATATATATTTCTTTTCCTAAAATATACAGTATGTTGAACCAGGAAAGCCAAGTGGTACCAATGACTATGTGGACAGGAGGTATGACCTAAGTGACAAATCCCTGTGGGCCAGCACTCACTTAAGAAAGAAGGAACTATTAGAAAACCTGCAGACATCCTGTGTGGACCCCTCATAGCTTACACCCTGTGATCATGAGGATCAGAATCCACGGATAAGAATCAGCCAGACCAGCAGAGGTGGTGAGGCGAGCAGGGAGATTCCAGAGGCCCTCAGCTCCCCGCCCCACGGGCCACCCACGACCAGGTCCCTCACTCTCCTCCTGCATCCACCTCACCTCTTCGAAAGTGTGAGCCACAGAGCCTTGCCCATCCTCACGTGGGAAGAGAAATTCCACTACCACGGCGGAACTGACCACCACGCCCTTACTCTGGCAGGAGATCGTGGGCCTCTTCGGGCAGTGGACAGTGACTCCAACTGGGCTGGTGGGGGAGCTGCTGAGCAGCTGTGGGAGGAAAGGGTCCATCAGAGGGGCTGCAGGCACGTTCCCCAGAGACAGATGATCCTGACTGGGGATCCTGAAGGCAAAAGAGGGAAACAGCCCAGGGTGGTGGCTCAGGCCTCAGGGTGTACCCCAACACTAATTTGCCAGTGACTCTTGTCCCCTCTGGCCTTCCATTTTGTCACCTGGGTGCCAGTGATGTCTGCTTATAGGGACATGGTAAGGATGGAGTCACTTAGTCTTGTGGGCCTGATCTTCTTGTCTATAAAATGGGCATGACAAGAGTGAGGCTGAAATCAGATAGTCCATGATGGAGTGGAGAGCAGGCCCTGCTGCATGGTGACCCTTTCCAGACACTTCTGTTGCTGCTAAAGATATTCATGGGGGCCTCAGTGGGCTTTGGTCCTGGGCCAGGAGGTAGGTTCAGCAGAGAGCTAAACACACATGGCCTCTGCCTAGAAAACTTAACATTCATTGGACAATCAGAACTATGTTCAGCTGTAACTGATGAGTATTTGAATGGAGAGATAGATCAAGCTGACCTGATCTAGACTGAACGGTGCCTGGCACACAGTAGGCACTCAATGAATGCCCATGGCTGTGCATAGGCCCACTGTGCTGTTTGCTCCCCTCAGGCTGAGGTAGATCAAACAGCTGTTCACAAACCTCATCTCCTTTACCCTGAAGCTGGACCTGAAGGGACAGGTGGATGGCCTGGAAGCAAAAGAAAGCTGTCCGGGAGAGAGTGGAGGGAATCAGATGGGACAAGGGGAAGGGGCCCTTTGGGTAGAGGTAATAGTGTGAGCCAAGATCCTGTGGAAAGCACAGTCAGTTCACAGGTGGGCAGAGCTATGGGATGTGGGCTGGCAGAACTAGGCTAGAATCCTCTCAATCAGCCAATGAGTACATTAGAACAGAATGTTTTTTTTCTTTTTTTAAAATCTTTATTAGCATTTTCCATGATTATAAAAAAATATCCCATGTTAATTCCCTCCCTCTCCCCCCCACACACTTTCTCGATTTTTTTTCTTTTTAAGGTAGGGTTTCACTTTAACCCAGGCTGACCTGGAATTCATTATGCAGTCTCAGGGTGGTCTTGAACTCATGGCAATCCTCCTACCTCTGCCTCCCGAGTTCTGGGATTAAAAGTGTGTGCCACTGCGCCCAGCTTTGGCTCAAAGTTTAAAGGCTTGCAAAGCCTGACAGCCAGGCTTTGATTTCCCAGTACCAATGTGAAACCAAAGGCACCAAGTGGTACATGCATCTGGAATCTGTTTGCACTGGCAAGAGGCCCTGGCATGTCCCTTCATTTATTCTCTCTCCCTTTTCCCTCTGCTTGCAAATAAATAAATACAAACACAAATTTAAAAAAAAGGGGGGGTAGAGAGACCAGCAGTGGTTTGCTGCAATTAATTGCACATCTCAGGTGATTTAGAACAGAATGTTTTAACTAACACATGGCTAAGCTCAAAAGAAGGAAAGGGGCCATTCTAGGTCCTGAAGAGGGAAAGTGAACTGAAAGCTTGGGCAGTCACAACAGACCCCCAAGACACAGGAGAGGATGTGACCCAAAACTGAGCTTTGATGCCCTCAGAGAGAAAGTGATAAGGTACTGACCTAGAAATTAGGTATTTCCCTTTTGTGGAAAGGAGACTAAAATCTATACTTGCCAAAGAAAGCCACAAGGAGGTTTGGGGTGGAGTGAAGGGCATACATTAAAAAAACCAAGTCATGGAATGGGGAAATGGCTTAGAGGTTAAGGCAAATCCTAAGGACTCAGGTTCGATTCCCCAGGATGCACATAAACCAGATGAACAAGGTGGCACATGCATCTGGAGTTTGTTTGCAGTGGCCATGCCCATTATCTCTCTGTCTGCCTCTCTCTTTCTATTTTTTAAATTTTTTAATTTTTATTCATGTATTTGAGAGTGACAGGCAGAGAGAGAGAGAGAGAGAGAGAGAGAGAGAGAGAGAGAGAATGGGCGTACCAGGGCCTCCAGCCACTGCAAATGAACTCCAGATGCGTGCGCCCCCTTGTGCATCTGGCTAACGTGGGTCCTGGGGAATCGAGCCTTGAACCGGGGTCCTTAGGCTTCACAGGCAAGTGCTTAACCGCTAAGCCATCTCTCCAGCCCTGCCCCTCTCTCTTAAATAAATAAGTAAATGTATTTTTTTAAAGCCATGCCAGGGCACAGTGTTTCACACCTGGAGTCCTAGCACTAAGGAGTTGAGGGAAGAGGATCAAGAGTACAGGACCGTCTGGCTTATACAGTGAGTCTGAGGTTAGCTTACACTACGTGGAAAGTTCTACTTGAAAGTAACAACAATGTCACAAATAAGAACAACCCAAAAATATTAGGACTGAAATATATGTTCCTACTTTAGTCTAGCATAGTGTAGGACCTCCTGAGCCAGAAATTAACATAAAAACACATCCAGACCAGGGGCTGGAGAAATGATTCAGCAGTTAAATGCTTGCCTGCAAAGCCTAAGGACCCAGATTTGATTCCCTAGTACCCATGTAAAGCCAGATGCACAAGATGGCATCTAGAGTTCATTTGTAATGGTTAGAGACCCTGGCATGCCCATTTTTTCTCTCTTTCTCTATTTGCCCCTCTCTCTTATAAAATAAATAAATTAAAATTAAAACTTGAAAAATCACATCCAAACCAGGCATGGTAGTGCATGCTTTTAATCCTAGCACTTGGGAGGCAGAGGTAGGAGGATCACTGTGAGTTCAAGGCCACCCTGAGACTATATAGTAAATTCCAGGTTAGCCTGGACTAGAGTGAGACCCTACCTCGAAAAACAAAACAAAACAAAATTCAGACCAATGAATGACCATTAGTGCTCCTGGCATAATTAAATGCAAAACTGTCCTCGTAGGGAGTTTAGATAATCCAGTAAGCATAGTCTGTCCACAGAAAAACCAAATTCCACTAGAGATGTGCTCAGAAGTAGACAAGAAAGAGAACTCTACAAGAAGGCCATCATTCATGGCAGCTACTTAGCAAACACAACAAACATGAGGGTAAGCACCCCAGAATACAGGATCTGAACCCCAAGATTCTTTTTTTTTTTTTTTTTTTCGAGGTAGGGTCTCACTCTAGCCCAGGCTGACCTGGAATTCACTATGTAGTCTCAGGGTGGCCTCGAACTCACGGTGATCCTCCTACCTCTGCCTCCCGAGTGCTGGGATTAAAGGAGTGCGCCACCACACCCGGCTGAACCCCAAGATTCTTAACTGATAGAAAGGAAGAACAGCCTGGTCCACGAGAGAGGCACTGAGCTAAATTGCCCTTTTAGAGTTGGTGCTCTATTAGACTCATGCCTAGGCAACTCGATGGGGTCCTAAGGCCAGAAGAAGAGGGGCAGCGGCTAGTGTGCATGATGGGATGGCTGGGGCCAAAGAGAGAGAGAAGCTTTGGTTTTCCAAAGAACAAAGGGAATGTCTGGCTTTTATAGAGTTCCAAGGGAAGTGGGGAAAATTCCATGCCATGTGACTCAGCCTACATGCTAGGAGTCATGGAGGAAGGCATGGAGGAGGAGGATGGGAAGAGACAGGAAATGCCAAGTTCAGAATTCAAGTGGTCTTAGAGTCCCTGACCATAGAGGGGCTGCTCTTACTTTCCTGCTCAGCCTTGAGCCCTGAGCAGCTGTGCCTCTTAAAGTGACTGTATCTGCGGCCTACCATTAACCTTTATCTTCTGTGAGTTTGAGGCCATCACCGCCAGGTGAGCAGTCAGTATCGCTTCTTGGGAAGAGGGGGGGAAAGGTTGTAGAGGACATGACTAGAGATGGGTCCCCAGAGGACGTGATGGCAGCTGGGCCTAATGGAATGCAAATGAGAAGTGGACAGACTCTGGAACAGAGAGGACATAGGATGGACAATACTCGGCAAGGGCGGTAAGGGCGGCCAGGTCAGGGGTATGCTGTGGTTCCGAGTTGCACACCCGGAAGGAGGGAGAAGAACTTGCAGGGCTGAGGAAGCTGGGGAAGACTGAGAGGGGTGCTGGGGGGCGGACTGGGAGCAGGATGCCGAAGGAGTTCTGTTGGCTAGGGATACCACCCAGCTCCCAGGGAAGCAGCTGGTACTGGTTACTGAGTTTGTGGCAGAAAGATGGGAGGGGGGCTGGAGATCTGAGGGATGGCAGGGAAGGACTCTGAGCAGACCATCACGGTGGGGTAAGGGAGTGAATCTACCAGAAGGCTGAGGGAGGTTTAACCAGAAAGAGCAACAGTGCATTCAACTTTGCTCTGAGGAGTGGAATCATGCAGAGCAGAAGCTGTGTCCCTGTGAAGCCCACATGAAGCTGGCTTTGGAATCAGCAATCAATAGTTGCTATCATGGGAGCCCTCTGAGCCTGGAGTTGACCCTGGGGTTCCAGCCTCTCACCCCAGGGGTCTATGGGCTGGGTTTTTGGAGCAGGAGCATAGAGCAGACTCTTTGGGGCAACAGTGGCTCAAGGCCAGTCCTGCCACTCAGTAAGCTTCCATCTGGAGAAATGGGGTTCAAACAGTGCCTGGCCCTCAGGGTTTAATAATAGACAGAAGGTCTTAGCTCAGTGTTGGATACCCAGGAGCTCAGTGTTTGCTGTTAAACTTGTCCCTCGGCTGTGATTGGCTGCAGGGTCAGGATGCTCCTACAATAGAAGAGGATTGGGGTGCATCAGCTAGACCCCACACAACAGGCAGTTACCTCTGGACTGATGACCTGGTCGGTGTTGAGTCGCCACCTTTCCAGCACAGCCTAAAAGAAGGGAGGGAGTGGGTGAGAAGGTCACTCCTCGGGAAGACACTGCAGGGAAGGGGTGCAGTGTCAGGGACTGGACCCTCCCCAGACCCAACTCCCAATGCCCCAGACAAGATCTGGATAAGGAACTCTAACCTGGCTGGAGGCTTGCCACACTCAAGCTGTGGGACACTGAGAGGTTTTTCTTTCTGCTTCCCCAATGATTTACTGCTAGGCACAGACTGGATGCCACCTAAGCATTTCTAGCAGTGCTTTTCTGGCTCTGAAGTCACTTCTTCCAACCTGTGCGGTCTGGGACAAGCACCTATCCGCTCTGAGCTTTGTTGTGTTTTTAACATGTCTCTCATTTTAATTTTTGTTTATGAGCTGAGAGAGAGACAGAGGGAGAGAGAGAGAGAAGGTGTGTGTGTGTGGGAGTGAGTGTGTGGGTGTGTCAGTGACTCTTGTAACTACAAATGAACTATAGACACATGTGCCACTTTGTGTTATCTAGCTTTATGTGAGTACAGGGGGATTGAACTCAGCACAACAGACTGCAAGAAAGTGCTTTTGGGGGACTGGAGGGATAGCTTAGCGGTTAAGGCATTTGCCTGCAAAGCCAAAGGATCCTGGTTCAATTCTCCAGGACCCACGTAAGCCAGATGCACAAGAGGACGCATGTGTTTGGAGTTCATTTGCAGGGGCTGGAGACCCTGGTGTGCCCACTCTCTCTCTCTCTCTCAAATAAATAAATAAAATTTAAAAAATAACTGCCAGGCGTGGTGCCACATGCCTTTAAAAAAAAAAAAAGAAAAGAAAGTGCTTTAACCACGGAGCCATCTCTCCAGTCCTGTTGTAGTATTTTTAAAATTTTGTTTGTATATTTTTACAAAATAAAACTGGCAGCGCTACTTATTCACAGTGAATGCAACAAAAATAGTGGTAGCACAGATATTGAGAGCAGCTTATATTTGTTGCATAACTACTGTGTGTCAATATGTCTATATATTCTTCTGCCTAAGTATCTGCTGATCAATTGATCAATCTTACACCACAGTGGGCCTCAGTAAATGCTGGACTTTAATGTTATGGCTATAGTGGGGATGGCCATAGAGGGTTTCCTTGATGCTCCCCACAGGTGGGCATGCATGCACATATAATACACACATACACACACACACACACACACACACACAGAGAGAGAGAGAGAGAGAGAGAGAGAGAGAGAGAGAGAGAGAGAGATGTCCCAGCAGCCCGCCCTATCCCCTACCTTGAACTCTGTTCCTGCCAAGCTGAGCTGCAGGCGGCCATCCTGGAAGGCAGCCTTGGCCAGGGAGTCGAGGACTTGCTCAGAGAACCAGAAGTAAAGCATTCGGGCGTCCCCCAGCAGCTTGGGTGAGAAGGTGGGCAGGGGGAGGTCCTCCGAGACATTCTTGTAGATAAAATGACCCTGGAGAAAACACGGGCTGAGGCTCTGACTTTCCAGCCACAGCATGAAACTGTAGAGGTGTGGCCAGGGGACAGTCCGACCTGTTCGCTGGGTGAGAGCTGCAGGCAGGTCAGGTAAGCACTGAGCCCTGGAGCTCCCGGGGAGGGAAGCCTGCTCCCCTCCTACCACACCCACCTTGTGATGGGACTCCAGGTAGGTAGCTGTGATGACAGGCGATCTTGTCAAGGAAATGTCCACCCCGATGTCTCCATCAGAGAGGATGTTTGCTGAGGGGAGGAAGAGGTCAGAATGGGGACAGCCCTGGCTGACCGGCTCCCTGCACCCAAGCACCCTAGCTCCAACCCAGAGACTCACAGCTGTACAATGGATCTGAGGGCAAGAGGACATGAGCAAAGAGAGAGAGAGAAAGGGGTGGAGGGGCGGGGGAGAAGGAATAAACTTCATTCTCTCATCTCTCAGCTTCTGTCTGTCGGTGGGGGGGGGGGTCCATCATGTGGGAGTCCTTGGGGAAGAAGGGCTCAGAGTTTGAGGACCAAGGCTGTAATCCTGCCTGACCCTCTATTGTAAGTGACAAATGGGAGGCAGTGACCTGCCTTCCCTGGGTGACCTGTGTCCTCACCCCAAGGACGGTGTATATATCTGGGCTGTGTGTTCCCTGAGATCATTGGTGCAAAAGTTCCTGGGAGAGAGATAGCACCCAACACAGGGAGATCTTTGGAATCTTCTCCCAGAAAATGTGGGGGGTGGGATGGGAATCTGACCTGAGGTCTGCAGTGAGGGAAGGAATCTGCAAACTTTTTCTTCTGTAAAGGACTAGGTAGTAAATACACTGGGCTCAGTAGACCCCACCTATCCGTGGTCACTAACCCTAATAGGCTGTAAGGCTTATTAGTGGGCATGGCTGTCACTCAATAAAACTTGACTGACACAAGCAGATCACGCTGGAGTAGAAGCCAGGAGTAGAACCAGGATGGGGCACAGGTCGCTCTTCCTTCTCCTCCCTCAGGTCCTGTCTAGAGCCTGTCCTGGGTGCAACTATCCATGTCTGGCCAGTCAGAGTTCTGTGTGTTTAGACCCACCCAGAGAAGCTGGCCCGCCCCCTCCCCTAACTCTGCCCACACTCCTTGAGGGTGGGGTAGTGCCACCCCCATGGCATTCCAGAGACTGCCGGATTCCAAGTCCAGGCCTCAGCAGCGAGGACAGTAGGAAGGAAGCCAGTGGTTTGTTCCCTCCCGCACTGCTCCTGTGTGCCCTGGGCAGCAGGCTAGGCTACTGAGGAGGGACCCGGCCTCCCCTCCCAAATTAGCCAGCAGAGGCCCCTGATCTCCTGACTTGGTTTTTCTTGCCTTCCTTGCTACAGTTGGCAGCATCTCCACTACTGCTAGGAATCAAGAACAGATAGGCACTCCATCCTTAGCGGACCTGTGTTCAAAGCCTGTGCTGGAAAGATGGCTCAGCAGTAAAAGGCTCTTGCTTGCAAAACTACTGAAGGATTCAGTTCCCCATTACCTATGTAAAGCCAAGATGCATAAAGTGGTGCATGCATCTGTAGTACCACTGCAGTAGCAGGAGGCCCTGGCACACTCATCCCCCCCACTTTTTTTTTTTTTTTTTTTTTTTGGTTTTTCGAGGTAGGGTCTCACGCTAGCTCAGGCTGACCTGGAATTCACTATAGAGTCTCAGGGTGGCCTCGAACTCACGGCGATCCTCCTACCTCTGTCCTACCTCTGCCACCACGCCCGGCCTGTACTCATCCCCCTTTTAAATAAATAAATAAACACTAAAAATAAAACACAGTAAAGTTAGTTTAAAAAAAAAAAAACAAAAACAGGGGCTAAAGAGATGGTTTAGTGGCTAAGGTACTTGCCTGCGAAGCTGAAGGACCCACGTTCAATCTCTCTCCAAATTCCTCCTAAGCCAGATGTGCAAAGGTGAAGCAGGTGCAAAGCTGCATATGCCCACTAGGGGGCGCAAGCATCTGCAGTTCGATTACAGTGGCTGAGGTCCTGGTGTGCCAATTCTCTCTCTCTCTCTCTCTCTCTCTAAAGAAAATCTTCTCTTCCATTTCCAACTGGGTGGGGGCCCTCTCAGCACAATAACTTTATTTCATTATTAGCAAGATAAAGTTGGTGATGGTGAGAACTGCCTAGCTATAGAGGTAGGGTGCTGAGCAAGTAATAAGGCCAGCAAACAGTGGCCCTGCTCATTGGTATGGGACAGTACATGGCTGCCCACTCTGTACAGCACCTACTCCACTGTCTTCCATTCCTCCCAGTGACCCAGGGATGCCACCACTGGACAGATGGTAACACTGAGTCCTGAGGGTTTCTTCTACATTGCACAGCCTAATAGGGGCTCCTTCCCAACCCAAGGCCTGCTGAGAAGTGGCTCCAGGAAGCACAGGGGAGCACAGGACCTCTACACTGCCTTCTTCCTTCTCATCTTCCATCCATCCATTTGCTGCTGGTGGGCTTGGTGCCAGGGGCATGGGGTGGTGAGGATTCTACCTGTGATCATAAGAGCTGGTGATGCCCCAAATACTGTCTTGTGCTTCTTAATTCATTTTCCCCCTATTCACTTCACAAAGCCACCCTATGAGGTAGGTGTTATTATTATCCCCATTTAAAAAAACTTTTTATTTATTTATTTATTTGAGACAGAAAGAGGGAGAGAGAAAGAGTGAGAATGGGCACACCAGGGCCTCCAGCCACTGCAAACGAACTCCAGACACATGTGCCCCATCGTGCAGCTGGCTAACGTGGGACCTGGAGAATAGAACCTGGGTCCTTTGGCTTTGCAGGCAAATGTCTTAACCGCTAAGCCATCTCTCCAGCCCAAGTCCCATTTTTATCCATGAGGAAAGAAGGGTTCAAAGAGGTTCAGTGAATTACTCAAGAGCACATAGCTTATAAGGCTACAGTGCCAAGAAGGCAGTGACTTGTCGTAGCTGTGACATAACTAATCAGCAAGCGTCAGAGCCAACTATGAGAGCAGCTGTCCCAATCTCACGCAGTGACGGGACGGCTTGCTGCTTCTGCACCATTCAGATAGAACTCACCAGCCCTTGTCTGGACAAAGTCGGCCATGATGTTGGAAATGACGTTGATCTCCTTGCAGATCTGGAGTGGACAAGGCAGGCTGCTCACCAGGCAGGCAGGGAGGCCAGAGAAGAGGCAGGCAGCGCCTCCCTCCAGCTGTGTGGGGGTGGCCCCTGGCAATGGGCACAGGGAGGGAAGAGTGGGGAGGGCTGGGGGACTGGCTTGCAAGCATGGCTCTGGACCCATGTGGTTCAGCTGGCCTCACTCACCTGTCCCTTCAGAACCAGCTTCAGGGTGAAGGAGATGAAGTTTGTAAATAACTGCTTGATCCATCCAGGCCTGGGGGCGGGGCGGGGGGGTGGCAAGAACCACAGTGGGCCTACATGCAGTCATGGGTGTGCATTGAATACCTACTGTGTGCCAAGCACTGTTGAGGGTTCTGCTAGCTTCCTGATCCTCCTAGAGCTCAGGAGGAAGGCGTTAACCCCACTTCCAGCTGAGAACATTAAGCCTCACAGTGCCTCAGCCCAAGTGTTAACAACACCACTGATTTCCTTAGGGGGGACCGCTTTCTGTCACATTCACACCCGCCCTGTACTCAGACATGCTCAAAGTTCACAGTCAAACATGAATCCGTTTGCTACAAGGGCAGAGAGACGCCTGTTCCCAGGCCCTTGTCACCAGATTCCTTCTGAGGTCCCAGTCTGGTTGTGTGTGGGCTTCTCTGAACCTCAGGACCCTACTCTTTGCAGTGGGCCTGTAGTGCATTCTCAACATGGAGTTACGTCTTTTTCCATATTTCAACCTGTACTGATGAGGAGGGGGCGGAAGTGGCCCACGTGAGAGATCTGGATGCCCCAGTTTAGCTATCCACCGGTATGCCCTGAGTGGGGTGGCCACGGAGAAGCTAGGCATGGGGCACATAGGATGGGGTACAAAGAAAGGGGTCACCAAGGTATTCACTTACTCACGATCTCCTTGGAGATGCAGGAGTAGCTTATGGAAGGACAAGGAGCAGTCGGGGGTCTCAGTCCGCACTTTACCAGAGTTGCAGGCTACAGAGGGAGGCCCGTACCCATCAGGACAGCCTGGGCTACAAGGTAGCACCCATGGGCTACTCAAGGCAGCCAAGGATTCTGGCTCTGGGTTCCCCTGAACTGCAGTCTTAGAACATACTATCTGCCCAGCCTTCCCTCCCCAGAGCCCGGTCTCCCACCTCCCCAAGGGAGGCAGGCACATACTGAGCTGCGTGTTGATCTGAAGGTCAATAGCAGACTCAATCTCGAAGTCAACAGACTGATCGATGCCCAGCCTGCAAAAAGCAAAGGACCCAAGCACCCTCATTTCTCTGCCCCCATGGTTCCTTTATTGTCCCAGAAAGGCCACCAGGTGGCACATACACTCATGGGAATGCTTACCCCCAGGCACCCATGTAGCCATAGTTTAGGGTCCCCTTGAAGATGACAGATGCATTCTGAATGGAGACATCGACGGACTTGGCCTCCACCAGCTCCACCTGGCTGCTGGCAACAGACAGATGGCTGATCTGGATGCTGCAAGGACAGAGGGCGATGAGGAGGGTGCCGTGAGCCAGGGAGCTGTCCCTGCCTTCCTCCCCGCAGACTCCACAGACCCTGCCCCGTCCTGTCCTCCTGGTGTTGAGTCCACGGGGGAATCATCCACGCTGACCTGGGTCTTTCAGTGAGCCTTGGAACCAGCCTCCAAGGTTGCCTGAGGGGCTGCTGAGAGTGCCAAACAGAACGGTGACCCTCTAAACATCCACCTCCCAGTCTTTGAGATATAGTTTGAGGTGGCAAAAGGGAAGTGACTGTCGGCAACCAATACAAGGCAAACATAGCACCCTGGACTGCGGAGGCTGGAGAGAAGAGGTGGGGACATGTGATCAGGGAGGAGCAACAGAGATGTACCCTTGCTGCCCTCAGAGATGCAGGGGCCACAAGCCAGGGCCTGGTGGAAGCTTCTAGAAGCTATAAGAGGCAGGGAACTTCATCTCCCCTACGACCTCAGAAGGGAGCCCTACTGGCACCTTAACTATAGCTCAGTGATATCCCATTAGACTTTGAACCTTTTCCTTTAACTGTAAGATTTAAAAATAAATGTGTTGAGGGAATTACCATGGGATATATTTTATAATCATGGAAAATGTTAATAAAAATTTAAAAATAAATAAATAAATAAATGTGTTGATTGAAGCCACCAAATGTGGAAATTCACTAGGAAGGCAAACAAGAAATGAACACGGAGGGCTTCCTGGAAGAAGTGACATGCAGGGGATGTGGAGAGAATAGAGGTTAGGGAGAGGTTCCTAGGATGGCTCTAAATACAGAGAAAAGCCAGGCTGGAGCTCTCCAGGTGGATTCAAGGAAGACATGGGCCACAGGGGCGTGGGCATGGGTGGCAAAGGTTGCCTCAGCGAGGACCCTTTGGGATCAAGGACCAAAGAGCAGAGACCAGAGGCAGAGAGGGCAGTGGGACCCTCATGCCTTTTACTAATGCCCAGCTCTCCTGTGGGTCAGCTGCAACATATGGACCATAAGCCAGTCGGGCTATGGTCCATCAGCAGCTGGAGCGGTACTGGAGGGTGAGCTGGAGGGCTACATTTAGTTCTGGCTACGTCCTCACAGCCACCTCATGAGGGGGTTATTGCTGTTGTGCCCACTGAGCAGAGACAGAAGTGGACCTGATTTTATGTGGCTTCAAAAGGCTTCTGCAGGGCTGGAGAGATGGCTTAGCGGTTAAGGCACTTGCCTGCAAAGCCAAGGGACCTAGGTTCGACTCCCCCAAGACCCATGTAAGCCAGATACACAAGGGGGCGCTTGCATCTGGAGTTCGTTTGCAGTGGCTGGAGGCCCTGGCATACCCATTCTCTCTCTCTCTCTCTCCTCACCTATTCCTGTATCTCTCTCTCTTAAATAAATAAATAAATATTTTTTTTTTTTAAAGAAAAAGGCTTTTGCAGAGCTTGGACATTATCCTGGGTTTGTCCTACCCCAAAACCTGTATTGTAAGTCACTGTGACAAGTGGGGACCAGCAATGAAAAGCCAGGTGACCCTGGCTGGCTTCTCTCTGTTCTGTTCTGCTCTTCCTATTCTGTTTTATTCTATTTGTTCTGTAGTGTTCTATTCTATTCTATTCTTCCATTCAATTTTATTCCATTCAGAGACAATAGCATAAATAATCCTGGAGGGGTAGCTTGGCAGTTAAAAGTGCTTTTTCACAAAACCTGCTGCTGGCCCAGGTTTAATTCCCCAGAGCCCACATAAACCAAATGCAAAGTGGCACATGCCTGTTTAATCCTAATGCATCTAACAACAGGGGAGGCAGAGCCAGGACAGCCTGAAGCTCCTGGGTCAGGTAGACTGCTTGTTTGCAGGCTGGTAATTTGTAATGGCAAGAGACTCAGTGTCAAAGAAGGTGGAGCACAGACACTCTGACGTTGTCCTCTGGTCACCATAGGTGTGCTGTGGCGCGCGTGTGCGCGCACACACACACACACACACACACACACACACACGTAATTTTTATTTATTTGTTTGAGAGAGGGAGGGAGGGAAAGGAGAGCAGGGAGAGAGAGGGGGGAGAAGATGGGCATGTCAGGGCCTCTAGCCATTGCAAACGAACTCCAGAAGCATGCACTACCTTGTGCATCTGGCTTAAGGGAGTCCTGGGGAATCAAACCTGGGTCCTTTGGCTTTGCAGGTAAGTGTCTTAACTGTTAAGCTATCTCTCCAGCCCATAAATAATTTTTTTTTAAAGGATCCTCCTTGTACTCACTACTTACTCTCAGTTACAGCCCATCACCAGTCCCTCTGCCCCACCCAGCCGTGTCTGTGTGGGGTGATGGTTATATGGGAAGGACAGCTATTCTCTGAATTACTGTTGGTTTATTAAGGACAGTATCTCTTTCAACAACCTACAAGGCACTTTTGCAGTATCTGGCCTGTTGTGACACAGGCCCAGGATGACATTCTCCTGGTTTTACAGAAGGGAAAATTAGCATCCAAGGTCATATAGACTGCCCTGGGCACCTAAGTGCTTCTCTTGCTCCAGCAGCCGCACTCCAATAACGCCAGCGCCCCCTAGTGGCTCTAAAGAAGGCATAGGCTTCTGTGCTATTTCCATAAGGCTGTTGAAGAGACTGAGGAGGGGTTGTTTTTTAAAACATATTCATACATATATGAATGAGATGGGCAGACAGAGAGAGAATGGGCACACAAGGGCCTGTAGCCACTGCTAATGAACAGATACATGCACCACCTTGTACATCTGGCTTACGTAGGTATTGGGAAATCAAACCTGGTTTCACAGGCAAGTTCCTTAACCACTGAGCAATCTCTCCAGCCTGCGGTTGGTTTTAAAACAAAGATAAGTTCTCTTAACAGCATCTTCCCATGCCTTGTGGCCTCTGCACACATAAATACAGTGACCTGGTTTCCAGATCAGCCTGAAGCCAGGTAATAGGTATGCCCCAGGAGCTGATCTTAGAGTTCAGATATGCCTGCCTTGTTGTATGGCTGCCAAGCTACTTAATCTCTCTAGCCTCCTGATTTTTTTTTCTGATTTCTTATTTCTTAAGCAGGACCCTTAGTGGGCTATGATAAACAAGAAATAAGATATAGGGGACTAGAGAAATGGCTTAGTGGATATGATATTTGCCTGTGAATCTTAAGGACCCAGGTTTGATTCCCCAGGACCCACATAAGCCAGATGCACAAGGGGGCACATGTGTCTGGAATTCGTATACAGTGGCTAGAAGCCCTGGTGTGCCCATTCTCTCTTTCTATTTGTCTCTTTCTTTCTCATAAATAAATAAATCAAATATTTTTTTAAAAAAGAAATAAGATATAGTTTGTAATGGAATCTGGCCCACAGCACCTGCCTTTGGCCATGATCACAAACCCAATCAAGAGACCTATTTGGAGCTGAGTTTGGTGGCATACACCTTCAATCCCAGCACTCTGGAGGCAGAGGTAAGAGGATTGCTGTGAGTTCCAGGCCACCCTGAGACTACATAGTGAATTCCAGGTCTGCCTGGGCTAGAGGGAATCCCTACCTTGAAAAAAACAAAACAAAAGAGAGAGAGAGAGAGCCCTATTTGGCCTCTCTTTGCCGCCTCCTTCCAGGGTGGGTGGAGGCAAAGGGCCTTGGATATTTGAATCTTCTTACAGGGGCTGTTGGAGAGGTGGTTACATGCCAGTCACTCCGGGGCCACTTATAAGTGGCAGACAGGTTGAAAGCAGGGTGGAGGGATGTTGCATAAGAACCCCAGGTTTTCCCACTGCCCTTCCTCCCTGGATCCAGCAAAGTCCCAAGCTTTTTCTCCCCCGCAGCCCCATTCTACCCCACAACCCCCCACCACCACCACCAGCTACTCACTTGTGCAGACCATACTTGACTCGGCCAAGGAGCATCATGGTCTTCTCGCCCTTGATGTCTGGGTAGGGGGCTCGCTGGAAGGCTGTCTGGATGACCTTGGCTGTCTCCTGGTTCACTGGAAGGAGGGCGGGTGAGAGGATGGCAGACCAGGCAAGTCCCACACTGGTCCAGCAGGGCCTGGGCCATGGCTCAGCCTTTCTGAGACGAGGCCTTCTAGAACGCCTCACAGCTGAAGTGCCAGGTGGGGTTTGCTCTGGGTGAAAATTAGGGGACGTTGCTCAGAGACACGGAGCCCTGCTCTGACCCTGGCCAGAGATCCTGTTCATACTCCAACCTCTGGATCCTGTTGCATGGGAACCCCACCATCCCTGGTTTCAACTGAATCCTAAGCCGAGCTGAACCCAGACCCTTGGCTTCCAGTTCACTTGAATCTATCCACCTGGCTCTCACACTTGGTGATAATCTGTGTTAGAGATCATGCAGTTTTAGTCCCCCTGTGTCCTCAGCATAGTGAACGAGAGCCTGCGGCCGAGAGGGCAGGGGAACTCGTCAAGGTTACACAGCAGCTGATAATAGAGCATACCTAGCCTGGGCTTATGTGAATGCCTGACTCTGGCCATAGAATGACCTCCAAGACCAAATGCACACTATCTGAACCTTTGCCCCAGCCTGACCCCCCTCTAACCAGGCTCCTTGAATCGCAGATCAGCACAGTGTCGCCAGAGAGCCATGCACCTGACTGTAGTCCTGCAAGGACCTCACAAAAGACTTTGACCTTGAGCATGAGGTCAGAGGCTCTCATCTCACTGCCATAGCTCTTCCAGTCTGAGTGACAGTCCTGCTGCAGGGCTGGCTTCTGACAGCAGCAGGTGTCCCTGAGGAGAGCTCTTTATGGACCCCGTGTGGTCACTGCTGTACTTACACACCAGGAGGGCGGGCTTGGTGATGCGGCACACGATGCCCGCCGTGTACGGGGTACTGGTGGAACAGGCACGGGCACTGCCCAGCAGGGCCAGGCTCAGCAGCGTGGCGGCCAGCATGGTGTTTGAGCAGCAGTGTGACTGGCCCAGAGGGCGGCTGGGGCTCCCCTATGTTCATCCACCCAACCCCCACGGGACATGAGGTGCTTCCTGCCGGCAAGGCCTTTCTGGCTCCGGGGGTCTGCCTCCTTCCTGCCCAGCCTCTCCGGCCTCCCCTTGGGATCAGTGCTGGACACTGGAGCAGGGTGCCCCACCCTCTAGCTCATATGCCTCACCACCAGTACCCTCCTATTGCGCGGGTTACATTAGTCTACTACTCGGACTACCTTTGTACGCTTCCTTGAATTTAGGCTTTTTTCCTCTTTCTCCTTAAATAAGTGTGTTTAAAGATAAAACTTTATCTCTCACTTGTCATAAACAGAAAGAGGTCAAAATACAATGGCCATGAGATAAGGGCATCCAGTCCTTGCCAGAGCCTTCTGCCCAGTGAGCTAAGTTGGAGGCTCACTAGGGTAGGACACTGAGAACACAGCTGTAGGGCTGCACAGATGGCTTAGAGGTTAAGGCATTCGTGAAGCCAAAGGATCCAGGTTCAATTTACCCAGGTTCAACGTCTCAAGTTTATTTGTAGGGGTTGGAGGCCCTTGTGCACCCATTCTCTCTATCTGCCTCTCTCTCTCAAATAAATGAAATATTTTAAAAACTTAAAAAAAAAAACACGAAACAGGGCTGGAGAGATGGCTTTGCGGTTAAGCGCTCGCCTGTGAAGCCTAAGGACCCCGGTTCGAGGCTCGGTTCCCCAGGTCCCACGTTAGCCAGATGCACAAGGGGGCGCACGCGTCTGGAGTTCGTTTGCAGAGGCTGGAAGCCCTGGCGCGCCCATTCTCTCTCTCTCCCTCTATCTGTCTTTCTCTCTGTGTCTGTCGCTCTCAAATAAATAAATTAAAAATTAAAAAAAAAACAAACACAAAACAAAAACCTGGCTGCAAAGGGGAGAGTGGCCCCTTAGCACCAACTCTCCCTCACTCTCCTTTGAAAGACCAGAAATGCCTGATGACCTCACCATGGTTTCTTGGAGCATTTAAATTGCATCTCCGAACCATACCATCATCTTGCATCCCTGCTGTCTGTATGACTCACTCGTACAGATGTTCCAGTCTAGAGTTTGTCCTCACTAGTACCTTATTGTCTTGAGAAAGAGGCTAAGGCCCAGTGAGGGCAAGAAGCTGGCATGGGTCACACAGTGGTTAGTGGCAGCCTTTCCACCCAGGATATTCAGGTCCTGTGCTCTTATCTTTTGTCCTCCTTGGGGGTTCTCAAAATCCCCATCACCTGCATCAGCTGTGCCTGGCGCAGGATGTGCTGACGCTCTCGCAGAGCACGCCCAGGCTCGCGTGCTGGTGCCCCTTTTAATGTCTCCTTATGTGGCGGTTCCTGGAATCAGACATTTTGAGTGTCTGACACGAGGCTCACTCCCACGTCCTAGGGTTCCAGACACAAAAGAAGTAAAGAGAGTAACACGGAGGAATTGCCAGCACAGGCAGGCTCACCAGTGGCCCCTGTGAGGCCAGTGGGTATCCTGTGCCCAGTGGAACACAAGGGGACAAGTGTCTGTCCAGATGGCTTAGTACACCTGATCTGGGCGCCAGGGGGCCCAGGAAAGACTGTGGGCTTTAAGGGGCTAGCCTGTGAGGTCTAAGAACCCGGGTTTGATTCCCCAGTACCCATGTAAGCCAGATGTATGAAGTGGCACATGCATCTGGAGTTTGTTTGCAATGGCTAGAGGCCCTGGTGTGCCCATTCTCTCTCTCTCTCTCTCTGCCTCCTTCCCTCTCTCTCAAATAAACAAATAAAATAAAACTTTTTTTTAATTTAAAAAAGACAGTGTGTCTGCTTTCCCTAAACAGCCTCAAATATACTGAGATACTAACAAAAGCCAGCAGATGACAGTGGGCACCTCTCAGGGCTGGACTTCAGACATCACAGCCTTCCTTGGCCCACACTTGTCCTGACCACCCCTGCTTTTCTGTTAGTCCCTCGAGACAGCACCACTTACATGGATGAACTCTCATGTTCCTAAAGCTTTTTATATTAATTATCATTTTTTAAAAACAAAACGTAGAACCAGGTATGGTGGCATACATCTGTAATTCCAGAACTTGGAAGTTGGAGACAGGAGAATTAGGAGTTCCAAGTAATATTTAACTACATAGCTAGTTCGAAGATAGCCTGGGATACCTGAGATTATCTTAAAAATAAAATAACCAGGCTGGAGAGATGGCTTAGAGGTCGAGCGCTTACCTGTGAAGCCTAAGGACCCTGGTTCGAGGCTTGGTTCCCCAGGACCCATGTAAGCCAGATGCACAAGGGGGTGAATGCATCTGGAGGTCGTTTGCAGTGGCTGGAGGCCCTGGGGTGCCCATTCTCTCTATATATCTGCCTCTTTCTCTGTCTGTTTCTCTCAAATAAATAAATAAGAATCAACAAAAAGTTGTTTGTTTAAAAATAAAAATTAAAAGAAAATTATGGGCTGGAGAGATGACTTAGTGGTTAAGCGCTTGCCTGTGAAGCCTAAGGACCCTTGTTCGAGGCTTGATTCCCCAAGACTCAGTAAGCCAGATGCACAAGGTGGCTCATGCATCTGGAGTTCGTTGGCTGGAGGCCCTGGCACGCCCATTCTCTGTCTCTCTATCTGCCTCTTTCTCTCTCTGTCCGTCGTTCTCAAATAAATAAATAAAAATAAACAAAAAATATTTTAAAAAAATTAATGAATGAAATAACCAGGTGTGGTGGTGCACACCTTTAATCCCAGAACTTGGGAGGTAGAGGTAGGAGGATTGCCATGAGTTTGAGGCCACCCTGAGCCTACATAGTGAATTCCAGCTCAGTGTGGGCTAGAGTGAGACCCTACCTTAAAAAAATAAATTAATTAAATTAAAATTAAATAAGGCTGGAGAGATGGATTAGCAGTTAAGAAGCTTGCCTGCAAAGCCAAAGGACTCAGGTTCAATTCCCCAAAACCCACATACGACAGATGCACAAGGGGGCGCATGCATGTGGAGTTCGTTTGCAGTGGCTGGAGGCCCTGGCATGCCCATTCTCTCTGTCTCTCTCTCAAATAAACAATATAATAAAATAAAGCAAAATGGATGCCTGCATAGCAGAGAAGATATAGAGGAAAAGAAATCAGATCGTTTGTTAATCCTTCCACTCCAAAGCAAGCTTATCTGGGGGAGGGGCAGCCTATGGCTCACCTCCACATTGATTATTTACTCAATGGAAAGATATTCCTAAATTCTCACTGCACACTGGTGAGGAATAGGAAAGCCCATCCTCTCCCAGAACCCCAAGTGGGGACATGCGGAGAGGTGTCTTCTCCACCTCAGAACCAGGGGATGTGACTGTTGGCTGCACATAAGCCCCACGCTTTGCAGCTCTTGCACGCTAGGAGCCTGGGAGGTGGTCAGCATCTGCATCTAGGATGGCGGCTGGGCTGCGCCCTCATAAGCACGCTCTCGGCACATAGTAGGTGCACAGGAAATGCCAGCTGACTAGGGTGTAAAGTTGCGGGCACAGTGCCACACTTTTCATGTGACTCATTTCATTTCATTTCATCCCATGACAATCCTCCTGTAGATATTATCTCTGATCCTCCATCTCAGAGTCCAGCCATCTGGACCCAGGGAGGTTCAGTCACTTCCGCCAGGCACACAGCTGATGGATGTCACAGGGCTTAAACTCTGAATACTTCTAACGCATTGTGAGCGCCAGGACAAGGCTTTCCACAGCCCTTTCCCAACCATACCTGGGCTTGTCCAGGTGACAGGTGTGACTGTGGCCACTGGTAGTGTGGCCATTGGCTACCTAGAGCTACAGCTTTCCTATTGCATGATCCCACAACTCCCTGACACGGGAGAAAGGGTGGGCAGGGGCACTGGGCTTGGAGTCAGGCGGGTCTGTGTGACACTATGAGCCTCACTTTCTCCATCTGTCAAGTGGGAAGATGTTGCTCCTGCCTTTTGTACCCCAAGAGCTAAAGGGACAGGACACTAATTCAGAATCCTAAAGATGGGGGCTGGAGAGATGGCTTAGCAGTTAAGGCATTTGCCTGCAAAGCCAAAGGATCTCAGTTCAATTCCCCAGGATCTACATAAGCGCCAGGACTCACATAAGCCAGATGCACAAGGTGGCGCATGTGTCTGGAGTTCATTTGCAGTGGCTGGAGGCCTTGGCATGCCCATTTTCTCTCTGTCTCTCTAAAATAAATAAATAATTTCTTTTTATAAAAATAGAATCCTATGGATGGTTTCCGCATTTGGATTTCAAGTCATGAGGATTGATTATCTTTCCAAAAATTACAACATATATTTTACCCACAGCTGGAGCCAAGAACTACCCTGTGACAACTGGAACCAAGTGGCCAGTCGGGGAGGGGGCCAGGGCTGCAGAAACATGGTCCAGGCTGCCCCAAAGAGAGGGCCAAGGAAGCTGGAGTGGATCATGTCCAGAAATGCAGGCAAAGCAGGGCTAGACCACAGCTCAGAGAGGTTACTCTCCTTCCCCTGGACACACAGCCCTTGGAGTTTGTCCCCACAATCATGACAAAGGCCCCCTCAGCTAAGAGGATGGGTGGGTGGAAGATAGCCTTTAGCTCAGGCCTCCCGGCCACCCCACCCACAGTGAGGCCCCCATTGCTTTGGGACCATAGGACTTCCTGGGGCTATTGTCCTCCTGGCCGTTGTTTATGCTCTACTCCTGGGCCACTGTGAGGACAAGGACTGAGGGCACTGGCGGTCATGGGGTGGGGAGGGAAGCGGGCTCCACTTCAAAGCAGCCAGGACCAGCTGACTGGCACCAGCAAGAGGAGACTCTAGGGGTAAGAGGTTAAAAACTAGAGGAATCAAACCAGACCAAAACCAGAAAAGCCCACCCTTCTGGTTCAGGACCCTGTACTCCAGATTCTTAAAACTTCAAGGCAAGTGTGACGGCATCTGGCCTTATTGTGGGCCTTTTGTGGCAGCGAATGAACAGGGCAAGTATGTTGTTATTAACTGCTGGCCGTAAGCGTCACACTTCCTTCAGAGGCCGCCAGATATAAGGAATAGTGTAACCACTCTGGACACTGCTTGGCTTGAACAATGCACATATCCCATTCTCACAACTCACCTAGCAACCTGTTGGGACTGCAGGACTCCCCCCTCCCCCCGCACCCCAAACCACGTAATGAACAGTTTTCTCCTTCCCTCAGCAACCATTGCTGGTGATCAGTACCTATTCAATACTGTTCTTAGATATATTAGGAAACAGAATAGCAGGGGCCTTCCAGCCTGGACTGGTTGTGTGGACATGTGCAGAAGGCAAATTGTGTCCTCAAAGTGAGCTTTTAGAGAGGCAGCCCCTATTTACCATTTCATGTGTCTGCATGACTGGCCGTACATGTGATTAAAATCATATGCATCATGGGAAGGAGCATGTGCAGTAAGAAAAAAAAACAAAAGTTATGTAATTCAAATCTATGGATCAGACTAGAGGACTCAGACCACACTCTTGGTCCAATCTCCTCAGGTTCTATAAAGAGAAGTCTCAGAAACTACTGGAACATTTCTTTCTTGTGTTTCACCAAGGTCCTTTGATTGCTCCAAGATGTCACCTGCATGGGGTCATCACATGACAATAGCCCCAAAGTGTGATAGTTCCTCCCACTTCCTTATTTTTGAAAATCTTAACTTTTGGGGGGGGGGGCTCTTTGTGTGTGTGGGGGTTGTTTATTGTTGTTTGGTTGGAGGAAACTTTCAAACTTCACTGACAAAATTTGAAGTCAAAGATCCCACCTGAGGGCTGGGAGTGGTGGCGCACACCTTTAATACCACCATAGGCAGAGGCAGAGGTAGGAGGATTGCTGAGAGTTCGAGGCCACCCTGAGACTACATAGTGAATTCCAGGTCAGCCTGAGCCAGAGTGAGAGCCTACCTTGAAAAACCAAAATAAATAAATAAATAAATAAATACCCATCTCACCTGAGACTAATGCACCTGGGGTGGTGGCCGCACCTGTAATCCCCTCACTCAAAGGGCGGAGGCTGGAAGATCATGAGTTCAAGGTCAGTCTCCAGCAAGCTAAAAGCCACTGTGTCTCAAAACACCAAACCAAACCAAAGAGCAGTTTGTATTGCTTCCACTTGTGTTTGTTTTGTCTCTATCTGCATGTGATGCTTGAGCAGGCTGTGGACCCCAAACAAGGTCACCTTGCCATCACAGCCACTTCCTGAAGATTGGCTTCTGAGTCTGGCCTGGATCCCAGGATCCCCTTCCCTCTTCTCCCCCCACCAGGAGTCACTGCTGGCTTTCAGCTGGACCCCCATCAAAGGTCAGCATTAAACAGTTGGGCCACAGCCCCCAACCCCTGAGAGGTTCTTTTTCATCTGTTTCTCTGGATTTGGATGTCAGCCTTAACTAGGGACACAATGTGACTAGCTGCATCATGTGCCTGCCACCATTACTTCTCTACCATGTTGGACTGTCACCCTCAAAATGTGAGCCAAAACCAAAAAAAAAAACAAAAAAAAACCCTCCCTTCTTCTTGGGCTGGAGAGATGGCTTAGTGGTTAAGGCACTTGCCTACAAAGCCTAAGAACCCAGGTTGGATTCGCCAGGACCCTCATAAGTCAGATGCACAAGGTGGTGCGTGTGTGTAGAGTTTGTTTGCTGTGGTTGAAAACCCTGGCATGCCTATTATCTTCTCTCTCTCTCTCTGTCTTTCTCTCAAATAAATAACACTTAAGGAAACAAGAGGTTGTTTTTTGTTTTTTAAGCTTTTTTGCCAGGTACTTTGTCACAGCAACAAAATAAATAACTAATACAATGATACAATAGTAATATGAATTGATTGGGAGCATAGCAGGAGTGGTGCAAAGAAGCACGGATGCCACCCCACCTGTCCTGGCAAGGCCAGAACTCCAGTCTGACTCAGTCTCATCTGAGATGGCTGCAAGCAGCCGCTTCTGGATTCTTCCCCAACTTTTCCCATGCTTAGCCCCTGGGGGTGGGATCTTCCTGAATCAGTGGTCCTCTGGAGCCTAGTAATCAATCAGAGCCTTTTCTATACACCTGAACTGGGCAATAGAGCTTATTTTAATGGGGTGCCTAATTCACGTTAATGGACCTGAACCATGTATGTGAGGCACATTTTTCCCCATGTGAGAGAGATTCTTCCTTGGCCTTTTTTACCTATATACCAGATGCATGTGCCACTTGTACATCTAGTGTTATGTGGGTACTGGTGAAACAGGGCGTTAGGGGTTATGCAGCCCTTTGTCTCAAGGAGGGATGGGTAGTTAGATTACTCAGTTTCCTGCTTCCGCAGTACTAGGACGGATCCAACCCACCCCATGTCCCGCTGTCTCATGGGCCAGGCTGTGAGAGGCGCTCTTGTTTTAAAGTCTTCCCCCAGTGTAAGCAGCTCAGGTGCAGGGCATTCTCTGTCACAGTACTGTGCACTGGGCCGTTGTCAAGGCTCCCATCCACATACAGAATCACAGATTTCCCCCTTCTCTGTATCAGAGGTTGGACCTGAGGGATATCTTCTACCTCATTCCCTCTCTGTGTCTCTTCATTGTCCGGTTCCTCTCATGCGATCCCAGGAAGGGCTCAGATTTGATTCAGATCTAACTTGTGCTCTCTTTCCCTTGCATCCCACCAGCTGTAAGAAATGACAAGCCCCCAGCTCATCCTCTTCCTGCAAAACCAGAGGCTATTACAGAGAATGGCATCTAATGTCTTTTTCCTCATGTAGGTCTTCCCTTACATGGGCAAGTTCCTTGTGGGCACACAGAGGAGACTCAGTTATGTGCCTTATCACCCACAGCAAAGGCCAGGCACCTGCTGCCACAGCCAGCTTACACTTTCATCCAGTCATGCTGTTTCCAGGGACTGTGAGATACTCTCTAGTCCATCAACCATTTGGAGGGCATCCAATACTCACATGACAAGCGGGGGTGGTGTGATTCAGGCGTCCCCCAGAAACTTAGGACTTCTGAATGCTAGGTTCCCAAATGATGGCAATTTGGGAATTAATGCCTCCTGGAGGCAGTGTATTATTGGGGATGGGCTTATGGATGTTAGAGCCAGTTTCTTCTTGCCAATGTTTGGCATACTCTCCTGTTGCTGGTGTACATCTGATGTTGGCCAGGAGGTGATGTCCACTCTCTGCTCATGCCATTGTTTCCCCCTGCCATCATGGAGCTTCCCCTCTGGTATGTAAGCCAAAATAAACTTTTTCCGACAGCTGCTCTTGGTGAGGTGTTTTCTGCCAGCAATGTGAACCAGACTATAACCACCAAGGAGGGTGGCCACCCCATACCATGTAGACGAAGATGGCCACTCTGGGATTCCTGCCAAAGATACTTCCCTCTCAGACAGCTCAGGCTTGGTGGCGTGTCCTATCCACCACCAGTGAGCATGTGACTACTACTTCAGCACAGCACCCAGACCACGTGAAGAAAGACAACCACATCAGGACAGAGCCCATGGGTGCTCCACCCTCAGACAGATCGGCCTCAGTTATACCCATCACAGAGGTCACACAACTACTCCTTCCCAACTTGCCTTTGGTTGTCAGTACCTGTTCAGGGGACAGGTGTGGTGCATGACCTTTTCTGGAGACAGAACAAATGTCTATTTGCTACAAATAAGAGCTCCAGTAAAAGACCAAAGAAACAAGCTCACCCGTCTAGCTTAGTGAACCAGAGTTCATCAGAGTGACTTGGAGGATCCTGCATAACTCAAAGGCAGCTAAGCTGCATCATTGAAAGCCCACCCCAACATGGATGATGGCTCACAAAAGCTAAATCCATGTAGCTCCCTGTCCACCTCACAGGCAACTCCAAGGAAGAGAGTGTTCCCTCAAAATTGTTCCACTTCCTCAGTCTGTTAGCTTCTTGTGTCTTACGACCCTCCCTCTTCCATGTACAAAGAAATGATTCATTTAGAGGAGAGAGGCACACAACACAGGAAAGGATAAAGGCTGTACGGTTATCTGAAGTACTTAACAGTACAAACGAGATAGGAAGTCTGGCAAGAGGAAGGCATTGCTGAATGAGTGTTGAGTTTCAGTTGTGCAAGATGAAAAAAAAATCAGATGGCACAATGTGAGTTAGTGCGACAAAGCTATACAAAGGACTAAATGGCGATTTTGATATGTGTATCTTATCACAGTAAAAAAATTAATGTGAAAGGTCCATAATGAACAAGGTATCAAAATCTAGTAAAGGGCTGGAGAGATGGCTTGGCAGTTAAAGGCGCTTGTTTGTAAAGCCTGCTGGGCTGGGTTCAATTCCCTGGGACCTTCCTAAAGCCAGATGTACAAAGTGGCACATGCATCAAGTTTGCTTGCAGCAGCAAGAGACTCTGAACACCCATTCCCTCTTTCTTTCTTTTTCTTTCTTTCTTTCTTTCTTTCTTTCTTTCTTTCTTTCTTTCTTTCTTTCTTTCTTTCTTTCTTTCTCTTCCTTCCTTCCTTCCTTCCTTCCTTCCTTTCTTTCTTTTTCTCCCTCTCTCTCTTTTCACAAATAAACACAACTACATTTTAAAAACCTCCTATGGGCTGGAGAGATGGCTTAGCGGTTAAGCGCTTGCCTGTGAAGCCTAAGGACCCCGGTTCGAGGCTCGGTTCCCCAGGTCCCACGTTAGCCAGATGCACAAGGGGGCGCACGCGTCTGGAGTTCGTTTGCAGAGGCTGGAAGCCCTGGCGCGCCCATTCTCTCTCTATCTGCCTTTCTCTCTGTGTCGCTCTCAAATAAATAAATAAAAATTTAAAAACCTCCTAAAGTTTGGGCATAGTGATGCATGCCTTTAACCCTGACACATGGGAGGATGAAGCAAGAAGATTGCTGAGAGGCTGAGGCCAGCCTAGACTACACAGTGAGCTGCAGACCAGCTTGGGGTACAGTGAGACCCTGTCTCAAAACAACAAAACCTAGAAAAGCATCTGACGTGGTGGCGCATGCCTTTAATTCCACCACTCGGGAGGCTGAGGCAGGAAGATCGCTGGCAGTTCAAGACCACCCTGAGACTCCGTGGTGAAGAAACTAGCAAAGCCTGTGTTACTATTTTGTTCTTTGCCCTAGGAAGGCTTGTGCAAGCACTGCTGTTGAGTTTGCCCCATGGTAGAACAGGGTGGCAGCCCTCTGACCCTGAGGTCCTCATCTTCTTACACAGTGATCCCAAAATCACATTTTTAGAGGATAAATCAGGTAGAGGAACTTATGGCACATCTGGACCCAGAACCCAGGTGGGAAACTTTCATCCCACCCGCTCAAAATTCCAGTGGTCTAAAACGCGACTTGTATTAATCAAGACACAGTAGCAAGAGCTGGTGGTGAGGTCCCTTTCGGAGATAAGTGCTGGATCTGCAGCAGCATGTGGGCCTCTCAGAGGAGGAAGGATGTGGCATCAAAGAGAAAAGAAACCCAGGGTTGAGAAGAAGCTGAGGGCAGAGGTGACTTCTTCATTTACCCCAGTGTGGGGTAATCCTACCATTTGGGAGGTGGAAGACACACTCATGCTACATGAGCCCCTGTCTCTAAGCAAGAGGAGGGACTGGAGAGATGGCTTAGTGGTTGAAGTGCTTGCCTGTGAAGCCTAAGGATCCAGGTTCAATTCCCCAGGACACATGTACGCCAGATGCACAAGGTGGTGCATTTGTCTAGAGTTCGTTAACAGTTGCTGGGGCCCTGGCATGCCCATTCTCTCTCTCTCAAATAAATAAATACATAAAAGGAGGAAGACAGCGAAGAGGAGGAGGAGAATAAGGGAGGAGGAGGTGGAGGAGGGGAACCAGACACATGCATGTGCACATATACACATACTCTCACATGCGCAATTGTTCCCCATGTTTACGACATGATGTCCTGCATTCCCTTGGGCCTATGAGAGCGAGAAGTCACTAGAGCATGAAGCTCTTTGCCTCAGACCTGAATGTGAATCAAAGCAAACCTGTTTTCTTTATGAAGTCTCCAGTCCATGGTATTTGTTGTTAGCAATAGAAATGGATGATGCAAGCACCTAAGTTTAAGAGCAGCAAGGCAAGGGGTCAGCCAGCTGGGACAGGAAGGCCTCATTCCAGGTTGCAAGAACAGACTGGAAGGATGGGGTCATGGCCTCCTGTTTGCAACAAAGGCTGAGGGAGGGGCCCGGCATTCTTGCAGAGCGTCAGTGACTCAGAAAAAACCCCTGCTCGAGGACAGAGCTCTGGCCAGTGTCTCCACTGGAAATCAGGCTGAATCTCGGGATTTGACCTTCAAGTAGCAAAAGTCAGCTGCTCACAGATCCAGCAGATTGGGAGAGCCTGCTCTACTCAAGGGAGTCAATTCTTGGCTTTCCAGGCAGTTTGCAAACCAGTTACTAAAAGTAGTCTGGGCTAGAGGGATGGCCTAATGGTTAAGATGCTTGTTTGCCTGCAAAGCCAAAGGACCCAGGTTCAATTCCCCAGGACCCATATGAGCCAGATGCTCAGGGTGGTGCATGTATCTAGAGTTTGTTTGCAGTGACTAGAGACCCTGGTACACCCATTCTCTCTCCCTCTCTCTCAAATTAATGAATAATTTTTTTTTTAAAGTTCTTTTTGCCAGACGTGGTGGTGCACACCTTTAATCCCAGCATTCCAGAGGTAGGAGGACCACTGTGAGTTCAAGGCCAGCCTGAGACTCCATAGTGAATTCCAGATCAGCTTGGGCTACAGCAAGACCCTCCCTCGAAAAATCAAACAAATAAACAAACCAGTAGTCCTTTTTGAAAGTTAAATTGTACCAATTACAATGGAATGCTAGTGCCAAGTCAATATTCATGATATTTTACTGCATTTTAAAAAAACATATTTTATTTACTTGAGAGAGAGAAAGAGGTATAGAGAGTGTGAGAGAGAGAATGGATGTGCCAGCCACTGCAAATGAAGTCCAGACAAATGTGCCTCCTAGTGCATCTGGCTTATGTGGGTCCTGGGGAATCAAGCCAGGGTCCTTTGGCTTTGCAGGCAAACACCTTAACTGCTAAGCCATCCCTCCAGCCGGAACTCATATTTTTAAAGTGTTTTTAAAATATTTAATTTCTTTATTTCCAAGGAGAGAGAGAGAATGGGCATGCCAGGACTTCTAGCTGCTCCAAATAAACTCCAGACACACCTGTACTTGCTTGCTAAGTCTGACTGCCTGGGTTCAATTTCCCAGTACCCATGTAAAGCCAGATGCACAAAATGACACAAGCATCTGGAGTCTGCAGTGGCAAGAGGCCCTGACGTTACCGTTCTCTCTCTCTTTCTCTCTCCTCCTCTGCTTGCAAATAAATAATGAAAATATTTTTTTAAAGTTTGATGGCTGTTCCTGAGAATAACGCCCAAGGTTGTCCTCTGGCTTACACACACACACACACACACACACACACGTGCACTGCTCATACATGAAACTGCACACACACATATACACATATGCATGCATGCACACATACACACATAAACAAGTCTACACTGGACTGAGACCATGGGGTGAGCAGGACAGATTCTCAGGGGGCTCTGGGGACCCCACCCATCATCTGGTGGATGCCAGAGCTCTCTGGTGAGTGGCCACATTGCTGTCTCGACCTTTGTGCTCACACTGATCTCTATGGCACCATGTGTCCAATTTCCCCCTGTGTCTGTCTTTTAAGAACGCATCACTGCATCTGCCCCTATCCTGCTAATTCAAGATCGTCTCCACATTCTCACCATCTTTATCATATCTGCAAAATATTTTTCTCTCCTTATAAAGTGATACTCACAGGTTTCAGGAATTGGGCCATAGCTACCTTTTATGGAGTTGGGGGAACACTATTCAACTTACCCCAGTGGTCATTGAAGGAGAAACACTTGAGGATGAAACACATGGAGGATGAATCCTAGGACCCCTGTGCCCAAATGTCTTCTATAAAATGGTATAGTATTTGCCTACTCATATCCTCCCATGTACCTTAAATCATCTCTTATTATATTAGTTCCTTCAAAAATACCTGACCAGAAGCATCTTAGGGGAGGAAGAGGATGATTTTGACTTACAGTTCCAGAGGGGAGAGTCTACCATGGTGGGAAAAGCACGGCAGGAGCAGACAGGCAGTATCACACCATCATACCAGCAAGGAGGAAGTAGAGGACAATGACTGTTGCTGCTCAGCCAGCTCTCCTTTTATATCAGCCCATGGAATGGTACCACCCACAGAAGATTCTTCCCACCTTAATTAACCTAGTCAAGATAGTGCCTCACAGACACACGCTGGGGCTAACCCAATCTGTATGACCCTTCATAGGTGATTCTTGGCCCTGCCAAGTTGACAGTATAAACCCTCACACCTACAATACCCAAGACGATGTAATGCTATGCAACTAATAGTTCTGCATCACTTGGGGAATAATGGCCAAGGGGAAAATCCTGTACGTATCCAGTACAGGTAGGAGCTTTGTCCATAGGCCTAATTTCCTAGTACATGTGAGCAAGAATGCAACCTTAAAATACTTTTGTTTTGTTTTGTTTTTTGAGGTAGGGTATCATGCTAGCCCAGGCTCACCTGGAATTCACAATATAGTCTCAGGGTGGCCTTGAACTTATGGCATCCTCCTACCTCTGCCTCCCGAGTGCTGGGATTAAAGGTGTGCGCCACCATGCCAGAAAATGTAATTTTTAAAGCCAGGCATGGTGGCGCATGCCTTTAATCCCAGCACTCGGGAGACAGAGGTAGGAGGATCTCTGTGAACTCAAGGCCAGCCTGACTACATAGTGAAGTCCAGGTCAGCCTGGACTAGAATGAGACCCTACCTTGAAAAGTGAAAAAACAAAAATTCTGGGCTGGAGAGATGGCTTGGTAGTTAAGGCACTTGTCTACAAAGCCAAAAGACCCAGGTTCAATTCCCTAGTACCCACATAAAGCCAGATGCACAAGGTGGCGCTTGCATCTAGAGTATGTTTGCAGAAGCTAGAGGCTCTATTGTGCCCATTCTCATTCTCTCCCTCTAAAATAAATATATAAATAAAATATACTTCTTTTTTTCAAGGAAGGGTTTCACTCTAGTCCAGGCTGACCTAGATTTCACTATGTAGTCTCAGGGTGGCCTTGAACTCATGGTGAACCTCCTACCTCTGCCTTCCGAGTGCTGGGATTAAAGGCATGCACCACCATGCCCAGCTGAAACATATTTTTTCCCAGTTTATGTTGATTGGCTCTGTGTATGCAGGTGTACGGATAAGGAAATACCCATAATATGACTTCATTTCTCTAAAGCAGGTAAGGATGACAACACCCAGCCTCTGGTTATGTGTGTGTGGTTAGAGGTTTGTCTGTTAACTTGGAGGTGGGGGGATATTGTCTCCTTTGAGACCCCGAGGTTGGTCAACCCCTCTACATTCAGGCATAGGTGGAGTAGGCCATGCAAAGGGTTGAACAGTGTTTGGTTCATAGTCCAAATGTCCCCTGGGGCTTCCCATCATACCCTCTGGCGGAGAGGTTGCCCCTGCCCATCATTTCCTGTGCTCCAGCAAGGCCTTGGGAACCTCTGGAGGATGGAAGGGAGCCACCCGTAATAGAAGGTGACTTCCTGAATGGAGCAAGGCCTCAGTATGCCTTTGCACAAGAAGGTGGACCAGCATTTCTTGCTGTGCATGCTTCCACCACTAGGCTGGTTCTGAGACACCACTGCCTGTACATATTCCACACCTTAGAACCCCAAAAGGGTTCACACCACACATGCCAGGGTCAAGCCGGGAACTGGCAGGGTTCTGAACAGGCCAAGGGCTGGGTGCAGGAAGGGTAGGAACAGAGTCTTGATTGTGGCAGAGCCAGAAAGGGCCAGGCCAGCTCTGCTCCCGGAAGGCCCTGCAGAAATCCAGGCTGCCTGGGACACAAGCACCCTTCCCTGGACTCCTTAAGAACCTGGTTTGCCCTGGACTCAACCCACTTTATAACAACAGCTCTGCCCCGCCCCGAGGCCTTTCAGAAGGTTTAGCCAGGGGGCCTGCAGGAGGCCAGGGGAGATGGAGATGGGGCAGAGAGACCCCAATGCCTCTGCTGTCAGGCTCAGAGCTGGCCCTGTCCGGCCGATGAAGTGTAGAGGGGCCCAGGTGACCAGAGCAAACCTGGTCTCTGGTGAGCAGCCTCCACCCAGTTGTCACCTGCCCCCTGGTGGTTGGTGACAAGTCAACTCAGGCTTCAGGCCCAGCCCAGTTCCTCTGGGTAATGCTGAGGGGTGGGAAAAGGCAATGCCATCTTGCCCCCCACCACCTCAATGTTACCACTAACAACAGCATCTCAAGATGTGCACACATCTGATACCTCTACCCACACACACGGCCAGATAGATGGACAGGTGGGCACATGTAGGTAGCCTTATGTGCCTGTGCAGGGATATCTAAGCACCCCCCACACACACACAGGCATCCAGTCTGGCTGTGAGGCGTGCACACCAGGTCACGCACACAGGCTCCCACACAGCACCCACCCCGATGCCCACTCACTTCAGTGCTCTGCACCTTATTTTGAAAACATGTTCGTGGGCTTTGTGTCCGCACAGACTTTAGCGGGTCGGGTTTCCTGCTTGTCCATCCTGCAGGGGCTGTAGCCAGAATTACTGCCTTTTCTACATATGCAATGGACTCTTGTTTACTTAACCTTTTAAAATGACTCGCTCTCTTACGTAAATGCATCTTAAAGGAGAACTTTATATCCTCACTCTAAATGTAAAATGCATTTACCTAATACATTTAAAAATAACACATTAGAACGGTGTGTTCTAGCCAGCATGCCCTTCGACTTTTATCACTTTTTTTTTTAAATCACTAATCACCTTTGGAAAGTGTGTCACGATTCCCTTGATACCTTGTGTGGTGGCAGAGCAGATGTCCCATGTCATAGGGTTTGGGTCAACTGGGAAGCAGGAGCTTTAGAGGAAGTGTGACTTTGCCTAGGTTCCATACTGAGCTCCAAATGGACTCTCCTGTGCCAATTAGAGTCCTTCCTGGAGGACAAATCCTCCCTGGGGAAGGGGCCTCCAGGTACAGGCCTCATTCCCACACCCTGCCTCCCTCTCAGACCAGACAGTTGTCATCTGAACAGACCTCAGGCCTTCCTGCTGAATCTCTTGCTGCTGTCTGCATCACAGTGAGTTGCCACCTCACCCACCACGACAGTGACACCTCTCTGACCCCACTCTTGGCCAGCCCTCTTGCTTCTTTATCTGATTTCTTCCACTTTATGATGCTGAGTGGGGTTGAAACAACCTCTGATGAACAGACCCAAGGGAAGCCATCTTAGGCCACTCAGCCATCTTGACATTCTCAAGTAGCCACAGAGAGTAAAGATTAACACAGAGCAGTAACTACAAGCCCGAGGGCATGCCTGATTCCAGTAAAGACATCTGAGGTTAGTCTTGCCCTGAGGTCAAGGCGGCCTGGCTCTCCATACAAGCTTCATCTGGTGTTTGGTCTCACCCTTATCTGGAGCTCGCTCTGCCCAAGTTCTCCTTTTGTAACTCGTGCTTGCTTGCTCTTACAAGATAATTGGGGTGGAGGGATGGCTGAAGAGTGAGGGGAGGTCATTGTAAAGGAATGTGGGTTTTCCTTTAAAAACTCACTGTGAAAATAGGACGGGACTGCTCTCCTTCATGCTGTGAAGAGGATAGACGCCCGCTGGCTTAATAAAGAGTCTCCCTTTTAATTTTTATTTGGGTGGCCTTCTGTTCATTTCTGGTCTGGGACTTGCTACAGGGTTTGCCACAGGCTTACAACGGGCTCTTCTTCCTTGGAACACCTTGTATGATGGCTTGAATGTGAAGTGTTCCCCATAGACGCCTGTGTTTGAATCTTAATCATCAGTGAGTGACACTGTTTGGGAAAGTTATGGAGCCCTTGACAAGTGAAGCCTTGCAGGGGAAAGCTGGTCGCTGGGGGCTGGCCTTGGTGTTCTATAGTCCTTACACTCTACTTCCTTCCCACTGATAGAGGCTGGGAGGCTGGTTGCCTGTTCCTGCCATGCTTTCTATAGCAGACAGCATCAGGTCACTGAGATGAACTTCCAAACCCGCCACAGTTATGGGAGGAAGGAAATGTATTTGAAGCTTCTAGATCCAGGGGAAGTTCCATAGTGGCAGAAGAAGTTGGCCCGCTTGCACAGGATCAGGTAGAGAGAGAAACCAACACCATCATCCGCATAAGCAAGCACACTTCAGCACTCCAGACAGAACTCTGCATATCTTCAGACTGGAATTCCAGATCCACCCCCACATATGCTGACACGCCGACCCGACCCCTCCAGAACAGGCCTTAGCACAGAGGAAGTTCTTTTGGGAAGTAAATAAATAACTGCAGGAGTCATGCAAGCCTGGTATCATCAAGGAACTAGTCAAAAACCTAAGAGTCCTACCTGGGAAGACAAGTCAACAAAGAAATGGTCTGGTTGCACGCTTTTCCCTGTCCCTTCCTCCATTATCTGCCCTGCTTGCCCCTTCCTGTAACTGTCCAGCTCAGATGCTTCTGAGCATAGTAGCCTCAAACCTGCAGAATGGGGCTGGCCACCCTTTGCTGCTCACGTGCTCTCCAATTGAGTATAGCTGCTGCTGAGGTCGTATCTTCTCTCTCTTTATTTCCAGGTTGCTCTAGTTGGTTCAGCCCCCAACTCTGATCCAACACCTGGAATCCCTCCACAGTGACACCTCCTGCAGCCAGGTGGCTACAGATCTAAATTACAAATTACACTGGGGGCCACCCATTCAAACTACCACACTTTCCTTGTCATGATAGAAACTCCTCCTCAAAACGATGAACTGACATAAATCCATTTCTTCCAAAAGCTGCTTCTGGTCAGGTGTTTTTCCAGCAATAACACAGTAACTGCTGGACTGAAGAGCTAATTTAGCAGTTAAGGGGCTTGCCAGCAAAGCCAATAGACCCAGGTTTGATTCCCCAGGACCCACGTAAAGCCAGATGCACATGATGGCACATGCGTCTGGAATTCGTTTGCAGTGGCTACAGGCCCTGGCATGCCCGTTCTCTTTCTGTCTCTCTTTCTCTCTCTCTCTTAAATAATAATTTTTTTAAAGTAACTGCTATACCTTGTCTAATTATACAAGACATGTTCTGAAAGGTATGTCACTAAGCAATTCTGGTATTGTGGGAACATAAGACTGTTCTTAAAGATAGCAGTAATTGGTGGGTCACCACTGTTGTCACATATGTTGTCCTGCACTGTGACCACACTTACTCTCCTCTCTTTTTCTTCATAAACTCTGTCTGGCTCCATGGAGCAACATTGGGCTCAGGTTCCCTCCCCTCTTATTCCAATGGCTTTCACATCATCACTTGGCTAAGACTCCCGTTCCTCATTTTGTCCTCTAGCGTCCCACACATGCCTGTTTCTGTCCCCTGCGGGGCCTCACCTCTTCTCAGCTTCTTTGGCTCAGCCTCAGCCACCTGCCACTATGAGGGACAAGCGCTGTGCCCAGCTTCTTCCCGCTCTGCACTTGCTGTTAAGTCCAGACACTCACCTTTCCCCCAAACCACTGCCATCGATAGTGTGCCCTGCTTCCTAATTCTCTCCTCCTCCCATGCTTGCCTTCCTGGCACTTGTCACTTTGTGCACACTTGTTCCTTGTGTAGTCGCTGTTGGGCCACTAGGATGTAAACTCCACGAGGGCAAGGAATTCCTGGCAGCAGGTGCGTCCTGACTGCTGGGTGCGGATGACACCTAGGGCGCCTTGCTGAGTGCGGGCTGGGACCCAGACTCCTGCGTCCCTACATGCGCCAGCACCTGTGTGCTCAGGTGCGCACGCTCGGGTGGGTTTAATGGGCACCAGAGTCCAGATGTTACAGTTTTGAATCTTTTTTTTTTTTTTTTTTTTTTGGTTTTTCATGGTAGGGTCTCACTCTAGCCCAGGCTGACCTGGAATTCACTATGGAGCCTCAGGGTGGCCTCGAACTCCAGGCGATCCTCCTACCTCTGCCTCCCAGTGCTGGAATTAAAGGCGTGCGCCACCACGCCTGGCTAAAAACGCTTTTTTAAAAAGTAAATATATATTTTATTTATTTATTTGCGGCAGAGAGGCAGATAGAGAGAGAGAATGGGTGCGCCTGGGCCTCCAGCCACTGCAGAGGAGCTCCAGACGCAAGCGCCCCCTTGTGCATCTGGCTTATGTGGGTCCTGGAGAGTTGAAGGGGGATCGTTTGGCTTTGCATGCAAACACCTTAACTGCTAAGCCATCTCTCCAGCCCTAAAAAAAACTTTTTTGTGTTTCTGGGGTTTCTTTTCTCCACCTTCAGTCTCATCTTGGAAGTGTGGCATTATAGATATTATAGACAGGCATTACCGTGACCAGCCTCACATGGGTCCTAGGGCTCTGGCCTCAGGTATGTCACCACTGCACAGCAAGCACTTTTATCCCCTGAGCCATCTCCCCAGCCCATGGTTCGGATTTTAAGTGCTACCCAAAGGTTCATGTTGCAGGCTTGGTCTGGAGTGCAGCAGTTTGGAGATGGGACCTTTGGGAAGTGATTGGGCCGTGAGACCTCTGACCTCATCAGTGAATCCATCTATTTAGAGATTTGGACTTTAATGGGCTATTGGGAAACTCTGGAAGGTGGACCCTGTTTGGAAGAAGAAGGTCACTGAGGGGTGAGCCCTTTGAAGGTTATATTTAGTCCCCGCCCTCCTTGAAATAAGCAGCCTTCCTCAATACATGCTCCCCACCATGCTGTTCTGCTTCAGCACAAGCCTGGAAACAATGGAGCCAAATGACTGTGGGTTAATCCCTCTGAAGGTGGGAGCCAGAAAACCTTTTCTCCTGATAAGCTGAGTTTCTCAGGTATTTTGTCACAGTGATGAAAGGCTGACAATGGTACAGTTGTGGCATGTCAATGAAAGGCCCAAGAATTCAGAAGCCCAGAAATACTATCACGCTCCAAAGGGAGCTTAAGCGGGCCCCTGCATACCTCAAACTCCAGGCTTTACTCTCTGTTGAAAGCAAGTAAAGAATCCCTCTTCTCATTATATCAGAGCCCGCTCCTAATATAAAACTAGGTAAAAAGGGCATAAGATAGCCCTCAAGGATGGGAAATGAGTAATGAAGTGAACCACTTATTTGGTTTCTGTAAATAGCCTGCACCATAACATAAGCCTTAATAGCCCACACTGTAAGCCTTAGTAGCTCGCACCATAAGCTGTAGCAGCCTGCCTCAAACCATCAAGGTCATAGGAGGCTGATACCATACTCTGCTACCCCCACCTAAGGACCTGCACAAATGCTGACCTTCAAGGTCATAGGAGACTGGTACCACACTCTGCTACTCCCACCCAAGACCTGCGCAAATGCTGACCACCAAGGTCATAAGAGACTGATTGGTCCACGAGGGGCTTGAACAAATTAAACTAATTGGCTTAGAAACTATGGAGTGGCACAAACTGACTGGCTCACACCCCGTGGGCTCCTGATATTAAAAAAATGATTGGTCTAAAGCACAGGCTTTGTTAGAAACCCTATAAAAACTGTCCCGTTCCTGCATTCGGGGCTCTGCAGTCCTCTACTCCTGTGCAGTGTACGACTGTGGGCCCCAGCGCGCTTGGAATAAAGTCCTCTTGCAGTTTGCATCAAGACCGCTTCTTGTGAGTGATTTGGGGTGTTGCCATATCCGGGCAGAGCATGGGGTCCTCATTTTGGGGGTCTTACATCATCAAGTTGGAGAGCTGCCCAACATGACACCCCAGGACCCCTCATCATTTAAATTATTTATTTGCAAGGATGAGGGGGGAGAGAATGGGAGCAGCAGGGCCTCTAGCCATTGTAAACAAACTCCAGATGCATGAGCCACTCTGCATCTGGCTTTACGTAGGTACTAGGAATCAAACCCAGGTTGTTAGGCTTTGCAAACAAGCTCCTTAACCACTGAGCAATCTCTCCACCCTCCTTTCATCATTTAATCCCATTGATTCAGGGTTTGGGGATTTAGGAAGGATCCCCCAAATTTATAAACCCCAAGTTTGGGTTCTGTCCTGCCATTAACAAAGAATTGATAAAGACATACTTAAGAAGGATAAATTATGAATTATTAAGCTTATTTAGGAAGAAATCACAAATTGTGGGGTTTGTTTAAGGGAGAAATCACAAATTGTGGGGTTTACTTAAGGGAGGTTGGGATCTAGGAAGGCAAGCTAGAGCAGAGTCATAAATGTGGGAGGTAGGAAACGCATTCTCATGTGGGAACACTGCAAAGTTTATAAGGTTCATTTAAGAGAAATTGAGTTTTTCTTTTTCCTTTTTTTTTTGGAGATCAGATTTTGCTCTAGCCCAAGCTGACCTGGAATTAACTATGTAGTCTCAGGGTGGACTTGAACTCATGGCAATCCTCCTACCCCTGCCTCCCAAGTGCTGGGATCAAAGGCATGTGCCACCATGCCCGGCGAAATTGAGGTTTTTGGGGAAAAAAAAATTGGAGTAGAGCCACAAGCATGTAGTTAACCTGAGGCTTTCAAGGAAAGACGGAGGTAGAGCCTCAAGCACATGGAAGATAGAACTTAGGTGTGTCTGTAGAGACTCAGAAGGAACACATGGCATCTGCCATGTGCTTTCCCATGGAGGGAAGTTAAGAGGGCAAACGGTGAGGCTCAAGGAAGAATCACAGGGAACATATCAAAGCAGAGACAAAGAAATTTAGAGGAGAAATCAGTAACGAAGAGAATCACACTTATGGTTACCCCGGGTTTAAAGAAATCACACAGGTAGCAGGCCTGGAGTTAGTGAGAGCACCCCCTGGTAGATCTAGATGTAAGGGAAATACTCACGTGGACCAGAGGAAAAGCATGCACGTAATCAAAGTGGGAAGTTACCTCACACCATAAAATAGAGGCCAGCAGAAAAGTTCTCCCAGACCAAGAAATGGTGTCATGCTCTCGCCTGGGTGAGGGGGATGCTAGACTCACATGTATCCAAGCAGAGATGAAAGAGAATCCAGAGATAGCTCCGCAAAGAGGAAAAAGGGCAAGACTGGAAGATGCAAGGGAAGACGGATTGGTTTGTAGACTTGGAGGGCGGACCCCACGCCAGCCCACCTGGACCATCTAGGTAGTGCTACGTTGTGGGCAGCAGGGGGCGCTGTAGCTCCGTCTTGATAGACATGAGTTCCATTTCTGTTAAGAGTTCTGCTCTTATGCCAGGGCAAGGGAGTGTATGGGGTGATCTCCTGGTTCTCTTGGGGCCTCAATCTCTAAGTGAAATGACCTAAAAGAAGCTACCTTTCTCCTAGCCTCCTTCACCATCACTTCCACCCCAGAGAAATCTTTTTCAGCTGAGTTTTGCCTCTTCCTCCTGCTCCCAGCCCTCTCCCTGGAACAAACCTCTGGCCTCCAGTGGCGCTACCCCACATGCCTTTGTTCTCAGTCATACAGCCAACAGAAAAGGTTCCTGACTTCGAACAAGTGGCACTGCCAGACTCGATACCCGTAGAGCTTGAACCAGTCTGTGTTTTGCCAAGCCGGGTAGAGCCAGCATGTCACGGGCTCATGTGGTCACGGCCGGGAAAGTCCCGGCTCACTGGGCCCTCAGGAGGGAGGCTTCCCAGGCTGAGGGGGAACCATCTCCTTGACTTGCAAATAGCCGTAGGTAGCTGGGAGTGGTGGCGCATGCCTTCAATGCCAGCACTCCAGAGGCAGAGATGGGAAGATCACTGTGAGTTTGAGGCCACCCTGAGACTACATAGTTAATTCCAGGTGTGGTGGTTTGATTCAGGTGTCCCCCATAAACTTAGGTGTTGTGAATGCTAGGTTCCCAGCTGATGGAGATTTGGGAATTAATGCCTCCTGGAGGGAGTGTATTGTTGGGGGCGGGTTTATGGCTATTTTAACCAGTTTCCCCCATGCCGGTGTTTGGCACACCCTCCTGTTGCTGTGGTCCACCTTATGTTTGCCAGGGGGTGATGTCCACCCTCTGCTCATGCCATCATTTTCCCCTGCCATCGTGGAGCTTCCCCTCGAGCCTGTAAGCCAAAATAAATCTTTTTCCCAGAAGCTGCTCTTGTTTGGGTGATTTCTATCAGCAATGCGAACCGGACTGCAACACCAGGTCAGCCTGGACCAGAGTGAGACCCTACCTCGAAAAACAAAAACAACAACAACAACAGCAGCAAATAGCTGTAGGTTCAAGAGCTCTACCACAACAGACACAGCCAGAGATCTAGATTGAAGCAAGCACACGCCACTGTTTGTCACCATGACACCCACACACGTCTCCTTAGACCACATTTAATCTCCAGATATAGACCAAGAGTCATCCTCCTATCTAACATGACAACTGTCCCTTGGGCAATGGAGACACACTGACCCTCTGCCCAGAAGTCCACGGACATGACCACTCTTTCCTCCTCATACCCTGTGGCTTAGAGGCTGCGATATAAAGTTAATGACTGTGAATTAACATCTTATGTTAGATGGTAAAGAGAGAGGAAAACAAAAATATTAAATAGATAGATTTCTCATATACAGGTTTTCCCCAGGTAGTCACAACAATGCGTATGAACATGACTTTGCTCATGTGAAGCTGGTCACATGGACACACTTGGTATTCCTCATCTTCCTCCACTGCCTGTTCAACATTCCTTTGCCCTTAGTGAACACTTTGGCTAGTGTGGGTTCTCTCCCTGTTAGACAGCCCCAAACCTTCCATCCTGAATGAGGCTGTTATGGTTTTCTGGAGTGTACAAGAGATACCCTAAGGCATCTCCTATATCCTACACGTCTGCTTCCTTGTTTTCATCACACAGCAGAAGCTCGATTTCCTCTCCCTAATTAGGGCCTATCACTCTGGCCAACAGAGTAGCTTCCTTCTTGGCCTGTCGCTACTGAAAGCATTTAGAGCCCAAAGCAGCCAGGTGTGGCATGGCGCCTGGTTCAATGGGTGGAAGCATTCCTCCCAGTTGTGGGTTTTAGTACAGCTCCAATGTGAGTCTGTTTCTAATGCTGTAACTGAACCTTGTAGCCTGGGTAGTTTGTGTAGCGTAGAGGTGCGCAGCTTGAAGCTCAGCAGGCTGGGGAGTTACAAGGCCAAGGTGCCCGTGTCTGATCAGGATGGTCTCCCTACTGCATCACAAAGTACTAGGGGATTCACACGGCTGCTCTGCCCTGCCCTGCTTGTAGACAGGACCCAAGGCTGTAAGGTGAGTTTGAGTTTCTCTGGCAACAGTGGGATGAGCTTGTTTTCCTGTTCATTAGACTTGGGCAACTGGGGGTTGTGAGGGGGGGAGAAGTTAGTCCTGTTCATCAAGTACGATGACGTGTTTGTACCAGTCTGCCTCTTGCCCTTGTTGCTCCTGTCATTGCCTAGTGGGTTCAGAAACACAGTGACCACAGTGGCGGGATGGAGGTTTTATCTGAGCCCAGCAGCGTGGATTTCCGCTCACTAAGCCAACCGGGCCGCAGCCACTGCAGAGTGCCCACTCTACCGGTCAGAGGTGGATACGAAGCCCCTGAGAGAACCCCATACCCCAGGGTGATTGGCAGGTGGCCGGTTTATTGCATTGAATTGCTTCCACTGAAGAAGCCCCTCTGGCTGCGGATCTGTCTTCCCTGCACAGCATTTCAAGTCAGATGGCCGCCTGTCTTCATGGTGTCCGTGAAATTCTGATCCTTACAAAGGGACTTGCTTCACAGCAATGAGTCACGGAACTTCCTGGCTCTTCACGTTCACTTGACCTAGAACTTTTCTGCTATATGGAGCAACTACAAATTTAGTAGTCTGCTGTTTCGTTCTCTCCTAGGGACATGGCAGTGACCAAGGAGCCGCTGCCATGGATCTTTGCAAGTTGGATTAGGTCTTTGCTACCTCTTGGACCCTGCCTCTGGGACCCAATCATCCCACTGTATTGAGGCACACTATTTTGTGGCAGCAGGTCCCACTGTAACCTTTGACCTGCAAAGCAGCTCTTCAGTGATGCTCGAGCTGCCTCACTGATGCTGTGAGAGTCCTCTGGGTAACCAGGATACTTGGTAAGTCCCTTCTAAATCTGCAGTCTGCCCAGGTCTTTGGGGCCCTTCCTCTACAGTATATAAAGGCAGCTATGGCATTTCCGAGTCATTTGATGTAGGCCACCTTTTGATCCACTTTTCAGCCAATCAACCAACCAACCACAACCCCTCACACCAAAGCACCAAATCCCAGACCTCTGCTGTATCCATAAATCCAGCCAGATCCAACTTTATCTTCCTTCCACCATAATCCATCACCATTAATACCCAGGAGACACTCTGCAAGGGAAATTTGAAGCGCCTTGTAATTCATCCACTTCTAAGGTGAGACTTCGGGCTTGCTATCGAGACTGTTTTCAGAGTGTGCAAGGAAGCTTTCAGGCTACTAATGCAAAACTTGAGCTGGGGAATGGGAAGCTCTGAGCTCAGAGGTCTCAACAGCAAAACTGAGGTTTCTCTGAGGAAGAAATATTTGGGCCTGGGGACTTGTAGCATCAGGTCCTGCCCTATCATTTCACCCTGGCCTTGCTGGCCTCCATACCAGGAAAGCCCATTCTTTCTAATCACAGAAAATATAAAAATTGTAGGGCTGGAGAGATGGCTTAGCGGTTAAGCGCTTGCCTGTGAAGCCTAAGGACCCCAGTTCGAGGCTCGGTTCCCCAGGTCCCACGTTAGCCAGATACACAAGGGGGTGCATGCGTCTGGAGTTCGTTTGCAGAGGCTGGAAGCCCTGGCGCGCCCATTCTCTCTCTCTCCCTCTATCTGTCTTTCTCTCTGTGTCTGTTGCTCTCAAATAAATAAATAAAAAATTAAAAAAAAAAACTTTTCCTTCTCTCAGCTGTTAAAAAAAAAGAAAATATAAAAATTGTAACTCTCTTACCCACAGTTTCAGTTGCCCAAGGCAACCTTGTTCTGAAACTATTCAATAGAAAGTTCCAGAAATTACTCCTAAGTGTTTCAATTCTACGCCAGTGTGAGTGGCATGGTGAAATCTCACACTGGCTGGCTGGGCTGACAGCCATCCTTCTGACTGGCGAATCTACCTGTACTACCTGCCCGCTAGCCACTGAGTGGTCATCTAGGCTACCAGATGGGTTGGTACTTCCAGATGCCTGAAACACATCCTTTGTGGAGAAGTAGAAGTGACGCAAATCAGAGCAAGGTAGCTTTCTTTTCTAGGTAGTTAACACAGGCCCAAAAGAACAAAAGGCAACTCCAACCTGAACTTAAACAGGAACTCAAGGCGCCCATCAGGGACAGCTCCCGGGTTCTTCCTCATAGGAAGTTTTCACAGGCTTTGTATTTCTCCTCATTGGTGGGCTCTTTCCGAGTCTGCAACACCCTCCCAGGCTCACCAACCAATGTCCTCCATATACATTTAGACTTAACCAATGAAACTCAACTTGACACATAATTTAAATCTCCAGTGTTAAAAGAAGGCCCTATCCCTTAGTCATCATGTGTACTACCTGTGCGGGATCTCCTCCACTCTGGAGTGTTGTGCTGTACTTTCTTAAAATAAACCTTTTAAAACTTGCCTTTCTGTGCGTCTGCACTTGCCAATTCTTTTTTTTTTTTAATTTTTATTAACATTTTCCATGATTATAAAATACATCCCATGGTAATTCCCTCCCTCCCTACCCCCACACTTTCCCATTTGAAATTCCATTCTCCATCATATTACCTCCCCATTACAATCATTGTAATTACATATATACAATATCAACCTATTAAGTACCCTCCTCCCTTCCTTTCTCTTCCCTTTATGTCTCCTTTTTACCTTACTGGCCTCTGCCACTGAGTATTTTCATTCTCACGCAGAAGCCCAATCATCTGTAGCTAGGATCCACATATGAGAGAGAACATGTGTGCACTTGCCAATTCTTGATGTGCTCTAAAACAAACCAGCTGGAGAGCCACTGCCACGGGGGATTAGGGTGACCATAAGTGGTGGACATTATAAGCTATGCCCATTTCAAAACAGGTGAGAAAAGCACTGTGTGTCTTTTTGCTGTTTTCTGTGATAGAACTGTGCCTGATAGATTGTGTGTGTGTGCGTGTGTGTGTCAAGAATATTCTAGAGGAATGGAAGCTTAAGGCCAAGTTTTCTGAATCAGTTTGGGGGCATCTGAAATTGGTTCTCTAATCTGAAGGACATAACAGCCATGGTGACTATTTCTAGGAAGAGGACGCTGCTGCTCTATTGCACAATGTGGGGACAGAAACTTGCAAGGTTTCACCGTGAGTACATAGACCTAAGTGAACCCATATAAAAGGCAAGATTCCGAGAAGCCCTGCATTTCATGCCTTGGATGACTTTTCTGAAATGGGCCAGCACTACTGATGTTGGGGCTGTGGAATTCAAGGTTTAACTTATAACCTGACACTGCAAAGTCTTGCCCAGAACCTACGCATTACAAACAGTTGCCCGAGGCCCCGTGTGAGATGGTCATAGTCTCACCTCTGCAAGCAACAAGCCTTTCTACCCAAGTTGTTGTGAATTGTTAATAACTGCTTTCTTGGGGCTGGAGAGATGGCTTAGTGGTTAAGGTGTTTGCCTGCAAAGCCCAAGGACCTCAGTTCAGTTCTCCAGGACCCACGTAAGCCAGATGCACAGTGGGGGGGGGTGCATGCATCTGGAGTTCATTTGCAATAGTTGGAGGCCCTGGTGTGTCCATTCTCTCTCTCCTTCTCTCTCAAATAAAAATAAAGTTTAAGGGCTGGAGGGATGGCTTAGTGGTTAAGGTGCTTGCCTACAAAGCCAAAGGACCCATGTTCAACTCCCCAGGACCCATGAAAGCCAGATGCACAAGGGGGTACATGCATCTGGAGTTCTTTGCAGTGACTGGAGGCTCTAGCATGCCCATTCTCTCTCTCTACCTGCCTGTTTCTGTATCTCTCTCTCTCAAATACATAAAAATCAAATATTTAAAAAATATAAAAAATAAAATTTAAAGTAACTGCTTTCTTAAGCCAATACCCGGATCCAATGCTGGCAAGAGCGGCAAGTCCCACAGCTGGGCCCTGCTCCAGCTATGATCCTTCTCTCCTTCCAGCATGTTCCTCACTTCACACCCACTCCCTTGCCCATAAGACTCTAAATCTCCTGCCTCAAGCCTTTCTTTCCTTCAAGTAAATGTCACCTTTCAGAGTTTCCAGTATTGCCACTGCCTTCAGATGGCCTCTGCTCCCTCAGGATGCTGTCATTTGAAAATGTTTTGCCACAAAACGCTTTACATAATTACCTCAGTTTGCATTTGAAAACACGGAAATTCATGAACGTTTGTATCTACTTAGCATCTTAGTATGCATTGTCCAGGGAGTGTCATGTGATGTATACTTATTCCTGAAGCAAGGATTAATTGAAATGATCACCGTCATGATACCAAAGGCCTATTTACTTACCAAAAAGAACACGGACCAACCTTTAGCATTCAACCTAATAACATCATTAATGTGCAAATGGAGAAATTTGCTTTTTAAATTACTGACAAAATCAGTATTTAACAGATTACTATCACACAAGGAAGCTCAGTTCAAAGGCATGCCATTTGTGTGGGTGAAACTACTGTGGACTTGCCAAGTACAATAACTTGATGCCACTGGATTTGAATTTGGGGGGCAGGGGAAGTTAACATTGGTGAATTCCTACATAAGCCATTTACACAAGAAATGGAGGTATACACAGGAAAAATTTCATCCTCCATGGGTATAAAGTGCCCTTTATAAAAAGTGTTCAAGGGCTGGAGAGACGGCTAAGTGGTTAAGGTGTCTGCCTGCAAAGCCTAACGACTCAGGTTCAAATCCCCAGTACCCACATAAAGCCAGATGCAAAGTGGGTGCATTCATCTGGAGTTTGCAGCAGCTAGAAGCTCTGGCATGCCCATTCTTTCTCTCTCGCTCTGCTTGCAAATAAGTAAGAAAGTAAATAAAATATTTAGGAAAAAACCATTCAGGGTACTTAAATTAGCAGCTGAACTGTTGACCCTCTACCAGGATAACAGGAGTCTTTGCCACAGTCATTCATAGCAAAACTTTATTGAACAGAAAACCTAGCAAAGGCTTTGCCTCTGCCAAGTTGCCCTCAGTTGAAAGCACTGCATTTTAAAAAGCAAGTATACGTAAGTCTCTCCTAGAAAATTCCTGCTAACATGTCTAGCAATTCATTGATTATATAAAGTAGTACACTTAGTGTAATTTAAACATTCCAACAGGAATCAAATCGTACCAGCAGAAACATTTCTGCATCTATGACTTCTATATACAACACACATGCACGCGCACACACTCACACACACACACACACCTGGGGAGGGTCCTCAGGCATAAACATGCGACACCTAAGCCTCCTACTTGCAGTGCCTATGAGACTACATACAGTATATATTAAAGCTCTTCAGAATAAAGACATGAGAAGCCCTGGTCAGTTTTGGTTCATCAATTTGTATCAAGGCTTCATGTCTTTGTGCTTTTGCTGGTCACAAAAGCATATATTCATCCTGGTGGGTTTTAGATGATGTTGAGTCACTCTAGGTGAGGAAAACCAGCTGGAGCCAGATGATGCAGTCCATGCCAGTCAAAGCCTCCAGCAACAGAGCACAAGTGTGTCATCAGTTTGCTATAGCTGGAGGGCCTTCCGGAAGAAGAGAGGCAAAGAAAGTCTTGAAGACTAGCCATGCTGTGCTCATGAATGAGGGGCTGGTCTGCTCGGCGTCCGGCACTTCGCGGTCTGGGGGAAGGCGGTTGGGGTCTTCAGTATCAGGATCGGCGTCTTCCTGCAGGCCACGAAACACAAGGAGCAGACAAATGAGTATCCTCAGGAGAGGGCAGGGTAAACTCCTGGCTCTGGCCCAACAGCCAGGCAGGCAGCCAGGCCGGCAGACTGGCCCCTGGGAAATGATGTCCTTGGCTGCATGAGGCTCTTCTTGGGTCGCCACAGAACAACTACTGCTGGTGACCTTTCATAGATTGAAATTCCTGGTAGCCAGTGTCAGAGCAAAGAAGTAATCTGATCTTCAACTGGGATCAAACAGTATTTAACACTACCACATCATTAATTTAGGCAGTGCTCAACCAACAATGGAAAATGTACTTCAGAGACAAGTTTTGTTATAAAACTATACCCTTAGGATCATGTATTAATTAGTGTATCTTATAAAAATTCTATTTCTGAGCCAGGCGTGGTGGCGCACGCCTTTAATCCCAGCACTCAGGAGGCAGAGGTAGGAGGATCGCCATGAGTCAAGGCCACCCTGAGATGACAGAGTTAATTACAGGTTAGCTGGACCAGAGTGAGACCCTACCTCGAAAAACAAAAACAAAAAACAAACAAACAAAAAAATCTATTTCTGGAGCTGGGAAAATATCTCAGCAGTTAAAAGCACTTCCTTGAAAAGTCTGTACCAAGTTCGATCCTCCCCAGTACCCACAGCAAGCAGGACACAAAGTGGCATGTGCTTCCAAGTTCCCAACATGCCTAAGACAATGGGAAGCAGAACCAGGAGAATCCGAAGCTCACAGGCCAGCTGGCTTTTGATGACAGTGGCAAGAGACCTTGTGTCAAAGAAGGTAGGAGAAAAACACAGACACCTCAAGGCTGTCCTCTGACCTTCACACATGTAGTGTAGTGGCACACAACACCCACACACATGCAAATAAATAATTCTATGTCTGTATGATATTTTCCAGGAATTTCACTCTGTGATGTGGCCTAATCTTTAATGAGAATAACTGTTAGGTCTGGCATGGTGGTGCACGCCTTTAATCCCAGCCCTCGGGAGGCAGAGGTAGGAGGATCACTGAGAGGGCTGCCCCTGAGACTACATAGTGAATTCCAGGTCATCCTGAACTACAGTGAGGCCCTACCTTGAAACCTTGAAAAAAGAAAAAAAAAGAATAACTGTTCATTAGCCGTTTCCATACCTTGAACATACTGTTATATACTACTGAATCTAAAAGAAACTTTATTTACATATGCAAAAATTCCCATTCACACATGCCAAATACTATTTGCATGGAATATTTTTATTTTATTTTATCTATTTGAGAGAGTGAGAGAAAGAAGGGGGGGGGGACAGCGGGGGATAGTGGAGGGCAGGTGCAGATAGAGAACGGACATGCCAGGGCCTCCAGCTATTGCAAATGAACTCCCGATGCATGTGCTAACCTGTGCATCTGGCTTATGTGGGTTCTGGGGAGCTGAATCTAGGTCCTTTGGCTTTGAAGGCGAGTGCCTTAACCACTAAGCTAACTCTCTAGCCCATGCATGGAATATTTAAAGTCTTAAAGCCAGTTCTGCTCTGGGGCTGGGGCCATGGTTCAGCAAGTAGAATGCTTGCTGCTCAAGCCCAAGGACCTGAGCTTTATCCCAGCACCTATACAGAAAAGAGGGCAACACAGAGAATGTAAGAGCCACAGGGTGCGTGGGCATACTTTAGGGCTGTATCCTCCTGACATGAACTGGCTGGTGCATTCATGACCCCACAGTGGGTATGAATGCCCCCACAAGACCAGCACAGTCTAAGCCCATCAACATCTTGACATGGAGGATGGAGGAGGGGCAGAGGGAATGAGACAACAAAACAGGGGCAGAACTACCTTCAAAGAGGAGAGTCCTTGGGCTGCAGAGGTGGCTCAGCAGTTAAGGTACTTGCCTACAATGTCTGACAACTCAAGTTCAATTCCCCATTACCCACATAAAACCAGATGCACAAAGTAGTGCATGCATCTGGAGTTCATCTGCAGTGCCTAGAGGCCCTGGAGTACCCATATTCATTCTTTCTCTCTTTTTCCCTCTCTCTTAATCTCTTTCCCTGTGTAAATAAATAAATAAGATATTAAAAAAAAAAAAGAAGAGGGAAGGCTGAGCATGTGGTGCACACCTTTAATCCCAGCACTTGGGAGGCAGAGGTAGGAGGATCGCCGTGAGTTCAAGGCCACCCTGAGACTCCATAAGTGAATTCCAGGTCAGCCTGGGCTAGCGTGAGACCCTACCTTGGAAAAAAAAAAAAAGGAGGAGGAAGAAGAGGAAAAGGAGGGGGAGGAGAGGGAGGTGGTGGTTCTCAGGGGATGGAGGCAGAAGAAAAAGGACAAAAAATAAAGGATGAAGGGATGGGAACATGATCAAATTATTGTAAGTTCAAATATTAATTTTTTTTGCTGGTTTTTTTGTTTTGTTTTGTTTTCAAGGTAGGGTCTCGATCTAGCCCAGGCTGACCTGGAATATACTATGCAGTCATCTCAGGGTGGCCTCAAACTCACAGCAATCCTCCTACCTCTGCCTCCCAAGTGCTAGGATTAAAGATGTGTGCCTCCACGCCTGGCTTTTTTTTTTTTTTAACTTCTTAATTAAAAAAAAAAAAAATGAGGGCTGGAGAGATGGCTTAGCAGTTAAGCACTTGCCTGTGAAGCCTAAAGACCCTGGTTCGAGGCTTGATTCCCCAAGACCCACATTAGCCAGATGCACAAGGGGGCGCACGTGTCTGGAGTTTGTTTGCAGTGGCTAGAGGCCCTGGAGTGCCCATTCTCTCTCTCTTTCTCTCTCTACCTCTGTTGCTTTCAAATAAATAAATAAAATAAATAATAAAAAAGAATTTAGAGGACTAGAAAGATGGCTTAGCAGTTCCCATGTAAGCCAGATGCAAAGTGGCCCATGTATCTGGAGTTTGAAGTGGCTGGAGGCCGTGGTGCGCTCATTCTCTCTATATATCTTGCCTCGTTCTCTCTCTCTCACTAATAGATAAATTAAATATTTTTTTTGAAGTTACAAAGCTTTTTTTTTAAATTTCTTTTTATTTTTTATTTTAAAATTTTTATTAACATTTTCCATGATTATAAAAAAAAATCCCATGGTAATTCCCTCCCTCCCCACCCCCACACTTTCCCCTTTGAAATTCCATTCTCCATCATATTACCTCCCCATTACAATCATTGCGCTTACATATATACAATATCAACCTATTAAGTATCCTCCTCCCTTCCTTTCTCTTCCCTTTATGTCTCCTTTTAAACTTACTTGCCTCTGCTACCAAGTATTTTCCTTCTCACGCAGAAGCCCAATCATCTGTAGCTAGGATCCAAATTAAATATTTTTAAAGAAGAATTTCAGAAATAAAATTTTAAAAAGGAGGACACCCAAGGATCTACTCTGGCCTCTGCATACAAATATATACATACATATACTATACATAACACACATACACACACAGCTACTGCTCTAAGAATGAAACACTTATCCTGATAAAGTGGCAAACCACAAGGCTGGAAAACTGAAGCTTATGGACAGAGTGCCTGGCTGGGCAGTCTCCATACCTGTAGGTTATTGTTGGGGTCCTGATTCGCAGCTTCCTGAGTAGGACCATCATCCGGGAAGTTCTGAACTGGTCTCTGTCTAAACGGAAACCACCCAACGTGATGCCTTTAAAGGAAGCACAAACAGGTATCTCAGTCAGGTCATGGTGGCATCTACTCAAGAATCAAAGGCTGCACTTCTTTAGTCTCCTGGATTCTTTCTCAGGCCTCAGGCCCTTGAAGACAGGAGTTGTGTTTTACTCTTTAGTAACAAAGCCGCAACAAACATGTAGTATGTACTTAGTAGATGCTTATTAGTATGAACTTAAACATTGTACTTGGAAACCTCAACAGAGGGCTGGAGAGATGGCTTAGCAGTTAAGGCATTTGCCTGTGAAGCCCAAGGACCCATGTTTGACTCTCCAGATCCCATGTAAGCCAGACACACTAAGGTGAGGCAAGTGCAGGGTTGCATACACCCACTAGGTGGTGCAAGCATCTGGAGTTTGAAGTGGCTGAGGCCCTGGTGCACCAATTCTCTCCTCTCTCTCTCTTGTGGGGGAGCGGGGACCGCAACAGAGCCAGCATGCATGGTGACACAGACCTGTAATCCCAGAGATCTGGGAGGCTGCAGCAGGAGGATCACAAATTCAAGGCCTGCTTGAGCTACAGAGTAAGTTTTCAATGTCAGCCGGGTTAATTTTAGCAAGGCCCTGTCTCAAAATGAAAAAATTAAAATAAAAAATGGACTGGGGATATAGCTTAGTAGAGGAGGGTCTGCCCAGCATGCTAGCATTAGGATCAATGCCCAGCACTACAAGAAAAAAAAAAATTAGCAAACCAAACTCAACAGAGGTGAAAAATACACTCATACGTAAGCCATAATCATGTACATAACGTAGTGAACTAACTTTAGTCACTCAAATATATGATTCTGGGGCCTTTAGAAAGAACTGATTAAAGACTTTATTTGGAAAAATCTAGTTAAATCCAAATCTCAAAAACAACAAAATATTAAGAATGATTGTAGACATATAAATGTTTGTAACATTACTCTAAATGTTTTTCTTTTTCCTTTTTAAAATGGAGCTGGGCATGGTGGTGTTCACCTTTAATCCCAGAAGGAAGAGGTAAAGGAATTACTCTGAGTTCAAGGTTAGCCTGTGCTAGTATGAGACCCTACCTTGAAAAAAAAAAATAACCAAAATAGGGCTGAGGAGATGGTTCAGTATTTAAGAATACTTGCTGTGTAAGCATGAGGACCTGAATTCAATCTTTAGTACCAACATTAAAAAGTCAGGCATGGGGCTGGAGAGATGGCTTAGTGGCAGGACCCAGGTTCGATTCCCCAGGACTCACATAAGCCAGATGTATAAGGTGGTGCATGTGTCTGGAGTTCGTTTGCAGTGGCTGAAGGCCCTGGCGCATCTATTCTCTCTTTCTCTCTGCACTTCTCCCTCCTCAGAGAAGTTAAAGCTAGTCTAACCAAAAAACAACCTCCAGGTTCAGTGAGAGATTGCCTCAGAGAAACAATGCACCTACTGCTCTAGAACACTGAAACCTCATATCAGGTGGTACATGTCACTGGCCTCTCAAGGCTGCCAACAGCCACTGCCTGACTGATGTCCTGGAAGGCAGAGAGAGCCTGATGAAGACAACCATGTACTTAGAAATGTATTTCTCAGTACGACTGTGTTACTGTGGCCCGTGTGCCTGGAAGGTAACTTGTCTAGAGGAAAAGATGAGACACTTCTTCCTGCATTGACATATATAATGTGTTCTAAGCTAAGAATTCCTTGTACTGGGAGTACCAGAATGAGGACTGGGAAGATGGCTCAGCAGGTAAAGCATCAACCTGAGTTCAGATCCCCAGCACTAATGTAAAAGCTGGGATGGAGGAGTGAACTTGTAATCCTAGTGCTGGGAAGGCAGAGGGACCCTGAGGAGTAATGGTTAGCTAGGCTAGCCAATCCGGTGAGGTACAGGTTCACTGACACACCTGACTCAAAAGATAGGGTACAGCCGGGCGTGGTGGCGCACGCCTTTCATCCTAGCACATGGGAGGCAGAGGTAGGGGGATTGATGTGAGTTCGAGGCCACCCTGAGACTACATAGTGGATCCAGGTCAGCCTGGGCTAGAGGGAAACCCTACCTCAAAAAAAAAAAAAATAAATAAATAAATAAAATAAATAAGGCAGAGAATGACTGAGGAAGACACTCAATATTGACCTCTGGTCTACACATCCATTCATGTACAGGTGCCCCCCCACACACACGTCCACTTACATATGAACATGCATCTGCACAAACACAGCTCCCAGAATGACTCAACTTGAATATACCTCCATCAATGACAGATTGTTTGGAGAAAAAAACAAATCTGTACTCAGGACACAGTTACAGGGTGATCTTCATAAAGGAGCAGAGAGGAGCCATTACTTACAGGTACATAACCACAGTGGCGCCCATGACCATGAGGAATCTGCTCAGAGAGGAGTAGAAGTAGAGGACGCTGAGAAAAACGGAAAATGTAGCTGCTGAATAGGTCCAGTCCAACCAGTCTCGGTTTATCTCATCATCTTCTTCCACAAGAGGGCCACCTTGTGCATTCATTCGCAAGTTCTGATTGGCTCCAGGATTAACAACCACTTGGGGAGCTGCATTCTGATTGGCTGGCTGGTTTTCTGCTGGAAACTGGTTGTGAATAGGGGCTGGAGCAGGTGCAGGGACCACAGGTATCTCTTGTGGACTTGGTGCTGGGACAAAGGCTCCTGAGGCAGCTGTGGCAGCCAGACTAAAATAACAAGCATAACCGCAGACACTGTTCAGTCAACACACTTTGAAAACCATGGCTCTCGTTCACAACCTTATTTACATAGGGGTCATTCACTGCTAATAATTATGGCCGGATATATAAACACCTAATTTTTCTTCAATTGAGTGGAGAACTAAAGACCTAAAATTTCATATCTATAGATGTCTTCTCTAAACAAAAGCCATATTGGAAAATTCATTTGGAATTAAATACCAAGGCTGTGATAAGATTAAGGTGCATTAACAAATTAAAATTTTCACAAAACTTTAAAGATTTAAACCTAAAAAGAGGTAACATCTTCTAAACAACGGTTTTGAAGAAGACCTTCATTAGCTGAGCACCCCTGCATCAATGCACCAGTCAGTGTCATGAACACTAATACACCACAGAACCAGCAAGAGCCAGGCTCTGTGAGGAGGAAACCATGCCCTCCCTCCCTCCTGAACTTCATAGCATGATAGGATTTCCCTTCATCCCCGACAGCCCAGGCTACAGAAAGACTCACTATTGCATGTAGTACTGCCTCGCGTAGATCTGCTGGAACCAGGAGAGCTGCAGCCACCCGTAGGTTGTATAACCAGAGAAGCCAGGTGCCAGGCCTTGGAAAGCCTGCTGGACAGCTTCAGTCCTACATACAGATTTGGAGAAAACAAGGTTTTGAGTCAGTCAGAGAGGAAGAGCTGAAGACTGAATTATAATCAAGAATTGAAGCCGAGGAAACAAAAGCCCTTGCCCTGCCCAGGCTCTCATCATGGTGTCAACAGGACTGCTACGCGTGCCTTGCGTGCAGAGGTGCAATGGGCTGAACCCTTACAGGGTGAGTAGATGCCTGCCTGCCTGTTCTCAGGAAGCCTCAGTGGAGGACTATATCCATTGACCACATCTGAGGGTGAGCTCACAAGCCACATCTGCCCCCAAGTCTGAACCCCCTCCTTCCTCACGTCAGATCACAATCTGTGGCAGTTCTGGGTGCATGTAATGTCACACGTGTCCTTACCAACCATCAGGTGTCCCACATAGGTTAACTGGGTCTCCAATAACCTTGTGGGGTATAATCTACCCACCTTTGATAGAGGAGAGATTCCAAGTACCGCTCAATAAAAACCATGGGGCTTGCTGGAGGAGCGGGGCTGCAGTCTGAGAAATGGTCTGTGGCAGTTCTGGGTGCATGTAATGTCACACGTGTCCTTACCAACCATCAGGTGTCCCACATAGGTTAACTGGGTCTCCAATAACCTTGTGGGGTATAATCTACCCACCTTTGATAGAGGAGAGATTCCAAGTACCGCTCAATAAAAACCATGGGGCTTGCTGGAGGAGCGGGGCTGCAGTCTGAGAAATGGTCTGTGTGATACCAGACTTCCTTCCCTTACTGGGGGTACATCGGGGTGTGGGGGCACAGAGAGTTCTGAACTTCTTATATGGTTGGGGCAGGGTAGAAAGGGAAAACAAGAGTACAAGTGGAGGAGCAGAAGCCGCTCACACCAGAATCTAGTTACAATTCTTGCTGGTTGGAGTAAGAAACTGTCAATACAGTGGATAAAATGAAAAATGCCTTTATGAATAAATGCTCGTTTTCCTAAAGACATTTTAAGTCAGAAAGTTCATAACAAGCAATGCTTACTTAGGGTCAGATGTTTGGAACCCTGAGTTTTACCAATGCTAGCACTCCTCTGTCATCCCCAAATCTAACAATGCACCTCACAATACCTACCTTACAATTTGACTTACACGTGGAGACTCTTCAAGAAAATTAAGTACAGAAGTAAAAGAAACCGTAAATTTTTAACACAATTTTTAAACTTTGCTTAATCTTTAAACCTTGTTGTAAATTATTTCCTTCGCACAATGTAACTTAGAAAGCCACAGGATCTTCTACATGGCCATTGTGAAGATTTACTGTGAGGACACCTATGGGTGTATGTCTCTGCCTCTCCAAATGCCTTCACTTAGATCTGAAGCATGTGCTACTTAAAAATATTTTTTTATTTTTATTTATTTATTTAGAGAGAGACTGGGCATGCCAGGGCCTCTAGCCACTGCAAGCAAACTCCGGATGCATGTGCCACCTTGTGTATCTGGCTTACATAGGTTCTGGGAAATTGAACCTGGGTCCTTAGGTTTCGCAGGCAAGGGCCTCAACCACTAAGCCATCTCTCCAGCCCTAAAATATTCTTATAGTTAGCATATGAAGTATTAAGTTTCACTGTGGCATTTTCAAATGTAATTTATTTTATTTTTCTTATTATTAATTTTTTAAACTTTTAATTTTGGATTACAGTCTTGAGGGAAAGCTTGATGATGTTATTTTTAAAATTTAATACTTTTATTTATTTATTTATTTTTCACACCAGCAGGTGTTGCAAGCAAGTGCCTTGAACTGCTGAACCATCTCCCCAGCCCAGATCACTTATCTCTACTTAATAAACTCAAGAATAATAATCTTATCTCTACTCAATAAACTTCATGTAGTCAGAGATGTGGCTTTACCAGAGTAGAGATGCCAAAGTAGGGAATGCCTCAGGCTACCTGTGGCAGTGCTGGAACCTTAACATAATATACTCCTTTTGGCAGGGCTTTAGAGCAAAGTCATGACAAAAAAATTGAGGAAAATTACAGGTTATGTGATGATCATCCCTACAGGTTATCACTATACGGACTCAATGTTCACTAAATCAACAATGAAATCAACAAGTTGATAGTGACGGTCATGTAATTAGCAAAAATCTTCAACACTCAGGCTGTACAACAATAAAAAGGAAGAAGCGTAGCTAGGTGAGGTTGCGCACGCCCTTAGTCCCAGCACTTGGGAGGCAGAGGCAGGAGGATTGCTATGAGTTTGAGGGCAGCTTGGGCCTAGAGAATGAGTTTCAGGTCAGGCTGGGCTAGAGTAAGACCTTGGTGGTGCACACCTTTAATCCCAGCACTTGGGAAGGCAGAGGTAGGAGGATTGCAATGAGTTTGAGGCCACCTGAGACTACATAGTGAATTCATGTCAGCCTGGACTAGAGTGAGATGCTACCTCAAAAAACCAAAGAAAAAAAAGGGGGTGTGGAGGAAGCAGTTTTAGGTTTTCCTATTCAATAATGTTCCAATTATCCAATGTAAATGGGCATAGTCTTTTTTTTTTTAATTTTAATTTTATTTTATTTGAGAGGGACAGACACAGAGAGAAGGACAGATAGAGGGAGACAGAGATAGAATGGGCGTGCCAGGGCTTCCAGCCTCTGTAAACTAACTCCAGATGCGTGCGCCCCTTGTGCATCTGGCTAACGTAGGACCTGGGGAACCAAGCCTCGAACCGGGGTCCTTAGGCTTCACAGGCAAGCGCTTAACCGCTAAGCCATCCCTCCAGCCCTGGGCATAGTCTTTTAACAAAATTCCATACCCAGAGGCATTGGCTAAATAGTATTCCAATACAAGTAAGCCTTATTGGGATACTGGTTTTGGGCATCTGAAACGTTACAAGTGCATAGAAATGAGATGACAAAACTACTTTTAAAATTTTTGTTAGTTCTCATGATGATGACATTACTGTACAAAATAACTAAAATGTTCCACAGTTGTATACTGAAGTATGGAGGGATGAAATGATGAAACAGGAATTATTTTTCAATACTTCAAAAAGAAGGCAAAACTTCCAACGACTGGCTTGAAGGGATTCATGTATAGTTCCTCCCATTTTTGCATATATGACATATGCTCATCAGGAAAAAAGTACCCTGCCCCTTCCTCAAACATTTGACTTTATCAAAAATCAAATATAGGGCTGGAGAGATGGCTTAGGGGTTAAGATACTTGCCTGTGAAGCCTAAGGACCTAGGTTCTACTCCCTCAGACCCACTTAAGACAGATGCACATGGTGGAATAGGCATCTACAGTTGGTCTGCAGTGGCTAGAGGCTCTGGTATGCCTATTCTCTCTCTCTCATAAATAAATAAAAAAAATATATATATTTTAAGAAATCAAACATAGCCAGGTGTGGTGTTGATCCACATATTTAATCCCAGCACTCAGAAGGCAGAGGTATGAGGATCACAGTGAGTTCAAGGCCAGCCTGGGACTACAGAGTGAGTTGTTAGCCCAGGCCAGAGTGAGCCTCTAGCTCAAACACACAACAACAACAAAAATCAAATATAAATTTTACTAGGTGTTCCAGCATACACTGGTAACTCAAGCCAGCTTGAGCTACACAGTTGAGTGGAGTGAGACCCTGCCTCAAAGAAAAGGACTCTCACTTTGTATTTGGCACATCACTTTTCTCAAAAGCACTTTCCTGGGGCTAGAGGAATGGCTTAGCGGTTAAGGCGCTTGCCTGCAAAGCCAAAAGACCCAGGTTCAATTCCCCAGGACCCACGTAAGCCGGATGCACAAAGGGGCGCATGCATTTGGAGTTCATTTGCAGTGGCTGGAGGTCCTGGTACACCCATTCTCTCTTCCCCCCCCTGTCAAATAAATATAAATAAATAATTTTTTTTTTTTAAAAAAAAAGCACTTTTATGACTACACTTTCCAAGAGCTGTGACCACTAAACATTAGCTCATGGATAATGTCTGGCTTTCACTCTAGCGAACAGCCCTCAGTGCACTGGGGAAACAGCCTTTTCTAGTGTCTTCCCACAGTCCTGGCCCAGGGCTCTCAGTCTGCTCGCCTATTGTCACCTTTGTTGGGATAAACCCAGGAGATTGACTTTTCTTCTGTCATGAGAATAACCAAGTGGGCAGCCCATGAGGAAGCACACACCTGCAGGGGGGCTAATGGCCTCTATTTTCTTTTTTTTTAATTTCATTATTTTAATTTTTTAATATTTTACTTATTTGTATGAGAAAGAGAGAGAGAGAGAGGCATGCCAGGACCTCTAGTCATTGCAAATGAACTCCAGATACATGCACCACTTTGTGCATTTGGCGTCAAATGGGTACTGGGGAGTTGAATCCAAGTCCTAAGGCTTTGCTGGCAAGCGCCTTAACCACTGAACCATCTCTCCAACCCACCTTTATTTTCAATTTGTGCATCTCCTATTTTTTTATATATTTCCAAAGAAAAACTAAATGCACAAGAGTTTTTTAAAGTGAACCTATCATGTACACTTTAAAGTGCTCTGACTATACATATGTAAATATATCTTATTCTGAAATTGATGTGAATGAGCCACATGCATGTTCCTCATTAACACTCACCTTGAGATATTCTCCCATCCAGAGGGAGAAAGGTTCCAAAGAACTTCTCTTTGCCTTAAACCATCACTTGAGGAATCCCCAAGGTACTGTCCCTGATTAGGGCCATCAGGCTGCTCTGTGGATTCAGCACTCTAAGGTAAGTAATAGGAACATCAGAACAAAGGACCTGATGCAACTGTCTGCAATCAAGCTAAAAAATTATTTTGATGCAAGTAGCACTTATTCCCACAAACACCCTTGAACTTGACAAAATTAACTAGGTACAATGCTATACAAAACAAATGCTCCTTTTAGTTTTTTATTTATTTTTGTAGCCCAGGCTGGCCTCGAATTTGATACATAGCCAAGGATGACCTGGAATTTCTAATCCTCCTGCCTCTACCTTGCTAGTATGGGGATGACAAGAGTGCCTACCACCTCGTTTTATGTGGTGCTGGGGACTGAACCCATGGCTAGGTGAACACTCTAACCAACTGAGCTACATCCCTGGCCCATATAAAACAAGTTCTGAGGTCTGTTCAACACACACAGTTTCATATATATATACACACACACATATATATACATATATATACACATATACATATATAAAGTGTGTGTATATATGTGTGTGTGTGTGTGTGTGTGTATACATATTTTTCCTAGAGTTCATGCCTAGCTTGCAGAAGCCCTGGGTTCAAGCCCTAGAACAAACACTCTCGACATGAGGATCTCAGTCTATGTACATACATATATACACACACATCGACATGCTGAGAAACAGAGACAATACACATTTTAAATAACTATGCAGAAGCTTCATAAGATCCTCCAATATGGCCATCACTAGTGAGAAAGTTTCCTGATTATGCTAAAATTTGTGGCGTTAAACTTAATTCATTCTAGAAGTTAAATTTAACCGATACAATTTACAAATGTAACCAGCCAACAATGTAAAGGAAAGGGGATTTCCCACATTATATTCAGATGTTGTAGGAAATAAAGTTGTAGTACAAATTTAGAGCATGTCACATTTGATTAATATTGTACACTGAAAAATACTGCAAAATGAAAAATAAGGGCTGGAGGGATGGCTTAGTGGTTAAGGCGTTTGCCTGCAAAACCAAAGGACCCAGGTTTGATTTCCCAGATGCACAAGGGGTACATGCATCTGGAGTTGGTTTGCAGTGGCTGGAGGCCCTGGAGTGCCCATTATCTCTCTCTCCCTTTCTCTTTCTGTCAAATAAATATATAAATAGATAAAAATAAAATAAATACTTTTGACTAAGAAACATAAGTTTCTAAAAGTCACTTACTAAAGACTGTAGCCTTTTCTTACTCAAATAATCACCATAGACATTTCAAAAGGAAATACATCCAAATTGTATATGTTATATATAATATATATGTGTATATGTGTATGTATTAATGGTTCCTGAGAAGAACTGTGCTCTGTACTCATTATAGTAAGCTCTCTTCAAGCACTGTGCTGGTGCCATCTTTGGGTACATGGTAACCACAGGTCAAATCATATCCAGCAGGCAGTGTCAGAAATGACTCCACTTTTCCACTCAGGACACAAACCACAGTCTGCTGCCACGGCACCAAACCCTCACTGTACTGAGAACACAGTCTAATTCCTAGATGGCTAGCTTGGGGAAAACACTATAAAATCTCTCCTCTGAGGTCACTCAACTCCTTTTCCTCCTCCCTGAGAGGAACTGAAGTACAGGATTGTTATTTATGTTCATGAAAAAGCAGACATATGACATACCCTTGTGCTGGTTTCTGGCATTTTGGGAGGACTCTTCACATTGCACACCAGATGCAAAACATGTCGTTTTTCCTGCTGAGAGTAAAAAAACCAGGGACCTCAGGACCTGAATTCAACCTGGTAAATGCTTTAAAACATCCCAAAGTTAATGTGTAAACTGACACAAAATACCTTTGGAAGCAAGTCCTGGAGACACTGGTGATCCAACAGCAGCTTCCCAGAATAAATTAACCTCTGGTCCTCTGGGCGCTGATTGTGGACAGAAAGAAAAACACAGGTCAGCATTTATCCACCACAAATTCTAAAAGTTTCTAAAAGAAACTTTCACATAAATAACTTGAATGTATGTTCCCCCCAGCACCGCAGAAAGACACTACTTGAAAGGCCTCGGATATAAATCTTTTATTTACAAAGTACTTGACTTTAAGCTGATCTGTAACATGCAAATATACAAATTTAGGATGGCAGGTGACCCCAGTCCATAAGAACTATGACAGCATGCCTGACTTCTTACTCCAAGGGTTCTCTGCTACTGAAAACACAAGTTGTATTGAGGGTTCCACTAGCAGCTAACTTCAAAGACCAGTCTGGTCTTAGAAAACTCAGAGGGCTGTCCAGGTCACCCAAACCACGTAAGGTCACTTGCTCCCGAGGGGTCAACATTCCAACTCCTTCTCCACACGTGACTTTAATGTTATTAAGATTCCACACCTCACTTTTCAAATCTTTGTTTTTTTGGTTTTTCAAGATTGGGTTTCACTCTAGCCCAGGCTGACCTGGAATTCACTCTGTATTCTCAGGGTGGCCTCGAACTCATAGTGATCCTCCTCTGCTTCCCCAGTGCTGTGATTAAAGGCATGTGCTACCATGACCAGCTTTCAAATCTATTTTTAACTCCTTAGAAGCCAAACTGTAAAAGAGCTGTACTTAAAAACAGCAGCCTCGGGCTGGAGAGATGGCTTAGCGGTTAAGCGCTTGCCTGTGAAGCCTAAGGACCCCGGTTCGAGGCTCAGTTCCCCAGGTCCCACGTTAGCCAGATGCACAAGGGGGCACACGCGTCTGGAGTTCATTTGCAGAGGCTGAAAGCCCTGGCGCGCCCATTATCTCTCTCTCCCTCTGTCTTTCTCTCTGTCTGTCGCTCTCAAATAAATAAATTAAAAAAAAAACAAAAACAGTAGCCTCAAGTAACATAGTATACCAAAATCAATACCTTCCCTCCCACCCCGTAGGGTTTCACTTTAGCCCAGGCTGACCCTGGGCTATGTAGTCTTACTATGTAGTCTCCGGCTGGCTTCGAACTTACAGTGATCCTCCCATCTCTGCCTCCCTAGTGCTGGGATTAAAAGTGTGTATATACAACCACACCCGGAACTTCAAAATCATCACCTTGAATATCACTAAGCTGCCTACTTGCTCATGCAAGAAATTGTGGACAAAACAACCAATATGCAAACTCTAGAATAAAAGCTTCCTTCCAAATAGCCTGAAATTATTATAAGGCAGGGTGTTTATAACAAGAAGCCAACTTGACTCTTGCCTGTAATCCCCACATCAGGAGGCAGGAGGATTGTCATGAGTTTGAAGCCAGCCTTGGGGGGCTATTAAGTGAAACCCTGCCACAAAATACGCCCCCCCACACACACACACAAGCAATATTTATCTAACCAGGTGTGGTGGCACATGTCTATAATGCTCTTGGGAGGTAGAGGCATGGAAAATCAGAAGTCCAAGGTTGGCCTCAGCTATATAGCAAGTTAAAGGCTAGCCTGGGCTATGAGACTCTATCTCAATGGAAAATAACTAGTCAAACAAAAACTCTGCATCTGGGAAGAGAGGGCATTACCATGGGATATTGTTTACAATCATAGAAGTTGTCAATAAAAAAATAAATTAAGGGGCTGGAGAGATGGCTTAGCGGTTAAGTGCTTGCCTGTGAAGCCCAAGGACCCAGGTTCGAGGCTCAATTCCCCAGGACCCACGTTAGCCAGATGCACAAGGGAACGCACATGTCTGGAGTTCGTTTGCAGTGGCTGGAGGCCCTGGTGCGCCCATCCTCTCTCTCACTCTCTCTCTGTCGCTCTCAAATAAATTAAAAATTTTTTTTAAAAAATAAATCAAAAAACAACTCTACATCTACTTATCCTACATCAGGACTTTTTATGTTGACCTAAAACAAAAATATATTGTATGCTGTGTTCACCATTGTTCTCATAACTTTACAGATAAATGCTATAACACCAATTTGTCAAAAAATCTTATAAATGGAACTCAACCCCCAGAAAAAAATATTTAAAAACCAGTTGCCTGTGGATTTGAATGGTTCCCCTGTAACTCCCCCCCCCCTTTTTTTTTTTTTTTTTTTTTGCTTTTTCGCAGTAGGGTTTTCCTCTAGCCTAAGCAGACCTGGAATTCACTCTGTCGTCTCAGGGTGGCCTGAACTCATGGCGATCCTCCTACCTCTGCCTCCTGAGAGCTGGGGTTAAAGGCATGGACCATCACCCAGGCTGGTTTTCCCCCTTTACAGGCCCAAATTGACACTGCCCTCACCCTGAAGGCTGAATGGGGGTGGTGGTGGAGATTAAGCAGGTATTACAAAGGGGTATTTCTCACATTATACCATGTCCTACTACAGAAAACAAATGTTAAGCATGCTGTACCTGATTTAACTATGTAGCCCAAACTGGCCTCAAACATGTGATCCCCCTGCCTAGCTTCCCAAGTCCTGGGATTACAGGCTCATAACACTGTACCCATTCCCTATCATTTTTAAGCACAGATGTGTATACCTGAAATATCTTGTGTTTAAAACCTCAGGTCTTCACATTCAGTATACAGGCAAGGTTCCTTGCCAAGGAAAACACTTGTCAAAACATGGCCTCTTACAAATGATGCAACTAGATACAAGGCCAGCATGGCCTATTTGTGTGCCTGACAACCACCTCCCAGCAACAAGGCCACCTCATTCTTGGAAGGGCCCACAGTGAAACTGCAGAGGGCCTATATGAGCAGCTAGACTGGACGCTTACACCAAAACAAAGTCCTTAACAGTCCGGGCATGGTTGTGCATGCCTTTAATCCCAGCACTTGAGAGGCAGAGGAAGGAGGATCACCATGAGTTCGAGAGGTCACCCTGAGACTGCATAGTGACTTCCAGGTCAGCCTGGGCTAGAGTGAAACACTAACTTGAAAACCGCCCAAAAGAAAGAAAGATAGAGAAAGAGTAAGATAAAAATAAAAAAGGAAGAAAAAAAAAAGAAACTCCTTAATAACTCAGAGTTTAAGTTCCATATTGGAATGAGCTGAGCTGCCACCCACACACTGCTATCAGTTGAAGCTCTTCGGATGCAAGTGCCGCAAGTCCCCATCTGCTGACACCCGATGCCCTCTCCCGTTTAATCGAGAATTACACTCGTGGGCGCTTACATAACATCAGAGTAAAGAGTAAATACAGGAAGGGCCAGCAGCACAGCCAGTCACGTGGCGGGGAGGGGGAGGGCGGGACCCAGGGCGCTGTTGACAGATGTGTCCACCAAAACAAAGCAGGAAAAGTCTCCTAACTGGCCAACCAAAGTCGTAAAACCAGACTCAGGACGACTCCTGCGCACTTCCCTTCGCCATCACCCTTGGCAGGGAAGTTCCCGGGGCCCCTCCTTGGGTCCCCGCGGCCGGGAGGAGCAGCGGGCGGAAGGTGGCCGGAGGGGAAGAGCCACGTCTCGCTCCTGGGCGTGGGACCTTGATTGCCCAGGCGCTCACGCCACACCTCCAGCCCCTGGCCCCTCCTGTCCCCGCTGCATCCAGAACTCTTTTGCAGCATTTATTTTGTTTCTACCCACTAGACGCAAGCCTCATTAGGAACACACCTAGTCTGGTTGTTTGGGGGTGGGGTGGGGCTGAGACTTGGAGGGGGAATGACTAACCCAAGGTCAAACTGCTGCTTCCCAGGTTTGGCTGAGGCTGGAAGCCACCAAGCAGGACGCGGGAGGGGTCTGGGTTTGAGAGGCAAGAATATGACAGTCTTGGGGGGTTTGTGGAAAGTGGAGAGACAAGGGTTTGGTCAGCAACCCGTCGGGGAAGCGGGGAGGGAGGTGGCGATCCGGAACAAGGAGGTGACAGGCACTGGGCAGGCAGAGGGAAGCGCTGGCCAAGCACGACCGGAGGGCGACCCCAGCTCTGCGGTGAGTGACAGGCTGGCGAAGGGAGCAGGTCCCGGAAGGGGGTGGGGGGGGGCGGGCGTGGCATCCCCAAGGGGCCCCTCTCACCGGGCGCTCGGGGTAGACGCGGCTCAGGTGGTCCTTGAGATAGCCCACGGTCCAGCTGCGGTCTCCGCTCAGCTCCAAGTCGCGGTGGCGCTGGTTGGGGCTTTTCACCAGGAGCGTGACCAGCTCGGGCTCCGGCGTGGGCTCCATGTCAGCGGCGCTGGGCATCCGGCTGCGCTCCGAGAAGCCGGGCCGGCGGCGTCGCAGCCGTCCGAAGCTCCTCGCCAACAGTTCGCGTCTAGGGGACGCGCGCCCCCGCCTCGGGAACCCTTTATAGGCGCCCCAAGCCCGGGCTCTGCAGACTGGCCTCTCTGTGGCTGCCACCCATTGGCTGAAGCGGAGGTCACTGCCTAACGTGGACCAATGAGAGGCCGGGTCGGGGCGGCGGAGGGGCGGGCCGAGTCCGAGGGTGCGGGCTGATGCAACCAGCCGCCTTTGCGTCATCCCGAGTCGCGGCTGCGGTCCGGGAGCCGGGGTTCGGTGGCCATGTCTGCGCGCGCTTTGGGGCGCGGGGTCCGACCCTGAGGGGGCCGGGGTCCTTAGTGTCCCGTGCTTGCGGTGCCTGGCGCGAGGAGCAGTCTGGCAGACTCTCAGCACTTTCTGCAAATTGTTTCCTCACAAAGCAGCACCCCCACCCTTTTGGTGCCAGGGCCCATATCCCCTATCCCATCCCTGGGTGCTCCCCTCCAGTTTCCCCACCCGGACTCGCCTCGGCTCAGAGCCGCCAGGCTGACGGGTAGATGCGCATTAGAAGGTCAAGGAAGAAGCAGCCGGGTGCCGCCCTGGGCTGAAGATGAAGAATCCAGGCACCTGCTGTCAATTGGCCCGTGGGTCTCCAGCCTTGACAGGTGGATCGATGACAGGACATTGCGCTTATGATTGTCAAGCCGGCCACATTGCAATGCCGGCAGTTTACATTGGACAGGAGCATCCTGAATGGGCTAGAAACCCTTGCTTGCCTTTAAATTGGCGCTGAGACAAGGAGGCCAGCAGTCTCAGGTTCTTGAATCCCAACCACAAAGACCTCTCTGTTGTAGGCATTCCCTCAGTTCCTTTCAGCTTGGAAAACAAAAGTGTCCTTGCCCTGACTTCATCTTTGTCCTAATCCTATCGGGACACCTGTTTTTCCAGCTCTGTCAGGAGCTTGTCGAGGACAGGAGGTTAGCAGGACTCTGTGTGCATGTTACAGAAATTACTCCTCAGTGCAAGAGGTCGGGTATCCGAGGTCAGGGTGTAGGCTATGGTACCTCCTTGGGGGAGAATCTGTTCATGTTACTCTTTCAGCTTCTAAGCCTGCCCTGTGTCCTTAACATTCTTTGATTTGCAGGCATGTCCCTTCAGTTTCGACCTGCCTATGTGCACATGCGTGCATGCGGGAGTGTGTACACTTCACATCACCTTTCCTCTGTGCACAGATACCCGTGTCCAAATTTTCCTCTTTTATAAGGATGACAGTCGTATTGTAGTAGGGCCCATCCTAATGACTTCACCTTAACATGATCATCTACAAAGACCTGCTTCTTTTATTTATTTGCACATGTGCATGGATGTGCCAGGGCCTTTTGCCACTACAAACAAACACCAGATGCTTGTGACACCTTTATGGGTCCAGCTTAGGTGGATGTCTTGGGATTTGAACAGCAGGCCACTAGGCTTTGCAAGCAAACACCTTTAACCACTGAGCCAACTTCCCAACCCCTAAAGGCTTTGTTTCAAAAGTTCAGCCTCTTTCGGGCTGATGCTCTATATTCTACAACAGCTGAGTGTTGGCTGGCAATCCACTGACAATGTAATACATGACTCTGGGTGGCTTCTTTCTCGGCTACCTTTATAGTAAGAAGTTGAATGGGGGGTGGAACTGGTGGCATATGCCTTTAATTCCAGCACTCAGGAGGCCAAGGTGGAAGAATCGCTGTGAGTTCAAGGCCTGGGACAACATAGTGAATTCCAGGTCAGCCTGGGCTAGAGTGAGACCCTATCTTGAAAGAAAAAGTTGTTGGGGGGCTGGAGAGATGGCTTAGCGGTTAAGCGCTTGCCTGTGAAGCCTAAGGACCCCGGTTCGAGGCTCGGTTCCCCAGGTCCCACGTTATCCAGATGCACAAGGGGGCGCACGCGTCTGGAGTTAATTTGCAGAGGCTGGAAGTCCTGGCGTGCCCATTCTCTCTCCCTCTATCTGTCTTCCTCTCTGTGTCTGTTGCTCTCAAATAAATAAATAAATAAATAAAATTTTTAAAAAAGGTTGTTGGGGCCTGGAGAGATGGCTCAGTATTTAAGACATTTGCTTGCAAAGCCTAATGACCAGGGTTCAATTCCCTAGTACTGACATAAAGCCACATGCCTCAAGTGGTGTGTGCATCTGGAGTTCATTTGCAGCAGTTAGAGGCCCTGGCATGCCTATTCTCTCTTTTTTCTCTCTCTCTGCTTAGAAATAAATAAAATAGTAGGGGGCGCACGCGTCTGGAGTTCGTTTGCAGAGGCTGGAAGCCCTGGCGCGCCCACTCTCTCTCTCTCCCTCTATCTGTCTTTCTCTCTGTGTCTGTCACTCTCAAATAAATAAATAAAAAATTTTAAAAAAAAAGAAATAAATAAAATAGTGTCTGCATGCTCAACTTTCTGTAACTTGTTTCTGGACTGCTTTGGAGAGCACAGGAATGGGACTTGTGCAGTCCACTAGAATGGGCCCTAGGCATGGCTTGACATCCTATTTTCCCATTAAATCCCTCAGAATCCCTACATTTTCATTTTGCACTTGGCACTTCAAATTATGGAGACATTCATACTATAAATGAGAGAAAATAACTGATTATGAACTGGTAGTGTGTGTGGCTAGAAACTACCAGTGGGGCAAGACCAGATAAGACAGCAATGGCCATTGGGGAGGCAGACAGGCAGCAGATAAGGGTGCCATTGGCAATTAAGTATGCCAGCAGCATACCTTTCCCCAGCCTGCAGGGACAAGTCTCAAGGTCCCTAAGACAGCTCAGAAGTATATTTCCACTCAGTGGGAAGAGCCAGATGGAGATTAAGCTCAGTGGTAGTATGTGTGTGCCTAACAAATGAGGCTCTGAGCTCAAACCTCAGCTATGAGGAGAAATTCTGTGTTGTTGATTTTGCATCCCCATCTGGAGAAAAGTGATCCAATGTATTTCCCTCTTGAATTATCTCCCTATGCAATAGCTTCTTTTTAAAAAAAAAATATTATTTTCAAGCAGAACGAGATACAGAGAAGAGAGACCGAGAGAATGGGCACACCAGGGCCTCTAGCCACTGAAAATGAACTCCAGATGCACGTGCCACTTTGTGCATCTGGCCTTACATGGGTACTCGGGAACTGAACCTGGACCATTAGGCTTTGCAGGTAAGTGCCTTAACTGCTAAGCCATCTCTCCAGCCCCTGAAATAGCTTCTTTTAAAGAACTTTGGTGGTTCTGCTTATAGTGCATCTAGAAAAACATTAAGTTTCAGTCAGTAAGTGGGTTAAGCATAGAAAGATAAACACAACATGGCCCTGCTCTTAGTGACCCCACAAATCTAATGACAACAGAAATACAGAAATAAAGCAATCCAAAAGCCTCACATTTTTCTTCCTCCTCTTTTTAAAAGAATTAAAAAATTTTTATTTTATTTTTATTTATGTAAGTGATAGAAAGAGGCAGAGAGAGAGAGAGAGAGAGAGAGAGAGAGAGAGAATGGGCACACCAGGGCCTTCAGCCACTGTAAACGAACTCCAGACGCATGCGCCACCTTCTGTATTTGGCTTATGTGGGTCCTGGGGAATCTAACCTGAGTCCTTTAGCTTCACAAGCATTTAATGCCTTAACTGCTAAACCATCTCTCCAGTCCTAAAAACTTGTATTGACAACCTCCATTCATACCCACAATGTCTTCTTCTTCCTAGTCCTCCTCTTTTTTCTGGATACAGGATCTTGCCATTTAGCATAAACTGACATTAAACTTGCTATCCTCTAGCCTCTGCCTCCCAAGTGCTGGGGTTACAGGTGTGCAACACCACACTCAGCTCTTTATTTATTTAAGACACAGAGAGAGAGAAATAGAGAGTGAGTGAGAATGGGTACGCCAGGGCCTCTAGCCACTGCAAACAAACTCCAGACGCATGCACCACCGTGTGCATCTGGCTTATGTGGGACCTGGAGAATTGAACTGGGGCCCTTAGGTGTCACAGGCAAATGCCTTAACCGCTAAGCCATCTCTCCAGCCCTCAGCTCATTTCTGATTTCTGATTCCACCAAGATAAAAACAGGATTCAGAGAAAACTTGATTAAAAGGGATGGAATTTGAGCTGAATTCTGAGTGGAAATTGAACAAAAATATGATGGCAACAAGTAGTGATTAAGCCCCATGGGGCCAGTTAACTTTATATATAGAATTTGTATGGGTGGTTAAACTCATGAGCTCAAGCCAAACTGCCTGTTTTCAATCCAAGTTTTTGCCAGTTATTATGACCTTAGGAGGTTACTGAACCTCTCTGTACCTAACTTTCCTCAGCTGTAGGAATGATAATAATAGTATGATTTCACAACATTGTTGTGAGGTTTAAGTAGTGCAACATTACTAAAGCTCCTGAGATACATGCAGACATTTAGTAAGTGCTTAATTAGCCAATGATAATTAGAGAATAGCAGTGGGTCCAGCCCACTGATTCCCAAACCTGGTTATGCAACAAAATCATCCAAGGTCTCCTTGTTAAAATAAAGTGCTAAGATTTGAATGTTTGTCACACACAAAAGCAAACTCATGTTGAGGCTTGATTGCCACAGGGAGAATACTGAGTGGTGAGACTTTTAAGAGATGGTTAGCCAGGCAGGGTGGTACACACCTTTAATCCCAGCACTTAGAAGGCTGAGATGGGAGGATTGATGTGAGTTTGAGGCCACCCTGAGACTACATAGTGAATTCCAGGTCAGCCTAGACTAACAAAAAGCAAGGCCAGGTGTGTTGGTGCCTGTCTTTAATCCTAACACTTGGGAGGCAGAGGTAGGAGGATTCGTTGTGAATTGGAGGCCATGCTGAGACTACATAGTGAATTCCAGATCAGCCTGGGCTACAACAAGATCCTACCTCGAAAAAACAAAAAATAAAAATGAGGTGATTAGACCATGAGGCATGGATTAATGTGGTTACTATGAGATTGAGCTCACTCATGTTCATGTGCTCTCCCTCTCTCTCTCTCAATCTCACTTTCTCTCCTCTTCCATCAAGTAATGCCCTCTTGCATGTTATGATACAGAGAGGAGAAGCCCCTCATCAGATGCTGGCAACTTGATATTGGGCTTTTCAACATCGAGAACGGTGAGCCAACAAGCTGCTGTTCAATACGAGCTGCTCTGACTGTGGCATTCTCTTATAGTAGCAGCCCAAGGTGGACAGAGATGTGAAGAATCCTACAACAGCAATGATGTCAAGGGTATGGAGCAATCAGAACACTCCTGCGTGGCTGGTAAAGGTGTAAAGTGGTCCAAACCTGTGGAATTTGGTTGAACAGTTTTCTCATAAAGTTATACCCACCGTCCTTAGAACCAATCATTATACTAGTGGGCTGACCCAGGAGAAGGGAAGACACGGCTGTACTCAGATCTATGTAAGAATGTAGGGCTGGAGGGATGGCTTAGCAGTTAAAGCATTTGCCTACAAAGCCAAAGGACCTAGGTTCAATTCCCTAGGACCCACATTAGCCAGATGCACAAGGGGGTGCATGTGTCTGGAGGCCATTTGCAGTGGCTGAAGGCCCTGGCATGTATATTCCCTCTCTCTCTCTCTCTCTCTCTCTCTCTCTCTCTCTCTCTCTCTCCCCCCCCTCCTTCTTTCTCTCTAAAATAAACAAAAATAAAATGTTAAAGGTGTGCACCAGCAAACCAGGAAAAAAAAAAAAGAATGTATTGTCAGCTTAATTCTTCATAGCACCAAACAGTGGGGACAGTCTCTGTCCATCACCAGGAAGTTAGATAAATCACAATATTTCCATGCAATGTATGCTCCCTGGTAACAAAAATGAATGGACCACTAATCCATGCAGCAGCACTGTATCTAGAATGAGGTGTAGTGTCACACACCTGTAACCCCAGCACATGGGAAGCTGAGGCAGGAGGATCGTGAGTTTGAGGTCAGCCTGGGCTACACAGTGACACCCTGTCCCAAAAGTAAACAATAAAAGGGGTGGGGAGATGGCTTAGCAGTTAAGGTGCTTGCCTGCAAAGCCTATGGATCCAGGTTCGATTCTCCAGTGTCCACATCAGCCAGATGCACAAGGTGGCGCATGCATCTGGAGTTCATTGCAGTTTGCCTTGGTGTGCCCATTCATTTTCTCTCTCTGTCTCTGATAAATAAAAATAAATAAATTTTTAAAAACTGGGTCTGGAGAGATAGCTCAGTCAGTAAAGTGTTTGCCTTGCAAGCATGAGGACCTGAGTTCAATTCTCCAAACCCATGTAAAAAAGCCAGGCATGGTGGCATGTGCTCATAAACCCAGGCCTAGTACCCAGACTGCTTCCTTCCTGCTGCTGTGCAGATGTGGCCCAGGCTTCCTGCTCAGGCCTGCCATGCTTTCTCCACCATGATGAAACAACTTCTTGACCAAAATAAAGCTGTTTCTCCCATGGCTGCTTCTGGTCTGGTTTTTTTTTTTTTTTTTTTGGATATTTTTGTTTATTTGTTTTTAAAGATTTATTTTTATTTATTCATTTATTAGAGGCACGGCAGGGGGAGAGAGAGAAAATGGGTGTGCCAGAGCCTCTAGCCACTACTGTCAAACTCCAGACGCATATACCACCATGTGCATCTGGCTTACGTGGGACCTGGAGAATCAAACCTGGATCCTTAGGCTACACAGGCATGCACCTTAACTGCTAAGCCATCTCTCCAGTCCTGCTTTTTAAAATTAATTAGTTAAATTATTTGTTTGAGAGAGTGAGAGGCAGAGAGAACAGGCACATCAAGGCCTCCAGCCACTGCAAACTCCAGATGTGTACATCACCTTTGTATCTGGCTTACATGGGTGCTGGGGAATCAAACATGGGTCCTTAAGCTTCACAGCCAACTGCCTTAACCACTAAGCCATCACTCTAGCCCCTGGCCTGGTGTTTTGTCCCAGCATGAGAAGGTAACTGCTTTAGGACCTGACGTATCCAATTGAGTACAACTTCAAAGGCTAGGTTTAGGCACAACTGGCAAAGTGTGATAAGTAGAGGGTTTATTTTTAGACAATAATACAATATTAGCTGGGCGTGATGGCACATACCTTAAATCCCAACACTCAGGAGGCAGAGATAAGAGGATTTCCATGAATTCGAGGCCACCCTGAGACTACATAGTAAATTCCAGGTCAGCCCGAGCTAGAGTAAGACCCTACCTTGAAAAACAAACAAACAAAAAACAAATAATACGATATTAGTGTCAGAGATGTTAAGAATGTAAAAAACTTGGGATCCACTCAGGAAAGACTTTGGTTACCCTTGGAAATATGGACCTTGCTTTGTGGGCAGTGGGAGGTTTGTGATAGAAGGGATGTGCCCAGAATCAGTAGGGATCCAAGTCATTACAGAGGAGGGACAGACTTAGGGCTAGACAACCCTACTGATTCATCCAGGAGGAAGTGTAGATCTGCAGTAAGATCAACTTGCTTGGGGAGGATAAAAACAACAATGACAACATTGCAAAACCAAAGCAGGAGCAAGAGAAGCCTGAGAGTGAAGGGAGCTCATGCCTAGAAATAACAATGTCCTCTTGGGGTTGGAGAGATGGGTTAGAGGTTAAAGCTCTTGCCTGCAAAGCCAAAGTACCCAGGTTCAGTTCCCCGGGACCCATGTAAGCCAGATGCAGGGCTAGAGGCCCTGGCATGCCTATTATCTCTCTCTCTCTCTCTCTATTTGATTCTTCTGCTGTTTTCTCTCTCTCAAATAATAAAAACAAACAGTGCCCTCTTCTCTCTCTCTCTCTCTCTCTCTCTCATGGGCTGACGACACAGCTTTAGGGATCTTGTATAACCTCATTCATTCAATTCTTACAGCTGCTTTCGAGAGTAGAATGCTATTATCATTTCCACCCTACAGTTGGGGAAACAGTGGCATCAAGGGTTTAATTCACAGGGTCTGGAGAGATGGCTTAATAGTTGAGGCACATGCCTGCGAAGCCTAAGGACCCAGGTTCAATTCCCCAGGTCCCATATAAGCCAGATGCATGCGTCTGGAGTTCGTTTGCACGCCCATTCTCCCTCCCCCCTCAAATAAATAAACATAGATATTCTTTAAAAAAGAGTTTAATTCACTGGTTGGCAAGATGGCTCAGAGGTTAAAGTGCTTGCCTGCACCTGGATTCAATTCCTCAGTACCCACCTGGAGTTCATTTGCAGTGGCTAGAGGCACTGGCACACCCATTCACCACCCCCCTGCCTCTCTCTGTGTGTCTGTGCAAATAAATAAATAAATAAATAAAATATTTTTTTAAATAGTCTAATGCACTTGTAGAAGAACTGGTGGGTTTCTTTTTTTTTTTTTAAATTATTACTTAACTAGGTCTGCACTGGCACATATATATCTAGAGTTTTGGCAAGCCGTCATCTAGTAACCCACGGCCCTATCAAGATACAGAGCATTCCTACATCCCACGACTCCCAGTGTCCCTTCCCTGGACTCTGCTGCTCCTGTCTCGGGCATTGCTGCTCTGCTTTCAGCCACTCCAGTTGTTTATTACAAATGAAATTATTTAGTATGTGTTCTTTTGCATCCCTTAACAAAGACAGACATCCAAGCAGATCTCAGAAAGAAAGACAATGAGCTGAGGGGAAATCTGTGTTCATAAATGGGATGTGTGCAGATGAAAGGGTTGTGGAAAGTTTACAACTGTGGTAGGCCTGCTGTGAGGCGATCTCAGAGAGGGGAAGACAAAGGGACCAAGGCCTGTCTTACTTCAGTCAGGCCAGGAGGATCCCGAAGGGGCCTTCACAAAATCAGAGCTGGCAAAAGGTCACTGACTATATGCATGTTTTATTTAAAATAGTCTCATGTCACCGATTCTAGTGAACTTCTTCATTTTGTTTTCAAAACTCTTGTTTTTATTTGTTTTCTAGAAATCCCCTAAGTAATTCAAACACTAACCAGAAACTCTTCCTTTTATGGTGACTTCTGAAGTCTTAGCCTGGCCACATGCAAAAGCCATCTCCAGTGGCCCAGGAAGTGGACATCCTCTTTCCTTCTGGTGAAATTCATCTCATTGTAATTTTGCCCATTCTAAGCTAGAACAGTTTTCTTGCCTTACTAGAGCCACCCGGAGGCAAGCCTCCACCTATGACCCGTGGCCAGTGATAAGAAAGTGGTTTTGCTTGTGAAGGAGGGTCTCAATTTTTGAGGACTTGTGACCACCACTTCCATATTATTTCATGGCTATCCTACTATGCATTTTGTAAATCAAAGAAAATTAAAACCAATCCATCCTTTTTTTAAATCTCAAAGTACATGAGAGTCACCCTAAAGGTTTGTAGCCAGTCAAGACTGACATCTGGTGTCAAGCTACAATAAGCCAACAAGGTACCTGACTATTAAGAGAAAGCTCGATTTTTAAATTTCATCCTTGGGGCTAGGGTATGTAGCTTGGTGGTCAAACACTTGCCCTGAATGTGCAAGACGCCAGCACTGTTAAAAAGATTAAGCTGGATGTAGCGCTACACATCTTTAATCCCAGCACTAGGGAGTCAGAGGTGAGAGGATCACTGTGAGTTTGAGACTACATAGTGAATTACAGGTCAGCTTGGGCTACAGTGAGATCTTACCTCAGGGGTGTGTGTGGGGGGAACAAACAAAAAAAGATTAAAATAAATAAACTCTACCCTTTACAAGGTTGATTTGTATGGTCCATACAGATCAAACACAAAATTGCCATATGACCTATGAATTCCACTCCCAGGATTATATTGAAAACAGGAGTTCAAACGAAATCTTGTTTATTAATATCCATGGTAGCATTATTTATAATAGCTTCCCCCAAAGTGGAAACAAGCCAGATGTCCATCGGCTGATGGATGGGTAACATGTGATGTTTGCACCCAGGGCAGCCATCAGTGGGATGTCCTGACACACACTGTCACATGGGTGATCTTTGGAAACCATGTGCTAAGAGAAAGAGGCCAGACACAAAAGGCCACACATTGTATCTATTTATATGAAATACTCAGAATAGGAAAACCCATAGAGACAGAAAGCAGATTAGTGGTTGGCAAGGAGCGGCTTGGGGGCGATTGCTTAATGCGCGCAGAGCTTCCTCTGTGGGGTGACAAAAGCCCTTGGAGCTCGACAGCATGTCCGCCGCACATGGGCGGCCCTCAGTCCACTTGGAAGCAGTGAAAATGGCCAATTCCAGGTTGTGTCTTTTTCCACGATGAGAACAAAACCTCCCCAGGGCTGCTCTACCCTGGTGGGTGCTATTGCCCAGCCTTTCCCCCAATGGAGGAAGAAAGCCAAATAGAGTAATGTCCGCCACACGGCTAAATTCCTTCTGGATTCCTACAGCAAAGACTTGTACCATGGGCAGGTCTGCTCCGGTCCCTCAGCGTAACAGCCGGCACAACGCCAGTTTGCAATGTCCAGCTGCAGGTCTATGGCTGTCCCTGCTTGCCTAAGTTCAGCTCCAGGACACACATAGTCATGTGGACTCTGCCTCCATCACAATTGAACACAAACCCAGGTAACCGCAGAAGTCACCTCCCACATCCCACATCACAGCCTCTCTTAAAGCCCTTGGCTAAATATTCTCGTCACAACCTAGCATTTTACTTTAAAGAGAGCAGAAAAATTAATTTATTTGAAATGTCATGCATCTTTTCCTGGACACAGAGTATTTTCTGTACCCTAAAGTGGAGTTTTGATTGTGTATGAGTTTCTTTCTTCCCATCAGCCCCCCACCCTCAACAAAAGTCCCACTTGTGGCTGGGGACAGTGGGTGACACATGTTTTAGCATACATGGTGCAGTGCCCTGGGTTCAAACAAACAAACAACCAAAAAAAAAAAAAAAAATCCCACCTTCTTGAAACTGGTTTCAGACTAAACTCAGAACTTCCGCAAAGTCTTGTAAGTTGACAGAAATAGCTCTGCTCACCTGTTCTCAACTCAGTGTGTGAGGAGGACTAGCCCTCTCCTCCTGTGCCGTGCTGTTATGGTGTTGATCTTAATGATCCCTCAAAGGCCATGTACTACAAGACTTGATCATAGCCTCAGGGCATTCTGTAGAAGTGGGAGGAAGTGATATCACTGGGGTGTGATCTTTTACCAGATAGACAAGTAGTGAGACCTCAGATACTTGTCTCTCATCATCCCCCCTCATTCCCATCCACCATGAAGTAAACAGCTTTGCTCCACCACATATCCCTCACCAGGATGTTTATTTTTATTTTAGAGAGAGAGAGACAGAGACAGACAGATAGAGGAAGAGGAAAGAAAGAGAACTGGCACACCAGAGCCTCAGCCACTGCAATCCAACGCCAGACACTTGCACCACCTAGTGGGCATGTGTGACCTTGCTTGTTTCACCTTTGTGCGACTGGCTAACATGGGATCTGGAGAGTAGAACACGGGCCCTTAGGCTTTTCAGACAAGTACCTTAACCACTTAGCCATCTCTCCAGCCCTCACCACAATGTTCTATTTCCCCACACGCTTAGAAACAGTGGAATCAAGTGACCATGCATTGAAACTGTGAGTCAGAATTTATACCTTCCCACCTTGTAAGTTGATCATCTCTGATGTTTTGTCACAGCAATGGAAAGCTAGCACATTTGTGCTACTACTCCAAACCTCACCTTAACCAACTATATCTTCCTCCAAGAAAGAACTCTTGAACATCTCCCCATAGAGGAAGATTCATGGACCCTTATTCCATGTGTGTGTATGCATGCACATGTATATATGTGGTATAAATATATTATGTTTACATATGGTGCCCTGGTACTCACCTGCAGTGGTGGAAAGGGTACTTGGGTGTCCCTGGGGTGTTCTCTGGTTGCTCCATCACTTAGCCACCAGTTCTTACTTGAGCTGGAATCTCTTCTTAATCCCAGAGCTGGCTGTTTTTTTTTTTTCAAGGTAGGGTCTCACTCTAGTCAAGGCTGGAATAATTCACTATGTAGTCTCAGGGTGGCCTTGAACTCATGGCGATCCTCCTACCTCTGCCTCCCGAGTGCTGGGATTAAAGGCGTGCGCCACCACGCCCAGCTTGTTATTTCTTCTTTTATGAGCCCCTGCAAGTCTATGATTTTTTTCTCTCTGCTCCCCAGGGGACTGAGGTCAGAGGCTGGGGCTGTAGGTTTGTAGAGCCACCACCATTTGTTTATGTGATCCTGGGGATGGAGAGTCTCTCCAGCCTCCTCAGCCCTCATGCTAGCACAGGAGGCGGTCCTTACTGCTGAACCATCTTTCCAGCAGCCCTGGCAGCCTTTTCTAATCTGAAATTTTACCTATCAGCAGGTATGCACTATTGACCTCTGGGGCTCCCTCCCAAGTGCACACTCATGTAGCACCTTTGACAGCTGGCTCCCTGGCCTTCCTTCCATCCCTTGCTTGTTTTCACAAGCCCAATATCTGGATCTCACTAGCTTCCACAGTGCTCCACTGACCTTCATTATCTGCTCCCATCCCACTAGTGTGATCTGTTCTTTCTTCCTTCGTTGATTCACTCTACAGACATTTATTCAGTGCCTCCCTGTGCTGGAGAACGAGTGCGGAGGAAAAACAGAAAACGTGCATACAGGCTTTCTACCCCAGTAAGACAGCAATGGAGATTTGATGAAAACAGGGTAGAAACTTGATGGAGTTTCTACCATGTACCTTCAAGGGAAGGTGTTTTGATTGTCGGTTACTTAGTGAGTACTTTAGTTAGGATGATGTTAGGGTCTGCTGCAGTAACAAATTACCCTCTAAGCATTTGTAGCTTATAGAGCAAACATTTCTCCATTTCTCTTCTATGCATATTTTTCTGATGATCAGACAACTCTTCATGCCCCTCATCTCAACAGCAACACTGAGTGATCAGAATGGCGCCTACAGGGCCTGGGGAGATGCTCAGAGGTTAAAGGCTAGCAAAGCCTGCAGACCTGGGTTCAATTCCCCACCATCCACATATAGCCATATGCAAAGTGGCACATGCATCTGGAGCTCATTTGCAGCAGCAAGACACCTTGCCATACACACACACACACAGAGTCACATCCATGTGCAAATTAATTAAATTTAAACAAAATTAAAGACCTGCACCTGTCTGAGACTGCCACCTCAGCCAGCAGCTTCCAGCTTGTTGAAGAAGGGAAAAGAGAGCAAGCGGACCATGATCTTGCTTTTCAATACTGCAGCCCAGCAGGGGTTCTTCTCAAGGCCCACTAACCAAGCGAATTGCATGACTTCACCTAACTGTGAGGGGGCTGGGCAAAATCTGGGGTAATGTGTGACTATTCATGGAGCAGTACACATCTCTGTTCCAGGGTGGGAGTAAGTAGAGATTAGAGTGTGTTTATGTCTCAGAAAGGAGAGATTTAAAATGCAAGGAAAAGAACACAGAAGATGTAGAAAGCTGAATCCAGGAAGCAACAAATTAAAAATAATAAAATAAAATGAACAAAGAGATATGAATTGAGCTGGGCATAGTGTCACATGCCTTTAATCCCAGCACTTGGAAGGCAGAGGTAGGAGGATTGCTGTGAGTTCGAGGCCACCCTGAGACTACATAGTGAATCCCAGGTCAGCCTGGGCTAGAACAAGATCCTACCTCAAAAAGCCAAAAAGAGAGAGAGAGATGAATTGAAGGTGACCCCCCCCCACACCCAGTCCCCATAGGCTAGAGGCACCATTTTGATCACTCATTTGGAAGGTCATGATGAAACCTGTAACAGCCCAAAGTTCTATATCTCTCAAGTGCCCTTGAGTGACCTGGTGGGGTTCCTGAGCACAGGGTGAGACAAATCAATGGAAAAAATAAGTGTGACATGGTCCACAGCCACGGAGCTGGCAAAGCAAGAAGGATGGAGGGACAAGGACTTTCAGTACTCAGCCTTACCCAACCATGTCACTATGTTATTCTCTGCAGGGCCTCTAGGGTGTCTAGACCACAAACTCAACAGCATCTTTTGTGGCCTCAGCCATTTTCAACTATGGTGTGGGCCTCCTTTTTCCTGCAACAGCTTCTCTGGAGGCTCCTGAGCTATCTGGTCTCACTGCTCCCCAGATGACTGCTTCTTCTTCCTCCTGCTCCCTAACTGTAGCCCTCCCCAAGGTCTGGCCTCAGTGATTTCTTACTCATTTCCTGTGCTTTCTCCAACCTGTTCCAGCCTATGACTTGGGTGCTTAGCTGTGCCATCAATATCCCTGACCTCATGGTCATGATTCTCAAGCCCAATTCAGCTCTGGGGCTCCCAGGACCTTCAGGCTAGCAATGGATGGTTGGGAGCTCTTCCCAAGCTCTGTGGCCATGGTTCTGATGAACCTGGTTGTATATGGTGTGATTACTCTTGATCGTAAACTTGACAGGATCTAGAATCACCTAGAAGATAAATCCTCTGGCATGTCTGTAATAGAGTTTTTCGACTAGGTTAAGTGAGGTGAGGAAGACCCACCCTAACTGTGGGCAGCATCATCCCATGGGCTGGGGGGTTCAAGATTGTCTAAAAGGAGAAAGTGAGCTGAACACTAGCATTTACCTACTTTCTTCTGTTATAGTCAACTTCACGTTGCTGGATGAACATCCAAACAAAACACAGTTTATGGGAGGAAGGGATTTATTTGAAGTGTGCAGACCCAGGGGAAATTCCATAATGGTCGAAGAGGCTGGTCCCCTTTTATAGATCCAAGTAGAGAGAAGCCACCGCCAGCCAACACCACACAGAACCACAGCCAGGCAGCAAGCAAGGACCTTGCGGCAAGTAGGACCCTCAGTGCTCAGGCTGCTGTACATGGCTTTAGGCTGGAATTCAGATCTGCCAGCAGTGACACACCCTCCACCCAGGCATCTGGAGATCAGAGTTACAAGAGTGTATAAAGCACCGGAGTCTATGGGGGACATGAATTCAAACCACCACATCTTTCCTTTTCTAGTTGCTTTTGTCAGGTATTTTGTCACAGCAATAAGAAAGTCACTACTGGCTGGGAGAGATGATGCAGCAGTTAAAGGTGCTTGCATTGCAAAGCCTGAAGATCTGGGTTCAACTCCCCAGGATCCAAGTAAAGCCAGATGCACAAAGTGGCCCATGCATCTGTAGTTTGTTTGCAGTGGCTGGAGGCTCTGGTGTGTCCATTCTGTCTCTTGTCTGTCTACCATTCCCTGTGCTTGTGAATGAAATAAATTACAAAAAAAAAAAAAAAAAAGTCACTACTACAGTACCAAAACCAAACCTACTTACTTTCTCCACACTAAGCCTGTTCCCTGCCCTATAGGTTTGGAGCTTCCTTTATTCTTAGATCCACCTGGACCTAACTTCAGGGGTCTTGACTCCATTCCCATATGCATTCAGGAAATTCCCACTTGCATTTCTTCCTGTTGGTTTTTGTATCCCCTCTTTTCTCTGTTCCATCTGTCTTGTTTAGCTTTTTTTTTTTTTTTTTGGTTTTTTGAGGTAGGGTCTCACTCTGGCCCAGGCTGACCCGGAATTCACTTTGTAGTCTCAGGGTGGCCTCAAACTCATGGCGATCCTCCTACCTCTGCCTCCCGAGTGCTTCCACCACGCCCGGCTTGTTTAGCATTAAAAAAAATATTTTATTATTTATTTATTAAAGAGAGAGAGAAAGAGGGAAAGAGAGAGAGAGAAGGCATGCCAGAGCCTCTAGCCACTGGCAGACAAACTCCAGATGCACGTGCCTCCTTGTGCATCTGACTTACACAGGTTCTGGGAAATCAAACTGGGCAGGCACCTTAACCACTAAGCCATCTCTCCAGCCCTTCTTTAGAATTTCGAGGCTTGCTGACTTAGGAATCTGTACAGCTTCTTCTCTGGGCTTCATGCTGTTTTCTTCCCACCTCCTAGCCAAACAAATTCCTGAAGTCTGGATTTGCCCATCATGTTCAGTAGTCAGTAGTGAGCACCTCTAGGTTTCCTGAGAGCACTGCAGTCTCTAAAATATTAATTAATTAATTAATTAATTAATTAATTAATAAGAGAGAATATAGGCACACCAGGGCTTCCTGCCAATGCAAATGAACTCCAGATGAATGTGCCATTTTGTACATCCAACTTTATGTGGGTACTAGAGAATCTTTCCTGGGCCTTGAGATTTTCCAAGCAAGTGCCTTTAACCACGGAACCATCTCTCCAGCCCTAGAGTGTTTTATTTATTTATTTCTTTTTTGAGGTAGGGTTTCACTCTAGCTCAGGCTGACCTGGAAAATCCATTCTGTAGTCTCAGGGTGACCTCAAACTAATGGCAATCCTCCTACCTCTGCCTCCTGAGTGCTGGGATTAAAGACATGTGCCACCATGCCCAGCTCAGATCTCTCTCTCTTTTTTTTTCAAGGTATGGTCTCAGTCTAGCTCAGGCTGACCTAGAATTCACTATGTTGTCTCAGGGTGGCCTCGAACTTATGGGCGATCCTCCTACCTCTGCCTCCTGAGGGCTGGGATTAAAGGTGTGCACCACCACGCCCAGCTTAAAGATTTATTTTTATTTATTTATTTATTAGAGACATAGAGAGGGGTGGGGGAGAAAGAGAGAATGGGTACAACAGGGCCTCCAGCCACTGCAAACGAACTCCAAATGCATGTGCCACCTTATGCATCTTGTTTACATGGGTACTGGGGAATCAAGCCTCAAACTGGCCTCCTTAGGCTTCAAAGGCAAGCACTTAACCGCTAAGCCATCTCTCCAGTCCTTTTTTTGTTGTTTGTTTTAAGTCAGGGGTCTTCTATCTTGCCTAGGCTATCCTCAAACCCACAATCCTCCTGCCTCAGCCTACTCAGTGCTGGGGTTACAGGCATGAACTACCATGACTGACTATGGGTCAGCCTTATAGCCAGGGCCTCTGTATATCAGTTAGCTTTCTGAGTCTTATTTCCCATTGTACACACCTCTGACACTCTGGGAACACCAGCTTACTTCTGGTTCTCCCAGCATGCCTAGGGGTCTCCTTCTGCTGGCGCTGGCACAAGTTATTCCTACTGCTTGAAACGCCTTCTCTCTCCTCAACTCTCTTGTGTGTCTTTCTGTTGAAACCTACCCATATTTCAAGCTCTTTTTATGAAGGGGGTGGGGATTGAGACAGAGTTTCTCTCTGTAGCCCAGGTTGGCCTCACACTCATAGCAACCCTCTTAACTAAGCCTCCCACATGCTATGATTACAGGGTTAAGTCATCGGACCCAGCTCTTCGGGCCGCTTTAAAAAAAAAATTGTATTTATTTTATTTTATGTATTTGAGAGAGAACGAGAGAGAGAGAGAGAGAGAGAGAGAGAGAGAGAGAGCACACCAGGGCATTCAGCCACTGTAAACCAACTCCAGATGCATGTGCCACCTTGTGCATCTGGCTTACATGGATCCTGAGGAATCAAACCTGGGTCCTCAGGCTTTTCAGGCAAACACCTTAACTGCTAAACCATCTCTCCAGCTCCCCCTGCCAAGCCTCTTTTCAATACTGTGTGGTACGGAGTCCTAATACCCTTGGCTTTGTCTCCACTCGCTCATCTGCTGCTGCTGAGAGCGCTGTGACTGTCTTTCACTTGTAAGCGGAAACACTTGTCTTTGCCACTTGCTCCCTGTTCTCTGGCCTCCTGACCACGTAGATCTCAAGTGCCTTCAAAAAGGGAAGATTCAATGGGGCCCTTCAGGAAGCAGCTACTTTTGTGACATTTGTGTTTTCAGTCACAGGATTAAAACTCCCACAAGTGGGCGTTACCGATGGGGCAGGTGGCTGGGCTTCCCTGGGCTCAGTTCTACGAACATTCTTGAAGCTGGCTAGTAGATCTGAGCTGTGTATGCAGTCACAAGCGAAACCTGGCTGCTTTGCATATGCTTGAGGGGCTTCCCAGCCAAGTGGTTCTTCTGGAACATTCCAGCTAGTCTTGTTCCTGTGAAACCCACTTCCCTCTGACCACACCAGAGATGCCAGACAGGTGTCTGCATGGGAATTCAGTCCAAGCTGGGCCTCTCCATGTGTTACTGTGGTCCACAGCCTTCTGCCTAGAAGTTTACTTGGCAGAAAATGGTCTGAGTTGTGCTTACTTCGAGCCACAAAAAGCCTGGCTGAGAAGTACAAGAAAACATTCCTAACCCTGGAAGCTGAAATGCCCAGAGGGAAACTAGGAACTACCTTACTGGGCAGTAGCTTGGGCAGTGGTGGTGGTGGTGGGGGCATAAGTGGGAGTTCCTGGCTGGGGTTATATTAGATGGAGCTGTCTGTATCCCATGACCTACCTTTCTCTGGGACACACGTAACAAAATGGGCAACATCAGGGAAAAGACTTCCCAATACTAAAATGCAATAACATGAAACATTTCATCACCCAAAAGGCAGGGTGGACCAGAATATTTTCCCCACCCACAGCCCAACAGAGCATATGGTCCCCTGGAGTGTCTTAGAGGTATACTCAAAGCTCCCATGGCAGAGCAGCTGAAGAATGTCTACCCCTGTCTCTACCTGCCCAGCACTAGCTCCAGCTGCAACCACAGCTTTGGTCACACTCACTGGCAGGTTAGGATCCTGGTGACACCTGTTCTGCTCCAATTCTTTGCTTTCACAAACTGAAGCCCAAGGAGGTTAAGGAGTGCTTCTGAGGTCACACAGCTAATTTTGGAGAGCAACAGAGACTCAGATCCAAATGTTCTGGTGGCCATACCACCATGACTCTCCACACTCAATCTCTGTACCTCTCAGCTTTGAGGTAAGATCCGAACACAGGGACAAGGCTGTTTGCAAATGCACGTAAGAAGAAGGGAAAGGAAACAGCTGCTGGAGATATTCATGCAGACCTCTGGAGAGAACAGTTTCATTCCGGGTGGAGGGGGGAGGGGGAAGTGATAGCTGATTTTCTTTTTTCCAAAGCAGCCAGCAGAGTTGAAAAACAGTATGTTCCCAAACAAATAAGTCCTGTTGACTAAGAGAATGTGTTTTCATTCCTTTCACTGCTTTGGACCTCACTGTTGAAGTTTTGGGGAAGGAGGCTGTGGTTGCTCAGCTCTGTAATCCCAGTATTTAGGAGGCTGAAGCAAGAAGATTGTGAGTTCTAAGCCTAGTCTAGGCTAGCTAACCTTAAAAAAACGATCTTTTTAATTTTTTTGAGGCAAGACTTTTTTTTTTTTTTAACAAGAGCGTGTGAGAGTGAGAGCATGTACAAGAGAGGGAGAGAGAGAACTGGTACAACAGGGCCGCCAGACACTGCAGTAGAACTCCAGATGCAGTACCTTGCGTGCATGTGCGGCCTTGTGCATGCATCACCTTGTGCGTCTGGTTTACATGGGATCTGGGAGTTGAACATGGGTCCTTTGGCTTTGCAGGAAAGTGCCCTAACCGCTAAGCTATCTCTCCAGCCCTCTTTCTTTCTTTTTAGTAGAACTGTTATTATTGTTTTTAAAAACTAATTCCAACATAGTTTTTTAAGTTTCCTGTAACACCCAAAGCCAAAGCATTCTCTCTTCTCAAACCATAGACTCCCAAAGGTCTGAAGAGGGTACATAGTTTGCCAGGAAATCATTTAGCACGTGACTCCAGAAAAGCCAGCGTGGCCTGATGGAGGCTGCAGCCCAAGCCCATCCCCAGGTCCCTGGCAGCCCACCAGACCCATCTTGCTCTGCAAGTCCTGATGGAGTGAGAACAGTGAGGATTTTGCAACAGACTTGAAGCCCAGAGCCTTTAGACTTTGTAATGGGAGCACTAAAGAATCTGTTGGGTTCAAATATCAAAAGAAAACAGCTTTCATGACTAAATGACCTTGGGATGACCTTAGAGGTTAGAAAAACCCAAAGATGCCCTGTTCCTTCGGCTCCTCTGATGCCTCCTTCAGCATTAGAAGACAGCTTAGCCAGCACATCGTTAAACAGCTCCATTTTCTGCCCCTCCATTATTCTACGGAGGCAGAGCGCCTTACACTTTGCATTTTGAGTTCAGTGTTTCTTGTGTGTGTGTGTGTGTGTGTGTGTGTGTGTGCATAAGAGAATAGAGGAGACATCTGCCTCCATTGTTCATCTGCACCATTCCTTAAGATGGAGTCTCTCACGGATTCCATACTGCCTGTTTTCACAAACCCAAGATTTTCCTGTCTTTGTTTCCCAGAGAATTGGGTTTACAGAAGGGCATGGCCATGCCCGTATGTTTACGTGGGTGCTAGGGAGCCAGACTCTGCCTCAAGCCCTTATGCTTGCATGAGAAGTGCCCTTAGCTGCTGAGCCATCTCTCTGGCCTTGAGTTTGGTGTTTCTTAATGATGCACGTCCCACTTCTGTATCCTGGATTTGTGGATGTCACCATTCTAGGAGGTCCACTCTTCAGTAAACCAAGCATACTTTGCTGAGTCAAATACGGACCTTTTCACCACCTTCTTTTCCCTCAGCATCTACCTCCACCTCCCCTCCCCCACTCAGCCATCCCTACCTGCTCTCCTTCCGTTCCTGGCTGGTCATTCCTTCCATCTAGCTCTGGGCTGGGCGGGACCTAGTCTTTCCTTTCTTTGCCAGTCTTGTCACCGTTATGGCCCCTTCAGCATCCCTTTCTCCTCTGAGTCTTTGCTCCTCACCCTTTGCCATACCTACAGTTACCACCCTTCCCCTGGAGTCCCTGAACCATGCCCCTTCTTGCTGCACTTTCTTCATGAGCCCACCACCAACCTCCTTCCTCAGACCCTCTGCTAGTTCCCTGTTCTTCCCTGAGATGGGCTAGAGATAGCAGCAGGGGCCAACAGGGGCTTTTCCGCAATCTACAAAAGAAAGGTCAACCTGCCAGGTGTGGTGGCGCACACCTTTAATCCCAGCACTTGGGAGGCAGAGGTAGGAGGATTGCCGTGAGTTCTAGGCCACCCTGTGACTACATAGTAAGTTACAGGTCAGCCTGGGCTACAGCAAGACCTTACTTCAAAAAAATAGGGGAAAAAAAATCATTTAGTGGATGAGAACCTTATAAAGAAGCAGAACAGAAAATACTGGAGGGTTCCACCCAGAGTGAGTGCTGTTTTGTGATATTCCGTTTCAGTTGTTTTTGCGTGGAACTGGAACCTCCACAGAACACCCTGTTTCTTACTGTGAGTTGTGATCAAAGAACCTTAAAAGTCCCTGGTACAAAGAGCCATGGAAAACAGGAAGGAGCTGCCAGTGAGGACATGGGGAAGCCATCACTTACAGTGACAGGAGTGTGAGGGGCTGTGAAGAGGTGGGCATTACTGTGCAGGCTTGGAGGGCCCTGTGGTTCTCAGTGCTCTCTCGTGTCCTCAGGGGGGGGTCCCCACCCTGCCACCCTCCTAGCTGATGGAGGAAGGAGACTGGTTTGGAGGTCTGTGGAAACTGCCAAGATGCTCACTGAGCACTCAGACTCAAGCTGCACACAAATCAAGGACTGAAGTCTTAATTAATGGACATCAAGACAAAAGACAATGTTTTAAAAGAGACTCTTCCAGAGACTTTTCTGCGTAACCCCAGTTGCTGCTTCTCCTTAAGAACAATCCCAGAGGGCATTCTGATGGAAGTGGGATCCAGCCAGTTTGAAAACATCTTCTACAGCGGAACCATCAGATGCCATGACTTAATGTGCACCAGAGCAAGTCCTGTCCCCGGGACTGGACACAGGCGAGTTGTGCCTTGTCTGGAGGCGTGACCGTGCCCAGTGTCACTGGCAGTAAACAGTGAGCACATTCTCCTGGTTTCCTCGGATTAGGATGACAGGAGGTCGGAGGTCCTGGGACAGGGTCTCCAGCCAGGCCATGTATAGGGAGCTGGGGCACTTCCCCTTCCTCCCTATGGGCAAGGTGCTGTAGGAGGAAAAGTGACAGAGTAAGAATTACCCAGGGTTCATTGCCCTCTTCAGAGCCCCCTTTTATCATTCACATTAAGAAAGACCCCCACCCCTTCCCCTGATTTCCTCAAACTTTGTCTTTAGCCATGAGCTTTTGTTTTTGTTTTTTTTTTTTTTTTTGGTTTTTCGAGGAAGGGTCTCACTCTGGCCCAAGCTGACCTGGAATTCACTATGTAGTCTCAGGGTGGCCTTGAACTCATAGTGATCCTCCTACCTCTGCCTCCCAGGTGCTGGGATTAAAGGCATGCACCACCACGCCCGGCTGCCATGAGCATTTTTTTTTTAATTTTTTTTTTTTTTTTTGAGAGCGACAGACACAGAGAGAAAGACAGATAGAGGGAGAGAGAGAGAATGGGCGCGCCAGGGCTTCCAGCCTCTGCAAACGAACTCCAGACGCGTGCGCCCCCTTGTGCATCTGGCTAACGTGGGACCTGGGGAACCGAGCCTTGAACCGGGGTCCTTAGGCTTCACAGGCAAGCACTTAACCGCTAAGCCATCTCTCCAGCCCAATCCATGAGCATTTTTAAACAGAACCACCTGCATGTCCCTTTGATCTAGTCCCCTCCAACCCCCACAACTTCTGTCTTCCTCACACCAAGAGACGGGGTGGCTTTCTCTCCCGCCCTACAAAAAGCGCCAGGCTTGCTTCCACTTCAGTGCCCTTGCTCTTGAAGTTCTCACCACCTGGGAAATCACATCTCCAGCTCTGGCTGACTCCTTTGAGTCACTCAGTCCTGTTTCAGTTCAGCTCTGCTAATCACCTGCTTCCAAAAAGGCGACCATGCCTTTCCATCCTCTGCCCACTGCATTGTCTTCATAGCCCTGCACAGTGAAGCTGAGCTCAGTGCACACCGAGAAGGGCTGAGCTGCTCTCTAGTTGGAGAGGTGTGAGCTTCACTTAGCCGCTCTGTCCTTCCTCCCCAAGGACTTTGGCCAGAGAGCCAGGTCCATTTGGGCCTTCACAACCTCAAAAGCATCTTGGGCTGCATTTATTTACTGTGTGTCTCCCTTACTGGAATGTGGGTTCTCTCACTCATTCACTCATAGACTGGGCCAATCCTGCCCCAGCTCCCCTGTGCCCAGAACATGCTCTCCTACTGCGAGGCCAGGAGTAGGCTTGCTGAGTGGCAGATTCCACCCCATCAAACCACAGGGCACATAATGCCAGGCTTGCCTCTACAGCCACACTTTCCTGAAGCCATAATAGCATGACATGCTCATGTGATGGGGCTGGGTGTCCTTGTCCTGCCTCTCCTGAGGAATCTGTGGAGGCAGACCAGCACTGCTCCTTTCCAAATTATGTAATACTGGACAAATAACGAGATGTCCTGGGACTGCTGTTAGCTCATGCCTTGTGGGCTATTTCACAGACCCACTTTTGTACCATCTTGAGAATTCCCAAAATGATGAGACACCCATAGATCTCAGGGCTCTCGGGGAAGGCTGTATCCCACAGACACAGCTGGTACTATGTAAGTCTGCATTGCAGCTCCTCGCAAGGGGCTATTAGTGACCATCTGCATTCCCTAAAGTCCATCCATGGGCACTGTTTTATCTGAGCCTCAACACAGCCTGGTGATGGGCAGAGGTCCAGCAGCACTCCTGCCCAGCTGGGAAAGAGGGCGGGTGGAGTCGCCCTGAGGTTGAGTTCAGAATTTGGCCTCCAAGAGGTTGCCTGAGAGGTGGTTTTGGCAGAGTGCTCAAGCTGGCCCCGACCCTCAGAGTTCTCTAAAATAACAGAGAAACCACCCTCATCAGATAGCTGTGGGCATACAGAGGGACCACACATGCTTGGCAAATGGGAAGAACTTTAGCCTGAGGTAAGCCAACCAGTGATGGCTTAGATGGGACCCCAACCAAGCTCTTAAGGTGTCCCACCAGCTGTCTGTGTTCACCAAGCCCCACCAAGAACCGGGGATCCCTAACCAGCTCTTTCCTGCTTCCTGCCATTGTCAGAGCGGCACTCTAGACGACCACCACCCTGTTTAAAAAGCAAGTATAGGGCTGGAGAGATGGCTTAGCGGTTAAGCGCTTGCCTGTGAAGCCTAAGGACCCCGGTTCGAGGCTCGGTTCCCCAGGTCCCACGTTAGCCAGATGCACAAGGGGGCGCACGCGTCTGGAGTTCGTTTGCAGAGGCTGGAAGCCCTGGCGCGCCCATTCTCTCTCTCTCCCTCTATCTGTCTTTCTCTCTGTGTCTGTTGCTCTCAAATAAATAAATAAAATTTAAAAAAAAAGAATGTGAAAAAAAATAAATAAAATAAAAAGCAAGTATCAAGGAGTGAGGAAGGTGGGTGGGAACAAGGGCATCTCACTGAGCAAGTGTCATCTTGGTTTGGTGACTTTCCAGGGACAAGGGATAGGAACAGAGTGAAACCAAGGCCTGCAGATTTCACAGGTGTGCCCAAGGCTCAAGTCATCACTGTTGCTGACGGGAACTGAATTCATAAACTTCAAAGGCCAGGGGAACTGGTGCCTGCCTGGTTGCAGGATGTTCCCCACTTGAGCACTTGGAAGCTTCAGCAGGAAGTGCCCTCCTCTGGTGGAGCCTGGGGCCTGCCCCAGGAGCAGTGCTTTGAACAGAACCAGTGACTACACGCTTGCTCCTGCCAACAGGATGCTCACCTAAACCTGCTAATCTTTAGAACAAAGCTACTTGTGTTCATGGTAGTATCTCTCATCCACCACACAAGGCAATGGTGGGCCTACACAAGGTGCAGAAGTAAGCCTCTAGAGTAGTACAGTGGACCCAGGCTCTGAGATACAGTCCCACTTCCTGTTGGCGGGGTGCTGGGCAAAGGGGCTTAACTCCTGTGGCGACTTCCTTGTCTTTAACATGCGGCTGAGGAACACAATGCATATAGTTCTGAAAAGTAATAAGGCCCAATGTCCAGAGTAGCCTAGCTAGCAAATGCAGTGGTGATGATTGCTGTTCTGGTCCCTTCAGAACAAAAGAGGTGGCTGGTTCTGAGAGGAACAGGCTGCTAGTCTAGTCAAAGGCCATGGGCCTATTTACCAGGCTGATTCATGCCTATGCAGGTATAGCTACAGTCAAACACAGGTGTGTGTGTGTGTGTGTGTGTGTGTGTGTGTGTGTGTGTGTGTGTGTTCAGATAAATACTAACTAGTAGATGCAAACAGCAGATTGCTGCCTCAAAACTGGCTCTAGAAAAATATCCAGAGAGCTCTCCAAACTGCTAGACAATGGGAGGTCATCCCTGCAGCTAGGTGTTGAAAAGTTTCTTTCTTTCTTTCTTCCTTTTTTTTTCCTGTCTTTTCTTTCTTTCTTCCTTTTGTTTGTGCTTAGACTCTGGGGAATGTGGGTCTTGGGTTCTACCCCAACCTGCTTCTGGATTCTCAAAGGGCCCAAGGAATTTGCATCTTGAGAAGTCTACATCTCCTCTGGGGCCCTCTGGGAATTCTGAAGCACACTGAGAAGGACTGAGCTGCTCTCTAGTTGGAGAGTCATGAGCTTCACTCAGCCGCTCTGCCCTTTCTCCCCAAGGAGTTGGCCAGACAGCCAGGTCCCTTTGGGCAACAGCTGTGCCTACCAGCCATGATGGGGCATGTGCAGGTGTCATCTGTAACATTGTTGGTCTCAGCTGATCCCACCAGACTGGTTGGGTGGGGACTGACTTTTCCTATGAGGTCTTGGGGAATGGGGGACAGGCAGGGAGAAATGCCATCAGGAAGTCACCTCTCACATGAAATTCTTCATCGTGTAGCCTGAGACATGGACTCATTTTAATAGCAAATAAATTTGACCTCATGGCATGTTAGGGTGAAAAAGACTCTTCAGTAGTCATTAGGGAATTGAGGCCACAGAGACATGGAGTTACTGGCCCAAAAGCAGGTCAGAAATAGCAAGTCTGCTTCTTCAAATAAAGGCAGCACTCAGGAAGCTGTGCCCGGCTATGTGCCCAAGAAAGCATACACCCAGGCTCCCCACCCTGGGAGAAGTCTGGGAGCACCCTCAGAAGAAGCCATAGGCACTATGTTGCACTCTGACCCCTGCCACGCCCTGGGTCAATATTGCCTTAGGAACATTCTCAATGAGCTGTTGGAGACAAACTGAGCCCCTACCCTTAGCACTTTGTAGGGAAAAAAAATGATCTCCCTAGGAGTCCTGAGAGGTGACATTTGCGGCAGAACAGCTTCATGGGTGAGCACGCACACTGGTCACACAGGGCCCTGCATTCCAAGGGTCACATCTGCTTTAATGCTCTGCTGTCACACTTAGCTTCCCCTGCTTCTATGCCTTAAGTGACACAGAAGAGCATTCCAGACTTCCTGTGTATGACAGCACTGGCTGAGAATTGGATACAAGGAGCTCTCCCTTTAGAAAAAGTGCATGTAGGCGCTGGTGACATCTGGGGTGACCCAGAGAAAGACTGGCAACTGCTCAAGATTAGACTCCTATGCTTTGATCTAATTGGAAAGGGTAACTGCCACTCACTCCACATAAAACATCAGGGGTCACTAAGAAGCCTATGTCTTCCTGTCCACAGGCACTTTGAAGTGACGGGGCCGGGGAGGCGTACAATGTCACTAAGTCAGTTGCTATGGTCTGACTACATGCTGCCTGCCAAGACTAAACCCGTTGAAACCCTCCTCACTGGGGTGACAGGTAATAGGTGTAGGAGGTAGCCTTTGGAGGCTATTGGGTTAAGAAGGACAATCCCTCATAAACAGAATGTATATTCATATAAAACATGCCCAGACAGCTCCGTCTCTCCCTCCACCATTTGAAGACACAGAAACAAGGGGTTAACTGTGACTAGAAGGCTGGCCCTCACCAGATACTGAATCAGCTGCCGCTTTGATACTGAACCTCCCATATTCCAGAATATTGAAAGAAATAAGTTCTGTTGCTTAGAAGATACTCAGTGTGTGGTATTTCGTGATAGTTCTGAGTAAAGACATGGTTCCTGAACCAACTCTAGTTGAGTGAGTTTAAATGCTACCCAAAAATCAATCTCCCCCTTCCCTGTTACCTTCTCCTGCCCTTGGCTCTCAGACATGATCTCATTGTGTTGCCCAGGCTTGCCTTGAACTCTTAGACTCAGGTGATCCCCCTGTTTCAGCCTCACCAAGTGGGTTTCTCATAGCTCAAACCACTCTCCACTCTGCTGCAGGCCAAATTCTACTAGTTTCAAATAACCCACTATTGCTGTTCTGTCCATACAAAGAAATGGTGGCTGTTGGCCCTTGAACTATCATAGTTCTGTAGATGAGTCATGGTCTCTGACTGGATGCTGAGCTCAATCCTGACTGGTCGGTGCCCTCTGGCTGCAGCTGGCACTGTCCTGTTCATCTGTTAGAAGCCATTGAACATTTTTGGTATGAACCCACTTCTGCCTAAGAGGATCCCTGGACATGGGGTACTGCTGGCCCAAGACTGGGATTTATGAGACTTGCATGGGACTTGTGCTCAAGGAGCTCAAGGGTCTCTTCTTGTGAGTCCAGTGCCCTTTGACCCTGGCCTCTGCAGATCAGCTCAGGTGGTGACAAGGCTGGGAATGGAGCATGCTCAAGCCTCCTTCATTCTAAGCTCCACGCGGGTTCTAGGCTTGGAGGCTACTTGCAACCTTCCCAGTGCCCTCACTGCTCCTGACGGCAGATCTGGGCTTGCTTGGCTGACCTGATGGTACTTTGCAGATTCATTGACATGTTCAGATGCATGAGTGCAGAAAAGCATGCCACTGAAGGTACCCACCCACATCACCATCCATCGACTGCAGTGACCGACCTATAACTGTGTCCACTTTTGCCCTGCTCCTTTCAACCACGTCAAGCTTGTGAGAAAGCTCTCCCATAATCTTGGTAAGAATGTGCCTTGAACAGTGGGCCGTGTCTTGACATTCTTCATTATCATTAAGCAAGCCAGGCATGGTGGTGAACACTCAGAATCCCAGTGCTAGGAGCTCTGGGTTGTAGCCAGCCTAGGGCTACAAAGACCCTGTCTGTTGTAGTTTGAATGTGATAGTGTTAATATATGGCCCCAATGACTTAGGTGTTTTATTAAAATTAAACTTGGGTCTCTGGTCCAGCAGCCGGGGAAGGTGTCACTGGGGACAAATCCTAGAGTCCAGCCCTAAGGTGTGTTTGGGAGTGGATCTGATTCCAGCCCAAAGGTGTGTGGAGAACAGATTGAGCGCTGGCAGTCTGTGCTTGCTGGCGGCACTGGCTAGTGGCGGTGTCTCTCTGCTGGGAGCTAGGAAACACAGCCAACTTCTTACACCATTGGTGGTGTTGCCCTGGACTCTGTAAGCCTGAATAAACCCTTCCTTCCATAAGCTGTGTCAGTTTGGATGTTTGTCCAAGCAACATGAAATGTGCCAAAAAATAACTTGTGAGACCCTACCTGGAAAAAAAAAAAAAAACAACTTAAACATAACTTGTTAGGCTGGAGAGAAGGCTCAGTGGTTAAGATACTTCCTATACAGGCATGAGAGCCTGAGGGGCTCTAAGAGTGTTGTCTGCCTCCTCAGCACCAACATAAATAGCTCCCCAGTCCTGTGGGGAGCAGAGATGGGAGGATCGATGGGGCTTGTGAACCTGGCAAAGCTCCGGAATCAATGAGGAGCCTGACCACATCTCAAGCAAACAAGCAGGTGAATGACAGAGGAGGACGCCTCTGGCTTTCATGTGTGCACGGGGTGCTGCTGCATCTGCCCTCTGCACCACCCCCACACACACAACATCACACCCACTATATACATGCACATACAAAAGAAAAAAAGACAGGGCTGGAGAGATGGCTTAGCAGTTAAGCGCTTGCCTGTGAAGCCTAAGGACTCTGGTTCGAGGCTCGGTTCCCCAGGTCCCACGTTAGCCAGATGCACAAGGGGGCGCACGCGTCTGGAGTTCGTTTGCAGAGGCTGGAAGCCCTGGCGTGCCCATTCTCTCTCTCTCCCTCTATCTGTCTTTCTCTCTGTGTCTGTCGCTCTCAAATAAATAAATAAAAATACTTTAAAAAGAAAAAAGAAAAAAAGACAAATTTTAAAAATGATTGCTCCGTGGTTAAAGGCTCTTGCTTGCAAAACCTGACAGCCTGGGTTTGATTCCCTATTATCCATGTTGAAGCCAGATGCACAAAGTGGTATATGCATCTGGATTTTGTTTGCAGTGGCAAGAGGCCTCAGTGTATCCATACTCTCTCTGCCTCTTTCTTTGGGTGTCTCTGTCTCAAATAAATAAATAAGTAAAAAGTTTAAAAAGTTGAGCAGGGTGCTGTGCATCCTGGTTTGGTAGGAGCCCTGCAAATGATGCAGGGGGCTCTGGCTTCAGGGCATGAGCAAACAGGACCGGCAGGCTTTGGCTGCCCTGCAGAATGGTCAGGTGCTTGGCCTCCAGCAAGTGTGAGAATGCAGTTACTTGCCTTGGCAAGATCCTTATTATCCTGACTTTGGACGCAGGGAGCTTGGCTGCCCATGTTCTTCCTGCTAGCCTCACAGACAACGGAGCTGCACAAAGATTCCCTTCCTCCCGCTTTCATCTTCCACTTGCTCAGCCCTGGCTCACACCACGGGACAGCGTGGAGCCGGCTGTGGGAACAGCGCAGCTGTGGCAGGCCCTTCTTCCCATTGTCCAGACTTAGCACCCAAATTAGTTAGGCATGGAGAATAGCCAATGAGAGTTGGGCAATTCTCAAAGAAGAGGACAAGGGGACTGGTTTGGCTTTAGGGATGAGCTGTGCTCTTTTGCCAAGCCTGTTTGGCAGGAGAAGGGGTGAACCAGGAAGGAACAGCACAGAAGGTCAGCAAAGCCTGGGACACAAGACCAGCCAGCTGGCACTCAGGCCAGGGCCATGAGATGAACACCAGCTTGGCCATGTACTGAGAATCTATCCAGGCTGAGGGTGCAGCACCCTAGGACCCTTCCCCTCCCTGAGCTTCTGTGCTTGCCCAGGGACAGGCTCTGCCTCCAGGTAGCCAGGAGCTACTTACATGACAACCAGGGCTGCATCTCGAGAATAGTCCAGCAGAATCTCATTCAGTCTCACCTGCCGAAGGGACTGGAACCAGGGAAAGCCAAGGTCAACACTTAGCTTTGATAGCAGCCCACCCCCTGCCCAGTCCAACTAGATACAGAATGGTTTCCCTAAACAATTCTAGATTCTTCTGCCCAAGAAGAAAGGGACCCACACAGGGACTAATTACCAAGTGTACCTCCTACAGGAAACCTTTTATTTTTCCCTTGCCTGACTTTTTTTTCCCATGGCTAGAACAATAATGTGAAGAAGGGGGCACTTTACTGGGTTGAAATGTCAGCCTGAGGCTTCATAGCAGAGAGCCTAGGCAAGGCTCAACACTTCCCTGAGTTTCTGTGGGTTCCTGGAAAATGGGAATGATAATGCTGTGCCATAGAGGTGAGGGGAAGATCAAATGAGACAGTCCATGAGTGATTATCTGGAACAAAGAAGGCATTCCTCATAAAAGATCAAGGGACTCTGAGCAGAGACGGGCTCCACTCTTCCGGTGACAGACTGAGAGAACTTCCTTTAGCCACTAAACTTATTCAGCATTTTCACATGAGCCAGCTGTGGCCTGAGCCCCTGAGACAGGGGATCCTGGATGATAGATTCAGAAAGTCTCCAAAGTTCCAGGCTGTGTGGGGCTGTGGAAGGGGATGGCCTAGATGTTGGGCTGTGTCTAGGATAGTGTTTATAGGTGAGGGAGACAGTCAGGCAGCTTGGTGGACCCACGAGACAACCGTGGCATGAACCCCTTCCCCCAGGCACAGAGATGCAGGGAAAGACAGCAGGACTCTGGACCTCCCACTTGTGGCTGGGCCACTTCAACATCAGGAGGACCAGGCTCTCAAGCTGAGGCCTGCATGAAGCTCCACAGTGGTTAGCTACCATTAAACCCTCACATGTGGCCTGAGGACATCTCAGTGGATGGGAGGGGAAAGCAGGATGGGGACCAAGGTGGGTGGCTCAGGAAGTTCAGGACACATGGCCAGGATCCCTTCCCCACCACATTCCTCAGTGACGCCCTTCCTTCTTGCACCTTGATTCTGTTCTTGTTATTCTCCTCATCTGAGATCTTCCAGGGACAGTCCCGCCTCATCTCGGCAACAGTAGCTTCATCCTTGAAGCCATCGTTCAGGCGGAAGGGTGCGATCATATCCTCAAACCGCTTGGTGCTGAGCCACAGAGAGTAGGTGAGACTGAATGAGGTGGCCCATCTCCAGGGGAACCAGGGACATGGAGGGAGCTTAAGCTAGGAGCTTAAGGCACCCATAGAAACCTATCTCTCAGGCTGAACTCATTTGACCCTGTCATCTACATCTGAGTGGTTTGCCTGTGAAGTCAGGTCTGGCCATCCAGACAAACTGACCTGGCCTCCTCCACCCTTGACTCAACATGTGGACATAGAGCCCTGTTTTGTGCCAGCTTATGTGCTAGCCCACACTAGGAGAGGCTGACCAGCCCCATCCTCATGCCGCTCCTGGGTGGCTGGGTGATAATGGGCAAATAAACACTAAGTGGATGATGTAGAAAGAGCCACACTGAGTATTAGGGCAAAGAAAGAATAATGGGGTGGGACTTTTCTGGGCTCCAAGGACCTCTGTTTCTGTAACCAGCTGTGCCCAAGGCAGGGGGTATTGGAGCAAAGGCCCTCAGATATAATATATCTAGCCCGTGAGAGAGGCAGCCAGTGGGACTGCAGCAAGGGCAAGCAGGAAAAAGGATTTACAGGGCACAGAGGAGGCCGCCCCAATGCACAATACTTACTGCTCAGCCCGAGGCTTCTGATTAATGTCAGGAAGGACATGAACTTCATGAAATCCCAGCCGGAACTTGCTCAGCAGGGAAATGATCCTGGAGGACAGATGAAGCAGGGTTTTTTGTTTGTTTGTTTGTTTTTCCCCAAGGTGGGGTCTCACTCTAGCCCAGGCTGACCTGGAATTCACTATATAGTCTCAGAGTGGCCTCGAACTCACAGTGATCCTCCTACCTCTGCCTCCCGAGTGCTGGGATTAAAGACGTGCGCCACCATGCCTGGCTCAATGAAGTGTTTTAAAAGGCATTCTTGTGATCTGGAGAGATGGCCTGTGGTTAAGTCACTTGACTGCAAAGCCAAAATCCCCAGGACCCACATAAGCCAGATGCACAGGTGGCCCTGTGCCCTGGCATGCCCATTCTCTCTTTTTATCTACCTCTTTCTGTCTTTCAAATAAATAAATAAAAATAAGATACATCTTTTTTAAAAGTATTCTTTCATTCAATAACTAATTTTTGTTGAGTGCCCACTGAGTTTCCAATGTGAGCCACACAGATCAGGCCACGTGGAGATGGCATTCAACACAGGAGGCCAGAGGCCAGTAGGCTATATGGTAAGGATGAGGGTGCTGGGGATGTGGCTTAGTGGATACAGTGCCTTCTTAGCATGCACAAAGGCCTGAGTTCAATCCCCAGCACTGCATAAACTGAGTATGTGGAGCAAGTTTGTAAACCTCAGAGGCTGATACTCAGAAAAGGTCATCCTAAGTTACACAGTAAGTTGGAGGCCAGCCTGAACTACATGAGACCCACATAAAAAAAAAAATAAGGGTTGCTTCTACACTGTTGGTGAGAATGCAATCTGGTCCAGCCATTGTAGAAATCAGTGTGGAGGTTCTTAAGACAGCTAAAAATTGATTTGTCATATGACCCAGCTATAGCACTCCTAGGCATATCTCCTAAGGACTCTTCTCATTTCCTTAGAAGTACATGCTCTACCATGTTTATTGCTGCTCAATTCACAATAGCTGGGAAATAGAACCAGCCTAGATGTCCCTCAACTGATGAATGGATAATGAAGATATGGCACATTTATACAATGGAGTTCTACTCAGAGGTAAAGAAAAATGAAGTTATGAAATTTGCAGGAAAATGGATGGATCTGGAAAGAATTATACTAAGTGAGGTATCCCAGGCCCAGAAAGCCAAGCATCATATGTTCTCTCTCATATGTGGATCCTAGCTGCAGATAACTGGGCTTCTGTGTGAGAAGGAAAAAAACTCAGTAGTAGAGTCCAGTAAGCTAGAAAAGAGATAGAAAGGGAAGAGAAAGGAAGGGGGGTGGTACTTAAGAGGATGGTATTTGTATATATGTAAGTAGAAGAATAGATTAATGGGGATGAAAAGGCCCAAAATGAGGTATGGGGAAGAGATTGAGTAAAGGAAAGGTGGAGGGACAGGTAATCAAAATCTAAGAGGATATAAATAAAACATATGTAATCCTACTTTTTTGGACAATGGAACACTGAGGAGCTGTAGATTGTTGCTAGAAAATTTTCAGTGCCAGGGATGGGATATCTTCCAGTGAGTTGTTGGCCAAGGAGATCCCTGATGCCCCCAAAACATTATAGGTCATTGCCAAGGCCCTTGGTTTCCCACCAGGAATAGATGGTAAGACCCTATTGCTGAAGACACCATATACATGGGCTGCAAGGCCACTGAGAAATGTCTCTGGAACTGAGCTGATAACCTCCTCCATGTAGGCCAGCTGACAGAAAGCTGGAAGAAGCCATTCTACATGCACTTCAATAGGAGAAAGAGAAATCACCAGTGAAGATGCTCAACAGTGGACACTGCAAGCCTTATAATTGGCCTGCCAGGCCAAATGAGCCAATGGGTGCAATAGTGGTATGTCTGTTATGGGGGAAACCAACTGCCCTCTAATTGGACTGGAGGTCTGCTCCATGGGAAGGGAATACACCCCTGATACTGAAAACTTAAAACAAGGGTAGTCATGAGCCCTAGAGGTGTAACTTTTGCTATTGTCTGGCCAAATGTATATACTATGCTTATCAAACTGCCCAGTAAGCACTTCTGTTAATGTTCACACCATTATATTAATTCTACTCTCACTTTTGGTTGAGAATCTTCTCTTTTCAGATGGCAGTGACCTTGGAATGACTCAGAAGGTATCATGGTGATGGAAAGAAATGACCTCAGTGCTCAGTACTGCAATATCTGTATCACACCTTCCAAGGCTCAGGGTCTAATGCAGAATAGGTGGCAGAAAGAATGTAAGAGCCAAAGGAAGGGCAGGACTCCATACAACATGCTCCCTCCAGACACAAAATGGCCTGGATATCCATGGCCTCATAGTGCCTGATACTACCTGCATAAGACCATCATAAGAGGAGGAAAAGATCATGATATCAAAAGTAAAAGAGAGATTGATTGAGATGGGGAGGGGGCATGATGGAGAGTGGAGTTTCAAAGGGGTAAGTGGGGGGAGGGAGGGTATTACCATGGGGTATTTTTTTATAATCATGGGAGTTGTTAATAAAAAAACAAAAAAATTAATTAAAAAAAAGGGTTGGAGAGATGGTTTAGCAGTTAAGGCGCTTGCCCGTGAAGCCTAAGAACCCAGGTTTGATTCCCCAATACCCATATAAGCACAAGGTGGCACACGTGTCTGGAGTTTGTTTGCAGTGGCTAGAGGTCCTAGTGTGCCCATTATCTCCCCTCACCCTTTCCCTCTTTCTCACTCTCAAATAAATAAACTGTTTAATGAACTAAAAGCAATCCATAGCCGGGCAGGGTGGTGTACGCCTTTAATCCCAGCACTCGGGAGGCAGAGGTAGGAGGATCACCATGAGTTCGAGGCCACCCTGAGACTACATAGTGAATTCCAGCCTGAGCCAGAGTGAGACCCTGCCTCGAAAAAAAAAAAAAAAATCAATAAATCAGTACTTGCTTTAGGGACCATCTCTGCACTAGCTGCTGGGACCTGTTACCTTACAGATTCTGACTTGGCTGGTCTAGGTGGGGCCTGGGATGCTGCTAAACCATGGGCCACACTTAGAATGAAAATCAAAGGGATGGCAAGTTTGAAGAGGGAAACTAAAGAAAAGCTGAGGATATGTGATCACCACATAAGAGCTAAGAAAAGAACTAGGAGCTACAGCCATATGGTGTCAACTCTGCCGCTCATAGAAGAGGAACCACTGAGGTTTGTATAGTCTCTGGGAGGTGACTCTGGCTGCATGGCACATGGTGGAAAAGACTGCTATAGACCCCAAGGGCTGGGATGGGAGACCATTCACTTTGGAATTATCCAAGAAGCCTGCAGACCAGTGTACCTGTGGGGCCCCAGCCCACTTCTGGGTCAGAAACCCTGGACAGACGGTGGATTAGGTGATACCCCCATAATGTGATGTGCCCACCAAGCTGAGACCACTGGGCTCACTGGAGGAGGAACCCGGTGAGGGTAAGGCACAGGCAGGGGAGTGACAGGATGGTGCTGATCTGCTGGGACAGTATGAAGCATGCCGGGAGGAGTGCTGGACCTCTGCTGGCTCCTGAACTTGGAGTGGGATCCTCAAAGCAGAGCTGTGGGCAGCCTCATCTTAGTGTGCGCTGAGAGTTAGCAGGTTTGGGGTCCTACAGAGAGCCGTCACGTGGCCCGCCAAGAGCCAGCTAAGGACAGAAAAGCTTTCATAATGTATAGGCAAAGGACATGCTGTTACCCAGTGGCAACACAGTCTTGGGCTAAGACAACCTCATGGAACCCAGCTGCTGCTCAGAGGTGAGACAGGAAGCAAAGGCTCCCACAGAACCTTCTCCACCTATTTACCCTGTAGTGATCCCAGAGGCCAGGTGCTGCCGTACCCAAGCAATGCTGTCCTTGGCCTTGTGGGAAAAAGGGCCTTTTGATGGTGAAGTTCTCATGGTGCTGGGGGAAGAGGGTGGAACAAAAACAGATAGTACTGCTGGGCTGCCCTGAACTCACTCAAGGAAGAGAATACGGGGGTGGAATCCTGGTGTAGGACCGGGTGTGAGGCCAGGGGCACTCTATCCTGACTCTGGGCATCATAGCCACTGGAGCCTATGCCAGGTTCTTCTCTGTGGACAAAACACCCCAGCTGTTTGAACAGGCATCACCTATGACCTTCAGCCTCATTTGGCCTTGCTGGAAAGCCAAAGTTGCCCAACATGCATGACTCATGCCAACTTGGCACCTTGGGTGTTCCACTGAGTCTAAGTCAACTCCTACTCTAATGTAATGCTGTGATTTGAAGACAGTTTGTCCCCTGAACCCAGGTTAAAATTTAATCCCCAGTTTAAGGGAGTAAAAGAGTGGAAACTTAATCTCCCTCTGGTGTTTATGAGGGAGGCTTCTGGGACAGGATTATGACTGGACAGCACATTGGGGTGGAGGCCCATGATTGAATCTTGGTGGTTTGATAAGAAAAGAAAGAGGGGACTGGAGAGATGTCTTAGCAGTTAAGCGCTTGCCTGCGAAGCCTGAAGACCCTGGTTCGAGGCTCGATTCCCCAGGACCCATGTTAGCCAGATGCACAAGGGGGCACACACATCTGGAGCTTGTCTGCAGTGGCTGGAGGCCCTGGCACGCCCATTCTCTTTCTCTCTTTCTCTCTGCCTCTTTCTCTGTTGCTCTCAAATAAATAAATGAAAATGTTTTAAAAATTTTAAAAAAAGAAAAGAGGGGATGGGAAAATGTATCAGCAGTTAAAATCAGTTGCTTGCAAAGCCTGATAGTGTGGGTTAGATTCCCCAGGACCCACATAAAGCCAGATGCACAAAGTGGCACATGCATTTGGAGTTCATTTGCAGTGGCTAGAGGCCCTGGTAAATTCTTACGTTTTGTTTTCCTGCTTGCAAATAAATTTTAAGAAAATTAAAAGAGAGAGAATGTGCACACACACACACACGCACACACACACACACACACTACCTATGTCTTGTTGTGTGCCCTGCAACACTTCAGGTTTTTACCAGCAAGAAGGCTATCACCAAAAGTAGCCTCTAGCCCTTGGACCTCCAAAACAACACTGAAAATAAAGCACTTTTCCTTATAAGTTTCTCAGGTGTTTCATTACAGCCATGATAAATCAGACTAAGACATTTAGATATATTTCAAAAGGAAATTTTATCTTCTAATTTTTAAAATTGCTATATTTTAAAAAAATTATTTATTTACAAGCAGAGAGTGAATGAGAGATAGACAGACAGAGAAAGAGAGAAAGCATGGGCTTCTAGTCATTGCAAACAAACTCCAGGTGCATGTGCCACTCTGTGCATTTGGGTACTAGGGAATCAAACCTGGGTTGCTTTGCAGGCAAGCACCTTAACCACTGAACAATCTCCCCAGCCCCTCATCTAATTTTAAACAGAAAACAGCTCCTCTTGCCACAAAAATATGACAATGAAAACCCATGTAAATAAACCAGTGCACGAAACCCTGTCCAGATATCATTGCCTGCCAAGCCTAAGAGCTGGGTCGCTGCACCTGCTGGGACAGGAAACTTACGTGACAACTGAGCTCAATGACAAGCCAACCCTAAGCCAAGATCTTTTGCAGAAGCAATCACAGACCAAAGGGGTTAAAAGCCACTCCCCATGAAGAGATTTGGTGCTATTTTTTGCCTTTTGCTGCTATTTCTGCCTAGTGAGTGGTCATGGTTTCCCAGCCACTCAAATTGCCTCTTGTCTTCCCAGAACCTGCATTGCCACTTTGGGGACATTGCCAGGAAGGATTCTCATCCCACTTCACTTCCTTGAAGTCTCTTCTTGAAGAATTATGTGACTTTAGCACTTACCACTCATGCAAGGCCTGGGCACCTATGTCTCGTTAAGTGGGGAGAAGAAGCCAGAACACCTTGGAAATGGACAGAGACCCACTCCTGCCTGAGCCTCAGTCACTATCACTGTGGCCTGGATAGAGCTGGCTTGAGCTCTTGGGCAGCCCCAGGACCACATCGGGGCAGCGGGAGGGCACGGGAAGAGGCAAGGAGCAGCCCTGGGGAGGTGAGATGACTCGATCAGAGCGGCTGCTGGTGGCCTCCACTTACGCCTTTCTCTCCTGGTCCATCCTGTTGATCTGGCCCCCGACAAACACACGGATCTTGCATTTGCTCCATCTTTTCTTGCGGTGCAGGAGATAGGGGATGAGGAGGGTGAGGCCTGGCATGGAGAGTCCCCAGGAATCCAGAGGAGAAAACTCAGGATGGAGTTGTGTGGGTTCCCGCCCCACACTGTCCTGAGCAAGCCCCTCCCCTCTTGACTCCTACTCCCTACATGTATAAGAAAGAGGTCACTTGACTAAACCTACTTGCGATTACGCTTGGTTGATGCAATAGTTTTAGCTTTTTTTTTAATCATTCATTATCATCATTATTATTGTTATTTAGCTTTTCAAAATATATATATTGGTTTTTCGAGGGAGGGTCTCACTGTAGCCCAGGCTGACCTGGAATTCACTATGGAGTCTCAGGGTGGCCTTGAACTCACAGCAATCCTCCTCCCTCTGCCTCCCAAGTGCTGGGATTAAAGGCATGAGCCACCACACCCAGCTTCAAAAATATTTTTATTTATAAGCACAGAGAAAGAGAAAGAGAATGGGTACATCAGCTTCTTGCTACTGCAAACAAACTCCAGATGCATGCACCTGTTTGTGCATCTTAATATGTAGATGAGGCTGGACTTAAACTCCTGATCTTCTTGCCTCTGTTTCCCAAGTGCTGGCATTACATGTGTGTGCTACCACAGCACAGTGGTTTTAGATAAAGGAGCTAGCTAGCATTGTGTAATTGAGGATTATACATGAACATCTATAGGACTGGCATTTCTAGAAAACGGAACATTTGACCAGTGGGTGGGAGAGCTCCTCCCTCACTGCCATTTCTCCAAAGAGGCCAAGGCCCAAACACCATGTTATCAGTGTATAATCTACCATGCCCCTGTTTCCTTATTTGCAGAGGACATGGCATTAGGTTAGCCCATGTAGAGCTCTTGGTGTCAGGCATATATGCAGTAAGTGCTCAGCCTATGTTAGGCATCATTATTAGAGCAATGCTCCAGGATCTGCAGGAGACTCGTTTCTAAGACTGCCCCTCAGATGTTCAAATCAAGTTCTCTATAAAGCGGTGGAAGGTCTGTATAAAATCAACATGCATCCTCCCGTATCTTTTAGGCCATCTCATCCTTTCCGGAGTGCACATGCTGTGAGAATTGTTACTATGTTTGCTGCATAGGAAATAATGACAAGAAAAACATGTTCATACATGTGCAGTAAGACACAGTTTGGCTCTTCAATATTTTGTGATCCGTAATTAGCTGAGACTGAGAATGTGGAACCCACACCACTTGGAGGGCTGGAGGTGCTCTGTGAGGGCAAGGTGTGGTCTTTTCTGACTCCATCAAAGGCAAGCACATTTAAAAACAAGAGTCAGGTTTTAAGAAAACTAGAAGGACTGGAGAGATAGCTCATAGATTAAGGCATTTGGCTGCACAGCCTAATGACTTAGGTTCAATTCCCCAGTGCCCACCAGATGCACAAAGTGATGCATACATCTAGAGTTTGTCTGCAGAAGCTGGGGGCCCTGACGTGCCCATTCTCTTTGTCTCTATTCTTGCAAATAAGTACAAATGTTTTTTAAAAGAAAACTAGGAAAGATTATGATTCTACGAAGCAAAGACTATTCCTACACCTTCCTGGGCACTGATCCACAATTTAAGTCATGTGCCTGGGACTCCCGAGCTCCATCTACACAGAAGGTTCTGTCTTGTGCTGACCTCAGCTCCCCCACCCCAAAGTTTACCATTTTATATCTGAAACGCTGGAGGTCAGTGAGAGGGAGCCAGCCCTGTCTCAGCACGCCACGGTCTTAGTCCCCTTTGCTGGGCTCTGGGCCCCACCAGAGCCATAAAGGACAGGCAAGGAGATGCAGAGATGTGGAAGACAGACAGTGACAGATCTGAGGGGGCCTGACCTCCATCGTCAAAGAGCCAGTAGATGTCAATGGTCTTCTTGCCCTGCTCCGACTGGAAGATGGTGCTGGCCTGTTCCTCTCGTACCAGCGCCTCAGGGGCCACTGAAGGATGGGAGGCAGATTAGACTACGGCAGCACACTTGGTGCCTGGACCTGCCTGCAAGGAACCAGTTGCTCTTTGAGGTAAGTTGGCTATCTATCACCCGTGTGTGTGTGTGTGTGTGTGTGTGTGTGCACATGCGTGCATGTTGTTGGCAGCATCAGTCTGAGGCATCCTACAGACCTGGCCAGACACAGCTAACGACCCTTCTGGGCAGACTCTGATCCTCAGGTAGGTGGACCAGGAGCTGGGCCCTGGGCACACAGTCTAGGTGGCTTCCAGCTCCTCTCTCTCCAGATTCTGTGGGGCCCTGGGGAGCTATTGGGAGGGATCACTCTTCCATCTCAGGGATAGCCCTGTTCAAATGGAAGGGTTCCTTCCCTTGCTCTTTCTCCTTCCTCCTCAGAGACACCTCAGGATACCTGTACCTCCTGCCTATTACCCTGCCTCCTGGGGCCTCTGGGAATGAAAGGAACAGCAGCCTCTGCCCCTTGATGCATTTGGACGTGATCAAGAAGGGGTTTTGGAAAGGATGAAACTTGAGCCCAGGGACCCAAATTTTCCACCAGGCTGGCAACGTTTCATAGGAGTCCAGACCTTCCAGGTCCCCAGCCCAGTTATTAGGGCACCACTGTTGCAAGGAAAAGCCATGGGCCTTTGGTAAGTCTTCAAGTGACAGTGACCTGACACTATCATCCTCACAGGACAGAGCACCCTGATCCTCCAAGTGGATGGGGGGACTGACCTGTGCCAGACACAGATGGTCTGGCCCCACTGGTTCTGGCCCCCTTGCCGTCCTCTGCTGGGTCAAACACGGGATTAACTGAAAAATAGGGGAACACAGGCTGGAGAGATGGCTTAACGATTAAGGTACTTGCCTGCGAAGCCTAAGGCCCGATGTTCAACTCTCTAGATCCCACTTTAGCTAGATGCACAATGAGGCAAGTGCAAGGTCGCACATGTCCATTAGGTGGCGCAAGCATCTGACGTTCAGTTGCAATGGTTGAGGCCCATCTGGCACACCAATTCTCTCTCTCTTTCTCTAAATATATTTTTTTAAAGTAGGGGGACAGCTGGGCTGCAGGTACTTCCTCAGGGCATGCTGGGTTCTTTACCTCCTGGGACTCCCCTAAGACCAGAAGAAGGTCCCCACTCCTCCCACGGTTCCCACAGCCTCAAGTCACCTGGCCCCTGCTTCCCTCTGTCCTGGCCTCACACATGCCAGCCACACTGACTACCTCCCGTTTTCCCACAGGCCATGCTCATCCACATCTGGTGGACAGTATCCCACCTGAGCCACTCATTTCCCAGCCCTGTCTTCCTTAGCGGTGTTCTCTAACCACTGTACCCTGTGCCTCTCTCCTCAGAACACTTTGTTTAAGAGACTATGTTAATGGGCTGGAGAGACGGCTTAGTGGTTAAGGCACTTTTCAGCAATGCCAAAGGACCCAGGCTTTATTCTCTAGTGCCCACATAAAGCAGATGCACAAGGTGGCTCGTGCATCTGGAGTTCGTTTGCAGTGGCTAGAGGCCCAGGTGTGCCCATTCTCTCTCTCTTTCTCTCTCAAATAAATAAAATATTTTTTAAAGGCTTTAAAAAAGAGAAAGACTATGTTAAGCATCTGCTTTGTCCTTAGAGGGTTGGAACCCTTGAGTGGGGCAGAAGCATTGTTTGGTCCTGGCTGAGACCCAAACCTACAGCAGCAACAGGACCATAGTGACTAACTCTGTCACAGGGGTTGCATAGACATTTCTTGCTCAGCACCTGAGGGTCAGATATTCCCTCGGTCCCCAGGGACATCTTTAGCCTCTGCCTACAAGAAATAGAGTCTCATCTGCCTGTATGCAAGCTCTTCCCTCCACTTGTCTTCATGTGTTTCTTTCCCTATTCTGTTACTAATTCAGAGGCTGCATAGTCAAGCCTGACTCTCAGATGTAGGGCACATCCCTATCCTGTGCCTTACAGACAGCTTCGAGACCCAGCCATCCAGTTTCCACGGCCTTTGGGTGGGTGTTTTACTTTCTGGTGACTTTATGTGTGTGGGGTCCTCTGCCCTGGTTACCTTTCTTCTATCAGTCCCCCTTTTATACCTGATGGTGAGTCAGGGAGTTCTCAGTCCTCTTACTGCTCCCCAAATGGAAGCATGGCCTTGAACTGGTCTTGAACTGGTTTTTCCACTTGGAAACCTGATGAGCTCTAGGGAATCTTTAAGGGCTGATTTTAATGAGACTCTGACCTTTTATTCTTTACTAATTTTCTCCCTCTTCCCTCCACCCCATAAATAAACAGGCTTTTGACAGGAACCTGGCATGTGTACTCACTGTGTGCCTGCATCACCTCGGAAACATTGAGCCCCTCGCGCATCCTCATAACACACACACCGTAGTTGAAATCGAAGGCATCACTGAAAAGAGGAGGAGGAATCAGACTCCTGGTCCCAGAAACCTCGATCCTAGTATCTGGATCCATTATCTAATATTGGTTCAACTTCCTGTGGGCCTCAGTTTTCCCATGTGTAATTTGTCAACATAACTGGAGAGTCAGGCTTAGTGGTTAAGGCACCTGCCTGTGAAACCTAAGGACCCAGGTTCGATTCCCCAGTACCCACATAAACAAGATGAACAATATGGCACATGTGTCTAGAATTCATTTGGAGGCCCCGGCGTATCCATTCTCTCTATATATCTGCCTCTTCTCCCCGCCCTCTCTAATAAGTGAAATAAAATAAGAACTGCAGAGTTGCCTAGGACTCTAGAGGAAATCAAATGTAGCAATTACCTTTTCATTGCTGGGGAACAAAAAAACCCCACCTGACTAGAAGCAGCAGATGGGAAGAAAAGGTTTGTTTCAGTTTAGTTTTGAAGGGGAAGCTTTATCGTGCTGGAGGAAGCAACAGCAGAGAAGGGAACAGGCTCCCATTTTCATATATCCTCTGTAGGGCGGGAGCAGCGAGACTGAACTAGCCAGTGAACACCCAGTAGGGCTGGACTAATAAATCTCAAAAACCGGGCTGGAGGGACAGCTCAGCGGTTAGGGCACTGGCCTGTGTAGCCTAAGGACCCAGGTTCAATTCCCCATTACCCATGGAAAGCCAGATGCACAAGGTGGAATCTAGAGTTCATTTGCAGTGGCTGGAGGCCCTGGTGCACCATTCTCTCTCTCTCAAATAAATAAATAAAAATAAAAAGTATTTAAAAAAAAAATCTCAAAAACCACCTCAGCCACACACCTCCTCCAGCAAGGTTCCGTCTCCCAATGGCCCCAGCGGCTGAGGTTAAGTATGAGGCTTAATCACAAGCACTTGAGGCTATGGGGACAGTTTATATTCAAACCACCAAGCCAAGTCTGGCTGGGCTTCAAAGCATACTCTATCTTCCTAACCCTGTTGGATCCTGGTTATCTCTGCCCACAAGAGGTGGGGATGCACATTCTTTGCCATGCCAACCCTGACTTTGGGGGTGGGAAGTAGTCACACCGGTAAGGAAGTGAATAGCTATGATTAGGGTTGTACAGCTCAGATTATAAAGCTAAGGACAGACATCCACACAGGATGGTCTCCCTCATGAGATAGACTGCCTATATATGAAGGGTGTAAAAGACTAGAAGACTTCTGTCCCAAGAGTACATTTACTGCCTACAAAACCCAGGGTCCCATAAGTCTAATCCATCAAGCTAAGCTCAGTCCTTGAGACACCTTCACTTACACATTTCAGGGCTGTCTCGGAATGGTGCAGCCGGAGGGAGCCTGAGGACTAGGTTTTCTACCTTCTGTTGTCATTGTATTGGAAGCAGCGCGAATGACGGCTCTGAGCCACATAGTGTGTTAACAACAGACACAGGGTCTCAACACTTGGTCTCTCTCTCTCTCTCTCTCTCTTTTGGTATTTTCAGGTATGGTCTCACTCTAGCCCCACTGTATAATCTTTGGGTGGCCTTGAACTCACAGCGATCCACCTACCTCTGCCTCCTGAGTGCTGAGACTAAAGGCCTGCATCACCATGCTGGGATGTTGTTCGTTTCTTTCGTGTGTGCGCGTATGTGTGTGCACACATGTAGACACTAGGGGTCAGGCGTCTTCCTCAACTGACTTCTACCTCATGTTAGAAGGCAGGGTCTCCCTCACACTGGTTCAGCTTGACAAGCTGGCCAGCAAACCCTGGGGGTACTTCTATTTCTGCCTCACCAGCGCTGGGATCCCAGGCATGCGCACCACAACTAGCATTGCTCTGTGGACACTGGGGATCCAAACCCAGGTCTTCACGCTTGCACAGCAAGCTCTTCCCCTGCTGACCCGTGTGTGTCCCCAGCCCCCAGCCCTCTCTGCGGCATGAAGGCTGAAGAGCAAGTCAGACGGTGTTCTCGTTCTTGTTCTCGTTCTCCGCGCTGCAAGAAGTGGAACGCGGAATGGAGCAGGGCTTGGAGCCACTGCTGCAGCCCCCGTGGACTCGGGGGTCATCTTGGCCTGGTTCCCCTTCTCTGCTCAGCAGCATCACCTCGGAGCTCCTGAACTAGTTGTCTGAGGACCTTTGAGGCTTTTGCCTAAAATACCTCATTTTCAACTGCTTTGAAAAGCTGAAGGATCTGGGGACACAGAGCTCACACTCTGACGAGCCTAAGTGACAAGTGCCACCCAGCAGCTGCTCTCCCTAGTAAGCCGCAGTCCCCACTGCTCCCCACCTTCCCTAGCTTGCTTCACTCTGTCACCTGCCACCTCTCTTCTGACCTTGGTGTCCTTGACCCAAAGGTCAGGGTGGGAACACCCTCAGCCTTCGGCAAGTGGACTCAACCGGTCACAGTCCCCACTGCTTCCACTTTGGCCTCCCAAGGCCCAGATGACCCCAGAGGCCCAAACCAACAGCTCAAGGGTCACGCCCACCCGCGGCCATCACTCACTGCAGGATGCCGATGTAGTCTTCCACTGTGGCTGGGTGAGCAGACTGCCAGTTCTTCTTGAACCCGACCACCAGGATGTTGGGTTTCATTCTCCCCAGCCCTGCAGCCTGCCAGGGTGGGAGGGGTGGGGCTGGTCAGAGGGGTGAGGCTTTCAAGCCTCAGAGCCAGCAGGAGCTCTGTGGCTCTGTGACAGTGGGTTTCCCACTCCAGCCTTCCTTCCACCCAGGCTACAGGGGTACAGGAAATCTACCCACCCTTCAGTGTCCTGTACACCTGGATAAGCCATGAGAAGGTGAAAGTTACCTCTGTGGTTTCTCCATGCCTCCTGGGCCAAGGTCTTACTATCCCATTGGCTCTAGAATATCCCAGCCCTTTACTTCAACAATGTATTTCTCATAGCCTGGGACACATTTGGATGGCAAGCTTGCGGTATCAAGTATCTCACACTCTGCCTCTCTTTCTTTCTTTTCTGCCCCCCTCCGTCCTTCTCTTTTGTTGGTTTTGTGGTTTTGTTTTATTTTGGGGAGTTATTGAGACAGTATCTCACTATGTAGCCCAGGCTGGTGTCAAACTCTTTTTTAAAAATATTTTTATTGACAACTTCCATATTTAAAAACATTTTATTTATTAATTTGCAAAAAGAGAGGGAGAGGAAAAGGATGGGTGCACCAGGGCCTCCAGCTGCTGCAAACAAACTCCACATGAATGTGCAAATTTGTGCATCTGGTTCTACATGGGTACTAGGGAATCGAACCTGAGTCCTTAGGCTTTGTAGGCAAGTGCTTTATGAGCAATCTCTCCAGCCCTGGCCTCAAACTTAGTCCTTCTGCCTCCAGAGTGCAGAAATTAACGACATTTCTTGCCTGGATCTTGTCTTTTTATTGTTTAAAGATTCTTTTAAAAGTTTGGGAGGAGGCCCAGAAAGCCAAGCGCCACATGTTCTCTCTCATATGTGGATCCTAGCTACAGATGATTGGGTTTCTGCGTGAGAAGGAAAATACTTAGTAGCAGAGGCCAGTAAGTAAAAAAGGAGATATAAAGGGAAGAGAAAGGAAGGGAGGAGGGTACTTAATAGGTTGATATTATATATATGTAAGTATAATTGAGGTGGGGAGGTAATATGATGGAGAATGGAATTTCAAAGGATAAAGTGTGGGGGGGAATTACCATGGGATATTTTTTTATAATCATGGAAAATGTTAATAAAAATTAAAAAAAAAGTTTGGGGGGAGATCAATAAAATTAACCATTTTAAAGTGTATAATTCAAGATAAATACATGCAATTTAAAAATGGGGGTCGCCAGGCGTGGTGGTGCACGCCTTTAATCCCAGCACTCAGGAGGCAGGGGTAGGAGGATTGCCATGAGTTCGAGGCCAGCCTGAGACTACATAGTGAATTCCAGGTCAGCCTGGGCCAGAGCGAGACCCTACCTCAAAAAAAAAAAAAAAATAAAATAAAAATAAATAAAAATGGGGGTCTTGGGGGGACTGGAGAGATAGCTTAGCAGTTAAGACACTTGCCTGTAAAGTCTAGGGACCCAGGTTTTATTCCCCAGGACCCACATAAGCCAGATGCACAAGGTAGTGCATGAGTCTGGAATTCGTTTGCAGCGGCTGAAGACCCTGGCATGCCCATTCTCTCCCTGCCCCCCCTCCATCTTTCTCTCAAATAAAAGGCAAAATTTAAAAAGGGGAGTCTTGGGATGGAGAGATGGCTTAGTGGTTAAGGCGCTTGCCTACAAAGCTGAAGGACCCAGGTTTGATTCCCCAGGACCTGTGTAAGCCTGATGCACAAGATGGCGCATGTGTCTGGAGTGTGTTTGCAGCAGCTGGAGGCCTGAGTGCCCATTTTTTCCCTATTTGCCTTTCTCTATATATATAATAAATAAAAATTAATATTTAGAGGGGCTGCTAGGGAGATGGCTCAGTGAATAAGGAAGGTGCTTCTCCTACAGTATAAGTACCCGAGTTTGCATCTCCAGAACACATTTAAGGACAGACACTGGGGCACATGCATGTGTAATCCCAGCATGCCTACAGTGAGAAGGGAGGCTGAGACAGGTGAATCCCCCAGAAGCACACACACATTATACACACATGCACACCAAAAGAAAAAAGGAATCAAGCTGGATGTGGTGGTACATGCCTGCTTAAGAAATGGTTGAAACTACTGAAAAGATTTTCTGATGTTGACTCAGAAGTACAACTTGTTTCTACCTCCATGCAGCTCACTTTACACATGAAAAGACTGAGCAGTAAATTCATTGCCCAATAACCTTAACCCAAGCCATAGTCAAACACCCCCAGGCGGTGTCTACATCTGCAAACATTTATCAAACTTTACACTTTCTGGCTTTCACTTTCATTATGCAAATTATATCAGAAAATAAAGCAGGGTTGGAGTTCATGGGGTACAGGGTTTGTAATCCCAGCTCCTCAGAAAGCTGAGGCAGAAGGATTGCAAATTCAAGATCAGCCTAGGCTACAGGGTAAATTCAAAGTTAGCTTGGGCAACTGAGACCCACAAACAAACAAACAAACAAACAAACAAACAAACAAACAGGAAAAAGAAGGTTGAGCTGTAGCCCAGTGGTAGACACTTGCCTAGCAGGCATAGAGTAATGGACTCAATCTCTGACTAGCAAAAATAAAAATAAAATAACAACAAAACCAGGAATTGGCCAAGATCATATAAGCCTCACAGGCTTCCAGGGGTCCTTAGAACTGAGAACATTCCCTAAATCAGCACGTTTTGAAACACAAGAAAGTGGGAGTCTCCTGTTGTAGTCAAGTGGCCCTAAACTAGACTCCCAGGACCTTGGGCCTTCTATGTAAGCTGTCCCATCAAGTAATGACTTGCAAAGAAAGACAGGCAGTGTACCTGCATGAGAATCTGGACGCCACTGCGGAGGTCCTCGGCAATGACGTCAGAGTAGAAGGCCTTGATCTTCCTCTTGTTGAGCCATTTGGTGTGCCCGCTGGCAATGAGCCGGAGCTCGGGCATCCTCTGCTTGCGGGGACCCTGTGGGTGAGGGGACAGGCGGCATCAGGGGCTACTTTTGCCATCTAGCCTGATTCAGCCCCTCTCCAGTGTTGGAGGCTGCCTGCATGTTTGACAGATAGGGGGCACCCATCTGCTTTTACAGACTAAGTGAGGGAAAGAAGGGGAGGAAAGCCAGGCTTGTCCATGATTCTAGGACTTGGCAGGTAGGGGTAGGAGGGCCAGGAGTTCAAAGTCATCCTTGGCTAGTCTGGGCTCCATGAGACCTTGTCTCAAGAAAGAGAGAGAGAGAAGGAGGAGGATAAGAACAGAAGAAGAGGGAAAGGGAGAGACGGGGAGAAAGAGAAAGGGGTCATGAGGAAGATAAAAGAGTCAGGCAAGAGGCAGGGCAGTGGACACCCTGAAAGGGGATCTGGGCCTCATGAAACCTGGCCAGGCTCTGCTGGCTCCACATTCCCTGGGTGAACATCACTCAGGTGGTGCTGGGGTGCGGGCAGCCCTGTCCACCCCAGGAAGCACTCACAACGAGGACATGGCCGCAGATCATCAGGCTGAGGTTCTGGGTAAAGGTGCTCACAAAGTCCACCAGGGCTGGGCGGAAGTTGGGGGGGCCTGTGAGCACCAGGCACTGGGGGCTGGGAAGAAAGACAGGGCATGAAGTGTCAGGAGAGCGCCCAGAGGGTCAGCAAGCTAAAGGCAGGCACCCCTGGACTTCGGCCACCTTCCACATCACCCTGGATCTCAATGGCCACGGGTAAGGTTGCACGCTCTGGGACTCATCTTCTCAGCTGTGACTTAAGGGCTCTTTCAGCTTTTTATTGATGGCAATGACACTAGTTTTCCTTGTCCCTACTGCTCAGGCCACCAGACACAGGACAGGCTTATCACTGTCAGCATCCTAGGATTCTGGTCATGAGAATTACAACAACTCTAAATGGAAAGTGAGGCACAGAGAGAAATTCCTCCCTTGTGTTGTTCCCATTGGTCAATGTCAAATTTAGTTCCCTGATAGCTGGGAGGAGCTCAGATCCTCTTAACCTTTCTCAGTGGTGCCGAGCCCAGCTTGGTTCTGTTGGGGCTGGGGGGGGGGGGTCATAGCTGGATTCAGGATCCTAGGTGGGCCCAGAAACCCTGCTCACCGGTAGTTCTTGATGTGGTCTTCCACTTCATTAAGGCCCACGGAGTAGCTCAGGGCCAGGTTATAGGAGCCAGCCTGCACTGAGGAGCCCCAGTTCACCTCTGACAGCACGTGTTGGAGGAGGAACAAGATTCAAAATTAACGAAATCAAGCAGTCATGCTGGGGAGGAGGGAATGTCGGCTTTCGCTAGGGTACAAGCTACTTTGGGAGCAGGGACTGTGGCAGATGGACAGCTCATGGCTCTTTTCCTAATATGTGTAGGGCTAGGACCAACTGCGATATGATCACCTAACTCAAGTTATGCATCAAGGTGTTCAACTCCACAGCTCTTATCCCATCTAACCAGCAGACTTGCACAATGACAAGGAGGGCCAAGTTCGAATGTAGAGTTCTAGGGTCCTGCCCTCAGGTTAATGTCCCCCAGGACCCTCATTCCATGCCGGTAGATGCTTGCGCTCAGGGCTCAGGTATATCCACCCTCACACAGCCCCCTTGGCCACCCTCAGGCCTGGGTGGTACACCAGTAGAAGGTCCCTGTTGGAAGTTCCAGAGCCCTAAGGGTCTGACGTGGAGGCCTGCCGCTAAGTGCTTACATCCCTTTGAGCACCTAGCCAGGGGGGCAGGGTGGAGGCCCGCCTGGGCCGCAGGAAGTACAGGGCAGACAGAGGTTGGGCTCCATCTGGGCTGAGGGTCTGGCCCACATGCATACACTGGGAGAGGGTTACTGAGCCCATGAGGACTTGGGGGCCTGAGCTCACACACCTGGCTTCTTGTAGATCACATAGAGCAGAAGGAAGAGGACGACTCCGATGGCGATGAGGGCCGCCCACCAGGTGAGCAGAAACATGATGACCACCGAGATCACCGCCCCGAACAGCGCCGCCCACTTGCTGTAGTATCGGAAGGAGGGTCTCCACCCTGGGCAGGGCCGGGTCAGTGGGCATGCCACACTCAGAAGTCTCCTCCAGGGCCAGAGCTATAGCAGCAGGCATGCCTCCTTGCCCAGAACTGGAACTCCAAGGGCCCCACATGTCTTAACTCCTGGGGCAGAGCCTGGAAGCTCTGGGGAGGATCACACCCTTGCCTGGCTGGCCTTTCACCATGGTGACAAGCTGCACTAGGGAGGCAGCATCCAGTCCTGGCCAAACATGGCCACTGGACCTTCAACATCAGCAAGGGTGCCAGATCCCAAGGTTTCTATGGAGCCCAAGGGATGAGGTGGAAGGGGAAAACATGATTCTGCCTGTTTCTGTGCCAGGCCAGAGCCACCACTAGTGACCACTGTCCCCTGGCACACGTATTCTATGTGAAAGGGTAATAGAAAAAAATCTTCCTAGCCAGGTGTGGTGGCACACACCCAGGATCCCAGCACTGAGAAGGCTGAAGCAGGAGAATCACAATGAATGGCCTATAAAGTGAGTTCCAGGTCAACCTGGGCTAGAGTGAAACCCTGCCTCAGAAAGAAAAGAACAAGAAAAAGACTTCCTCAAATCTCTTTATTGTCACCTGCCGGGCTTCCATCTTAACAGTTGAACTCTGACTGCTGGAATGTGAACAGGCCCCTGGACCTGGGCAGTGTGCACTGGTTTTGGTTTTTGTTGCTGTTTTGTTTTGTTTTTCAAGGTAGGGTTTTGTTCTAGTCCAGGCTAACCTGGAATTCACTATGTAGTCTCAGGGTAGCCTCAAAATCATGGTGATCTTCCTGCCTCTGCCTCCCAAGTGCTGGGATTAAAGGCATGTGCCTTCATGCCCGGTTTATTTGTTATTTTTTTTCAGTGGGTTTTGTTTTTTGTTTTTTGAGGTAGAGTCTCATTGTAGCTCAGGCTGGCCTCGAACTCTGGGCAATCCTTCTACCCCTGCCTCCCGAGTGCTGGTATTAAAGGCATACGCCACCATGACCGGCTTAGTGTTCGGTTTTATTTATTTAATGCCTTTGTTGACACAGGGTCTTGCTATATAGTCTAGGTTGGTCTGTATGTACATATATATATATATATATATATATATATATATTATTTATTTGAGAGAGAGAGAGACAGAGACAGACAGGCAGATAGGATGAGCACACCAGGGCCTTCAAACACCACAAACGAACTCCAGACACATGCACCACCTCGTGCATCTGGCTTACGTGGGTCCTGGAGAATTGAACCTGGGTCCTTTGGCTTTGCAGGCAAATGCCTTAACTGCTAAGCCATCCCTCCAGCCCAGGCTGGTCTGTTTTTTGTTTTTAGTTTTTCAAGTTAGAGTCTTGTCCTAGCCCAGACTGACCTATTCACTCTGTAGTTCCAGGCTGACCTCAAACTAACCAGATACTCCTACCTCCTCTGCTTCCCAAGTGCTTGGATTAAAGGATTGCAGCACCATGACTGGCTAGGAGTTTTGTTGTGTTGTGTTTTATTTTGGCAAATTCTTCCCTTTTGGAAGCCTGACTCCTGAAAAGCTGGAAAGGGACAAAGTAGAATCACTTCTAACTAAGCAATGCATGAACTCCAGCCATAGGCACGTTGCTTGGTAACGAACGTAAAGAATGGCACATCTTGTCAGTGTGTGGACATAGTTTCAAAACAAGGGGTGGCACTGGAATGCCCATCTCCACCAAAGCCTTCCCCTCCCTACCCTTCCCAGCCACCCTCTCCCATGGCCACGGTGGGCTCTGGTCTGCTCACCAGGGGAGTTGGTGACGGAGGCGTGAAAGCAGCTGAAGTTGATGAGGGCGTAGGAGCACAGGAAGAAGTTGGAAATGATGGGGGCGATGGTGTTGAGCTCAGCTTCAGGGACCCAGGGAGAGAAGGGGCATCCTGTTGGGTGACTGCCGTGGAGCTACCTGGTACCCACAATTAAAAGGCAAGGGCTCCCAGGAAGGCCCCCAAGACTCTGTTAGCTCAAACTTCTCATCTGTGAAGGGGCTCCTTCCTCTTATAAAAGGGACAGTGTGCTGGAGTGATGGCTTGCTGGTTAAGGTGCTTGCCTGTGATGCCTAACAACCCAGGTTCAAGTCCCCAGTACCTACGTAAGCCAGATACACAAAAGAGAGAGCGTCTTGTGAAAATACACTGCCAGCTTTTAAGACAATAGAAGGAGTGAACCCTCAGCCTATGAGGTTATCAACAACAGTGGTTGTGACACTTTTTGACCACAAGTTATTGTAAGGAATGTATCCGTTGATGTGACCCCAGACTTTTTTGCAGTCCCATTTACAACACCTCATTTCTTCCCCACTGTGCCTGCCCCCGCTCTCCAAGATAAACTTGTGCATGTTAATGTTTGTCTTTGGATCCCTGGACACCGTACAACAAAATATGAGCCTCTTTTGTGCCGGATCTACCTACACATAATCTCACTGAGTGGCCCTAGTCAAAAGCCACCCAGAGAAAAAGACACCAACCCCACAGTGGTCTATGTAGGGAATGGGTCTGGGCCCTGGCAGGGATGGCAGGAGTGGGTCCAGAGAGGGCAAACCTGACTCAATGTATGCAAGCCCTGCGTCTGGCCCTGTCACCTCTTCATGTGGTATAAGACTCAGTATCTGGGAGCTTTTCAGACTTAGGGCAAATCTCACGGGTTGGTGACTGGAAGAGCCAGCCTGAGCAACAGGGATTTGCCCATGGCAGAAAGGAGCCTGTGAATTTTGGGAGGGTCCCCTGCAGCCTCAACAATCCTGTTCTCTTCCCAGTGAGTTCTACTCCCTTGGCTGAATTAATTAGGACAGAGTAGCTGTTGCACCTGTGTGGGCGTGTATTCATACCCTTGCTCTCTCCCTGCCTACCTGTGACACGCCTGCTATGCACATCACTCCTGTGTTGCAAATGCGGAAACAGGCTCAGAGAAGTGACTTATCGACAGGCACACAAGAGGCATATGGCAAAGCCAGGAGATAAGGACAGTGCTCCTAATTAATTAGCCAGGCACTCTCTCCTGGGGCTTCTCCTAGTAAAGCCTCTGTGTGTGTGTGTGTGTGTGTGTGTGTGTGTTTGGTGGTAAGAGGTTGACTTTGTCTAGTTTATACACCTGTGAAGATATTGACCCAACTATTTGTATCAGCTCCCAAGAAGGGACCTGACAGCTTGCCTCATCTCCAGAGGTGTCTGGGGGTGGGATACGGGGTGGGCCATGTCCCAGCCACCAGGATATTACACTGTCAAGCCAAGGAAGACAGGTAAGGACCTTCTAGCAACAGAATGGCCCACTGCTTGGTGTGGCTAGGGAGCTGCGCTGTCTGGAGGTGCTAAAGGGTTTCGTGGCCTTCCAAAGGCCCTTGAGGCAGGGCCCTGCCCATTTGAGAGTTGCTCTCTGGGGTTGGGGTGTAGCTTGGTGGCAGACTATGTGTCTAGCCAGGCCTGGATTCTGTCCCCAGCACACAAAACAAGCATTATTCGCTGAGTACCCACTGCCAGCAGGCCTGGCTGAATGAACTGGAACAAGAGGAGCTGGCCCCTCCAAGTGGCTGGGGCAGGGGCCTCTTACCAATGATAATGAAGGCCACAGCGATGGCATAGGCCAGCAGGTAGCCACGCACAGGCTCCTTGTTCTTGCCGTAGCCTTTGCCGAAGAAGCCGATCAGAGGATACAGCTGGTCCTCACACAGGCACTGTGGGAAGCAGACACCCCGCTCAGCCCCAGCCTGGAACCTGCCACCTCCCTGCCCTGGGGGCCGGTTGTGTTCTCACTACGATGTGGCCCTCTCCCTGACCTCAGCAGCTCCCTGGTTCTGGTTCTGCTAAGTGGGGCAAGTCCCAGCCCCCGCTCCCCATGGCGCTGATGTGAAGACAGAAGGAGGAGGCCAATGGTGTCCTTTGAGCGTTGACTGCTGGGACTGCAGACAGGCTGCGGGGTCTCAGGTGGGAGCTTGGGGCCTCCCACAGGAAGGTCGATGCTTTCTTCAAAAGCTTGCCAGCCTACCTCCTGTCCCTTTTATCCAGACTCCTGTCACATCACCCCTGGGAGTTCTCAGCAGTCCCCAGGATCCTTCCTACCTGGCCCTTCCAAGCACAACGCTCGACCCTCAGTAGTCCCTTCGTGCGGCCTCACCTGGAAGACCTTGGCAGCAGAGACGAGGCAGGCCAGGGCAGAGGAGAGAGTGGCCCCGAAAATGCCGGCCGTGATCAGGGGCGCGAAGGCTGACACCATGCTCATGGTCTGTGGGGGTGCAGGGGCTGAACTGGAAGCCCCGTGGAGCATAGGTCTGGGTCCCGACGCTTCTGTTGGAGGGAAGCCTCACCTGGGGACCCGGAGCCCGCTCACAGGCAGAGATGAGTGCCCAGTCTCATCTGAGCTAAGAAGCCTGTCCCTAGGCCTGGGGCAAGGCTCTCTACAGTGGCCGCCTCCTCCTCCCGCGCCTGCCCAGCCCTGAATGGCCTCCAGCAGGGTCCTGGTACCTGATAGTAGTTGATGAGGCCATAGCGGCAGCTGTGCTGTTGGGCACACTTGGTGAAGTTCCAGCCATAGCCACAGGCCAGTCCCTCACAGGCTCCGGAGCCAGAAGTCACAGTGTCATTCACATCCCCAGATGCATCGCGCACCACACAGGAGCCTGAGAGGAGGAGGAAGGTGTGTGTTGGGGGGTGGGGGGCAGGAAGGACTCTTCCCTCTTTCTCTTCCTTACTGTCGTGGTTTCCTTCGCATTGCTGGGACAAAGCACCTGACCAAAAGCAGCTGATGGGAGGAAAGGTTTTATTTTGACTTATAATCTCAAGGGGAAGCTTCATGAAGGCTGGGGAAAGCATGGCACAAGCAGAGGCTGGCTGTCACCTCTGCCACAGCAGGTAGAAATCAACAGCAGGAGAGTGAGCCCGGCTCTGGCAAGGAGGAGCTGGCTATAGCACCCCAAAACTCACCCCTAACAACACACCTCCTCCAGCAAGACTCCGCCTCCCAAATTGCCACCAACTACAGAAAACACATGAGTTTATGGGGAATATCTGATTCAAACCACCACACATTACTCTGCCCTGCTCTCCCCACTTCCAAAATGCTGGCCTCCTCTACAGAGGGCGAGTCGCTGTGGGCATGTCGGCTCTTCCTTGTCATATAACAATAATAATGGTAATAGCCACATGAACACATTTTTGAGGTACTTGATAACGAGCAGGGTGATTTTTATTGCTGCCCCCTTTTAACAAAGGCAGAGAGTTCAAGTGACCTGTCCAGTGTCTTCTCCAAGCAGTAACCTGGCTCTCAAGGCCTGTGTGGCTATGAGCAAGATCAGGTCCCTTGGCTACCTGAGAATCTCAGTCCAAGGCAGGAATTAGCAGCTTAGGCCTGCATTCAAGCCTAGTTCTGCAGCTCAGGGGCTATAAAACCTTTGAGCAGTTCACTCAGCCTCTGAGTCCTCAATTCCTACAAAAGGGAGAAAATGACAGCGTCCAGATTAAATGTGACGCACGGCACAAGGGATGGGCAGTGGCCAGCCAGTTGCTAAGAGCTTCGCCTTCATGCTCCCAGAGGAAGAGTGTGGCTTCCCTACAAGATCTTCAGGACTGGATCCTGAGCATCTGAGGACAGCACAGGGGCCTGGTCTTCATCACAATGAAGATGCTCTGGTCACAGGCGAAATGACATGTGCCCCAGAAGCAGGGGTCAAGGGTTCACTCCCCCGGGGCAACTGTGTTCTTCCCACTCAGCTGTCCCGTTAGGGTCCAGCTCTGCCCTGTGGTCCTCTCCACTGCCGCTTCAAGAAGGACTTGGATTCCTGTATTACCCCCACCAGCTGGGCTGGCCACTCACCAATGGTGGCCGAGATGGCGAGGTAGGAGATTGTGGTCCAGAATATGGCCATGAGCGTTCCCTTGGGAATGGCCACAGCAGGGTCCTGTGGGAGACACGGGGTGTTCAGGCAGCCTGTGGGCCTCCTTTGGGCCTCTGTGTCTTGGTGCAGGCCAGGATGGTCAGCAGCCCTGACCTTGGCCCCAGAGAGCCCTGTCTAGAACTGAAAGGAAGGTGTCCTGTGATTAAAGAGCCTCAGGAGATATGAATGACCCTAGTCACAGACCTAAGGCCTTGGAAGTCTGTTGTGGTAACCCCAATAACAACTCTGTACCTGCCCCCTGAGGACTCCTTGCAGGCTAGGAGGGAAGGACTAGCAGCAGGCCACTCTCATTTGTAAGTGGGGTGACAGCAAGATGCCTGCACTGTCACAAAATGAACCAGTCCAAACCAAGTTCCCAGGCATGAACCCTGCTCAGTGTCAGCCTTTGTGACACATGAAATCATGCACTGATTAGTGGGTCTGGATCCAGGAGAATAAAGACAAGACGTGCCCCAAATGTTCTCTTTCTGCTCCAAGGCAGAATGCTCTACTGAGATTTCCCCTCAGAGTAATGACACATCTCCCCCATTACATGTTCCTTCCTCTAAGTACTTCCCCAAATGTCACTTCCTCAGATGTGGCCTGTGCAGCCCCACCCAGCCAGCGGGAAAATGGAGGGTGGCACACTGTGAGGCAGGAAGGTTCTTGAAGCCTTCGGTACCTCTGGCCCTGACCCACCAAGTTCCACAGCCTCAGGCTCCAGGGGCTGCTGGGAGCAGCCACACAGGCTGGAATGTTTACATCAAGTCCAAGAGCGGCTCTCCTCCCCTCCCCCAGCCCTTGACCTCAACCAAGAGGAGAAGACCAAGTCAGCCATGAGCAGGGCATCTGTACCCATCTGGGCCAGCCCTGCTCACTGCCCAGTCAGCAGGGAACCCCGCAGACCAGAGCTGAGTCATAGTATGTAGGGCGGGCCGCAGACTGCAGAGAGATGGGAACAGAGGTGTAGAGAGGAGGGGGGCTAGGCTCTTAGGGGTCCTAGGTCTGCTGGGATCTCTGCTTTGGGGACCCTATGGCCCTGACCCAGCCAAACCTGCCCAACAACCTGGGTTGTACAGAGGGAGTTCCTGACCCCCAAGGCTAACAAGGCCAAGACTGCCTTCCACCCAACTCTAATGAATTAAGTATTGCCCCCACAATCCATGTCCCTCAGAACCTCAAAATATGCCCTTATTTGGAAACAGGGTCCTTGGAGGCATAACAAATAAGGATGAGGTCATGCTGGAGCTGAGGACCTGGTGGTGTTTTGAGAAGAGGAGGTTGACAAAAATGAGAAAAGGTCATTGGTTAGAGTGACAACAGAGATCACAGTGATGAGCTTCAGCCAAGGGCGACAGTGTCTGGAGTCACCACAGCCAGGAGGAAGCCAGAGAGGACCCGTCTTCTACTTTCAGAGGGACATGGTCCTGATGTCAACTCCTTGGCTGGGGGTTTTCAGACTCCTGAGCTGGGAGAAATTTTGTTGTTGTTGTTGCCTTAAACCCTCCAATTTGTGTGACTTTGCAGCCCCAGGAAGAACACCCCAGCCCTGAGGCCCCACATTGGTCTGAGATCTGGAGGCCGTCTCACAAGACAGGCCATCCTCCCTAGCTGTGTGCTCTGAGGAAGGACCTTTAACATCTCTGAGCTTCAGTCCCCCCATAGGACCTGGAAGATCCCTATACATGGGGCTGTTAGGGATGAGGTCAGTGCTCTACTTGCAGCATGCCCTGGGCCACCACAAAAAATATCTGAAGAGCCAAAAAGTGGCTGTCGTTAAATGAGCCTTGCATCTTGGCTTCTCTCCACCCACGTGGCTCTGAGCCAGCTCCTGCACCTTTGTGTGTGGGCTTGCTTGTCTGCATGCTGAGAAACAGGACAGTGATGTCACTTAGTTCTTAGCACATCCCCTGTGCCTGGCACTATCTAAATACTTTATGTAGACATAGCTCCCTCGCCCCTCACCCCTGCCCTGCAAGGTGAGGGCTGTATTGTAGGGAAGCTAAGGCTCAGGGAGATTTTTTTTTTTTTTTTTTGAGGTAGGGTTTCACTCTAGCTCAGGCTGACCTGGAATTCACTATGTGACCTGGAATTCAGGGTGGCCTCAAACTCATGGCAATCCTCCTACCGCTGTCTCCCGAGTGCTGGGATTAAAGGCGTGCACCACCTCTCCCGGCTCCCAGGGAGATTTTTTTAAAAAATATTTTTTGTCCATTTTTTATTTATTTATTTGAGAGTGACAGACACAGAGAGAAAGACAGATAGAGGGAGAGAGAGAGAATGGGCATGTCAGGGCCTCCAGCCACTGCAAACAAACTCCAGACACAGGCGCCCCCTTGTGCATCTGACTAACGTGGGACCTGGGGAACCGAGCCTCGAACCAGGGTCCTTAGGCTTCACAGGCAAGCGCTTAACCGCTAAGCCATCTCTCCAGCCCCCCAGGGAGATTTTTAAGGACTTGCCCTAAGTCTCTCCGGGGGGGCTGAGCCTGACACACAGCCCCACAGAAGTGGTAGAGCCTCGTTGAGGCTTTTTAAGGGGCTGAACAAAGGCAAGGCCTCATCCACTCTCAGCTAAACTGCTGGCCCTGCTGCCTGAGCACTGGGAGCAGGAGCCTGATTAGGTAGTGGTGACAATTAAGAGGGCTCAGAGAGGGACCGGGCTGATTGAAAGCAATCTAGGCCTACAGGGAAGTCAGGGCAGGCATTCCAGAAGAGTAGGTAAGCACCCCAGTGTGAACCCCAGGCCTAGCCCTCTAGAGCAGGCTGTTTTCCATAATATCTTCAGGCACAACTTTTTGACTGGTTGAGTTTTTGTTTGTTTTCTGGTTCGGTTTGATTGGTTTGGTGAGGCAAGGTCTCATGTGGCTTAGGCTGACCTCAAACTGTACATAACTGAGGATGACCCTGAACTCCTGCCTCAGCCACCCAAGAGCTGGGGTTATAGACATGAACCACCACTCCTGGCTTGCCCAATTCTTAGTTCACGTGAGAAGCAACATTAAGGAGCAGCTTCTAGTGGGAGGATTCTGGGGTCGGGGTCAGCTCTGAGTTTCCAGCACAGTACCAGGCTCTCTGCTGGTCACCCTCTCTGACACACCACCATCTTCTTGGTTCCTGCTGTTGACAAGGGCTCCCCCAGTGTCTCACCTTTCAAAGCCCAATCCCACTCTCACCCAAAGTTCTGCTGGAACCTGTGCCATTCTGAGCCTGTCCTACCCCACTGCACAGCCCACCTGTGACACTTCTGCATTGACACTCCGGTTCTCCATCAATCAAAAAACATACCAACCTCCTCCATGTAGACCAGCTGATAGAAAGCTGGAAGAAGCCATTCTACTTGTAGTTCAATGGGAGAAAGAGATACCACCACTGAAGATACTCAACAGTGGACACTGCAAGCCTTATAATTGGCCAGCCAGTCCAAATGAGCCAACGGCTGCAATAGTGGCATGTCTGTCAACTGCCCTCCAATTGGACTGGAGGCCCGCTCCATGAGGGGAAAAACACATCCCTGATACTGAAAACTTAAAAGAGGGGTAGTCATGAGCCCTAGAGGTGTAACACCTGCTGATGTCTGGAAAAATTTATATTCTATGCTTATCAAACTGCCCAGCAAGCACTTCTCTTAATATTTATACCCTTATATTAACGCTACTCTCACTTTGGGTAGAGAATCTTCTCTTTTCAGATGGCAGTGACCTTGGGATGACTCAGAAGGTATTACAGTGCTGGGAAGAAGTGACTAGAGTACTGTGTAACATCTCAATCACACCTTCCAAGGCTCAGGGTCTATTGCGGAAGAGGTGGCAGAAAGAATGTAAGAGCCAAAGGAAGGGTAAGACTCCTTTCAACGTGCTCCCTCCAGACATAAAATGGCCTGGATATCCATGACCTCATAGTGCCTAACACTACCTACACAAGACCTTCATAAGCGGAGGAAAAGACCACGACATCACAATAAAAGAGAGACTGAATGAGATGGGGAGGGGATATGATGGAGAATGGAATTTCAAAGGGGAAAGTGGGGGGGGCGAGGGAGGGTATTACCATGGGATACTTTTTATAATCATGGAAATGTTAATAAAAAATTGAGAAAAAAATAAAAAAATTAAAAATAAAAAACATAACAAGCACCTAGCTTGTGTCAGACTCTACGCTGGGAATGGGGACACAGAAACATGGGGTTGACATTGTTATTCTGGGAGCACCATGACCAATGGAAGATCAGGCAGCAGTGTCAGGGGAGGAATGTGAAAGAGGCACAAAGCCCTTTGGGAGATAAACAAACAAGGACAGTGCATGCTCATGTCCCTCAAAGGCCTGAGAGTGTCTTGGGCAAACCAGGAGGTCCTCTGAGCAGAGCAGAGGTCCTGGGGAAGGTGGCCAGGTTCGGGTATGAAGCTGGAAGGTGGGCTAGAGTCCTGAATGCCAACCCAAGCTGCTGCAATGTCTAAGACAATGGAAAGCCGGGGACATCAGCCATACCTGGGTGAGTCTTCCCTTAGGCTGAGGGTCCCAGAAAATAGGAGGCAACTAGCTCATTGTGGGATGTCCTGCCAGGCTGAGATCATAGCTGGTATCGAGCGGGAGCTTCAGAGTGGAATAGAAGGGAATTGACGGGCTGGAAGCTCAGCTTCCAGTCTCTGAACCAAACTGGGGAGCCAGCTATTCACCTAGAACAGGGGACAAGGTTGTGCCCCCAGCCCTCGGCAGTGCCATGTGCTCTGCTCACCTTGAGGTCCCCAGAGATGTTGGCCCCTGCCAGGATGCCGGTGGCTGAGGGGAAGAAGATGGAAAACATTCCAAAGAAGCTGCCATCAACACCTCTCCAGTCAGGCACCAAGTTCTGGACAAAAATGTCCCCTGGAAAACCAACGTCTAAGTCAGGGACATCTAGAGGGGTTGGCCTCCTGGCTAGGCCCAGAACCCAGTCAAGCCAGTGGTCAGATCCTCTGGCGCCCTCTGGCCGTGAAAGATGGTAGACTTTGGTCCTGGGCCCACTTAATGGGCCAGACACAGGAACAAGCTGTTCTCATCCACAAAGCCACAGTCAAAGCCTGACTTGCACTTACCATGGTAACTGAAGAAACCTTTGGAGGCCTTGTCTTCGGATGCAGGGATTAGCGTCCCCACCAAGTAGTTGGCAAAGGAGACCATGATGACGAGGAAGAATAGCACCTGGGCCTGTGGGCAAAGCACCCAGAGATCAGATTATGGCTCCATGCCCTCAGGGAGCCTATACTTACATACTTGTTCACTTATGACTTTGGGCAGTGAGCTGTGCCTTAGGAGTTGGGACTAGAGCAGGGAACAAGTTGGCCAGGGTTTCTTGTCTTGCTGATAAATAGCAAACCAGGTGAGTGAGCACAGGGGGTGATGGTGAGAGTCTCCATTAGCGTAGGGGGGAGGCTGGGGAAGTGTTTTTCTGGAGGCAACGTTTGAGCAGTCACATAAAGGCGGAGGATGAGTGAGCCGTAGTCTAGGGACTGGACTGCCGGGAGGTCAGCATCTTGGGGGGTGGGGCTGGAGAGCAACAGGAAGAGGCAGCAGAGCCAGGCCCCACCCAAGTCAAAAAGCTCCCTTCTTGCCCAGTTCTGTCCCCAGCAGCTCTTCTTCCCCTATTTCACAGCATGAAACCTCTGACATGGAGCTGGATACAAGCTTCAAATAAACATCACATTTCTAGCCTCCCTTGCAATTAAGTGTGCCCATGAGACCAAGTTCTGGGCAGTGGCGTGTGAGGCGGCGTGCTAGGTTCACGTTCTAGCTTTCACATGGAAGAGAGGGAAGGGAATCCCTTCTTTTGGTTTACCCTTCTTCCTTTTCTTCCGCCTGAACCTGACATGAAGACAGTGGCCGTTATAGACCAATGGACAAGGGACTCCCTCTAGGGATGGAAGAAGTCACAAGATAGAAGTCTGGGGGTCCAACCTCCCCAGAGAAGACACTGTGCTGGCCCTGGACCATGCTCCCCTCCCCCAAGACAGTTATCTGAGAGATGAGCAGTTTGCCTTACTTAGGGTCTGTTGACATAGCAACAAAACTTAATACTAGGGCTGGAGAGATGGCTTAGCAGTTAAGGGATGTGCCTACAAAACCAAAGGATTCCGGTTCAATTCTCCAGGACCCACATAAGCAGATGCACAAGGGGGTACATGCATCTGGAGTTCATTTGCAGTGACTGGAGGCCCTGGTGCATCATTTTTTCTCTCTCTCTCACTCTCACTCTCTGCCCCTTTCTCTCTCAAATAAATAAATAAAATGTGTTTTTTTTTTTATAAAAAACAAACTTTAATCCTAGCGGATACCCCTAAAAGGAGGCAGAACCAGCCCTTGGACCAAGTGTCCTGGGTCCCACTTCTACATGTGACCCCTCTCCCCATGCCCCTTACCTTGGACTCCCATTCCATGCCAGCCAGGGAGATGGCCAGAAGCACGGTGACAGTAACCACACCGATGATGCGGATGTCGTTGACGGGGTCCACAATGGGCGTGCCATATTCCTGGAGGAAGCAGGCCAGCTGTCCTACACCCCACTCCTTCAGATTCCCCTACTCCACTTAGGTACCCTCAGGCAGCCCGCACCTTCCCGCCCCACAGATCCAGGGGTGGCTGCTGCCGGGCCACTTGCCCCTGAGGCAACATGCATGCCACACATGCCAAAAGGGGATGAGTGGGGACGATCTTTATTTGATGAGATTGCCATTGTTTCCATGGTGAGCAGATATGACTTTGTCCTGTGATGGGTAGGATGAGGCAGAGGCAGGGGAGGAAGGCCTGGCTCGGAGAGGCTGCCTAGCTCCCACCACCCAGGCCAGGCCCCAACCTGGAGCAAGTCCCGTACAGTCTCCGCAAAGCCCACGGTGTGCATGGCCACTCCCACGGCATTGGCGAAGGCAAAGATGAGGCCGATGGAGCCCCCGAGCTCTGGGCCCAGACTCCGGGAGATGAGGAAGTAGGTACCCCCTAGCAGGACAGGAGCCAGAAAAATAGAGTCACTGGCAGAGCAAATCAGGGCCAGGAAAAGGCTGAAGAAGGGGTGACCACAAGCCACAAGGTAGACTATAAGTGAGGCCACCCCAGACAGTGGGGCATGCGCACAGAGCTCCCACCTGGAGTCACGGGGGCCGCCTGGAGTGTTCTAGGGGCAGGGTGGCAATTCAGAGACCCAGGGTGAAGCTGGAGGGTGAAAGAGAGGAGGGCACGGCGGCGCACACCTGACTTGACCTTGCCGTTGGTGGAGATGGCTGAGATGGACAGGCCTGTGATGGACGTCACCATAACCGAGAGCAGGATGATGAGCCAGGTCAGCACTGCGCAAGGTGAACATGAGCACCCCCATAGTCAGTCAGCGTGAGGAACCCCAGTTGTCCCCAGTGCTCCTTGCTACCTGAGTCCCTTCCCCTTCCCCTTCCCTTCCCTTTCATTCCCTTCCCTGAGCCTCAGGTTTGGTTGTCTGAGAAGCAGTGAGCTCCTCACCCAGAGGCTTGCCATCTGAGCACTCGGGAGGCTAGGCAGGACAGTGGAGAATTTGAAGGCACCCTGGACTTCATAGCAAGACTGTCTACAAACAAAAACCACCACTACATACACACAGACACACACACACACACAAGGGCCGGGCATAGTTGCACACGCCTTTAATCCCAGCACTCAGGAGGCAGAGGAAGGAGGATCACCATGAGTTCGAGGCCACCCTGAGACTACATAGTGAATTCCAGGTCAGCCTGGGCTAGAGTGAGACCCTACCTCATTAAAAACAAAAAATACAAGGGCTGGGGATGTGGCTTAATTGGAATAGTGCTAGGCCAGCATGCATGAAACCCTGCATTCCAGTCCTAGCACCGCAGAAAAAAATGAGCACGGTGGGACATAAGCCCAGCACTTGGGAGACAAAGATAGGAGGATTCAAGATCATCCTTGAGAGTTCAAGGTTAGCCTGAGCTATATGAGACCCAGTTTCAACCAAAAAGAAAGAAAGAAAGAAAGAAAGGAAGGAAGGAAGAAAGAAAGAAAGAAAGAAAGAAAGAAAGAAAGAAAGAAAGAAAGAAAGAAAGAAGGAAAGAAAGAAAGAAAGAAAGAAAGAAAAGAAAAGAAATCCCTAAAAACAAAGAAAGGGTAGGTCTCTACCTTCTGGGATAACCTGAATTGGCAGAGAGCTCTTGTGACAATGGTTGCCAGGCATGGAAGGGAAGGCACACTCCTTTGATAATAAAAAACAAAGCAGTAGTGGGCATGTCAAGAGTATAGAGCACAGACCAAAGCTGGGCGTGGTGGTACATGCCTTGGGAGGCAGAGGTAGGAGAATCACCATGAGTTCAAGACCATCCTGAGACTACATAGTGAATTCCAGTTCAGCCTGGGCTAGAGCAAAACCCTACCTTGAAAAACAAACAAAAACAACGACGAGAGTAAAGACCAAAGCCTGCTCTATTTTCCTGCACCTTGTAAAGGGCACAGTAGCTCTGTGATGCAACACTATTACCAGACCCACTCTCCGCATGAGGAAACTAAGGCTCAGAGAGGTTCAGAAACTTGTATAAGATCCCATAGCATGGTGCACAGCTAGCATCTGAGCCCTGGTCTTACAGAGACCAAGTTGCAAGCACACATGCTCTATAACATGAATTGGCGCAGACAGGCTACACAGGGTTTTTTTTTTTTTTTTGGTAGGGTCTCACTCTAGCCCAGGCTGACCTGGAACACATTTTGTAGTTCCAGGCTGACCTTGAACTCAGCAATCTTCCTACCTCTGCCTCCTAAGTGCTGGGATTAGAGGCATGCACCACCACACCGGGTGGCCCAGACAGGTCATAAGACAGGGCAACCAGGGACAGCAAGCCCTCAAGACCGCTGACTCCACATGCAATGTGTTGCTGCCATTCCACCCTCATCTGTTACTGTGGGGGCCCGAGGCTATGCTGGCGAGAAGCAGGCATGGCCTGAGGTCTCTGAAGCTCAAGTTTAAGCCTGTTCTGCAGTGGCTTCGGAGCAGGCCTCCTGCAAACCCCTTTTCCCCTCCACAGCACTCACCAATGCCCGCCTGTGCTGTGATCCAGGGCAGCCGCAGGTAGAGGATCACGCCCCAGATGTTGAGCATGCATCGGATCTGAGAGGAGAGAGCTGTTAGAAGCTCCTTGAATGGGGCTGGAGAGATGGCTTAGCGGTTAAACACTTGCCTGTGAAGCCTAAGGACCCTGGTTCGAGGCTCGGTTCCCCAGGTCCCACGTTAGCCAGATGCACAAGGGGGCGCACGCGTCTGGAGTTCGTTTGCAGAGGCTGGAAGCCCTGGCGCACCCATTCTCTCTCTCTCCCTCTATCTGTCTTTCTCTCTGTGTCTGTCGCTCTCAAATAAATAAATTAAAGAAAATTAAAAAAAAAAAAAAAAAAGAAGCTCCCTGAATGGACCAGATGCCCAAGGGCCAATGCTCCAGTGCTTGTCCCTAGGCCTGGGAGACACCTCTCCTTCTTGCATCACCAGCTTCCGTAGGATCAGGCCATCAGGGCCTGAGGATGGGCTGCAGCATTGGCACACTCACCCTGTTCCAAGCCTACAACCTTGTGTCTGCCAACCCCAATCATGGCCCTTGGTAGCTGCTGGGATTAAGGGGATGGCAGACAATGCCAACTGAGCAGGTGCCCCACTGAGAGCAGAAATCAGAGCTCAGGTTGCTCTCACATTTAAAGCTGGGCTGTGATTGGGGCCCAAGTTCCCAGGAGGGAGGGCTCTTGGCTCTACCAAGTTGTGGGGTTGGGTAAGGGACCCATGCCTTCAGGAGTAGGGGAAGGTGAGGGGTTCCAATGGAGAAACAGAGTCCCATCAGAAGCTAACCTCCTGCCTCCCAGAGCATCTGGTCCTCTCATAGTCTTTCAAAGCCCAAATCATGTAATTCTTTTTTTTTTTTTTTAAGGGTCTCACTCTAGCACAGGCTGACCTGGAACTCTGTAGTCCCAGGCTGGCCTCAAACTCACAGCAATCCTCCTACCTCTGCCTCCTAAATGCTGGGATTAAAGACATATGCCACCACTTCCGGCCCAGATCATGTAATTCTCCACTGTTTCAAAGTTGAGGTCGCTTGATTCTTTACTACCTGCAAACTTACTTATGCTCCAAATCACATCAAACCTTTCCCTTAGCACCACCATAAAGTTAAGGGTGGGGAAGTTTGTGGATTTATGTGTTGGTGTTGCCCCCTGGTGGCTCAAGAAGGAACCTTCTTATAACTTCCGGCAGAGATGGCTCCAAGGACTTTCTATGAACTCATTTAATGCTCATTTCACAGGGAGGAAACTGAGGCAGGAAATGGTTACAGGATTAGTGAGTAAGCAAGTCAATATCTCCCTTAGGACTGGGTCTCAACCAAGTCCACAAATAGGGGCTGAGAAGCCCAAACCCAGAAGCAAGTTTAAGTCACTGTTGGGAAAACTGAGGCCCAGGCTGAGCCCAAAATTCAGAGCAGAGCCTGCATGGAGCTCTGCCCCTGCTCCCTTCCCAGACATCGAGCATCAACCCGTACCCACTCACCATCACTCCCTTGACCCAGCCGAAGCGTACGGGCTCCCCAGGGCTCTGCTCACTGTCGGTGCCTGCCTCGTCCTCCACCAGTCCATCGGTCAGCTCACGGCCTCCTCGGCTGTCAAAGGCCAGGGCATGCAGGTGGCTACCTTCCTGCTGAGGGCCCAGAGATCATCTTGAGTCAGACAGAAAGAGCTTGGGGCCTGGGGTCTCTGCATCTAGTCCTGCCTGCCCCATGGTGCTGCATATGTATAGCCCTCCAATCGCCTTGCTGGTAGAGCACTGCTTGAGATTTCTCAGTGGTTAAAGGCACTTACTTGTAAAGCCTGATGACCCAGATTCAATTCCCAAGTGCCCATGTAAAGCCAGGGTGCATGCATCTGGAGTTTGTTTGCAGTGACAACAGGCCTTGTCACACCTATTTTTTCTTTGTCTCTCTTAAATAAAATATAAATATTTTAAAAAAGAAAGCTGGGCTGGAGGGATGGCTTAGCAGTTAAGGTATTGCCTACAAAGCCAAAGGACCCAGGTTTGATTCCTCAGGACCCATGTTAGCCAAATGCTCAAGGTGGCACATGTGTCTGGAGTTCGTTTGCAGTAACTGGAGGCTTTGGCGTGCCCCTTCTCCCCCCTCCACTTTTCTCTGTCAAATAAATTAATTAAAATAAAATATTTAATAAAAAAAGAAAGCTGGGCATAGCGGCACATGTTTTTACTTCCAGCACACAGATGCCAGAGGTAGTAGGATCATCATGAGTTTGATGCCAGATTACAGAGTGAGTGCCAGGTCAACTTGGGCTATAGTGAGACTCTACCTGAAAAGGAGAGAGAGAGAGAAAGACAGTGGTTGGGGTGGGGGGAGAGGGAGAGGGAGAGAGAGAAAGCTCTACAATAAGCTGGGCAAAGTGCCTTATTCCTTTCATCCTACTACTGGGGAGGCTGAAATATGAGGATCCTCATGAGTTCAAGGCCAGCCTAGGATACAGTGTGAGTACCAAATCTGCATGGGCTACAGTGAGACCTTGCCTCAAAATAAAATAAAATAAAAAGCAAAGAACTTTAAAACAAAAGAAAAAAGAGAAAAACCAGAAAGCTGTATTACAACAGGGACTCGATGCTACAGGAGCTGGTCATTTGGGGTACCTCGGGAAGTGAAAGGCACACAGCCTCGGAAGAACGACAGGATACTTGTATCTCCTCCACCCCCCCCCCCCCAGCTCAGGGGTGACACGGCTTGTCCCAAGCCACACAGTGTGCCTGTGGCGCTGCTGGACTAGAACCAGAGCTTCCACTCCAGGATGGCAGACCTCCAGGTCCACAGCCAGGGTGGCTGCAGTTCCACTTCTGGGCATTTCTTCCATTTCTTTCTGGCCCCTCCTCTAAGGGGCCCCATTGGAACAGGGAACCCTTCAAGGGGTGCTCGGACGTGGAGAAGAGCACCAGAAGTTAGGCAAGTCTCAACCTGGGAGCTAAGGTTGATGCTGCCTGCTTGTCCGGGGAAAGTGGGGCCACACAGGGCTGGCGACCACACAGCCCCAGCTCGGCAGCCTGCACAGGCCGGTCTCCCAGTCAGCAACACCAGAGAGCTGATCTCTGAGATGGCCTGTGTCGCTCCTTTCTCCCCATCTCTGGGAGCCGGGGTTGTGGGGGGGGATGACCTCTGTTTGCATGCATCGTCTACTGGGAGGCTCACTTTCTCTCTGGGGCTGCTAGCGACTGGACAAGGAGCATTACCTGTGTCCTGACTGTCATGGCGCCCCCACCCATTATTTCGTTTGGGCATCTCAATCTTTTTTTTTTTTTTTTTTTTTTTGCTTTATTTGAGACCAACAGAGAGAGAGGCAGAGAGAGAGAGAGAGAGAGAGAGAGAGACAGAATGGGTGCACCCGGGCCTCCAGCCACTGCAAATGAATTCCAGATGCGTGTGCCCCCTTGTGCATCTGGCTAACGTGGGTCCTGGGGAATCAAGCCTCGAACCAGGGTCTTTAGACTTCACAGGCACGCGATTAACTGCTAAGCCATCTCTCCAGCCCAGGGATCTCAATCTTTGACAGAGATGCTTGTCAGTCTCCACAGCACAGGTGGTAGGAGCATGGCTCAGAGGCAGCGGGTCATGGGGCCCAGGTCACACAGCAGTGCAGGTGGTCTTGTCTTCTGAATTGGTGCTTACCTTGAGGAAGGAGTGCAGGTCAGCCAACGTGGGCCGCACCTTTCTGGACTCTCCGGGCAAGGCACTGTTGGCATAGTGTTCGTAGGCAGGCACCACGTCGATGGTGTTGTAACCAAAGGTTCGCATGTACAAGGTGCTGCCGTGGGTCAGGTGGCTGGCATGGCTGCTGTCGCAGGCACTCTGTGGGGGCTCATCACCCCCGAGCAGTGTGCTGATGGTGAAGCGCCCACTGCACAGAGCCGTGTCCCCAGGAGTGTCTGTCACGGGCAGTTCTGCCATCGCTGCTCGGAGTGTCAAGGGAGGGGGTCAGGGTCGACCAGGACACTGAGGGTGGCTTTATAGGCTGGGCCGAAGTAGGGAGAAGGCAGGGAGGTTGGGCCAAACCAAACCGCCCATGGCTGGTGAGCAGGGTCCTGGATAGGGGCGGGAGGCGGAGCACTCACCAGCTGTTGTCCTGCCCCTGTTAATTTGTTCACTGACATAGGGGCCCTGCCTTGGATCAGAAGGGCTCAGCTGGCAATGCCAGACATTTGCCTCCTGCAGTGGCTTTTCGAGTCTGGGGACGCAGAGGCCCCCCCGCCAGAACCCAGGAAGGAGCAGTCAACAGAGAGACCCCAGAGGGACCCTAGAGAGGGTCTGCTATGGGCTCCACCATCATAGGTTCATAAACCTCCCATATAGAAGAGTATTTTTATTTATTTACTAGTTTTGAATAGATGAGTGGCGTGACATTTTAAAAGAAGGACGTGCATATAAAAGGGAATTGTCTCTTGCTCTAACCTCTGTCCCCAAATGTTTCAGTGCCCTTCCTGACATATCTCAATCTACAGAAGCCATTATGACAACTGGTTCCAAACAAGACCTGCAGCTGCCACTGGGTGGACAACTCCTGAGGGCTTGGGGCTGGTCAGCAGCCTCCAGGACAGTGAGGCCCAACATCACACCTGAGCCATACTCCACCGGGCTCAGAGCACCCATGCCTTTCCTCCTTGGAGCCACGCGGTTATCACTCTTCCGGCTCCCTTCGTGGGAGCCCTTGGCTCAGCATCCTGGGGGCAGACGCTAGTCAGCAGAGATACTAAGCTATTGTGGGGGACATAGCAAAACCTGATCTGGGCTGTGTGAAAGAGGTGGGTCTGGGTTTTGAGAGATGCATGATTAGTGGATGTTTTATGTACCCTAACAAAGGGCTAATGGATGTGGTGCCGAAAGGCTTGGCATCCTGCCCTACCTCTTAAGGACCAGCCACAACTCCCCTGGGTCAGCCAAAGCTCGGCATCTACACTGTGATCCTCCTCCCTTCTTCCCTCCTGAACATATGCCCTGACCTCTCTCATTCACTATCTCAGGCTATTTCCATGATGGTGTGATCTATTCAGTGGCTTACCACCAAACCATCCCATGTATGCGTGGCAGCAGGAAGCAGAAACACAGAGGGCCCTGTGGCTACCCTTAACAGTGCTGCAGTATTAGGGAGAGCTAGACACAGAAACAGACCAGACCAGACCAGCTGTGGGCAACTGCAGGAGAGGGCCTCAGAGGAAGGTCAGGGTGTGGCCAACCAGGCAAGGCTTTCTAGAGGAAGGTCAGAAAATCCCTGTCAGTTCTGGGGGCTGGGCTCAGTTTATGTTGGGCTCCAGTTATCCTCCAGGCAGATGGCAGAGCACACTGCCTCTCAAGAGCCCATGCATGTCCCTCAGAAGACCAATTCTAGGGTACTTAGAGGCCCCACGACCGTTGAGGGGGACCTTTGAGCGAGTCCGGGCAGGCCCCTGCTGCCTTGAGCCAGGGTGGTCCAGGCAGGTGTGTCCAGCTGAAGGACCAAGCAGAGGGCCAGTAGACGCTGAAGCTGGACAGAGAAGTAAACTATGTTAGGGAGTCATTCTCTGAGCTGAGAGGCCTGGAGCCTCACCCAAGCATGAGTAAGTCTTTGTACAGTGTACTTATCTTGTAATGGGGCGTTCCAACTTGCCGGAATGAGAGGCCATGAAGGCAGGAGTCTGGCCCTCTTTTGTGCAATCCCAAGCAATTAGAACACCACAGATGAGATGCTCCACAAATGTGTGTTGAACCAACAATGAACAAAGGGACTAGACCCAAGGAGGGCAAAGTGGCTCCATAGAGACCCTTGCCTGCAGGATTACCCCAGAGGCCAGTCAAGGGCTCTCCCAGGCTCCCCTGGCCTGCTGGACATTAAGAGATGAGCCAAGGGACAGTGTGGAGCTTCTGCAATTTCAAAAAGAGCATTCTCAGAGCTCCTCTGGTACAGGGGTTCCCCTGCCCAGTCCTCCCTGGACTGTCAGCCCCTCGGCAAGGACAGGTCCCCAGACACAGTGGAGCCAGGGGGTTGGAGTCAAGGCACTCCAAGCCAAGGACCTTGACCAGGGTCAATTTTCCACCTTTCCTGCAAGGGGTGGCGGGAAGTGTGAGGCCTTTCCCCAGAGTCACCCCTTCCCACCCACAGTCCCCTCCAGGCAGATCTTATCATCCCTGGCTCTTAAACTGCTAACTGCCTGGCAAAAATCACAGCCGCCCAACATCCCTACACCATTTCCACGTGCCACAGCCCTGGCAGCTGTGGAAAATTCCTGATTAAGATCTCAGGAAGGAAGGGGCCAGGGCCAGTTTCCAATAGTGCTGGGGCTGTGGGCAGGGTAAGTGGCTGTTAATTTGTTGGATGACCTTGGACATGTCACTTCCTCCTCCCTCTAAGCCCTTGCCTATGTGTTGTGGGATAAATTCATGGGTCACTTCCAGAACCCTCTCTTCCTCCCCTGCATTTCCTGGGGTGGAATGGAGTTTGGCAGGTCCTTTCAATGGGCTTATCAACAGAACAAACTAAAAGGACTGTCTGACATACCTTATCCCAAAGCACAGACCCTCAAGAAAGAGAATTCTTGATTAATTCATCTGAGAAATGCTCAGAGTCTCTTCCCAATGGTGGCATGGTACTGGCTCAAACAGTCCCTCCTTTCCACAAATTGGTTTCCTGGAGGACCATAGGACAGGTACCCTGAGAGTCTCACACCCTGAGCACAGCTGAGATGTGGCCTTGGAAATTTCTGTTCTGTTAGTTTCTAGGGGTCTTGGAACAAGTATCTGGCCTTAGTTACTATAGCAGCAAGACAGAAGTGACATCTACATCAGGGCTAGCCATGTGCCTGCCCATCTTCAGCTCTGGGTCTCCAGAGGAACAGCGCGACCCTCCTGCAAGCACCTCAGAGGCAGGGGATGGAGCCCAGAGGACAGAGGTCCATCCACGTCAACTTCTAGAATCCCATAGCCTGGCCTGGCCGAGAGCTCAGCAAGACTATGTAATCTTTAGTACAGGAGGGAGGCTACCAGGAGAGGGGAGCCAAGGAGAGAGGTAGGCAAGAGAGGTGGGAGAGCTGGGGTGGAGGCATGTGGGCCTGAGAAGCAGGGAAGAAATTGTAAGACACAAGGCTGAAAGGGGTTTCTTTCTCCATCCCACCTCATTTATTAGTTGATTACTGAATACATATATAAAATATATATATATATATACTGTTATACTGTCCTGGGCAAGAAAGACCCCACAGAGAACAGAACAAAGCCCCTGCCCTCTGGGAGCTCACATTCTAGTGGGAAAGGTAGACAAATAGACAAGCAATAGTTAGGATACATTTTGTGATAAGTGCTATTAAGAAAACAAAGCTTTTTCTTAGGTGGAACATTAGGCCTGAGGATTAAAACCCTGAGCTGAGAAAGAGCTGGGCCCCATGTGAATGGGCACTGCAAGGGTTAGGCCAGGGAGGCCCGTGTGGCTGGAACAGAGGGACCAAGGAAAGAGAGTTTGTATATAGAACAGAGAACATGGGCCTTGCAGACTAATGTTACATAGTTCCTGCTCTGCTATGTGATGGTTAGATTTGTATTCTTTGAACATTAGCTGTTGTGTGAAGAATGAACTAAAGGGGCCCACCACAGGTGCATGGCAATGGTGCCTAATTCAGGAGGCAGTTGAGTGTGTGTGTGTACTTACAAAGGATGGTGAGGTGTCCCGAAGGCAGAGCTCAGAGCCAGAGTGTGAATTTATGTGGGGCTGCTGGAAAGAATCAGGGAGCAGAGGAGACATGGAGGGGAGTAGTCATATGTTCCTGGGTAGGAAACCCTGATAGGAAGGGCCTTGGGTGCCAGGGTAAGGAGCTGGCTGTTGTCCTGGTTGTCAGCTGGCCAGGGCAGGGGTGGTGTGGCATACAGAGCAAGACCAAGGGATGAGGCCAGGGAGGGCCATCAGGGGCCATGGGAAAGGCCAGGAAAGAACAGAGGAACAGCCCAACTTGGACTTGCTCCAATTGCATGAGAACTGGAACCTCCACTCCATGGGCCTGGATGGAGGAGAGGGAGGGCCAGGCACCAACATTTGTCTAAAGCTCCCCAGCGAACTGAGCAGTAGTGCCATGGAGACACTGAGCTCTGTTGAGAAACATCTTTCATACCCAGTCACCACAGCCCACCCTATCCCCACATCCCTGTGAGCTGCAGTGGTCCCACGAGGCTTGCCTGGAGAGGATGGGTAGGATGCAACCCTGGTGTCGTGAAATAGCCGGGTAAGAGGATGCGCTGCTCGTCGGCCTGATTCACAACACCAGCTGCAGCAACCGTACCAGAACTCATGGCTTCCTCCTCCTCGGGGCGTGGCTCCTCTGTTCCAAGATAGCAGCAGCAAGCCCATATGGATATCTTCCTGACCAGACCCCCCCCAAGCCAGACTCACACTGAGACCTAGGGCTGAAGCTTGGTCCCTGCCCCCTAGGGGCTCACAGACTTGGTGGCTGCACGGAAAAGGACTAGACAGAGCAAGAGTGGAGCAGCCAGCAGCTTCCAGACCCTGGGCAGCTGAGTCAGGGCTGAGTGACTGGGACTCTGGTGGTGCCCTGCAGAGTACCTGGATATGCATGCAGACATCCTGGTCCTTCTACCTGCAGCAGATTGCTTACGTACCTCAAAGCTATAGACAGCTAAAACAAAAGGAAAATGTGAATACATTAAGACATCTTCATGTTTAAAGGAAGGGCTGATGACTCCTTTTTCTTCATGGACAGACTTAAAAAAGAACTGTTTAGCCAACATTCACCCCAGAGGTGGCTAGCTGTAGACATTAATGATTCATTAGACTGTGAGTCTCTCGGAGGCTGTGTGGGACAAGGTACGGTTACTGCCCTCAGGGGAGCAGAGTTTATCACAGGATGTAAGGTCAATAGCCACAGCCCAGGCATGATCACATAAATCTACAGGTAAAATGCTGCATGGGTTCAGAAAAGGAATGATGTCCTCTGGCAGGACAAAGGTGGAGTAAGGTGCTTGAAATACTGCAAATAAAGGAAGAAAGATAACTGATCATTTAACATTAGAGCTTTTGGCAGGCAAGGTACAAATGGAATCATGATTAGTAGGGACTATCTGATAAAAGAGTCGTATTTAATTGTTTGGCTCATAAAGGATAAATCTCCATCAACTCTTATCCTTCCTCTGCAGGCTTAGTTGAAATGTCCAGTACAGGGCTGGACTGAGCTCAGTCCTGCTATAGCTACACAGATGATCCACAGTAACAGATAATTTTCTGTACCCTGGTGACTCTGCCAGGAGACCAATGACTCAAACCCACTTGTCTCCCCTTACCTTTCATTTTTAAATACATAGTTAGCTTTTCTAGCTTGATTTTTTATGGTTTTTCTTTTTGAAGTAGGGGAGGCAGTCATTCTGTCCAATTTTGAATCTCATAGGCACATTTCTAACTAGAACTTTTTTTGTTGTTAAGACAGGGTCTGAGGCAAGGTGGGGTGGCCTACACCTGTAATCCCAGCACTTAGGAGTTAGAGGCAGGAGGATCAGAAGTTAAGGATCATCTTTGCCTACACAGCATACTTGAGACCAATTCAAACCAACATCAGACAGAGTCAAATATCGAAAGATATTGAAGACATAGGTGGCCCATGATGACATTTAAAAAAAAAAATTGAGGTAGGGTCTTACCCTGGCCCAGGCAGACCTGGAATTTACTATGTAGTCTCAAGCTGGCCTTCTTGCACAGAGAGAAAGGGGCAGGGGATATGGGTGCACCAGGGCCTTTAGTCACTGCAAATGAATTTCAGATGCATGCGTCACCTTGTGCATCTGGCGTAACCTGATTACCGGAGAATCAAACTTCAGTTGTTAGGCTTTGCAGGCAAGCGCCACAACCACTTAGTCATCTCTCCAGCCCCTTTTCATTTGTTCTAAAGTCAGGGTCTCATAGGTAGCCAAGCTGGTCTTGAATTCCTGATACTTTTGCTTCTACCTTATGGAAAGCTAGGAGGGCAGCACCTTCAGAACACTCTTTTTTGTTTGTTTGTTTTTGAGACACAGTATTGCCTCCTGAGTGCTGGAATTACAGATGTGTGCCATCAGACCTGGCTTAATGAGCTCTTTTGGACCCCAGGCATTCATGATCTACTCTTACAACACGACCAAGGAAGCTTGGAATAACATAGCTGCTTTTAAAAGCCCAGTCCTGATACCCAAACTGGACCCATTTTGGCCCTGACCCCACAGAGGGATGTGCCACACATGAGCTGTTGGAGAGACCTGGCTCTGCACCATGTGCTTGGAGAGCAAGTGGGGTGTTTTAGTTTCACCGCCTGACAAAGAGTGGGCTGCCCATCACTAGCAGGGACTTTGGCGGACATTCACAATGCTCTGCAAACAGAAAGGTTTTATATTTTCTTGGTACCAGCTCTTTAGCTACTGAAAACTAACTCCCCCTGGCTACTGTGATTAGCTGAACACAGTGCTCTCTGGTAAAGGGCCACTGCTGAGGTGGTGGGCTGAGGGAAGAGTGACACAAAGCAGCCCAGGCTCAGAAGGTAGAAAGCTAGAGGAAGTTGGCTGTGCCTGCTTGCAGGCATCGGCGCTCAGGCTCTCAGGGGAGGCTGATGCAAACTGTAGGCAATGCTCAAAGAATTCTAGAAATTCAGTCATCAGCTCTTATGCATCACCAGAGACCCAGAATGACTTCCCAATCTCCTTAACCTCTGTAGTAGAGTTCCTAAGGCTCATTTGCCAGTGGTCCCCAGCCCTAGGGGCAGCTGCAAGCCTGCAGAGGCTCCCTGGTGGCTGGGGCCTCTCAGGGTGCAAAGCCCTAGCACGGAGCTGCTCCAAAGACTGCACGCTGAGGAAGCTTGGCTTTTGCCCCTAGCAGTCTTTGAGTTCACTGGGGACAACCCCCACTCAAGGCAGCCTAGGCTTGGAGCAGGGGATTCAGCCCAACGTGTCAGATGCTCGCGCACTTGTGATTTCCTAGAAAATACACTTCAGCTTGCCCCACACAGACACCCTACATCTGAAGTAATTTTTACTGGTTAATTACTCAATACCAAAACCCATATGAATGGCTTTTACTTTGGTGGGGTCAACGAGCAAGTCAACTCCATGGGACTAGGTCTAGTGCATTCCCCCCTCCCAACCAGGCCAAATTTCACCTTCCTAGTTAGTACCTGTCAGATATTTTATGAACAAACAGATGTACTGGGGTGGAGGCTTTCCTCATTAGAAGTTGACAGACCTACTTCATCACTCCCTACTTTTTGCTTTTTGCTTCCAGATTCTGACAGGGTCTGAAAAACCCCAACCAGTGTCTAAGCTCCTCCCTGGGCTACTGAAGTCAGCGGATTAGAAGGGTAGGGCCCAGGAGCAGTTTCAAGATGTCCCCAGGTGAGTCTCAGATGCACCGAGGGTTGAGGGCTTCAGAGTTGGGGCAGGAGCTGGAGCAGAAGCCAGAGGAAAGGCAGTGTGTTGGCTCAGCCTGGGCGCATCCCAGAGGGTAGCTTTTTTGGATCAAGGAGCTGCTGACTCGGAGGTTTTCATGAACATATCTTTCATGTTGTAACGGGCTTTTGAAAAGTTCTTTTCTCCTGGTTAGATGTTGAAGACACATGCTGGCCCCCAGGCCTTGTGTTGGCTCCACTGCCCCAGGGCAACAGGCACCTTGTGACTGGTTTGCATAGATAAGTGTGTCCCCAAATCAGACAGCCTGACTCATCTCTCATGGGTCTTCTAGTTATCCTCCTAGCCCCCAAGTACTCACCTCATGAATGTGGCAGAGGCCCTATAGTCAGGCTTCTGTGTGGCCAGGAAAGGGCTGAACATGAGGCCTGTGACCTCCGACAGTCTCTCAACTCACCTGAGTCCTGCTGTTTCTCTGGCTTCAAGGCCATAGGAAGCCTTTTGACAAGTATACCACTGGGATAAGATACAGGCCAGCAAGTGACCTGGTGCTTGCTGTATCCTGAGCTGGCGATGTGGCCACACTTATCTGATGTGCTCTCATCTCTGTGGGTTTGAATCCTTATCCCTGGCAGATGCTCAGCCTCGGGAACCCTGCTTTCCATTCATCTTCCCACTATTATTATTATTATTTTGTGGTGCTTAGAAATGAACCTAGGGTCTTTGTGCATGCAGGCAAGCATGTACCACCAAGAAACCCCTTAGCTATTTATACTGAGAAAGGGTCTTGCTTCGTTGTCCAGGCTGTCCTTCAATTTGCAACCCTCCTGTCTTGCCCCCTTGAGTAGTTGGGATTACAGGTGCATATTTGCTATAGCCAGCTTCAATCAATCCTCACACATTTCTCTCTTTTTTTGTAACAATGTCTTCAGCCTATTTCATTATTTTGTTTGTGTGTCTCTCTTCCCCATCTACATTGTGAGGACCAGAAAGTAAGGCTGCACCTCAGTCTTACAAAGCACCCCATGTTGTGATGCTGGGGTGATGCTGGCAGATGCTAAGTGGAGGACAGTGGAACCATCATGTCAGCCAAGGGGAGATCATCTTTCAGGGAAGGGGTTCTTTACTGTTGCCCACCTAAGGAAGAAGGCAGTGACCTTGATTCAGCTTCACGGTATCCTCAGTTTCCTAGGACATGATCCTAAAACAATGTTTGACATTTGGTAGGCCCTCAAGCATTTGTTAGATTGCATTATCCAATTTTAGCAGTCATGGACTAAAAAGGAAACATAAGCTGAACCTGACACATCAGTATCTGTTCTCTAATAGCAAAATGTGACCTACCAGCTTTGACCTAATTTTCGATTGGGAACTAAAGAAGGAGGGAGGGAGAAAAAGGCACTCTTGGTGTAGAATACTGAATCACCCTTCCCCATGCGAAAGCCTGTCGTGAAGGGCACAAGCCAAATGCAGAGGACATACTATCCACTCTGACAGCTGTCCAATGGGACAGGGAACAGAGGGATCCCCACTGACTTGCACCTGGTGAAGGACCAGAAAGACAGACCCAGGTAAATGATTCATAAGGATTAAGTTAATCTTCCCACTAGCTGAGGACATGGGCACAGGTATCCCAGCTTTCCCCAGGATGACTGGCTGACTCACCCTTGGGCCCATGACAGCTCCCTGCCCCTCTCCAGAGCTGTATGGTCACTCATTCCATAAGGAGTTCAAACTCTGCTTCTCACAGCTCTTCATCCTGCCCTTGCAAACATCTCTCAAACTCTTCTTGCACAATGTATGCTTTCTAATGTGAATAGCTGAGGCTGCCACCAGAGGGCCACATCCCACACATCAGTTCTGAGGAAACCAACTGACCTTTTTGGTTTGCTTTGAATATTTCTAAAAATCCCAACCAGCTGATCAGCAAGCTGAGTGGTATGAGAGCTCATGCGAGGAACCTACTTCAAGTACAGGCAGGTTGGGGGGGGGGGATGTGAATGGTATCTCCAGGCTGGCCTAGCAGGGCAAACATGTGGGGCCTCCAGAGCAGGAGGAGGAACCCCTCCTGTAACTGTGCAGCCAGTGCAAAGCTTCCCAGGCTCCGGGCCTCACTTCCCACCATCAGTCCTCCTTCTTGGTGGCTCTCTGCTTCCAGGGGATTCTGCTGCTGAAATCTGGCCATTTCACAGGGACACTCACACTTGGGTGACTGATGACCCTCGTTTCATCTTTTCTAGCTACCTGACTAGTTTTTTTGTTTTTTGTTTTTTAAATCAATGTATTGCTTTCTAGCCTTGGACCTTTGGGCTCAGGCAATCCTCTTGCTTCAGGTTCCCAAGTAATTGGGACTACAAGCATGTGCCAACTCACCTGGCTCTGATATCTACTATGTGACTCAGAACTCACCCACCAAAAACAAAAAAAACCCTTAGCTGGGTGTGGTGGGGTACGCCTTTAATCCCAGCACTTGGGAGGCAGAGGTAGGAGGATCACTGTGAGTTTGAGGCCACCCTGAGACTACAGAGTGAGTTCCAGGTCAACCTGGGCTAGAGTGAGACCCTACCTTGAAAAACCAAACCAAGGAAGGGAGGAGGGTACTTAATAGGTTGATACTGTATATATGTAATTACAATGATTGTAATGGGGAGGTAATATGATGGAGAATGGAATTTCAAATGGGAACGTATGGGGGTGGGGAGGGAGGGAATTACCATGGGATATATTTTATAATCATGGAAAATGTTAATAAAAATTAAAAAAAAAAACCAAACCAAACCAAACCAAACCAAAACAAAACCTGTATAAACAGGGTACTCTTTGCCCTAGGGGCCCTTTTCTGTCTGATCTCACCCATCTTAATAGGGGTCCCCTCAAAGGCCACAGATCCAGGGGATACCATGAAACCTATGAGAGGTATGAGGCACTAATATGAGCAACAAGCAGCCGGCCTGGAGGCCTACCCATGAGAGGGTCCTGGGAAAGAGCACAGGCTGACATGCTCTGGTTAAAAACACAAGGTCTTTCAGACTACAGAATGGCCTTGATATTCATCATTTGCTAGTGCCTGATACTTCTACATAAGACCTTCATAATAGAGGGGAAAAATGATGACATCAAAATGAAACAGAAACTAATAGGAAAGAAGAAAAGATTCAGGGCTGGAGAGGGCTTAGCAGTTAAGGCGCTTGCCTGTGAAGCCCAAGGACCCAGTGTTCTACTTTCCAGATCTCATGCTAGTGAGATGCACAAAGGTAAGGCAAGCACAAGGTCGCACATGTCCACTAGGTAGCACAAGCATCTGGAGTTCAATTTCAGTGGCTGAGGCCCTAGCCTGCCAATTTTTCTCTCTCTGTTTCTCGCTCACTCATTCGAAAATAAAAATAAAGGGTTCAATGGAGGGTAGCTGATTTGGGAGGGGGCAATAGGGGTAGTGGGAGGGAATTATCATGGTTTATTGTCTATACTTATAGAAGTTGTTAATAAAAAGTTAAACAACAACATAGCAAATAGTGTCTCCCCAAAATAAGACAGCTCCTCCTGCCATTCAAATGAGAAACAGCCAGCCCTCTACTCCTGCCTCCCCATTCCCAAAGCCATCCACCATCTAAAATGCCTTCAACTGAGGGTCCAAAATAAAGGGTCCCAAGCCCAGAATGCCATATGCTGGGTTTAACATCAAAATGCTTTTATCATCCTATTTCACCTCCAGTCAGAATCTAACTCAAGGGATCTATACTTACAGAGGCTTCTGGGACTTCCCAGACCCAGAGACCAGGAGAGACACTTCTGCTGCGTTCTGAGGAGCCCCAGGCTGTGCCTCAGCTAAGGACAATCCCAGGAAAGGCCAGAGAGGAGTTCCTGTTTCACTGAAGGACTGAACAAAGGGAGCATGGCATTTCGGGAGAAGATTGAGAAAATTTACTGGCTATAGATAGGGTGGTAGCGAAGGAACCATCCTGAGCAGAGCAAACACAGAAGTTACAATACAAAGGGAATACACAGAACACACACCCATTTCCCCTCCCTCTCTCCTCTCCTCACCAACGCCACACAGAGTGACATCAAAAATGTCAGGATGAGAGAAAGGAATCACCCAGCTAAATCACCCTACTGTGTTTTTAACACAAATTACCCATTACCTGAGGAAAAAAACATACTTTTCCCTCTTTCCCCTTTCTTTGTAGTCCCTGATGAAGGGAATAGAAGCCGAAGTTAACTGGGGCCCACTATGACCTCAACCAGTCGGCCCGCTTGCCTCTTTTAAAGCCGAATTCCAGTTCCTACCCTCTCAAGTGACTTTACTGCCTGCTGCCGTTTCTACTGCAGAGCCCTTGGCTTGCAGGCATGCTGTGCCAGGTCCCTCCACCTCTAGGCACTGAGTGTTAATACAGGCCAAGCCGTGGGGACAGCCAGAAAAAGAGTTACACATTATATAACCTGCTCTTCCGTTACCTGAAACTCAAAGGTAACTAAGTGTCCTTCACTTGCTCATTCAACCTGGGTACTACCTAAAAGCCTGCTGAGGCCACCAGATGGTTGCAACACATCTACTTTGGGACTAGATGACCCTTCTGGGACCACTGCATCCACACTCCAACAAGCCAATGCCCCAGGCAAACATTTTTACCCACCTCATCCCTTAAGAAACCATGTTTGAAGGGCAAAGGCAGCCAGAGCAAAAGCATGCCACAGCCAAGCACCTCCCCGAAGCCCGAGTCAGTACTCAGTCTTAGGGAAGACTCCTCCAACCCAAAACAGTACTCGGGCGCCAGTCAGCTGGCAACCCCCTAGCAGGCCTGGGGCAATGTGCCCGTCTAAGGTTATTCTCCAGCGCAGCGCTCAGCATGCTGCAGGAATGGGTGAAATGAATGGTGTGGTGGAAATCTGACAAGAAATCCTAAACAAAGGTTCTTGCTCAGAGACGTTTGTAGAAGTAATAAGAACCAAGGAGAAACATGGGCATGGTGATCTAGCATAGAGTAGCAGAATGTTGACAACTCCACAGGTAACTGCTAAATTAGTGTTAGGGTTCAGGCCAGGAGCATTTGATCAACCAAATAGGCCAAGGTAAAAACAACAGTAGACATGGCTTTTGCTGTTTTGTTATTTATGTCAACAAATGCTGGACACTATGAAAGAGTCCCTAAGTCTTTCTTAAAGTAGCCTAAACCCTAGGACTTAAATGCCTAAGTAACAACAGAGACTGCTGAACTGACCTTATGATTCCAGTTCAAGTGTAACTTCCTGCGGGGAGGGAGTTGAGTCTGTCTTCTGGCTACAGTGCATACTACCATGTCCCACCCTTTAGTCAATCTCCCAGCTCAGGAATGGTAAAACCAAAACCCACTCTAAGAGTTCACCACTTCAGTTTTTCCTTCAAAGGTAGGTAGTTTATTTAAAAAAAAAAAAAAAATCAAAGAAACAGAATGAGTGAAATCAAACTTCCAGGCCCTGAAAGGGATGTGGAACACTTAAACTTATCTCTAGTTTGGTGTGTGGGTGGTGGGTGTCTCCATGAGTTAATGATGAGATATCCAGACAGCCAACAACCCTGCCTGCCTCCATGTGCCCTTGATTTTGCTAGAAAGACTGGAATCTCATCCTTGGAAGACAAAGACTCCTTAGGCATTTTCTCCTAGCTTCTCTGAGTAAATAGAGACAATCAGACAACATGCCAGTGAAGGATTTAGTTCCCTGAACACATGAGTGGAGGGTGACTGTGGTGGTTTGAATAGAATAGATGGCCCCCAATATATTCAGTTGTTTGTAGTTTGCATCTGCAGACACCTGGCTGGAAGTAATGTCACTGGGTGATCTTAAGGTATGGTGGTGGGTTTTAGATATCAATCTAAAGATATGCAAAGTGTGCCTAGCTGGAGTTCCTGAAGTGTGCTGTGGCTTTTGGCCTTTTGGCTGGTGCTCTTCTCTCTCTGCTTGGTCCTGTGAAGGCAGGCCAGCTTCTTTTGCCATTATGGAAGTTCCCCTGGATCTGTAGGCTTCAATAAATATCCCTTCCTCCATAACTGTGCCTGGTCTGGAAGTTCATCTCAGTGAACCTGAAGCTGTCTGCTACAATGATTTTGAAGCTAATATGTCATAGCATCATGAAGTCACACATGAATTCTGGGCACAGCTGGAAGCCTGGGCACACAGGAACCTACTGATGTTGTGGCCTGGCAAAGTCACCTTACTTCTCCTAAATTCCACAGTCCCAACAGGCCACAAAATGAGCCTGTACAACAGGTACTGAGATTTGCTCTGCGAGGTCTGACCCAAAAGCAGGTTCTCTTATTCCTTCTACAAATGTCTCTGAGCAAGTTCTTACCTGCCAACCATCACTATCACTCACAGCTCCCGAGCACAGCATCTCAAGGTCCCACCTCTTTTCTCTCCTATCTCATCTGTGGGTGAATGAACTACTACTCTTATGTAAGGGCTGGCGAACAGTTCTGTATGCAGCCAGGAGTGCATAAAGCAGGGAAAGACCAATGCTTAGATAACTCCCAGGGAGGAGACAGGCCACCGAGTAAACGTGGACTGAAACAATTCAAGTCTTCTCTCATTATGGAATCATGTTTTTATCTGCAAGTAAGGGCCAACTCTAAGAAAAGACTCTAGGCCATGTTCTATGAAAAGCCCAGAGTACTCTTGCTAAAGCTGTGAAAACAAATCATTTCACTTGTTTTTCAGTGCAACTAAGCAGGGCACACTCACTCTCCAAGTCCCCTAAAGGGCTTGTCTTCTCAGTCTGTAGCAAAGCTCAGTTTGACAAGATGGGATCAGAGGAAGAGGGCAGAACACAGCCCTGCTCACCCTAAGGCTACACCCTTGATGGAATATGGAAGATATCCAAATGAGGAGTAAATATCCTACTACCTTTCCGTCAGCTCTTTCTCAAAAGGAAAGGTAGCAGAGGTGATGAGAGAATTCTTCCCAGGAGCAAAGCCACTTTGGAGACTCTGTGGGAAAGAGGATACCTCAGGAATGGTCCAGTACCCAAGAACAGATCCTGCCCAGGAGCAAATGTTCATCCCCAACCCCTTTCCAGTTTGGTCTATGGCCTTGGAACTGGTGGTGGAAGAAATAGTACCCAGGACAGATGACAACTACAGCTCAGGAATCAATGCAGATGTCTCATGGTTTATGTACATTGGACATGCAGAATGTGGTCTATGAGTGTGCTTGGTCACTCAGTCCTGATAACCATGAAAGGATCATTTAAATAGACCAACTGAATGCCACAGATGGAAGAAGAAAGGTTTCAAAGGATTGTTGTACACAAGCCCCACTGGTGAGCAAACGTTCAGTGGAGCAGCTAAGGGGTGATTAACATGGCTCACCCTGCCTCCAGCTTGAGCTGGGCACCTGCACCTTCCATCTTCCTTATAGTGTTCCAAGGACCATGCTTTGACCTCCACTGGGGTCTCAACAGAGTAGCAGACTAATCGGTCCTAGAATCCAAAAAGAGGTGGTCTTGGACCATCTGGCCTCCGAAGGCCCTCAACAGGGAGGATAGAAGCACTAGAAATTCCACACAAGGCTTACATGGCTTCACACTCAACTAGAAACATGGATATGCACTGTGACTTAGCTACGAGGGCAATCTCTCAGTAACAGTGACTTCCAAAGGCTTTGCTTCCTTACTTATACCGGGCCATTTCTTAAGGCCAAGTTAGCCAAATTACAGATATTTACTTAGCCCCTCATTCTCTGACTCCCAAATCCTGACAGCATTTTTCCCAATACAAATAAAAACTTAAAATTTTAAAGGAAAAAAAGAAAAGAAAATAAAAGTTGAAAAGAAATACAAATCAAAGAAATTTATTGATATTGACAAAAATACATAATACAAAAAACAAAACACAACATAACACAACAGAAACAAAACCAGACAGCCCAGCCCTTCAGGCCCATGCTCATATACCAAAGTGTGCAGTCTCAAACCCCTCCCTCAAAGCATGGCACTTAATTCATGAGGACCTCCATCTGCACCAGCCTCGCATTGGTGTCCCCAGACGTCCGGTAGGGTATCATTCCAGCAAAGGTAATCAGGGCTCTGGCTTGACTGCGGAGTTGCTGAGAGAAAAGGAGAGAAGAAAAGAAAAATGGTCAACTTTCAAGTCAGAGCAGTCTACTGAGAACCACCACCACATTCTTCCATGCCCCATCCTATGGCACCATGGACAGCCCTTCATTGTCACATTCCTTCAACATGGTGTCCACTGGGGCACCAGTTCCACAGGGTGCCGAAGTCCTTCTATTAAGCAATGGCTGATGGGTTCTAGGCAAGCTGCCTCACATGTGACTAGCTTTTGACATAGCTCTGAGCTTCTGAACTGCCTGCTCCTGTCTTCTGAACCTACCCCTGCCCTCCTCTTGACTGGTTTCTGTTCATCTGCCTCCAAGAGGATCTGAGTTTCTGGGGCCCCACAAAACCCCTAGAACATCAGAGGCAAAGGCTATCTATGGCCCTATAGCTCCAAGCTCCCTCTTTCCATCCCTTTCTTGTGTTTTCTCTCCTTTGAGTCCTCCTTTTTTTCCCTCCATGACATAGGTGCTTGGTCTTCTCTTCTGAGGCAACAATATTTATCACATTTCTGACTGTTTCAAGAGGAGAAAAGGGAGTCCTACAAATTTAAAGCCAGGTATTTCCAATAACTGAAAAAAGATAACCTTTAGGGCTGGAGAAATGGTTTAGTGGTTAAGGCATTTGCCTACAAAGCCTAAGCTTAGAAACAAGGGTTTACATCAAATAAAGTGTTGATCCAAATAAAATATTAAGCCAGGAGTGGTGGTGCACACCTTTTATCCCAGCACTTGGGAGGTAGAGGTAAGAGGATCACTTTGAGTGCAAGGCCAACCTAGGACTACAGAGTGCATTCCAGGTCGGCCTGGATTACAGTGAGACTCTACCTTGAAAAAAAAAAAAAAAAAGGGTTAGAGAGATTGCTCAGTGGTTAAAGATGTTTGCCTGCAAAACCTGGCTGTCCTGGATTTGATTCTTCAGTACCCAATAAAGCCAGATGCATAAAGTAGTGCATGCATTTGGAGTTCCTTTGCAGTGGCAAATGGTCCTGGCATGCCCATTCTCATTCTCTCCCTTTCTGCTTGCAAATAAAGAAAATATGGTTTTCTTTATTGATTGGTGTGTGTGCAGTATGTTTAGTGTGTGCATGGTGTATGCATATGTGTGTGTAAATAACCACACTGTGCATGTGGGTGGAAGCTGTAGGAAGAGTTCAAATGTCTGTCTCTGTCGCTCTTCTACCTTACTTTTCTGAAAACAGTCTTTCACTGAAGCTGGAGCTGTTTCTCAGTCAGACTGGCTGACAAATGATCTTCTTGTCTCTGCCATCCTTATCACTGGAGTCCAAAGCATGCATGGCCATGCCCAGATTCTTATATGGTGCTGGAGATCAAACTCAGATCTTCATGTTTGCACAGCAAGTACTCTTACCAGCTGAGCTGAGCCATCTCCTCAGTCCCCCAAATGTGATTTTGATTAAAGTGTTCACCAATGAGCTAAGACTCACAAAGTAACCTTGTGATTGTTTTTCTTTTGCATGTGTATATGTGTGTGGTATGAGTGCATGTATGAGCCAAAGGTTGATACTAGTGTCTTCCTCAATTGCCCTACTCTTTACTAAGGCAGGATCAACTCTCAGTTGAATCTAGAACTTGCTGATTTAGCTAGTGAACTAGCCAGGTTGCCCAGGGATTCTCTGCCTCTATCTCCCACATGTTGGGATTGTGGTGGCCACTACACACACATGTGGCATTTACATGGGTGCTAGGGATCCAAATTCTGATCCTCACACTTGTACAGCAAACACCAGTAACTACTTGTACAGCAAACACCAGTAACTGAACCATCTCCCCAGCCTCCTAATCTTATTGTAAGATGAACAGAAAATTCTTATAGAATCAATTACACATTAACATTGTCTTCGATTCCCTCCCCTCCAGTTTAAGAATAGCAATCTCATCAATGTTTGATTTCCTCCAGGAGTTTTATGAGACAAGGTTAACTCTGGTGTCAGATCATAGGGGAAAAGAGCAGCTCAAGGTCATGTGGTTTCATAGCAGGGCAAAGGATTCCAAACCAGCAAAGTGGTTCTCAGCAATGTTTCTCATGAACGCTGGGATCTTACAGAGTCGCGGTCTTCGATGACTCGCTGGGGCCTGGATGATGAGGATGGACTTGTCCCCTTGAGTCTCTTAAACTGTGTGAACAGGATATTCATGGTGGCGAGAAGCACTTCTGAGAGGTTGTGCCTGATCTACACAGAGAGAAACACCTGGAATAAGGAAAAGGGAGTCCCCAAAGCGAGCAGCAAGTGGAGAGAACATGACTTCTGCCTGACAGAAGCACATGCCACAGATGCTGATGCAGAGCTGCAGTCACCAGAAAGGAGCTGCCAGCTGCAAAGTCTAGTGTGACAGCAAGCTCCAGGACTTGCTGTTCACTGGTCATACTTCCTGCTCCTTTATGTCCCTCTTGGTGGAAGTCTGTTAAGAGCACCATGGTCTCATCTGATGAACATAGAGACTTGGGCTAGCTGCAAAGTGAGGACTAAAAGGCATCTGGACATAGTATCAGAGGCATACACATTGATTCTCCAGTTCCCACCAATACCCACAGCCTCAGGCCTGTTTGGCTATTGCCACTGACCCAACAGAATCCTTGGGAGGTGGACAGCAGCAGAGTGAGCTAAAGTACTACTTTAGCCCATGATGCATTCAACCATGTATCTCAGGGAATAAGAAATACTGATGGCACAATGGCTAAGGGTAGAAAATGCCCTCAGTATGAAGGGAAGGCTCAGCATGCATGCTGGCCAAGGGCAGCTTCTGAGCTGTTAGTACCACAGTCCAACACAGACATACCCTCCTCATGCTCAAGTGAAGAGGCTGGCCTTCCCACTTTAAAAAAAAATTTTTATTATTTATTTATTTGAGAGACAGAAAGACACAGGGGGACAGGGAGAGAGAGAGAATGGGTGCTCCAGGGCCTTCAGCCACTGCAAACAAACTCCAGACGCATGTGCCACCTTCTGCATCTGGCTTATGTGGGTACTGGGGAATTGAACCAAGGTCCTTTGGCTTTGCAGGCAAATGCCTTAACTGCTAAGCCATCTCTCCAGCCCTGGCCTTCCCTCTTTCTATGAAACAGAGAGATGCTCATAAAAGTTGCTTGTTTAACAAGGAACCATTCTGAATAAAGGCCACCAATGATATCCCAGAACCAGGATATGCTTTGAAGACTTACTTAGCACACACAAGAATGACCAGGGAGAGCTAGACTGCAATCCCTTTCAAGGAAAACACTCTTGGGTGGCAGCACCTGGACACCAATAGTTTGGAAGTTCTCCTAGAGGTTCCAGTGTGCAGCCCAGCTGAGCATCCCTGGGCTGGATGGTGGCACTGTGCTCAGAGCACTGACGAGACAGTAGCTCTGGGGCTTCTGGAGTGGCAACTGTCCACAGCCAGTACACTCGTTTGTTCAGACAAACGAGCAGAAGGTGGCGGCAGTGACTCACTGGAATGGCTCATAAACACCATGGAAATACTTAAAGCAGATCACAGCCAAGCATTCAAACACCCTCTGGTATGAGTGGACGATATAAGAATCAGGCCACAGCTCCAGGAGCAACTAGAAATCTGTTTATTCCGAGAATACACTATGTGCACTCCCAGAACACCAGAGCAGCTGATACTGGACCCGGCTGGGATACATCCAGTCTAGATGGCAAGCAGAGATGTCAGAGTTATTAGCTACATGAAAACAAAAGCCTTCCTATTCTGGAAGAGGAAAAATAGAATTCAGTGACTGGGTAAGAAAAGGACTCACTTCATCACTGAAGTTTCTGAAGGCAGCCACCCTCTCTTCCACACTTTCCTGGCTCAGGGGCACCAGTTTCAAGCGGTCAATTATCTGTATAAAACAAAACCCCACAGTCCCATATGTCACATTAGTCCCCTTGTCACATGCTCAATCAGGGCTCTCCTAATAGAAAATGCTGCTCTCCCACGGACAGAGGCTTGGATTCTGAAGTGCTAACTTGATTCTTTCTCATCCTCATTTTACAAGACAATTATTTTTATTTTTATTTTTTGGTCTTTTAAGGCAGGGTCTCACTGTATGTAGCCTAGGCTGACCTAGAACTCACAACTCACAGTGATGCTCCTACCTCAACCTCCTGAGTGCTAAGATTAAAGGCATGTGCCACTACACCCAGCTCAGAGACCATTTTAAAATTTAAAGACCCTCTAATATTTTGAGAAGTTTCTGTTTCCAGATGAAAGTGAAAGGGGATACTAAAAGAGTAGGGATGGGGACAACACAGAAATCTTTAAATTCATAGGATCACACTTTTCTTCTGAGTGAACAAGCATACTGTTGACATTTTCTTTGTTTTAAAGGAGTATCATGAAGTGTTTAGAATTTTCAAGGACATACATTAACCCGCATTTCAAACGCCCCTGCCAATAAAACTTACATCAAAGGCTCTGTCAATATGACCACAGTGATACTCATCAAAAAAGGTAATCAAGTCCAAAAGAAGATAGAATGTGGAGTCCACGAATTTATTTGCACTTATTCCCTGAGCCCTGTAACTGAAAGACAAAAAGGAGAGGTAAGAAGGGAGCCAGGGAGCATTATAAATTTTCACATAACCCCTAACTGTGGGACAGTACTTCAAATGCAGCACAACCTCTGGAGCTCCCTGGATAGGGAGGAGGTTGTAGTCGGCAGTGTTTACTCTGTGGATCTGCTGTAACCCCACCTCTATCATTTCTGTAGGGAAGTCTCCAGGAAGGGAAGGAGATCCTCATTAGCAAAAACCCCACAGGGCCCCACAGGCCAATCTGAGAATTATTTGCTAAGTGCAGAGACCTCACTTGCCAAAAGTTTCTTTTGTGTTGCAGTGGAAAAATATCCCAAACCCAGCCTCCCTTGGGTCACTGTATTGGGATTATCTGAAGAGAGTGCCTCAACATGGAATTAAACTCTGAGCACTCAGGGCCCTCACCTGCGGGGTAGATTCTCCAGCACTGGCCACAAGAGCACCTCCACCCTCCACCATTGGCTGTGCTCCTAAGTGCCTCTGAAGCACATGAGTTAGCACAGCTCTGTAAGGGCCACCTGTTGTGACCTAGTCAAGCCGAGCATGCGTCGCTGTCTGCATTAGCATGTGTACCTCAGGGCTTGGGCTTACCGCTCAGCAATGGACAGGGCCATGTTCTTTAGCCTCTCCTTGTTGGACTGTGGGGCACTGATCTGTGGAACAACAGGGCTCAGCAGCTTATTCATCAGCTCCAGCACCTTATCAGCATTCTGCTCATTTGAAGATTAAGGAAGGAATCAACAGGACAAACTAAATAACCAGAACACAAGCAGCAAGTTTTTGAGGTGATGAACAGAATAGTTCTATATTTTAAGGATAGGGATTAAACAGATATATACATCAATAGAAAATTTACCTACTATCCACTTACTATCTGTACATTTCTCTATATCCTTATTACATCTCAATCAAAATACCTTTGAATTTAGGAAAACATGAATTACAGCTTTTTGTCTATTCCTCTGACAAAAGAAGGTAATCTTTTAAGGTCATCTAAACCATCAGCAACCACAACATGTTCCTTGGTAGAAATATCTATTCCAGGTTCTCAAGAGGCTCCAGCTATGGCACTGTTCCTGGGCACATGCTACTGGCTGGTATGGGGCTACCATAAGGGAACCACAGTGATTTTTCACTGGAAGTTTCGCCATCAAAATGTGACAGATGGGGCTGGAGAGATGGCTTAGCGGTTAAGCACTTGCCTGTGAAGCCTAAGGACCCCGGATTGAGGCTCAGTTCCCCAGGACCCACGTTAGCCAGATGCACAGGGGGCGCACGCGTCTGGAGTTTGTTTGCAGTGGCTGGAAGCCCTGGCACACCCATTCTCTCTCTCTCTGCCTCTTGCTCTCTGTCACTCTCAAATAAATAAATAAAATAATAAAAATTTAAAAAAAAATGTGACAGATGCTTGCCCTACTGCTGAGGGAGGGAGGTGACAGCTCAATGCCTGCAGGTCAGTCTTTCAAACATGTTGCTCTCCAGCCAGAGACCTAACAGGCAGCACAATTCTATAAAATGGGAATCTGACCCTGCCTGGATCATTAGCTGCTTAAGTGCTAGAGAAAATGCTTTGACAGGGAAAGTGCTTCAACAATGGTGATGTTGAAATATTTGTGTATTTAATACCAAAAAGCCAACAGATCTATTAAGTGCAGGGAAGAAAAAGGCCATGAGAAAAGGCCCATCTTACCTTGGCAAGGTCATAAAGTTTTGCTGCTTCTTCAAACAGTCCTTTATTTTCTGCCACGGAAGCAACTTTGTTGATAATAGGCTTTGTGTCACTGGTAAACTTATCTATGACTCCAGGCTGATAAGACAAATTATGGAGAAGAAGAGACAGGTGTAAAGAGGTATTATTTTAAACACTTAAGAGCAAATAGAATTAAAATACTTAAAATGAAAATGCTTGCCCCAAACAATACATGCTTTTTATCCACTAGACATGGCTGTCTCAAAGATCCTACTGAGAGCTGGGTGTGGTGGTGCATGCCTTTAATCCCAGCACTCAGGAGGCAGAGGTGGGAGGATTGCTGTGAGTTTGAGGCCACCCTGAGACTACACAGTGAATTCCAGGTCAGCCTGAGCTAGAGTGAAACTTTCTACCTTCCTACCTTGAAAAACAAAAAAACAGCAAACAAACAAAAAAGATCCTATTAAAACTATGGAAAGATTAAAAAAAAGGAAAGAAAGATACATGGCAGGGCACACCTAATGGAGGCATGAAAGAGATGGCAATGGGACATCTGTGCTTTCTTATTTTCTAAAATGACCCAGAGGAAGTAACATTATCAATGATTCTAAATTTGCAAAGGAGTAGGAATTAGGGTGAAAAATCTTAGGAGGCTTAGAGAAAATGTCTTAGAGACTCAGGATTTGCTTTCTAAGACAGATGGTGACAGAAACTTCGTGATGAAAACGCACATGACAAGTGATGTCAGGACATTTGGAAAAATACCTACATCACCATTCAACAGCAAGCAAACAGTCAGAGAGTCTATGGGGCCGCAGGACCCATGGGAGAGTGAAGATGGACTGTCTATTCTGATTCTCCATCAGGGCTAAATTCTTAGGGCTAGCTCAAGCTGGAGTGACCTGCCCCTGGTCAGCAAACGGCATGAGCTCTGAGGCTGGAAGAACTGAGTTCAGATTCCAGCTGTGTGGTCTTGAAGAAAATAATTAACCTCCCTTAATTTCCTCACTTAGAAAACAGGCACCTTGTTGGGTGACTAGTGAAATTGCATACTACGCGCTCAGCATAGTGCTAGAGAAGCTCGGGCCACGATCACTGGCACCACAGGCCTCTCTTCTAAAATGCCTGGTCAAGCCATGCATTTTCATACAGGAGAAAGTGGGTACTTGAGGGGCGAGTGACTTTCGTAAGGCCCCAGGGAGAGTCAGGGTCGGGACTGTACTCTGCCCTTCTGTTTTGATACCCTGTGGTATAACAAGCCTCAGAAGAATTGCAAAGGCTCCCAAGAGACAGTGTTTCCACAGTGGGCATGGAGTTCTGAGCCCTTAGCCCTCAGAAACTAGGCACAGTAATCAATTATTGTTCTTCAAATTTTCTCAGCCTAAAATGTCAAAAATGCAGCTTTCTTGACTCAATAAGGAGGGGGAAGTGTGAAGAGACAAGTACTCTGAACATAATAGAAAAGCTATCTAATCACAAATTTATAAAGAAAGTACAGTAAAAAAATATATAAAACCAAGGTCATCAACTGGGCCTGTAATTTCATATTCCGCTTGTTAAAATAAGAAACTTTTGTGGTGCCTTGCATCTTAAAATACACATACACAATTATAAGACCCCAACTGTAAGCTAACATTTCTTTCAGGACATACTTAACCTACCTTTCTACTTCCATCATTCTCTAGTTTCCCAAGAATCATATCAAACTGTGGAGGAAAAAAAAAACTTATTTATTGGCCAAGAAAACAAACATTATACACAGTACCTTAGAGGGAAGAAAAAAGAAGAAAATAAGGTATAAGAGAGAAGTCAGGTAAGCTAGTAGACAGTGAGACTGAAATCAGCATTTTAATTGTTAGGTAGCAAAGAAAACTCCATCCCACCTCTACCCAATGGCCACATCCACCATACCCACACAACCCAAGTGTGAGAACAGGTACTGAGATTGAGAACTGAGGAAAGGGACAGGAAGAACATGACCTACCTCTCGACTTTCTATCACAAGCTCGCTCACACAATGCAGAAACATGTTTTCTCCTTGACTGTCTTTCTCATCCCTGCAAAGGGTCAGGGGCAGCTGGTTGGCTTCTGGTATAAACTCAAGGTCTCTATTACTAGCCATTCTCAGAATAGTGAAATCAAAACTGGTCAGGTAGAAAGGCAAAAGCAGATTTTACCTGAGGAAGTAAAAGTACTGAAGTGCTTCCCTTGGGTCCGTGGACTCAAACTTCCGTGTGTAGAGCATGAGTAGTCGCACGAAGTTTAGCCGCCTCATACAGGGAGGATCACCAGGCTCGTGGCTAACTGCTTGTGGAAACAGAAGGAGTTGCATCCTTGGAGCCCTTAGTCCCCACAACTTAGGACCCATGGAAGGTGAGAGCACAGGCACAGTGCATTTCCCAATATGGTCTTAGGCAGTCCTCCATTTCTCCATACACACAGTTGAGTGAAATTCTTCATGCAGTGAAGTATCAGTATGTTGGATTTTGACAGATCACACTCCTGATTCTTATGGCTCATACTGTGTGTAATTGTGTTGCCCTATTAAGGAATCCACAAGCCATTAACCAACATTTATCTGGCTCTCTGCCTGCCTTTAGTACCCAGGTATGATACTGGTCAGGGTTTCCAAGGTCATTAAAGCCAGAGCCCTAATAAGAATGAGACCCATGGCAAGGCATTAGCCACAAAACTAGCACTTGGCACAGGGAACACAAAGGCTTAAAAAGCAAAGACCCCAAAACTAATCATCAGGAAAGTACAAGTGTCTACAATACTCTGAAATGACTGGCATCTTCTGACCAAATTGGTAGTAGTCACCATTCTGTGGACACTGTCATGGACAAACAAGACAGGCATACTCACGAAGCTGGGCGCTCTGTCCCGAGGATTTTAACAGCAGCTTCAACTCGAATAGCACCAGAGCCACGTGGACAGCATGGCAGCGCAGCCGCTCCATGCGGAAGAGAAAAGCAATGGCGGCCTCAAACTGTGCCGTCAGAAACAGCACTTGGAAGTAGAGGAAAGGCTGCTGATTCACCGTAAAATGGGACTCACCTGGGGAAGAGAGAAAGCCCTCTCAGATGGTAGTGGACACTGGCATCCTCACCCACCAGCAGCAGCCCTGGCCTTACGGGGTAGGAATCAAGAGCAGCACGAGTCTAACGGAAGGGACTCTCCAAGTGAGACGTGACCTGGTCACCCCACCTTCTCTAGACCTCACGATAGGACTGGCAAGCAGGAGTCCTCGAGATAAAACCCAACTGTCCATTAGGAGAGAAATAGAGTTAAAGACTTAAAACAGTTCAAAAGGGCGTTAGTTCATTTCCTATGCTGTGGTAAGAGGCACTTCATACAGAAATGAACATCACAAAGAAGCTATGGTGTATTTGTATGCACGTACATCTGAACTCAGCAACTACTGGACACTAACTGGAAGCCTCTACTTTACTTCCCAGAATTGTTAGGCAATGAGGGGGTGAAAGAAGAGAAAATACTGTTCTTCCCTTTGTGTTCAGATGTTGCCACTGGCAAGATCTACAGGTAACCAACAACTAAGGTCTGTTTGTGTCTTTCCCAAGCAACTGTCAACGACAGCAGTTCAGAGTTTCAGAGAAAAGTTTACTGTTTATGACCATGCAAGTCATACATACACATTTCTTGTGTGTGCACATGGGTAGTGCAATGCAGGGGATCACACCCAGGGACTGCGTGCTAGGTAAGCACTCTACCACTAAACTATAATTTTATTTTTTATTTTGAGACAGGGTCTTGCTAAATTGCCTAGGGTGGTCTTCAATTCACTCTGTAGCCCAGATAGGTCTTGAACTCATATTCTTCCTGCTTCAGCATCCTGAGTAGCTAAATTACAAACATTTCTTAAGGCAATATGGTCTCTACTTGATTTGAAATGGTTACAGTTCAACTGAATTCAGGGATGACAGACTTTCCCAGAGGAATGCTGTGGGTTTGCGTTAAGTGGACACAAGGAGAAAAGTGATTTTTCAGGATCTTACCATAGTCTTCTAGCAGTTGTTTCTGGAACTGTGATAGAGTGAGCCTGTCTTGTGGGGAGCTGGTGCCATCATCATCAAAACACACCTGGTTCAACTAAATTCCCAAAGGAAACACACATTGGTACAAACTACATTCTCAGCCAAGTGGGCAGCTGTGCTTAATACTGTGAGCAAGATGCTACATGAGACAATGTGGCCACTGGGCTGAGGGTACAGCTTACTGACAGAGCACACCAGGTCCTGGATTCCATCCTTATCACCAAAAAAAGAATAGAAGGGCTGGGGAAATGGCTTAGTGGTTAAGGTGTTTGCCTGCGAAGCCTAAGGACCCCAGTTCAATTCCCCAGGACCCATGTAAGCCAGCTGCACAAGGAGGCACATGCATCTGGAATTCATTTGCAGTGGTTAGGAGCCCTGGTGTGCCCATTCTCTCTTTCTCTCTATCTGCGTCTTCCTCTTTCTCTCTCTCAAATAAATAAATAAAATAGTAAAAAAAAAAAAAAAAGAAGAAGAAGAAGGGAAAGGAGAAGGGGAAGAGGAAGGAATGGAAAGGAGAAGAAAGTGGATTATTATCAGGAAATTAAAAATAAAAAGGGGCCAGTAGACATAAAATCCACTGGTTCTGGACTGGTCACCTCATTGGCATCATGCATTAAGTAGGTGTGAAGAACTTGAACAAACAGAAGGGGTAAAAGCCCACCCAAGCAAGGAAGCTGTGCTTACCTTCAACCATAGGTAGTCCTCGGTCTTGTCAGCTACTTCACTCTGGTTGTCAGTGATGTCGCACCTGCCTATGATACAGTACACGGCCCGCTTATAGGGGTCTGTGTTGTTCCTAAGGGCTCGACGGTAGTGAAGCCGGAGCTTGTTTTCAGTAGCAGGGGACAATCTGAAGACATAAGGGAACAGACAGATCCACTTCAGTAAAGACCCCCCAGGTCAAGTGAAAGCACCCTGTCATAGGAAGCTCTGCAGTGCATGGCAACATAGTTCTACATTGAACACAGAAGCACTTATATTCAACAAGTGAATATAATACAAAAAGTCCCATTTTATTCCATCCATCCATCCATCTATCTAATCTATCTATCTATCCTTTAGAGACTAGGTCTTGCTATATACCTAGGCTGGCCTCAAACTTATAATCTCCTTAGCCTCCCAAGTACACCAACATTCCTGGCAAAAAAGTCCTATTTTATAAAGCATCTTTGATTGTGAATCATGCAAAATTAAGCCATGCTCCCCAGCATAGTCCCTCACTGACAGAGGAAACTTCCCAAACACAGACGTATGTACTTCTAGACTTTCATTGATGATTTCAACAACTATTCACCCTCAAGACACTCACTTTCTAAGATCCTTCTCTCTCTCTTTTAAATCTTAAAGCAGAAGTTCATTTTGAGCTCATACAAGGAAGAAAACATTGGCAAGCAAGCCTTTGCTTCCATGTGACTTGTGAGTATGCCATGTCATTCACGATACCTTCTGTCCTTGCTATTCATGTACTCCTGGAACCAGGTTTTAAATTCTCCTAGCTGATGCTGGGCTCGATTGACCACCTGGGATGCAGCAAGTAGGTCTCCACAGCGCATGCAGTAATAAATCAATGCCCAGACAGGGTGGCCTTCCACTTCTCCATCCTAATGGATGAAAGAGAGATGCTCAAACAAACTAATTGCATTTTGATGTGCCAACACCCAGCTAAGTCTCTGTCCTTGTATCAAGCCCCTTAGTTTTATTACAACCACATATTTAAGAACCATTATTAACCTTCTACTCCTTGTTTTAGAAAGAAAAAAATTTGTATGGTGTGGCTCAGGAGTTCCTCTCTCATGTATGTAACCCATCTGATCTACAACAGTCCTGTGTTTTCTCTCTGAAATTCCATAGTCGCCACAAGGAGGCTATTCTGTGATGACTTTCACACCAGCATTTCTATGATCCCCACAACCCAAGGGCTAAAGACATCACTGACAAATAAGAGACTTACTGTTATCCACATGAGTTCATACAATGAACTACTAACAAGTAATTAGCCATTCCTCATTTTCTCAAATGCTGAGCACCTGGGTATCACACACTTCTAGGCATCCTAACCAAACATCAGGTGACTGAGTAGTCTCTGCCCAGGAAGCAGAGCACCCACCCTGCTTATTATTTGTCCTCATAGCAGGCTGAGCTTACTGTTCTACTTCACCAACTCTTCTAGAGGAGTAGGCCACACCTCCTGAGCTCACCATGCCCAACCTGGATTACATGGTGTCACTGGCCTTTTTACTCCCCTAAGTTGTTCAAGTCCAAAGTGCTCAGCTTAGCACTCAAGGCTTTCACCAACTAGCACAAACTCACCAAGCCCTACCACATACCTGCCACTCCATATACTTGGCAGCCTCATACATTTGACTCTGCTGATGGTGAGCACCTGTGCTTCAAGAATAAGTGTGACCCCTCATGAAACTACCCTTCTCTATATGTCCCAACTCTTTGCACAAAGCTACAGGCTAACACTTGTTCACTACACCATGATGTACTAATCTCTAGCTGGATGGCAAGCTGAGAAGAGGAGCCACATTCTAGAAACCATGTCCAACCCCATTCTTCCAGCTGTTTTAGCCCTAAACCTCCAAGATATCCTTCACTCTGCCTTATACTCATATTCAAGGTCCAGAACAAACCCTCTCAGCTCATTTTCAAAACCTGTCCAGGACCTGATGCCCTCCCACTCTACCCGGGATCCTAATTTCATCCTGGACTCCTGCACCACTGACTTCCGACCATGCTCCCTCACCAGCCCCTCCCCCCTGCCTCTTCACAAAGAACCTCCTTTCAACTGTGAATGCCTAGAAATACCAGGTGGGGTGTGTCTGACTATGTAGAGAAGATTGTCAGTACCTGAAGTCCAGGTAAAGGTGCCGGAAGTTTAATGTTCAAGAAACTTCGAACCAACTGGTAAGTCCCAGGCACACCACCCAGCTGGGCCTGATGCAGATTTCCAAAGACAGTCACAAGGGTGTAATTCTTATAACTGAAAAGTAGAAATGGTTAAAAACATGTATTACACACATCTATGTCCACACCCACAGTATGTGAATTCTCAGGGCAGGGCCTAGATGTAAAACCTCACATAGGAAAGAAAACAGTTCCATTATTTGCTTTTGTAAAGACTTCTCATCATTGTGGATACTCCAAAGAACTCCTGGGGAATACACCAGGACTCAAGAGCTTTAAAAGCAGAGGTGAGAGATAACTGTTCCAGGTCACAGCTCCAGTAGGGTTTCTTTTATTTATTTATTTATTTTTTATGAGATAGGCACGATTGGTGTGCTAGGACCTCCAGCCACTGCAAACAATTTCCAGACGTGTGTGCCACCTTGTGCATATGTGCGGACTTGCGTGCTGACATCACCTTGTGCATCTGGCTTACATGTGATCTGAAGAGGCAAACATGGGTGCTCAGGCTTTGCAGGCAAGCACCTTAATGGCTAAGCTATCTCTCCAGCCCTCATCAATAATCTTCTTTAAAAAAATATTTTGTTTTATTTATTTATTTGAGAGAGAGAGGGAGAGAGAATTGGCATGCCAGGGCCTTTAGCTGCTGCAAATGAACTCCAGATGCATGCACCACCATGTGCATCTGGGTTACGTGGGTCCTGGGGAACTGAACTGGGGTCCTTTGGCTTTGTAGGCAAACACCTTAACTGCTAAGCCATTTTTCCAGCCCATCAACAATCTTTTATTCAACAATTTTAGTTTCTACTGATGGGCCTTAATAAACCAATTATTATAGTGATGACTGGAAAATAATGACTTTCTATCATTTTCTTTTCATTCTTCTATTTGTTAGCATGTTTCTTAAATTTTTTGATAGTGTTTTAAAGTGCTTCCATACCAAATAGTCCCTGTTATAATCACCAAATATGTGATTAATACAAACAACTGCCTTAAAAGAGCAGGTGTTCCATAAGCACAAAGCTGTTCACATCAGGTTAAAAATAGCAAGAGAAAGTAAAAAGGTTAATTAATAAAAACAAACAATGGAAAATGTGACAATGGTAAATAGAAATAAAGCTAGGGCTGGAAAGATGGCTTAGCATTTAAGATGCTAGCCTGCAAAGCCTAAGGACCCATATTTGATTCCCTAGTACCCATGTAAAGTTAGATGCCCAAGATGGCACTTTTTTCTCTCTCTATTTTAAAAATATTATTTAAAATATTAAATATTTAAGAATATAATTAAATAAATAAAATTTCAAAAAGCTATGCTAAACTACATATTGTATATGTCATCATCATCAAACAAAGTGCTCATGTATGAAAAAAAGGGAGTAAACTATAAGGTTCTAGGAGCTTCTGGATATGAGGGACAGGGGACTTCTTTTTTCTGCAGATTTTTTCAGCACCTTCTAAAATTCCATGTAAAAAGCACATACTGTTTATCATGAAAAAGCAAAATTTAATTTACCCAATGTAATGAGCCTCCCAGCACTGGAAGTGTTCAAAAGCAGAGGATAAGAGAATAGAAAGCTGTGTAGCAGTCAGGACAGACAGATGCCCACTAGCATCTCTTCTAAAACACGTGTTGGTAAAGGTCTAAATTAAAACAGCCTAAATTCTCTGAGAGCTAAGAAAACTACGTCTTATCTCAAACCATGGAGTGTGACAGAGAAATACCAACCCTATACTCTCTCAACATTTTTGGCCTTATATGTAAAAAGACTGTGTGGGGCTGGGTGCACTTTGCCAGCTGTACCATTATTCCACTTGAAATATTATATAAATAGCATCAGCAAAAAGTTTAAAACCAGGGGCTGGAGATCAATGTACTAAAAAATCAACAAAAATTTAGCCAAAGTCTGAAGAATTATTTTATAAAGTTGTTGTGCCGAGGCTAGTTTTGGATTTCTCCTAAAAAGGGAATGGAGGCTAGTGAACATACAGGTTGGATGGTATTCATGTAGCTAAGGTGTAATTAATATTGCATTTGGTATAAAAACTGGTTCCTCGCTGCCCCAAGTCTGAATTCCCTCAGTTACAACAAGCTTCTTAAGAAGTACTGTTTTGTCGACAAAGAGCGACCACACTATAAGGCCACTGGCAGGGGCAGAGGTTCAGTGGCAAAGGGCTGTGATTTAGTTAGTATACTCAACTGGGCTTTCTCTTCTCAAGCCAGCAGGGAGAAGCTCACGCACCCTGTCTCATAAACAAAGAGAGTCTGTTGCATACTCATGACAACCCCTGCTGGTCCATTCAGAGCTCTGAGAGGAAGGATGAATGGCACAGGACCTACTAATGAAGGGGACAATAGTTAGAGCACAGGACTCAGCCACAACCAGCTCGGATTAGTGAGTAGGTGGCAAAAAAGACCAAGCACAAAGCACAGGCCTTACAGCTGGGCAAAGCCCTGACTCACAGAGACTAACTGAGAAGACCCAGATCAGAATAAGGTTAGAGAGATCTTCCTAAGTTTTGACATGGTCATACAACCAGAGCAAGAATCAAGATGCTAGGCTGGAGAGATGGCTTAGCAGTTAAGGTGTTTGCCTGAAAAGCCTAAGGACCCAGGTTCGATCTCTTTCCAGATCCCACATAAGCCAGATGCACAAAGGTGACACATGCGCAAAACAGCACATGTGCACTAGGTAGTGCAAGTGTCTGGAGTTTGAGTGCAGGGGCTAAGGCCCTGGCTTGCCAAAAATAAAAAAAAGAATCAAGATGCTGTGAGAAAACAAGAGTCTAAAGAGTAATTGATAAGCCACATTAGGAAACAGGATTAAGTGAAAGAAATAAAGAGACTTCGGGCTGGGCGTGGTGGTGCACGCCTTTAATCCCAGCACTCAGGAGGCAGAGGTAGGAGGATCACCATGAGTTCAAGGCCACCCTGATACTCCATAGTGAACTCCAGGTCAGCCTGGGCCAGAGTGAGACCCTACCTGGAAAAACCAAAAAACAAAAACAAAAACAAAAAGTAAATAAATAAAAATAAAGAGACTTCGGCAGTGCTCCCCCTTACTCAGTTCCCAAATGCATCATTCCCCATGTCCATAAGAATAGGGTTATCTGGCGCACGCCTTTAATCCCAGCACTCGGGAGGCAGAGGAAGGAGGACTGCCATGAGTTCAAGGCCACCCTGAGATGACAGAGTAATTCCAGGTCAGCCTGGACCAGAGTAAGACCCTACCTTGAAAAACCAAAACCAAAACCAAAACCAAAAAAAAAAAAAAAAAAAAAGGTTTATCTCAGCCTCAGGCTTAAATCATCCCAGCTACAGTGCACTCAGCCACAGAACTACTTCAGACCTAAGAAAGCTGACTTACCTCTGCTCCAGGTACCCCAAGGCCTGCCTGACAAATGCCATGCGTACTTCCACACTGCTGCGGCTTTTCAGGGCATCAGCTGCTGGTGTCAACAACACGTCTGTCATTTGTTTTACCATGGTCCACATGTCAGAAATGCTCTGCATGTAACAATGCTGTAGGGAATGAAAAGTTATGAGGCACTTAAGACTACTTCAGAGTCTTAGAGACTTCAAAGGTAGGCAGGATGAGGAGAAGGTAAGGTTAATGTCTTCTGTCTGAGACCCCAAAAGAAAAAACAACTCAAACAGTGCAGAAGATGGGCTTTTGTCCCACCAACCACTAGTCTGTACACTGATGATTAACCCTGCCCTGCCTGAAGCTGCTTCCAGATCAGTGATCATGCCAGGCCTGACAGAACACTGACATCAATAAAAGCATAGGAGGGCTGGAGAAATGGCTTAGTGGTTAAGGCACTAGCCTGCAAAGCCTAAGGACTCAGGTTCAATTCCCCAGGACCTGCATAAGCTAGATGCACAAGGTGGTACTTGTGTCTAGAATTCACTTCAGTGGCTGAAGGCCCTGATGCATCCTCTCTCTCTCTCTCTCTGCTTCTTTCCTCTCTCTCAAAAATAAATAAAATAAAATAAATAAATAAAGGCACCAGAAAGCACAAGAACACTGGAGGCCAGTGGGCTGTCCCTGAAGGGTGCATGAATACATATGCAATTGCCCTGAGCTCTAGGAGTCTGAACTCAAGTGCAACATTTCAGTCCTTACAAGGCTATTTAGGTTTCTTAAGGATTAAAATAAGAGTTTAACCTCAATAATACAGGTTTTGTCCTTCCAGAGACTCTCTGGGGCCAGTGCTCTAGCTCCATTTTGTTTGCCAGCATCCCAGCCTCCCACTTTCCTTCCCATTCACTCCTCCAGGAAGGAGCTGCATTCTTTCCTTTGTGTTACCCTACCCAGTGGGTCTCATTTCCCCCAGGCTATGAATTTCTCCTTTAAAATGTGTTCCCAGGCCCCTTGGCAATAATCTAAACACAGCAGCAACTGGGAGACATGCAGGCTTACACTTTTTTTTTTTTTAATTCCCAAAACAGAACAAGAAAAGTCTGTTCTCATGGTCACCCTCAAAAGTGGAAGCTATGACTTTTCTAGGTGGTGGAGTGACTGGTCAATGTCTGCTTTCTTCTTTACATCTGCTTGAACTGCCTTACATATAACTATTAGAAAAAAGTTAGAACATGTGTGGGGGGAAAAAAAAAAACAAAAAACAGCAAAAATCTGACTTTGGGTGCTTGCTCCCAAAATTATCCTTCCCTCCTTTTTGCCTCCTCCCAGCACCTACCAACACAGTCTGTCCACCCACTGCTTCTCCTCTGTAGAGGAGAAAATTGGTCAGGGGTAGGAGTGCAGAGAGGAAGCAGCACACAGGTGGGGACGGGGGACGGGGGGGGGGGGGAATTCAAAGAGGAGCACTGTAATGAGTCAAGTTATAGGGGCTTGCAAACTCCCTCTGCAGTTTGTTCACCTAGAAAACCTATTAGTCTGTGTAAGGAGGGAAAATGGTGATTGAGGAGTGCAAAGAGAACTCTTGTGACAGTTAATGGAGCCTGGCTAAGCTTTCTGAAAATTCACCTTTAAAAAAGTCACCTTAGGGCTGGAGAGATGGCTTAGCAGTTAAGGTACTTGTCTGTGAAGCCTAAGGACCCATGTTCGATTCTCGAGGTCCCACATAAGCCAGACACACAAAGTGACACAAATGCACAAGGTCGCACGTGTGCACAAGGGGGTGCTCACATCTGGAGTTCAACTACAGTGGTTGGAGGAGGCCCTGGTGTGCTCTGCTCGCGTGCTGGCTCCCCCACTTTCTCGCATTAAAAGGGGGGGGGGGCGGAGAGATGGCTTTGCATTTAAGGCCCTTGAAGCCTAAGGACCCAGGTTCAATTCTCCAGATCCCATATAAGCCAAATGTACGAGGTGGCACATGCATATGGAATTTGTTTGAATGGCTAGAGGCCCTAGCACACCCATTCCCCCCCACACAACCCCAGTCTCGAATAAAAATTAAAAACAAGTAATGCATGCATCTGGAGTTTGTTTACAGTTCATATTTTGTATATAAGTAACTGAAATAAATAAGTAAAAATGATCTTTAAAATCACTCTAAAATTATTTAAAATGAAACTCAGAAGCCTGGGAAGATGGCTCAGGGAATAAAGTGCTTGCCATGAAAACATGATTACTTGAGTTCAGATCCCTAGAACCCATATAAAGCTGAATTATTTATTTATTTATTGGTTTTTCGAGGTAGGGTCTCACTCTGGCCCAGGCTGACCTGGGATTCACTCTGCATTCTCAGGGTGGCCTCAAACTCATGGTGATCCTCCTACCTCTGCCTCCTCAGTGCTGGGATTAAAGGCGTGCACCACCAAGCCCAGCTAAAGCTGAATTTTTTAATGTTAGCAGCTACAATCCCAGCAAACCTAGGGGAAGATGGAGGTGGAGACAAGATAGTCTTGGGGAAGCTCACCAGCTAGATAGCATGGTGAATGCAGCAGTAAACAAGAGACACTGCCTTGAATAAGGTAAAAAGTGAGGACTGACACTTGAAGTTTTCTCTGTGCTCCACATGTACACCTTGGCACATGTGTACACACATACAAGAGAAAGAAAGAAAGAAAGAAAGAAAGAAAGAAAGAAAGAAAGAAAGAAAGAAAGAAAGAAAGAAAGAAAGAAAGAAAGAAAGAAAGAAAGAAGGAGGGAGGGAGGGAGGGAGGGAGGGAGGGAGGGAGGGAGGGAGGGAGGGAGGGAGGGAGGGAGGGAGGGAGGGAACAAACTCTGAAAAACAGAATTTTATCTCATGGAAAAGAGTCTCTCCAGTGCATTTTCAGCCAAGTCAGCAAGCTGCTAATCCCATCTGAACTCTGGGCCTTGTGTTTCTGCTCAGGTTAGCTCCGGGTGCTACCTTATCATCCAGCTCAGCAACGGAAGCACAGAGGTCCACGAGGTTAGGCTGCAGGTGCCCGCTCACAATCTTTTCATTATAGATATAAATCTGAAATAATGGAAAGCAAAGTGAATTTCTATTTTCACTCCCTATGAAGACTTCCTGAAGCAGTACTGAAGCTAGCAAACTGTATGTAGAAGATTCTGACAACCTAACCTTTCCTCAAGGTGGCTGGACCACCTACAGGGCTAGCTCCCAGCTCTGTGGGCAACACATCAAAGCTAACTGCTAGCCCAGCCTCGCAACTACCTGAAGAGCAGGAACAAGGTGGTTTTGGGAGAGGTGTGCCTCATGCCTCAGGCAGGACGCAAGGACCAAAGAGGAAGATGACAAGACTAAACAAAGGTCAGGCTGCTGCTTTTAAAGAACCAGGCCAGGGCTGGAGAGATGGCTTAGCACCTAAGGCACTTGCCTGCAAAGCCAAAGGACCCAGGTTCAATTCCCCAGTACCCATGTGAAGCCAGATGCACATGTGTCTAGAGTTTGTTTGCAGTGGCTAGAGGCCCCGGCATATCCATTTTTTTCTCTCTCTCTATTAAAAAAAACCAGGCCAAAGTCTGACGAAATTCAGATCAAAGACTAAATGGGTCCAGATCCAGTGTTTATAGACCAAGTCAGGTTGCAGCCTCCCTTCACATGTATTGGAATAGCATTTGCTTCTCATTTGCAATATTCATTTCGCCTAGAAAGAATTACTGCTTGTTAAGGTTAAAATAAAATAAAAAAAAACTCAACCCAATTATGATATGCTGTTTAAGTTGTAAGGCAACTGTTACTTTGGATTTTGATGTAAAACACTAAAGTAACGATGGCTATAAACTAGTAAATTCTACTCTTGTGGAAGACTTCACTTTGCATCTGAACTCCTTGCTCTACCAAAGACTGAGACTGCATTTAAACAAACTGTGATCCCACAGAACCTGTCTCTGCTACTTTAAATAGAGCATGCCAACATCAGTTAGCTTCGAGTCTGTTATGAAGATTAACTAGCAGGGTTCTGAACCATAAGTGGTGCTCAATGACGCAATGAGCACGTCTTAGAAGCCTCCTTTTGCATGGCACCAAGCCCAACGCAGGACATAAAACTTTACATTCCTTGGGAGAGCCATGTAAACAGAGAGCTGGCATTATAGGGTCCTATGTGCTACAAAGAATGTGAAGTTCTATAGCTTTAGCTCTGCAGAGGTAGAAACAGTATCATTTCTCTCTTCAGAAGCTTATAAATTTCACCGGGTCTGACCTGGTGGTGGCTAAAGCAAGGAAGAGCATCAGCCACATAATGACAGTGAAACATAAAAGGAGAGAGATCCAAAGTCTGTAGGAGAAGGAAATGAACACCAGTAGTGAAAGGCCGAGTTGGAACTCAACTGTGGAAAGCTGAGTTTGAAGTTGCCATGTCACTGGAAGGAGAGGCATTTTAAAAAGCATTTAGGGCATTTTTCTCAGCAAGGTAAGTGGGATTTCAGCTAAGGCCAAAAGTCCATCAACCAAGTAACCGGCAGATTAAGATGGAGTCTTCTGCTAAAGAGCACAGGCTCCAACAGTTTCTCATGACAGCTGTCACTGGTTTTTGCCTCCAACAACTCCATTCCAGGATGGCAGGAGGGGAGGGAGAGGGTAGTGACCTGCAGGGTCATGGAAGTTGGACATAGTTGAGCAGGTATAGGATGATCCACCTTCTTGAGACTTTGTGGAGGAAGTGGCATTCTAATAAACACAATGGTTGGCTGGCACTGCTTTAGTCCGAGTCAATCCCAGATATGCCCTGTCCTTAGATCAACAGAGTGCCTCTCCTTACCACACAACCGCCCAGTCCACATACCCTATTGCATGCTTGTGGTAAGGAACTGCGAGTAAGGCTCTGTGGACCCAGAAGCTTCTCCAATGCTACTACAACACCAAGTGATGCTCAGCATGCAGAAAGCATTTAGACAATCCCTCACAGCCAGGGTTTAAGTGAAGGATTTCTGACCATACCACTAGATGGGCCAGTGATTCAGTTAATACAGAACTCCATTTGCTATGCAGCAGTTCCTTAAGCCTTCATTCCACACATAGCTATTGCCAACAATGCAAATCAGGACACCTGGTCCAGTGGAGAGGGCAGATTTCAATTTCCTTGCATCAAATCTGAATCACATGATTACCCAATTTAACAGAATTCTCCAGTGGTGCACATGGTAAAATATTAACCAATCCCGCAAGTGAAAAGCCCGCTTCCACTTAGGTTTGAATTTTATGGGAAGTCGCTTTCCCCTCAGACTCTCCTGAGGCTCACAGGTTTCTCTTGGATTAAATCTTTCGTGAATGTGCACTCACCTGCCTGGCATAGGCCATCTCAATGCTATCCAGAGAACTTCGACCAGGAGGCCCCACATCACTGATGTAACTTGGCTGCAGATAAAAGCACACCCAAAAATGGTTAACAGTAGTACTCAATCACTGAGAAATAAAAGAATCATATGAACAGACCATGTCATTAACCTGTTAAGTCCAATAACCTATGTGTGTGTGGTGGTGGGGGGGGAGGCAGAGAACAGCAATAAGGCATTTCTGCAAGGACACTGGTGTTTCAGCTATCCTTGAACAGCTTTGAGAAATATTTGCCAGTACTAAAGACCTAATTTTTTAAACTACCCATTTAAAAAGTAGTTGGTTTCCAGTCTTCAAATTTCCATCTAAATGAATTTTGCCTAATGCTCTTGTTTTCAAAAGTACCTCTCCTTCAATTGTCCTTGGCCAAGTCACAACCTCACCAAAACAAAGTCAGTTATCCATCAACAGGATGTGCACATGTAATTCCTGAACAGAGGGGCTAGTAGACATTCAACTCCAATTCCAGAGCCCAACTGCCTAAAGGCAGGGAAAGTGGGTGCCAGTATAGGGAGTGGGAGGCATGTTCTGAACCCCTCCGGCCTCTGAGTTTCTCTGCAGTGGGCAACATGTAGCCTATACACTCAACTATACTAGGGATGGCAGGACAGGACCAATGGGACGGCAGGGAACCAGAGACCACAAAGGCCATAAAGACAAGTAGGTAGAGCCAGACAGAGGCTCACCAGGAGCCTGCAAGAACATGGAGAAACAGCAGTCTCCAGAGGACAGACTGGAAATAGGCTTCTCAGAGTGGAAGGCAGTCACAAAACAGCCATTCTGGGATGGAGTGTGTGGGGGCAGTAAACTAATTTAACATCTACTATGGTACAAGGTATATGCATGGAAGGTACATTCTAGGCAAAGCAGAAGGAATAAAGCAGCACTCCTACCCAAACAAGTCTAGGGTGACAACAAAATACGTACACATAGAAGGGAAGGGAGAGCATTTCTTTTCCAAGTGGAATGGTTTGGCATGATGAGCACAGAGCATCAAGGTACCCAATATCCAATACTTAGCTATGAAAGCCCAGTAATACTACAGAAAAGCAACTAGGGACCTGAAAACTAGGGTTCTAAATGCAACCCACCTGTCATGTGACCTTGTTTTAAAATCTACAGAGCAAAACAACATCATACTGGAGAGCCTAGTAAACACAATGATACCATTTACAGTTGGTAATAAACTGATGAGGATACATGATTTTATAAATCCTAATCAGGGAAGTCCTTGAGAAGGAACTGGAAGGATGTGTCTGATGATGGTCACAAATAGCAGCTAGCTTTCCCAAGTGGGATCACAGGTGTTCACTGTTATACACTACACACCACCAATAAAATGAAGGACCTGCTGAGCAGAGATTTTTTTTATCTATTTTTTTTTTGAAAGAGTATCAGAACACTTTGTATACTTGAAATTCCACTCAAATCACCAAGCCTATCCCCCAAGAATCTGCTGGGAAGCCCCAATACACAACTTAGAATAATCTAGTTTTCAAATTCTGTCAGTCGAACTTTTACTGTTATTTCACCAATCTCATCTATTACATGCTAGAATGTCATTATATGTTCCACTATGAAATAAAAAAATGTTACAGGGACTAGAGGGATGGCTTAGGTGCTTGCCTACAAAGCTAAAGGACCCACATTAGCCAGATTCACAAAGAGGCGCATATGCCTGGAGTTCATTTGCAGTGGCTAGAGGCCCTGGCACGCCTATTCTCTTTCTCCCTCTTTCTCTGTCAAATGAACAAATAAATAAATGAAATATTTAAAAAATGTTATAAAACTATGACACACTACTGAACTTAAAATATATCTTGATTTTAGAGATATTAAAATGTAAAAGATGTGTAACTGATAATTAATGAGATATGGTATTAAGTCTGGTAAGATATTGTATTCAATCAAAATTAGAAGCTGTTCACCATTCACTGAGATTCACATAACACACAGCAGAGTAACATTAGAATGAGCTGTAATTAAATTATAAGTTCAGCTTCTCTAGCAAGTCTGTTGCTTGCTAAGTTATTTACTAGACAATACATTAGGGGAATACACATTGACTAATCCATCCACCTAGGCCAGTGAGGTTCAATTCACCTTTAAATACTGTTTCAAGCCAGATGTGGTGGCACACGCCTTTAATCCCAGCACTCAGGAGGCAGAGGTAGGAGGATCACCATGAGTTCGAGGCCACCCTGAGACTACACAGTTAATTCCAGGTCAGCCTGAGCCAGACTGAGACTCTACCTCGAAAAACACACACAAAAAAATTCTGTTTCGAATGTTGGTTAACATGTATCCAGGAATCCCCATACTGCTCAAGCCACAAGTCTCCTTCTTGCTTTAAAACATATTTTTATTCTGACCACGTGAGACATTAACAATCTTCCAATCTCCTTTAAAAGTTAAAACTCGTTCTTCAATGACATCCTAAAGAAATTTTCTGAATTGACCTTATGCCACTGAAGCAGCATTTCCTTTATTAAAACTTGCTAGGAACAGATATTAACAGTGCGTTTCTGCTCTTCTGTATGAAAAGCTTGAGGGGAAAGTATTTCAGAAATTATCCTACCTGTTCAATTTTTGCTTTAAATTCTTTTTCTTTGGCTTTTTTGAGGTAGGGTCTCGCTCTATCCCGGGCTGACCTGGAATTCACTATGTAGTCTCAGGGTGGCCTCAAACTCTTGGTGATTCTCCACCTCTGCCTCCCAAGTGCTGGGATTAAAGGCATGAGCCAGAATGCCCAGCTAAATTCTTTCATTCTTTTTTTTTTTAAATTAAAAAAAAGGAGGGGCTGAAGAGATGGCTTAGTGGTTAAGGTATTTGCCTGCAAAGCCAAAGGACCCTGGTTTGATTCCCTAGGACCCACGTTAGCCAGATGCAAAAGGGGGGCACATGGATCTGGAGTTTGTTTGCAGGGGCTAGAGGCCCTGGAGCACCCCTTCTCTCTCTCCCTTCTTTTTCTGTCAAATAAATTAAATTAATAAATAAAACCTTTTAAGCTTCTCTTTACAGTAAGACGTTTAGAAAAGAGTAAGGAAGATACCAAATACTACTACTTCTTTTTTTCTTTCTTTCAATTTATTTTAAAGATTTTTTATTTATATTTATTTATTTGAGAGAGACAGTGAGAGTGAAAATGTGAGAATGGGTGAGCCAGGGCCTCTAGCCACTGCAAATGAACTCCAGATGCATGTGCATCTGGCTAATGTGGGACCTAGAGAATCAAACCAGGGTCCTTAGGCTTTGCAGGCAGGTGCCTTAACCACTAATCCATCTCTCCAGCCCCTTTCTTTCAATTTTTATTCATTTATTTGCAAGCAGAGAGAGAGAGAAAAGGGACACAAAAAGAGAGAATGGGCACACCAGGGCCTCCAGCTGATGCAAACAAACTCCAGAGGTATGCATGTGCCACTTTGTGCTCTTGGCTTTATGTGGGTATTGAAGAATCAAACTTGGGTTGTTAGGCCTTGCAGGCAAGTACCTTAACTGCTAAGCCATCTCTCTAGCCTCTAAGTGCTATTTCTTTTAACTATTTTTCTATTAAGATCCATATTAAAATGATTGAACCTGAGGCTGGAGAGATGGCTTAGTGGTTAAGGCACCTGCCTGCAAAGCCAAAGCAAACTCAGGTTTGATTCTCCAGTACTATGTAAGCAAGATGCACAAGGGGGTGCATGCATCTAGAGATCATTTGCAGTGGCTAGAGACCCTGGCACGGCCATTCTCTCTCTCAAAATAAATAAATAAGTTTTTTTTAAAAAAATGATTGAACCTGATAATGTGCAGCTTACCAAATGCTAATAGCCACACCAACACTACACAGACCTGCGAGTATATACTCAGTGCCAGGACTGGGCTGAGGCTTCACGTAGATTCTGCATCCCACAACAGAAAGGCATTTTAGAACAGAAAATCCAGGCTCAAGAATTCAAGGTCTGTTGAATTTTAGAGCCTGCTTTCTGTCCTTCACACTGTCTGGCCGCCTGCTCAGGGTGACAATGTGGAGATAACATCTCCTTCCATTTCCTATCCATTTCGAAGGATAGGAAAAAGCCTGTGATAACAGGGCTCCACATAGCCAGCAGAATGACTAAACTCTGAAGACAACAGCAAATGTGGCAGATATATGGAACAAATGGGATTTTCACATACCTCTGGCAGATGATACACTGATAAAATCTTTTCAGAAAACCAATTAGCCATGGTGGCTCATGCTCGTAATCCTAGCATTTGAGAGGCTGAAGATTTCAGTCAGCTTATACGAGGTTTACAGCCACCTTATATTACATAGTTCTAAGATAGCCAGGGCTAGAGTGAGAACTTGTCTCAAAAAAGAAAACAAGGGGCTAGAGAGATGGCTTAGCAGTTAAGGCACTTGCTTGCAAAGCCAAAGGACCTCAGTTTGATTCCCCAGGACCCATGTAAGCCATATACACAAGGTAGCTGGTACACGTGTCTGGAGTTCATTTACAGTGGCTACAAGCTCCAGTCCACCTATATTCTCTCTCATTCTTTCTCTCTCTCTCTGCCTCTTTCCCTCTCACAAATAAATAAATAAAATTAAAAAAAAAAAGCTGAAGTGATTTTTTTTTTTAAATTTTTTGGTGCTAGGGATTGAATCCAGGGCCTCATGCATACTAGGCAAGTGCTCTTCCATAGATCTACAATTCTAGCCCTAAAGCTGTACACATTCATATTCTCTGACCCAGCAATTTCTTTTCAGATTAACTCAATAAAGATGCAAATACATTCTCACCAAAGGTACATACAAGAATGCTCACAAAAGCACCAACTATAAAAGCCAAGAACTGGAAAGTATCCAAATGCCATCAACACTAGAATGGATAAACAAACTACAGTTATATACAGTTTCACCACAAAAACCAATAGCTTATTAGTATATACAACAATACACAGAATGTCATACCAAAAAAAAAAAAAGAAGTCAGAAAGGGAAACATACTATGGGTTCCACTTATAAGAAGTTCAAAACAGATAAAACCAATCTACAATACCTGAAGTCAAGATATTGGTTCCAGGGCTGTAGAGATGGCTCAAGGGTTAAGATGCTTGCCTGCAAAACCTAACCCAACTTTGATTCCTTAGTAACCATGCAAAGCCAGATGCACAAAATGACACTACCTACATCTGGAGTTTGTTTGCAGTTTCTAGGGGGCACTAGTGTGCCCATTCTCTCTACCTACCTCTCTCTGCTTGCAAACAAATGAATAAAATATATTTTAAAAATATATTGGTTCCAGAGCCAGGTGTGGTGGCGCATGCCTTTAATCTCAGCACTTGGGAGGCAGAGGTAAGAGGATCACCATGAGTTTGAGGCCACCCTGAGATTACATGGTGAATTCAGGTCAGCCTTAGCTAGAGTGAGACCATACCTCGAAAAACAAAAACAAAAAATTGGTTTCATGTTGGGGGTGGGCCAGGGGGGCACGAAAGGGATTGCTGAAGTACTAGTAATGTTCTGTTTCCTTACTTATGTGTTTTGTTTGTAATGATTCACTGAGTTACATATTTATGATTTGTACACATTTCTGAATGAATGTTGCACCTCAGAAACAAAAAACAATAAAAACTACAAGTGTAAATTAAAAGAAAAACTACAAGTAAGCATACTATTTGGGAGGCTGAGGCAGGAGGATCACTATGAGTTTGATGCCAACATTGGTTACATAGTGAGTGCCAGATCAGCCAGGGTTATATACCAAGACTCTATCTCTGAAAAAAATTATAAAGAAAGAAACAACAAAAACCATACCACTTTCCAGAAAATGGCAATTCTGAGATAAATTGAAGAGATCTATGTTCATCATCTGCCAACTTTTATAGCAATGTTCTTCATTCTGCCAGGAGTCCCAACTGAATAGCATAAGCATGGCTAACTTCTCTCCAAGGGGCCTGGAGGTCATGGAAGAAGAGTCTATTGAATAGACCCATCTAGCTTTGAGAGAAGAGCAATCACAGGGAAGAATATCTCATTTGCAATTTATAATTACTTCCAAATCCCTGTACAGAACACAGCCTATTAACACCATTTTTTAAAAAATGAAGTTTATAAAGCTGTGAGCTGTTCTAGTTGGTTGCCCAGATTCAGAAGGAATTGGGAAGGCAACATTAAGTTGGCCAAGGCTCATATACATTAGCTCTTCTTTCTCAAGGACTGTGTTTTGAACCTGAAGTCTTTGAGTTTAAGAAATGTGGAACAATGTCCTTAAGGAACAATTTCCTGAGACAGTAGGCTTCAGCATCCATGTACCTGGGGACAAACTGGATAGAAAAACCTGTTTTGTTTTGTTTTAAATCAAGAGCAAATTGCCTAAGAAGAATGTTGGCCTTGCAGGTCTCACAAATAACAAACCTATCTATCTTTTTTTTTTAAAATTTTATTTATTTATTTATTTGAGAGCGACAGACACACAGAGAAAGACAGATAGAGGGAGAGAGAGAGAATGGGCGCACCAGGGCTTCCAGCCTCTGCAAATGAACTCCAGACACGTGCGCCCCCTTGTGCATCTGGCTAACATGGGACCTGGGGAACCGAGCCTCAAACTGGGGTCCTTAGGCTTCACAGGCAAGTGCTTAACCGCTAAGCCATCTCTCCAGCCCCCTATCTATCTTTTGACTCAGATGTCAATAAGGCAAAAAGCTAAAAGCCAACAGTCCTGGGTCTTGCCAGCATATTAAGCCTTTCTGAGCCTCTGTTTCCCCATCTCATTATAGATAAAGCCTGTGGAGTATCCACTCCCAACATAGGAGCACATGCCTGTAGTCCAGTACTTGAGAGGATGAGGCAAAAGGACTGCAAGTTCATGGATAGCAGGAGCCACATAGTGTGACCTTGTCTTAAAAGGAAAGAAAACAAGCAAACAAAAAAGAAAGCATGAAACAAGTTCTGGAAAAAAAACATGTATTAAGGAGCACTGGTGACAATACCTAAAAAACGTTAACACTATCATTTTTATAACATTAAAATTTTAACTATCTCCAACACATGATGTGCCCATACAAATCCCCTACTTATATATAACAAATTAACTATCTACCTCCAAATATCTTAAATTACTTTAAAAAATATAGTACTAAGAGGATTAAGGATATAGCTCAAGAGGTGAGAAGGCTTCTACCACAAACATAAGGGCCTGATATCACCTGAGTTCAATTTCTCAGGATCATATAAACAGCTGGGTGAGGCCACACATCTATCACCTCAGTCCTGTGGACAGCAGACTGGAGAATGGCTGGGACTTGGAAAAACTGCAGCTCTGTATTCAGAGAGTAAGTCTATCTCAAGAATCTCACTGACTATGCCAATAATCCCATTTCACCAGTGAAGACCTTGAAGGTCTATAGGGTTAATCAGTTTGGATAAGGCCTCCGAACTACTCACTACTCCAGCAGGATTTCAAGTCCAGCACTTCCAGGCCCACATTGTGGATGGTAAATCTGTAGTAGGCACAAGGGCAGATATCATTGATTAAGAGGGACACTTTCTGGCTGGTCCTAGGTGCAGGCCCAAAATTCCCTGAAGGAAAACCCTCCAGCATGTAGTGTGAGAAACAATACTGAACACTGTGAACTAACTTTGTATAAGAAGGTGCAGAACATACACTTGACATTTGTATTTGTAAACTTATGGGTTACACCAGGAGGAAGTAACTAGGCTATCTAGAGGCAGGGTGGTTAATTTTTGAATCATATAACTATATATAAACAGAAGCAAAAATCTCAACTTAGCACAAATATCAGCCAACTTTGGCAATTAAGACTATTTAATATAACCATTATAAAACCACATTTTAAAATATATCTCTAATTCTTCAAATTCATACAAAATTAGTTTGAGCCAAATGATTCAGCAAATATTCCTTGAGCATCCACTGTATTCCAGGGACTCTTCCTGGTACCAGGTGCATAAGGAGTAAACAAAACACACAAAAATCCTTCCTTCACAAAAGTCATAATCTACTGTAAGAAATGGACAATAGAAAGATGCTAAAAACATAGTGAGAAAAGTGTATGGAGGGAATTTTAAATGAGTAGGGCTTGGTTTGGATTTCAGATATCTAGGCCTGGGAAAACCAAAGATGGCCTGTATCAGTGCTGGAAGGGAGTGAGCCATGAAGTCACTTGTGGGAAAGAGCAGTTAAGGCAGAAGCAGTAGGAAGCACAGAGAACCCGAGACTGAAGCAAGCCTGCCAGGAATCTATAATGAGCTTGTTTGGCTTAGGCAGCAAGAACAGGGAGAGTGACATAGGATGACCTTAGGCACTGAGACTCAGTTATGGTGAAGATGGGTGGGATCAGTCACTGGAGGGTTCTGAGCAAAGCAATGACAGAAATTTGTCTCTTAAGAGGATCAATGTGGCTGCTACATCTGGAACTATATGAGCTGTAAGGCAAGCTGGGAGATCAGTATGGTGGGCAACTTGTACAATAGCCTCACTAATCCCCACCTCTTGGTTTCAAGCCCTTAGTCTTCTCCCTTCAAATGTAGCCTGGATTTAATGGCTCATGTCTAACGATCAAGATGAGGGGTATCACTAAAAAGAGACGTTGTCTCAGAGGCTCTTCAGCTCTGTCTGGATTCCTTCCTTCTGCACGAGGGGAAGCAAGCTTTCATGGTTGTGAGCAGTATATATGCCTAGGAGCTGATATGTCCAGCCAGAAGCCAGGAAATGAGGCTTCCACAAAAATGATTCAGGAGTGTGCCTTCTCCAAGTGCAACCTTGGCCCCACCTTCAATGCAGCCTCAAACAACCTGAGCCAAAGTATGTAACCAATCATATAACCAAGCCCAAACAAAGCTTGCTTTTTGCCAGTAAGGTATGAAATATTTGTTACAAAGTGATAGGCAACTAAAACCACCCGTTAGGACCGTGGTTCAAGAATTTGAGTGAGAAATGATAGTGGTTCAGACCACAGTGCTGACATGGAAGGGATGAGTAGTTGGGCTCTTCAGGGCAGGGCTAACTGGCTTTGTCAGCATATGAGAGATGTGGATGTGAGAAGGGAGAGGGGAAAAGTGAATGTGAGGTCTTTGACCTGATCTGTGAGAACAGAAGCTGGGAGGGGAGGACATACACTTAGCTTGAAATGCAAGACCACTTGTGGGAGTCAGGGCTGCAGTTGAAATCTGAGTCGGTAGTACATAGATGGCATTTAGAGCCACAAGCCTAGTAAAACCAAAAGGGCAGTGATTGAGAGAGAAAAAAAGAGGTCAAGGCCAGAGCTCTGGGACACATAAACTTTACAGGTCAGAGTGTCTAAGGAAAATGCAGGAGACTACATAGAAGTACCTGGGATGCTGCAGGAAATTCAGGCAACCGAGGCCTCCTGGAAGCCCACCAAAATCTGCTCTATGGTGGAAAGTTTCAGCAGCGCCAGAAGCCAAGTAAACTGTGTATTTTTCTTAGTAAATTCTGGTTCAACTTACCTCGCTTTCTTGAGTAAAGTCAAGAGCATCCTCTCCTGATGCCAGTAACGTGTGAAGGATTCGCTGTTTCACTTGCTCCCACTCGGCCAGCATTGACTCTCGATGGTACTCCTCAGCCATGCCAAAGGTCTGCCAGAGAAGAGCAGACCCAATGAAGAAAGGCAGACCATGCTTTTTTTTTTTTTTTTTTAGTTTTTCGAGGAGGGTGTCACTCTAGCCCAGGCTGCCCTGGAATTCACTATGTAGTCTCAGGATGGCCTCAAACTCACAGTGATCCTCCTACTTCTACCTCCTATGTGCTGGGATTAAAGGCATGAGCCACCACACTGGGCCCACACTTCTTTTAAAGCCCAGAAGAACAGAAAAGTGGGGACCCTACCCAACCAACCTCTCCAGAAGCAGAGCAAACCAACCTACTTTAAAATTTATCCTTTAGCTGAGTGTGGTGGCACACACCTTTAATCCCATCACTTGGGAGGCAGAGGTAGGAGTATCGCCGTTTGAGGCCAGGTCAAGACTACATAGTGAATTCCAGGTCAGCCTGGGCTAGAGTGAAACCCTACCTCAACATCTGCCAGCCCCCCAAAGGAAATTTATCTTTTACACTATTTACTGGCAACTGTTGCAAAATATCTGATTTCGCTGATTCTAAGACATTTTAAAAACTGTTTCTGTAGTATTTATTGATTTGTTTATCATTATATGTATATGTGTGGGAGAGAATGGGTGCATAAGGCCTCTTACCACTACAAATGACCTCAAAACTAATGTGCCACTTTGGGCATCTGGCTTTATGTGGGTACTGGGAAACTGAACCCAGGTAGGCAGGCAAGCAAGTGTCTTTAACCACTAAGCCATTTCCCCCAGCTCTTTTTTTTTTTTTTTTTTTAAAGTTGATTGTGGGACAATACACATAATAAGATTCACTTTTTTTTTTTTTTTTTTTTTTTTTGGTTTGGTTTTTTGAGGTAGGGTCTTACTGTAGCTCAGGCTGACCTGGAATTCACTATGTAGTCTCAGGGTAGCCTCAAACTTATGGTGATCCTCCTACCTCTTCCTCCCGAGTGCTGGGATTAAAGGTGTGCAACACCATGCCCGGGCAGATTCACCAATTTAAAAGTATCAAGCTCAATGGCATGAAATATCTTTACACTGTTGTGCAGTGACTGTACTATCCATCCTCAGAACTCGTATGTCACACTAAAGCTAGTATTCTCTAACCACTAAGCCTCTTTCTCTGGCCCACCCCTGGTAACCACCCTAAAACTTTCTGTCCCTAGAGTCTAGTTATCTTTATCAGTAGAGTCATATTGCATTTGTGTTTTTGTGGCTACCTTACTTAACATGTCCTCCAGTTTCATACACATTGTGGCATATGTCAGAATTACTTTGTACTGTGAATAATGCTAAGAAATTAGGGTAGAAATATCTCAGGTCTAGGTTCTCAATTCTGGGAATATATTCAGATGTGGAATCTCTGGGATCATATGACAATTCTAGTTTTAAGTGTTTGAAAACACTTGTTTCCATAAAGACCACCAGACCTTACATTCCTACAAACAGTGCAAAAAGGTTTAAAATTCTCCAAACCTCACCACACTTACTATTTTTTTTAATATATATTTCTTAATTTATTTATTTGCATGCAGAGAGAAAAAGGAGAGTGACAGAGAGAATAGGTGTACCAGGGCCTCCAGACGCATGCACTACTTTGTGCATTTGGCTTTATGTATGTACTGGGGAATCAAACTCAGGTTATTAGGCTTTGCAGGCAAGTGCCTTAACTGCTGAGCCATCTATCCAGCCCCTCTCACTTGCTATTTTCTACTTTTTTGGTAGAGTGTGAGGTACTATCTCATTGCCTTTTTGACATGCATCTACCTAGTGATTATTGATGCTAGGCATCTCTCCCTGTGCTTGTGAAGACAAACAACTTTGTCTAGAATTAGGCTGCCTATTACAAATGATTGCATGCCATGGTAGTGTCTTTTCTTTGTAGTTCATAAAATAATGATGGATTAAAAGATTAGTGGTATCTTAAGATGTGACAAGCACTTAAGATAAGGCAAAGACACATGATTCTCCCAGCAATCTCCTTTTTTTTAAAAAATAGCAGAGAGAAAGCCACTAACAGGAAAAAGTTCTTTGGGAATTAAGTTTCCCACCAGCCTCCTCAACAAAGTCTGCAAAGTCTCACCACCATCCACTGGTAGTGACATGCAGGCAGCTGCCAAAACAAAGGTGCTCAGAAGGCCAAGCAAAAAAAGAAAGAGGAGTGGAGGGAGGAGGGATAGGAGAACAAGACAGTAAGTGAAGTATGGCTGTTCTCAGCCTGTTACTCTCTAATTGGCAGACCAGGTTTCCCATCAGTTAAGCCCACTTTTCAAAAAGCCATTTCATTTACATTGAGAGCGGCATCTAATCAGGCAGCACTGAGGGAGTATTAGTAATGCCTGCTTTATTTTTGGCAATGCAGATCATTCATACTGATAATATCCATATACATGAGCTTTGGGGAACTGTTAGAAAAATCAAATATACTCTTTCTATAAAGGCACTGAGTTGGGAACAGCATTTATTAAAATGTGAAAAAATAGGATGCCTGGCTAGCTCAATTGGTACAGCATGACTCTTAAAATGTAAAAAAAAAAAGAAAGAAAAGAAAGAAAGACACAGCCTCCACGCACAGTGGTCAGAATAAGGCTGGGATGTTTTTGTATGTTCTTCTACTATATGCTCTGAAGACACGGGGAAAATGACCAGCACCAACTTTTAAACAGTCATGAGTTGGGTTCCCCCCGTCTCACTGAGAATCAGGCTGAACAGATCATTCTGGACAGTTAGCCTGAGTTCAAAAGTACACAGCGGAAAACTCTTGCCTCTTGTTTGCCCAGGTGAGCATAAGCACACAGGCTGTGACTTTGAGAAGAGAAGCATGCTGGAGACGGAGGAAGAGATCATTTCTGAGACATTATTAAGAATGAGGAGACAAGTGGGCCAGTTTCTGCTAAAGCTCTTACTAGTGGTCAAGCCAACTGTCTTCCTCAGCCCTGGACCTTTCCCCAGTGCAGTAAAATGTAAGGTCATGTGGCAGGAGGACCGGGGCACGCATAGCAGTCCAGGACACACAAAGAGTCATAAGAGTTCATTTTAAGAAGTCCCCTGGCTAACAAACAATGGCATAGTGGTAAAGCTACTGAAGAGAATGGACAACACAGCACTCATAGAAAGAGTGCATGAGCACAGTGGGGCAGAATTTCAGCATCAGATGACAACTAAAATGTCAACAGTGAGAATTAACTATGGCCTGGCTTACTAGGCTTCCCACCCATGTGCCAAGAATTCTTTCTTGCCTGGTACTTTTGGAAATACCAACAGTTTTGAAAAATGGAAGCTCTCAGGGCTTGAGTCCTCAGCTGTTTCTGAGAAGTATGCCAGGCTACTGATTTAGAAACAGCCTCATTCCACTCACTGTTACATGATAAAGAGCTTCAAATAAAAATAAATGTCCTAACATTAAAATTCTCCTCCCTTGGCCACAACCCCCTCCCCAGCTTATCTTAATCACATTAGAGGTAATGGAACGTCCAATTTGTGGGCTAATCAGGGATGATCAGCCACCCATCTGCCTGATTCTGGCCTGTTCTGGGCAGAGCAGCAACTCAACTGCTGGATGCTAAATACCGAGGGAACATTGACAGAGCTCCTCCACTAAGAAGCAGGAGAAGAGAGAGGCAGTGGGGGTCTGAAGCAAGGTGGGAGGGAAAGCAGGAAAGAAAGCCAACGGAAGATTAGAGGGTACACTGAAAGGGTGTATGGAAAAGAACAAAGCAGTGGGGAAACTATTATATACTAAATCCAAGTCACTTAAGGTACTGTTATGTGTGGAAAGAAGTTCCCCTTGGACATAGTTAAGAAAGGAAGGTAGGGGGCTGCAGAGATGGCTTAGTGGTTAAGGTACTTGCTGGCAAAGCCAAAGGACCTTGGTTCAATTCTCCAGGACCCATGTAAGGCACATACACAAGGGGGTACATGTGTCTGGAGTTTGTTTGCAGTGGCTGGAGGCCCTGGTGCACCCATTCTTTCTCTCTTTCTCGGTCTCTCCCTCTTTCTCTATCTCTCTGTCTTCCTCTGCCCTCTCAAATAAATAAAAATAAATTAATTAAAAAAAATTTTTTAAAAAAAGGAAAGGTTTTGTGTGGCCAAAAGAAAAAAAAAAAAAAAAGGAAAGGAAGGAAGGTAGGGAGAGAGCTGGGCAGCCAGATTAGGTAAGAATAGCACTAAACCCATTTTCCTAAGGGAAGAAGACCATGCATTTTGGCTCCTCACCTGATTATTACTGAGCTGTTGAGGGCTTTTAGGAACACTGCATATGTTATCATAATGTTGTTCTGTTTTTGCTGGGACATACCAAATGGGAAAAGCTAGGACACATTTGTGGTTTTGTAGCTTGTTTTCTTGGCATTTCAGCAGGACATTGGCAAGTTATGCAGATATGAAATTACCACCAAAATGCCAGGAAGATGCTAATTTTCAAATCATTTTTGTTTGAAAATGATTCTTGCTCAGCAGTAATTTTCTGGTGTCCAGATGAGTCAGAGGTCTCCTTTAGGCTGGCTCCCAACCCTTCACATCACCCTCACAAACACACAGCACACAGATTTTGCACTGTGGTGTGTCACCTAAATGTTTTGGCTGGCTGCACATTTAGTCTCAGTATGGCACAACGTTCACAGGCTGCCAATTCCAGAAACACATTCTGCAGGGTAAATGGATTAATAAGGCTCAGAGTCATCCAACAATCCTAACAGAATTTCACTGGTCCTTTATAGCAGGAGAATCAATTTTGGTGAGAAACTCATGAGTGTGAACAACAACAAAAATCCCTTTTCAAATATTTTCAAATCAGAATCAAGTAATTTTTTTCTATTTCTATGTCAAAGAACTTTTGCCAAAAATGTAATTAATGAAATGTGGGGAGATTTTATACTCATAATTAAGGATATCAGTCACTTAATGCCTTTGGAAGATTTCTTATAAACTAGAGCTGGCAAGCCCTCAGCATCTACTAACCCCCTCCACTTCCAATCCCACATCAGTCCTACTGAGGAGTTTTTTTTGCAGAATATTCTAGAAAAAACATCAAGCCAGGCATAGTGGCACACGCCTTTAATCCCAGCACTCAGGAAGCAGTAGGAGGAGGACTGCTGTGAGTTCAAGGCTAGCCTGGAACTAGAGTGAGTTCCAGGTCACCCTGGACTAAAGTAAGACCCTACCTCAAAAAACAAAAAACAGCAGAGTATGGTGTGTACACCTTTAATCCCAGCACTCGGGAAGCAGAGATAGGAGGATCGCCGTGAATTTGAGGGCACCCTGAGACTACAGAGTTAATTCCAGGTAAGCCTGGACCAGAGTGAGACCCCACCTTGAAAAACCAAATTAAAAAAAAAAAAAAATCAAAACCAAACAGGGCTGCAGAGATGGCTTAGTGGTTAAGGTGCTTGCCTATCAAGCCTAATAACCCATGTTCAACTCTCCAGATACCACATAAGCCAGACACACAGGTGATGCAAGTACACAAGGTCACACATGCTCACAAGATGACGCATGCGTCTGAAGTTCGATTGCAGTGGCTAGAGGCCCTGGCATGGCAATTCTCTCTCTCTCACAAAAAAAATACAAAAAGACAAAAAAAAAAATACAAAAAGACAAAAAAAACAACACAAAAAGAAAAAAAGAAAAAGGAAAACACATTGAGAAGCAGCATTTTTCACTTTATTAATTTTAAACTACACAAATAATGCATAAATACGTTTCACCTGACATCTGTGTTAATAAACATCAAAACAGAACTCTTCTCCTATGGTCTTTGTACAGAGCTACTATGGGTAAATTGGCAGGCACTTCCCAGAGAAGCTGTCCTCCCAGAGCGAGCTCCAACTTGACAGCCTTTCTCCTCCTTTCCCTTTAGCCCCCGCATCTCTTCCTCTCACCTGGGATGTTACAGAAAGGGTTTGATCTTCAGATCCTTGTCAGGAACAAATGGGGATAGCTCACATGTTAGTAAATGAACTGTAAGCATCTTGCGGGAATGCTTTTGTAGATCTCACACCACTTGGCCTTCTAACAATTATTATGTGCTCCCAGAAAGACTCCAGACAACATCTATTTAAAAACGTCTACCTGGATTTCAGGTTGAGGGCATTTTGTGCGGGTAGAAGTAGGGTATTTATAAAAGCTACTCTGTCTCATTTATTTATTTTTCACTTATTTATTATCCTTAGAACATCAAACTTCTTTGTATATATATATGTGTAGTATATGTGTAGTGTGTGCATAGGCATGAACTACATGCATGCATGTGGAGGCCAGGGAAGAGCATTGGTGTCCTTCTGTAGCACTTGTCCGCTTGTGTCCCTGAGACTGAACCTAGCTGACCAGAGAAACTGAGGTTACAGTGATGGGTGGCCACACCCAGCTGTTTGCATGGGTGCTAGGGAATCAAACTCATGCAGTCTCGGGCCCCCATAGCAAACATTCTTATCTGCTTAGCCATCTTCCCAGACCCAAACTTCTTTTTTCTTCTAAGAAGCTTGAGAAATTATTACTATAAAAGATGATATGGCCATGCTGTACATGATAAAGGAAACAGGCCACCTAGGGCCAGTACTTCCCTGGTATGCACAGCTATGTAGGGCTTTATGTATCTACGGTTTGGCTTATTTCCTTACCCTCTTCCGGGACTCTTCAATGGCAGAGAGCAGGGCATTGTCTTTCTCATTCTTCAGGAAACCCTATGAAAGGGGAGGAAAATGACACAACCAAGGTTAAAAATTAACCTCTTAATAACCATAAGTATGTTGTAGAACAAGAGGTACCCATAGAGCTGACCATTATACTATATACCTAGAATCCTAGCACTAGAGTGGCAGAGGCAGGATGAGGAGGAATTCAAGGCCATCCTTGGATACATAACAAGTTTCAGACCAGTGTGGTTATATGAGACCCTGTCTCAACAATCCGTAAGCCCCAAAAAGCCTAGTACTTCATTTATTGACAGCAGGCCTTTAGACAGATTCCAAAGCTCACTTTACAGGTGAACAACAAGATAATATAACTAAGTTCTTGGCCTAAGGCTCCACACATCTAGCACTGTTATTAAATACTAGTCAGGTCTAGATCTGTTGAAGACGTTAAGGAAAGGTAACCCACGGTGATTTCTTTGTTACTGTTCACTACTCTATTTGTCTGAGCTGAGGTCTGGTGGAGGAAGCAAAAAGACAGTTTCATGAGCCACAGACACACATAGGCAGACATAAAGATAGAGGGTGCTTCCATGTCAACACCGTGCCCTTCACACAAGAGTGAAGTTTATCTTTCACGGCTTATGGAATAGGAGCCAGGGAACAAGGAAGAAGATGATATATTCATTAATGTATGGAAATCAAATCTTAGTTTCAATATGAAAGAGTTCATTGTTCTACACATTTGATACACTGAACTCTGTAAGGCAAGAAACATGTATGTCAAGTACACTATTGGCACATTATACATATCTAAAATGTTCTATTTTTTTCATGATGTTTTTACTCTTTTTTTAAAAGGAAATTTGGGGGAATACAATGCAAGGACTAAAATGTTTTACTTAAAATATTGTTTATTTTTGCTTATGAGAGAAAGAGAGAATGGGCCTCTAGCCATTGTACCACCTTGTGTACCTGGCTTACATGAGTACTGGGGAATCAAACCTGGGTCCTTAAGATTCACAGGCAAGCACCTTAACCACTAAGCCATCTCTCTAGCCCAACAAAAGCTTTTTTAAAATGGTATACTCAGGGCTGAAAACATGGCTCAGTGGTTAAAGTTACTTGCTTGCAAAGCCTGATGCTCAGGCTCAATTACCCAGTGCCCATGTAAAGCCAGATGCACAAAGTGGCACATATATCTGGAGTGTATGTGCAGTGGCAGGTGGCTCTGGCATGCCTCTTCTCTCTCCCCCACCTCTCTCCTCACAAATAAATATTTTTAAAAAAGTTAGACACATGAAGACCCATTTGGTAATTTTCTTGTATTAAGAACTCAGTTAATGGTTAATTGGGTTTTGATTAATAATCTTCATATAGTTTTGAGATTCCTCATGTACTGGCCCATGGTTCCCCTATACCTGCTATCATACCACAAACTGGGATGGCAGACAGTGGCCAAAACAAAGCCAACAGATACTTCAGTTGAGACTCCTCCAGGGTAAGGGGAGGCATAGCTAAGGATTCAATGTAAAGACCATTCCAAGGTCTCTATGCTGATAAGCAGGCTATGAGGACAGCTTAGGAAGAGGCTTCAGCCACAACTTAATAGTAATGTGATGGCCTTTGTAAGTTCAAGTACTCAAAGCTAGGGAAGCTGTGGTCCTTTCAGAAAGGGACAGCTAGTCTAGGCTTCTGGCTGTCACAGAGGAGCCAGTTTAAATAATAATGAAGATTTTACCATTTATGGAAGTTGTCAATAAAAAATAATAATGAAGATTTTAATGTACCTTGTTTATACCCTGCACAGCAAAATTCAACAAACTTTTATTATCAACCCCTCCCCTACTTTGAGACAGGGTCTCTTGTGGTCCAGGCTGGCCTCAAACTCACTGTGTAGTGGAAGATGACATTCAATACCTAATGCTCCTACCTCCACCTCCAGAGTGCTGGAATTTTTATAGGCATGCTCTAGCAAGCCTTCGCTTCCCTTTGTTTCAAGGTTTTCTTCAGTAGCTAAAGGCTTTTACTTATAAACAAAGCTGTGCAACTATCATAGATTGCAAAGGTGGCCAGACCTGCTCTAGCTCTGTGGGACCTGAGTGAAACAAGCCATTGGGGGGATGTTGGCAGGGTAGCAGGGAAACCACTGTTTGCAAAGGCCCAGTTTCATTTTTCTTTTTTTTAAAAACATTTTATTTTTATTTGTTTATTTATTTGAGAGCGACAGACAGAGAGAAAGACAGATAAGAGGGAGAGAGAGAGAATGGGCACGCCAGGGCTTCCAGCCTCTGCAAACGAACTCCAGACGCGTGCGCCCCCTTGTGCATCTGGCTAATGTGGGACCTGGGGAACCGAGCCTCGAACCGGGGTCCTTAGGCTTCACAGGCAAGCGCTTAACCGCTAAGCCATCTCTACAGCCTTAAACATTTTATTTTTAATTTATTTGAGAGAGAAAAAAAAGGAGAGGGAGAAAGAAATAAAAAGGAGGACATTATTACTTTGAGACAGATTATAATATATGCCATTAAAATATTTACTAGATAGCTACTTTAAAAAAATTTTAAGACATTAAATGAAGCATTTTTTTCTGCATGAGGATCAAATTTTAGATATCACCCACAATATGATCAAAGATCATTAACAATTATGTACCACAAAAACTGGCCTGTAAGTGTAACACAAACAGCCCATCAGTATCCATAGGAGACTGGTCCCAGCTTCCTCCCAGGAACTATTTGCATGTAATATATGCATAGCTTCAACTATGTTTATATTATAATACCTAATATAATATAAATGCTGAGGGATAATTTAGATACCATATTATTCAGAGAATAATGACAAGAAAGTCTGAGTATATTTGGGATAATCTTTTTTGAGACAATCTTGCCACATCTAGCTCAGGCTAGCGTAGAACCTGCAATCCTCCTGCTTCAGCTTCCTAAATGCTGGGATTATAGGCCAGCACACAGCCCAGATACAATTTTTTTGTTTGTTTGTTTTTTAAGGTAGGGTCTCTAACTCAGTCTCACTATGTAATCTCAGGGTGACCTCGAACTCATAGTGATCCTCCTACCTCTTCCTCCCAATTGCTGAGATTAAAGGTGTGCACCATTAGGGCTGGAGAGAAGGCTTAGCGGTTAAGCGCTTGCCTGTGAAGCCTAAGGACCCCAGTTCGAGGCTCAGTTCCCCAGGTCCCACGTTAGCCAGATGCACAAGGGGGCGCACGCGTCTGGAGTTCGTTTGCAGAGGCTGGAAGTCCTGGCATGCCCATTCTCTCTCTCTCCCTCTGTCTGTCTTTCTCTCTGTGTCTGTCTCTCTCAAATAAATAAATAAATAAATAAATTTTTTTTTAAAAAGGTGTGCACCATTAAAACTGGCTTAGATGTAATTTTTGCAGATCCATTTTGTTTGGCATTTGATTGAATCTACATGTGGAGCCCACAGCTACAGAAGGCCAATTATATGTACATTCTGAATGTTGATTTTCATCTCTATTCCTGTCTAAAAGGAAACATGAGAAGAGGCTGTACATCGTAATTTATTTCTAAAAAGAAGCTAGTTGCCTATTTTTGAAAAGAATCTTCAAAGTAATAGTAACATGTACAGAATGGTGCCAGGATCTGTGCACCATCTAGTGGTGGTTCGTCTTAGTTAAGAAACATACACCCCAAGGAAAGAAATGGCTGTAATGAACTAAATTTAAAAGGAAACAACATTGAGTTTCCCCATTTAAATAAAACACTGAAAACAAAAGGGGGAGGGAGGGTGGTGGGAGAGTATTTTGATCTTGGTATATTGTTTATATTTATGGAAGGTGTCAATAAAAAAATGAACCTGTAATCTCCCAGCATAGGAGGACTGTCACAACTTTGAGGGAAGCCTGGGCTACAATGGTGAGTTCCAGGCTAGCTTAAACAACAGAGTGAGTGGGTAGATGGGTGGGTGGGTAGGTGGATGGGCGAGCAGACAGATGATGGTTAGGTGGGCAGACAAATGGACGGGCAGATAGTAGGCAGATGACCTGCCTCTGCCCAGGATTCCCCTGGGTCTCGTCTTTGGTTTCCCTTTGTGTTTTCCCTCCAACTCCTATGAAGCTCCTCTCACTTTCCCTGCTCTCATTTTGAAGAGTGAAGTGATTTCTCTATAATCAGGCTGGGGTGTGGAAGTGGAGGGTGAGCTGGCTTCTGGCCACTCTGAAGCCCTCCTCTTCCATCAGCCAAGAAGGCCCAATAGCTCCCTTTCCACTGAGATGCCTGCAGACCTGTGAGGCTAAAATGACTATTCCCAGCTTTCCCATTTATATCCAGGGCCTCCCTGCCAGTCTTGGAACAGACCCTGAACTGGCTCCTTGACTAGGTTTTGGTTTCCAGCTCTCTTTAATACATAATGACCGCCACTGAAAAAACAATTAAGGCCCAGACGCTGCTCTAGGCAGTTCAAAGACATTACTGCTAATCCTTGACTATGGAAGACATGACCATACTGGCTTTCCTGCATCCCTCCCACCCATTTGACAGATGAGAAACTGAGATTTCAACAATTAAAGCACATTAGTGAGGATTTTCAACCAGAAGCAGAGTCAGAAAATTCAAACTGAGTTTTGACTCTTCAGGTAACTGTTTCTGAAATATATAAGAAACAATAAACCTCTGAATGGAGAAAATAAATATTTCTTTCTCTCTAAGATGATAAAGCCCAAAAGAAGGCAAAGTATCCTTAAATTTCAGTTGTCTGTGGTGTGCATTTGTGTGCACAAGTGTGCAGGAACATGTATGTGCCTGGGTGTGGAGGGCAGGGCTTGATGTTGGGTGTCTTACTCAGCTGTTCTACACTTCATTTGAGATAGGGCCTGTCACTGAACCACAGCTCATTGACTGGGCGAGATAAACTAGCTTGCAAGTTCACAGGACCTCCTCTATCATCTCTGCAGTACTGGGATTACGGGTGAAATAGCTCTGTCCTAACTAGGCCCTGACTCCATTTACTGGAATAAAATAGCTAAGGTGCCTGCTGTTAGGTAGGACAAGAGTCCCAAAATGGCGTCGAGATGAAGGAAGACAATGACAGCAGCCAGACTGATGAAACTTTGGAGGTTTACATTGTCTACCCCCTAATCCCCTGACCTAACAATGCCCTTGGCCACAGTTTCCTGCTGATCTATCTTTTTTTTATAATCATAACTCAGACTTTATTGCTTATTAGCTACATCATTCCATACAACTTTAATTAAACAGACTTTGAGAAAATATACTGAGAGTGTTAAATGGATGATGGCAATATTTATGAAAGTGTTCAAGTGTTTTACATATGGTAACAAGAGGCACCACTGCCACCATCACCCCCAGAAATGTATATATTTCATATAAAAAATAGTTCATTGGCATTTAACTAGCATTTCTCTTTGTAATTGAAGAACCATAAGCTTGATCAGTTTAATAATCTTCAGAGCAGAACAAACATATTTTTCATTACAAGATGTTTCTTAACTGATCTTATCTTATAGACAACCTGGCTCCTCTTCTGATGGCAATCCATTCTCTGATTGATTACCTCCTCAGCTTGGTCCCTGTCCCCCTGATTAATTAGTTTCTCTATTTGGTCCCTATTCTCTCCTGAATTCCTTAGCCCTTTTGTCCCCTGTATCCTCCTCCCAAAAAGAAAAATTCTATAAAAACCCAAACCATCCGGACTCAGGCCAGCAGCTCTGACTCAAATAAAAAGCTCTTTTCCTGCCTCAGAGTCGTCCTGCGTCTTGCACAAACCTTACACCTGCTTGGGTGACTTTCAGCTGCAAACACCCTAGCTCCTGGGAGGACCATGTCTGCACTGATAACACTCTCAGGGCTTCCACCCCAGAGCTTCTTCACTGAGAGTACTTTCAGGCATGAGCCCCTCTCAGTCGCCAGCCACAAGCTTAATAAAAAAGGAAGGCTTAGTAGTTAAGGAACTTGCTGAGAAGCCTAAGGACCCAGGTTTGATTCCCCAGGACACACATAAGCCAGATACACAAGGTGGCACATGTATTTGGAGTTTGTTTGCAGTGGTTAGAGGCCCTGGTGCACCCATTCTTTACTCCCTCCATAAATAATAAAAGAAAAAAAGGCCACTCAATTATCTTGAATAACTGTAGTGGTCTATAATTCTCTCCATGGACTCTAAAACACATACATTTTTAAAGTGTTTGATAGGGAACACCTTATCCACTAAGCTCAATATTCTGTTTCTTGGATTTTCAAGGTAGGGTCTCACTCTAGCTCAGGCTGACCTGGAATTCACTATGTAGTCTAAGGGTGGCCTTGAACACACAGTGGTCCTCCTATCTATGCTTCCCAAATGCTGGGGTTAAAGGAGTGCACCAGGGCTGGAGAGATGGCTTAATGGTTAAGGTACTTGCCTGCAAAGTCAAATGACCCAGGTTCAATTCTCCAGGACCCATGTAAGCATGTGCACATGGTGGCACATGCATCTGGGGTTCATTTGCAGTGGCTAAAGGCCCTGGTGTGTCCAATCTCTCTCCCTCTCTCTCAAACAAACATAATAAAGTTTAAAATAAAAAAGGAGTGCACCACCATGCCCAGCTCCAGCACAATATTCTTTTTCTAAGTTTGATAAAGCTTATTTTTAAAAATTTTTTTGTTTAATATTTATTTATTTGAGAGAGAGAGAGAGAGAGAGCGCGAGCGCGAGAATGGCACACCAGGGCCTCTAGCCATTGCCAGTGAACTCCAGATGTGTGCGCCCCTTGTGCATCTGGCTAACGTGGGTCCTGGGGAATTGAGCCTTGAACCAAGGTCCTTAGGCTTCACAGGCAAGCGTTTAACCACTAAGCCATCTCTCTAGCCCAACCTTATTGTTTTATTGTACAATAAAATATATGTATAACATTTAGAGAATAGCAACACCCCCCAATAGTTGTTGTCAAAATACATTCTTTACAGTGACATGTAACATTTTCTTTATACAGTTCCAGAGTGTTTGTCCCGCACACATATACGCACATGTATATGTTTTCTAATAACTTGGGTAATGTTCTCATGATTAAATATGTCCTGTATATCATCAAAGAATATCAATAATTCTATAAGATAACTTTGAAAGCCTCTATTTGTCATCTACTATATTCCTGTGAACTGTGTTCCTATTGTAGATATTTAAGTTGTTCCCACTTTTTTTTTCAAGGTAGGGTCTTGCTCTAGTCCAGGCTGATCTGGAATTCACTATGTCTCAGGGTGGTCTCAAACTCTCGGTGATCCTCCTACCTCTGCACCCTGAGTTCTGGGATTAAAGGTGTCCAGCACAAGAACTGTTCTTTCTTCTGATATCAGTTCTCCTATACAGATAATGAAGCTAAGACACAGAGATTCCTACTTCTTAAAGCAGTTGTCTGATTTTCTGAAATGCATGGAACTAGATGTGTTCAGGATTTGGAGTTGCAAATTTTTGGACTCTATGCATATATCATTATAATATGTTATCTTGGGGATGGGACACAGTTTAACATAAAATTCATTTATTTCATATACATCTTATACACAAAACTTGAAGAGCACAACCTAGTTCAAAAACCTCAAGGTATGTCCATTTCCCTACTGAACATGTGGTTACATCTCAAGACCCAATGGCCAAAGCAACTCTTAAATGGCAAAGGCCCAGAAAGACAAGCATGAAACTGCTTTATTTTAATCCCTGCCAATCTCTGGCATTCAGAATACCTAGTAGAAAAAAGTAGTGGGTAAAAGGATGCTCATTTTGCCAAACAGCCAAATTCTCTTATTGTACTTATTTTCCAAAAGTGAAAACTACTAGAGTCTCTTCTGAAATTTCAGTATTCATATAAATCGGATAAGAAAAATGGCAAAAAATATTTTTTAAAAAAGTATAGTGATTCACAGTTCTTTGCATCTTTCCACAAAGGAAAGTCTCAACAATTACTAACAGTATAAATTGAAGAATATGTAAATTTCCCAACTGCAACAAATCAATCAAGTCTAAGCTTGCAAAGCAACAGCCACATATTTTATGGCCCTCACAACATAAAACTATGTCCTAGCTCTTCCCCTCAAGAGACCAACTAGCTATCCATCCTATCAAAATGGAGGGTGAGGTGCCAGAACAGGTTGGACATTTACCAAAAGGAATCTAACAGAACATAAATGTGGTGGTTTGAATGTATGGCCCCATAGACTAAGAGGTGTTTCATTAAAATTGAACTTGCAACTTATACCCCTACCAGGGAGATCTTGAGTCCAGCTCTAAGGTGTGTGGAGCTCTGGCTGTTTGTGCATTGGTGTGGTGCTGGCTGTTGGTGGTGTCTCTCTGCATGCATCTATGGAAGTGAGACCCTGGAATTTGTAAGCCTAAACTAAAACATTGCCTCCTAGAAGCTGTTTCTGGTTGGGTGCTTGTCCCAGAAACACGAAGCTGGCTGCAACAACAACTGCACATGGTGGTTGCTAAAAGACATTTTTGTGTGCCCTCTTGTTTAATGTGTATGATGTATATAACTTAATATAAAATCTGTAACCAAATTTCAAAGTCAAAATATTAATACAAAGTGAATGGTGGCATGAGGAATGAATGTTCTGGCTGAACAACTGCCAAAACACAAGCAAAAGTGAAGAAGGCTAAATAAGCCAAATAAGAAGAAAAGAAAAATATGAATAAAAAACAACTGAGGACTGGAGAGATGGCTTAGCAGTTAAGGTACTTGCCTATGAAGCCTAAGGACTGATGTTACACTCTTCAGGTACAATATAAGCCAGATGCACAGCAATACAAGGATGCAATGTCACACATGTACACAAAGGGGCTCATGTGTCTGGAGTTCAAATACAGTGACTGGAGGCCCTGCCATGCCAGTTCTCATCCTCAGTCTCTCTCTCTCATTAAAAAGATAAAAATAAAAAGGCCAGTCTTTTGGGCTTGCCTCAAAAAAAAAAAAAAATCTTAAAAAAGGTCGGGAGAGATGTCTTAATAGTTAACACTTGCCTGAAAAGCCTAAGAACCCAGGTTTGATTCCCCAGTACCCATATAAGCCAGATATACAAGGTAGAGCATGTGTCTGAGTTCATTTGCAGTAGCTGGAGGCCCTGGCATGCCTATTCTCTCTCTCTCTTTCTGTCCCTCTTTCAAATTAATCAAATTAAAAAAAAAAAAAAACTGAAAGGCAGTAGAAGAACCTGTCAACAACCTACTCCAAGATGAAACAAGATTTAGAAGGAAGGCAGGTGTGGTAGCACACACCTTTAATCCTAGCACTCAGGAGACTAAGGTAGGAAGAATGCTGTGAGTTCAATGCCAGCTTGCATTCTAGGTCAGCCTGAAGTACAGTGAGACCCTGTTTCCAAAAACCCCTTAGAACTTTGGATAATGCTGGAGTAGTCTTGCTTCTTTCTACAAAGACTACTGTGCCAGTCATGCCATTCTGAATAAAAATTGCCCCCTTAACCTCCCCTAAAACTTTTTCCCACTTTCTAACAAGTGACATGTTCTGAAAGAAAACTCCGAGGTAAAATTTTTACAAAGGTAAAAGTCGTACTTATGGGGGAAACGAGAAAGGATGAGGCAGGATAATTTCAGATGACCATGACAGGAATCCTGCCAGCACTCAGAGATGCTGGGCTGCTCAGTTTGTGTATGTGCACGCATGTCTCATTAGATCCCTTGTGTGGTGCCTACATGGGCACCTCAAGGAATTGTTCAAGCGTACAGATGATCATTACTGACAAATTTCTAAATCTGAGTGATTTCAAGACTTGGGGAATTCACACAAGGTTTTACAGTATGTTTGGTGTTTTGGAATTTTTTTGTAATTTTTAAAAAAATATTTACTTATTTATCTGACTGAAAGAGAAATAACTATTGGTGTGTCTGCTTGCTGCTGCAAATGAACTCTAGACACATGTGCCACTTCATATGTCTGGCTTTACACGGGTACTGGGAATTGAACTCAGGCTATTGGGCTTTGTAAGCAAGATCCTTTTACCACTGAGCAATCTCTGCAGTCCATGTCTGGTAGTTTTTTCTTTTCTTTTTTCCTTGTCTTCTCTCTTTTTTTGAGACAGGGTCTCACTCTAGCCCAAGCTGACCTGGAACTCACTCTGCAGCCCAGGTCTGAGCCACCATACCCAGCTTACATTTGTATATTTTACCTGACGGCTATCACTACCATAACAAGAATATACAGAAAGTCAGTTTACAAAGGCCTGTAAGAAAGTAGATCTCTTGCACGAATACTAAAGTCTAGCCTTTATTCTCCAACTCAGATGTTTAGAGTAAATCCTACTGCTTGCTTTCCACAGGAACAAATTAATATTTTAAATCATTTGTTCACAGACTGCAGGTACATCTATAAAAAAAATACCCCTGAAGAAAGTATTACAAGTGGAAAAAACTATTTTTACTTGTTGAAATACATGTTCGGTGCTGCTATATGTTTTTTTTTTTCCCTGTGCCATTATGCAAAGGCCTAGCTGCTCTCATTCAGCAGGTGGCAGCAGATGCTGCAGGAGTAGCCAGAGTCCTACCATTTGCAGGCTCAGCAGATTCACTGGTGCTGCAGGCAGCTCTAGAGCCACAGGTGGCAGACCTTGGCAATTCAACACAGTACTGCACAAGCACCATGCCATCTGTCACTGTCAGGACGCTGGCTCCCATTTTGTACCTGGGTTCCTGCTATTGGGCTACAAAGAGGATCACACAATTACACGATAGATTTGGATCTATTAAGGCAAAACAAATTACTTACTACCATAATCCAAACTGGTTTTCAAGTCTACAAATTCTCACCGATCAAAGAGAATCCAATGTGCATAAAGAGGTTCTAACTCAAGAATGCACAGCACTGGGCAATGCCTCCACCCAGACCAGCAAAGGGCATATGAGCATCATTTTGACCTCAGTGTGCTGACATACCTCTCTTAAGGGCACAACAATAGAAAACCACAAGCCTTCAAAAGTCCTATATCTTTTTCAGATTGTCTCCTTAGTACCTCATGTCTTCCCCCAAAAGAAAAAAAAATCACCCTAGAACAAAAACCCAACTTCCAAGATTTCAGTGTTGGGTAAAGCTACGAGGAAAGAAGCAGCAAGACCAGTGACATGCCATTCCCGAGGTTGAGTGGCAAGGGGTACATAGATGGACGGCACACCTCGCTTATCAATACCATGCTACTTGGTGCCTCTTCCTGCTTCTACATTGAAGCACCAAGCTGAGTCTGCTGGGCACAAAGAATTGCTGCACTTGAAAATAAAAAATGGTAGAAACTGCCACCAAGCAAGGGCCATTTAAATCCCATGTCACCACTGCAAAGCCACTTCTGTCCCTCTCATGGGCCCTAGGACATTCTCATTATCTGTTCCTCCTGCCCTTGGTCATCCAGGGAAGGAAAACAGTTTATGTATTAGCTACTGAAAAGCTCTGCAAACTCCACAGAGGGATGCACTATTAGGCTATGATAAAAGGAGTAATATAATAAGTGATGGCTATGGTATTCATGGGAAAAACAATGCTTTCCAGCAGAACCATCTCTCCTCCCAAATCTAGCAAAACCCTGCCACACCCTTTCAGGGCTGAAAAAGGCATCTTCTTTAGCTGATCACAAAGGGCTAGGGAGAAGAATGCCCAAGCTTCATCAGTGCTGTGATCACAACTCTAAGAAAAGTAAGCCCAAGCCAGAGCCAGAGGGGCTGTGATGAAGCAGGAGGGGCATGATGGCTCTACTGGCCATCCTCTCTCCTCACTCACTGGAAAAACAAGTGACAGTTCTTGACATCAAGGAAGGGTGGCCAGCCAGCAGTTCTGACAGCTGGGGTGGCCCCAGAAGAGAAAGCAAGGACAACTATGAGCATTCTCTCCTTCCTCCCTTTGGCCTCCCAATGCCTGACACACTTACTAAGGAGACACAAGAAAGGGAAGGATTCTGAAAAGCCTTTGTTTTTTCTGAGGCAAGCCCAAGAGACTGGCATTTTTTTTTTAACGTGCTCATGTGAGAGAGAACTGGCACACCAGGGCCTTCAACCACTGTAACTGAACTCCAGACACGAGTACCAACTTGTATGCGTGTGCAACCTTGTGCACTTGTGTCGCCTTGTGCATTCTGGCTTACATGGGACCTGAGGAGTCAAACATGGGTCCTTAGGCTTTACAGGCAAACATCTTAATGGCTAAGCCTTCTCTCCAGCCCTGGAAAGCTTTTTTGATAGGGTTTGCAAACTGAATAAATATTAGTAGTGTGTCAAAGTATACCTAGCATCAAAGAGCAGCAGTAGAGCCTATTTCTCACCCAAAGACATGAGCAGATCTAAAAAATAAGAATCCCAAAGTCACTCTAGGTGAGGGAGAGACAAGGGGGTTCATTAAGGGATGACAAAAGTGTTTACTGTCCATCTTGGAGGTGGATTAGTCCACACCCACAGGACTTTGGGTACTAAACCCACCTATGTTTTAGTGAGAATGCACCCTCCCATGGTTTGAAGATCCTGAATCTTCAAACCCTACCCTAAAAGGACCCACTGAAATAATCTTCTAGTAACATTAAACACAAGGCAAGATATAGCTCCTCCAGCTTTGCCAGACTGAGTCTCTTCTTACCTTTGGAAACAAAACAAAAGCAAGATCTGGGGGCTGAGAGAGAGGAAAGGACGGCGCGGGGTGTATTTCAGAGGCAGTCAGGTGGGAGCAGCAGCCCTGCCGGCTGGTTTCCGCAGAGCTCAGGATTAAGCCTGAGTTCTACTTAGCAAGCACAAGGAGCGCTGTGAAGACAATGTTTGGGAGCCACAGCTCATATTAATTCCCTGCTGCTACCCGGTGTCAGTCATTTACACTGCAGTCAAAAATCCCAGCTCCTCCTGCTATGCAGCAATGCATATGCTGATGGTTGTTATAGAACAGGGAGCCCTGGTTTCCTTGCAATATCTTCTTATTCAAAAATCTGGTTTTCAAAAATCTGTGTGGAGGACTCGGAAACAAATAATTTTCCCTTTTATAACTTCACATTGTCTTCTGAGGGATTTTGTCAAGGCACTCCTCCTTTGTTAATAGTGCTTATGATTTTATACTCTCTAAAATCTTAATTAAGTTTGGAAATGTTCTGACTTTACCCTGTCAGAACCAAGAAATAATGCAGAACAGACAGCTTACCACTGTCATCCTATGTACAGAAAACATGAAACAGTGCTTAGTGGGAGCAGCAAATACAAGCCAACAGTAGCCGGAAGGCAAGGCCATTTTTCAAATACAAACCACCCAAATGTGACAGGCAGCTAAATCCATTCTTCCACAAAAGGAGCAACCCCGCACTGTGGCCCCTCACATCTGGATGGCTTCAGAAAGCCTGGCTCCATCCCAGCTCTGGCAGATGGGTGTGAAGACCTTACCCAGCTGAGGTATGCCTTGAGCTTCACATTTAACCATCACTACAATCTAAAAGCTCAACTTGCAGGAAAGAGCTTATTTATAAATGACAAATTCATAAAGACACATCATCTTCAACATGACGCCAGAAGGACGCCAAGCACAGCTTGGCAAGTCACTCCTGGCACAACTGAAAAAGACACCTAGGTGAGTAGGTTACTCCAGCAAAGACAGACTTTGCTGAAAGCTCAATCTACGGGCCTTATCAGTCACAAACCAGCCCATGAATAGAAAGAAATGGAATCAGATGCAGACAGCAGCACCAGTTGGCAAGATCAGTCATTTTTCAAAGCATGGCAGTGAGAAAGTTATCTGCAGTAAGCCTTGCCTTATTCAACAGAAAGAGGAGCTAAGTATGGTATAGAAATTCTAAGTCCAGCTCAGAAATCCCAAATCCATGAGCGAGATGAACAGGGGTTAAAATTGGCACTGTTACTACCACTCATACAATTGCAAAATAATCTACACTATGAGCCCCAGAAGAAACACTACTGCTCTGTTTTGTTTGAGGCCCAACATATTTCATGTATAAAATAACCACAACCCACAGAGTGCCAGTGACTCCAGAGATAACACACTTTCATAGAAATGCTAGTCTCACCTTACCATAAAGGTTTATACAGTCCTTCATTTTCTAAAAACTCATCAGATATAAGAAGTTTCTACACTAAGGAAATTCAGAAGTGCTAATACAATTTCTTAAATGTGGTATGTGAAGCCATTTTGACATAAATACTAAGAGAATCTTCAGAAAAATCTCAAATTGGAAAGGCAGTGTTCCTAATGGTGGCTCCAGGCTACACTGAAGGAATATAACTGGTCTAGCTCTCACCACAGTACTCCTGGTGACGCCATTTTACTCCTTCCTCACTGCCATCTTAGTGTCACCGAAGGATTCCTAGTGGGCTGGCTGACATGTTGGCTAATCTACACTATAGTACTGTTAAAGTAGTCAAGGGTTTGATGCAAAAAAAATTGGCAGGGGGAGTGTCACAAAAAGAATCAGCCCCTTACTCTTACTCAGGCAGTCTAAAATTTCATGTGAAAACTGAAAAGCTTCCAGGCAGCAGAGAATCAGGAATAGCCTCCAAGAAACCAGGAAGAGCCTCTTCTAGTAGCCAAACTTTCATACACCATGGTGGAAGTAAAGGAAATGAAGCAACTGAGTCTCTGCTACCTTCCCAGGCTATTTAAAAAGGTGATCATTTGATAGCTTTTCACATGGCCTGCACGAAGAAAGACCAGACTCTTCAAGAAAGTGCTCCTTTAAAAATCTCAAAGAAAAGCTGGATACCACCCCTTTTACCATCCATTCCATGTTTATGCAGCAGTTAAAATGGAGTTGCAATTTGCTGCCCTAAAACACTTTTATTTCAAGGTGCAAACCTTGTTAAAAAACAATGAAGGAGAAAAGAATTCCTTTGCATATCAAAATATATCTAAGACATACATTCAATGCAGGCCTCTAGGATCAAAAAAAAAAAAAATTACATGGCTAGCTAGGCTTTTACTTTAAAAGCTGGTATTAGTATCATGGATTTTCAGAATCTTTGTAGGACTCTAGCCAGGGCTTACAAATGACTTTTACAAAATCAATGAAAAGGCTGATGTGAAGAAAACTGTCCTCTGCCTGGATTCTCATATTATTAAATAGTGAAGACAGTTTCCAGAGACCAGGGGAACAGAAGCTCACGCAACAAGCAAGACCTAGAAGCGGTGGCTTTATAAATGTTAAAGGTTCTAAGATACCCGGTTCTGTGAAGATGCAACTCCTGAAACAGCTTCTACAGCTTCCTGAGCAAACTCTTCATAGCACAGTTCACTGCCAAATAAATTTACTATACATTCTTCACGGTTAATGAGATAAAAATTCTTCAGCCTTTAAAAAATAAACACACAAGCCACAGTTAAATTCACTTGTTTCCTCTTAGCAATAGAATAAAGGAAAAAAGAAATAAACCAGATAAAATCCAATTAAACTAAATGTTTTAAAAATCAAGGTTATAATTACAAATGAGTTTTACGTGAGTAATTTTGAAATCACAATTATAAATTAAGCAGAAAGTACTAAATCACTCCGCGAGTAAGACTGAAAACCTAACTCAGATTGAAAACCTAAATCTATTGATCATTGAGAACAAAATCTTGTTTTTTCAAAATATTTGTGCTTATAGATTTTAATCATCTATGATAGGTCAATATCATGGAAGTATTGTCTTAACAATAAACAACAAATATAGCAGTTTCTTCCAGGAATAGAGAGCATTCTTTATAAAGATAGTAAGAAGAAACCTAAACTTTATTTGTCATACTTGGATTCTCTTTTCTCCCAAAAACCACTTCCATCTGATTTATCTGGGATGAATTTATATTTCTCATTAACTTAATGGATAATTAAATAATATAATTATTTTCTAAAAGTCACTCATGAATTCCGCATTTGAAGAATGCAGTTTACCTGATTTTTAACAACAACAAAAAGCCAAGAATTTTTTTCCGTCACACCTTTCACATTGGCAGCATTCACTTAAAATTCTATTTTACCCATTTTACTCAAGACAAATTTTCAACATCTCACCACTATATGTAAAATACTTACTGTAGACAAAAGGATTCCATTTTCTTTCTGGGAATGTTCTCCACCCTCCTACAGACCTCTCCTCCACAGTGTGCAAACCCATTCCTAGTGTTACAGTAACAAAGCTCCTTGCCACAGAAGCTCATGTAAACGAAAGGGCCCTGCAGTTGCCTTCCAATCCAGTTTACCTCACCCATGATACAGCTAATTGTTAAAAATGGTGGCTGAGACATTTTCCATACATTACATTAAGCAGCTCTGATGAAGGCGCTGGCATCCACCCACTTCAGACAAAGGAAAATAATTTGCAACTGTACCAAGGCACAGATTATTGAGTCATCTCCCATACAGGGTCAGTGATAGAAATTTCCTCCATCTTCATAAAATGTAAACCACAGCTCATTGTCTCATCCTAGAAATCAATTCTTTGCCATGCTGCCCTGGATCAGAGTTTTAAAGGAATCTTAGTCGGGTAAACCCATATCATTAGTGCTGAGGAGCCAAATTCTCACAGTTCCTCTCCCTTCCTGAGCAGCTCTTCCATTCCTCACTTGACAGCTCCTCAAGTCTTCCCATTGTTAAGAGTAAAGGAAAGTCCCACACCTCTGAAGGGAACTAAAGCCTCAACTAGGTGAGCAATTTCCACATCAAAGCTTCAAAAACAGGTTCAGACCCTACAGGTCACACAATACAAATGCCTTCCTTGAGAGAACAAGATGTGTACAGCACCTTTGTTTTTATTTTTAAGGGGGGAATAACATGCTGCTTTTAATGTTGAGTTAAAAGTATTTTATCTCTGATATTAACATAATTAATGTGATAATTAAGGTATTACATGCTACTTATAGGCAACATTATCTTATTATTCTCCTGATAATATTTATAACATTTAGGAAGTTTTCATTTCACTTGCATGAATCACAATTCTTAAATACATGTAAAAGACTCAAGTACTTTTGAGGATGAATTTAAGAAATCAAAACTTTCTTAAATTGCCAATAACTAATAATGATTAAGAATCCATACCTTATGTGCTACCATTTCTCATTTAAGTCCATTTCCCAAAACATCCCCTGTGAGATAGTTTCAAATATCTCTGCTAGTGATTTTTCCTTAAACATGAACACAAATTACTGGATTCTAAGGTAAGACAAGCACAAACGCATGCACATGCACACCTCAGTTACAGAGGACCTGGTTTTAGCAAAGAAAATAAATCCTATTTTAATATTTCACATCAAACAAGAATTCTGCAACTCTCGTGTCTCTTTTAAAAATCCTACAGATAATCTGTACTACTTGCTTCTTAAAGATGAAATCCACCAAAAAATTCAACTATCTAAATATTTAGGAAAACATCTCTCTGCCCCACCCAATAGACTTGTTTTTAGGAAAACATTTAGCAAAAATCTGAACAATTTAAAGAAGAATGGAGTACTTTTTCTATCAAATGAGTTAACTGCTACCAAACCTATATCAAAATTTCACACAAACCAAGACCTTGCCTTTCAGATGTACTGCAACACGCTGTCACTCCATTTGCCAGGGTGCATTTATCTCAATTTCTTTATAAGACAAGCAGTCCTACCTGCAGCTTTCAAATGTAAGGAGTTGCAGACCTGCTGATGCTGGAGGTCACTGCGGCTCTTCCACACCTCCTATGTGGGAGAAGCGCTGCCAGAGCCAGTGCTCAAGTTTTTCCCATCCTTAACTGTCTGAACTGAGGGGTGGGGTGGGGGTGGAGGAGGGAGGAGAGAGAGAAAGGAGAAGGGAAAAGAGGAAAAGAAGAAAAGGAAAAGAATACCCTCTCTGCAAGTGCTAACATGACTGGAGCACTAAAGAGTCCAATTAGACAATGAGACTGCAGGCCACCCTGGAAAGGGGGCACTGCAGCCCCAGCGCAGAGCATCACCACCACCCGAGGTGCTCAGCACAGATGCGAGGAAGTACGCTATCAGTCTGAAAGCACAAACTGATGGGAGTAACAGTTTATAGGTTACAGAAGGGTATTTTATTGTTAACGGACTGTACCAAGTTAAGATTTAAGAGGGGGAGAGACAACATGTAGGCAAGGAATGCTGTGATACTTTTATCACGGACCCGAGCCACTGCAATTACTCTAATGTGAATTTTTGATGACTTCCGACATCTTGCATGGTTAATAATCGCTTCGGCTGTCATGTTTGGTTAAGGTGGAAAATGAGTTTGCTGCATTGTGATGCAGTGCTGTGGCCACAGATTGTAACACCAGTTGTGAAAAGCTGGTCCCTGAACTGAGCAGCAGGAATTTGCACATGCCACGATGCTAAAATAAATGGTAGTTAAAAGATTTGTCTACAGCAGCAGACAGATTCTGCCATTTTACTCTACAATACGGGTAGCTCCAACATGCAGATCCCTGTGCCCTTGTCAAGTACACTGTCCTTCCGAGACAACAGTAAATTCACCATCTTACATGTGTGGCTTCTTAAAAGATTTTGATACTAAACTATTCAGATTAATTACAGCTTTAAACTGAACAGAGGTTGTCTGCATTACAGGAATATACAGCAACGAAGCTGTTAGTGACAAGAAATTGCAGACCTTTCATTAACATATGTTCAGCTCAACTGTCACTTCTTAGTATAACATTTAGGAGAAAATATATGATGTGTAAGTAATGAATATTCCTATTTTTCCACAATGGTTTTTAAAGCACTCCTCAGAGAAGGATATTTTTTTTTCTCCAAGATTTACTGTATAACCTGAAAATTAAAGATCACATCAAAATCCTAACATGCTTTTCTCATCATCACAAAAGGAAATTCAATAATGGAAATAATCGTGCAATTATAGAAAAGCTTCTGTAAAAATAGCAAAGCTACAACTACATGGATCCCTCAACCCTAGATGATTAAAGTCAGGCCAATCAGGTAGTGGGCTGTCATCATGGCAAGGGGTTGCAAAGAAAAATCAAGAGAAAGACCATTTCCTCTTCAAAACAAAACCACAAAGCCCAAGACTGCAATATGCTGGCTGTGAACCCAACACCTATATTTGCAAAACCTGAGACATAGGATACATGCCAATTTCATAATGCAGCTTTATATTTAAAATTTTTTAATGTTAATGGCTATTTAGCAGCTAGGGTTTGGCTACTTAAGGTTATTTTATCTACCATCATTTTGTGTCTTTTTAGAAACAAAAACCATTACAGACTTAGTTGCTTTAAAAGAAAAGCAATTAATATGTAATTAACATTCCTTATATCAGAACTTGGCAATTAAATACCCTGAGTGATTTCCGACATTTCAGCCTCATAAAAACTAATGGAAAACTTCAATTAAAAAGAATGAGCACAGGAACACAGAACACACTGGTGTCTGCAGGTAAGTAACAATGAAAGAATTTATGATACTAACAGAAAAGTCAGCTCTGGCTTCCTTTGTTTTATTCACTGTGATAGTACCAAGTGCATAATTCGAGGTGCTTGTGTTAGTAACAAATGCTGAGAAGCTGAAGGGCTTCCGGTTTTCTTACCCTAACTTGAAATTCACTGTACTAAGTGTGTTCTGTGCCGTAGCAGGTGTCATGTCACAGTAGTTGTGCCAACAGTCAACAAATCAAGCTTTTGTTGTTCTAGACCCAACGCAAAGTCCCGCTAACAGCTCGGAAACTGCACAGAGAAGGAAGGGAGCAAATGTATGTTGGAGGTAGCTTTGAAATTAACCAGACTCAGCTTATGCTCCAATTACCGAACAAAAGACAATCCTGGGGGACTTCTCTCTGAACCAGTGCAAGAAGCACACTCTTTTGTTTCTGATCAAATAAATACTGTATTGGAGCACAGCGGATATGCAGCCACAGAGGACCCTGAGTCTGGGGATGGAAGAGGCAGGGAAAAAACAACAACAAAAACCAAAGGCCCAAGTGTGGCTAGAGTCAAACTACTGCTATAAAATCTGTTCCTGATTGAGACGCATGAGGTTCAGTACAAGAGAAGACACCTTTACTGAGGACCAACACACACATACACACACACACACCTTACAGCATCTCTTAAGATTTTCTCCTGCTTTAATTATGCCAACAAATAAGATATTTCTTTGCATCAAAAGAAATCCTAAACAACACAAACCCCTTTCCTCACCTCCCGAGTATCCTAAGGAAGCAAGGCAAGCTGGGCTAGGACTTGTACAACACTCGCTGCAAAGGCTTCAAAGTAGATGGGACTGAGTAGCAGCAACTAACGCAGCCTTTAGCACCAGTGCCTGAGGTCAAACACCAGAAAGACACCACTTACAGAGGAGGTACTGCTCTATTTACTGTGTCATTAACTGAGCACAAACCCATCCATGCTTGTATGTCTATGAGATTATCCACTGTTTCAATTACTAAGGCCAAGACAGGTATGGTAGTGCATACCTGCAATCCCAGAAGTAGGAGTCTGAGATAGGATTTTGAGTTAAGGACAGTCTGCATTACATACCAACATTCACTCAATCTATCTATACATACCTATATATGATTAAATAAGTGAAGTGGGATAGAAAACTAACAAGCCTGACATATATTAACATAAGACATAATGCAAATATTGAGGTTATATATAGAACACACAAAGAGAGCTACTGAACTTCTAGAGCTCAAGTACAATTGTAACCATTGCCAAGTAAAATCATAACCACATAGGCAACTGCAAAGATCTACATGTACATGAACCACATGAAGACTACCCTAAAATCAGATTTTTTATAGACTCATGTTGGGCTCCTGACAGGGTCACTAAGGGTCCTGACAGGTTGCTGAGAAGATCAAGTAATACTGCTATTGGGTATCCCTTTCTTTTTAATTTATTTTTTGAGATTGTTTCACCCATGTAGTATAAGCTGGTTTTGAACTCACAATCCTCCTGTCTTAACTATCTGAGTAGCTGAGACTACAGGTGTATGCTGCCATGCCTGGCCACCCTCCCTCAACATTTATCTGCTGCCAAACTTTCTGACACGATTGAGCACATCCAGGGTGGTATGGCCACAGACTGTTCCCAAACTTACAGCATTACCTGCTGCCTACACTCCACTGTTTGGCACTCACTCCATCTATAACACACGCACACATCCCAAAAGAGTCACCTCTTAGACCACTTCTGATCTTTCCTCTCTGGCTACTGTTAGCTTGGCAATCTCGTCCCTCCCTTTGATTTTATGCAAGCTAAGTACATTTCATCTCTCACAGCTCATTCAGATCAACTTTTTCTTTGGGGGTGGGGAGGCACTCTTCAACTTCCCCAGAACTAGCCCATCATTGTCTCCTTCATCTCCTCTGAACTCCCAGTGCATTCAGAATTTCCCATCACTCCCATTCAACTGGACAGTTTGATCCTGTTATAGGAATGTTAGCCTTGGCTCTCTAGAGAGATGAAGAGCTTCTGGGAGGCAGCATCCAGAATTTATAACTGTTCTAATTATCTTCAATAGCCACCATCAGGTTTTTATGGGCACTCAACAAAACCATTCCACTGATTTTATTAGTGTCCACTAGATCTTACCCAAGTAGATGCAGATGATTAGTTAAAGGAAGACAGATATTAGTTTTGCTTTCGTTTGTTCTTTCAAATTTCTCCAGCTTCCTGAGATAATTCCAGCCTTAGGTGGTAAGACAGATTCTGAGGTAGTTCTTAGCCAAATGCAGAGACACCAACTCTTGTGTGTGAATAAGCATCATTACCAACAGTATTCAGTTCCCACAGTCAGCTTCCTTCTTACAGAGCCATGGAAGTTCAGGAGAAATGAGAAGGTCAGTGGTATAGCATTCACAGCACAGCTCATCTGTCCTTATAAATCAGCTGAGAATGAAGAACCAACCTACTAATTTATCACAAACATTTCATTTTGAATATTGCATGACGAATACAAAATTTAAACAATTTATTTCTTTATTTTTTGCAGTAAAACAAATTAAGGCTCATTCTCTCTTGCTCATGCTCAAGCTAAATAGCTCAAGGGTCAAGAAACAAGGAAAAGAAGCAGCTCTCCTTGCTTAGAAAAGCTGGAGTTTGTGCTGCCTGGGTGGGGGAAATTTCAAAAGGAAGCTATCAACAGTCACTATTGGGCCTAAAATGGGAAGAGAAAGTATCCACAAATATTCCACCAGGCAATTCACTGCAGCTTGTGACAAACTTTCACTATGTAGCTCAGGCTGGCCTCAAACTGGCACTGGTGACTCTCTTGCCTCTGCTGCCGGAGTGTTGGAATTACACACGTGACACCACACCTAATAATTCACTACAGCATTAAGAAACCCTCCACATTTGAGAAAGTGAGGGGTTTCCCTGTCATCTGCCTGTCTCTGCCTCTTTCTTTCAATACACATTACCTAAGAGACTTCAGTATTCAGAAAAAGAGAACAAATGAGACTTTTGGCAAAAGCTGGCACAACAAGGGAAAAAGCTACAATAAAAGCTAAATGAGGGCTGGAGAGATTGCTTAACAGTCAAGGCACAAGCCTGCGAAGCCTAAGGACCCCAGTTTGATTATCCAGGTCCCATGTAAGCCAGATGCACATGGTGGCACATGTGTCTGGAGTCCCATTCTCACTCACTCACTCTCTCTCTAACATAAATAAATAAAATAAATATTAAAAAACTAAGTGAAATGATAAATATATAAAAACTCACAAAATTCATAGCTAAAAACTTCTGAGAAATGCATTGCCTTTGTGGCACAGATTAAGAAAATAAGGATATGATGGAAAATGGAATTTCTAAGGGGAAAGTGGGGGGGGGGGGAATTACCATGGGATTTTTTTTATAATCATGGAAAATGCTAGTAAAAACTTAAAAAAAATAAGAAAAAAGGGGGAAAAAAAGAAAATAAGGGACAGAGAAACTCAGGTTCTGGCCAAGGTCCTGGCTTTAGGCCTGGGTTTGGCTTTCTTTCATGCTTACAAAGCTCTCTGCACAGCACAATACACCAACTGCCAGACCTGCCAGAGAAAAACTGCCCGCTGCATGCTCACGCCCCAGTTATCATAGAGGTATAATGGTGGCCTCACAAGAACAACTTCCAGCTCATTAATTATTTTCTTTGCAAGTGGGGGTGGGGGAGGGATAATAGGTGACCCAGGGCCTCTAGCCACCGCAAATGAACTCCAGATGCATGCATCACACTGTGCATCTGGCTTTAGGTGGGTATGCGAGAATCAAACCTGGGTCATTAGGCTTTGCAGGCTAACCACTGAGCCATCTCTCCAGCCCTTGCTAATTCTTGTTAGTAATGTACTTTATAGAACAGATGCATTTCTTGCCAGGTTGATTGTAAATAGAATTCTTTTAAACAAAATCTGTTTTAAATTTAGTAGGGAAGCTGTAATGCGAACAAATACTACAGCTAAACACCATCACAAGATTTCTTTTATAAATCCACATTTTCAGAGTATGGATATGCTTAGTAGAGTCAGTCATATTATTGCTGTTATTTTAGAGGGACAAAATCAACATTTTAACTTTCACATAAACTTTTTACTGCACATTATTTACTATTTCTGCTTCTAGCTAAAAGATAACACATACTTGTTAAAAATAAATACAGGACTCCTCAAAAAAAGAACAGAATTACTAAAATTACCCAACAGAATTTAAACATGAGAAAAATAAAACTATTTCATTTGGGGGTTAGAATTTCACATTCACTAATGTATACAAAATACATATCCCTGAAATTTTTCAATGACACAAACTTGTAATCATGCTTTTATTTTTTGTGAATCCCTCAATAAACTTTATTATAAAATTTAAAGCCAGCATTTATAATTATAAAATTTAATCCCAGCATTTGGGAGGCAGAGATAAGAGGATTGCCATGAGCTCAAGGCCACCCTGAAACTGTGAATTCCAGGTCAGCCTGGGCTAGAGTGAGACCCTACCTCAAAAAAAAACACAAAATAAAATAAAATAAAATAATATGGTGGGGCTGGAGAGATGGCTTAGCAGTTAAGGCACTTACCTGCAAAGTCCAAGCACCCAAGTTCAATTACCCAATACTGACAGAAACCAGATGCACAAGGTGGTGCATGCACCTAGAGTTCATTTGCAGTGCTTGAGGCCCTGGAGCACCCATATTTTCTCTTTCTCCACCTCTCTCTTTCTCTCTCTCAAGTGAATATATAAATAAAATATTTAAATTTTAGCAGCCAGGTGTGGTGGCACATACCTTTAATCCCAACACTTGGGAGGCAGAGGTAGGAGGATGGCCAGGAGTTCGAGGCCACCCTAAAACTACACAGTGAATTCTAGGACAGCCTGGACTAGAGTGAGACCTTACCTCAAAAAAATAAAGATTTAAATTTTAGTATGGCATTCCTTAAGGTATTTGACACCAAGAGATGATAAAATTATAGGCAAGGGACTGGAGAGAGAGTTTAGCAGTTAAGGCACTTGCCTGCAAAGCCAAAGAACCTCGGTTTAATTCCCAAGACCCATGTAAGCCAGATGCACAAGGTAGCACATGTGTTTGGAGTTCATTTGCAGGGGCTGGAGACCCTGGCACACCCATTCTTTCTCTCTCTCAAATAAATAATTAAATATATTTTTTTAAAAAATTGTAAGCAAGGATATATAAGCCTTAAGAAAAGAATTAAACAATACATGAAAATGAATTTGGAGCACAAAACAGTGATTGTCCTAGGGATGCTAGCCCACTTTCCTTGCCCACTACTGCACACAGGAGGGCACAGCTTGTCTAGCCTCAGAAACTTATACTGTCCCAAAAATACAGTCAGCCTTTTGTCCTATACCCTTCTCACTCGCTTTCAAAACAATGGTCCTGTTTTCTCAATATGCTTCTCCACTAGTTCACAGCAAACAACTGAAGAGACCAAATGCTTCAAGTTCTACTATTTTATTATCTCACATCCCAAGTCAGGGGCATATCAAATAGCTAAATCTCCTCAGACTCTTAAATCCTGAAAATGTAGTAAGGATGGGGATAACATTATACCCATTTAGAGTGCACTTTACAAAGCATCCTGCACAGGCAAGTAAGTGGCCAATAAGTGGTGGAAGGTTGTCACTCAGAAGTTCTAAACACATCGGCACAACTGCAAACACAGTATCGTTCCCTGCACTGTACACTGCACAGCTGTCTTGCACTGCAGTGCTTTTAAATAAGTTCTCATTCAGAATTTAACCCAGTGATGTGTTCCTGTGAAGCTATCTATATATTGCTAGAGCCTAATCTGGTAACATGCCCCATAGAAGTACTTAAATATGATTTCAAAAGCTACAAGAGGGCTGGAGAGATGTTTTAGTGGTTAAGGTGCTTGCCTGAAAAACTTAAGGACCTAGGTTTGAATCTCCAGGACCTACATAAGCCAGATGCACATGGTGGCACAGGCGCCTGGAGTTCATTTGTAGTGGCTAGAGGTTCTGGCACTCCCATTCTCTTTCTCTCATAAATAAATAAATTAAATTAAACATTTTTTAAAAACTAAGAGATAATGAAGCCTTACAGAGCACATACTGAACCAGGAGTAAGAAGAAATGGGTTCTAGGCAACTATACACAAGCCACTGGCCCTGCCTCAATTTCATCTGTAAAATGGGAAAATACCTCAGGCCTATGTAACAGCATTACTGTACGTATCTTCAACTGCTTATACAATAAGATTATTCTTTCAAATTAAAAGAAATCATATCAAATGATTTCTCAAATATGGGCTGCACATTTTTCAAATATGCAGACTGACTAATTTAGACATTTCCAAGGAAATAACTCTGTCACTCTGCTTTCGCTTATGGCATCTGTTGTTACCAACAGCTAAGAAAAAGTAAAATCTAATGTCATGAACAGTAAACTCACAATCCCAGCATTCATTTAATTAGAAGGGTAGAGAGAAGAAAATGAAAAGGTGAAATGAGGAGAGGTGATGGGAAGAAAGGGGGAGTAAAGCAGGTTAATGAATTAAAAAGAAACCCATCTTTCATCTCCTCTGGCTCTTGCTGATGGCAGACGGTGTATATAATCTGCTGAGAGGCCAGATTTAAGGCTTACTCCTTTTGGCATAGTCCATCCATGAATTATTAACACTTGCAGTAGCAACAGCATATTGGCTCACAGCAATCAGAGGATAATGATGATTAACCATGATAGGATTATTAATCCCCCTCATCCCTTTCCAATGTCCCCCTCTCCTTTTCATTTTCTCTGGATCTCACTGTGTTTTAGGCAGTGTACTTTGAGCAGCCTCAATTTCAGATTCAATTCCTCCAAAATGAGAGAATCATAGTTGATAAATTTCAATTCATAACATATGCATGTTTTTAAACATACTTTTTGTTGACCACTGTGTCCCCAATGAAACAGATAAAAAACAGAGGTGGTTACAAGCTAGATGAGGTGGCATATACCTATAATCCCAGACTTGGGAAGTAGAAACAGGATGAGGTATTCAAAGCAAGCCTCAGCTCAACAGTTAATTCAAGATTAGCCTGGGCTATGTGAGACATTGTTTCAAAAACCAACAACAAAAGATGGTTACAAATCTTTTATGGACTCCAACACTTCAAAGATAAACTGCTTTAGGCTGGAAAAATGACTTAGTGATTAAGGTGCTTGCCTACAAAGCCAAGGACCTAGGTTCAATTCCCCAGTACCCATGTAAAGCCAGATGCACTAAGTGGTGCATGCATCTGGAGTTCGCTTACAGTGACTAGAGGCTCTGGCATGCCTGTCCATTCTCATTCTCTCTTCCTCTCTCTCTCTCTCTCTTCTTACAAGTAAATAAGTAAAATCTCAAGGTTAAGGGGTAGCACAAGTGAACTGAGTCCAAAAGTCTCCAGAACAGCTAGAAAAGCTGAGTTTAGTTATATTAAACTTCTGTACTCACCTAACCCAGTGGTCTCAAACTGGAGCACTTGTTAAAAACCTAGCCTGGGGGGCTGGAGAGATGGCTTAGTGGTTAAGTGCTTGCCTGTGAAGCCTAAGGACCTCAGTTCAAAGCTCAATTACCCAGGACCCACGTTAGCCAGATGCACAAAGGGGGCACACAGGTCTGGAGTTCGTTTGCAGTGGCTAGAAGGAAGCCCTGGCGCGCCGCCCATTCTCTCTCTCTCCCTCCCTTTTTCTCTCTCTGTCTGTTGCTCTCAAATAAATAAAAATAAACAAGAAAAATTAAAAAATAAAACCTAGCCTAGGGCCTGAGAACATTCATTTCCAACAAGCCCCCTGGTGATGTTGATGCTATGGTTCTGGGTACCACAGTCTTAAACCATCAACCAAAAGCTTGCTTCTAGTTGCCAAAGGGCATGAGTCATGCAGCAGGACATTAAAACCAACCTGAGCTAGAAAATTAACATAAAAGCCAGAGATGAAGAAAGATGAGGTGGCTCTAGTTCCTCCTGACATGACCAGAATTATGTGTCACAGCACAGGGAGGCAGCCCAGCTGAGTGAAACATGGCTAGGCTTCCACAGAGCACTTTCCATCAGTTGCATAAGTCCAACTCAACGTCACACCCACATGCGCCACTCCCCGTGCCATTCAGCCTAGGTGGATGCACACTACAGGTCTACAGGAGCCATTTGAACAGGTTAATATTTCACAGCTGATACTTGGTCAGAAGAAAGGACTAACACCTTCCCCAACAATGTTTTCCATCTTCTTTCTGTCCCCAGCCCTTCAAAGGACCTGGTAGATTCCCATTACCAATGATACCTCCTGTGGACAGCCAAGAGAAGAGGGCAATAGGAAGAGGGATGCAGAGCACAGGTGGAAAGCAAGAAGGAAAGGAACAAAGAAAAAACAATAAACCAAAAGAAAACCTAACACAAAGAATGGAAAGTGGAAAAGGGAGGGAAGGATCAAATGTAAAATAGAAAGGGGGCAGGGAGATCAACACTTCCTCCAAATGCTCTAACCTTAATATTTTAGTCTAAGGTTCCAAATATTGAAGCTGTTTACATGCCAGCAAGGACCTACTTGGCCTCAAGCACGCTGATGGGCTGCAGGGTAATAAATCTCCAAACTCTAAGCCCCTTCACATAAAGGTGAAGAGAAGCAAGCTGTGTCTGCAGCAGCAGCAGCAGCAAACATCAACATGCTTTCTTTCTCGTAAGTATGCCTCAGATGGAAAAAGTGGCATCCACTACCCAGTACAGAGCTCACAGAAGCCAGTTTGGTAACAAATTTTATTTTCTTGTTTTCTTTTTTTTGACAGGCATGGTGGTACACACCTTTAACCCCAGCACTCAGGAGGCAGAGGTAGGAGGATCACCATGAGTCTGAAGCCACCCTGAGAATTCCAGGTCAGCCTGGGGTAGAACAAGACCCTAAATTTTCTTTTCTCGTTTTATTTATTTGCAAGAGAGAGAGAGGGAGAGAGAGAAGGAATGAATGGGCATGACAGAGCCTCCAGCCATTGCGAATGAACTCCAGATGCATGTGTCACTTTGTGCATCTGGCTTTATGTGGGTACTGGGGAACTGAACCTGAGTCATTAAGCTTTGCAGGCAAGTACCTTGACTACTGACTCATCTCTTCAGCACTACCTTTATTAAATATGTGTGTACAGATACACTTATGTGTGCAGCTAAAGCACACATGTGGGGATCCAAAGGAAGACGCAGGTTGTCTCCGATCATTCTTCTACCTAACTTCACTGAACTGAACTCAGAGCACCCCCGTTTTTTCAGCTACAGTGGCTGACTAGGTAGCCCCAGTGATTCTGCTGTCTCTGCTTGCCTTAGTGCTGGTACTGGGCCACACCTGGCTTTTTAGGGGGGCACTGGGGAACAAACTTGTGTCCTCATGTTTGCATAGTAAGCTCTCTTACCTGCTCAGCCATTGCCCCATCTCTACAAATTACTTTTCTCTGCATAGTATTTTCATCCTTATAATCCATTTAGTTAACCAGCAAGTCTTTCACCTAGGATGGTACACACCTATAATGCCAGCATCAGGAGGCTGAGAGAATGGATGATCAGGACTTTGAGGACAGCTTCAAACCTGTCTCAAACAATAAAACAAACAACAACAAAAACCCAGAAGCCAGATATTGTAGCCTGTGCCTATGATCCTACTAGTTTTGGGGGGTAGAAGCAGGAAAATCAGGAGTTTAAGGTCATTTTCAATTATAGAGAGCTCCAAGATAATCTTCATATACCTGTGTTAATTTGGAGGACAGCCTGGGTGACTTGAAACTGTCTCAATAACAGAACAAGGGCTGGTGAAATGGCTTAGCAGTTAAGGCGTTTGCCTGCAAAGCCTAAGGACCCTGGTTTGATTCCCCAGGACCCATGTAAGCCAGATGCACAAGGGGCGCATACGTCTGGAGTTTGTTCACAGTGGCTAAAGGCCCTGGTGTACCCATTCTCTCTATCTGCCTTTCTTTCTCTCTCAAATAAATAAATGTTTATATATATGTATATATATCAGAACAAACCCTACCAAAATTGGCTTAGTGTTTTTGCAGAAAAAAAAAAAAAGTAATATGGAAGCTACTCAACCAGGCTACCACTTGATGCATTCTTCAGCAAGACAAGACATAGCTACCTGGGTTCAAGCTCTACTTTTGATAGTAACTAATCTATTTTGGTGTTAATTTCTTTTTCTTCTGAGGCCAATACCCATTGGATCCATCTTAAACACTATAAGGAACAAGTAGGTGACAGGCAAAGCCCACTGAAAGTAGTACACAAATGCTAAGAGCATTAAGATGTTTTCTCAAAGATCACACAAAATTCCTGGCCTGTTACCACAACCCCTAAATCTTCCACATTAGGAAAAAGTCACAGGCCTCCTCAGTGACAAATGTTCCAAGTGATTTGATGGGGAAAATGGCATGATGGTTGGTTCCTGAAGTGTTTCTTAGATTCCTTTTCACATAATAGGAGGCTTCTCCATTACAGAATTAAAAAAACAACAAAACCCTCCCCCCCCAAAAAAGAACACTGTACATCCTTTATACAGGAATTTAACAATTCTGAGCTATGAATGAGAGCTATTTTGTGTCTATTTCTTTTTTTTTTTTTTTTTTTTTTTTTTGGTTTTTCGAGGTAGGGTCTCACTGGAGCCCAGGCTGACCTGGAATTCACTATGGAGTCTCAGGGTGGCCTCGAACTCACAATCCTCCCACCTCTGCCTCCCGAGTGCTGGGATTAAAGGCGTGCGCCACCACGCCCGGCTCATTTGTGTCTATTTCTAATGCACACTTTATGTACTAATTCCTCACCTCAGTGTTAAAATATACCAATTTTCCTTGTTATTTCAAACAATATTTTTCTACAGTACAAATATTTGGTCCAAATAACTCAACAGATCTAAAATGGTAGCCATCCTGACAACTACATAGGGCAGTATGGCAGTCAAGATAGTATGCTATAAAGCCATTTCCCAAGCTTTCTGAATTAAGAGTGCTTTATTTTTATGGATAGGAGAAATATGAGTCTCCACCCAGTTCTCACTGACACACAAACCTCCAGATTTCAGCTGAAGAGATGGCTTAACAGTTAAGGTACTTGCCCACAAAGCCTAAGGACCCAGGTTTGATTCTCCAGTACCCACATAAACCAGATGCACAAGCTGGTGCATGCTTCTGGGGTTCATTTACAGTGGCTGGAAGCCCTGGTGTACCCATTCTCCTTCCCCCAACCTCTTCCTTTCTTTCTCCCTCTTCTCTCAAGTAAATAAATAAAATCAATAAAACCCCAGGTTTAATGTTTCTGTAGCATCTCACTGGCTTCACCTTAACTCAAAGGGCAAGGGCACACCCTATTCCAGTCAAGGAGTGTGCAGGTTATGACAGAAGTCAATGTTCTTTGCAAACAATGACTGCTTTTCCTTCAACTACTTCTGAGCCCATCACCCTCCATAGAAAGGACACCACAGCAGCCCTCTCCTTCCATAGCCAGACTGCACTCAACCCTGTACCAACAGAGTAGTGTCAGTCAAATGCTCGGGTCACTGACACGGACTACCTAACTATGTATGACCTACTCCTACGCTCTCATTACCACCCTTCCTAGTTCCCTGTGCAGTCTTCTCTTCAGGATTCAGTGATGTTAGTTTATATTTATTTATAAGGGTCAGTTAGTCCAAGGTCACAGAATAGTAATTTGCATCGTGTCAGGAGTTAATGTTCAATGTTATCTCCTCAAAGTGAATAACCTTCCTATAGATAAATTCTTTTCTGCATTCTAGAGTACACACAAAGTTGAAAGCTTTGTGTCTTTAAAATCCAAATACACATGATATACCCTTAAGACAGCCAAATCATATTATACAATACAAGATTTCAACATTCCGGCACACTGCCAGAGCTTAATGGCCAGTTAGACACTAAGTAAGGAAATGGGTCTGCATTAAGTAAGTCAACAATCAATAGTTCAGTATTACAGTAAAAATTTGATGTGCTCTTTAAATTGCTTGTAGCATCATCCTTCTATCCCAAGCTTAGTTTCAGAAGCAAAACAAAGATGATCAAGCAGAACTGGTATACAATCTATTTGCACAAGCACAAAGCCTTGGCATTTTGAAACTAAAAGCTGCTCTTGGATTTCACAGAAATCTTGTTCTGTGAACCTAAAGGGCAACAGACTTGAGAAATAATAGGCTCTGCTTTAGACAGTAAATTAAACTGACAGCTCAGCAAGCAGAAAGCGATGGCAAGAAAGCAACACCTGAATGATGACCAGATGAAGCAGATCTGCCTTCCTCTAAACTCATCCTCCCCAAACTCAGCAGGGGTCTCCGCCAAGATGTATTCTCTCGCTTTTCCCTTCTTCAACACTGTTTTACTACTATTTGTATAGATAGAAGCATTGCCCACCACATTCATTCAAAAGATCACATATTTCTCTCAAAATCCTTCTACTGCATACTTCCATTAACTTTCTTCCTTTAAAAATCTCCCCTTCACTGAGATTATCTCAGTCTACAAATGAAATTCAAAACCCAGGGGTCTAAGAGTACAGTACTGAACTCATTGGTAGCATGGAATTCAAGTATTGCATAACTAGCCTCTGTAGGCTTTAGGTTCCTATCTAAAAGACAGAGTAAGGGTGAATAACCACCTCAGACAGTGCTGATAGGACTGAATGAGGAGCCCAGAAAGTACTGGCATCTGGACATAATAAATAAACCTCAGTTTTGCTTGTGTGATGTTAGCTACTTTAAAACCTAACACACAGGGGACTGGAGAGATGGTTCAGTGGTTAAAGAAGCTTGGTTACAAAGCCTGACAGCCCAAGTTTGATTCCCTAGTACCCATGTAAAGCCAGATACACAAAGTGGTGCATGCACCTGGAGTTTTTCAATGGCAAGAGTCCCTGGTGTACCCATACTCTATCTGCCTCTTTCTCTCTCTCACTCTCTGTTTCAAATAAATATATTTTTAAAAAGTAACATGGCTGGGGTGGTGGTGTATGCTTTCAACTCGAGCACTTGGGAGACTGAAGTAGGAAGATTGCTGGGAGTTTGAAGCCATCCTGAAACTACAAAGTGAATTCCAGGTCAGCCTGGACTAGAGCAAGACCCTACCTCAAAAATAAATAAATAAATAGATAGATACAAACCAACCCATTGATTTAAACTTGCTTTGATATGCATTTTTCTGCACAGCAAGGATGAGAGGGAGGCAACCAGAATATTAAATACACCATAGTCAAAAAATATATATTAAAAAAGAAAACGAAAAAAATACAACAACAACAAAAAAAATAAATATACCGCAGTCTAGTCAAAGGAGTACTAGTCTGCAAACACTTACTCCCAGACTGCAGCAGGTAAGTACAAAACTAGGAATATGTAGTTAGGAACTTTTCTTTCTTTCTTTCTTTTTTTTTTTTTGAGATAGGGTCTCACTCTAGCCCAGGCTGACCTGGAATAATAGTCTCAGGGTGGCCTTGAACTCATGGTAATCCTCCTACCTCTGCCTCCTGAGTTAGTTATGAACTTTTTAAAAATTATTATTTTATTTAGAGAGAGAGAAAGAGAATGGGCACACCAGGGCCTTTAGCCCTGCAAACAAACTCCGGATGTATGTGCCATCTTATGCATCTGGCTTACATGGGTCCTAGGGAATCAAACCTATGGCCTTTGGCTTTGAAGACAAGTGCTCCAACCACTAAGCCATTTCTCTAGCCCAGTTAGGAACTTTTGTAACAACCTAATACCATTTTTATCTATTGAATCTAATTTTAAAAAATCAGAGCTGGGAGCTGGGCTCATGCCTTTAATCCCAGCTCTTGAGAGGCAGAGGTAGGAAGATCACCGTGAGTTCAAGGCTGCCCTAAGACTACAGAGTGAATTCTAGGTCAGCCTGGGCTAGAGCAAAACCCTACTTCAAAAAACAAACAACAAAAAAAAAACCAAAAAAAATCAGAGCTTGGATTTTACATGTTTATATTTCATTTTTTTGTAGGAATTCATTTTTATTGTTTCATAAAAATCTCAATTTGAGACAAACAAGAAAGAAAAACCTGGTCTGAAAAGTACTGATTAAATAAAGCAGCTTTGGGCTAGAGAGATGGCTCAGGGGTAAGGTGCTTGCTTGCAAAGCCTGACAGCCTGGGTTCAATTCTCCAATACCCACAGAAAGCCAAATGCACAAAGTGGTGCATGTGTCTGGAGTTTGTTTGCAGTGGCAGGAGGCCCTGGTATACCCATACTCATTCTGTCTTTCTCAAATAAATAAATATTTGTTTTAAAACAGATCATTATCTGCAATAGATATACATACATAGCTTTACCTGTAATCTTTTTCTTAAAAAAAATTTTTTGTAGGTGGTTTTTAGCCTGTTGCATTCTGTTTGCAGAACACTCTGATTCTGCTGCTAACACTATGTTTTGAAGGACACCTGTGCCTGATCCCCGAATGCTAGAACAGTGTTTGTAGTGTCAATTCTCCAGCTATTAGAGAGGTCTAATAATTATCTATAGCCTCAAGTTAGCCAAAGATGTCTCCTGCTCCTGAGAGAGGGAAGTTGCCTTCTACTTTGTTTTGTATAAGTATAAACTCTGCATGAATCCTGTACACAGACCTGTTCTAATAAAAATTCTGTATGCTGCTGGCTCTGGGCTCTTGTGCAGAAAATTACCTGGAGTCCCCTGGTTCTAGTGACTCTCCCCAACCCCCCACACAGCTCAAGTCCCCAGTACTGATCGCTCAGAATTTAGACAGGTTCAGCTGGCACCAGCAGGTGACACTAACAGGGTGGTGCCCAAATGTGAAGCACCTTACCTAGGCACAGTGGAACTGCTGAGAGAAGCACACCCATGCATTTTGGTTACTTGAACAAATCAGGTATATCAAAACCTTCCATGGTTCTGTCTATCCTTAAGAAACCAACAGCATTTTATTTTTTATTTTTTTGGTTTTTCGAGGTAGGGTCTCACTCTGGTCCAGGCTGACCTGAAATTAACTCTGTAGTCTCAGGGTGGCCTTGAACTCACAGCGATCCTCCTACCTCTGCCTCCTGAGTGCTGGGATTAAAGGCATGTGCCACCATGCCCGGCTCACCAACAGCATTTTAGAAGGAAAAAGGAAGGGAAGCATGCCCCTCATACACACCAACTATCCCTTTGCTCATGCCTTTCAAAGAAATAAACCAAACTAGGTAATAGTACAACTGAGTCAGCAAATCCACACTCCCACTTCCAGCCTGCAGGCCTGAGCCTCTCCTTTGTTTTCTAAATTAAACAAATAGCCTGGTCCCACTTATAAATATTCTTCAAAAGGCAAGGGGCTCTTTCTAAGCAATTTCTTGGCAGCTGTGTTAGGCCCGGCCCTGAGCTGAGATCTCCGTGACAGGGGCAGGCTTCTGAAAAGCTCTGGTGGATTTTGCTGATGGCATCTCAGCCTCAAATGCACAGTGAGAAGCAAGGCCTGAACTGCTGTCTTCCAGGACAACGGAAGTGGCATGTGCATGGCTGCTGATGCTGGGGTCAGTGAGACCAGTGGCTGTGAGAGCGCAGGGCCTGAGCCTCAGTGTGGCAGCCAGCCACCCGGCCTTAGGAAACTCATTCAGCTTCACATGTCAAGTGTAAGACAAATGCTGAGCTTCCATCAAACAGGAAAAATTCTGTAAAAGAATGGATCTGGTTCTAACTACAAGCCTTGTGCCAGAGAATGCTACCCCTCTACCATGCAGCTTCTTTTCCCCAGTCTCATCAAACAGCAGACAACAGAGAAAAAAACACACCTCCCCAGCCTGAGACCCCCCCTCTCCACTTCCTCATAGAATGGGCATTGGTCATGAAGACACCCAAACTCTGGCCCCAAGCTTTGAAACTGTAGGGTCACACTTAGCATCCACCGCAGATCTAACAAAGGAGCCATACTGCTCCACAGCCTGGAAAGCTCTTGATGGAACATCCCAAAAAGGAAGGAAGAGCTTATCACAAAACACTGGGATAAGCAGATCAAAGTGGCACAGGGTCAACAGCTGCCTTCTGGGATATGCATTCAATTCTCAATAAGGCTTTAACCACCATTACAATCACACCTACCCAGCATCAAATAGTTGAACAGATAAAAAAGTGTGCCCATTTCTGGTTCTTGAACCAAATGATTTAAAGATGCCTGACCAAAGATGATGGCATGGGCTCCCTATCTCCAGAGTGCTGGGGTGTCAAGAGCTATTGGCAGATGAGGAGAGCTGGTGAAGGAGGAAGGAGGGCCTCAACACCAGTTCAAAGGCAAAGGCAGGCCAATATCCAATGTGCTCTATTAAGATGTTAGATAAATATTTTAGCTGTGGGCTTGTCCAAAATACTCTAACAGAACCATTCCAATTTCTTTCTTCAAGTTGGTAATTGATATTCTCTCACTTACTACAGGATACAAGAAACCTCTAAGAAGACAAAACAGCCTGTCATTTCCTGCCTGCTCAGAATACATTCAGCAGCCATTTATACTTGCTTATTCTGAAAGCCGTGTATTCAGCAGCAACTATGAATGGATAAATACAAGGACTGAGATCTTATATCCCTGGCTCACAGAAAAGCAGTTTCTCACATTTTCCACAACCCCAGTTTTCTTCTCAAGTTACCATATTTAATTACATTCATCGAATAATGTAATTGCATACTTTGCCACCAGACCACAAAGACTACCTTTTATCACAAACAGGCATAAAAACTGAATTATTGCAGTTCTAACCACAGTAATGAATATTAGGCTACCTAATTACAAACACAAAACAAGGCGGCACATTAGCACATGTCTCTATGAAGACACTATTTTAATTTTTACACATTTATGGTTGTTGCCAGCTGAGACTGAGTTTAATATCAAGGAATAGTAAATATATTTATTAAGCAAGGGTGGTGTAGACACCACTGTGTTCACACAGGAAATGAGGCCTGGTACAACTTCTGTCCCTGAACAATAGCAGGGTGCAGGAAGATGAGCATCTTTCCAACATACAGTTCAATTACTACCCAATTCTTGGCCTAAAATATGCCTGGAGTATCACTTCAACCAAAAACCCTTAGATAATGCAACCCTCAGATTCATTTGCTAGTAACCATAGGCTATGCTAGGACCAGAATTGGCAGCTATTATAAGCTGGGAAAGGGCAAAGTTCAAATGCCCAAATCCTCTACAAACTCAAAAAGAAAGGCTGTCTTCCCACTGACCCTCTTGAGAAATATAATAAAAAGGGTTTTTGGTTTTTTTTTTTTTTTTTTGTGGTTGTTGATTTTCAGGGGTAGGGTCTCGCTGACCTGGAATTCACTATGTAGTCTCAGACTGGCCATGTACTCACAGTGATCCTCCCACCTCTGCCTCCCTAGTGCTGGGATTAAAGGCATGTGCCACCACACCTGGCTTGTTTTGTTATTTTGTTTTGAGGTAGGTTCTCACTCTTGCCCAAGTTGACGTGGAACTCAGTAAACTCATGGTGATTCGCCTACCTCAGCCTCCCAAGTGTTGGGATTAAAGGTGTATGAACCATGCCTGGCTTATAAACAAAACTATTTGTTTATTTGAGAGAGGGAGAGTTTGGGACACAAGGGCCTCCTGTTGCTGTAAGTAAACTCCAAATGCATGAGCCAGTTTGTGTGCCTGTTCAAGTGACTATTGGGGAATTGAACCCAGGCCAGCAGGCTTTGCAAGCAAATGCCTGTAGCAGCTGAGCCAATCCATCAACCTCATAAAGGAGTTTAATAAACACAAATGTTTACCAAAAAACATCCACACCATGGACTAGCCTCATGTTTTCTATTATGTGAAAACATGGAGAGAGCAAGATCTTACTTCGTCAGCATTTACAGTCCTTCAATCCAGTCTCTAATCACTGAGGGCCGGCTACATCACATTTGGTGCAGGGAAAGAAACCTGGTCAAGCACATTGAGTGCAGAAGATCAAGATGGAAGATATGCATGTTTTAGCTACTCAAACCATTTCTCAGAAACATTATATAAATAATCAATATGCAACTGGGTATAAATTCTATGAACTGGGCTGGAGAGATGGCTTAGCAGTTAAGCGCTTGCCTGTGAAGCCTAAGGACCCCGGTTCAAGGCTCAGTTCCCCAGGTCCCACGTTAGCCAGATGCACAAGGAGGCGCACACATCTGGAGTTCGTTTGCAGAGGCTGGAAGCCCTGGCGCGCCCATTCTCTCTCTTTCCCTCTATCTGTCTTTCTCTCTGTGTCTGTCGCTCTCAAATAAATAAATAAATAATTTTATAAAAAAAATTCTATGAACAAACCTCATCTTTTCCTTAAATTTACTACAGTAGCTCTGGTAATATATCTCCTTGGTATACTTGTTTAGCAGTTTAGTTTCTAGAAAAAGATGAAAAGACTGCTGCATTTCTTAAAAAGAAGTCCTAGAGCTTGGCCCGGTAGTTCATACCTGCAATCCCAAACCTCAGGAGACAGGGGTGTTACAGTCAGGTTCACACTGCTGGCAGAAATCACCTAACCAAGATCAGCTTTTGGGGAAAAAAAAAAAAAAAAAAGGTTTTTTTGGCTTACAGGCTCGAGAGGAAGCTCCACAATGGCAGGGGAAATGATGGTGTGAGCAGAGGGTGGACATGACCATCTGGCCAACATAAAGTAGACAATAGCAACAGAAGAGTGTGCCAAACACTAGCAAGGAGAAACCCATAAACCCACTCCAACAATACACTGGCTCCAGGAGGCATTAGTTCCCAAATCTCCATCAGCTGGGAACCTAGCATTCAGAACACCTAAGTTTAAGGGGGACGCCTGATGAACATTTAGTCAGATTATGAAAATTTCAAAATAGAGGCTTATGGGAATTTTGTTTTGGTTTGGTGTTTGGTAGATTTTCACTTCTTATCTAAGATTGAAATTAGCTAAATTAATCCCAAGAACATAATCTCTAGATTTCTTTTTGTCTGTAAGGGAACATTTAGAAAGTTTTCTTTTCCTAAGTGATAAAGTCAGCATGTTATATTTGGAGGTCATGAGGAACTGAGCTATGAGAAAACTATGCAAGAAGTAGCACCTAAGCAAAGTGTAGACATCTTAAAATAAAATTCAGGATTAGAGATTCCACAAAGGCTACTCCAAACTGAGGGAAGGTGGTAAGCAAAGGCTTCAAGGGTGGGCTATCCAGCTGGCTGAGGCACAGACTATATCTACACACAAAACAGCTCCTCCTCTCTCAGGAAAGCACCACTAAATCTTACCTATACCAACTCTAAGCAGTATGTATTTAAACTGGAGTAGTACAGGCCTCTAATCCCAGCACTCAGTAGGGTAAGGCAAAGGACTACTACAAGTTTGAGGCCAGATAACAAGACCCAATAAATAAATAAATTAATTAATTAATTAATTTTAAAAAGAAAAGTTAGGGCTGGAGAGACTGCTTGGTGGTTAAGGTGCTTGCCGGCAAAGCCTAATGACCTGGGTTCAATTGCCTAGTAGCCACGTAAAGCCAGATGCACAAAGTGGCACATGTACTGAGTTTTCAGAATCTGAAGGCCCTGGCATGCCCACTCTCATTCTTTCACTCTTGCTTGCAATTGAAAAAAAATGGAAGGGGAAGGAAGAAGAGGGAAGGGGAAGGGAGGAAAGGGGAAGGGAGGGCAGAGGAAGGGTCAGCAGAAATCTCCTCAATAAAGATGGTTCAGTAACCTGTTTTGAGAGAGTTCAATTAAACTCAAGTCAGATGAATGCAGTGAACCCCAAAGACCTCAAAAGAATGCTGAGGGTAGGGATTAGATCCTTTGTTGACCCCTAGTCACTGGACAGCCTAGTTCAATGTTGCTCTTCCACATCTGCCAGGACCCAGGAGAACTTGCAGGGGAAGGAGTACCATGAACACTGCCCTTACTGCTAAAATGGTAACCTAATAACCAGCTCCAGGATAATGGTGGCAGACACAGTGATCAAGTACACTTAGCAAAGTAGAAATCCAGAGATTACAAAGAACTCAACACTAAATCAGACTGCCAACCTGCCATGGCTCAGAGAACATTTCAGAAAAGAGGGTGGGAAAATTGTAAAAGCCAAAGGCACAGTCCCGTTACTATCCTATTGGTACTGACTGAAGCCATCATGACCCCACAGTAAAACCAATAATACAGAGAGGAGGGCCCCAGAAGAGAAAACAAGAACAGGGGAGGGGGAATAAAAGGGTATAATCTGCCAAAAATTAAATTAGTTGCTGGGTGTCGTGGTACAAGCCTTTAGTCTCAGCACTTGGGAGGCAGAGGTAGGAGGACTGCCATAAGTTTGAGGCCAGCCTGAGAATACATAGTGAATTCCAGGACAGCCTGGGATAGAGTAAGGCCCTACCTCAAAAAACCAAAATAATAATAATAAAAATAATTTTTAAAAAAATATGTCCAAGTTCTAAAACATGATCTTACTTGGAAATAAGGTCTTTAAAGATGTGGCTAAGTTAAGAATCTAGAGATGAGATCACCCTAGATTTAGGACGCGGCCTAAGTCCAATGACTAGACCCTTATAAGAGAAAGACTGATTTAACACCAGAGAAGACCTCTGAAGACAGAGGAAGAAGAGTGGGACTATGCTGCCACAAGCCATAGAATTATAGAAGTCAGTCACCAAAAACTGGAGAAAGGATTCCCTAGGTTTGAGAGGCTATACAAGCTGCCAACAACTTGTTCTCAAATTTCTAGCCTCTAAACCCATGAGAGAGTAGTCTTGTTGTTTTAGGCACCTAGTAATTTGTAGCAATATCCCTAAAAATCTAACATGGTTTGGTCCAATGCCATTTAGAAATATTACAATTTAATGCTGGGAAACTGTAGCACCCAATTTTCATGGCAGACATAGGCTATTTCTATACAGCCTTCTTGAAATATACATGTAATCTAGTGAAAAGCCCAGAATATAACTGAACTATGTAAATTTGTACTTTATTATTATAATATACATTTTGTCTGGAATGCATTAGGCTCATTCAGATCTCAGTAAAGATATGCAATCTGCCCTCAATATTTTTCTCCAGGATAAAAGTGAGCAAGCAGATCTCAGTATGGCTTGTACCCAAGCGCTACAAAGTCACTTTGACTTGGTCAGAGCAGTATCTCTTCACCTCCATTACACAAATATGTAGGCCTTCTTTATGACCACTTTCAAAATGTAAAATCAATAAACATTTTTAAGAAGTCTATTACTATATCCGTGTGTATATTTAAGCAGTTTTGAAGAGATATTACTGTTGCTGGCCACAACTTTTTAAAAAATGATGCACACAAGCATCATTGATTATGACAAACAAAACAATCACTCCAAGACCCATATTAATTTCAGGCTCCATTAGAAACAGAAAGAAATACCATCAGTGTTTACCAAATAGGAAAGGACAATCTACACATGGGAAAATGCTTTTGAGGGCTTATAAAACAGTCAATAAAAAGCAGAAAGTCCTGACCTAGGCACAAGTCAAAAGATGCATTAGCATGTCCTTTCATGAACAGTTTTTTCAGGATCTTATAAATTCACATAATAATTCCAACTGACTGGTATTTGGCATATGGAATTAAGGTATAGTATAATCTTGTTTCAAAAACATGCATTAGTTGAAAAACAAAAGCTCATAACAAAGTCAATCAGGCCAATTACACCGGTAATCCCAGCACTCAGGAGGCAGAGGTAGGAGGATCACTGTGAGTTTGAGGCCAGCCTAAGACTACATAGTGAATTCCACATCAGCCTGGGCTAGAGCAAGACCCAATCTCAAATACAAAAAAAGATAAAGAAAAAGAAAAGAAAGAAAAACAGTTGCAGTTGGAGGCCAGCCTGAGCTATATACCAAGCTCCAGACCAGCAATAATTACATATAAAAACCCAATCTGGAAAAAAAAAAAAGTTCATGGGCTAATAGTATGTAAATTCTATCTCAATATAGCTATTAAAATAAATGTACCACCTTGAAGCTGTCCTCGGATCTCCACATGTGTGCTGTGGTACAAATGCATACACATACACACAATAAAAGGAAAGGAAAAGGAATTGCAAGGTTGGCTCAGTTAGTGAAGTGTCTGCTATAGAAACATGAGAATCTGAGTTTGGATCCTCAGCATTGATGTGAAAGTCAGCTGCAGCAGCTCATGCCTGTAATCCCAGTATGGGAGAGGAATGAGAAGAAAGGCCCTGGGCTTGCTGGTTAGACAGTCTCTCCAAATCAATAAGCTGCAGGTTCAGTGAGAGACCCTGTCTCAAAAAATAAAGTGGAGAATAATTGCAGAAGACACCCAGTGTTGACCTCTAGCCTCGATACCTACACATACGCAACCACACACACATACATAGGCAAAAATAAAATAAAGTAAATGGAGAAAAGACCATGAGCTACTATATGTGACTTTTCTTAAAAAAAAAAAAAAGTAACTGAAAATGTCCAATTTTACTCTTCATGGATAACACATTCAATTAGGGGAAAAATTAAAGCAGAAACTATTAAAGGCTGACATGAGTCAGCCAGCTACTACACAAGTCAAGCAAGGGCATGATACTACTGGACGAACATAGTCTACACATGGGTCAATGAAACCACACACCACAACTGAAAACCGCCAACCAACCCTACAGACAAAAACTCAAATCAGACTGGATCTGTTCAAAGCCTCCATCTTTTAAGCCAAAGCCACATTAAAGTCTATGTTGGCAAGAAGAAGTCAATGGGCTTATTTCAAAAATCACATGATTAGAACTTTTCTTCAGGTCTAGAGGATACATTCCCAGTAAATTAATCATTTGGCGCATATATATATATTTTTTTTCTTACTTATTAAGAAGTTGGCAGATAGAGAGAAGGGGCATGCCAGAGAGAGAGAGAAAGAATGGGTGTGACAGGGCTTCTAGCCACTAAAAACAAACTCCAGATGTGTGGTCCACCATGTGCATCTGACTTACATGGGTTCTGAGGCTTCAAACTTGGGTCCTTAGGCTTCACAGGCAAGTGCCTTAACTGATATGCCATCTCTTCAGCCCTCATTTGCCATTTTTTATTTTATTTGCAAGCAGAAAGAGACAAAGAAGACAGAATGGGGGTGCCAGGAACTCTAGCCACTGCAAACAAACTCCAAATGTACATTCCATTTTGTGTGTCTTGCTTTAAACCCAGGTTGTTAGGCTTTGCAGGCAAGTGCCTAACCACTAAGCCATCTCTCCAGCCCCATCATTTGGCATTTTTAAAACTATTCTGGCACAAAGTATGAAGGAAAATTATGAAATAAAGGCATCTTTCCCCACACAGGATAAAAGCTTAGAGTTGTGCTCATTTCAAACGAAGGAATTCTCTTTGATGTGAGGAGTACACATTGTTAGGGAAGCATTCAGCAAAAAGGTTAGGAGAGATCATCACTATGACTCAATACATTCAAAAATCTGTCACTTTCTCAAGACTAAAAGATGAAATAACACATCAGTAAAATGCATGAGGTGCATCACTAAATGTTGAATATTCTAAGAAAGTATTCCAAGAATAACAAGGTAAATTAAAAACAGGAGCTAGGCCAGGTGTGGTGGCACATGCCTTTAATCCTAGCACTCGAGAGGCAGAGGTAGGAGGATCACCATAAACTCGAGTCCACCCTTAGACTACAGAGTAAATTCCAGGTCAGCCAGGGCTAGAGTGAGGCCCTGCTTCAAAAAAAACAAAAACAAAAATAAATAAATAAAATAAAATAAAAATAATAATAAATAAGTAAGTAAATAAATAAATAAAAACAGGAGCTAGGTCTGGAGAGATGTCTTAGCAGTTAAGGTACTTGCCTACAAAGCCCAAGGACCCAGGTAAGCCAGATGCACAAGGGGCACACACATCTACAGTTCATTCACAGTGGCTGGAGGCCCTGGAGCACCCATTCTCTCTCTCTCTCTACCTGCCTATTTCTGTATCTGTCTCTCTCAAGTAAATAAATAAAAATAAAATATAAAAAAATAAAATAAACAACACTCAAGGGCTGGAGAGATGGCTTAGCAGTTAAGGCACTTGCCTGCAAAGCCTAAGAACACATTTTTGAATCTCCAGGTCCCACATAGCCAGACACATAGTGATGCAAGTGTGCAATATTGCCCAGTGGCTGAAAAGCCCTGGCACACCTATTCTCTCTGCCTCTTTTTCTCAGAAATAAATTTTAAAAGGTGGGGGGGAGAGCCGGGTGTGGTGGCGCACGCCTTTAATCCCAGCACTCAGGAGGCAGAGGTAGGAGGATAGCCATGAGTTCAAGGCCATCCTGAGATGACAGAGATAATTCCAGGTCAGCCTGGAACAGAGTGAGACCCTACCTCGAAAAACCAAAAAAAAATAAATAAATAAAATAATAATAATAAAGGGGGGGGGGCTGGAGAGATGTCTTAGCAGTTAAGGCACTTGCCTGCAAAGTCTAACAACCCAGATTCAATTCCCCAGTACCCACATAAAGCCACGTACATTGTGGTATATGCACCTAGAATTTATTTGCAGTGGTTAGAGGCCCTGGAGTACCCACTTTCTCTCTCTGCCTACAAATAAATTTAAATACTTCTTTTTTTTAATTTTTTTTTTTTTTTTTTTTTTTTTTTTTTGGTTTTTCGAGGTAGTGTCTCATTCTAGCTCAGGCTGACCTGGAATTCACTATGTAGTCTCAGGGTAGCCTTGAACTCATGATGATCCTCTTACCTCTGCCTCCCCAGTGCTGGGATTAAAGGCATGCACCACCACACTCGGCTTTAAATAAATTTTTTTGTTCATTTTTATTTATTTATTTGAGAACAACAGAGAGAGAGAGAGAATGGGCACAACAGGGCCTTTAGCCATTGCAAACAAACTCAAGACGTATATGCCCCCTTGTGCATCTGGCTAACATGGGTCCTGGAGAATCAAGCCTCAAACCAGAATCCTTAGGCTTCACAGGCAAGAGTTTAATCACTAAGCCATCTCTCAAGCCCTAAACACACTTAAAAAAAAAAAAAACAAAAAAAACCCAAGCAGTATGTTATGGTACACACCTGTAATCCTAGCACTCAGGAGGCTAAGGCAAAAAGACCTCAAGTTTGAGACCAGTCTAGAACCTGCCTCAAAAAAATGAAAAATGAGGACTGGAGAGATGACTTAACAGTTAAGGTGCTTGCCTGAGAAACTTAAGGACCCAGGTTGAATTCCCCAGTACCCACGTTGGCCAGATACATAAGGTGGCACACTAGTCTGGAGTTTGTTTGCAGTGGCTGGAGGCCATGGTGTGCCCATTCTCTCTATTTGTCATTTTCTTCTTCTTTTATCTCCCTCTATTGCTCAAATAAATACAAAACTAAATAAAATATTTTTTAAATGAAAATAAAAATCCAGTGCCAGTTGTTCCCAAAATATGTTGATTTTTCAGATTTGTTTTGTTTTTTGAGAGGTAGAGTCTTGCTCTAGCCCAGGCTGACCTGGAATTCACTATGTAGTCTCAGGGTGGCATTGAACTCATGGCGATCCTCCTACCTCCGCCTCGCAAGTGCTGGGATTAAAGGTATGTGCCACCATGCCTGGCCAGATTTTTTTTTTTTTTTGATCCCTTTCCCATTCACTCATCTCATCAATGTTAGAAGTATTTATTTACAGAGTATCCAGTACTTGCACTATAGGAGAAGAATACCTAAAAATTGTGAGGTTTTTAGTTTTTATTTATTTATTTTTTGAGGTAGGGTCTTATAGTCCAGGCTGACCTGGAATTCACTCTGTAGTCCCAGGCTGGCCTTCAACATGCAGTGATCCTCTTACCTCTGCTACTTAAAAGACATGTGCCACCACACCTGCCTGGGACTTTTTTCATTTTTAAAAGTTTATTTATTTATTGACTGGGCTGGGGGGGTTGGGGATACATGCCATGACAGGCATGGAGAGGTCAGAGTGTTACTTCTAAATGTCTATGTTCCACCTTCTTTGAGACAGTGTCTCTTACTGCTTTAAACATCATATTAGCTCGTCCAAAAGCATCAGATTCTTCTGGCTCTGCCTCCCATTGTATAGGTGACACCACTTTACATGGTAGCTGGGAAATTGAACCTGGGCTGGCAGGCTTTTTAAATAAGTGACTTTAACTACTGAGACCCTATCCCCAGGCCCTAAAATTTGTTTTAAAAGTGAGGTACAGACTGGAGGGATGGCTTAGCGGTTAAGGCGTTTGCCTGCAAAGCCAAATGAGCCAGGTGCAATTCCTCAGGACCCACGTTAGCCAGATGCACAAGGGGAAGCACACGTCTGGAGTTCATGTGCAGTGGCTGGAGGCCCTGGTGTGCCTATTCTCTCTCTCTCTCCCTTTCTCTGTCAAATAAATAAATAGAGCCAGGCGTGGTGGCTCACGCCTTTAACTTGGGAGGCAGAAGTAGGAGGATCACTGTGAGTTCAAGGCCACCCTGAGACTACATCGTAAATTCCAGGTCAGCCTGAGCTAGAGTGAGACCCTACTCAAAATATGAAATAAACAAATAAATAAATATTTAAAAGTGAAGTACACATCACACAAAAATAAGAAGGAATTTATAAGGGGATAGGCAAATATAATTTAGCATATAATTTTTTTATTCTGGATTTCCATGCTTTAGGAATATATCAATAATTGGAAAAAAACACGAAGATATATATTTTCAACTCTCAACTCAAAGTATAGGTTTCTAAATTAGAATAAATGCAAACATGTAGTCATCCAGTAGACTAAAATGGTTCCTAGAAGGGTCTTGGGGTAGAGTATAATTCAAGCTGAACTCACACAATCATTACCCATTTCTACCAGGATTTGCATTTGTAGGACCTGAGTCCTTTCAGTAGTCTATCAAGCTGTATATGGTAGCATACATGTCTAACTCCTGTGTCTGAGGCAGAAGGATGGCTTAAGCCTAGGAATCTGAGACTAGCTTGAACAACATGGCAAAATCCCTTCTCAAAAAAAAAAGTAAACCAATAAAAAAAAATTGTGCCCCACATATAGAGTGCTTTCAGTGTTCCAACTCCTCAAAACAAAATGGACCATGAGTTTTTTCCTTAACAATTTTATATTAGTTTCTGATTAGATTAAAACAGCTATCAACTCCTAGTGACATGTGTGGTTAAATGAGACTGGAGTGCTCTATTAGACCACTTCCTGATGCCACTAATGCAGCCAAACACTTCCTGGAAATCACTGCATAGGTTTCAGTAAATAGTACTCTTAAATCCCCCAGTTCTTTGCCAACAAATACAAGCAAGATGCAAAAAAAGAAATATGAAAGACAAATAGTACAATTATTTTAAGTCTAGTATAGAAAGCAAGAAAAACTTACAACTAATGTCTCTGCCTTGGATTAAGCCCAAGTAAAGAAATCTGTTCTCGCCAGGAGTGGTGGCACAAGCCTTTAATCACAGCAGAGTTAGAAGGATCAGCCATGAGTTCGAGGCCACCCTGAGACTACATAGTGAATTCCAGGTCAGCCTGGGCTATAGCTAGACCATACCTCAAAAAAAAAAAAAAAAAAAGAAAAGAAAAGAAAGAAATCTGTTCTCATATTTAGAACTATTAGAACTCAAGTACAGATTGGGATTGCTTTCTTAAATCCAGCCACACAGAGCATGCTGAAAACAACCCAGTGATCCCTCACCGATCTCCAAATCCTGTTTTTACAACATTTGTGTAAAAAAGGAAGTGGCACTACTAATCCAGTTGGTGAAGAAAGAGCAGGGACTGCAACCTGGGGAACATTTTCTGGGTGGCATCTATAGCTGGCAGCACTTACCTGAATGTCAGTGTCCTTCACAGGCTCAAGAGGTTCAAAGGTGGTGGCTGCACTCAGACTCTCCAATCTCTGGGAGATGTGGGATATGTCAAGTCCCCGAGACCCCAGAAGAACTGACCTACATGGGGATATAGGACAGGAAGACAAGAACAAGAGTGAGCGAGAAAGCAGCATTAGGGTTTCTAATATATTTCATAAAATTTTGGAGAATAGCTTTCATTCAAAACCTCTTGTCTGGGGCTGGGGAGATGGCTCAGCAATTTAAGGCACTTGCTTACAAGGCCTGCCAGCCCAGGGTTAGATCCCTTTGTACCCACATAATGCCAGGTACACACAGAGGCACATATATTTGAAGTTTGTTTGCAGTGGCAAGAGGCTCTGGAGTGCCCACTCCTCTCCTCTTCTCTCTTTCTGTCTATCTTCCTCTCTTTCTCTCTGCCTCCCTCCTTCCCACCTATGTTGGCATGGATAAGAGCACAGGGCCATGGTAGAGCACTTGACTGGAAAATGATCTATCTACTATTCACGTATCTTTTATGATTGTCTTTATATCTTTCCAAAAAGGCCTATCATCTGGAATAACAGACAAAATGCTACACTTAGCAGTAAGAGATCTGAATTAGAGGGTGGGTCTTGTCTAGAATGAAACAAATAAAGCCACTGGCTAGACAGCTCTTAACACTTTATATTGGAAAAAAAAAAAAAACCATTGAGATAGACATAATTATTCTCTCTCTCCCTCTCTCCCTCCCTCCTCTCTCCCCCTCATTGTTGTTTTTACGAGGTAGGGTTTCACTCTAGTCCAGACTGACCTGGAATTCACTATGTAGTTTCAGGGTGGCCTTGAACTCATGGTGATCCTCCTACCTCTGCCTCCCCAGTGCTGGGATTAAAGGCCTGCGCCACCACGCCTGGCCCTATTCACTCTCATTTTATAGATGGGAGAACTAAAGTGCAAAGAGATTAACCAACTGGTCCAAAGTCACAGGGGTAGGACGGCAGAGCCACGTCATGTATTCTCAGACAGACTCCCAACCACTGCCTTACACCTATAGCATCTGAAGAGACGGGTAAAGAACAGAATCTTAGAAACGTCAGAGCAGCCATGTCCAAACACTAGTTGAGGAAGCTAAAGGTCTATGACAGTCAGTGATCTGTTCAAGGGCAGAACCCCAAATCCAAGGCCAGTTCTGCATGGCTTCTCTTCTAAAGCCAAACACAATGTCAGCACATCTTCAAATTCCTTGCTTCCTACCCAGCCAAGATTACAGGAGGCTATTATCTAACCAATGAATGTCTTTAAAGAGAAATGGAAAGACAGCTTCATTTCTCCTCTCTTTGGCAATTGGGTTAAAAACAAACAAACAAATATAAAAAATAACAACAACAACTCAGTGAGATAGTGCTCACCAACAGGAAGGCTAAAGCAGGAGGACCATGAGTTCACATACCTACGAGTGGTACCCACGATTTCAATCCTGAGCTAACAGCCTTCCAAAAGAAAGGGGTTCCCAAGTTTAACTGTATTCTGGTAAACACGACAGCAACGGATGATGCTCAAGCATGAAGTTCCTGAACCTTAGAGATTTTGTCTCCTTTAGTTCATTCCTTGGGGCTTCCCCTTCAAGCTACCACACCAGACAGACAATCTAGTCTGTCTCTCCTACCAATGAGTGCTTCCCAACCCTAGATGAAGACTGAACCATCTGTACAACTTTCCTCCCAATGATTCTCATCCTCTTGAGCACAGCTGAGAGTATTAGTATAATGACCCCCCGCCCTTCTTTCAGAACAGCTTTACTGGCATGTATCTGCATACCATGAAATGCACCAGTTGAAGTATACAATACACTGATTTTAGTATATTCAAAGAATTATACAACCATCACAACAGTCAACTTTGAGATATTTTCAACATCCACAAAAGAAAACTCTGTAAGTAGTTCTTCTCTATTTCCTCCCACAACTTCCCAAGACCTTGGCAACCATTTACCTACTTCCTATCCCAGTCTTATATGACTGGCATCCTTCTCTTGGCATCATGTTTTGAAGCTTTATCCATTGTATGTATGTATGTATGTATGTACGTATGTATGTATGTATTAGAATTTCGTTCCTTTTTATCCCACTGTACAATATGCATATCCATTCATCAGCTTATGGGCATTTGGGTTGTCCCCAGATTTTCACTACCATGAAAAATGTTGCCATGAACATAAGTATCTGCATGAATGTGTTTGCATTCTCTTAGGTCAAACAGTAAGTTTTCTGTCTTCTGAGAAACTGTCAAAAGATTATATTACTACTAGTAATGTACAATTCCCACATCTTCTTCCCCAATACTTGTCACTATATGTGTTGATGACTATAGCAATCCATAGTTTTCCTTTTCTTGCTGCTATAAAAAAGAATTTTAACCATAAAATATTAAGAGTGAACTTCTTTATATTGACATTTAGCTTCAACTATTGTCATAGCCAATCCTGTTTTGCCTATGCTCTCTGTCACTCAGATTATTTTGAAGTAGATCCAAGATATTCCCCAGTTATCTCATAATTTTAAAGTTTGTATTTGTCTGAATAAACTTCAAATAATGGCTTTACTTGTAAATGCTTCATATGCCTCCTAATTTTTTTTTGTTGTTGTTGTTTTGTTTTTGTTTTTGTTTTTGTTTTTTGAGGTAAGGTCTCACTCTAGTCTAGGCTGACCTGGAATTTACTATGTAGTCTCAGGGTAGCCTCAAACTCACAGCAATCCTCCTATCTCTGCCTCCCAAGTGCTGGGATTAAAGGAGTGCGCCACCATGCCTGGCTCACCTCCTTTTTTTTTTTTTTAAATCTGTGCATTTTCCTATCTCACCCTCGTCTCTTTTTGCTTATAAATTCTCTGTGGAAGACTTTTTGGATTTTATGTCCTGTAAAACAGTGTTACTCAAACTTAATTACCCACATAAATCACCCAGCTTCTTAAAATGCTGGTTCTAAGTCAATAGCTCCAAAATGGAGCCCAATATTCTCAATGTATAAAAAGCTCATGACGATTCTGATACACAGCCTGTACTCAAAGTAGCAAGTGACACTTTACAGAGCAGGAGGTACTGACCCAACCCCTATGATGCTACCAAACATGTTCCTCTGTCTTCTGAGCACTGAAAGTAAGCGCACCACAAGATGCATAGATTCAGATGCCACTGCTTTGTGGTTGCTGTTTGTGCTGTTATTCATACTTCCATCAAGAGCTAAGTAACGCCTGGTTAGCTCTATTTGGAATGTCTGGAGCCATTCATGACTACTGCTTAGATTCATTCTTTCCTTGTGAGTTATAAACAGAGGTAACTCTACTTGTGTCTCCATAAGTTAGAATACTTCCATTCCGAGAACTCTGGTCAGCTATGTGATTACACTGATTAATGAGTTCTAACATCCTCAAATGGTGACTGACTGATGAAATTTGTTTTAGTGTTATTATGAATTCATGAATTTTAACATACTTGATGTGTTTCAATCTGTTTCATTTCTTATTCTGTTGAAGCTAACATGTCTTATTTTTGGCCAAGTAGCAGCCTCTTCAAGTTGGTTTCTGAGTTTGGGGCTGCGTTTTGTTTTCCTTTGGTGTATAATGCTGAAGATCAAACACAGGACCTTACACTAAACCACTATCCACACACAGCCCACTTTCTAAATGTTCCTACTGAGTTCTTACTGAAATTACTCAAGTAGGTCTTGAAGTTTTCTTAGCCCTTTGATATGACAAGATTTCAAGTTCATCTTACACAGGCCCCAGTTGTCATTATTACATGAAGAACCTTAGAGACAATTATCTGGGCAACTGCGATTGCCACACTGCTTCTAGGCCTCTTCAGTAGCCAGACCTAGAAACGGAATTTTTGTCTTATTTTTCTTAAGATAAGTTGTATCATGAGTTCATATTGATAATTCCAGTCAAATTTAAGAGATTTATACTTCAGACTTTCCATCTGTACCTCCTTTTTCCACAACAATTTTACCACCATAATTGCTAAGGTGTTTTATCCCACACTATACAAATAACAATTTCCAGATAGCAGTAACAAGCCTTCCCAACAATTCAATTATTAATGACGTATTAAAATGTTACTTGAATATGATGGAGAATGGAATTTCAAAGGGGAAAGTGTGGGGGTGGGGAGGGAGGGAATTACCAAGGGATATTTTTTTTATAATCATGGAAAATGTTAATAAAAATTTAAAAATTAAAAAAAATATGTTACTTGATACTGTTCCTATCTAAGTGGTCATGTCGCCAAAAAAAGCATTTAGGTTCAAGTTTTTTGTTTTCTGTTTTTGAAGGTAGGGCCTCGCTCTAGCCCAAGCTGACCTGGAATTCATTATGTAGTCTCAGGTGGCCTTGAACTCACAGTGATCTTCCTACCTTTGCCTCCACCATTAACCATGTCAAAATGGTGTTGGGCTCTATACTGTGCAAGTCTTGTAGAGATAAGGCAATGAACAACTGCTATGAGGTCATGAATACATCAATCACTTCATGTCCAGAGGACAAGGTCCCGCGAAGTACACCTCCTCACCCTATGAGATGAGTTACAGATGTGATATTCCGCACTGAGTTCTCAACAGCCTCTTATTCTCAGCACTTCCATGAGTTTGGAGTCTCCCCAGCCATCTGCAAAAAGCTTATTTGGTCAACTGTGAGAGTAGCATTAATATCTCTCCATCACCTCCTCCACAATGTTCCCTGAGCCCTAGAAGGTTTGATAGAGATGTCTCACCCAATGCAGAGCACTCAATTGTCACTTTGCAGCACTCTAATGAATCTTGGGTCTCTCTAGTAGTCACTGCCACCTGCCACAGTAACTCTACTGGGTGATGGAAAGGGCTTGCTAGGTCCATTCTGCTAGCTATTTCTAAATTCTGTCCCATGGTACTATATCTCCACAGTAATATATGAGAGTGTACCCAATACCCAAATGATTTGAAGGGATACCAGAGTCAAAAAAAAACAGAATTCCTAGTGTGGTAGCACACACCTTTAATCCCGGTACTAAGGCGGCAGAGGTAGGAGGATCACTGTGAGTTCAAGGCCAGCTTGAAACTACATAGTAAATCCCAAGTCAGCCTGAGCTAGACCCTATCTCAAAAAGCAGCCCCATAAACAACAGAATTTAAAAATCAGCTGTTAAGCAGAGTGTGGTAGCTCACCCCTATACTTCACCCGAGAAGCTGAGTTAGAGAAAATGGAGGCCAACTTGGATTACATAATCATTTCCAGGCTAGACTGGGCTACATACACAGTGAGACCCTAACTCTAAAGAAACAAATTTTAAGCCGGGCGTGGTGGCGCATGCCTTTAATCCCAGCACTCGGGAGGCAGAGGTAGGAGGATCACCGAGAGTTCAAGGCCACCCTGAGACTCCATGGCGAATTCCAGGTCAGCCTGAGCCAGAGTGAGACCCTACCTCGAAAAAGAAAAAAAAAAAAAAAAAGAAATTTTAAAAAATAGCTATAGGTATTAGAAAAGAAAGTGGTACCTATAAGCATTATGCAGCACCTGACTTGTACTCTGGTGAGAGTTTAAAAATGCTAAATGAGGGCTGGAGAGATAGCTTAGTGGTTAAGCGCTTGCCTGTGAAGCCTAAGGACTCCAGTTCAAGGCTCGATTCTCTAGGACCCACATTAGCCAGATGCAGCACAATGGGGTGTACACATCTGGAGTTCAGTTGCAGTGACTGGAGGCCCTGGTGGCCCAATCCTCTCTCTATATATATATATCTGCCTCTCTCTCTCTGTGTCGCTTTCAAATAAATAAAAATAAACAAAAAATAATTTTTTTAATGCTAAATGAAGACAGAATTGTGTTTGCAGGTTTGGCTTATGCACTTTCAAAGGGAAAGGAGAAACAGTAGAAAAGTTTGTTGGGAGTGAGCTACTGGCATAAGGGCTGGCTACATTCTTCTGCCCAAGCCTTGAGAGTTTTATGAAGGCCGAATTTAAAATAATGGGCTGGTGTGCTTGGCAGAAGATATAGAATAGAAAGATCAAAGATGTATGGTTTATCAAAGGAAAAATTCAAGCAAGTTTAAAGTTATTGGCACAAGGATTGATTTTAGGTTACTAGAGCTGTGATTATTAAACATTACCACCATTAAGAGTGGGCCAACTTTGAACACAAGTATCTTTAACTGATGAGCCATCTCTCCAGCTCCCTAAAAGGGTTTCTTATTGACCAAGCTGAACTTGAATTCTAGTTGCCCACTTGCTATCTGACCTTCCTCACAGTGTTGATTTAGGAAGCTGTCACTAATACAAATCAAGCAATAGTACCATATTAGTAACTGATAATACTAAGTATTTGAAAATGTTAAGTGCCTAAAAAGACAGCTTAGTAGTAGTAGTATTACAAGCAAAGTTAACATTTGCCATAGCGCATGCCTTTAATCCCAGCACTCGGGAGACAGATGCTACCCTGAGAGACTACATAGTGAATTTTAGGTCAGCCTGGGATAGCGTGAAACCCCACCTCAAAAAACAAAAAAATGAATTGCTGTATAACTTTAGCCAAATAAATGTTAGTGTATGCTTTGTATGATCACAGAGAAAACAGGAAAAGAATGAATATATCAATGACACTAGTTAGCCTGAAGGAAAAAGTTAGGGAAGAAAGTAATCACTATGTCTTTGTTTTTGGTGTTTCAAGATAGACTCTCACTCTAGTCTAGGCTGACCAGCCCTTTGTACATTTTTGGTAGGGTTCAGAAGGTTTTTGTGCGTGCGTGTGTGTTTGCATGCGTGTGTGTGCGCGCGCACGCGTGTGCGCGTGTGTGATTTTTCGAGGCAGCGTTTCACTGTAGTCCAGGCTGACCTGGAATTCATTATGCAGTTTCAGGGTGGCCTCAAACTCACAGGGATTCTCCTACCTCTGTCTCCAGAGGGGCTGGACTAAAGGCACGCACTACCACGCCCAGTTGGGTTCAGAAGTTTTAATGGAAAAAATCAGTGAGCTATCTCTTTTGAGAAAAGTGGGGGAAGCAAATGATGATAAGACACTCAGGGAACGTAATATTCTATATCTTAACAGCAATATACACATGGGTGTTCATTTATTTTATTTTCACAAGGAGTCAGCAAGCTTTTTCTGCATTATAATGTAAATTACTCAGCTCTGCTATGCACTAAAGCAGCACAGACAATATGTAAAATAAAAAAGCATGACTGAGTTCCAGTGAGACTTAACAGGCAGCTGACAAGATGTGGTCTTGGGCCACAGTCTGCAAATCCCTTCTTTATACCTGTATATATGCTATACAAGCTCTTCTTGATATGTGTGGGGGGAGGGTTGAACAATTTTTAAAAGCTCAAATACACACATACAAAAATGTGGTTAAGGGCTGGAGAGATGGCTTAGCGGTTAAGCGCTTGCCTGTGAAGCCTAAGGACCCTGGTTCGAGGCTCGGTTCCCCAGGTCCCATGTTAGCCAGATGCACAAGGGGGCGCACGCGTCTGGAGTTCGTCTGCAGTGGCTGGAAGCCCTGGCGCGCCCATTCTCTCTCTCTCCCTCTGTCTTTCTCTCTGTGTCTGTCGCTCTCAAATAAATAAATAAAAAATGAACAAAAAATAATATAAAAAAAATGTGGTTAAATCTTTTCTCTAAAGCTGGGGATGGTGGCACACACCTATAATCCAAGCTATTAAGGCAGGAGAGTGGTGAGTTTGAGGTCACCCTGGGTAACATAGTAAGACTTCATCTCAAAAAGAAAAAAAAAATTCCCCAAAAGTCCAACACAGTATATTTAAACAAGAAGAATTTAGCACAAAACAATTCATGTTTAAATTTACAATCTAAACCAACACCTTAGAGTCAAAATTTTCTTTTCAAACTTACTCCATGTTAAAAAAAAAAAAAGTCCTATTCAGTTCTCTTTTCTGCCCTCATCCCAGCATACACTAAAATATTCACATCACAGCTTGTGTTTCTGCCTATCAAGAAGATGGAAAAATACAGTCATCAGGCTTCTGGTTTCTTTTTAAGCACCTGCCCCACCCTATACCCATTCTTTCAATGTTCCAACTCCCTCCTCCCTAAAATAATGAATTTAAGGTAGAAAGAGATGAGGAAGAATGGAAATTTACAAGAAAAGAGAGCATGACTGATAATTGTTACCAAGAAAACATTTTCCCTTTTTTTGCTCTTAATAGGCTATAAAGCTGATGCAATTAAATTATAACTATAGCAACTCAGCTGGCATCCATGGGTTTCGCTCTAGCAGCATCGCTGCACACAAGCACAGAGCCTGCCTGCTTGAGATTGGGGGTAACTGTAGACATCCAGGAATAGGAGTAAGGAGCCTGCAGGGAGAGCAAGTTAGCAGAAGTGTCTAAAGGCTGGCTGGAGTGCTAGGAATGAGGGTGGGAGAGGAGTGGGCTGCAAGGCTAGACGGGGAGGACAGGAAGCCCTGGCAGTGTTCGTCTGACTTGGCCTTACTAAGGCCAACAGAATCAAATTCAGTATTTCATAAATTAACCCTAGGAGATGGGGATGTGGGTCAGTCAGTAGAGTGCTTGCGTAGCATGCGTAAAGCCCCTGGTTTTGCTCAGTCCCAAAAATCACATAAATGGGATGTGGTGGTACACATCTATGACTCTAGCACTGAGGATATAGAAGCAGGAGGATCAGAAATTTGAGGTCACCCTCAGCTACATAGTAAGCTTGAGGCCAGCCTGGGCTACTTGAGCTCCAATCTCAATGAATGAATGATGGAAGGAAGGGAGGGGGGAGGAAGGGATCACTTTAAGTAAGCCTATAGTATTTCTATAACATCCTATTGACACCACAGAATACTCAATCAAACACTCAGCTCTCAAGATTAGTTAGAAAAGAATGCAGCCTTCCTAACCCCCTCACCCCCGAGGCAGGGTCTTACTCTAGCCCAGGCTGACCAGAAACTCACTCTATAGTTCCAGACTAGCCTTGAACTCACAGCTATGCTGCTACCTCTGCCTTCCTAGTGCAGGGATTAAAGGTGTGTGCCACCATACCTAGCTTTTCTTCTTTTTTTGCCCTCCATACTTTTTTGACATTAAATAAGTATCTAAAACAGACTATATTCCACATTGACACTAGCACTTAAGTCTCAAGTTCAAGGAATCAAGACTAAAGACAGGGCAGGCATTTCCCCAAATCTATTGCACAGAATCCCAATGAATTTCCCGAATCACCAAAGGTAGGCAGCAGTTCCTGCTTTAGCCTCCCAGGGCACTTTTGGTGCTATGCACTCTGGAGTCAGTCTCACTGGGTTTCAGTCCTGGCTTACTACTCACCAGCTAGATGGTCTGAGAATTACATGCCTTCTCTGAAATCTTGCTGCTCAGCTATAATCTGCAGATCACTGTCCTGATTTTGGCTATGAGAATTAAGCAAAATCTTAAGTCTAAGCAAATTCTGAGCAGCTTATTTCTTGCGTGGGGAGGGCTCTGCCCTGCCTCCCGAATTACAAGCCTCTTGAGGACAAGGACTATGTCTAACTCATGGCTGTATTCCCAGATACAAACCAAGCCAGCCACAATGGAGCCTTTAAATATACCCTTGCGGAATCAACAGTCCTGCTGATGCTGTGTGGCCCCATTAGTCAGCACTACCCCCAGCTGCATTCTCCTGGGGCTCACCCACCTTCCTGTTCTACAACCAGCTGGAGGGCACTGTATTTCAAGGCCTTTCAGAGGCAGCCTCTAGAGTCACTGACAATAATCAAACAGAATCACTCTGTTCTTGGATGGCTTCTCATCACTGACTACTCATCAATTTTTTCCAATTACCCTTAAAAACTTTGCTCGTGGCTGAGTGCTTTCTGGCTTTCGGTAGCACTTACGTGTATGGCCCACATCTACTAACATACTTAGAGAAACCATTTATGATCTAATAGTCCATGAACCCAAGCAAGAACTACTGTGGCCAGTTTATACAGAACAGGAATCTTCCATTCCCTCCCACCCCCACCTGCCACCATCTCTGCCTATGATATGGGCTCCCAGCTTGGTCAGGCAGACAGTCTGGAAAATCCTGAAAACCCAAAGAGCCAGGAAAATACACCAAGAGTGTTGACCTGTTTATAAAACCTCTGAGTTCCCAACAATCTGCCTGTGACTACCATTCACAGATGGCATCTGAATTCAAGGCAGGAAAGAAGAAATGGATCCTGCCCCTGAATCACTCAATCTCAATGCTGCCTCCCCACCCAGACTCACGCCTTGACATCTGCTGTCTCCTGGGATGTGCGTGTGAGGGTACGTGAACGCAGGCGCTCGCCCGCCTGCTGGATCTCCTGCAAGTTCCGTTCCACATGGGGAAGCTCGGAGATGCCCTCAGTCTCAGCAGCAAGCTGTTCAGCTTGCTGAAGGAGCTCACCAAAACCCTCCGTATCCATTGGAGATGCAGATCCTAGATGGGGGAACAGAAGAGATCTAAGTCAAAGGAGAAAGATGGGCTTCCCACATTGTCTGAATCTGTAACAATCTTAACAAAACTAAGAGGACATTTGTAAACAGACAGGGAGACAGCTCATCAATAAGCAGGATTTGTTCCTGAACATAGCCCAAGAACAGGCCTGACACAGAAAATGAGTCAGACTGTGAACAGATCATTTCTGTACAAATTGACAGCCCCAAGATTGATTTCTGCCATCAGAACAAATGCAAAGACATTAAGCCACAGAGTTCCTACCTCCTTCCAGACTTATCACAGAGAAGGAAATGAAAGCCACTGTAGTAATCTATGAGAGATAAATAACACTCGCTCTTTACTTCCAATCCCTCCATTTGCCTTCGTACCATCACCCTACCTGAGGAGTGCTGCCATTCAGAAGGCATTTCATCATGGATGATGGAGAGAGAAAAAAATCAAGTAGAAGAGGGTCTAGATGGAAAGGAGATTCAGTGGAAGGAGGACAAGGAAGAAGGGACTAAGAGATGGCTTAGCAGTTAAGGCACTTGCCTGCAAAGCCTAAGGAACGAGGTTTAATTCCCCAGTACCCACGTAAGCCAGATGCACATGGTGGCACATGCGTCTGGAGTTCATTTGCAGTGGCTAGAGGCCCTGGTGTGCCCATTGTCACTCACTTACTCTCTCTCCCTCTCAATGTCTCTAATAAATAAATTAATTAAAAAATTTTAATTTCAAAAAGAAAAATGTAAAAAAAATTTAAAAAAAGAAACAGATGTTAAAGGGGCTAGAGAGATGGCTTAGTGGTTAAGCCACTTGCTTGCAAAGCCAAAGGACCCAGGTTTGATTCCTCAGGACCCATGTAAGCCAGACGCGCAAAGATGAGGCAAACGCAAGGTCACACATACCCACTAGGTGGCACAAACGTCTGGAGTTCAATTGCAGTGGCTGAGGCACTGGCACACCAATTCTCTGTCTCTCTAAAATAAAAAAATAATAATAATTTAATTTGTCTTGCTCTTTCAGGTGGTGGCAAGCTGTTTTAAAAAGAAGGTAATGGTAGGGAATTATGATTAAAATACATTATGTAAATCCGGGTGTGATGGTGCACACCTTTAATCCCAGCACTTGGGAGCCCAGCACTTGGGAGCACCTGGGCTGGAATGAAACCCTACTTCAAAAAAACAAACAAACAAAAACTATGTATATGTATGAATACTGTCATTAAAAATGTTTTTAAGGAGCCGGGCATGGTAGCTCATTAGCGCATGCTTTAATCCCAGCACTTGGGAGGCAGATGTAGAAGGATCACCATGAGCTTGAGGCCACCTTGAAACTACATAATAAATTACAGGTCAGCCTAAGCTAGAGTGAGACCCTACCTAAAAAAAAATTTTTAAGGGAGGGACTGGGACTGAAAAGAGGTTCAGTTCCCCAGTGCTCACATAGAGCCAGATGCACAAAGTGACATATGCATCTGGAGTTTGTTTGCAGCAGCTAGAGGCCCTAGCGCACCCATTCATTCTTTCTCCGCCCCCCCCCCCCCGCACTCTCTCTCTCTCTCTCTCTCTCTCTCTCTCTCTTCTTCTTCTTCTTCTTCTCTCCTTTTGTGGTGGTTTGATTCAGGTGAACCCCATAAACTTAGGTGTTCTGATGCTAGGTCCCCAGCTGATGATAATTTGGGAATTAAAGCCTCCTGGAGGCAGTGTAATGTTCAGAGCAGGCTTGTGGGCGTTATAGCCAACTTCCTCTTGCCAATGTTTGGCACACTTTCCTGTCACTGTTGTCCACCTTATGTTAGCCAGGAGGTGATGTCCACCCTCTCTGCTCATGCCATCATTTCCCCCCCGCCATCATGGAGCTTCCCCTCGAGTCTGTAAGCCAAAATAAACCTTTTTTCCACACAAGCTTCTCTTGGTCGGGTGTTTTCTGCCAGCAATGTGAACCTGACTGCAGAACCTTGCAAATAAAGAAAATATATATATTTTTTAATGTTTTCAAGAGTTGGGCTCATCAGTTAAAGGTCCTTACCTGCAAAGCTTGATGGCCTGGGTTTGATTCTCCAATACCCACATAAAGCCAGATGTACAAAGTAACACATGTATCTGGAGTTCAGTTTTAGCAGCAGGAGGCCCTAGTGTACCCCCCTCTCCCTCTCCCTCTCTCTCTCCTTTCTCTGCTTACAAATAAGTAAGTACAAATATATTTTTTAAAAAATATTTTATGGGCTGGAAAGATGGCATAGTGGTTAAGCACTTGTCTATGAAGCTCTTAGACCCCAGTTAAAGGCTCCATTCCCCAGGACCAACATAAGCCAGATGCATAAGGTGGCACATGGATCTGGATTTCGTTTGCAGTGGCTGGAGAGTCTGGCATGCCCATTTCTCTCTATATATCTGCCTCTTTCTCTCTCTGTCACTCTCAAACAAACAAACCAAAAAATTAAAAAACGTTTTAAAGGCTAGAGAGATGGCTTAGCAGTTAAGGCACTTGCCTGCAAAGCCAAAGGACCCAGGTTCAACTCCCCAGGACCCACATAAGCCAGAAGCACAAGATGGTGCATGCATCTGGAGTTCACCTGCAGTGGCTGGAGGCCCTGATGTGCCCATTTTCTCTCTCTCTCTCTCTCTGTCTTTCTCTCTCCTCTTTCTCTTTCTCAAATAAATAAATAAAAATGTTTTAAAGCTGAGCGTGATGACACACACCTTTAATCCCAGCACTCGGGAGGCAGAGGTAGGATTGCTATGAGTTCAAGGCCACCCTGAGACTACATAGTGAATTCCAGGTCAGCCTGGGCTAGATTGAGACCCTACCTCGGAAAAAAAAAAAAGTTTTAAAAATACCATTACTAGCAGTTATACTAATGTAAATAAAAACTGACTTTAAGAACATACACATTACTAACAAGTACACCTGTTTCTCTGTCAATAAAGAATCAAAATAACCATAGAGGGCTGGAGAGATGGCTTAGCGGTTAAGCGCTTGCCTGTGAAGCCTAAGGACCCCGGTTCGAGGCTCGATTCCCCAGGACCCACATTAGCCAGATGCACAAGGGGGTGCACATGTCTGGAGTTCGTTGCAGTGGCTGGAAGCCCTGGCACGCCCATTCTCTCTTTCTCTCTCTCTCTCTCTCTCTCTCTCTCTCTATCTGCCTCTTTCTCTCTCTGTCACTCTCAAGTAAATAAATAAAAATGAATAAAAAAAATTTTTAAAAAACAAAATAACCATAGAGAGTAGTCCTATTAATAGTGCTGGTATTTAATTGCTACTTATACATTTATGAATCATCTATGTACTGTACCATCCTTATACAAGGCTCTTGATCAAGGGCATACTTTTAACTCCTGCCATCATTTAAATCAATAGATGACCATCGTTAAAATAAATTACACTGCTAAATTTTTTTTTTTTTAAATAGCCAGGCATGGTAGCTCACACTTATAATCTCAACAACTAAGGAGGCTGAAGCAGAAGGATTGCCAAAAGCTCAAGGACAGTCTGGGTCACATGGTAAGTTCTAGACCTATAAGAGATACATGGCAACACCTTGTCTCAAAGAGGGGCTAAAGCTGGGTGTGATGGCACATGCCTTATTCCCAGCACTTGGTAGGCAAAGAAGGATCACTAAGTTTGAGGCCAACCTGGGACCACATAGTGTTCCAGGTCAGCCTGGGCTAGATTGAGACCCTACATCAAAAAAAAAAAAAAAAAAAAAAAAGGACTTCTGGTTAATATGGCAGCAAAGGAACCACACCAAAGCAGCCTAGGGTAGAAAAAGCCCCCCCCCCCAAAAAATAGCAAAATACACTCTTCTACTAAAAATTGGGGTGTATGAGAAATTATCAACGATACCTCCAGTGAGTTGTTGGCCAGGGAGGTCCCTGATGCCCCTAAAATATTATAGGCCACTGCCGAGGCCCTTGGTTTCCCACCAGGAACTATGGTGAGACCCTATTGCTGAAGACCCCACATACTTGGACTGCAAGGCCGCTGAGAAATCCCGCTAGAACTGAGCTGATAACCTCCTCCATGTTACCAGCTGACAGAAAGCTGGAAGAAGCCATTCTACATGTAGTTCAATGGGAGAAAGAGATACCACCACTGAAGACACTCAACAGTGGACACTGCAAGCCTTATAATTGGCCTGGCACGCCAAATGAGCCAATGCGTGCAACAGTGGCACATCTGTCATGGTGGAAACCAAATGTCCTCCAATTGGACTGGAGGCCCGCTCCATGGGGGGAAACACATCCCTGATACTGAAAACTTAAAACAGGGGTAGTCATGAGCCCTGGGGGTGTAACATCTGCTGATGTCTAGAAAAATGTATATACTATGCTTATCAAACTGCCCAGTAAGCACTTTTCTTAATATTCATACCCTTATATTAACGTTACTCTTACTTTGGGTAGAGAATCTTCTCTTTTCAGATGGCAGTGACCTTGGGATGACTCAGAAGGTATCATAGTGCTGGGAAGAAGTGACTGGAGTACTGAGTAACATCTCAATCACACCTTCCAAGGCTCAGGGTCTAATGCGGAAGAGGTGGCAAAAAGAATGTAGGAGCCAAAGGAAGGGTAGGACTCCTTACAACATGCTCCTCCAGACACAAAATGGTCTGGATATCCATGACCTCACAATGCCTAACACTACCTACACAAGACCTTCATAAGAGAAGGAAAAGATCATGACAGAGCCAGGAGAAGGGAGATCACAGCACCCAGCACCAGCGACCAGAGCAGTGGTCCAACAACCCAGCCAGCCTACAGTACACCAGAGAGGGACCCAAGTAGGAGCGCAGCATAACTGAGACCAAAATCATCCCAAAAGGTAACTGCGATTACACCAGGTCAGTACTTGCCAAATAAGCCTGGTATATAGGCCTGAACCAGAGGTGCTAATTGTACCTTCCATCTCAAGATAAATTATATGTTAAATCTGATGGATGATCAGATTTTCCATTCTTAAATAACCTATATTTTGGGCTTGTTATTTGTTGCTTCTTAAATTATAGTGGCTTTGCTTCCTCTTCTGTTGTACATTAGGGAAGGGTCTCACTTGGTTACAAGTTGACTTGGAACCCTCAACAGACCAGAAATCTCAACTTCCTTGTTGACAGGATCAAGGGTGTGGGGCACCACACACCCTAAGGGACAGTGACTTTGTTAGAGGATCTGGTTGTCATAATACATACTCTTGCATAAATATTCTGTGCTGTTTTTCATTGAAAGTATAAACTTTAGAATCTGCCTGTATTTTGTTCCACTCAGCCTACTTGAATACTCTCATAGCAGGCAAACCCAACACCTAGGGTCACTTTTGAAGATACTCTGAGAGTCTTGAGAGCCACACCTAGTACCTTAAGCTCCTACCCTTAAGATATATAACATCAGATTGATTGCTACATCTAAAATACTGCAGCTAACTAGAAAATTCAAGCATTAAATTAATCCAAGATGCAAAAATATATACAATATAACAAAAGAAACACCAAAAATCAAGACAATATAAATCTACCAAAAAGTATTAATGCATCAGAAATGACCTCCAATGAGAATGAGTTAGAGGAAATGCCTGAAAAAGATTTCAAACGAATGATTATAAATATGCTCAAAGAAGTCAAAGAGGAAATCAAAGGAAGACAAAATCAAAATCAAAAGAAATCAAAAGATGACACAGGACACCAATTTAATGAAATAAAGAGGTCAATACTAGACATAAATAAGGAAATAGAAATCATAAAGAAAAAACAGCTAGAATTACTAGCAATGAAGAACACAGCCAATGAAATAAAAAACTCTGTAGAAAAGCTCACCAGTAGAATGGATAAAGGAGAGGACAGAATATCTAAACTAGAAGACCAGGTGTTAGATCTAATACAGTTCAACAAAGAGAAAGACAAACTAATAGAAAAGTATGAATGGGAATTTCAAGATATTTGGGACACTGAAAAGATCAAACATAAGAATTCAGTGTATAATATTCGGGACACTGAAAAGATCAAACGTAAGAATTCAGGGTATAATAGAAGGCATAGTAGGCGTTTTCAACAAAACCATAGAAGAAAACTTCCCCCAAATTAGGAAAGAGGTGCCAATGCAGATACAGGAATCCTTTAGAACACCAACCAGACAAAACCTGGAAAGACCCTCTCCTTGCCATATTATAATTAAACTACTAAACATACAAACCAAAGAAAAATATTGAAAGCAAACAGAGAGAAAAATCAAGCTACATACAAAGGCAAGCCCATCAGGGTTACAGCAGATTACTCAACACAAACTTTAAAAGCCAGAAGGGTTTGGAATGAGGTATTCAAGTTCTGAAAAATAAGAACTGTCAAAGAAGGTTTTTTTATCCTGCAAAGCTATCCATTCAAGTAGACGGAGAAACAAGGACAATCCACAACAAAAGCAGGCTAAAGGAATATTTGAAGACAAAACCAGCTTTACAGAAAATACTTCAAAGAATCCTCCATGCTGAAGAGAAAGAAAAGCATACATATAAGGAACCTGGAAAAAGCAAGCCATTCTCAAATACTAGTTAATACAAGAAAAGCAATGGTAAAACAGAAAGAACTACAAAAAAAAAAAAAAATGGCAAAATTAAATACACACTTTTCAATAATGTCTCAATATCAAAGGCCTCAATGCCCCAACCAAGAAACACAGGTTTGTAGACTAAAAAGCAGGATCCTTCAATTTGTTGCCTCCAAGAAACTCACCTTTCTACAAAGGATAGAGGCCATCTGAAAGGTTGGAAAACGGTGTTTCAAGCACATGGGCCTAGAAAAGAAGCAAGGGTTGCTATCCTAGTATTTGGAAAAGGTAGACTTCGGTCCAACATTAGTTAAGAAAGTAAGGAAGGTCACTTTATATTGATTAAAGGGACACTCTAACAGGAGGACATTACAATCCTAAACATATATACAGCTAACATAGGGGCTCCAAACGTCATCAAACAAACACTACTAGAACTAAGGTCACAGTAACACCAAACACAGTGGTAGTGGGTGACTTCAACACCCCTCTCATCAATTGACAGGTCATCCTGGCAAAAAATAAACAGAGAGGCATCTGGATTAAACGAGGTCATAGAACAAATGGGCCTAACAGATATATACAGGACATTTCATCCAAATGCTGCAGAATATACATTCTTTTCAGCAGCACATGGAACATCTTCTAAAATAGACCATATATTAGGACACAAAGCAAATCTTAACAAATACAGGAAAACTGAAACTGGACTGGAGGCCCACTCAATGGGAGGGAATACATCCCTGATACTGAAAACTTAAAACAATGCATCCCTGATACTGAAAACTTAAAACAGGGGTAGTCATGAGCCCTAGTGGTATAACATCTGCTGCTATCTGACTAAATGCATACAGTATGCTTATCAAACTGCCCAGTAAGCACTGCTCTTAAAGTTCATACTCTAATGCTATTCTCACTTTTGGTAGAGAATCTTTCCTTTTCAGATGGCAGTGACCTTGGGATGACTCAGAAGGCATCGTGGTGCTGGAGGAAATGACAAGAGTGCTCAGTACTGCATTATCTCTATCACACCTTCCAAGGCTCAGGGTCTGTTGTGGAAGAGGTGGAAAAAAAGAATGTAAGAGCCAAAGGAAGGATAGGACTCCTTACATATTCCCCCAGACACAAAATGGCCTGGATATCTATGACCTCACAGTTCCTGACAGTACCTACACCAAACCATCATAATAGGGGGAAAAGATCATGACATCAAAATAAAAGAGAGACTGATTGAGAGGAGGAGGGGATATGATGGAGAATGGACTTTCAAAGGGGAAAGTGAGGGGAGGGAGGGTTTTACCATGGAATATTTTTTATAATCATGGAAGTTGTTAATAAACATTTGAAATAAAAAAAATAAAGTGGAAAGTGATTAAGGAAGAAACAAAAAAAAAAAAAAAGAAGAAGGGGGGTACTAGCTGGGCTTGGTGGCACACACCCTTAATCTCAGAACTCAGCAGAGGTAGGAGTTCAAGTGAGTTCAGTGAGTTCAAGGCCAGCCTGAAATCCTACCATGAAAAAAATAATAAATCTTGGGGCTGGAGAGATGGCGTAGCAATTAAGGCACCTGCCTGCAAAGCCTAAGGAACCCGAGGTTTGATTCCCCAGTACACACACATAAAGTCAGATGTACACAGTGGTACATGCATCTGCAGTTTGTGGTGGCTAGAGGCCTTGAAGTGCCCATTCTCTCCCTTTCTCCCTCCCTCCCTCCCTCCTTTCCTCCCTCCCTCCCTCCCTCTCTCTCTCTCTCTCTCTGTGTGTGTGTGTGTGTTCTTGCAAATAAACATAAAATTAAAAAAAAATTAAGTGGGGTAGGGCAGGGTCTAGTGAGATCAATCAGCAGTTGAAGGTGCTGCTTGCCAAATCCACTGGCTTGGGTTCAATTCCCCAGCATCCCTGTAAAGACAGATGCACATGAATCTGCGATCCCAAAGTGCATATGACAAGGGGAGGCAAAGCCAGGAGAAGCTGAAGCTCATGAGACAGCTAAAGTGGCTTTTTATTTTTTTTAGCAGCAGCGGCAAGAGAACCTATTTCAAAGAAGGTAGAGCATAAATATCGAGGTAGTCCTCTGACCTCCACCCATGTGCCATGGCATGCATATGCCAATATGTACACACATTCAAATGCATGCAGGTCAAATAAATAGTAAACAATATTTTAAGAAAGGATCATGCTGGGCTTGGCGGCACATAACTTTTTTTTATTTAACTTTTTTTTATTAACAACTTCCATGTTTGTAGACAATATCTCCCTCCCCCCACTTTCCCCTTTGAAACTCCATTCTCCATCATATCCCCTCTCCCATCTCAATCAGTCCCTCTTTTATTTTAATGTCATGATCTTTTCCTCCTATTATGATGGTTTTGTGTAGGTAGTGTCAGGCACTGTGACGTCATGGATATCCAGGCCTTGGAAGGTGATAGAGGTAACGCAGTACTAAGCACTCCGGTCACTTCTTTCCAGCACGATGATGCCTACTAAGTCATCCCAAGGTCATTGCTATCTGAAAAGAGAAGGTTCTCTACTAAAAATGAGAGTAGCACTAATATATGGGTATGAACATTAAGAGAAGCGCTTACTCGGCAGTTTGATAAGCATAGTATATGCATTTAGCCAGACAGCAGCAGACGTTACACCCCTAGGGCTCATGACTATCCATTTTAAGTTTTCAGTATCAGGGATGTATTCCCTCCCATGGAGTAGGTCTCCAATCCAATTAGAGGGCAGTTGGTTTCCACCATGACATATGTGCCACTATTGCACCCATTGGCTCATTTGGCCTGGCTGGCAAAATATAAGGCTTGCAGTGTCCACTACTGAGTATCTTCACTGGTGATTTCTCTCTCCTACTAAACTGCATGCAAAATGGCTTTTTCCAGCTTTCTGTCAGCTGGTCTACATGTAGGAGGTTCTCAGCTCAGTTCCAGCAGGACTTCTCAGGGGTCTTGCAGCCCAAGTATGTGGGGTCTTCAGCAATAGGGTCTTACTATCTATTCCTGGTGGGAAACCAAGGTGGTGGCACACACCTTTAATTCTAGCACTCAAGAGGAGGATCACTGTGAGTTTAAGGCCAGCCTGAGACTACATCGTGAATTCCAGGTCAGCCTGGGCTAGAATAAGACCCTACCTCAAATATCAAAATAGAACAAATAAAATGAAGGATCCGTATAAAAGAGTAGCTCTTTGTTTTGTTTTAGGCCTATGGTTTCAATTGCTCCCATGAAATCCCCCTGGTCTACCTCTGCAATTATAATATTAATGTAATGTGTAATTATATCTCAGTTATAAAGCACAGGTTAATGTTAAAAGGGCACCATTACCACCATAAATCCACAGCTGGAAGATAAGTACTTTTTGAAATAAGCATTAAAGGGCATTAGCTTTAAAGACAGGGCACAAGGTTAAAATAGAAATAGCTTGGCTTGAATAAATAAGCAAACACTTTGGTATTCTTTATGAAGTTCCAAGCTGGCTTTAATCTTTAACAAAAAATCATATATACACCAGAACTCTTAAACTAAAGCTCCTAGCTCAATACAGTCAGGTTGTAACTGGCCATCTTTACTGGTGGGAGAGTGTGGATGGCAGAACTAGGAAGTAATTCTTCAGTCTGTGACTGCTAGTCTTCCTAAACCAGAAAACAGTGACCCTTTCCACTCAGTCAGATCCTCTCTCTCTGCACAAACCTCTCCAGATGGCCCATTTCCCCTTACTACCCAGACTCATATCCAGCCCTGTTACCCTCTCCTTACCTGGGCCCTCCAGGGAATAGGCACATTCCTGTCCTAAATTGAATTAACCTTTTCACTCTGAGTCCTCTAGTAGAGTGCTCCTCACACAGATAGTCACGATTCCCTACATCTCCTGCAGCTGAATTGTCACACTATCTTTGAGGCCAACCTAGAATATGCTACTTAAAAACACAATATAGTAGCCAGGCTTGGTGGCACATGCCTTTAATCCCAGCAATCAGGAGGCAGAGGTAGGTGACTTGTCATGTGAGGACACCCTGAGACTACAAAGTGAATTCCAGGTCATCCTGGACTAGAGTGAAACCCTATCTCAAACAACAAAAACAAAATATATAGGGCTGGAGATAATGGCTCAGAAGTTAAGGCACTTGCCTACAAAGCAACCACCCAGGTTCAGTTCTCCAGTGACCATGAAAAGCCAGATGCACAGAGTAGCACATGCATCTTAAGTTCACTGCAGTGGCTGGAGGCCCTGGCATACCCATTCATTCATTCATATTCTCTCTCTCTCTCTCTGTCTCTCTCACACACACACACACACGTGCATGCTCTCTCTCTCCTTAATTAATTTTTAAAAACATGCAACATATCCAAAATTGAGGGGATACAGATATAATCCCAGTACTTAGAAAACTGGGACAGGAGGAATGTAAGTTCAAGGCCAGTCTAGAGTACATAGTGAAACTGTCTCAAAAAAAGAAGGAATGCTGGGGAAAAGACCCCTCCACGCTCTGATAATTCAGACCTAAAAAGGACGTGAAGGGGGGCAAAAGAGAAAGTTACCCCATCCCTGCAATTCCCCATCTCCCTGATGCCTGTCACCTCTGCTGCAACACAGGCTGCACGAGGACAGTGTTTGTTCACTGAGACAGCCCAAGCACCTGGAACACTGCCTAGCACATAGTAGGTGCTTATGTGTAGAACTGGAAAGATCTTATTCTTCCAGTTGTTAGAAATCTGTCCTTTCTGAAATCAGCACCCACAGCAAGCAGAGGCATGGGCAAAAACATTTCCTTCAGAAGACCGACCAGCTCAGAGACTCTGCAGAGCATGAGGCAGGGATAGGAAGTGGAGTGAGTTCACATCATACTTGGTCCAGACTTGTGTTCTCTTCTGAACACCCAAACAAAATCCAGTGTCATTTTATAAGAGAGAAGAAAGCTTTCAGCTAAACAGAATTCCAAACCAAAAAAAAAAAAAAAAAAAAAATACACAGATACATATAGGGAAAAAATTGCATAGAACTCCAGGGAACAACACAAAGAAAATAAGCTTGTTCTATGTCTGCCTGAGAGAAAAGAGATTCATACAATTCCATACTTGGCAAAAGCAGAATCTGTGCTACACTACTGATTCAACCAGCAGAAACTTATTTTACCAAAAACAGAAAAAAGTTGGTTTTTAAAACTGTATGTTTTTCTTTGTGTGTGAGTGTAGGCATGGCATGGAGGTCAGAGGACAACTTTCAGGTGGACCCTCCCTGTCCACCTCACTTGATGCAGGGTTTCTCCCTGTGTTTCTCCCTTGCTCTGCTGTTCTTTGCTGAACTTGCTATGAGCTTCTGGGAACTCTCCCGTCCCTGCCTCTCACCATCAGTACCAGAGTGCTGGGACTACAGAAACCCACCAGTTTCCAGCCTTTCATGTGGGGCCTGGGGATTGAACTCAGGTACTCCAACTTCAGCAGCAAATGCTTTATCCAATGAGCCATCTCTCCAACTCCCCCAAAAAGGTCTTATTAGTTTCCAACATAATACTTTGGTAAAGTTATCCCATTTCATTAGAAGTTTCCAATTAATAGCTGATTTCATAAACCTAAGCATAATTTTTATCCCCTCCATAAACATCAATATACACATAAAATATAGATGTGAAGCTATATCAATTTTGATTTTGTTTTTCGAGGTAGGATCTTGCTCTAGCCCAAGCTGACCTGGAATTAGTCTCAGGCTGGCCTCAAACTCACAATGATCCTCCTACCTCAGCCTCCCAAGTGCTGGGATTAAAGGCATGCACCTGCACTGCCAGCAGAAAGAGAGAGAATGGGCGTACCAGGGCCTCGAGCCACTGCAGATGCATGCACCATTGTGCATCTGGCTTTATGTGGGTAATGGGGAATCAAACTCGGGGTGTTAGGCTTTATAGGTAAATGCCTTACTGCTGAGCCATCTCTACAGCTCTATCAATTTTGATCTAAGTTACCAGAACCTGATCACGCAAAGAACCTCAAGAGCTTTCTGCCAAAGAGAAGTAAAATCATTTGGAAGGACAGATGCCAGAATCTAAGCTTCAAGCTGGGAAAGTCTGCCAGCACCTTTGGGAAGCTATGCAGGAAGAAGTCACAGTGAAGACCCAGGAGGAGGTTCCAGTGTCAAAACAATGAAATGGGGGAAGGGAAGGAGGAACAAATGGTCAGCAAGGACAGACTAACAACTAGGGCTTCCTCCCTGCCATCAAAGACAAAGCCTCTGAGCAGCATCCTGAGAGGCCTTTGGCAGTGCTGAAAGGGGAAGGTACCAGGACGTTGAATGACAGACTGCTCTCCCTATGCCATTTGGCCAAAGGCCTACTGAGCCTCCACAAATGACCAGTCTCACTGTGCTGGGAGAGTAAAGAGGCCTCTTTTGGCAATTTTCTGGTCTGGTATGTTGGTGTGTTTGTTTGTTTTAATGAGTGCTAGTCAACAATATATTCACTTTCAGAAAATTCATCAATCTAGACTTATGAGTTATGAGATTTTTCTGACTGTCCATCACACTTCCCAAGCAGGGCAAGGAAGCACGGGCTGTAATCTCAGCTACTCAGGAGACTGAGACAAGAGGATCACAAGTTTCAGGCCATCCTGAGAAACTTAGTAAGACCCTGTCTCAAATTCAAAAGTAGACAAAAAAGGGAAGGTGGAGTGAGGGATATAGCTCAATGATAGAAAGCCTGCTTAGCATGCACAAGACCCTGGATTCCATCCTCAGCACTATAATAAATAGATAAATAAATGAATGAATGAATACCAGGAATAGTGTGTGCCTATAACCCAGAATTCAGGGACCGGGGGGAGGACTGAAACAAGTTCAATGTCAACCTGAGCTACAGAGTAAAGACATCTCAAAAAGCAACAAAAATAAAACAAAAAACCCTTTCTCAAAATGAGAAAAAAAAAGAAGACGACCTATTGTTTAGTGCTGCTGATACTCCACATTGCTAAAAGTGAGGAATGTTCTTACTGGAAAGGTGCCATGATCTAGATCTCTTTACCATGCCTAGAAATGCTGAGACAATCACTAAAAGAAAAATTGGTGACTAGGGAGATGGCTCAGCGGTGAAAGGCACTTGCTTGCAAGTCAGTCATCCAGTGTTCAATTCCCCAGTGCCCATGTAGAGCCAGCTATACAAGGTGGTGTAATGCATTTGAAGTTCGCAGCAGCAAGAGGCCCTTGTGCACTTGCACAAATGCACACACTCCCCCCCCCTCAAATAAATAAAATAAAATAGAAGAATTAAAAGTCCACAGTGTTGGGCTGGAGAGGATGGCTTGTGGTTAAGGTATTTGCCTGCAAAGCCCAAGGACCCCAGTCTGATTCCCCAGGACCCACATAAGCCGGATGCACAGGGCATGCATGCTTCTGGAGTTCATTTGCAGTGGCTGGAGGCCCTGGCGTGCCCATTCTCTCTGCCTGCCCCTCCCTCCCCCTCCCCCTCCCCCTCCCCCTCCCTCCCTCCCTCCCTCCCTCCCTCCCTCCCTCTCTCTCTCTCTCTCTCTCTCTCTCTCGTAAATAAATAAATAAAAATTGAAAAAAAAAAACTTAAAAAAAATGTCCAGTTTCAAGGAGACAGCTGGTATCTAGAACTAATCCAAGGGCTGGCCAAACTTCTGTTTTCCTATGCTGCAGCTCTGCATTCACCTGCCCCTTAATGTCTACAAAGCAAGGTCCTTTGGGGTGCATCAATATACTTGTATGAGAAAAAAAAAATCCCCAAGCTGTATATAAAGACAGAGTAAAAACACTTCAAGTAATTTCAGTTACTTGCTATTCACATGTGAGCCTTAATTATGAAAAACATGGCAATTTCCACATTCTTAACACAATCACGTTATTTAATCAAGGCAGAAAGAGGAGATACTTAAATATTCCAACTACTGAGTAGTTCTACCACTCTACAGCAGTACCCAGAGCAGTCTCGTCGTATTTTTACAAGTGGCCTCAATCTTAGTCTCTTATATTAAAATGTCTAAATGTCTGCTTTCTAGTATCATTAGCTCATTAGTTTCTTTTTGCCTTCAAAGCATCAGCCACAAGTAGAATATTTCTCACTTACCAGGCCTGAGACAACTCCCAAGTTGGAGAACCACTGAGTTCTTTATAGACCAGTAGGTGGCAAGGCATGGTGGTGCACACTTGTAATTAGAGCCCTTGGGAGGCAGAGGGAGGAGGATTAGGAGTTCAAGACCAGCCTCTGCCACACAGTGAGCTAAAGGTCAAAACCAGAGACCCCTGCATCATCCATTCTCTTGACTCAAGCCTATGTCACTCCCAGGATGTACACCAGAAGACCAGAGCCTTCAGAACCTCAAAGCTAAGAAATAAAGGGAAATATGAAAGACCTAAGCACCATACATCCCAGATCTGTCTGTCAAACCCTTACTAGTCTCCTAGAAACCAAGGTCAGCAAGGTGTTTTTTTGTTGTTGTTTTTTTCCTATAAAAGAGCAGGTACTGTCATTTTAGACGTACAGCCTTTGTCACAACTATTCACCTCTGCCATTGTAGTCTGACAGCACCACAGGCAATATGAAAACAAATTAGTGTATCTGAATTCCAACCAAACCTTAATCATGTATGCAATTTGAATTTAATATAATATCCACATGCAATATTACTTTTTCTGAATTTTTTCAAAGATGTAAAAATACAAAAACACTCTTAATTTTTGCCAAGCCCTGGTAGGATATACACTACAACTGATAAATAAATCTTGGTTCAGTGCTTACTAGCTACATACCCCTAACAAAGCTACACTGACCAGGCTTTAGTAGCAGAAACACGTTCAAAGACTAAATGAGGGCTGTGGGTGTAGCTCAATGTTGGAGTGCTTGCCTTGCAGGCATGAAGCCCAGGGCTTGATCCCTAGCACTTAAAAAAATGTGTGCAGGGAGGACAGCTGGTTGCCATTCCCCTTCCTTCCTTCCTTTCTTTAAACTGTTTATTTTAAAAGTATATATGGTGTGCTGAAGAGATGGCTCAGCAGTTAAAGCACTTGCCTGAAAAGCATATATGGGACTACAAATTTAATGATGAAATCTATCCTTTATATGTTATTCTGACCTAATATACAGTTAGAGGAACCAACTGTCCTTTTCAAGTATAAGACAACATATTAAACCTATGTGAGGGGCTAAAGGGATGGCTTAGTGGTTAAGGCACTTGTCTGCAAAGCCAAAGGACCCAGGTTCAATTCCCCAGGACCCACGTAAGCCTGATACACAAGGTGGCACATGCATCTGGAGTTTGTCTAAAGCGGCTGAAAGAATTTTCACACCATTCTCTCTCCCTCTCTCTCTCCCTCTCTCTCTCTCCCTCCCTCCCTCCCTCCCTATCAAGTAAATAAAGTAAGTTAAAGGAAAAAAAAAAAAAAACCTATGTGAATATTCTCTTTGCCTTATCATCCACAATCCAGCAGCCTAGTTATCCAAGAAATGCAAAGGGCTAAGGAAGACGGAAGAATAAAGGCCAGGTCATCTGTCTTTCTTTGATGTTGAAGGACTATGTCCCAATCCAATGACTTACATGGGAAGAGGACAGCAACTACTTTCCCTTGCAGAATTTGAAGATGGTCTCTTCAAAACTACTGAGTAGTTCTACCACTCTACAGCAGTACCCAGAGCAGTCTCGTCGTATTTTTACAAGTGGCCTCAATGGTTTGCAAGTTCTGAACTGTGAAACTGATAAAGCATTTAGTAGAAATCATACTTTGACTTTTGAGTCCCCCTATGAGGCTAGTAATATGAAATGCTATATACTCTCTGGAAATGTTTGAGAAGCCAAAGCATGAACTCCAGGTCACAGGAGGACAACAGAAGCTCCAAAGAACACTGTGTAGATAAGCATGGTGGTCAGTAGGCTAGTGTACTAAGTGCACTTTTCAGGGATGAGCAGCAGCTGAGATTGGGTCTCTCATAAACCCAAGCTGGCCTTAAACTTTGCTATATAGTCAAGGATGATCTCCAACTCCTGATCCTCCTGCGTTAGCCTCCATATTGCTGAGATTACAAGTATGTGTCCCCATACCTGGAGCTTAAGTACATTTTTTGGCCCATCTGTGCTGTGCATGCATGTGGGTACACATATATGCAACTGAGTATGAAGGCCAGAGGTTGAGTCCAGGTATGGTATCTTCCTCAATTGCACTCCATCTGACTTAAGCAGGGTCTCTCAGTTAAACCCAGAACTTACCAATTCAACCAGTCTAGTTAGCCATCTCTACCTCCTGAGCTTTTGGATTAAGGCTGCCATCACACCCACCCATTTCCGTATTTTTTTTTCTTCAAAATCCACAACTAATAATTGTCTTCCTTTGAGGGGGGTTATTTTCAAATTGTATGATAGGAAAATAATTTCTTCTTCTGGTGTTTTTGAGACAGTTTTATTACTCTGTAGCCAAGCTAGCCTAGGCCTTACTTTGTAGTCTAGGCTGGCCTTAAACTCACAGCAATCTTCCTGCCTCAGCCTCCCAAGTGTCAGGAATACAAGGGTGAGTCCTATTTTTAGCTAGGAAAATAAGTTTTAAAGAATTGTAAATACCTGAACTAGAGTGCAACCATACCTCCTTGAAAAATAAAAAAAGAATTGTAAATAAAATGGATCACAGAAAACTACCCTTTGGAGCTGGAGAGATTGCTCAGTGTTTAGTAAAAGGTGCTTGCTTACAAAGCCTGATGGCTTGGATTTGATTCCCCAGTACCCATGTAAAAAGCCAGATACACAGTGGCACATGTACCTGGAATTCGTTTACAATGGAAAGAGACCCTGGTGTGCCCACTGTCTCTCTTTCTCCTTGAAAATAATAAATTGGATTTTACAAGAAAATGGGACTTTGAACCCAAACAAACAGGCTCATATTCAGGCTGTTTACTCAACAGAAGACAGATGTGCTTATCCTTGATAAGATCCTCTTCTCTCAACTTCTTCCTTCATGAAAAGGAGATGAAAAATAAAAAATAAATAAAATGCTTGAGGCCAAGATTTTCTGCAGGCTTTAGAAATGTTGCATTATATACAATGAGAAATCTTGTGGATGACACCCAACACCAAAACATGAACTTTCTTTCATATATGCATTATACACAGGGCCTGAATGCAATTTCATATAGCAATATAGGGTTATACCTCAGGCTGGCCTCATACTTATAATGTAGCCAAGGCTGGCCTTGAACCTTGCCTCCACATCCCAAATGCTGGGATTATAGGCATATACCATACCTGGCTCTTGTATCTGCTTAACCATTTTGTTAGCCAACACTGGGTTGGCAGAGCCATGATCACTACTATGAGGTCAAAGCAGCCTTTACTACAGAATGAAACCTTAGCTTAAAAAAACAAAACACCCAGCACTTGGGAGGCAGAGGTAGGAGGATCGCCGTGAGTTCAAGGCCACCCTGAGACTACATAGTGAATTCCAGGTCAGCCTGAGCCAGAGTGAGACCCTACCTCGAAAAACCAAAAAAAAAAAAAAAAATTCAAAAAGTAATTATGTTCATGAAAGTTTTATGTGTACATTTTCCATTGTGCTGCCATGTGGAACATTTAGGATTTTCACTTAGGATTGTTCAAGCTATATAGGTTCCAAGTTTCCCCTCTTTTTTGTGGGGAGGGCATGGGCTGGGGGAGAATAGATCTTTATACTATTTCCCTGGATAACCTAGAATTCACTATGTAGCCCAGGCTGGCCTAGCTCACAGAAACCCTCCTGCCTCGGCCTTTCAAATTCTGAAATGATAGGCATCAGTCATCATGCCTGGTTCCCCTGTTGTTCTGGACAGATAAATCATGGTTAGATGAAAATATCATCCTACTTACTGCCAATTACTTATGAAATATCCTAGTCTTCCAAATTATTTGATCAATTTTACTGCCACTTTTTTATAACTTCAATTAAACAGCTGCCTTGTGACAAAATAAAAGGAATGGCTCCATGGGTAAGAGCACATGCAAGCCTGAAGGTCTGAGAGAATCCAAGTTTGATTCCCCAGCCCCCACTTAAAAAACTGTTTGTGGAGGGGCCGGGCGGGGTGGCGCCAGCCATGAGTGTGCGCTTTTGAGTGGCAGTGGTGGCGAGGGCTCCAGCCAGCATGAGGCATGAGCTACGACCGCGCCATCACCGTTGGGCCTGATGGCCACCCCTTCCAAGTGGAATATACGCAGGAGGCCATCAAGAAGGGCTCAATGGCAGAGGAAGGAACATTGTTGTTCTTGGTGTGGAAAAAAAAAAAATCAATGGCCAAACTACGAGATGAAAGAATAGTGCAGAAGATCTGTGCCCTGGATGACAAAGTCTGCATGGTCTTTGCAGGCCTCACTGCAAATGCAAGGATAGTAACCAACAGGGCCCAGGTGGAATACATCACCCGCTACATCGCCAGTCTGAAGCAGCATTACACACAGAGCAACGGGCACAGACCATTTGGCATCTCTGCCCTTGTTGTGGGTTTTGACTTTGACGGCACTCCCAGGCTCTATCAGACAGACCCCTCAGGCACATATCATGCATGGAAGGCCAATGCCATAGGTTGGGGTGCCACGTCAGTATGTGAGTTCCTGGAGAACTATACTGATGAAGCCATTGAGACAGATGACCTGACCATCAAGCTGGTGATCAAGAAACTCCTGGAAATGGTCCAGTCAGGTGGCAAAAATATTGAACTTACTGTCATGAGGAGAGATCAGCCCCTCAAGATTCTAAATCCTAAAGAAAGTGAGAAATATGCTGCTGAGATTGAAAAAGAAAAATAAAAAAATGAAAAGAAGAAACAGAAGAAAGCAGCATCATGATAAATACTTAAGACTGGAGCAGCTTTTAAACTCAATTATGAACCAGTTGTGGTGAAATGTAGGCTTTCCTTATCTTCCACTTGCCCATCCCTGAGTGCCCAATAAACATCCCCTTTTTTTTCAAATTTTTTTGTTTATTTTTATTTATTTGATAGTGACAGAGAAAGAAAGAGGCAGATAGAGAGAATGGGCGTGCCAGGGCCTCCAGCCATTGGGCCTCCAGCCATTGCAAATGAACTCCAGATGCGTGTGCCCCCTTGTGCATCTGGCTAACTTGGGTCCTGGGGAATCAAGCCTTGAGCCAGGCTCTGTAGGCTTCACAGGCAAGCACTTAACCACTAACTAAGCCATCATCTCTCCAGTCCAACATCCCCATTTTTTATCCTTTAAAAAAAACTGATGTGGGCACAAATGCCTGTCACCCTATTCCTGTGGTGGGGCAAACTGGAGAGTTGCTAGGGCTCTCCTCTGTCCTCCACACACATACACTATACATACACATACTGTATAAATATGCCAAAGAAATAAAAGAAAAGTAGGGGGATTGGGGAGATTGCTCAGTGGTTAAGGCACTTGCCTACAAAGCCTAACAGCCCAGGTCTGATACCCCAGTACCCACATAAGCCAGGTGCACAAAGAAGAACACGCATCTGAAGTTCATTTGCATGGGCTAGAGAGTCCTTGGCACACCTATATTCATATTCATTCTCTCTTCCCCACCTCTCCCCTTGCAAGTAAACAAATTTTTTTTCTTTTTTTTTAAATTTTTTATTTATTTATTTGAGAGTGACAGACACAGAAGGACAGATAGAGGGAGAGAGAGAGAATGGGCATGCCAGGGCTTCCAGCCTCTGCAAACGAACTCCAGACGCGTGCGCCCCCTTGTGCATCTGGCTAACGTGGGTCCTGGGGAACCGAGCCTCGAACCGGAGTCCTTAGGCTTCACAGGCAAGCGTTTAACCGCTAAGCCATCTCTCCAGCCCGCAAGTAAACAAATTTTGTTTAAAAAAAGAAAAAGAAAAGTAGGGCTGTAGGGATGGCTGAGCAGTTAAGTGCACATCTTGTGCAAGCATGAGGACATTAGGGTCCCACATAAAGCAGCTGGATGTAATCATATGCACCTGTTACCTCAGGTGGAAGATGGCAGCCAGACAGGTGAGGTTCCATTCCAGCTACCAACGGTGAGAGCATAGAGCACCTCAAGGACACATACACGTGCATATAACACACACACACACACACACACACACACAACCACCACCACCACCACCACCACCATCACTACCCCACACAAGAAAAAAATAAATAAAAACAGGGCTGGAAAAACTGCTCAGTGGTTCCAGGCACTTTTTGCAAAGCCTGACGACCCAGGTTTGATTGTCTAGTGCCCAAGTAAAGCCAGGTATAAAAATGTTCATGTATCTATAGTTCACTGGCAGCCACAAGATGTGTGCTCATACTTCATTTACCCACCTCACATAAGAAACAAAAATATTTAAAATAATAATAAAAATATATAAATAAAAAGTATATCTTGATACTGTTAATTCAACTGCCAATGGAAGAGAATAAGATAATAAAAATTAAAATTAAAAAGTTCTTGGAGGGCTGGAGAGATGGCTCAGCAGGTAAAGGTGCTTTCCCGCACAGGCTGATGGCCTGGGTTTGATTCCCCAGTACTCATGTAAAGCCAGATGCACAAAGTGGCGCATATATCTGGAGTTTGTGTTTGCAGAGACAAGAGGCCCAGCTGTGCCTATTCTCATTCACTCTCCTTCCCTCCCCAACTCTTTCTCAATAAATAAAAATATTTTTTTTAAAATAAAGTTGTTGAAGCCAGGCATGGTGGCACTAGCCTTTAATCAGAAGGCAGCAGAAGGAGGATCACTGTGAGTTCAAGACCAGCCTGGGACTACAAAGTGAGTGCCAGGTCAGCCTGGGCTAGAGTAAGACCCTACCTTGAAAGAAAATAAATAAATATAAAGTATAATATTCTCTGTAGTCCTATGAGACTTAGTAATAGAGAGTTAGACCTGATCATTATTCAAAAGATAGACTTTTGGAGAAAACAAAAAACTAAACATCAATTAAGCTAGACAGAACAGAAAGATCTAGAGCTTTAGCAGCAGCATTGATGACTCATTCCTGCCTTACAGTAAGAAATACGTACTCTCAGCTTTCCTGAAACAAAACATTGCTTGTATTAATTCACCTCCAGCAAGCAAAGAGAAGTACCCTCACAGCACACAGAAACATAAATTAACTACATCAGGAACTTTCTGGAACTCTTGGCTATCCATGAGAGTAGGTCCAACTAGAAAATTAAGAGCTGTGAGCCAGGTGTGGTGGCACATGCCTTTAATCCCAGCACTCAGGAGGCAGAGGTGGGACAGCTTTGCGCTCAAGGCCACCTGAAGACTACACAGTGAGTTCCAGGTCAGCCTGGGCTAGAGAAAGACTACCTTGAAAATCCAATAAGAAGTTAAAAGAGAGAAAGAGTGAGCAAGAGCACTCACTTGGGCAGCACAGATACAAAAATTAGAATAATACAGAGATTTTAGCATGGCCCCTGCACAAGGATGACACATATTCGCGAAGCATTCCATATTCTCATTCTCTCTTTCTTTCTTCTATCTCTGTCTCCTCTGCATGCAAATAAATAAATAATAATTAAAAAAAGAAAGAAAGAAAAAAGGGGCTGGAGGGATGGTTTAGTGATTAAGGCAATTTGCCTGCAAAACCAAAGGACCCAGGTTTGATTCCCCAGGACCCACTTTAGCCAGATGTACCAGGAGGTGCACATGTCTGGAGTTTGTTTGTAGTGGCTGAAGGCCCTGGCATGCCCATTCTCTCTCTCTCTCTCTCTCTCTCTCTCACTGTCAAATAAATAAATTAGTAAGAAATAAGAAAAGAAAATTAAGAGCTGTGAAAAGTCAGCCAGCTCCACCCCACATCCACCCTCTCACCCTAGGACAGGATGATTCTAAGGGCCCATCCACCATGAGATTCTGTTTTTAAACTTACCTGTGCTTCCTCAGAAGGCATAGCCCCAACTTTAGAGATAACAGAATTTACAGAACCCTAGGAATAGCACTAGCTCCCCCTCACAACTGGTATAAACAGGATAGACCATCAAGTCAGTCCAAAGGGCCATTACTGGCTCTAGATCGTCTTGAAACAATGTAGACATCTTTTTTGATGGCCACAATATGGGGCAGAAGAATATATCTTATTGGCATCTAAAGGGTAGGGGCTAGGAATTCTGCTAAGCATTATACAACACACACACAGAATGGCCTTCAGTAAGGAACTATTTGTTCTAAAATATTTGGGCTGGAGGGATGGCTTAGTGGTTAAGGCATTTGCCTGCACAGCCATAGGACCTTGGTATGATTCCTCAGGACCCCAGGACTTGTGCCAGATGCACAAGGGGGAGCATGCATCTGGAGTTCATTTGCAGTGGCTGGAGGCCCTGGTGCGCCCATTCTTTCTCTCCCCCTCATTCTCTGTCAAATAAATAAAAATATTTAAAATATTAACAGTTCTCAGGCTGAGAAACTGCTATAAACTGAGGAAGGCTTCTTGCCCTGAGGGTCACAATGCCAATTTTAGAGGCACCAGAAACCCCTGGAAAAGTAGCATATATTTTTTACATAAAAGAAAAACATTATAGCTTTTATGAAGCCCTAACAACAGTGTGGGTCACTCCTCCTCAAAACATCACTGTAGGAGTGGAGAGATGGCTTAGAGGTTAAGGCTTTTGCCTGCAAAGCCAAAGGACATCGGTTCGATTCCTCAGGATCCATGTAAGCCAGCTGTACAAGGGGGCACATGCATCTGGAGTTTGTTTGCAGTGGCTGGAGGCCCTGGCATACCCATTCTCTCTCTCTTTCTCTCAAACAAATAAATAAAATCACTGTAAATACAAAATTATCCCATGTGGGTTTTTTATGGTAGGTATACATACTCTTGTGTATCATTTGGCATTGGGAAAGATCAAACTATAGCTCTGTGGAATAATGTAAATAAACTTCATGCATATGGTAAACCAAAGAAGCCAGAAAAAGAAAATATCATCAGGCATTGTGGCGTGCCTGTAATCCCTGCCCTCGGGAGGCTGAGACAGGAAGACTGCAACTTCATAGCTTGGACTACACACCAAGACAGTCTCAAAACAAAGGAGGAGGGTAAGGGAGGGCAAACTGTGTGAGGATTTATATGGATTTTAAAAACAGGAAACCTGGTGTGGTAGCACATACCTTTACTTCCAGCACCCAGAAGGCGTGAGTTTGAGGTTACCCTGAGGCTACATAACGAATTCCAGGTCAGCCTACCTACTCTGAAAAGCCAAAAAAACAGGAAAAACTTACCTATGGTGTTAGAAATCAGAATAATGACCAGGCATGGTGGCGCATGCCTTTAATTAATCCCAGCACTCGGGAGGCAGAGGTAGGAGGATTGCATTGAGTACGAGGCCCCCCTGAGACTACACAGTGAATTCCAGGTAAGCCTGGGCTAGAGTGAGACCCTAACTCAAACAACACAAAACAAACAAAAAAAAAAAAAAAAAAAAAAAAAGAAATCAGAATACTAGTTACCCTTATGGGTGTGGAGAAGTTCTGATTGGGAGGGAGCACAACATTACTTTCTGGGTTTTATGGACTGAAATGTGTTCCCCCAACTTGTTCTGAAATCCTAACCTCCAAAACAATGGTATATAGAGATGAAGCCCTTGGTGGCAGCGAGATTTAAATAAAGTGCTGAGTAGCAAGGGTCCATAAGATCCTAGTGTCCTATCAGTGCCCTTCTAAGAAGACAATCTAGAGAGCTTGCCTTCCCTCATTCAGCCTACCCCAGGCTTACGACCAAAGACAGGCCATGTGTACACCATGAATAGCAAAGTAGTGACCATCTCCAAAACACCACAACGCAACCATGCTCAAACTACCCATCTCCAAAACTGTGAGACAATCAATTTCTGGGTCTGGGGTCTTTTTTGTTTGCTATTTTGTTGTTGTTGTTGCTTGTATGTTTTGATGTGGATTTTTTTTGGGGGGTCTTGTTTTTATGGGATTTCATTATACATTCAGGCTGGCATTGAGCTTACACTAGACTGACATTGAACTCATAATCCTGTCACTGCCTCTGAAAGTGCTGGGATTGCAAATGTACAGCTCAAATTTCTGCTGCTTAAAACCATCCAATCTATGGTCTTTTGCTATAACAGTCTTAGTTGACAAACGTGCCAGGGTACTAGAAATGTTATCTCAAAAAACATAGTGGTCACATGAGTGAATAAACATGTGACACACCTTCAGAGAGGTATTACAGTAAGTATTAAAACGATCAAGCAGGGGTAGGGAGATGGCTTAGAGGTTAAGGCACTTGCCTGCAAAGCCGAATGAACTATGTTCTACTCTCCAGGTCCCACGTAAGCCAGACACACAAGGTGATGCAAACCTGCAAGGTCACACAAGTGCACAAGATGGCACACGCATCTGGAGTTCAACTACAGTGGATGGAGGGCCTGGCATGCCAATTCTCTCTCTCCTCTCATTTAAAAAAAAAAAAAACAAAAAAACAAGAAAAAACTAAATAAAAAAAGAAAACTAGCAAAGCAAGAAACATTTTTGATAAGCCAAGTGTGGTGGCACATGCCTTTAATCCCAGCACTCGGGAGGCAGAGGAAGGAGGATCGCTGTAAATTCAAGGCCACCCTGAGTCAGCCTGGGCTAGAGTGAGACTCTACCTTAAAAAAAAAAAAAAAAAAAAAAAAAAAAGACCCAGCACTCAGGAGGCAAAGGTAGGAGGATCACAGTGAGTTCAAGGCCACCCTGAGACTACAGAATTAATTCCAGGTCAGCCTGGAACAGAGTGAGACCCTACCTTGAAAAACCAAAAAAAATAAAATAAAATAAAATAAAAAGAAAGGAAGGAAGAAAGAAAGAAAGAGTTGGATATCTCCACAAAGCAAAGCTAGTTTATTACTTTCATATTTGTTTGTTTGTTTGTTTGTTTGAGGACAGGGTCTCTTTCTATAACCCATGCTGGTCCAAAACTCACTATATAGCCAAGGCTGGCTTCAAACTCATGGCAATCTGCATGCCTCAACCTCTAAGGTACAGTATTACAGACATGAACCTGTAGTACTTTTCATTTTATAACCAAGTTTGAATTCTTTTCCATGATCATATGTAATTTTTAGTAAATTACTTTTAAGCTGCTCTAAATTCCTTAGAGTATTTGCCTGACCAGTGCCCTAATCCTAATGTACACACCTATCCCCTTGTACTCAAACCCTGACCTGGAATGGGTTTCCAGATACTGCCCCCCAAGCATGTCATTGGTACCTACTGTCAAAGTATAATTCTCCAACCCTAATCATGACCACAAACATCACCAATAGCTACTCCTTCACTGTGCCTCCCGCCCACTGCCCCAGCTTCTTTTTCTCGAGTTCTAACTCACCCTTCTCCTTTGCACCTGCATATGACCTCAGACTGCTGACTTGCAAGTATGCCTTATTTTCTAAATTCAGAAACCAAATACATAAATTATTTGGAAGCAAGCTAGAGCTTTCTCCTAGTAAAAACTCCAAGACCTGGGCTGGAGAGATGGCTTAGCGGTTAAGCGTGCTTGCCTGTGAAGCCTTAGGACCCCGGTTTGAGGCTCGATTCCCCAGGACCCACGTTAGCCAGATGCACAAGGGGGCGCACACATCTGGAATTCGTATGCACTGGCTGGAAGCCCTGGCACGCCCATTTTCTCTCTCTCTCTCTCTACCTCTTTCTCTGTCTGTCGCTTTCAAATAAATAAATAAAAATAAACCAAAAAATTAAAAAAAAAAAAAAAAGAATGCCTACTCTCATTGTGGAAGCATCTTAACCAAAAAAAAAAAAAAAAACAAATAACAAAAAACAAATAAATTCCAAGACCAAGCCAGGCATGGTGGCGCACACCTTTAATCCAGCACCTGGGAGGCAGAGGAGGATCACTATGAGTTCAAGAACACCTGAGACTACATAGTGAATTCCAGGTCAGTCTGGGCTAGACTGAGACCCTACCTTGAAAAACAAAACAAATAAAAATAAAACCACTCTGAAATCAACACCAGCAGTCTAAGACTTGTTTCAACCCATTCTGCCCATTGCCAAAGTGGTCTTTCCAAAACACGTGCCCACTTTAAGCCCATGAGAAGCTCCTTCCAGGCAGGGCATGGTGGCACACACCTTTAATTCCAGCACACAGGAGGCAGAAGTAGGAGGATCACTATGAGTTCGAAGTCAACCTGAGCCGACATAATGAATTCCAGGTCAGTCTAGGCTACAGCAAGACCCTACCTTAAAAATGTAAACAAAGCCGGGCGTGGTGGCGCACGCCTTTAATCCCAGCGCTCCGGAGGCAGTGGTAGGAGGATCGCTGAGAGTTCGAGGCCACCCTGAGACTACATAGTGAATTCCAGGTCAGCCTGAGCCAGAGTGAGACCCTACCTCGAAAAACCAAAAAAAAAAAAAAAAAAAAAGTAAACAAACCAAAAAAAGGCTGGAGAGCCGGGCATGGTGGCACATGCCTTTAATCCCAGCACTTGGGAGGCAGAGGTAGGAGGATAGCCGTGAGTTCTGAGACTATGTAGTGAACTCCAGGTCAACCTGGGCTAGAGCAAGACCCTACCTCAAAAAACAAAAACAAAACAAAAAGGCTGGAAAGCCAGGCATAGTGGCTCATGCCTTTAATCCCAGCACTCGGGAGGCAGAGGTAGGAGGATTGCCATGAGTTCAAGGACACCCTGAGACTACATAGTGAATTCCAGGTCAGCCTGGGCTAGGAGTGAAACCCTACCTCTAACCCCCGCCCCACCCCCAAAAAAAGGCTGGAGAGATGGCTCGGCGGTTAAGGCGCTTGCCAGCAAAGCAAAAGGATACAGGTTCAATTCCCCAGTGTCCACATAAAGCCAGAGATGCACAAGGTGGCACACACATTTGTAGTTCATTTACAGTGCCTAGGAGGCCCTGACATGTCCATTCTCTCCCTCCCCCCTTCTCTCTCTCTCTCTCTCACAAACACACACACACACACGTGTGCAAGCACAAAGCCCTGAGGTCAAAGCACTCATGGCAGTGAAAGGGAGGACAGCAGGAAATGAGTGGGTCGGGTATTGAAAAGCCCTAGAGTTCACTGGAAGGAACTTTTGTACTATTATTGAGGGGACTTACTGGAGGGGGGAAGAGGTAGGAGTGGGATTCGTCAGACAGGATCTCACTATATAGTCCAGCCCAGCTTCAAACTTGGGATCCTCCTGCCTCAGCTTCCCACATACTAGGATCACAAGATTGTACAACCAGGCTGGAGAGATGGCTTAGTGGTTAATGTGCTTGCCTGTGATGCCTAAGGACTCATGTTCAACTCCCTAGATCCCACATAAGCCAGATGCACAAGGCTGTGCATGCACACAAGGTGGCGCATCATGCATCTGGAGTTCAACTGCAGTGGCTGAAGGCCCTGGTGCACCAATTCTCTCTCTCATAAAAAGGTGGGGGCTGGAGAGATGGCTTAGCAGTTAAGCACTTGCCTGTGAAGCCTAAGAACCCTGGTTCGAGGCTCAATTCTTCAGGACCTATGTTAGCCAGATGCACAAGGGGGCGCATGTGTCTGGAGTTCATTTGCAGTGGCCAGAGGCCCTGGCACACCCATCCATCCATCCATTCACTCATATTCTCTTTCCCCCCCCCCTCTCTCTCTCTCCCCCCCCCCTCTCTCTCTGCCTCTTTCTATCACTGTCTGTCGCTCTCAAATAAATAAATAAATAAAAATCCAGGTCAGCCTGAGCTAGAGTGAGACCCTACCTCAGAAAACAAAAAAGGAAAAAAAGAGTGCACCACCATTCTAGTGACCTCTTTAGCTGCTATACTGAAAAATTTAGCCAGGTCATAAGCAGGTGCTCAGTTTGAAACTATTGCAGCAACACAGGTGAGAGGTGACAGTGACAGCCAAGGTCGGCAAGCACTGGATCTGGACTGAGAAGATGAGCAGTCAAAGATGACTGAAAGGTGACTAGCCAGATCATTTCGTTACTACTAAATGAGAGAAGAATGGCATGGGAACAAGGGACGTCGCTCTGTGGTACAACGTTTGCCTAGCATGTGAAAAGGCAAGTCCATCCCAGCATAAGAGAAGAGGAGGAGGAAGCAGAGTGCAGCAGCAGCAGGCAAATATTTGCCAGGTCTTGTGGCACACACCTGTAGTTCCACTACAAGGGAGGCAGAAGCAGGAAGACCTAGAGGCCAAAGTGGACTTGGGCTGCATAGCAGAGAAATTGTCTCAAAAATAATAATAATAAGCCGGGCGTGGTAGCACATGCCTTGCAGCACTTGGGAGGCAGAGGTAGGAGGATCACCATGAGTTCCAAGCCAGCCTGAGACTACATGGTGAATTCCAGGTTAGCCTGGACTAGAGTGAAACCTTACCTCTAAAAAAAAAAAAATACTACTACTAATAATAATAATAAGCTAGACATGGTGGAATACATCCTTAATCCCAGCACTGGGGAATGCTGTGAGTTCAAGGCCACCATGAGACTACATAGGGAAGGGTCATTTGGGGAAGGAAAATGGAGGGGAGCTTGCTAGCTTGTTCAATTTCAGAAGATTATCATCCATTTCGATGGTGATGTTAAGTAGGCAGTGCGAAGAGGTAAGGAGGAGGTTCAGGCTAGAAATATACATACAGATGCTATTGTAATAGGTATTTAAAATTGGCTGAGCTAACCATTAGTGAAAACTTGAAAAATGCTGGGCTGGAGAGACGGCTCACTGTTTAAAAAGCACTTGCTTATAAAGTCTGACAGCCCATGGTTGGATTCCCTAGCACCCAAGTAAAGCCAGATGCACACAGTAGCACGTGTACCTGGAGTTTGTTTGCAGAAGCAAGTGGCCCTGGTGTAGCCATTCCTTCTCTCTCATTCTCTGTACTTGCAAATAAGTAAATAAAGAAAAATATTTTTAAAAAATGAAAAATGCCAAGCGTGGTGGCACATATCTTTAATCTCAGAATTTGGAAGGCAGAAGTAGGAGGATCACTGTGAGTTTGAGGCCACCAGAGACTACCTGGTGAATTCTAGGTCCGCCTGGGCTACAGTGAGATACTACCTTCAAAAACAAAACAAAAAAAGGGGGGGGGGAGAAAAAGAAAAATACCAAAAACATACACATGGGAGAATGGGGCGGACGGTATGACTGAGTATCAGTACAAAATAAGCAAACATCTGGCACTGTTACAGACTTAGAGGTACGGTGCCCACAGACAGAATATAAAAGGCGACCTTGTGCTGAAAGACATCTGGGAGACGGGGGAGGGTGAGACAAGTGTCACGTAGCTCAAAGTGGCCTTGAATTCATCATGTAGCACCACCATGCCCAACTCTCCCAGAAATTTTGTTTAAAAGGCCTAGTATGCCTGGGTATCGCCCTTAGAGAGGCTAGGATGCAGTGTTGAATGGGCCACAGAACGGTGAGCCAGCCCGGTTACAATTCCTTGGATCCCTTTGGATGCCAACAGCGCAGGCCAGGGTGGACATGGGCTCACGGGGTCATCTCCCAGGGAGGAGTGGCTCCCACGCTGGGCGTGGCAGGCGCGAGGGCCAGGCCCCGATAGGGATGGGAGGCTGAAGGGCAAGCCGACCCGGCCGTACCGGGGGTGCGGCGCGGCGAAACGTCCTCCCCACCGAGGGACCCACGCTCCGCACGAAGCCGCCTACAGTCGAGCGCTCCGAGGGGCACATCGACCAGACGTGGTGTCGCCGGCGTCAGGCGTGCCCGGCTGCCAGGAGAGCGAAAGGGAGCGACGTGGCTGCGAGCGTGGGGACGGGGCTCGGCCCAACCTCGGGGGGGGGGGGTCCCGGCTCAAGGACAGACGCCAGGTACACAAGACACGTGGGTGGCCACAGACCACCTCACTTACCCGGCACTGCAGCAGTCCGCCCACCGGGCTCCCGGCCGAAGAACGCGGCCGCCGCTTCTCGCGCCGCTCGCCCGCGCTTCCTGATTGGCCGGGGCGGGCAGCTCCCACAAGGCCCCGCGCGCCGCGCCGCCGAATGAACTTTGTGAGCACCCGTGAGGGCGGACAAGGGCGTGGGCGGGGCCGGAGGCGGGGCTGTCTCTCCTGACGCGCCCGCGACCGCCGCCCTCTTCCCTGCCTCGTCACGGTTCGAGGTTCCGCGATTGCAGGCTCAGAGAAGGTGGGTGACCAGTCCCCGCTACCTCAAATAGAGCTCCAAGGAAGTGCCGGGCTATTATTCCGGGCGCCGGGGACACGGGACACACAGGATCCCCTGCTTTCGTGCAGACTGGCCAGGGACACGAAATAATAAATAACTGCAATTTATTAGGAGGGCTAGGAAGGAAATAAAAGTAATGAGAAAGGGCTGAAGAACTGGCTTAGCGGTTAGAACCCATGTAAGCCAGCTGCACAAGGTAGTGCATGCATCTGTACTTTGTTGGCAGCGGCTAGGGGCCCTGGTGCGTCTATTCTCTCTCTTTCTATTTTTTTTTTTTTAATTTATTTATTACAGTCAGAGAGACAGAGTGAGAATGGGGCCACCAGGGCTTCTAGCCGCCGCAAACGAACTCCAGACGCATGCGCCACTTTGTGCATCTGGCTTAGTGGGACCTGGAGAATCGAACCTGGGTCCTTAGGCTTCGCAGGAATGCGCCTTAACTGCTAAGCCATCTCTCCAGCACTCTCCCTATATTTGAAAAAACAAAGTTGTGGGAGAGAATGATTGGGTGGCTACCTCTCTGAGATCACATCCCCGCTGAAAAGTGATGAAAAAAGTCTTACTAGAGCTTTTAGGGTAAAATGGTGGGGTCCTTCATCCCCAACCAGCTAGGCTCTGCCAGTCAGTTACACTGGGAAGAGGGACAGATAAAGGCTTCTAGTTGTAACTACAGGTTCTTAGTCTCATAGATAAAAGAATTTAAAAATATGCTTGAGCCGGGCGTGGTGGCGCACGCCTTTAATCCCAGCACTCAGGAGGCAGAGGTAGGAGGATCGCCGAGAGTTCGAGGCCACCCTGAGACTACATAGTGAATTCCAGGTCAGCCTGAGCCAAAGTGAGACCCTACCTCGAAAAACCAAAAAATAAAAAATAAAAATATGCTTGAATTCAGACTCAAGGACAATTTTATTAGTTTGAGAGGAAAACAACAGGGAAGGCAGAGTAGATATCTCAGCTCCCGGCATGAGAACAAAGCAGAATAAAATAAAAATAAAAAGAATTTCTGAGTTACATCTCAAAAAGTGAAGGTCTGGCGGCTTCCGCCGGGGCTGCTTCCCATGTGGTGAATTAAATCCTCTCAGAAGTGTATTGTACAACTAAAGACAACGACCACGGATCATCTGAGATTGTTTGGCCTACTGATAAGCCCAGGAAAAGAATAGAGATCACTACTCAAGCAGAAGTTTCCTAAGACTGTCACAAAAATGTTTGACATAAAGGCGTGGGCTGAGTATGTAGTGGAATGGGCTGCAAAAGACCCATATGGCTTCCTTACAACAGTCATGCTGGCTCTCACTCCACTCTTCCTAGCAAGCGCTGTCCTGTCCTGGAAATTGGCCAAGATGATTGAGGCCAAGGAGAAAGAGCAAAAGAAGAAGCAAAAACGTCAAGAAAATATTGCCAAAGCTAAACAACTAAAAAAAAAAAAAGATTGAAGGAATGGAGAGGTTGTGTAACTGGAGAAAAATCATTTGGAAATCGTGCAGCTTTGGAAGGACTCGCTAAGGTTTCATTCATGTTCATGGAAGTAATACTTAATAAATTACATCTGACCATATAGGAGAATCATGTTCTGACCTCGATACTGTAGTAACTTTTAGGCTGGTATAGACGTTTGTTGGTTTCTGCCGAAAGTTACTATGAATTGGCATTTACCATACTGGAGCATGTTTAATCTGAAAATCCAAACCCCTCTCAAATGTGAAACATGTGCAGACATGATGCTGCAGGCAGCAGGTTCCACACCTGAACTTGTGAAGGGCTGCAGCTAAGATACAGGAGCACTGAAAATAACATTCTCTTCAGGTTAAATGAGATGGAGATGAACTTTGATTAGACTTCGATCCCATCAGCAAGGTGTTATGCAAATACTCGTAAGGTCTGAAAAACTAAAATATTACTGGTCAGTATTTCTGTTGAGGGATGCTCAACTTGTAGTTCTTTATAACTGACAGCTGGGTGCCATTTTGCAGCTTATGTTTTCAAGTGAAAACACTATATGAAGAAAAATGGCTTTAGGACTATGAACTTGATTCAAATATTGGTTTAAAATGAGGTTCTATTCTGGAAGTGAAAAGTTTATGTTGGCTTGAAAGACATACAGTATATTAATCACAATTTTAGAATCATTATTTCTTATTTTTTGGAATAGAAGCATTGCTGACTTTTTCTCAAAGGGAAATGATATTAATGAGTATGTCCATTTTTTTGCATTTTTCTCACATTGACCTTTGAGGTGGTAATTATCAAGACATTTTGCATTTTTAATGTAATTTTATAAAGAATTCTCTTACTGGCCATGTAGAGGACCACCTGCTGGACATAATAGCTTTTGTATTTCTGAGCACTGCCATTTTCCTAGATGAGTTGCTGAGAACAGAAACACTGGTGTAAAGCTTGCAGACAAAATGCCAAGTGCTATTGTACTTGGGCATCAGCGTTTCCTTGTGCTTATGACAGCTGTGAGACAGTTAACATGTCTTATCTGATAATTTGCTGATTATATAGATAGGACTTGTTTTTATTTTTTTTAAGATTTTTATTTATTTATTTGAGAGTGACAGAGAGAGAAAGAGGCAGATAGAGAGTAAGAGAGAGAATGGGCGCGCCAGGGCTTCCAGCCACTGCAAACGAACTCCAGATGTGTGCACCCCCTTGTGCATCTGGCTAACATGGGTCCTGGGGAATCCAGCCTCAAACCGGGGTGCTTAGGCTTCAAAGGCAAGCACTTAACCGCTATGCCATCTCTCCAGCCCAGGACTTGTTTTTATTACATTCTGTTTTAAACTCATGTGGCAGTGGTGTCATGATTTATTTTTTTTAATCAAACAGGATCAAAGTGAAAATTAAAATTTCAATCTTCTGATGGAGAATGGAATTTCAAAGGGGAAAGTGTGTGTGGGGGGGTATTACCATGGGGTATTTTTTATAGTCATGGAAAATGCTAATAAAAATTGTGAAAAGATAAAAAAAGAAAAAAAAATTCAATCTTCTGTAAAGAATAAGTAAACAGTTAAATCCTACTTCCTAAGTGGCAGAGAAAGGCTTAAAATTTAAATTTAAAAAATTTTGAACAGCATAGTAGTGATTGCACAAACTAGATAAATTATATCGAAATGAGAATAGAACATGCTATAATTACAAGTACAGAGCAAATACCTAGTAAAACTGGAACTTTCAAATACTAAACATGGTTTTTCTAAATGCATGGTCTAGTAACTTTATCACTGTAGTATTTAATATCTTATTAATGTTTTTTGCACCTTTGATAATGAATATTAAGTTACTGTAATTGATCAGTAATCCTAATTTAAAAAATTAAATGATATATTGAAATAAATTTGATACTTTTTCATAAAGAGAAAAAAAGAAGTGAAGGTCTGAAGCCAGGCATGATGGTGCACGCCTTTAATCCCAGTGCTCGGGAGGCAGAGGTAGGAGGATCACCATGAGTTCGAGGCCACCCTGATATTACCTAGTGAATTCCAGGTCAGCCTGGGCTAGAGTGAGACCCTACCTCAGGAAAAAAAAAAAAAAAATGTGAAGGTCTGGAGCTGGAGTTATGCTTAGCAGTTAAGGCACTTGTCTGGAAAGCCTAAGGACCCAGTTTCAGTCCCCCATTACCCACATAAGCCAGATGCATAAGGTAGCACATATGTCTGGAGTTTGTTTGCAGTGGCTGGAGGCCCTGGCTCATCCATTCTCCCCTGCCCTCTCTCTCAAATAAATAAATAATTTTACCTTCTTTAAAAAAAAAAAAGTGAAGGCCTATAAGCAACTAACTGCATTAAGGGAGGGATTTCTGGGGCATGTAAATGTATGTTGGAGATTCTATCCATCCTCTTAACATGTGTTCAGGTGTATTGTGTTTCTTTTTACCATGTGGCCTTAGACTGTTTCTCTTGGCACTATAAAACAGGATTTTCATCACAAGAGATCTCAAGAATTGCTTGAGCAATTCTTGCTGTCTTTATCAAAGTGTATTATTAATCATCCTCTGACCAAGCCATTTGTAAAGGGGGTTAGTGACTCTTAACCACAGCATATCTTATTCTAAGGAAGGCAATTATGATGCTTCCCCTTCCTCAAAATTAGTGTGATACCAGGTACATAGGAGGGGGAGGGGTCCAAAGCTGATTTGAGAGGAGTTCATCTTCAATGACATCAGGCCTGCTAATGTCTCACCAGCCATCTAACATACTTACCCCAAGTTCATCTACATGGTACTGACCATGTAGTTTTAGGTTTAAACAAAGGAAGAATTGGGGCACAGAGACAAGAAGTTTGCATAATTAAGTAATCCTGGTCAAAGTGTGATCAGATTGATTACTATTCTGTAAAGTTGTTCAATAAAGTCCTGTTGCTGTCATTCTTGAAGGAAATCAGTCTGATTCTTAGGAGATGATTATTTTTGCTTCAGGATGCAGCCTGTAACATTGTGGATAACACATCTAGGGAAGGAGGTCTGTCCTTAGGCTGGAGAGATGGCTTAAATGGTTAAGGTGCTTGCCTGCAAAGCTAAAGATCCTAGGTTCAATTTCCCAGGATCCACATAAACCAGATACACAAAGTGGTACATTCATCTAGTGTTAATTTGCAGCAGCTGGAGGCCCTGGCATGCTCATTCTCTGTCTCTCCCCACCCCCTTCTCTCTTTTTCTCTCTCAAATAAATAAACAAACAATGACTTACTTACTTCAGTGCCTTTAGCCTTGAGAAAGAATAAAAGGAGATACACTCATTAAGGGATCAACAAGCCTATCATAGAGATTTCAAGCAGGTGACCCCAAGTAAAGAAGACAGACATAGGGCTGGAGAGATGGCTTAGCGGTTAAGCGCTTCCCTGTGAAGCCTAAGGACCCCGGTTCGAGGCTCGGTTCCCCAGGTCCCACGTTAGCCAGATGCACAAGGGGCGCATGCATCTGGAGTTCGTTTGCAGAGGCTGGAAGCCCTGGCGTGCCCATTCTCTCTCTACCTCTATCTGTCTTTCTCTCTGTGTCTGTCACTCTCAAATAAATAAATAAAAACTTAAAAAAAAAAAAGAAGAAGACAGACATAAAAGGTAGAGATGCCTGGCTTTTATCCTACAGTTAGCTACTGTTAGAATCTCAGTGCTGTCTGCCCATCGGCTTCCTTCCCTACCACCTGGCCAGGCCTGCAGAGTCAGCTACAGAGCGTTCCAAGCTGAGGGAACGGAAATGAAAGCTAAGAGGAAACAAGCTTAGTATTTGGAGAATACAAAGAAGGGTCATAGTTAGAAGCCAGTAAGCAAGGACTCTGACTAAACCTGGCAGGCCCTGTTGGCCATGAAAGACAGTAGAAGTTCTTTATGCAAATGGGAGGCCATAGGTATGGCATGAACTGACTCACCTTTGTAAAGGATCCCTCTGGCCTCTGGGTAGAGAGAGGACTATAGTCAGGATAAAGATTAGGAGATGCAACCTTATCCAGCACATAGAATAGCAGCTAAGGTTGTGGAATATCCACTCATCCAAAATGTATTAGTGCTCATAATGTGTCCCAAATGAGTAAGGCTCAGTCCTTATGTCCCAGTGTGGAAGCCAACTACATAGACTGTACTTCCTTGTCATGCTATACAAGGATGCTAAGGGGATTTAACCTGTTAGAATTTAGGATTGGCTAGAACAATGTGAGAATTGAAGAGGGAAGAAAAAAAGCCTGTACAACTATTTTTATTGGAGGGGCAGCAGATCTCCCGAGATAAAACTTCTGCTGCTCTTGAATGTGGGAGATTGGTGATATAAAGGGTAAGGGATGGGGAGGTGTTTGGTACCCCGTCCCGTGGGACCTAGTTATTCATGGGGGCGAGGGGGACCCTAACCTGAAATAAGATGGGCGAGAGAGAGGAAGAGACTCAAGCAAATGTACACTTGTCAAGAGTCCAATTTTATTGAGCCACAGCGGCCTTTTTAAGGGTTAGGATTAGGGTCTTGGGTGAGGGGAGGGCCTGGAGGAGGCAGGTGGTGGAAAGTTACAGAATCGTCTTGGCCTTTGGCCTAGGACAGTTTGCAGTTATTCCAAGAATTCATGGTATAGTTCTCACGTCTCTGCAGTCGCCAGGCAGGATGTTAATTAGTTAGGTGTGGCGGGGTGAGGGGATGGAATCAGTTAGGTATGGCAGGGTAGGGGGATGAGGAAAGGTCAGAAGTTGCTCAGGGCAGAAATTGCTCAGAACAGAGGTTATCTCAGGGCAAAGGTCTGTTCAGGGCTCATCTCCTGGTGTCCAACATCTCCCCCTCTTCTGTATACAAGGACCAGGATAGGGAGGTTACCGCGACCCCCTTAATGATGTCCCAAAGAAGGGCTTGTTTTGGTGGCCAATTATTTTTGTTTAAGAGTAGAAATGGATCCAGAGGAGCAACCTGACAACAACCTTACATCAGAGAGGCAAGCGTTCCCCAGAGTAGGTTGAGCGCTGTTACTCATAGGTCATTGATTTCAATAAAGTCATTTGGATTGACCTTAGAACAAGGGGCACAAACGGGGTCTGAGCCTGTTAGAAGAGCAGTGCTGGACCCTTACCCGTCATTGGATCGGCCTCCTCTCGGCGAGGTCGTCCTGTCTTAGGCAGGTCGAGACTTAGCCACCCGTTCCGTCGCTGACTTACCAGACCACTCACTGTGGAAATGTAACGCATTTTGCTCTCAAAAAGACCGTCAAAGCCCCGTAAGGATCCTGGAGGAAATATGTTTGGTAGCCAATTAGTATGAGGGGTCGCGGAGACCTGAGTTATTATTCGGAGGGGCGGGACCAAAATTTCCACCCCAGGGTGGGTTTTTGCAGGGAGGTGAAGTCTAAGGGTCGAGATGGGGGGTTGTCTTGTTCTTTTGGTGGGTCAGCGGCAGATGTTTCTTCTGTGGCGAGGCGAGGTAGTGGACTTCCACCGGCTTGATTGCAGAATCTACCTGACTCTTAATGAAACTGGTTAGTCGTCTGAAGGCCCAGGGGCCAAAGGAGATAAGCAAAAGGAATCCAACAAAAGAGCCTAAAAGACTGGGAAGCAAAGTAGTTAGCCAGGGAGATGTGGAAAACCAATTTTTATACCAAGATTCTTGTTGTTCTCGAGTCCTTTTTCTATCCTCTAGATTTCTTTTAACTTTATCAAGGCTATTTTGTATTAGCCCAGTCTTATCTAAGTAAAACAACATTCTTCTTTGAGGGCTACACAGAGTCCCCCTTCCTTTAAGAACACCAAATCTAGCCCTCTCCAGTTTTGAAGTACAACCTCAGAGAGCGAGGCCAAAGAATCTTTGAGATCTTGTATCCCCTCATGTATGAGGTTAAGATCTCTGTCCACTAAGGCACTGAGTTGTGAAAAATGCTGTTGGGAGGTTACCAGCGAGGCAATACCTGTCCCGGCCCCTGCAGCACTAAGTCCCAGGAGCACAGTCAGGGTGAGGGCAGTTAAAGGCTCTCTTTTTGGTCTAATGGCAATGCCTTGATCTATAGTAGTTGTAAAACTTTCAGAATCATGAATGAAAAATCGTGGCAAAACTATAACTACAACACAATAGTCCTTAGTCTGTAAAAAGTCCTTGTTGACAATAAAGGGAGTCAGCCCTATGGAATAAGCAAGATAGGAGTTACTAGGGGCTTTAGTATATATAAAGGAGTCATTGATAATAGCAGTTTGGTTGCATACTGGTTCAAGAGTCAGAGGAGGGAGCATATCAGGACCTAATAGACACAGTCCGAGGCCGGAAATGGATGCAAGAGTAATACCCCCCTCTGGGGCAGAGTGCCAGAATAATCCCTCTGCACTGTTAGTAGACAAAGGAGATGTAAGGATGGCAATTCCCTCATAAAAGGGAGGTCCTAGAACTTTTAATCTGTATGGCATTTCAATCAAGCTCTATAATTTTATTTGAGGAACTTTAAATAAACTTATTTTAAGTAAACTTTATCTATGACAACAGGAACGTATGGTATAGACAGTCTATTTCCCTTTTATTTCTCCCTCTCATGAGAAGACACTCTAACTGCTTTAGGGGGCTGGGTCGAAGACATCAGATCATTTACTACTTCCTGCTGAACGGGACACAAATTGGAGACTTGTTGCAGTTAGAGAATCTCTCCTAGAGAGGGGAACTATTTTAATGTACCCCAGAGTGTAGGAAGATAATCTTGAAAGATAACTTTGGAAAGAAAGAATAAAAGTAAGGAGTTACTGAGAAGTGAACACACAGCAAACTGGTCTTTTTGTAGGTCGAGGGAATTCAGGTAGACAGGCTTGGATTATCTCAGGACCATCTGAGGATGAGCTGGCTGAGATTTTCTTTCAGAACTGTTCATTAAATGGTACAGTAGTATTTAACATGGCTTGTAAAACAGATGAGATGCTAGCAGAGTTATCAGAAACATATACATAACATTTAATCTTAATAATAAAGAGCTATTTTTTATCTTTGGTTATACACTTTTCTCTGAGTGTTTAAGACCTTGCAGATAGCCAAAAGTTAATTAAGGATTAATTTTGGAGGTCATTAATGGCTCTCCAAAGAGACTTTAGGGACACAGGAGTAGCCCCATAGCTTACTGGTGTCTTTTGCCTGTTAGGATGAGTCAGGGCCATGCTGGCCAAGTAGTTTTCCCTTCTTTGGGAAGTCAGGAGGACTGATTGCTTCTCAATTGTAACTCTCCTGTTTTACATTGTACACCACTTTTGTTTGGGTCTCCATATCTTCCCTGCTCAGGAAGACAGGTGACTCACCAGGGGGCCAGTGTAGAAGTATCCCATCATCTCCAGTGGCCTCATGGCATGGGAGCACAGGCCAAAATATTGACACTTTTTACTCCGATGGTTCCAATTGGCTTTGGCTTCTACATAGGTGATTAACACACTTAGAAAGGAAGTTACATCAGCTTGGATGTACATACATATGGAGCATATTTAATTACTGAAATAGACTTAACTAAAGAATGGCACAGGGCTTCTAAAATCATTTTGTCCTATCTTTAAAATTTTTGTTGTACTGTGGTAGCATAAGCCATATATCTGAGGTATAGAAAGTAGGCACATCTCCCATTTTAAATATCCAACATTTATAAGTATAGGCAGAACCTGTTATCAGTCTTGAAAACAGTACCAGTTGATTTACAAACTTAACTTATTTAACCTAGAAAACAAGTAAGACAGTATAAGGTCTTAGCACCTGTGTGAAAACATCTTTGATTAGTTCAGATACCTGTGTGGGTACAAATTACCCAGAGAACATTGGAAACAGAACCATGGAGCTTGATTTTTTTTTTTTTTATTATTTTTCTCAGATGAGGACCATTGTTTGAGCATGAGGCTGTGCCCTAAAGTAGGGAATATGTCTTAAGGGTTAATTTTGTTATAAGCACTGGACTTAAGATGCCAAAATTGAGACAGTTACTTTACATATAACAGAGTAGAATCTGGTCTTTTCTGAGCCCAAACAGCTAGCTAAATATTAATATAACCCTTGATAAATCTTTTTGAAAGAAAAAAACATTATTTGACAACCAATGATTTTGGCTTAAACTTGATAACTATTGATTTCATGCACCACAGAAAATTTTTTTTTTTTTTTTAATTTGAGAGCGACAGACACAGAGAGAAAGACAGATAGAGGGAGAGAGAGAGAATGGGCGTGCCGGGGCTTCCAGCCTCTGCAAACGAACTCCAGATGCGTGCGCCCCCTTGTGCATCTGGCTAACGTGGGACCTGGGGAACCGAGCCTCGAACCGGGGTCCTTAGGCTTCACAGGCAAGCACTTAACCGCTAAGCCATCTCTCCAGCCCTCACAGAAATTTTTTATTAACATAAAACAATTTTATGTTTTACCCATGACTTAAATTTGATAAAGCTCAAGCAAACTATCCCAACATACTTAAGCCTGAAAATTTTTTTTTTCTATCACTGCAGCCAATATCCTATTTAAGTTCCTTTCTTGTCTCCTTTTCCCGTTATTTTTTCTCTCTTCTGCTTCCTTTTTTTTTTCTTTCTTTTCTTTTTCTCTCTCTCTTATGATAAACCTTTTCAGCTTCCTTAATTATGTGTGTCAAAGCTAGATCTTGTAAACCCTCCAGATGTTGTAATTTCTTTTTAATGTCTGGAGCGGACTGCCTTATCTATGTCATTGTTATCGCTGCCTGTTGACCCGGAGAAGTAGGGCCAAAAGGAGTATATCTCCAGGAAGCCTCCATCAAGCATTCTAAAAAAAACAGAGGGAGGTTACCTTAGCCAGATTCGCGGGGCGGCAGGCAGCCCCCCTGAGACCTGCCATCAGAGCCTGGCGGTAGACTGTCAGTTGCTCCCTACCTTCTGCTGAGTTGTAATTCCATTCAGGTGGGCGCCACGTGTCCTGTCCCGCGGGACCTAGTTATTCATGGGGGTGAGGGGGACCCTAACCTGAAATAAGATGGGCGAGAGAGAGGAAGAGACTCAAGCAAATGTACACTTGTCAAGAGTCCAATTTTATTGAGTCACAGCGGCCTTTTTAAGGGTTAGGATTAGGGTCTTGGGTGAGGGGGGGGCTGGAGGAGGCAGGTGGTGGAAAGTTACAGAATCTTCTTGGCCTTTGGCCTAGGACAGTTTGCAGTTATTCCAAGAATTCATGGTATAGTTCTCACGTCTCTGCAGTCACCAGGCAGGATGTTAATTAGTTAGGTGTGGCGGGGTGAGGGGATGGAATCAGTTAGGTATGGCAGGGTAGGGGGATGAGGAAAGGTCAGAAGTTGCTCAGGGCAGAAATTGCTCAGGACAGAGGTTATCTCAGGGCAAAGGTCTGTTCAGGGCTCATCTCCTCGTCTCCAACAGTTTGGAAGTGAAGAATGGAAGGTAAGGACTAATTGCCTGCCCAGGTGTCCTGTTAGCTCTTGAGGCCAGGTCTTTGAGTTATGAACTTTTTTTTTTTTCAAGGTAGGTCTTGCTGTAGCCTAGGCTGACCTGGAATTCATTATGTAGTCTCAGGGTGGCCTCTAACTCCCGGTGATCCTCCTTCCTCTGCCTCTCAAGAGCTGGGGTTAAAGGTGTATGCCACCATGCCTGGCTTGAGCTTGATTTTTTAAATTTAATTTATTGTTTATTAACAGTTTCCATAATTGTAGACAATAACCCATGCTGCTTCCCTCCCCCTCCACTTTCCCCTTTGAAACTCCACTCTCCATCATATTCTCTCCCCCTCTCAATCAGTCTTGCTTTTATTTTGATGTCAAGAGCTTGCCTTTTTTTTTTTTTTTCTTCGAGGTAGGATCTCACTCTAGCTCAGACTGACCTGGAATTCACTATGTCCTCTCAGGGTGGCCTCAAAATCATGGTGATCCTCCTTCCTCTGCCTCCTGAGTACTGGGATTAAAGGCATGCTCCACCATGCCCGGCTAAGAGCTTGCTTTTTAACAGATGTCCTTAAGCTGGGGTCCAGGAAAGTTTTATGGTCCACCAAGGTCTGTGGTCTGAGGTCACTGATTCACTAACCTTTCATAACCCAGTATGGCAGGTCAGAAGTGAGAGAGGCCTTCCTGAAGGAAGTGACACCTTAACTGAGCCTTAAGCATTAGTAGGGTTTGGGCTGGCAAAAACTACAAAAAAAAAGAACAAAACACAACATAGTTTCTAGTAGTTCAGAGCCATAGCCCCAGGATGATTTATCACTCTTGAAATGTCTGCTTCAGGGCTAGAGAGATGGTTTAGCAGTTAAGGTACTTTACTGCAAAGCCTGAAGACCCAAGTTTGATTCCTCAGTACCCATGTAAAGCCAGATATACAAGGTGGCCCGTGCATCTGGAGTTTGTTTGGAATAACTAGAAGCTCTGGCACAGCAATATTCACTCATTCATTCTCTCAAATAAATAAATAATTTTTAACGTGTACTTAAGGAAACTTAAAGCTACAGAAAAATTTTACTGTTTGTTCTCAGGGAAATCTGAAGAAATGGCCCTGCCTGTGTGGAAGGACAGGATGTTACTTTCCACAAGCACCCATTGGTAACACAGATGGGTTTCACATGCACCATCTCCTTCCTGCTTTTGGTTATTTTTCCCTTTTCTGGCTCTATGAGCCCCTACTCACCCCTCTCCTAGCCCCTCATCTCATTCTGTCCTTAAGTTGCCCATTCACCTCCATACAAATCAAAGTTCAGTTTCACTCCCTCTGGATATTTTTCCTATTGTAATGGTACCTTACTGATTAAATTCTGTCCTTGTCACTTTAACAGTGTCTTAGTTTGTTCAAGCTACTATAACAAAATACCATATGCTGGAAATGCCAGCAATCCCAGGAGGCTGAGGCAGGAGAACTACAAGCCTAAACCCAGCCTGAGCTACATAGTAAAGGCCCATATTAAGAACAGAAAGTGTGGGCTGGAGGGATGGCTTAAAGGTTAAGGCACTTGCCTGCAAAGTCAAAGGACCCAGGATCAATTCCCCAGGACCCATGTTAGCCAGATGCAAAAGGGGGCACACATGCCTGGAGTTCATTTACAGTAGCTGGACCCTGGTGCACCCATTCTCTCTCCCCCTCTTTCTCTGTCAAATAAATAAAAAATATTTAAAAACAGAAAATGTGCTGCACACTGGTTGCTTATGTACAATAAAATTTATTTCTCATAGTTCTGTATAGTTCTGTAGCCTAACAAGTCTTGGCTCAAAGCACTGGCAGGTTCCATGTCCTATATGATCCTACTTCCTGGTTTTGGTAAAAAAATTTTGTACACACCTGTCTTCTTGCTATATCCTCACATGACAGAAAGGGCAAGAGAGCTTTTCAGTTTGTCTTTTAGGACACTACCCCAATCTCAAGACTCAACTCTCATAACCTAATGGCCCGCCAAAAGTTCCACCTACTAATTTCATCACCTTGGGGTTAGAATTTTAGCATATAAATTTCAAGAGGGCACAAACTTCAGCTTAAGAAATTATATCCAGGGGCTAGAGAGATGGCTGAGCAGTTAAGGCCCATGCCTGCGAAGACTGAGGACACAGGTTTGATTCTCCAGGTCCCACATAAGCTAGATGAACATGGTACATGCATCTGGAGTTTGTTTACAGTGGCTAGAGATCCTGGCTCGCCCATTCTAACTCTCTATATCTGTCCCTCTCCTTCTCTATCTCTCTGTCTCTAATAACTAAATAAAAGTAAAGCTTTAAAAAGAAAAAAAATTATATCCAGTTTTGCTTCATTTTACAGTGTTGTACTAAGCATTGAACCATAGCTAGTATAATGAACACACACCCTATCATTGAGTCATATCTGCTGGAGCCTGCCGGCTGAAAGGGTTTGAGCCTGATGGGGAGTGAGGATTAAGGAAAGACAGAAGAAAGACTGAAAGCAAGGACTCCAGTCCAGGGCTGAAGCAAGGACTCAAGCCAGGACTGAAGCAAGGTTTATTTCACAGCATTCCTTTTTATATCTTCTTATAAACAGTTTTTCCATGGACAAATTTCCCTGAGTCTCACACAATTTTCTGTCAAAAAAACCTTCCTGCTACAGAGTTTTTGCACTTCAATCACTTCTCAGTACAAAAGACTATTAAGGCCAGCCAAATGGCTTCCTGACACTGAATATATATAATCTTGCTTACATGTAGGTGCTGTAGTTTTGCTAAAGCCTTGCTATAGTTTTGCTAGTGTTGCTGCCAAAAGCCCAGAGCTATGGATACAAGTCCAGCCAAAATGGCTCCTGACACATATCATTAGCCCCACACTTGAATTATATTTTTTATTGTGTGTGAGAGAGAGAAAATTGGCATACCAGGGCCTCTAGCCACTGTAAACAAACTCCAGATACATGCCTCACCTTGTGTGCATGTGCAACCTTGCACACTTCCATCACCTTGTGCATCTGGCTTATGTGGGACATGGAAAGTTGAACATGGGTCCTTAAGCTTTGCAGGCAAGTGCCTTAACCACTAAGGCATCTCTCCAGCCCTTGAATTATTTTTTAACTAGTTTTTTATATTTATTATAATCATGCTTCTCTACAAGTAATGATGCTTATGGTTGACAGAGCATGTGTCTGCATGGCTTGAATTATTAATTTGTCACACTGTAACCATGATCCTATGCTGAAAATTAGTGTGTAAAAATTCTGGAATATGCCAGGTATGGTGGAGCACACCTTTAATCACAGCACACAGAAGGCAGAGGTAGGAGGATTGCTGTGAGTTTCAGGCAACCCTGAGATTACATAGTGAATTCCACATCAGCCTGGGCTAGAGTGAAAACAAAAACAGAAACCAAAACAAAACAAAACAAATCCTGGAATAGTGGGCTATTGTACCAGGAGAGGACTGAGGCAAATTCAATTCAGCCTGGTCTACATAGTGAGTACCAGGCTAGTCAGGGCTACGCAGTGAAACTCTGTCTCAGGCACACACACACACACAAACAGGGCTGAGGATGTCATTTACTTTGAAGAGAGCTTTTGTAGCATGCAGGAGGCCCTGGGTTCAGATCCCCAGTATTACATAAACTGTGTGGTGGCACATGCCTGTAATTCCAGCACCTGTGAGTTAGAAGCAAAGAGGAGCCAAAGTTCAAGGTCACCCTTGGGTGCATAGCAAGTTTGAGACCAGTCTGGGCTACATGAGACCCAATCTCAAAAAAAAAATAAAGAGTGTGTGTAACAGGAATGCAGGAATCCACAACTGAGGCTGCCCTCCATAGAAATAATACAAGAAGCTTCCATCAGGGGAATAGGCTTATGCCAAAAGAATGGGCTTATGAACAAGGAGCTCTGCCAGAACTACAATAAGTGGGGATCTTATGTCACACAGAACTCTTTTCTCAAGCTGGGCACAGTGGCACACGCCTCTAATCCCAGCACTCAGGAGTCAGAGGTAGGAGGATCACCATGAGTTTGAGGCCACCGTGAGACTACATAGTGAATTCCAATTCCAGGTCAGCCTGGGCTAGAGTGAGACCCTACCTTGAAAACCAAAAATAAATAAATAAATAACTGCCTTTAAAACAGAGAGTGGAGACAACCTGGGTCCCAGGCCTCTTTAACCCCACAAGAGGACCAATCAGTCTATCTCTAGTTCCAGCCTTTGTCTCGTGGCTTTCTAGATATTTATTATATGATGGCCATAGGCACAGTGGGGTAAATGACTTCTTTCTCCATCATCTCCTTTTGTCTAAACTATTAATAAGTCCATTTTCCTGGAGTAATTTCTATTTCCTGATTTCTTTAAATACATAAGGAAGAGTTGGAGAGATGGCTTAGCAGTTTGCCTGCAAAGCCTAAGGACTCAGGTTCGATTTCCCAGAACCCACGTAAACCAGGTGTGCAAGGTGGCGAATGCGTCTGGGGTTCCTTTGCAGTAACTAAAGGCCCTGGCATGCCATTTCTGTCTGCCCCTTTCTCTCTCTTTCAAATAAAGAAATAAAAATACTTAAAAATAAATAAGTAAATAAATACACAGGGAAACTAAGGCAATGAGTATCATGGACGTAAGTGCCTGGGAATAGCACCACCATATTATTGCCTGTCTGTAAAAATCAGTGCTAATTAATAATACATATGGAGTACACTTGTCCTCACACTATTAAATATGTATCCAGATCCTGCTGTGGACAGGAACTAGCCACAAAGATAAGAGTGTCTTAAGTCTGAGTAATGTTTTCTACTTTTACCTTGCTTTTTCCCTTATGTAAAGAATAATTTTTAATGGCATCAATCAATGCTCATGAAAATTGACAAAAAAAAATTAGCCAGGCGTGGTGGCGACAAAGGGCCCTGGCATGCCTGTCCATACTCTCTTCCCTCCCCACCTCTCAAACAAATGATTTTTTTAAAATGCATGCAAGAAACAAAGATAATCCAAAGAAATAAGAGGGGCTGGAGAGATGGCATAGCGGTTAAGGTGCTTGTGTACAAAGCCAAAGGACCTCAGTTCAATTCCCCAGGCCCATCTGGAGTTTATTTGCAATGGCTGGAAGCCCTGGTGTGCCCAGTCTCCCTTTCTCTCTCTTAAATAAATAAATAAAAATAAAATATTAAAAAAAAAAGAAATAAGAGCCTTTATCTTTGTAAAAAAATATTTTGTTTATTTAAGAGCAGAGAGAGTGAGTATGAGTGTGCCAAATCCTCTTGCTACAACAAACAAACTCACATACACGCACGACTTTGTGTGTCTGGCTTTATGTGGGTCCTGGGGAATCAAATCCAGACTGCTAGGCTTTGCAAGCAAGCACCTTTGATCACTGAGCCATCTTTCCAACTTGGAGCCATTATCTTTTAAAGCTGAGTCTTTAAAAAAATTTTTAAAAGTATTTTATTTTTTTTTATTTATTGGGGGTTGGGGAGAGAATAGGCACACCAGGGCCTCTAGCCACTGCAAACAAACTCCAGATGTACAGGCTACCATATGCATCTGGCTTATGTGGGTTCTGCAGAATCAAACCTGGGTTCTTAGGCTTCGCAGGCAAGCACCTTAACAGCTAAACCATCTCTCCAGCCCAAAGCTGAATCTTTATATACTGTAAAATCCAGCAATTCCAGCTCCTAAGTAATCACTCAAGAGAAGCTCTTACACAGGGGCTCCAGAAAACATGAGAAGAATGGGCACAGCCACAGAGCTCATCATAGCACACAACTGGAAACAAGCCAGATGCCCATTAACTACCATGCAAAACAACATACAGAGAGCTATAGAGGTAACAAAAAGAGCTTACCAAAGGCACAAAAAGACAGGGAGAACTTACTGCAACACATTGCAGGAGAGCAGCAAGCCAATTTCCAGAGGGGACAGTGTGGCTGAGAGGTGGTAGGAGCTCTTTTTCAGCAGTTAAGGAGGATTCCAGTCTTATCATAGTGCAATCCTGAGGCTCCTGTGTGGGGCCATAACTAAAGAGACAGGTGTACCTCTTCCCCCACCCCTTGGGTTTTTTTTTAAGCAAGGGGTGGTGGCACACACCTTTTTTAAGTTTTTTTGTTCACTTTTATTTGTTTATTTGAGAGAGAGAGAAAGAGGCAGAGAAAGAGAGAGAGAGAGAGAGAGAGAGAGAGAGAGAGAGAATGGGCGTGCCAGGGCCTCCAGCCACTGCAAACAAACTCCAGACGTGTGCGCCCCCTTGTGCATCTGGCTAACGTGGGTCCTGGGGAGTTGAGCCTTGAATCGGGGTACTTAGTCTTCACAGTAAAGCATGTAACCACTAAGCCATCTCTCAAGCCCCCCACCTTGGGCTTTTTAAGGTAGAGTCTCACTCTAGTCTAGGCTGACCTGGAATTCACTATGTAGTCTCAGGGTGGCCTCGAACTCACGGGGATCCTCCTACCTCTGCTTCTCAAGTGCTGGGATTAAAGGCGTGCGCCAGCACGCCCGGCTAGGCCTACCTCTTTTATCTTACTGAGAGCTTCAGGCTAGCTTGCTCAGTTGGTAGAGAGCATGAGACTCTTATCTTACTTAGCAGTTTAAAAAATATGTGTGTGTGTACATATATATGTGTACATATACACACACACGATCTGCATGGGGAGTGGTGCATGAGTGCTACGGTGAGCGTGCATGTGGAAGTCAGAGAAGTGGTTCTCCACCCTCTTGGAGACAGAGTGTCTTGTTGCTGCAAATGAGTCTGGCCAGCAAGCTTCAGTTCTCCTGGTTCTATATCCCGTGGTCATAGTCATGCTGGGATCACAGATGCACGTGTCACTTTGCTTTTAGCTTTATGTGGGGAGTTGAACTCAGGCTGGCAGGCTTTGCAAGTACCATTGAACCACCTTCCCAGCCCCTAGGCAGTAAATTTTAAAGGGGAAGTTGTTTTTCTTAAGACTGTCATTGGAAGGCCTCGCCATGCAGCCTGACTGGCCTGGAACTTGCAGTGTAGCCCAGATTGGTCTCAAACTCACAGAGTTCCTCTTGCCTCAGCCTCCCTCATGCTAGGATTTCAGGGGTGCACCACTGTATTTGGCTCTGAAGGTAAAGTTTTGCACTAATTTTAATGTATCTGTGTTTTGACTGTCATCCATCAAATGAGGTTGGGTATGGAATTTTCCACTTGAAGGTTGTCATGTGGTCAAGTTTTAGATGTTGGAGCACTTCAGATTATTGATAGTGTGCATGATCATTCCCTGAATACCACTGTGTAATCATCTTTATCTGAGCATTAAAGCTGATTATTGTAACCTTTTCAAAAAAAAAAAAAAACTGTCATTGGGTCATTAGATGTCTGTGTAAAACATTTCAAGTTACTAGAAGTCACACCTGATCTTCATTATTTATTTGTGTGTGTGCTTGTGTGTGGGTGTGGGCACACCTGTGCGGGTGTCAGAGGACAGCTTCAGGTGCCAGTCCTTACTTTCCACCTTGTCTGAGGCAGTCTCTCTCATTTTGTTGTTCACCACTGCCTTCTCCAGACTAGCTGGCCCATGAGCTTCTGTGAGAGTCTTCTGTCTGCACGTCCCTTCTGGGTCTAGGCATGGTAAAATTACAAATGCTTTTCATGTGGTCTGGGGTTCCAGATGCAGCTATGCACACTTGCACAGAAAACACCTTATCCTCTGAGTCATCTCTCCAGCCCCATGGCCTGGTTTTGAAAGTACAGAAATTTTATTTTTAGTTTTGGGCTTTTGCTTCTACACTTGGATGAGGAGTGGGTAGTGAGGGTAGAGAGGAAATCACACAAAAGTTAAGATAATACACTGGGAAATCAAACTGAAGCTGTGCTGAAAACCTCTTCCCTGTGGACCAGCTGACAGAGAGCTGGTAAAAAGCTATGCTGCATGCAGCCCTATGGGAGAGAGAGGTCATTGATGGTGGTAAACAGCAATGGACATTGCAAGTCTTAAGACTGGCCAGCCAGGCCAAATGTGCCAACTGGTGCAATAGTGGCATGTCTGTTATGGGAGAAACTGGCCACTCTCTAATTGAACTGGAGGCCTGCTGCAAAGGACAGAATACATGCCTGGCAATGAAAACCTAGTCAAAAGCCCATGGTGGGAGTGGTCATGATCCCGAAGGGAGGCTCTTGGCATGCCCATACTTCCCGCCCCCCTGTCTCCTTCTATCCTTCTGTCTCTCAAATAAATAATTTTTTGTTTTTCAAGGTAGGGTTTCACTGTAGTCCAGCCTGACCTGGTATTCACTATGTAGTATCAGGGTGGCCTCAAACTCATGGTGATCATCCTACCTCTACCTTCCAAGTGCTTGGATTAAAGGCATGTGCCACCATGCCTGACTATAAATAAATATTTTTTAAATTAATTTATTTATTTATTTGAGAGCGACAGACACAGAGAGAAAGACAGATAGAGGGAGAGAGAGAGAATGGGCGCGCCAGGGCTTCCAGCCTCTGCAAACGAACTCCAGACGCGTGCGCCCCCTTGTGCATCTGGCTAACGTGGGACCTGGGGAACCGAGCCTCGAACCGGGGTCCTTAGGCTTCACAGGCAAGCGCTTAACCGCTAAGCCATCTCTCCAGCCCAAATAAATATTTTTTATCTGTCTTTTTTTATGAGAGAGAGAGAATTGGCATGCCAGAACCTCCAGCCACAGCAATCAAATTCCAGACACATGTGCCATCTTGTGCATCTGGCTTATGTGGGATCTGAAGAGTCAAACACGGGTCTTTAGGCTTCGCAGGCAAGTGCCTTAACCACTCGGCAATCTCTCCAGCCCAATAAATATTTTAAAAATATGCAGTGTTGGGCTGGGGAGTTGGCTCAGTGGTTAAGGCACTTGCCTGAAAAGCCAAAGAACCCAAGTTCAATTCCTCAGGACCCCCATAAGCCAGATGCACAAGGTGGTGTATGCATCCGTATTTCTGCTTGCAGCAGCTGGAGGCCCCAGAGTGCCCATTCTCTCCCTCCTCTTTCTCTGTGTCTCTCAATAAGTTTAAAACAATAAAAAAATATGCAATGTTGGCTTGGTAGATGACTTAGTGCTTAAAGGTACTTGTTTACAAAGCCTGCCAGCCCAGGTTCAATTTCCTAATACCCACATAGGGCCAGATGCAAAGTGTGGCACAAATATCTGGTGTTTGTTCATGGTGGCAGGAGACCCTGGTTTATGCATGTGCATGCACACACACACATCCAAACATAATTTTTAATACTTATTTATGAAAGAGAATTGGTGTGCCAGGGCCTTAGCTACTGCAAACAAATTCCAAACACATGTGCCACCTTGTGCATCTGGCTTACATGGATTCTGGGAAGTCAAACCTGGATCCTTATGTTTCACAGGCAAGTGCCTTAACCACTAAGCTATCTCTCCAGCCCAAAACTATTTTTTTTGTTTTGTTTTTTGTTTGATTTTTCAAGGTAGAGTCTCACTCTAGCACAGGCTGACCTGGAATTCACGATGCCATCTCAGGGTGTGCCGGGCTCCTTCCCAGGCAGGTAGGTGGTGCCGGGGGAAGGACCAGGCCTGCTGGTTCCTCCCTAGGGGCTGAGGGGATGATGAGCGTCGGACGACCCAGACCTCATCTGGCCACTGGAGAAAAACCACACTGAGTTGGGAGTCTTTTCAAAGCAGGAACACACAGAAAAAACTCGCTTTATTGCTATGAGCAGTTGCCTATATCATGTTGGGGACGAAGGCAGGGATTTTAGGATGGGGGAAGAGGTAAGGGCCAATAGTAAATTTTAACTATTGAAATGGTAATTACAATTGCCACGCAGAGGTGGCAGACCAGAAGCCATTAGGCATCTTGCTGAGTCCTAGCTGGCTGGAGACAGGTCGCCAAAGTTTAGCTAGACTCAGGAAGTTCCACTAAGGCCTCACGCCTGGGCCTTTCAGAGTCCAACAAGGGTGGCCTCGAACTCCTACCACCGCCTCCTGAGTGCTGGGATCAAAGGCGTGCGCCACCATGCCTGGCTCATTTCTTTTTTTAAAAAATAGAGGATCTTTGAGAGTTTGAGGCCACCATGAGACTACATAGTGAATTCCAGGTCAGCTTGGGATAGAGAAAGACACTACTTGGAAAAACCAAAAAAACAAACAAACAAGAAAACAAAAAATGTGTGCCACTACTCCTGGCATTTGTAGACATGGACTTTGGATGTTTTGTTTGCTTGTTTGTTTGGAGACAGTCTCATTTAGCCCAAGCTAGCCTCATACTTGCTCAGTATCACAGGATGACCTTGAAATTCTCCTTGTGCCTCTACAGCTGGGATCACAGGTGTGTACCACCATACCCAGTTTTATATAGTGCTGGGGATGGATGGGGATCAGGGCTTTGTACATGCTAAGCAAGTACTTTACCAACTGAACTACATGCCAAGCCCCTTTATAAGCATTATGTTTTAAATATATATATCACTTATGTGGGCTGGAGAGATGGCTCAGAGGTTAAAGGCGCTTGCTTGCAAAGCCTGATGGCCTGGGTCCAATTCCCCAATACCCACATAGAACCAGATGCACAAAGCAGTGCATGCATCGGGAGTTCACGTGCAGTGGCAGGAGGCCCTAGTGTGTCCACACTGCCTCTTTCTATCTCAAATAAATAAATTAATTAATAACTTTTAAAAAATATATTATTTGGGTTGGAGAGATGGCGTATCAGTTGAAGCACTTGCCTGCAAAGCATAAGGACTCAGGTCCAGTTCCCCAGGACCCATATAAGCCAGATGCACAGGTGGCACATGCATCTGGAGTTCATTTATAGTGGCTGGAGGCCCTGTCATGCCCATTCATTCTCTCTGTGTGTGACTTTTTCTCTCTCTCTGTCTCTCTCTCAAATAAATAAATAGGGCTGGAAAGATGGCTTAGTGGTTAAAGCGCTTGCAAAGCGTAAGGACCCGTGTTTGATTCTCCAGATCCCATGTAAGCTATATGCACAAAGGGGAGGCAAGCACAGGGTTGCACATCCCACTAGGTGGCACAAGTATCTCGAGTTCAATTGTAGTGGCTGAAGCCCTGGCGAGCCAATTCTCTCTCTCTCTCTCTCTTTCTCTCTCTCTCTCTCTTTCTCTCTCTCTCTCTCTGTCTCTGTCTCTCTCTCTCTGTGTGTGTGTGTGTGTGTGTGTGTGTGTGTCTGCCTGTCTGTCTCTCTCTCTCAAATAAAACTACATAAAATATTTTAAAATATACATCTTATTTATTTACTTATCTGTGTGTGTATATGGGCATGCTAAAATCTCTTGCTGCTGTAAACAAAAACCAGATGCTTATGTCACTTTTGGCATCTGGCTTTATGTGGGTGCTAGGAAATTAAAACTGGGCCATCAGGCTTTGCAAGCACATGCCTTTAACCGCTTAGCCTTCTCCCTAGCCCCTGAAAACATTCTTTTAAAAAAATTACTTTTTTTTTTTTTTTTTGGTTTTTTGGTAGGATCTCACCCTAGCCCAAGCTGACCTGGAATTCACTATGTAGTCTCAAGGTGGCCTTGAAGAGACAAAGAGGCAGACAGAGAGAGAATGCCCCATGAAGACATTCTTAAAAGAGAAAAACAAAGTGGGGAGGGAACTTATACCTCCAGATATCAACATTTGAAATGAGGCTGGGGATATAGGCTGGTAAAGTGTTTGCCTTGCAAGCATGAGGATTTGAGTTCGGTCCCCAGAACCCATGTAAAAATGCTAGGCAGATGGTATATGCTTGTAGCACCAGCATTGGGGAGGAAGAGACAGAAGGATCCCTGAGGCTCAGTGGCCAGCCAGTCTAGCTTACTGGGCAAGTTTCAGACCAGTGAGAGACCCTTTCTCAAGGCAGGTATACAGCAATTGAGGAATGACAACTGAGGTTGTCCTCTGGTCTCCACATGCTCATGCGCCCACACCCACACCCATTCCCCACCCCACAAGTTTATTTAAAGTGATAGCAGTTTTTCAAAGATGCTAATGGCACTAAGTAGACAAGTGAAACAGAATAGAGAGTCTAGAAACAGACTTACAGGGTTACTAGGAGAACTCAGAGGGTAGAAAGGACAGTATTGTCAGGCATCCGTGTTGAATCAGTCAATTCTGGGAAATGAATCTGCATGGAGTATTGATCTGAATGTGAAGCTTCTAAAAGACGAGAGTAGTGTTCCAGTTCCTGATCTGGACTGTCTTAACATTCCTTAAACAAACACAATAATCGTTGACCCTGAGGAGGAGACTGTCAAATTAGACCACTGAGGGTGAAAAGGCAAGCTTCTGAAAAAAATCTGCAGGACACATGTCTAGGGCACATAGCTAGATGTATATAAAAAAAAAATCTCAGCTGGGTGTGGAGGCACACATCTTTAATCCAAGAACTTGGGAGGCAGAGGTAGGAGGATTGCCGTCAGGTCAAGTCCACCTGAGACTACATAGTGAATTCCAGGTCAGCCTGGGCTAGAGTGAGACCCTACCTCAGGGGAAAAGAAAACAAAACTCCCATAAATGAAGAAGAAAAAGACAGATAAACCAATTAGAAATAAACCAATTAGAAGAAAAAAAAAGAGGCTTGAACAAGTATTTCACAAAAGAGACTATGATGGTTGATTTTATGTGTCAACTTAACTGGGTTGTTTGTTTGATCACCACAGTCATTTTGAGTGTTCCTCTGAGAATGCTTCTGGGTGAATTCAACATTTGAATCTTTGGACTGATTAAAGCAGACTGCCCTGCCCTTCCTAATATGAATGGGCCCCATCCAATGAGTTAAAGACCTGGAGAGAGTAAAAAGGCTGAGTAATAGAGAATTTCTTCTGCCTGCCTTCCAACTGAGAATTACTTATTTCTTGCCTTTGGACTCACACGAAACATTGGCTGTTCTAGGGCTCAAGCCTATCACACGGGAGTGGGATCTACCCCATAGGCTGTCTTGAGTCTCCAGCACATTGACCAAAGGCATTGGTACTCCATGGTGGCAGGAGCCAGGTACTCATAATGAATCTCTTTATGTACGTTTTATTGGTTCTGTTTCCCTGGAATTGGAACAATAGCCAAATAGCCAAAAAGAATATGAAAAATACTCAACACAATTAGTCTTCAGGAAATGAAAATTAAATCTACAATGAAGGGCTAGGAAGATGACTCCGTGGTAAAAGGCACTTGTTCACAATGTCTGTTGGCCCAGGGTTCAGTTCCCTAATATGCATGTAAAGCCGGATGCACAAAGTGGCACATGCATCTGGAGGTTTGTTTGCAGAGGCAAGTGGCCCTGGCAGACCTATTTTCTCCTTCTCTCCCTCTTTCTCTCTCTTCCTCTCTTATGGTGAATAAATAGAATATTTAAAATAAATACATAAATCCACGATGGATAAAAACCTCATTCCTAAGCAAGAATAATTATATTTTTCACAAGATGCACTAGTTTTAAGAATATGCTTAGCATTTGGGGCTTTTAGAATAAAGCTAATATGACATTCTTGCACAATTTTTTTTAAAGATTAACTCATTTAGTTGTGTGTGTTTGTGTGTTTGTGTGTGTGTGTGTGTGTGTGTGTGTGTGTGTATGTACAGGCACATGCATGAATGCCACAGTGCACGTACAGAGGTCAGAGGACAATTTTTGGCTGTCAGCAGCTGCCTTTCACGTGGCTTGAGGCAGGGTCTCTCATTTCCTTGCTCATTATGGCATCCACCAGACTAGCTGGCCCACAAGTTTCCATGAGATCCTCCTGTCCCCGCCTCCCTTCGAATCCTAGATATACTGAGATTACATAAGCCCACCACAGGGCTTGTACATGGGACCTGGGGATCCAAACTCAGGTACTCAGAGTTGCATCACCTTAACCACTGAGCCCTTTCCCCACCTGTGTGCACATTTTCACATGAAGATATGTTTTCATGGAGCTTGAGTGGATATTTCTATATTCCAAGTGCCATTCCTCGTATTTACCTAAAAGTGGAAGCAATCAGAAGTCCGTTAACGGAGGGATAAATAAATTCTCTGCAGTAACATAAAGAATGAACCACAGCCGCATGTAACAGCAGGCATGGATCTACAGACATAATGATAAACAAAAGAATCCAGTGAAACAACAAAAAAATCTAGTCACAAGAGGAAGATTTTGTTGAAGCAGAGTTCAAATCAGGAGAAGCTACTTGCTAATCCATGGTGACAGATGTCAGAATTGTGTCTATTTTGGAGTGGAGAGGGGCTGTTGGCTGGGAAGGGAATGGAGGAGTCTTCTGAGGGCTGATAATGTTCTGTGTCTTAATCTGCTGCTGAGTGCATGGGTGTATTCACTTTTTAAAAATTCATTGAGCTGCACATTTAAGATTTGTGCACTTTGCTACACATATATTATTCATTATACTACAGTAAAATAGTTTAGAAATCACTTTCACCATGGGATTTTGAATCTTTCTGTGACCCAAAACTCATTACTTCCCCTTCACCAACCATCTGTGTCTGGAGTCTTGTCTTGTTGCTCAGTATCCCCCACACTACTCCCTACATGGTTCACGGGAGAAAAGCAGCAGACAGAACTCCCTGCTCCAGCGCTTGCTCTCCTATCCCTAGCTGCTGCTGCCAGAGATGATTTCTTAGTGGGTGGCAGCAAATTACATAAGGCTTTGTGATCTGTGGCTGAGTGATGGGCGAATATGCTTCTGGAGACATTAAAAGCTTAAAGGGAAGCCTCTTCGCCCTGTTGATAGGTTTAATTTCAGCTGCACAAAAGGTGGCTTGACATTATCTAGGATGGCAAAGAGGTGCTTGGTGGAACACCAGCTCCTGGGTTTCCGAGGGAGAGCAGGGCCAGGCTCAGAGGACTGCTGGGAGGATGGGGTGTGTTAGGACACTTGAGCTGCAGATAACTAAGTGACCTAAACAATAAGTTCTACTTCCTAACAGCATTAGAAATCCAACAGTAAAAAGAGAGTCCGATTGGTTGACACCCCAGCCCACCAAGAACTCAGGTCTCTCATCTCTTTGCTCTGCCATCTTTGGTGTGGACCCTACTGGGGGTAATAAAAATGTTTAGAGTACTCGGTGGGCATGGTGGTACACTCCTTTAATCCCAGCACTTGGGAGGATTGCCGAGAGTTCGAGGCCACCCTGAGACTACATAGCGAATTCCAGGTCAGCCTGAGCTAGAGTAAGACCCTATCTAAAAAAAAAAAAAGAAATGTTTGGAGAGAAGGCTCAGTGGTGTAGATGCTTGCCTGCAAAGCCTAAGGACCCAGGTTCAGTTCCCCAGTACACACGTAAAGCCAGGTACACAAGGTGGCACATGCATCTGGAGTTTGTTTACAGTGACTGGAGGCCTTGGCATGCTCATTCTCTCTCTCTTTATCTGCCTCTTTCTCTCTCTTAAATAAATACATAAATAATTCTTTTAAACGTTTGGTCAAAGGAGGTTTATAGTAGGTTGAGAAGATGGTTCAGTAGATACAGCATTTGCCCCATAGCATGAGTGCCTCAGTTCAGTTCCCCAGACCCCACATAAAGCTTATGGTGGGCCTCTGTAATCCTAGCACACCTACCATGAGATGGGAAGTGGAGACAGAACTTCCTGGAAGCTCATGGATCATTTGGCCTAATGAATGGAGACCTGACCAATGAGACAGACCCTGACTCAAAGGAGGTAAAAGGTAAGGACCACACTAGGAAGTTGTCTTAGGGCCTCCACATACAGGCTGTGACATGTGTGCACCTTCACTCACTCACGCACTCGAACATGCATGCACACACATACAAACTCACCATATACATACAATAATAAGAAAAAAAGGTTGACAGTTCCTATCCTGCAAAACAGATCATAATCCTTGACTTCATCAGCCTTCCTGACAGCTCTGAAACACTTAAATCTATCCTTTCCAACTGGGATTTGTAAAAGAACAGACCCAATAAATTAAGCAAACACATAAATACCATTAATCATTAATTGAGCACTAATTGTGTGCAGTTCCCTGTATTAAGGTCTAAGATCTTCCTCATTTAGTCCTCACAATAACTCTTTGAGAGCTACAATTGACAGCTTTGTTTCACAGATGCAGAAAAAGGAGGCCAAAGGGATTAAGCAGTTTACCCAAAGCCATATGTTGAGCTCAGAGCCTAGTGGACAAAGGACCAGGATTTCATGCATTGAATTAATGCTAACACACCATCTCAGTCTTAGTAGTTGCAGTAGTATCTCCAGCACATCAGAGGGTGTCACAGATCGAAGGTGATAAGCAAAGTGAAGATGTAGAAAACTAGCCTTCTCATGTTTTTCTGTAGAAAATAGGAAAGTGGGCTGGAAAGATGGCTTAGTGGTTAAGGCATTTGCCTGAGAAGACTAAGGACCCATGTTTGACTCTCCAGATCCCACATAAGCCAGATGCACAAAGGTGAAGTAAGTGCAAAGCTGCACATGCCCACTAGGTGGCGTAAGTGTCTGGAGTTAGACTGCAGTGGCTGAGGCCCTGGTGTGCCAATTCTCTCTTACCTCTCCCTCTCTCTCAAGTAAAAAGAAAAAAAAAGAAAGAAAAGAAAAAGAAAACAGAAAATATACCAACACTTTGGAAAACTAGTAATTTCTAAAAAAGCTAAACTTCCTAACTTTCTAAGAAAATTAAAACTAGTAATTTCTAAGAAGGTTAAAGTACAAAATTTAAACACACACTTCTGTGTGATCTTCTGCCACTAGGTGTTTACCAAGAGACATAAAAACACATTTGCACAAAAATGCTTATACAAGGCCAGACATGGTGGCCACATGCTTTTAAATCCCAGCACTTAGAAAGCGGAGGTAGAAGGATCTCTGTGAGTTCGAGGCCTGAGACCATGTAGTGAACTCCAGGTCAGCCTGGGCTACAGCGAGATCCTACCTTAAATAAATAAATAATAACATACCACAACATAAAATGAAAGGAAAAATGATTAGCACATATTATTCCACTTGACCCTTGCAATCACCTAGGAGTAGGCAGGGAGAGTTTATCATCCCGATTCTGTGGGGAACCAAAGCTTCAGAGGGGTTAGGCATCTTGCCCAAAATCTCATAGGACTGCGGTGGCAGACCAGCACCTGTACCCAGGCCCTCCGTTATGGAGACCAGCACATCTGCTCTGACCAAGCCTCACGGGTGAGTTTATCAATCTTTGTGAATTCCCAAGAAGTTCTTATGTGGGCGTTGCTTCCAACTTCCTGGTGGGGATTGGAACGCAGTCATTAATGAAACAGCTGACTATCAGATGATACTGTGAAGGTGGTAGGTTGCAAACATCTGCTTGTTTGATTTGTTATTAAACATATTGACTGTTGAGTGAAAAAGAAAAAAAAAAATCATCCTCCATTGCTGCTGTCTAAACCAGCTTTGCTAAGTCTATCAACTTTGTTTATGTCAAATTGGGCAATTTGTCACTGATGCTAAATTTGCCAAAGGGAAAGTGAATCTGATTGACAAGGTCCCAGGCTCTGCTCTTGCCTATTCAACGTTACAGATGTTTAAAAAAAAAAAAAAGTTGGCTCTATCCTCCAGAAGTCTCATCAAAAGTGTACCAAGGGAGCTTGGGGCACATGGTTTTGGGTTTTGTAGAAACTTTGCTTCCAGGAGACCCTGTCTTTTTGTTTGGTTTCAATACCTCCCCCCCCCCATTTTCAATTGTTGCCTTTCAATAGAGCCATCTGTTTTGAAGCCCATCTGTTATGGGTTCTGTGGTGGCTGATTATTAAATGTATTTGCAGCTGGAGATCGACACACACACACACACACACACACACACACACACACACACACACACACACAATGACAGAAGAAAAACATCTCCAAGAGTGAAAGTAGAAAACAAAAAGAGACTTTTAGCCCTTGTCATGCTTAGAAATCAGAGAACTTTCTGCTGGCATCCCAGCAATTTGGAGGATGAAGCAGGAGGATTGCCATGAGTTCCATGCCAGCCTGGGCTATGGAGTGAGACCTGGAATATAACTCAGTCAGCAGAATGCCTGTTTAGAATGCACAAAGTCCTGTTAGATCCTCAATGCCACTTTGTTACTGGAATATAATCCCAGCATACAGAAGGTAGAGATAGGAGGACCAGAAGTTCAAGGTCATTCTCAACTTCACAATGAGGCCAGCCTGCACTACCTGAGACCCTGTCTATAAATAAATAAAAGCAACCAAACAAACAAAGTAATTCTTCTGTGTAAACCTTAGGAGAGGGCTGGAGAGATGGCTTAGCAGTAACTAAGTGTTTGCTTGCAAAGCCAAAGGACCTCGGTTCTATTTCCCCAGGACCCACGTTAGCCAGATGCACAAGGTGGCACATGCATCTGGAGTTTGTTTGCAGTGGCTGGAGGTCCTGGTGTGCCCATTCTCTTTCTTTCGCTATCTGCTTCTCTCTTTCTCTCTCTCTCTTAAATAAAATAAAAATAAAAGTAAATTTAAAAAATAAACCTAGGAGAAAGCCCTCTCAGTAAATGAGGAGGGAAGACAGTAATGAACGCGATGGAGTGGAGGCACTGGGCACCTTGCCAGTCATTTCTGCTGTCTGTGTTGCTGTGGCAAAACACCTGGCATAAGCAACTCTGGCAGTTTGAATGTGAAATGTCCCCATAGCCTCATGTGTTCATGGTTAGGCCTCATACTCACTCCCCAGTTGAGGGGCTTTGGAAGGCGGGGCTTTCCTAGAGAAGGTGAGCTATTCCTGCAGGTGGATCTTGAGGTGTGGTGATTTGATTCAGGTGTCCCCAATAAACTTAGGTGTACTGAATGCTAGGCTCCCCAGCTGATGGATATTTGGGAATTAATGCCTCCTAGAAGGAGTGTATTGTTGGGGGCGGGCTAATGGGCTTTATAGCCAGTTTCCCCATGCCAGTATTTGGCACACCCTCCTGTTGCTATGGTCTATCTTATGTTGGCCAGGGAGTGATGTCCACCCTCTGCTCATTCCATCGTTTTCCCCTGCCATCGTGGAGCTTCCCCTCGAGCCTGTAAGCCAAAATAAATCTCTTTTTCCCAGAAGCTGCTCTTGGTTGGGTGATTTCTACCAGCAATGCGAACCGGACTGCAACATGAGGGTTATTAGTCCAGGCCACTGTGTGTTCAGAACTAGCTCTCTTGCTGCTCCTGCCCTCTGCTGACGTCTGAAGATGTGGGCTGGTCGTCTGCCCTGCCATGCTTTCTCCACCATGATGAAACTCTCTCTTAACTATGATCCTGAAAAACAACAACAACAAAAAAAAAAACCCTTTCAATCCATAAGCTGCTTCTGATTGAATGTTTTTCTCAGCAATGAAGGTAATTTCAACTTATGAAGGAATTTATTTTACTGTGTGTGTGTGTGTGTGTGTGTGTGTGTGTGTGTGTGTGTGTGATGATTTGAATGTAAAATGTCTCACACAAGCTCATGTGTGGAAGGCTAGGTCCCCAACTGGTGGCACTCTACTACTGCATAAAACCAGGCATAGTGTCACGGGCCTCTAATCCCAAAACTTGGACAGTAAGGACAGGGTAGCAGAAGTTCAAAGATATACTCAGCTACATAATGTGTTAGAGGCTAACAAGGAATACACAAGAACTGTCTTTAAAAGAAGGAGCTGGGTGTGGTGGTGCACGCCTTTAATCCCAGCACTCGGGAGGCAGAGGTAGGAGGAGCGCCATGAGTTTGAGGCCACACTGAGACTACATAGTGAACTACAGGTCAGCCTGAGCTAGTGAGACCCTACCTCGAAAAACAAAACAAAATAGACACAAATAGAGTAATTAATTGTATTAGTTACTTTACTCATTGCTGTGACCAAATACCTGGCCACAAGCAGCTTGAAGGGATGCGGGGGTTGGAGAGATGGCTTGGCAGTTAAGGCACTTGTCTACAAAGCCTCAGGACCCATGTTTGACTCCCCAGATTCCATGTAAGCCAGACACACAAGATGACGCAGGAGCAAGGTTGTGCATGCACTGAAGATGACACACACATCTGGAGTTCGATTGCAGTGGCTGGAAGCCCTGGTGTGCCAATTCTCTCTCTCTCTCATTAAAAAAAAAAAAATATATATATATATTAAAAAAGGAAGGAATGGGTTTGTTCTGGTTGACAGTCTTGGGAGATACATTTCGTGGTGACAGGAAAGACATGGTTGTTAGAGCAGGAAGTCTCCTGGTCACTTTGCAGCACCGTCGGTAGCTGAGGGGCAACAGGAAGTGGGGCCAGGCTATAGAACCTCAAAACCACTAGATATTATCAGGATTGATTATTTCTTCTCTTTTATGCACCAAATTAAACCCTAATTAAGACACCTGGCACAAAATAAACCCAAAACAATACTGATAACAACACAATATCAAGTGGTTTGAATAAGATAATACATTATTATAAAGCCTTTTTTACTTATGTATTTTTATTAGAGAGAGAGAATGGACACACCAGGGCCTCCAACCCCTGCAAATGAACTCCAGACGCATGTGCCACGTTGTGCTCCTGGCTTTACATGGGTACTGGGTAATCAAACCTGGGGAGGCAAGAACCTTAATAGGTAAGTCATCTTTCCAGCCCTAGATTAAACATTATTTTCTAATTCACGAGGGAAGTCTGAGGAGGAGCATACAGACCACGTGATAGCTCCACTGTGGTCAAGAATCCAGGCTCAGCCCGGGGTGGTGGCACTCGCCTTTAATCCCAGCACTCGGGAGGCAGAGGTAGGAGGATCGCCGTGAGTTCAAGGCCACCCTGAGGCTACATAGTGAATTGCAGGTCAGCCTGGGACAGAGTGAGACCCTACCTCGAAACAAGAGTCCAGGCTCCTACTCTGCTGCCCTGCCCTCCTCAGCACCTCACCCACGGTCCAAAAAAGATGGTTGCCTATGCTCTGCCCTTTGTACCCATATTCCAACTAGGAAGAGTAAGGACTGGAAGAAGTTTCCCATCCCTTTATGTGCTTTCTTTTTTCCTTTTACAAATATTTATTTATTTAACACAGAGAGAAAGGTAGATAGAGAAAATGGGCACACCAGGGCCTCCAGCCACTCCAAACAAACTCCAGATGCATGTGCCACTTTGTGCATCTGGCTTTCGTGTGTTCTGGGTCCAAAGACTTGAGTCCTTAGGCTTTGCAGGTAACTACCTTAACTGCTAAGCCATCTCTCCAGCCCCTTTTATGTGTTTTCTTCGAGGCAGGGGCTCACTCTAGCTCATGGTCACTGGGAACTCACACTGCAGCCCAGCCTAGTCTCAAACTCATGGTGATCTTCCTACCTCAGCTTCTCAGTGCTGGGATTAAAGGCTTGCACCATCACACTTGGCTCTCTCCATCCTTTCTAAGAATGTATCTCTAAAGTTTTACATCCATGTCCACGTAAGTAATCACTGGACAAAGCTTGGTTACTTGGCCATATGGGAATATCCAATTTTAGCTAGGGTTCCAAGAGGAAGGAGAGTTAGAGAAACAGAAGACATTACCCACTATGTCTTGGTTTTGTTTTGTTTTTTTTTCCTTTACAAAGTAGGGTTTCACTCTAGTCCAGGCTGACCCGGAACTTACTCTATAGTCCAGGTTGGCCTTGAACTCATAACAGTCCTCCTACATGCAGCCTGAGTGCGGGACTAAAGGTGTGCATATTATGCCCAGCTCAAAAAAAATTTTTTTGTAAAGATGATAAGGGGAAAAAAGAGGAGAGGTAATTGCGGTTGGGCTTCTGGAAGCCTTGATGAGTGACAAGACACAACCTCCTGGAAACCAGCCAGGTGTCGCAAAGGAAGGACACAGTAGGCCTGCTACATGAAGGGAAAAAAATTTCTGCACTCTGTATATATGGAGAACAGCTTGGAATGGTTTTAAGTGATCATCTGGGAGGAGAGGACTGAAAAAGAGGGGCCAGGGGTAGAGCTGGCTGTCTAGAAAGAGTGGAGACCTATCTGGAACGTTTTAACTTTATACAAGAAGAATATATTCATGTATTCTACATAATTAAAAATTAATAATGCCCAAAATACACTATATGAATATACATGAAAATGTTAGCAAGGAATCTCTCTGGATGTGAGACTTTCTTAGTTCTCTTCTATAATTGATGAATTTCCAGGCGTGAGTTCAGCTCTCAAGGCTGGGAGAAGAAGGGAGGAAAAGGAAGAGGAAATAGTGGAGGGTGTAACTGTCCTTTAGTAGAGCTAGTACCTAGCATGTGTGAGGCCCTGAGTTAGCGGGGGGGGGGGGGGCTGTGAGGCTAAAATGTCATTATTATCACAAAATGTCTCTACATATTCCTGTTGCATGGAGCTTATTCTCCCAGGCCCCACCCAAGGTTTCCTGTGCCCACCCTTCTTCCATGCATTAGCTCTGAGCTCAGGTCAGGCCCCCATAGTAGGCTCAGATCATTCTGATTTATGGGAAAGTCATGTAGGTGTCTTTGCCTGGTACTTGGAAGTGAACTTCCTCAAGATAGGCTGTCCTTGCTGATCTGCTCTCCTGCCAGCCCCTCCCCTTCCCTGAGCTTCAAGAATCATTACTAAAATTTACATTTTAAAAAAATTATTTACAAGCAAAGAGAGACACACAGAGACAGAGAGTGGGCACATCAGTGCTTCTTCTTTTTTTTTTTTTTTTTTTTTTTTGGTTTTTCGAGGTAGGGTCTTACTCCAGCCCAGGCTGACATGGAGTTCACTATGGAGTCTCAGGGTGGCCTCGAACTCACGGCAATCCTCCTACCTCTGCCTCCGGAGTGCTGGGATTAAAGGCGTGCGCCACCACGCCCGGCTCACATCAGTGCTTCTTGCTGCTGCAAATGAACGCACCATTTTGTGCATCGGGCTTTACGAAGGTACTAAGGAATCAAACTCAGGTCATTAGGCTTTACAGGCAAGCATCTTGACCTGCTGAGCAATCCCTCCAGTCCAAAATTTACATTTAAAAAAAACAATTATTTATTTATTTGAGAACGACAGACAGAGAATGGGCACATCAGGGCCTCCAGCCACTGCAAGTGAACTCCAAAGGCATGCACCACCTTGTGTATTTGGCTTACGTGGGTGCTGGGGAATTGAGCCTTGAACTGGGGTCCTTAGGCTTCACAGGCAAGTGCTTAACCGCTAAGCCATCTCTTCAGCCCCCCAAATTTGCATTTTATAAGCCCTTCAAAACAAAAGGAAGCCAGGCCTGGAGACACATTCTGTCACCCCAGCTATTCACAAGGATGAGCCAGGAGGATTACAAATTCAAAGCCATCCTAGGCCTGTTTACAGCAGCCAATAATTCCAAATGACTTTTCAGAATACCTGTCTGTACACCTGTGGCACTGTATGATCTGTAAAGATCAGAACAGTCATCTAACATCTGAGGAAATCAAATCTATTTATCTTAAATTGCAGGCTCTGCTGACAGTTGACTCCATGTGGCAATAGCTCCTAGCGCGAAATGAAGAAAAATAACCACCAGGGGGCAGCAAACGCCTCCTCAAACTTCAAGATGCACTTGCAGAGGAGCTGAGAGCTGGAAGGTATCAGATGGGGTATACTTAGAGCTCTGGGTAACCTTATACAGCTGATTTTTTTTTTTTATGTTTCCAGATTTGAAGATGCCCAAGATCCCCTCCCCCCGAGAGTCAGTCTCTTTAAAGTCAGAAATGAGACAAGGAGGCTCAGTTGTCACCTTTTTTTTGCAATGTCAGTGGAAGGAATAATGAGAAAATTTTGCTTTGTTTGTTTGTTTGTTTTAAGATGAGGTCTCTGTATGTAGCTTAAGTGCCCTTGAGCTCTCATCTCCCTGCCCCAGTCCTGGGATTACAAGCATGTACCATCATAACAAGAAAAAAAAAAACAAAAAACAGAGAGTATTAGTATACAGGATAGAAAGAGAGAAGCAGGGCTGGAGGGGTGGCTTAGCCATTAAGACACTTACCTGCAAAGTCAAAGGACCCAGGTTTGATTCCCGAGGACCCACATAAGCCAGATGCACAAGGAAGCTCATGTGTCTGGAGTTTGTTTACAGTGGCTGGAGGACTTGGTTTACCTTCTCTCTTTCTCTCTCGTATATCCCATATATATGTCTCTTTCTCTCCCTCTCAAATAAATAAATAAATAAATATAAAATATTTTAAAAAATAGAAATCAGGGGCTGGAGAGATGGCTTAGTGGTTAAGCGCTTGCCTGTGAAGCCTAAGGACCCCGGTTCGAGGCTCGGTTCCCCAGGTCCCACGTTAGCCAGATGCACAAGGGGGCGCACGCGTCTGGAGTTCGTTTGCAGAGGCTGGAGGCCCTGGCGCGCCCATTCTCTCTCTCTCCCTCTATCTGTCTTTCTCTCTGTGTCTGTCACTCTCAAATAAATAAACAACAACAACAACAAAAAAATAGAAATCAGGGCTGGAGAGATGGCTTAGCAGTTAAGGCACTTGCCTGTGAAGCCTAAGGACCCACATTTAACTTTCCAGATCCCACATAAACCAGATGTACAAGGTGATACATGTGCACAAGGTAAAAGGTCAATTGCAGTGGCTGGAGGTCCTGGTATGACGACTCTCTCTCATAAAAAAATTAAAAAACTAGAAATCATCTATATCAAGTACCCAGGAATAAATCTAATAAGCAATATTCAAAACTGTCTAAAAACAACTGTCTCAGAGAAAACCCCAAAGCTTAGTCAACTAAACATTAATGAATTTTTGTTTGTTTGTTTTGAGGTAGACCAGGCTCTAGACCAGGCTGACCTGGAATTCACTATGTAGTCTCAGGGTGGCCTCGAACTCACAGTGCTCCTCCTACTTCTGCCTCCCAAATGCTGGGATTAAAGGTGTAGGTGTTCTTTTTTCTTGCTTTTTCTTCCTTTTTTTTTTTTTTTTTTTTCATTTTTCGAGGTAGGGTTTCACTGTAGATGAGGCTGACCTGGAATTCACTATACAGTCTCAGGGTGACCTCGAACTCATGGCAATCCTTCTACCTCTGTCTCCTGATGCTGGGATTAAAGGCATGTGCCACCATGCCTGGCTCAAAGCTAGGTGTTCTAAAAGCTAGGTGCCATTGACATTATGGCACACATCTTTAATGCCAATACTGAAGAGGCTGAGGTAGGAGGATCATCATGAGTTTGAGGTCAGTGTAGATTACACAGTGAGTTTCAGGTCAGGCAGGGCTAAAGTGAGACCCTACCTCAAAAAACAACCACAAAATAAATAAATAAAATAGAAAGCCAAGTATAAAATCTTATGCCAATAATCCCAGCACCCAGGAGGCTGAGACAGGAGGATTACTGTGAGCTTGAGGTTAACCTGGGCCACACAGTCTGTTTAAAAAAACAAAACAAGGGCTGGAGAGATGACTTAGTGGTTAAGGCCCTTGCCTGCAAAGCCAAAGGACCCAGGTTCAATTCCCCAGGACCCACGTAAGCCAGATGCACAAGGTGGCACATGCATCTGGAATTTGCTTGCAACAGCTGGAGGCCCTGGTCCACCCATTCTCTCTCTCTTTCCCTCTCCTTCTCTCTGCCTCTTTCTCTCTCTCTCAAATAAATAAACAAAAATAAAATATTTTAGATAATAATAGCCCTGAGTTTCTAAAATGACAATATAAAGTTGTTGGGGCTGGAGAGATGGCTCATCAGTTAAGGCACTTGTCTGCAAAGCCTAAAGACCAGAGTTTGATTCCCCAGGACCCATGAAAAGGGACATGCACAAAGTGGTACATTCATCTGGAGTTTATTTGCAGGGGCAAAAGACCCTGGCATGCCCATTCTCTTTCTCTCTCTCTCTCTCTTTCTCTCTCTCCCTCTTTTCTCTCTCCGCTTGCAAATAAATAAATAAATTTAAAAAATATTAGCTGGGCGTGGTGCCTTTAATCCCAGCACTTGAGAGACAGAGGTAGGAGGATCACTGTGAGTTCAAGGCCAGCCTGAGACTATATAGTAAATTTCAGGTCAGCTTGCACTAGAGTGAGACCCTACCTTGTAAAACATGTATATGGAGGGAGAGAGTGGGAGTTAGTTGTTAAAAAGTTGCAAGCCAGTTTTAAACCCAGTCATTAAAAATCATAAAAGTTGGGCTGAAGATATGGTTCAGCTGTGAAGGTGTTTGTCTGCAAGGCATAGTGACCAGAGTTCAGTTCCTCAATACCCACATAAAGCCAAATGCACACAATAGTGCATGCTTCTGGTGCTTGTTTGCAGTGGCAAGAGGCCCTGCTGCACCCATTCTCTCCCTTCCCTCCCCCCATTCCTCTATCTCTCTCCTTTTTCTATAAAATAAATAAATATTTAAAAACAAAACAAAATAAAATGAAAATAAAAAAGCAATTCTTAGAAGGCTAAGGTAGGACAGTGAATTTAAGGCTAACTTGAGCTATATAATAAGACTGTGTCAGTAAATAAAATTTATTAAATAAAAACATAAAAGTTAGCTGGGCGTGGTGGTACACACCTTTAATCCCAGCACTCAGGAGGCAGAGGTAGGAGGATCATTGTGAGTGTGAGGCCACCCTGAGACTACATAATGAATTCCAGGTCAGCCCTGGCTGGAGCAAGACCCTGCCTTGAAGAAAACATAAAAGTAACAAATATTCAAAGCCCATCATTTATTTTCATTTTGGGGCAGAGAAGGGTTGTTGAGACAGAGTCCCACGTAGCATAGCCCAGGCTGGCCTTGAACTTGCAATGTAGGATGGTCTTGTGCTCCTGATCCTCCTGCCTCCACTTCCCAAGTGCTATCATTAAAAGATTGCACTTCCACATCTGGCTATCTTTTAACCTTTTGTTAGTATGCATTGATTGTATGAATTAAAATATTTTTTTCATTTGTGTGAGAGTATGGTTATGCCAGGTGACATCTTGTCGCTGAACTTGAACTCCAGATGTGTGTGCCACTTTGTGCACCTGGCTGCATGTGGGTACTGGGGAATTGAACCTGGGCCAGAAGGCTTTGCAAGCAAGTGCCTTTAACCACACTGAGCCATCTCCCTAGTCTCTAACTTCCCATAGTCATGGCATTAGAGTGACATTTCCACATATGTATACAGTGTGCAACGCCTATCGGTTCTCTTTTCTTTTTCTCTTCACATCTCTGAGCATTGCTCTGGACGCTTCCTAAATACAACCTCCTTATTAAACTGTCCCCAAGTTGCTCACTAATTTCCTGCCACGATGCTTACTGGTATAGGAAACAGTTCCCAGAGCAAGTCTCAGGGGTAGGCAGGGTCTGGTGTTCCACTAAAGAATCTACAGGTGGGGGCTGGAGAGATGGCTTAGTGGTTAAGGCACTTGTTTGCAAAACCTAAGGAGCCAGTCTCGATTCCCCAGAATCCATGTATAAGCCAGATCATAAGGTGGCACATGCATCTGGAGTTTGTTTTCAGTGGCTAGAGGCTCGGTGCACCTGTTTTCTCCCTCCCTCATTCTATTTCTCTCATAAATAAATAAATAAATATATTTTTAAAAGAATCTGCAGGTGGGCTGGAGAGATGGTAAGTGGTTAAGACACTTGCCTGCAAAGCCTAACAACCCAAGTTCAATTCCCCAGTACCCACATGAAGCCAGATGCATAAGATGGTGCATGCATTGGAGTTCGTTTGCAGTGGCTAGAAGCTGTGGTACACCCATTCACTCTCCACATCTGCTTGAGAATAAATAAATTAAAAAAAAAAACTGGGTGTGGTGGCACACACCTTTAATCCCAGCACTTGGGAGGCAGAGGGAGGATCACTGTGAGTTCAAGGTCACCCTGAGACTACATGGTGAATTCCAGATCAGCCTCAACTAGAGTGAAACCCTACCTCGAAAAACCAAAAATAAAATAAATAAATAAAAAGTACCTACACGTACTCAAATACTCCCCCTCCCCATTCCATCTGTCTAGACTTCCTGAGACTTGGAGTCTTAAGTGAGGGACAAATAATTTAATGGACAGATTATAATTTGTTCACAGTGTCAATGATACAAGGTATTTGTGGACAGAAGAAACATTGGTGACAGCTGTGTCAATTGCTGCACCCCCAATCATGGCCACAGCCTGCTGCCTGACCGCCCACAGCTCCTGTCCACTGCTTTTTTTAAAGGTTTTTTGTTTGTTTGTTTTTGTTTTTGTTTTTCAAGGTAGGGTCTTGCTCTAGCCCAGGCTGACCTGGAATTCACTAGGAAGTCTCAGAGTGGCTTTGAACTCAGGGCGATCCTCCTACCACTTCTTCCCGAGTGCTGGGATTAAAGGCGTGCGCCACCATGAAAGAAATTGAGAGAACGGGCATGAACCACAAATGAACTCCAGGAGCATGTGCTTCTGGTTTATATGTGTTCTGGGGAGTTGTGGTGGTTTGATTGAGGTGTCCCCCATAAACTTATGTGTTTTGAATTCTAGGTCCCCAGCTGATGGAGATTTGGGAATTAATGTCTCCTGGAGGAGTGTATTGTTGGGGGTGGGCTTATGGGTTTTATAGCCAGTTTCCCCATGCCAGTGTTTGGCACACCCTCCTGTTGCTGTGGTCCACCTTATGTTGGTCAGGGGGTGATGTCCACCCTTTGCTCATGCCATCGTTTTCCCCTGCCATCGTGGAGCTTCCCCTCGAGCCTGTAAGCCAAAATAAATCTCTTTTTCCCAGAATCTGCTCTTGGTTGGGTGATTTCTACCAGCAATGCGAACCGGACTACAACAGGAGTTGAGCCTAGATCCTTAGGCTTCACAGGCAAGTGCCTTAACTGCTAACTTTAGCCCTCCTATCCACTTCTTTTTTCTTTTTAAAGAAGAATCTTTATTTATTTATTTGACAGAGACAGAGGTTGAGAGAGAAAATGAGCACGCCAGGGCTTCCAGCCACTGCAAACAAACTCCAGACGCATGTGCCCCCTTGTGCATCTGGCTAATGTGGGTCCTGGAGAATCGAACCTGGGTCCTTTGGCTTTGCAGGCAAACGCGTTAACTGCTAAGCCATCCTTCCAGCCCCTCTTTTACTTTTGTAAGACAGGGGCTTACTCTTTAGCCCAGGCTGGCCTGGAAGGTGAGGCAATCTTCCTGCCTTAGCCTTCTGAGCCCTGGGATTTGGCAGGAGTCACCACATCCAGCCCTCTCCATTTTCTGGCCTCATTTTTCATCTTGCCAGTAGATTCCATGGAGCCCCAATATCCTTCCTAGGAATTTGTTTTGTCCAACTTCGCCAGACTCCACTCCTGCTGCTTGCACTCCAAGAAGCCTGAATAACATAGGCTTACTTTCAGAATCTAAAGAGAGATGAGTGCCAGGTACATCCCTCTAGCAGGTCCAGCACCTCTGGATCCCTTGAGATCTATAGCACTTTCCACTGAAAAGCAGGCCTGAAGCTTGGTCCAGCGGTTCTCATGGCTACCACATAGAAGGGATTCTTTACAGATCAGTTATGCATGATTACACAGCCCTGTGATCACCCCACTTGCACCTTAAATTCACACGTCTCAAAAGAGAGAATCTGAGCCCAGCACTTGGGAGGGAAAAGTAGGAGGATTGCCATGAGTTCTAGGCCACCCTGAGACTACATAGTCAGCCTGGGTTAAAGCAAGACACTACCTAGGGGAAAAAAAAAAAAAAAAAAAGATGTGTCAAGGGAGCTTGGAGAGATTGCTTAGTGGTTAAGGCACTTGCCTGCAAAACCTAAGGACTCAGGTTCAATTCCCTAGTACCCACATAGATCAGGTCCACAAGGTAGCACATATATCTGGAGGACACTTGCAATGGCTAGAGGCCCTGGCACACCCATTCTCTCTATCTGCCTCTTTCTCTCTCTCTCTCAAGTAAATTTAAAAAAAATTTTAAATTTAAAAATTTTAAAAATGATGTGTTCATGGACTGTCCTCCACACATTCATCACCACAGCAGCCCTTCGGGGAGGCATTCACTATCCCACTTCACAGATGAAACATGTGAGGCCCAGGAGGCTCCATGACACCCCTGAGTTAGAGCAGCTGAGCAGTCTAGCTCCAGAGCCCATGTTCCTACCTACTTTACCAGGCTGTTTCACAATGCCAACTGTAGCACTGAACTGTCTGGAATTAAACAAGACATTCCAGTAATGGCCACATCAAATTTTTAAAAAACTTTTTAGAAGTTAATCATCCCTCCACCAGATGTCTACATCATATTCTACCCATCCCCAGGAGAGACAGGACATAGGGCGGGGGTGAGGGATGGAGTAAGGATACCATTTCACACATGACTTGGGAAATAAAAAGCTGCAAGTTGAGTATTTGGCAGGCCCAGGAAGACATAGTGTACCCATCCCCTAGGAGACTTGGCAACTGTACAGAGCTATGAAAGAACAACGGCTGGTAATTTGAGACCCTGGCACCAGGGATTCCAGACCAAGTCTGACAAAAACATCACTGCCCTGCCTATGCCCACAACCAGTCTCTTGGCTGGGACACTGGCCCACCCACACTGGCAGGCACATGAGCATCTCCAGAGGCTTAGATCGGCCTTGGTTGTTCTCCATGTGTTCAGGGAACCCTGTCATCCTGCATGGTAAGTAAGGCCCACTTGCCTCTCCACATCAGGTACCTAGATATCTCCAGCCTCCCCTCTGCCACCAACACAGGCAGCCATATGCTGAGGAGTGGTTCCAGATACTAGCAGGGATAAAAAAAAATGTCTGGGGGAAGGGTAGGCTGGAGGGAGGTAAATTAGAACAAAGAATGACACATGTATGAAAATGCTATAAGCATAACTGTAGACTAACCTAAAATAAAATCCCAGCACTTGGAAGGCAGAAGTAGGAGGATCACTGTGAGCTTGAGGCTAGCCTGGGACTACAGAGTGAGTTCCAGGTCAGCCTGGGCTAGAGTAAGATCTACTTTGAAAAAAATCAATAATTCTAAAAAGCATTATTGCCTAATCTTGAGACCAGAGGAAAAATGATAGAGACCATTTTACTTCACCAAATGATTCTGCATGGTCACCTCTGTGGGTTGCAACCTTAGGTACTTGTTAAAAATATAGTTTCACTAGGCTTGATGACACATGCCTTTAAACCCAGCATTTAGGAGGCAGAGGAAGGAGTATCACCATGAGTTCAAGGATAGCCTGGAACTACAGAGTGAATTCCATGCCAGTCTCAGCTAGAGTGAGATCTTACCTCAAAAAAAAAATAACAAATTACAGTTTCCTGGACTGGACATGTGGTCCAGGGGTAGAACACTTGCTGAGCATGTGCAAGATTATGAGCATAATCCCCTGCACTGCTAATTAATTATTATTAATTAAAATAAATGCAGATTTCTCAGATCCATCTTTTTTTTTTTTCAAGGTAGTGTCTCACTCTAGCTCAGGCTGACATGGAATTCACTATGTAGTCCCAGGGTGGCCTTGAATTCACAGTGATCCTCCTACCTCTGCCTCCCAAGTGTTGGGAGTAAAGGCATGCATCACCACGCTCGGCTGTAAGATCCCTCTTATAAGACTGATGCACTGTCCACTGTGCCAAGAAGGTGGCTCCCAGTTTCATTTTAGGCCTAAGAAATCAGAATAGAGTTCAGGCATGCTGGTGCATGACTTTAATTTCACACTTGGGAGGCAAAGGTAGGAGGATTGCTGTGAGTTCAAGGCCAGTCTGGGACTACATAGTAAATTTCCAGGTCAGCCTAGGCTAGAGGGAGACTCTACTTATAAAAAACAAACAAGGGTTGGAAAGATGCCTTAGCAGTTAAGGCACTTGCCTGCAAAGCCAAAGGACCTAGGTTCAGTTCCCTAGTACCCATGTCAAGCCAGATGCACAAAGTGGCGTATGCATCTGGAGTTTGTTTGCAGCAGCTGGGATCCCTGGTACACCCATTATCTCTGTCTCTGTTTTCTCTCTCTCTTTCTCTGCTTGCAAATAAATAAATAAACACAAAGAATAGGGTCATTCAGATGAGTGAAATACAGGTTCCCTGTCCACCCCTCCCTCACTCCTCACACAATGTCACAACCTGGCCTTTGGTTTCCTGATCTCAGTGACTCCCCCAGGCCTCTGCTGCAGTAGTGCTCTTGCAGAAATGCAGCTCCCAGGTGTCTCCAGTGGCTCTTATTCAGGCACACTCAGGTGCATCCTCAGTTAACACCGCTGTTGTTTGAGTATAGTACAGTTTTGCTCTGTACTCTAGACTGGCCTTGAACTGCAGATCCTCCTGCCTCAACTCCTTGATTTGCTCTGATTAGAGGTGCATGCTGCAACTCACTCACCATTCTTGTTTGCTTGCTTTTTCACAAGACTTCCTGTTCCATAATTATCTCTCCAGCAATCTGTAAGCTCCATAATCCTCTCATCACCAAGAACCTCAGACCCAACTGTATGCAGTAGGTACACCATAAGTGGCTGTGGCATATACACTGTGACACAAATATACAAAAAGTACAGCCCCCAGGGCTGACGGATTTCTAAGAGGTAGAAGAACAGCACTATCACAGCTCACAAAGGAGCATCAATACCAGAAAAGACCACAGAGCCCTGTGCACCTGTCCTCCTCCTCACACTCCCCCCAACTTCCCTCAGCCTGGGTCCCCTACAACCTAACAAGAAACAAGCCCCAAATTTCTTCACTCCATGAGGTCCCTGTAGGCAAGCTAGTCAGCATGCGTTTATTTCCATTCACAAATTTCACAGAAAAAGGGACATAGCAAATAGGTGAGGACTGTTTGAAAAGCAAGTCCAGATTTGTACTCCTCCTGCTACTTCAGAGGGACACTGCTGTTCCCGTGTAGGGTGCACAGGGCAGCAGGAGCAGCTGGGAAGGAAGGTCAGGCTTATCCCACAGCCTGGCAGAGCGCATCCTCTCCTTCACAGGACATGTACTTCCGAAGGCATACTCTGTCAGGAGATGGCTGAAGGAACTCTGAGTCATGTTCATTCTACAAACAAGTTGATGAGCTCCCCACCTAAGTGCAGAACAAGGAAAAAGACAGGAGTCAGTCACGGCACCAGTGGGGTCAAAAGAAGGCCAGACCTCCAGAACTGTTCACTTATAGAAGTCCTCCAGTATCAGGTCTGGGCCTCAGTGTCCCTGTTCTAAAGAGTAAGAATCAACCATCTCCAAGTGCTTCTTGCTCTGATCACAAATCAGGTCCTGAAGGGAAAGAGGATGGTCATGGGGCCCAGGTCACTGGGCAGCCTGCTCCCACCTGCTGCCCTCTGGGTCTCCTCCTCTGATTCAGTCCAGCCCTCAGCCTCCAGCAAGGCCCCATTTACTCCTTCTGAAGGAGGGACTCCTGCATCCTGCACCTGCGTGAGCCTGAGGTGGGGGGATGTTGCAGTCAGCTCCCCCATGCTAGGACAAACATCTAACCAATAGTAGTTTGTAGGAGGAAAGTGTTTATTTCAGGCTTACAAATTCTAGGGGAACACCATCAATGGCAGAAGAAACTGGGTCATTTTCATAGGTCCAAGTAGAGAGACACTACCAAACAGCCAGCCAACACCAAAAAGCTCCAACAGCTGAAGTTCCAAACTGTTCTCCACACACCTTAGGGCTGGACTCCCAGATCTGGCCCCAGTGACCCCACCCCCACCCCCGGAGCAAGGACCTGCCTGCTAGGGGCTCAATTCTAATAAAACATCTGAGTCTATGGGACCGTACATTCAAACTACCAGAGGCAGCAGTGAGAACGAAGACACAGCACAAGCTCTTTAACTACCCATCATCCCTCCTCTGAGCATGGCCAGCCCAGGGAGCTCCTGAGGTCTCTCAGAAAGCTGAGGGGCTTCCCGTCCCTTCATTTGAAAAGGGCTGATGTGCCGTCCCTCTTTCACCTCATAAGGAAAGGTTCCACACTCCAAAGAGGTGGCAGAAAGAATGTAAGAGCCAAAGAAAGGGTAGGGCTCCTTACAACGTGCTCCCTCCAGACATAAAATGGCCTGGATATTCATGACCTCATAGTGCCTGACACTACCTACACAAGACCATCGTAAGAAGAGGAAAAGACCATGACATCAAAATAGAAGAGAGACTGATTGATATGAACTCTGACAGGTAAGGACAAGGAAGATGGACGTGCTCCCAGGAACTCAGAAAGAAAGCACTGGAAAAACTGGGCCTTCTATGCTCAGATCCCCAGGAGAGACCCCTCTCCTCAATCCCAGGCACATCTAAAGCTGGGCACCATTTTCCAGCTCCGGGGAAGCTGTGCAAAAGGCGCGAAGGTGCCGGGTAGCCGCTAGGGGCGATAGAGCGTGCAGCTGGCGGGACCGCGTGGCTTGGGCCGTGCGCAGGCGCCCCGCCCCGCCCTGGACGCCGGGCTGGGCCGAGCGCGGCTTGCGAGCTGGGCGCAGAATCTGTGCACACCGCCGGCCGCTCCTCGGGCGCCCAGAGCTGGAGCTGTGCGCCCGGCCCCGCGCCACCTCCCTGCGTCCTGGCGACCCCCTTCCAGGTCCCTGTTTGTCCCACCCCATCCACCAACGTTCCGGGAACCTAATCGTGGCTGTCTCGCAAGCCCAGACACGTGCTGTGGCTGTCACCGCCGCCTTGTTCGAGTCCATGCTCCCGAGTCGCTGAGCTAGGGTGAGCAGTGCGTAGGGATGGCCGCTGGTGTCACGTGGTCTCTCCCTTGCACTCTGCCTGCCCAGTCAGTCCGCTGGTCCACCCCGTAGTCTTTTTGGTCCTATTTCGATTCTGCACAGCAGTAAGGAGATTCTGCTCCACTTTCTTCCAGGGACTATGGGTGGGGAAATTTAGGGACACAGGTGTAGTCCTAGTTGTTATAAAACTCTCCTGGGGCTCTCCATAGCTCCCCGCGCACCTCTGGATTTATGGTCATATTGCTGATCCAAAGTGGCCAGGACTAGAATCTGAAAGAGCAAATTCATGATGACTCTGCAAGGAACTTCCAAAGGCCCGGAGCCCAGTCACAGCTGGGAACCCTCACTCGTGAACTAGTGTCCTGCCAGGGGTCCTGGCCACCGATGGCACTTTCGTGGATGTCTGGGCCAGCGCTACTTTAAATGTGTGGTCCCTACACTGGGGACGGTCTACACTGTGTGCAGCGCACAGCATAATGAACATCTGTCTGGCCATAGAGGTACCCGCCTCTAAATCCCAGCCCTGGAGAGGCTGCGGCAAGACTATTGCTGGGAGTTGGAAGCCAGCCTGGACTATATAGTGTATGAGGCCAGCCAGGGGTTAGATTACATAGCCAGACAGTCCAAAAATGAAATATGCACAATAAATGTTTAGTTTTATTTATTTTTTTTTTTTGAGGGTCCTCATCCCCTTTTTGTGAGGTAGGGTCTCTCTCTAACCCATATTGACCTGGAATTCACTCTGTATTCCTTTTTTTTTTTTTTTTTGGTTTTTCGAGGTAGGGCCTCACTCTAGCCCAGGCTGACCTGGAATTCACTATGGAGTCTCAGGGTGGCCTCGAACTCATGGCAATCCTCCTACCTCTGCCTCCCGAGTGCTGGGATTAAAGACGTGCGCCACCACGCCCGGCTCCACTCTGTATTCTTAATGCTGAGATTAAAGGCGTGCACCTCCTTATACTTCTTTATATATCATACTTGCTGGATGCTATTCTTATAATTTCATTATCTATACAATTAATGCTATTTCACTTAACCAAGGCTTAGTTAAATGGTTTCTTCCTCCATTAAATTTGAGAAACTCCAGAGAGGGCCCCAGAAACCTCAGAGTTAGGTTTCCAACCTTGCGGTCACTTTTAAGCTTCAAACCTCATGAGAAACCAAAGTTGAACCTAAGAGTCAGAGACTGCAAATACAGGATTGGGACACATACATACATACATACATGCATATATATTTTATATATATATATGTATATGTATGTATATATACACACACATACATACATACATACACTGCAGATGAGCTTCAGACTCATGTACAAACTGTGCATGTGGCTTTATGTGGGTACTGGGGAATCAAACCCTGTCTGTCAGGCTTTGCTAACAAGCACCTTTACCCGCTGAGCCTTCTCTCCAGCCCAAGGATTATGAAGTTTCTGAACCATCAATGCGTTCAATAGGGATGGACAAAACCATGTCCGCCTCCCTCCACCCCCAACACACATACCAGAAGCGCTAGGACCTGCTTTTGTACTGTTCAGAGGATAAAGTTTAGTGTCACTTGCCTATTTGGGGGAGGGGTGGGACTAACATTTGAGTCCAGAGCCCAAGTCTCTGCATTGGTTTCACTCCCTCACAAAGTTCCTTATATTCAAGACACACAAAGAAAACCGAAGTCAGAATCAAGACACTTTTATTATCTTTCACATATTTCATAGAACAAGGGGTCTGAAGAACTGGGCAGGGTGGCACATGCCTTTAATCTCAGCACTCAGGAGGCAGAGGTAGGTGAATCACCATGAGTTTGAGGCCACTCTGAGATTACATGGTGAATTCCAGGCCAGCCTGGGCTAGAGTGAGATGCTACTTTGAAAAACAACAAACAGACAAACAAAGGAGTCTGGCAAGTAGGTGAGTTGTATGGAAAACAAATCCAGGTTTGTACATGTCATGCTATTTACACAGGGGAGCAGGGCTGACTCCCATCAGTCGCAGCAGGTGCACTTGCCGGAAGCTTCTTTGCAGACACATCCTTGGGCACATTTGGCACAGCCCACAGGACAACATGCACAGCAGCCTGGAAGGGAGATATAGGAAGAGGTCACAATAGGCTTACCCCATATGAGGCCTGACAGGAGTTATGCCCACAGAAGTATTTATTTATGGTGGGTATGGTGACACAATCCTTTAGTTTCAGCACTCAGGAGGCTGAGGAAAGAGTCTCACTGTGAGCTCAAGGCCAGCCTGGTCTACTGAGTGAGTTTAAGTTTAAGTTCAGCCTGGACTAAACTGAGAACCTGCTTCAAAACAAAAACCCAGCCGGGCGTGGTGGCGCATGCCTTTAATCCCAGCATTCGGGAGGCAGAGGTAGGAGGATTGCCGTGAGTTCGAGGCCACCCTGAGACTCCATAGTGAATTCCAGGTCAGCCTGGGCTAGAGTGAAACCCTACCTCAAAACACCAAAAAAAAAAGAAAAAAAAAATCAGAGTATTTATTTATTTACAAGGTCTCATGTAGCCTAGGCTCCATTAGAACTCCTGATCCTCCTGCCATCAACTCCCAGGTGCTGAGACCACATGCCTGCGTGGAGAAGCTTTATTTATTTATTTATTTGCAATCAAAGAGAAAGAGAGAGGGTGAGAGACAGAGAGGAAAAGGTGCACCAGGGCCTCTTGCCACTGCAAATGAACTCCAGATGCATGCACACTTTGTGCAACCTGGTTTTACATAGGTACTGGGGAATCGGGTTGTTAGGCTTTCCAGGCAAGCGTCTTAACCACTGAACCATCTCTCCAGCCTGGAGAAGCATTTTAAAGCCTCGCACAGGCCGGGCGTGGTGGCGCACACCTCTAATCCCAGCACTCGGGAGGCAGAGGTAGGAGGATTGCCATGAGTTCAAGGCCACCCTGAGATGATAGTTAATTCCAGGTCTGCCTGGACCAGAGTGAGACCCTACCTCGAAAAAAACCAAAAAAAAAAAAAAAAAAAAAAAAAAAAAAGCCTAGTGCGGCTCTGTTCTGAGACAACTAGTGTTAATTTCAGGGTCCATGTCCCAATAGAGAGAGGCTGTCTTTCCCTATGAAGTTAGTACAGTGCCGAAAGCTGGGAGTGGGGTGGAATGGCTCCTTGGGCCAGGCTGCCAGTTTGTTTGCGGCCTAGCTCTGGGTTCCCTCCCAAGCTCAGCCCCAGCCCTCCAGATCAGGCCCCCACTCACTCTTCCTGCAGGAGGTGCATTTGCACTCTTTGCAGCTGCAGGAGCCCGCGCACGTACAGGAGCCACCTGTGGGGAGAAGGACAGTGGTGAACTCGAGACCGAGGCTGGAGGCAGGAGGATCACTAATGTGCTTCACTAGTGACTGTGCAGCACCGACAGAGATGCGCCGTCGCACCTCTCGACCTTGCTGCTAGGATGCACAGGGCTCTCTCGGGAGTCTCCTCTCCTCCCCTCCCCTCCCCTCCCGGAAGGAAAGCAGGATGCTGGGAGTGCAGGTCGGTGGTGACCAGCTCACCTCCCCTGAAGTGACAACTAGGAGAGTGGAATGGTGGTGATGCCACTTGGCCAGCGAGGAAAAGCTAAGAGTAAGGATCCCACTTCTCTCCTTCTAACAGAGGGCCACTTTGTCCTCTGGCTGAGAAACCGAGATCCTAAGCCCAGAGAGCCCAGGGTGCTTACCAGCGGCACAGGAGCAGTTGGGGTCCATTTCCGATCTAAAGAGAGTCGAAATCCAAAGGAATCAGCAAAAGGCGATCGGGCTTCGGTGAGGCACGTGGAACTTAGGAGCCGGGATGCTCACTTTATAGCCCAAGCCCGAGCCCGGGTGCAAAGGCACCGCCCGGGTCTGGTACCCGCCCCGCTCCCGGACCGTCTGCGCGGACCTTGACCGGACTGAGCGCACAGCGCGGGCGGGGGCGCTCCTCTGCCGCCCGCCTGACCCCAGGGGCTCTGCGCCCGGCCCCACGCCGCGTCCTTCCCAATTTCCTCGAAGTTGACTGCGGGGAACCTGGTCCAGGCCTTACCAGAACCTTCTCTGGAGACTTTCGCTCAAGTTCACCTTTCCTGTAAATCCTTGCGCAATTCCAGTTCCGTATTCAGGTACGCACATCTGTGCCAGCGGCAAGTGGAGCCTGGGACATGTGGGCAAAGGACTGGTGCTACAAGTGATCTGTCGCTTTTCCCATAAGGTTCCCCAGCGTATCATAGCCTGGGGGTGAGGAAGGTCATGTCTCCCCGCCTTCTATCCTCCGCATCAGAGCAATGGACCACTGTGTGATTGGTGTAGGGCCTCTATCTGGTAGCTTTCCATTGATAGCTGACCACCCTCCCCCATGGAGGGAGAATCCCAAAACATGGAATTCCCTGAGGAAGGAGTTAATTCAGGTGATGTGTAGACCTTGAGTTAAATGAAAACGCAAAATGTGGGCTCATTGTGCTTTTGATATTTCTGAATATATGGTTTTTGACCGACCATAAGTGACCCACCCTATTTTATCACCTTGGATCTTTGGACTCTCTCAAAGCCTTGAGTAAATGTTATGTATGAAACGGTTACTGTATTATTAATAAAAGCTTTACAACACAAGGGTCAAGCTTGTATCCCAGGGTCCCTAAGCTAGGACCCCAGGTTGCTCAATGAGAATCTAGGCACATTCATTAGGGTTTGAAAGCTTCCATTTGACCTTAATATGTCTTTCTCACCTCTCTCCTGCTTGGCATATTCAAGGCTCAAGATAAACAGAAGGAGTTGCAAAATGATACACCAGGGATGTCTACAACATCACAGCCACCTCAAAACATTCACAGATGTGAAGCGGATTCTTCAGCAGCGTTGAAGCTTTTTTTTTTTTTTTTTTTTTTTTTTTTTGAGGTAGGGTCTCACTTTGGCCCAGGCTGAGCTGGGTGGAATTCAATCTGTAGTCCCAGGCTGGCCTCAAATTCATGGTGATCCTCCTACCTCTGCCTCCTGACTGCTGGGATTTAAGGCATGTGCCACCACACCAGGCTGAATTAAGGTTTTTAAAAATAGATTTATTTATTTGAGAGAAAGAAATGGGCAGGAAGTAATGGCTTAGTGGTTAAGATGTTTGCCTGCAAAGCCAAAGGACCCAGATTCGATTCCCCAGGACCCACGTAAGCCAGATGCACAAGGTGATGGCACATTTAGTGTCTGGAATTTGTTTGCAGTGGCTGGAGGCCCTGGCACGGTCATTCTCTCTGTCTTTCTCTGTGTGTGTCTCAAATAAATAAATAAATAAATATTTCTAAAACTTTTTGTTTGTTTATAATTATTTATTTGAGAGCAACAGACAGTGAGAAAGAGACAGAGACAGAGAGAGAGAGAGAGAGAGAGAGAGAGAATGGGCATGCTAATGTGGGTCCTGGGGAATAGAGCCTTGAACCTGGGTCCTTAGGCTTCACAGGCAAGTGCTTAACTGCTAAGCCATCTCTCCAGCCCTAAATATTTTTTTTAAAGAAAAAATAAAAGAAATGGACAGGGAGAATGAGTATGGGTGCACCAAGGCCTTCTGCCACTACAAACCAACTCCGGATGCATGTGACACTTTATGAGGATACTAGGGAATCAAACCTATGCTTCAGGCTTTGTAAGCCATCTCTCCAGTCTTCGAGCTATTTATTAATTTATTTAGATAGGGTCTCTGTGTAGTCTAGGCTGGCCCCAAACTTTCAATTCTCCTGTGTCAGCCTCTCAGGTGCTGGGATTGTAAGCATGTGCTGCCATGCCTGCAGCATAATGATATTTGACTAGTTCAAGAAAAGCTGTCCCCAAGACTAATAATAAAGATAGTAGCCTAATGTTTTCTACTATTCACTCTTCATGTGTGTCAGTTCATTTGCTTCACAAGGCAGACCTACCTTTTGTGCCTGTTCAGAGCTGAGGAGACTGAGCTGCAGAGAGGTTAGGCTGTGCAGGGAACAGATGAGTACCCTTTGTACTGGTGCAGGGGGTCTTCCATATCATGCCCTTTGTCCCAGCGAGCCCCTACCAGCTCTTCTACCCTTGTAGGAGGCTGCACAGCTCAGCTCCAATAAGAAAGACAGCAGTGAACAGAGGCAGGAGACACAACACAGGCTCACTAACTGTCCAGGGTCCCTCCTCTGAGCATGACCAGCCCAGAGATCTCCTGACCCGCACAGGGAGCGGGGTGAGGGGCTTAGTCTCCTGTCCCTTCATCTGAAAAATGGCAAGTGTGACTTAATGTGTTGAAACAGACATTTTGGGGTTTCTTGCCAATGCACTGAGCCCAATGTGATACAGGAATTAAGGCTTTTCTGCCAATGAATCAATTCACATCAATGTGCCGGTAGGATAGGAGGATTTTGGGGTGTCCGCAGATTCTTATGAATTTAAAGAATTGAAATCCACAGACCACAGGGTTAGATTTAAGGAGACTTTATTACATTAAGAGATGGAAAGAGGAGAGAGTATAAAGAGGAGCTGTTGCCCATGAGAAGGCAGGAGGGGGTACAACCCAATCTAGAGACCCAAGCTGGGGTCATTTCTAGTTTCTAGGTAACCACAATGCCAGGGTAAGGTTTAAACCTTCCAGGAATTTTAATTAGAGGACAGGGGAGCGCCTTCACTTGGAGGGACTCAGGTTGTTTATGGAAAACAGATCTAGGGAACTCCTTTAGGCAGCAAGAAATAAAGAGAAGCTATAGCTTTCTCTGACGTCAATCAACGTGGAGACTGCAAAGACAAGCTCAAGGACGCTCCCCGCATTTATTTTGGGGGGCAGTCAGAGGACCTCCTCTGTCTTCCAGACACTGAAAATTCTCTATCTCAAAAAGAAAATACTGGGGCTGGAGAGATGGCTTAGCGGTTAAGCGCTTGCCTGTGAAGCCTAAGGACCCCGGTTCGAGGCTCGATTCCCCAGGTCCCACGTTAGCCATATGCACAAGGGGGCGCACGCATCTGGAGTTCACTTGCAGTGGCCAGAAGCCCTGGCGCGCCCATTCTCTCTCTCTCCCTCTATCTGTCTTTCACTCTGTGTGTGTCACTCTCAAATAAATAAATAAATAATGGACAAAAAAATTAAAAAAAAAAAAAAGAAAAGAAAGTACTGGGCTGGAGAGATGGCTTAGCGGTTAAGCGCTTGCCTGTGAAGCCTAAGGACCCCGGTTCGAGGCTCGGTTCCCCAGGTCCCACGTTAGCCAGATGCACAAGGGGGCGCACGCGTCTGGAGTTCGTTTGCAGAGGCTGGAAGCCCTGGCGCGCCCATTCTCTCTCTCTCCCTCTATCTGTCTTTCTCTCTCTGTCTGTCGCTCTCAAATAAATAAATTAAAAAAAAAATTTTTTTAAAAAGAAAAGAAAATACTGAGCTGGGCGTGGTGGCGCACGCTTTTAATCCCAGCACTCAGGAGGCGGAAGTAGGAGGATCGCCGTGAGTTCGAGGTCAGCCTGAGATCACATAGTGAATTCCAAGTCAGCCTGGACTAGAGTAAGACTCTACCTCGAAAAATAAAAAAAAATAAAAAATAAAAAATAAAAGGATACTGGGCGAACTGAGTCCACTATGCTCAGAATCCAAGGGGTGCCTCCTCTTCACGCCCAAGCACACTGTGTGCTGTGGCCGGGACCTGGGCATCCCAAGGACCCCACGCCAGGCATGCTGTGTCCGTGTGGCTCAGGAGTACTTAGTATCCATTTCTCGCCCAAGAAAAGCTGGAGTTACAAACAGGCAGAAGTACTGCTCTATTAGACCCAGAGCCCAGAGGCAGCCTGTTGGCTTCAAAATCTGGACACAGCCGGGGCAGTTCCCCCGTCCCCATGGTGGCTGGAACCCTGCCCCCGACGCGACAGTGTTGCGACCAGCCCTCTGGCCTTGGCGGGGCTGAGCGCCCCCGGCGGTCCGGGCGCAGATTCTCCGTGTGCAGCTGGAGCCCCGCGGGGCCCTTGCTGTGCCCGCCCGCCCCGGAGGCGGGGCTGTGCGCCCGGCCATCCAGCCGCTCCTTCCTTGCCCGCTCCAGCAAATTTGCGAGTCATCGCCTTCCAGGAACTGAGTCACGGCTGACTCCCACTAACAGCGTGACTCTATGAGTGTCACCTCAGCCTGGCCCAAGGTCACTGAAGTCAAGATGTGACTGGGGGAGATGTGCGCGTAGGACTGGCAGCGGGTGTCCCCTTAGCCTCCCGCACATTGCCTGTTTCAGTCCCCATCTGTTTGGCCGGTTTCCCTCTTCCACGGGTAGGAGGACAGACACCCGGCTGTGTCCCACTGTCTTCCATTGTCCATACAACAGATGACTAGACACTGCGGTGGGTCCTTGAACCCAAACTCCCAGGGTACAGATTTAACACAAAGTGCTTCATTTGGAGCCAAGGATCTCTATCTCATCTCGATCTCTTTCAAATACACACACTCACACACACACACACAAGTCTTACCAGGAAAATGCTATGCAACTTCCTGTAAATCCAGGCCACATTGCTGGAATTTGAAAGAACAAGGCGTGGTGGCGCATGCCTTTAATCCTAGCGCTTGGGAGGCAGAGGTAGGAGGATTGCCATGTGTTCGAGGCCACCCTGAGACTCCATAGTGAATTCCAGGTCAGCCTGGGCTAGAGTGAGACCCTACCTTGGAAAACCAAAAGAAAAAAAAGAAAAGAAAGAAAGAAAGAACAAATTATTCCTGATTGTGACAACTGGGAGCTCTCCCAGGATGCCTGGTGTCCTCACAGGGGTCTTTGTCATAGCTGGCTCCTTGTAGAATTTTCTGGGCCAGTGTTGCCTGGGGTGGGAGGGAGGGAGGCACACAGGAGGAGTCTGGGTGCACTCACTCCATGCACAGTGCACATCATTATCTGTGAATCCTGTGCAGAGTGGGTAGATCCTTACTTTCCTTACTTCTTCATCTTATTACTTTCCCATTGAATCTTTAAAAATAGGCTTGTGGGGCTGGAGAGATGGCTTAGCAGCTAAGGCACTTGCCTTCAAAGCCAAAGGACTTCAGTTCTATTCCCCAGTACCCATGTAAGCCAGATGCACAAGTGGCTGGAGCCCTGGTGTGCCCATTCTCTCTCTCTCTCTCTCGCTCGCTCGCTCGCTCAGCCTCTTTACCTCTCTCAAATAAATAAAATAAAAATGTTTTAATAAAAAAATAGGCTTGTGCTCTTCGAGTTCATTTTCCCTTTTTATTAATTTATTTGAAATAGAAAAAACGGGTGTGCCAGTGTCTCAAGTCATTGCAAACGAACTCCAGACACATTTGCCACCTTGTGCATCTAGCTTATGTGGGTACTGGGAAACTGAACCTGGGTCTGTAGGCTTCACAAGCAAGTGCCTTAACGGCTAAACCATCTCTCCAGCCCCTGAGTTCATTTTTTATATAGTATCATTTCACAAGTCTTGGGTCTGAGATGAATGGAAAATAAAAATTTACCAAAGCTGGAGAGATGGCTCAGCAGTTAAAGGTGCTGGTTGCAAAGTCTGACGGCCCAGTCTCAATTCCTCAGAATCCACAGAATCCACATAAAGCCAGATGCACAAAGTGGTGTCCTGGTACACCTTATTCTCTCCCTCTTCTCTCTCTCACACACACACACAAAGCTGTTTATTATGAATTTCGGCAACGAAGTAGTTGGACTTATTCTGTAGTCACTTTTTTGTTGTTATTTTGAGTAGGGCCTAGCTCTAGCCCAGGCTGCCCCGGAGTTTACCATGTGGTCAGGAGCTGGCCTCAAATTCACAGCAATCCTCCTACCTTGGCCTTCCAAGTGCTGAGATTAAAGGCATGCCCCACCATACCTGCTTTTATCTATTTTTATTTTTGTTGTTTTGAGGTAGGGTCTCATTCTAGCTCAGGCTGACCTGGAATTTCCTATGTAGTCTCAGGGTGGCCTTGAACTCACAGCAATCTTCCTACCTCTGCTTCGCTTCATGTTGCCCCCATGCCCAGCTTATTTATTTGTGATATTTGAAAATTGGTATTATCTAAACTGGCTTCAAACTCTCTAGCTTCCAAGTGCTGAGATTACAGACATGATCCACCATGCCCTGCCCTATTCTCACTTGCAAATATACACTCTAAAGCTAGGCCTATTGGGCAGACCTGTAATCCCAACTACCAGATGAGCCAGCCTGGACAACTTCATGGAAAAAAAAAATAAAATAAAATCTAAGGGGCAGAAGCTAGAATAGAAAATAAAGGATTAAGAAAGTTTAAGAAGTTTCTGTCAAAGACCTTGGATCTGCCCTCCCCATCCCCCCCCCCCAGCCACACACACATGCAAGGGGCCTGGAAATCCTGCTTCCAAACAAGGAAGTTCATGAGACAACCTGACTTTACCCTCACACAGTGTTTTTTTCTCGTTGGCTAATATTTGAATCCAGAACCCAGTCCCCCCTGCACTGCCAGTTCAGCCTGTCACCCCAGTTCCCCAGTTCTAAGTCCCACAAAGAAAACCAGAATCAGAGTCAAGTCATTGACTTTTATTATGAAGCACATCATTTGTAGAAAAGGGGACAAGGCGAGGGTCATTGAAAAACAAATCCAGGTTCATATTATTTACACGTGGGAGCTGGGCTGTCCCAACATCAGGCGCAGCAGGTGCACTTGTTGGAAGCCTCCTTGCAGACACAGCCCTGGGCACACTTGGCACAGCCCGCAGGACAGCATGCACAGCAGCCTGGGAAGGAAGAGAGAGGGAGAGGTCAGAGTAGGCCTTTCAGCACCTTGTACCCCAAGAGCAGCCAGGCTGGAGACCTGCTCCCTGACATGCAGGAGGTATTTCTGGTTTTTCTTTTCCTTTCAAAAATAAAAGAAAGAGGGAAGAAAGAAAATAAACATAGCACAGCTCTGGGCAGCAACAAGTTTGGGAATTGTATCTCAACCGAGACAGGTTGCTCAGGCCCCTGAGAGCTCAGGGAGAGCAGAATGCCTGGGAAAGGACTGGAACGCCCCCCGGAAGCTAAGGATATTCTCAAGAGGCGTACACTCAGCCAGCTTTGGGTTCCCTCTCCACCTCGGCCACCCCCCAGATATCCTGACCAGGCCCCTACTCACTCTTCTTGCAGGAGGTGCACTTGCACTCTTTACAGTTGCAGGAGCCAGAGCACGTGCAGGAGCCACCTGTGGGAAGAAGACAGCAGTGAGCCGCAGAGAAATATAAATTTTAGCAGTGGGCAGCGCATGCGCCAAGCACAGGGCGCCGCAGACCCGGCTCCGAACTCAAGGAAAACTAACTAGCACCACTTCCCGGCCCCGGAGGGTAGAATGGGGCTTATGCCTGTGATCCAGAAGAGGCAATGTCCTCAGGACCCCCCTCTGTCGTGGGGAATGGGTATGCTAAAAGGACCAACAGCTCGGGGTTCTCTTACCAGTGGCGCAGGAGCAGTTGGGGTCCATTTCGAGCGGCGGTGAGACTGGAGGTGCGGAGCGACGATCGGAGAGGCCGACGGGCTTCTAGAACGGTGGTGGAGCTCTGGCGGGCGGCCCGCGGGCTTTATAGTTCGGGGCCGGGCCGGGCCGGGCGCAAAGGGTCTGCACCCAGCCGCGCCCTGGCGCGCGCCGCGCGGGGTCACGCGGCCGCCACCGTCCCCCGGGAGCCGAGCGCACCCCGGCGGGCCGGGCGCACCACCCCCGCCCGCGGCCTTGGGCGCCGCTCGCCCGAGGGAGGGGCCGAGTGCCGTGCGCTACAGCGTGTCCCCGGGGCGCTTTCACTCTCCCGCCCCGCGCCGCCCCGCGTACCCCAAGATTAGTAGCAGTCACTGTTTGTTCTCAGCGTCGCTTTCCCAAGAGTTCCCGGCAACCGCCCCCCTCCTTCCCCCGCCAGCCATAACGCCTGTCCCGGGATCGATGCTGAACGGAACACCGAGGAGGGAGGGAGTTCTGTTCCAAGGACCAGGCTGCCTTGGATATGAACTGTCCCGGCCCACACAGACTACCAGTCTTTGGGACACTTCCCCTCCGACGTAGTACCAAGGCCAACACTATTCTTTTTCCTCCGTTCTGCACACTTGGGGAGGGAGGCTTTTTGAGACATGGTCAATTTTTGCTTGTGGAGGTGGCAGAGAGTGTGGTTGGTGTCTCAGTTTTCAAGGACAGAATACCAAAAAAAAAAAAAAAAAAAAAGGAAAAGAAAAGAAAAGAGGGCTGGAGAGATGGATTAGCGGTTAAGCGCTTGCCTGTGAAGCCTAAGGACCCCGGTTCGAGGCTCGGTTCCCCAGGTCCCACATTAGCCAGATGCACAAGGGGGCGCACGCATCCGGAGTTCGTTTGCAGAGGCTTGAAGCCCTGGCGCCCCATTCCCTCTCTTCCTCTATCTGTCTTTCTCTCTGTGTCTGTCGCTCTCAAATAAATAAATAAAAAATTTAAAAAAGAAAAGAAAAAAGCTATGCATTCTGGTGCACCACTTTAATCCCAGTACTCCTGTGGCAGAGGTAGGACTCCATGAGTTCAAGGCCACCCTGAGACAACTTAGTGAATTCCAGGTCAGCCTGGGCTAAAACGAGACTCTACCTTGAAAATTGAAAATCCGAGGAAAAAGAGAGAACCGGAGAGCAGAGAATATATGAACACAACATATATATATATAAGATTAATGAGGCCAAGCATGGTGGCGCACTCCTTTAATGCCAGCACCAGGGAGGCCAAGGTAGGAGGATTGTCTTGAGTTTGAGGCCACCCTGAGACTACATAGTGAATTCCAGGTCAGTCTGGAAAACAAAAAACAACAAAACCACAAACAAAAGGAGCCTGGCTTGGTGGCTTTAATCCCAGAATTTGGGAGACAGAGGTAGGAGGATCGCTGTGAGTTCGAGGCCATCCTGAGACTACATAGTGAATTCCAGGTTAGTCTGGGCTGGAGTGAGACCCTACCTCAAGAAAACAAAACAAAACAAAAGTTCAGGTTAGTTTCTCAACAGGGACTGACTGACTGGTATGGGAGAGGAAGGTATTTTAATCTGCTGGTGTGGAGGCAGCAGTGGGAAGTGCAATGAGTTAGCAGTTGGCTCCCTTGGCATATCTCTGGCAGGTTTCCAGGCTTCGGTTTCTCATCTCTCAAGCCAAGAGTAAAAGTGGCGCATCTCACAGGACCCTTCTAGTCACCCATGTCCTGAGATAGGTAGGGGCTATTAAGCCAGGGACATCATGCTCCGCCAGTTGTGATGAAGGTGAGAGGACAGCGGTAGCCTCACTTCATGTGGTTACACAACACCCAGGGCCTTGCTCCTTCCTTGTGACACCTCCTGGCCTTGGAAACAACACAATACTTCCTCAGCCCCGGGAAGTCTGATTCAAAGCACTTCACTTGGAACAAAAGTTTTTATCTATACAATATCAATATCTTGCCTGCATAATGCTTAGTAGTTCTCTCCAAATTTCATTACTCTACTGGACTTTGAAAGAGTGGAGGATTTCAGCATGAACTGGGGAACTTCCAAGGACTCAAGGCCTAAAACTAAACTCGGAGCTCCCACGCCAGATTCAGTCAGTGTTCCTGAGTGGGTCATGACTCATGGTGCCTAGTGCAGAAGTCCAGGCCTGTGCTCTTCCAGGTGTATATTTAGTCCAGTCTGAAATGCACACCCTAGCTCAAGTGTGCAGTGTTTGTGGTTCATTTATCTTCTAGTGTTCTTTTTCATATGCATATGAAAATATTTCTGCTGAATCTAATGAAATGGGTTTTATACTTGGTGACTTAGTCACACAAATTCACTTTGTTTTACTTTGTATTACCAAAGTCAAGGTCTGTAACAGATTCCCAGGCCTTTAGATTTCTTGTAATAATGTGATTTCTGTGTGCATATGTGATGAGAATGGAACCTTTGGTTTCATATACCACTGAGCTTTTTAATTTTATTATTTTTGTTTTGTTTTGAGGTAGAATCTCACTCTAGCCCAAGCTGACCTGGAACTCACTCTGTAATTCCAAGCTGTCCTCAGACTCACAGCAATTCTACAGAATCACGGGCTGGAGGGATGGCTTAGCAGAAAAGGCATTTGCCTGCAAAGCCAAAGGACCTAGGTTTAATTCCCCAGCACCCATGTTAGCCAGATGTACAAGGGGGCACATGCATCTGGAGTTTGTTTGCAGTGGCTGGAGGCCTTGGCGTGCCCATTCTCTCTCAAATAATTTTTTTTTTAATTTTTTATTTTTATTTATTTATTTATTTGAGAGTGACAGACACAGAGAGAAAGACAGAGGGAGAGAGAGAGAGAATGGGCGCACCAAGGCTTCCAGCCTCTGCAAACGAATTCCAGACATGTGCGCCCCCTTGTGCATCTGGCTAACGTGGGACCTGGGGAACTGAGCCTCGAACCAGGGTCCTTAGGCTTCACAGGCATGCGCTTAACTGCTAAGTCATCTCTCCAGCCCTCAAATAAATTTTTAAAAATTTTAAAAAAGACAGAATCACATTAAATTTTCCCAGTAGGTATTGAACTTTCTTTTTCTTTGGGGGGGGGGGCTCTGGTTTTTCAAGGTAGGGTCTAAGTCTAGCTCAGGCTGACCTGGAATGCACTATGTAGTCTCAGAGTGGCCTTGAACTCACAGTGATCCTCCTACTTCTGCCTCCCAAGTGCTGGGATTAAAAGCATGAGCCACCACGCCCGGCTTTTTTGTTTGTTTGTTTTTGGTTAGGTCTTGAACTCTTTTTTCAAAAATTTTTTTCTGATTTATTTTTATTTATTTGTTTATTAGAGACTGAGAGAGAATGGGCACTCCAGGGCCTCTAGCCATTGCAAATGAACTCCAGACACATGTGCCACCATGTGCATCTGGCTTATGTGGGACCCGGAGAATCAAACCTGGGTCCTTAGGCTTTGCAGACAATCACCTTAACTGCTAAGACATCTCTCCAGCCCAGGTCTTGAACTTTCAGTCATTTTTTTCCTCCCACCAGGCTTTTTGAGACATAATCTCTTGTAGCCAAAGCTAGCCTGGAATTTACTGTGTGGTCAAGGCTGGCCTTGAACTTCTTCTGATGATTTTCCTGCTCCCACCTCCCAAGCACTGGGAGATGCACTACCACTTCCAGTTTAACAAAAAAAAAAAAAAAAAAAATTTAGGGCTGGGGAAATGGCTTAGCGATTAAGGCGCTTGCCTGCCAAGCCTAAGGACCCTTGTTCGATTCCCTAGGACCTACATAAGCCAGATGCATAAGGGGGCACATACATCTGGAGTTCGTTTGCAGTGGCTAGAGGCCCTGGTATGCCCATTCTCTCTTTCTATCTGCCTCTTTCTCTCAAATAAACAAATCAATAAAATATTTAAAAAATATTTTTAAAGTGGCATGGTAGCACATGCCTTTAATCCTAGCACTGGGGAGGCAGAGGTAGGAGGATTGCCATGAGTTCAAGGCCACCCTGAGAGTACATAGTGAATTCTAGGTCAGCCTGAGCTAGAGCAAGAGCCTACCTCGAAAAAAAAAAAAAAAAAAAAAAGAATAGAAAAATCCAGAACAGGACTGAAAGACTAGAGTCAGTTACAGAATCTGCAGCAACAAATGAGGCCACACCCTAGAACTTAAAGGAGGGAAGTCCTCATGGATCAGGTCTGTGCTAGACTACCTGAGTGCTCTTTCTAGACTTCATTTTCCCAAGATGAAGGATAGAGAGCAATCAAATCTAAGGTTCTTCCTACTTTATTATTTTTCCATCTTTAATTTTTAATTTTTATTTATTTGAGAGACAGAGGGAGAGGCAGATAGAGAAAGAATGGGCACGCCAGAGCCTCCAACCACTGCAAAGGAAGTCCAGACGCATGCAGACCTTGTCAGTACATGAGTCCTGGGGAATAGAACCTGGGTCCTTAGGCTTTGCAGGAAAGCACCTTAACTGCTAAGCCATCTCTTCAGCCCCAACTTTTTAATTTTATTTATTTATTTATTTATTTGAGAGAGAAAGAGAGAGAGAGAGAAGCGGGTGTAGAGAGAATGGGCACTCCAGGGCCTCTAGCCATCGCAAAACTCCAGAGGTATGTGCCTCCTTGTGCATTTGACTTGCGTGGGTACTAGGAAGTTGAACCTGGGTCCTAGGCTTTGCAGGCAAGTGCCTGAACGGCTATGCCATCTCTCCAGCCCTCTTCCTACTTTGATGCTGAATCAGATCTGGGCTGGGGTGGGAGAATGTGGAGAGCTAGTCACTGGATTGCTCCTGCCTGCTGAGTTAGAGCTGTCCCCTGCCTCCTGATCAGCTCTCCATTTCCCAGCAAGTCTTTCTGCTCTTCCTGCAAGAGCTCATGCACTCTGCACCCACAGGAGCCTGCACAGCTATAGAAGTCCAGGGACAGGAGCCACCTAGGAGGAAGAGAATGGTAGCCGTGAGCTGGGGTCAGGCTGGAGGTACAGCTCTTGGTGGACATGCTGTCAGCTCTGCACAAGGCCAGCCACGTTCCACTCGGGGCACAGTGACTGACTCCATTTCTCTCCCCACCTGACCGAATGGGCTCTTGATCTGGAAGAGGCCATGTTCCCTTGTTTCCACTTCAATCCAGGCAAATCAAATGCTGATGCGGACTGAAGCTCTCTGAAGAAGTGTGTGCGTGTCAAAGAGCCTGCAACTGAATGGCTTGACCTTGGCTAGCAAGCTAGACTATGTTGACGATGGACAGATGGAATGTTGCCGGTGGGCAACCTTGGGGCCTTTAATGGCCTGTTTCTTTGATGTGTGTGTGTGTGTGTGTGTGTGTGTGTTTATAGAGCCCAGGCAGGTCTGTAACTCATGATCCTCTTTGCATCAGCCTCCTGAATCCTGGAATTGCAGACCTTATTGCAGACCTTATCTTACCTTTGGTATCTGACTTAACATTCTCATGACTATTAGGTAAAACTCTGAGAATATAGCCTTAAGCATAGCAGACCTCTATCCTCCAGCAATCCTAAAGCTCACATGATATAAAGTTAAGAGGAATCCCTATTGGAGGTTTCCTTGCTGCAGCCCCCACCCCATACCTGACGGCCCTGCCAGTGTAATTGTTAAATGAATTGACTCTGTTGTTCTTTTTTCTTTTTCTTCCCAGTTTTATGCTCTCCCTCCCCACCCACGTGGGAGCCATACCCACTTGTGATCCTGTGGCGCGAAGGGAGAGGCAGAGCGGAGCAGAACAACAGAGCTGAGCTGAGCAGGGCAAACCCGACTCTGATGTTCTTTGATTCTGTGACTAAAAATGTTGACACAACAGAGCTGGAGAGATGGTTCAGTGATTAGAGGCACTTACTGGCAAAGCCTCTGGCCCCAATTTCAATTCTCCAGCCACTCATGTAAAGCTGGACGGGCATTTGTTTGCACTACCAAGAGACCTTGGTACACCCACACACAGACAAGTATAAATAATTTTTCAAAAAGTTTATGTAGGGCTGGAGAGATGGCTTAGCGGTTAAGCGCTTGCCTGTGAAGCCTAAGGACCCCGGTTCGAGGCTCGGTTCCCCAGGTCCCACGTTAGCCAGATGCACAAGGGGGCGCACGCATCTGGAGTTCGTTTGCAGAGGCTGGAGGCCCTGGCGCGCCCATTCTCTCTCTCTCCCTCTATCTGTCTTTCTCTCTATGTCTGTCGCTTTCAAATAAATAAATAAATAAATTTAAAAAAAATTAAAAAAAAAAAAGTTTATGTAGTCTCTCCCACAGTGATACATACACTAGCTATCATTTAAGGCACTCTGAATTTGTGTTCTTGGGCCATGGCCACTCATATTTGACTCCGGATAAGCTATCACTTCCTTTAAAGCAGTGTGTGTGTGTGTGTGTGTGTGTGTGTGTTGGGTTGGGGGGTGGAGGCGTTGAGACATCCTGTTGCCTATGCTGGCTCCAAAGGTAAAGCTATCTTTGATCCTCTTGCCTTCATCTATTGAATGCTAGGATTGCAGATGTGTAAAATGCTTATTTTATAAGGACACTGGATAGAGCACAACCTCGCAGCCCCGATACCTAGATGACGGTGAGCTGGGCAGTTAGGAGCCATGTCCCCTCTGCCATGGAAGCTGCCCGGAGGGTGTGAGTGCTCTACCACTGCTGAAGGTGCTTGGCAATAAGCAGAGCACTGAAACCATGAAACCAAGGAGCCTTCTCCAGCCAGGAGTGAAAATCCACCCTTTCCAGCTAGGGCCATTTGTTCTATGGCTGGAAAGTGCACCACAAACTGGACAGGGACACAGGAGCAATGTGGGTCCATCGGCTGGTGTGGCAAGGCTAGCAAAGCAAATGGTGAGGAAATGGCTGCCACTGCCTGGGACAAGATGAGACATGTCACAAGCTAGGAGCCGGTGTGCATCCTAGAGGGTCCACAGGATAGGGTCTTTGCAGTCGCTCCCTGGGCCCGCTGTGCTGGCCTTGCCTCCTGAAGCAGTGTTCCCGCAGCGCTGTGCAGGGCATGTGGCAGAGCTATCCCTGGGCTGCCCCTGGGGCTGACCTGGGTCCACTGTGCTCCTGCCATTCCTCCCCAGTTTCCCCTGGATTATTTCTGGAACTCTCTTTGGGACCTTCCTATTGTCGGCTTGGTCATTCTGACAGATCTTGTGCAGCCCCAGGCCGGCGCTTACACCCCTGGGTCAGGCCGAGCCAGGGAGTTTGGGAGGAAGGACTAGCCAGCATGCCTGTGGCTTTCCTCCCCCTGGCTGCCTGCTCCCTGTCTTCACCAGTCCTTCAGCCTCTGTTCATCCCGTGAACACGCAGGATGCACCACGCGCACCCGCCTTTCTCTTCCTTCCATTTCCAGGCCTCGGGATCTGTGAGGTGTTGGTGGTCATCCTTTGCATAAAATTCTCCTGGGGCTGCCCAGAGCTTAGTATGCTCACCTACTCCAGGATGGCAGTTCTGAAAATGAGGGTGTCTTCCAGAGAAGAATCATCCTAGGTGATATGTCCAAGGCAAAAAATGTGATTTCCCTTCAATCTCCCATTATCTAACATTTAGTCTGTACTAACTTCCCACACCATGTACGTACCTTTTAATCACTTTTATTCCTTGCACCCTCTGACAACTACAAAGTGTTGGATACTGTCAGAAAAAAAAAAAATAGTGGGGCAGGGGCATTTGAGGTAGGGTCTCACTCTGGTCCAGGCTGACCTGCAATTCACTATATAGTCTCAGGCGATCCTCCTACCTCTGCCTCCTGAGTGCTGGGATTAAAGGCGTGCGCCTGGCTCAGAAATGTTTTATATTTTATTTATTTATTTATTTGAGGGAGAGAAAGAGGCAAAGAGAGCAAGAGAGAGAATGGGTGTGCCAGGGCCTCTAGTCACTGCAAACAAACTCCAGATGTGTGTGCCACCTTGTGCATCTGGCTTACGTAGGTCCTGGAGAATCGAACTGGGATCCTTTAGCTTTGTAGGCAAATGCCTTAACCACTAAGACATCACTCCAGCCCTGTCAGAAATGTTGTGCGTGTGCGTGTGTGTGTGTGTGTGTGTGTGTGTGTGTGTGTGTGTGTACACGCATGGGGGTATGCACATGTGTGTGCAGAGGCTAGAGGAGAATGGAAGAACATCAGCTATCTTCCTCTATTGCTCATCCTTGTGTTTCCTTGAGATGGAGTTTCTCACTGACCCTGGTCATCCAGCCACTGCCTGACCAGTGAACCCCAGTGACCACCTGGTTTCTTCTCCCCACAGGACCAGGGTTACAAGTGAGTGTGACCATACCTGGCTACTTATGTGGGTGCTTGGGCCCTCATGCTAGCTGTGGCCGGGGTGAGGCCAGACTTCTGCATTTAGAACTAAATACTTTTGGTTTCTTAACCACACAGTCCCACCCAGCCATACAGCTGTGGAGTGTTCACTCTCTCCCTAGATCGCAGGAATTTCAAATGATATGAAACATTTAGCAAGTACTTTGTGTTTGCTAAAAGGCTACAGCTTCACCCTGTCATAGAGGCCATTGTGTGTATCATCTGTACTTCCCTAGTCCACAATCAGCAAGGTTCCCTCCCCAACATCCATTCCAGAGTAATCCTGCCCAGACAGGTTTGCCCCACCCTGGAGCTTGTAGAGGCAGGACTCTCTCCAGAGATCCGTATGTACAGAATGATCATAGCTGCCTTATTGATGAAGTCCTAGACAGGAGTCAGTCACTCTCATGAAGCCTAGGTTGTGGTTTTATCTCCTTCCTCCAAACAAGGAGCTGTGACTGAATCTGTGCATTCTTTCCAACTCAGTACCACTTGCAAATAGTCAAACAGTTGGAGGAGCAAGCAGGAAAAAACAATGTTTTTGTTCTTTTTTCTGGGGGGGGGGGGAATTTAAGGTAGGGTTTCACTTTAGCCCAGGCTGACCTGGAATTCACTATGGAGTCTCAGGGTGGCATTGAACTCTCGGTAATTCTCCTACATCTGTCTCCTGAGTGATGGGATTAAAGACTTGTGTCACCACACCTGGCTCTGTTTTTGTTTTTGTTTTTGTTGTTGTTTTGAGGTATGGTCTCCCTCTAACCACCACACCCAGCAGGAAAAAAATTTTAAAAACTTTTCATTGGAGGGAGGACAGGGAGGAGGCTAACAATGGTACCAACTTGACTGTATTAACTGAGTACAAAACTAATTAATAATAAAAAAACCTTTATTGCCCGGAGTGGTTGCGCATGCCTTTAATCCCAGCACTAGGGAAGCAGAAGTAGGAGGATCACTGTGGGTTCGAGGCCACTCTGAGACAACCCAGTGAATCTCAGGTCAACCAGAATAAAATGAGACCCTACCTTGAAAAATCAAACAACAGCAAAAAAAAAAAAAAAAAAAAGAAAGAATGAATGAAAGAAAAAGATAAAAGAAAAAAAAACTTTTTATTTACAGCTTCCATAAGTATAGACCATCCATAAAAATTCCCACCCCTGCTGGTAAGGATGTGGAAAAAGAGGAACCCTTCTACACTGTTGGTGGAAATGCAATCTGGTCCAGCCACTGTGGAAATCAGTGTGGAGGTTCCTAAGATAGCTAAAAATAGATCTACCATATGACCCAGCTATAGTACTCCTAGAAATATATCCTAAGAACTCATCTCATTTCCTTAGAGATACTTGCTCAACCATGTTTATTGCCACTTAATTCACAATAGCTGGGAAATGGAACCAGACCAGGTGTCCCTCAACTGATGAGTGGATAATGAAGATATGGCACATTTATACAATGGAGTTCTACTCAGCAGTAAAGAAAAAGAAAAATGAGGGCTGGAGAGATGGCTTAGCGGTTAAGCGCTTGCCTGTGAAGCCTAAGGACCCCGGTTCGAGGCTCGGTTCCCCAGGTCCCACGTTAGCCAGATGCACAAGGGGGCGCACGTGTCTGGAGTTCATTTGCAGAGGCTGGAAGCCCTGGCACGCCCGTTCTCTCTCTCTCCCTCTATCTGTCTTTCTCTCTGTGTCTGTCACTCTCAAATAAATAAATAAATAATTAATTAATTAATTAAAAAAAAAAGAAAAACGAAGTTATGAAATTTGCAGGAAAATGGATGGATCTGAAAAGGATTATACTAAGTGAGGTAACCCAGCCCCAGAAAGCCAAACATTCCATGTTCTCTCTCATCTGTGGATCCTAGCTACAGATGATTGGACTTATGTGTGAGTAGGAAGAAAACTCAGTAGCAAAGGCCAGTAAGCTAGAAAAGAGATAGAAAGGGAAGAGAAAGGAAGGATGGGGTACTTAATAGGATGGTATTGTATATATATGTAAGTAGAAGAATAGATTAATGGAGGTGAAAAGGCCCAAGTGAGGTCAGAGGAATAGATTGAGTAAAGGAAAGGTGGAGGGAGGGATGATCAAAATCTAAGAGGATGTAAATAAATCATATGGAAACCTACTTTTTTTGGGCAATGGAGCACTCAGGAGCTGTAGATTGTTGCTAGAAAATTTTCAGTGCCAGGGATGGGATACCTTCCAGTGAGTTGTTGGCCAGGGAGGTCCCTGATGCCCTCAAAACATTACAGGCCATTGCCGAGGCCCTTGGTTTCCCACGAGGAATAGATGGTAAGACCCTGTTGCTGAAGACTCCACATACTTGGGCTGCAAGGCCACTGAGAAATTCTGCTGGAACTGAGCTGATAACCTCCTCCATGTAGACCAGCTGACAGAAAGCTAGAAGAAGCCATTCTGCATGCAGTTCAATGGAAGAGAGAGAAATCACCAGTGAAGATACTCAGCAGTGGACACTGCAAGCCTTGTATTTGGCCAGCCAGGCCAAATGAGCCAACAGGTACAATAGTGGCATGTCTGTCAAGGTGGAAACCAACTGCCCTCTAATTGGACTGGAGGCCCGCTCCATGGGAGGGAATGCATCCCTGATACTGAAAACTTAAAACAGGGGTAGTCATGAGCCCTAGGGGTGTAACACCTGCTGCTGTCTGGATAAATGTATATACTATGCTCATCAAACTGCCCAGTAACACTTCTCTTAATAATGTTCATACCCATATATTAACGCTACTCTCACTTTTGGTAGAGAACCGTCTCTTTTCAGATGGCAATGACCTTGGGGTGACTCAGAAGGCATGATGGTGCTGGAAAGCAGTGATAGGAGTGCTCAGCACTGCAATATCTCTATCACACCTTCCAAGGCTCAGGGTCTATTGTGGAAGAGGTGGTAGAAAGAATGTAAGAGCCAAAGGAAGGGTAGGACTACTTACAACATGCTTCTCCAGACACAAAATGGCCTGGCTATCCGTGACCTCACAGTGCCTGACACTACCTACACAAAACCATCATAACAGGATTGGAAAAGATCATGACATCAAAATAAAAGAGAAAGTGATTGAGAGGGTGCGGGGATATGATGGAGAATGGAGTTTCAAAGGTGAAAGTGGGAGGAGGGAAGGCATTACCATGAGATATTGTTTACAATCATGGAAGTTGTTAATAAAAGAAAATAAAAAAAAATCAATGTCAAAAAAACTTCCCAGCCTCACTCTCCCCATCAAACCCACCATCCATTGAATCCCTTCTTTCCAATTAGTTTCTCTTCTATTTTGAAGTCATCATTTTTTCCTTCTACTATGCAGGTCTTGTCTAGGTAGTAGCAGGCACAGTGAGGTCATGGATATCCAGGCCATTTTGTTTCTGGAAGAGTGCATTGTAAGCAGTACTACCCTTCCTTTGGCTCTTACATTCTTTCTGCCACCTCTTCCTCAATGGACCCAGAGCCTTGGAGGGTGTGATGGAGATGTCTCATTTATTGCTGAACATTCCACTGTCACTTCTCAGCACTATGTTAACCTTATTTTTATTTATTTATTTAGTTAATTAGTTTTTCAAGGTAGGGTCTCACCGACTCTAGCACATGCTGATTTGGAACTCACTCTATAGTCCCAGGCTGGCCTCAAACTCACAACAGTCCTCTTACCTCTGCCTCATGAGTGCTGGGATTAAAGGTGTGTGGCACCATACTTGGCTTATGGTGATTTTTGAGTAACCCCAGTGGTCACCATCATTTGAAAAGAGAAGCTTCTCTAACCAAAAGTGAGAGTAGGCCAGGCATGGTGGTGCCCACCTTTAATCCCAGCACTTGGGAGGCTGAGGTAGGAGGATCGCCGTGAGCTCGAGGCTACCCTGAAACTCCATAGTGAATTCCAGGTCAGCCTGGACTAGAGTGAAACCGTACCTTGAAAAACGAACAAACAAACAAAAGTGAGAGTAGCATTAATATATGGGCATAAACATAAAAAAGTATTTAAGTTGTCAATAAAAATCATTTTAGAAACATAAAAAAAGTATTTAGAGGGCAATTTGGTGGTCATAATATGTACATTTAGCCAGACAACAGCAGGTGTTACTCCCCTAGGGCTTATGATCTTCACAGCCATAGGCTTTTTATTGTGATTTTGGTGCCAGGCATGTATTTCCTCCCATGGAGCTGGCCTCCAGTCCAATTAGAGAGCAGTTATTTTCCCTTGTAACAGACATGCCACTATTGCACTAGTTGGTATATTTGGCCTGGCTGGCCAATCTTAAGGCTTTCAGGGTCCACTTCTGTTTAACACCATTGATAACGTCTCCCTCTCTCCCACAGGGCTGCCTGCAACACAGTGCTTTTCATCTTTCGGATAGCTAGCCAACAGGAAGGAGGTCTCCAGCTCAGCTCCAGCTTGATTTCTCAGTGACACCAAGCAGGAAACTTTATTCACTGGCCAGTGGAGAAAGCCATCTCTCAGTCTGAAGGCCCTTCAGTGTCAAAGAGCAGATCTGCGGGTGGGTCTGGGTTTCCACTAGGATGCAGTGAGGCCAACGTGTGGTGTACTGTATTCAGAATTTTTCACTGGAAGGGGAGGTTTTCAGGGTTGCAAATCCCTAATGTGGGTATAATGAGCTTATAATGAACCCAAGGTCATCTAGGTTGTCATCTAGATGAGGTGGATTGGGTCTGGAGCCTCCTCACAATGACTGAGAACGCGTGATAACTTGATGGCCCGTAGCTGGGAGCCTGTGATTATCAACATCCATGCTTTCACTTCTGCGTGCAAACAGCATCTGGGGGACAGCACAACAGGCTATCAGTCATTCTGGGGTCCAGTCTAGTGACCATGCCAGAGGCTGAGAGGTTCGGTGACTTGGGCCTGGGCCACACAGTAAAGGGTAAAGGTGCTGCAAACCAGAACCCATGTGCACCGCCCAGGAAGCTGTTCACATGAGAACCCGAGGGCAAGCTTGGTCCTGACTTCTGGCCAAGAGACTCATCTTCCCCTTTGATGGAACATCAAATCCCATTAGCTCAACAAATAGCCAGGGGCATGAACCGTTGCTTTTAATTACAAGTTACCCAGGGCTCATAGCTTCCTAACAAGCACTGCTCCACCTTCTGAGCTGCAGGCCGCACCCTCATCCTGGGCTCTGGACTTCATCCCAGTGTCCCACTACTGGCCACTTCATCCCACTGCGAAGATGCTGGGCAATTCCCTTCAAATCACCAAGTAATCTCTTTGCAAATTTGAAGTAGCCAGGGACAGGATTTGAGGGAGGAGCAGAACTCATCCTGTGTGTGGGAGAAACTCCCAAAGATTCACAGCCAAGTCATCCCACAGTGCTCTGTGGAAAAGAGAGAGTCCTGTCCCTCTGCCCTGACTGAACCAGACACACAGTTCCTTATCAGGAGACCCATGCCAGACAAGCTGAGCAATCCACTTTCCAATCTGCAAGGAACAACCTCGAATGAATGTGGCGTTTCTAATTCTACTTTTCATGATTTTGTTCTTCATATCGTTATATAAACTTTCTTGTTGAATCAAAACAGGTGGTTTGAGGCAGGAATGATGATCCAGTAATCCTAGTACTCAGAAGTCTGAGGCAGGAGGATTGGAAGTTGGAAGTTCAAGACCAGCCTGGGCTACATAGTAAGACCCTGTCTCAAAAAAAAACAAAGAGGGCTGGAGAGATGGCTCAGAAGTTAAGGTGCTTGCTTGAAAAACCTAATGACCAGTTCAATTCCTCAGTACCCACATAAAGCCAGATACACAGAACGGCACATGCATCATTTGCAGTGGTTAGAGGCCCTGGCATGTCCATTCTCTTTCTCCCTGTGTATCTACTTGCATATTATATATATACATATATATGTGACATGTTTATATTAATTTATTTTATGTTATTTATTTGAGAGAGAGAAAGAGGTAAAGAGAGAGACTAGGAATGAATGGGCACACCAGGGCCTCCAGCCACTGCAAACTCCAGATGCTTATGCCCCCTTTTGCATCTGGCTTATATAGGAACCAGGGTCCTCTGGCTTTGCAGGCAAACGCTTTAACTGCTAAACCGTCTCTTCAGCCTAATAACACTATTTTCAAGGCATTTGCCTGCAAAGCAGAAGGACCCTGGTTCAATTCCCCAGGACCTAAGTAAGCCAGATGCAAAAGGGGGTGCATGCATCTGGAGTTCATTTGCAGTGGCTGGAGGCCCTGGTGTACCCAGTCTCACTCTCTCTCTATCTGTCTCTTCTTTCTCTCTCAAATAAATAGATAAATAATTTTTTTTTTTTTAAACCACGAAGCATGGGCTCCCAAGGCTGCCAGTCTTGCAGTACTCCATGCTTCAGGAAAAGAAAGAGGCTGCTGACACACAGACTGAGAGGTCACGCAGACAAGCCTGAAAAAAAGTCAATGCATGTCTTCCTATGTGCAGTGAAAAGTCCTTGGGGAGCCCTGACCAAGGAGAGGCTCGGCTGACACATCGGAGCTGGTAGACTATAGGCTCCAGTTTCCCTCTTCCCCTGGGTTCCTCAGCATCTCTGCTCTTGTACTCTGCCTTCTGGGCAACTTCCACAGCAGACATATTGCTCAATTCCTCATCACCCTGCTTCACTGCTCAGCATGCAGCCCAAGTTCCCTCAGTTCCACAGGGCTTGTGTCTTTGTCATCAATAAATACCAAGGGATGGGTGAAGAGGAGTTCTACAGATGTTGACAGAAAGGACTGGAACAAAGAGCTATAGCATATCCCTGGTTTTCATACTACCCCTTGTATTTTGGGAAATACACAATATTCCCCAAACTCCAAGAAGAGAAGAAATTGGAAAGTAGAGCTCCTGGGTGGTAGGGTCAAGGTTGTCTGTGACAGGAAAGGCAGATGTGGTTAAGGACCACACCGCTCTGCTCTGTAACAAAGCCATTCCACATTTTCTACCCCTACCACCTCTAAGCTGTCCCGCTGTACGCTGTACGATTTATTTATTTTGAAGAGGGCAAAAGTAAACTTTATTAAGGAAAATATAGAAAAAGACTCTCAAGGGAGTGAAAGGATTTCCCAAACAAAAGAGAGAGGGGGTTGGTGGATCGGGGCCTGGAGCTGGGAACGTAAAGATGGAAAAGCCCCAGAGTGTCAGGGTAGACATGCTTAGCATTTTCATGGACATCTAAAGAAGGGAAAATTCAAAGAAAATGGAAAGCTATTTTAATTCAATTTTTTTGAATTAAAATTTAGAACAGAAGCAGGCATGGTGGCAAACACTTTTAATCCCAGCACTTGGAAGGCAGAAGTAGGAGAATCACTGTGAGTTTGAGGCCAGCCTGAGACCACATTTCCAGGTCGGCCTGTGCTAAAGAGAGGCTTTGAAAAACCAAAAATAAATAAATAAATAATTTTAAAAGCTTGGAAAAACAGGAAGGCTCAGCAGTGAGGGTCCATGAGCAACTGTCTTTTAATATTTTTTGTGTGTGTATTTGTAGTATGTGTGGTGTGTATATGCACACATGTGCAGAGGCACATATACATAGGCATGTGGAAGCATAAGAATATCAGGTGTCTTCTGAGACAGTCTCTCTTTGAACCCGGAGATGCTGTTTTCAATCACACCGGCTGATCAGTGAGTGCCAATGATTCTCCTGTTTGTGTCTGTCCTCCACAGGACTGGGATTACAGGCATGTAGGGCCACACTGAACTCCCCCCCCCCCACATTCCTTCCTTTTTATTTTTCCTGGACATATAAACACCCTCATGCTTGCACGGCAACTGCTTTGCCTCTAAGCCATCTCCCTCACCCCATACATTTCCCTTTTAACAAAGTTTCTCAGAAAAATAAATACATAAAGATTCTGCATTTCCCAAGTTTTTATTTTGTTGAGGTAGGGTTGACCTGGAATTCACTCTGTAGTCTCAGGCTGGCCTTGAACTCACAGTGATTCCCTACCTCTGCCTCTCGAGTGCTGAGATTAAAGGCGTGCCCACTGCGCCCTGCTCATTTCCCCTTTCTTATGAGAGCAGGTCTTTTCTGGCTCCTCTCCCCGCGGAGGGGAGACTTTTGACTGGACACTTCCCTGCATTGCTGTCCGCGTGTATGAGCCCCTTTTCAGGGGCTTCTTTCCTGGACAGACCCTTCTCTATGTGAGGACTTCTCCATCTCTCCTCAGCTTGGTTGGGAAGGGGAAGAATTTCACCAACTGTCCCTAAAATAAATTTAATAATTTGCCCTTTAAAATTATGGATCTAGGGGGCCAGAGTTGTAGCTGAGCAGTAGAGAGCTTGATTAGAATGCATTAAGCCGTACATTTGATCCAATACCAAAACCAACGAAGTCACAGATTTGAGAAGTTTCTGTGCAAGGGTAACCCCCACCCTTACCCATGCGCTGCCTGTCCACTTTTCTATTTTACGGACGATTAAGGCCAGTGAAGTAACCTGGTTTGCCCCAAACACTCAACTTGTTACAGGACAATATTTGAGTCCAGAACTCAGATCTCTGAAGTTCCACCCAATTCAGGCCCTCATCTCAGCCCCTCATTTCCAAGGCGCACAAGGATGACCAGAGTCAGAATCAAGTCAATGACTTTATTATCCATTACATGGTTCATAGAAAACGAGATGCAGGGAATGGGTCAGAGTTGTAAAAAAAAAAAAAAAAAAATCCAAGTTTGTACACATCACTCTATTTACACGTGGCTCCGCGTGGTCCCCAGGTCAGGCGCAGCAGGTGCACTTGTCAGAAGCCTCTTTGCAGACGCAGCCCTGGGCACACTTGGCACAGCCAGCGGGGCAGCAGGTGCAGCAGCCTAGAGGAGAAGAGGCGACAGTGATGAACGCTAGGGAGAGAGAAAGGATTCCCTCCATCTGGACACAGGCAGAGATCTCAGAGGAGGCGCCAACCCTCCGGGAACCATGCACTGCTGGGATGCTCCGAGGAACGGTGTGGCAGGCCAGGGGCGGAAGGGCAAAAGGCAGAGACGCCGTCACTCACTCTTCTTGCAGGAGGTGCATCGGCACTCTTTGCACTTGCAGGCGCCGGCGCAGGAGCAGGAGCCATCTAAAAGGAGGCAAGGTGCGGGTGTGAGCACGACGCGCCCCTGAGCACCCGAGCTCGGGATGGAACGGCGTCCTGGGAGCTCAGGTGCAAATCCTTCCCTCCCCCCGCCCCTCCGACGGAGTTTGGACAAGCCATCACCTAAATATCTTGTTAGTAAAAAAGGGCTCCGAGATGGGACAGTAAAGACCCTGAAATTGAGTGACTAGAGAAAGGGGCCAGAAACGGACTCTCTAGCTCCCTAAGGGACAAGGACCGAGCTCCCCCGTCCCCCTCACCGTTGGCGCAGGAGCAGTTGGGGTCCATGGCGAGTGGCGGTGGAGCTGGAAGGCGGACGAGCGCAGGTGTGCAGCGACTGGAGGAGGCGGGTGCAGCGGAGCGCGCGGCGCGGCCTTTATGGACCCAAGTGGAGCCGCGCGCAAACGCCCCGCCCTCCGGCGCGCGCCCCGCTCCGCCCTGCGCCCGGGGCCGAGCGCAAGCGGTGGTCCGTGTGCCACTGGGCGCCGTGGGCGCACGGAAGGGGCTGGGTGCAGAGGGATCGCCGTGTGCAGAGGGGACGCCGTGTGCCGAGCACCCTCCCCCCACCCCCGCCACGTCTCCTCCCTCCGCCGCCGAGGGCGCAGCTCCCACCCCACGTGTCCTGAGTCTGAAGCTGGGTGAAAGGGGAGACTTTGGGGACCCTGCTTGCAATAAAACTTGGCTGTGTAAGGGCAGATAGGTTACCCACAAACACACAAAAATAGTATCAGCCCAGGCTTGGACGCAGTACGGCATGCATGTCAGCCCAGGATGGGTATCTGGTCGCACGCCCACCGCCGACCGAGTACTTTAGTGCACAACCGGGACTGCGAGACGCGCGTTAGCAACGAGGTCTCGTCCTCACCCGCGGAGGGCTGTTCATCATCCTCACTTTCTAGAGAGGTGGAAACGGAGGCCCACACAAGTTAAGTCACTTGCCCGAGGTCACCGAGCTAATAGTGAATGGCAGAGGGTGGGGTTCGAATGTACTGAGAGGCCCAGGCAGGTAGATAGTAAAGGAATTTAATGAGGATCGGGAAACCTTAAGCCTTGTGCTCAGGAAACCCTTGCCCGAGGGCAGGAGTGGGGTGCAGAGTGGGGTGGGGTGGGGGTATGAACAGGAAAAAGGGATCCAGGGGTCCCTGCTGGGATGGAGTAGAGCTCAGCGGCTGGAGGAGTAGCCCAGCCTGGGAATAGGGGTACCCAGGGCCTGAGGGTGGGAGGGAGTGTGTCCAGCAGGAAGGGGCAGCCTAGGAGTGTCATGAAGCGCTTGGAAGGAAAACTTTCCACCAAGTTTCTTCCCGCCGGCGGATACTGGGAAGAACAGAGGTGGTATCCGGAATTCCCCTCTCGGGAGGCATGTGGTGTTTCCCTGCCTGCACAAGTCTGGATATGGTGAACGGTTTTCGATGTCATCCTTGGAATGCCCCCAAGTATGTCATGGGTGGAACCAGGACCCAGTTACTGGAAGCTTCCTGGCAGGCTCACAGCGATGGCTGCTGCAGCCGGGTCAGGGGTTCAGTGAGGCAGGACACGATGTCCGCCCAGCCCTTTCTGTAAGCTCCTGTGGGAATGCCTTCTCAGCTCAGCCCAAGCGTCATTTCCTCCTGGGAGCCCTCCTGACCTCTGCCTGTGGATGCCCATGGCTGCCTATGGAATGTGTGGTCTGACAGTTGTTCCTTTCCTCCTTGGCACTCTCTGTGGCTGTAATGTATGTAAAATGGTGTGATCCTTGATTGATTTCTCTTGCTGCTTGCCCATACTACGTTTGGGGTAGTCCTTGCCCCTCTCTCCTTGTTTCTCCCTAGCCAGGGCTAGTGAGAGAAATATCTGCCCAATGAATTAATGATGGAAGTCATCCCCTGCGGTTCTCTTCCTCCCCAAACTCCCACCTCCCATCAGGATTCTGCTTACAAAACGAAAGTAAAATTCAGGTGCTGTAATCTCAGCCCTCTTGAGACCTTGTCAGGATTGTGAGATCCAGGCCAGCCTGGGCTACAGAACAAGACCCAGACTCAAAAAAAAGTAAGAAAGGACGGGAAAGGCCTGGCATGGTGGTACATGCTTTTAATCCCAGCACCCCAGCACTCATGAGGAAGAGGTAGGAGGATTGCTGTCCATTCCAGGCTAGCCTGGGGCTGCACAATGAGTTCCAGGTCAGCCTGGGTTAAAGTGAGATCCTATTTCTGGGGGTATAAAAAAGAAAGGAAGAAAAAAGAGAGAAGTTGGGAATATAGCTTAGTGGTAGAGTGTTTGCCTAGCATGTGTGAGGCCCTAGGTTCATTTCCCAACATGGTGAAATGAGTGATTGAAAACTGAAAATTTTCTACTGCTCTGGGAAAGGAGAGCAGTCAGAAAATCCAAATTCTGAAGGATATTCTGACCCTCAGTGATGTTGAGGTAGTTCTTCCCTCTCTTCTTCCTTCCCCCTTTCTCTCCCCTCTTCTTTAAAAGAAGAATTTTATTTATTTATTTATTTATTCGCAAGCAGAGAGAGTTAGAGCAAGGAGAGACAGACAGAGATAATGGACACACCAGGGCCTCCAGCTGCTGCAAATGAACTCCAGATACATGCACCTCTTTGTGCATCTGGCTTTACATGGGTACTGGGGAATCGAACCTGGGTTGTTAGGCTTTGCAGGCTCAGCCCTGATTTTATTGCTTAATAGGTATTTATTTGAGAGAGAGAGAATGAAAACTCCAGATGCATGTGACACTTTGATCATCTGGCTTTACATGGATACTGGGGAATCAAACCCGGACAATTGGGCTTTGCAAGCAAACATCTTTAACCACTGAGCCATCTCTCCAACTCCACAACCAATTTTATGCAGGGCTAGAGACCAAGCCTGGGGCTCGGATCATACTAGGCCAGCACTCTACGAACTGAGCTACATCTCGGCCCTTGTTTATTTTTTTTTAATTTTTAATTTTTTTAAATTTTTGTTTTTATTTATTTATTTGACAGAGAAAGAGGGAGAGAGCCACTGCAAACGAACTCCAGATGCTTGCGCCCCCTTGTGCATCTGGCTAATGTGGGTCCTGGGGAATCGAACTTGTGTCCTTTGGCTTTGCAGGCACACGCCTTAACTGGTAAGCCATCCCTCCAGCCCCCTTGTTTATTTTTAAAACAGGAACTCACTATGTAGCCCATGCTGTCTCAAACTCACTATGCAGCCACAGGACGACTTTGAACTTGGGCAATTCTCCTGCCTCATCCTTCCAAGTACTAGGGTTACAGGCATGAACCTGGCACGTCCTCCATGTCTGGCAGCCCTGTCTGAGCACTGGCTAGATGTCATCATTATTCTTTTCCTGTCCACACATTATGCAGCAAGTCTCTGGAATCTAATATATCACATGGTCACAATCCACTCAGAAGAAAGGCTCCAGCTTATGGAGAAACAATCAGGGCTCGCATTCCCCTGGCAGTACTGGGTCTGGATCTGACTTTGTGCCACCCATGCTGGCAGTACAATTTGCTCCTGGGTGTGGCTAGCTCTGGAATTTTTTTTTTTTTTTAAATTAGTGAGGGGAGGGAGGGACGCTGAGTTAGATGATGAAGGAGCTCAGGCCTACACATGTCACCTGGAATGAGGCAGGTTGTTTTTTCCATTTGTGGTGGATTGAATGAGATACTCACCCCCCTCCCCAAACTCATGTGTTCTGTCTGAATACTTGTCCCTAATTGGTGGCAATTTGGGAGGTGGCGCTTGCTGGAGGAGGTGTGTCATTGAGGGCGGCTTAGGAGTGTAGTAGCCAGCTACTCCTTACCAGAGATTGGCTCACTCTTGTGGAGTTCCACCTGCTGTGGCAGAGGTGATGTCCAGCCTCTGCTCATGCCAGGCTTTTCCTGCCATTCTGAAGCTGCCTCCTATCAGCTGTTTTTGCTCAGGTGTTTTGTCCCAGCAGCAAGGAGGTAACTGTGACACTGCTCTACTTTTAACTCCTAAAGAGGGTACATATTGTTCTGCTGCCCAGCCATCCATACTTTTTCCCTTGTGGTGGCATCTGTGGTTTGTCTGTAGAAAGTCTCCCCACCCTTAGTCCCCACAGTTTCAATAGAGTAGGCCTCAGCTGAGGGGTTCTTAGCCATTTCGTCTCTTTAGCCACACAGCCATGCATCAGAGACACAGGGGAGGTGGTGTGGGTGCAAAAACATGTCTGTAATCTCAGACTTTGGGAGGTACAGGCAGAAGGTTCACAAGTGTCTCAAAACACAGAGAGAGCTGGGCGTGGTGGCGCATGTCTTTAATCCCAGCACTTGAGAGGCAGAGGTAGGACGATTGCTGTGAGTTCAAGACATCCTGAGACTACAAGGTGAATTCCGCCTGTGCTAGAGCAAAACACTACTTCTAAAAACCAAAAATAAATAAATAAAAATACAGGGAGAGAGAGAGGAAGAGAGGAGAGAAATGTAGAGGAAGAAGAAAGGAGAGAGTGAGACTTTGCTGGGAGAATGGCAGATATTTCTCCCACTGGTCTTGAACCTGAGATGATGTGAAGGTGGGTTTCTAAAGCCTTTGTCTATATGAGCAGAGCCCGAAAGTGAAGTGCTCACAAAGGAAATGAGCTCTTCTGCACCAACACTATTGCAATGCCTGGATCCAGCCATGCTCGACGCACATTAACCTCCTATTTTTCTTAAATCATTCTGGGTCAAGTCCTAACTGGTCAGGGAAGACCACCCTGAGGACTATGTTCATTGCTGAACTTTATCTGTGCAGGGTTATGAGCAGCAGTTGAAAGGTGAGAGAGGAGGGCAGGTTCAGCCTGGAAGGGGACAATTGTTACTTTTTTTGTGGGTCAGGAATCGGAGCAGAGGTCTTGACTCTTGTTGCATGGACCATTAACTGAGATCCTCTGGTGTTCAGCTGAAGGAAGGGCTCATCATTTTTTTTTTTTTTTTTGTGGTAGGGTCTCATTCTAGCCCAGGCTGACCTCAAACTCACAGGAATCCTCCTATCTCTGCCTCTTGAGTGCCGGGATTAATGGTGTGTGCCACCATGCCTGGAAGGATGCCACATTTTGAGGGGATGAATCATTGAGTTTACAGCTTCATAGGCATGCCATTACAGTGATAGAGAATCGGTACTGGGATTGTGCTAAGAACAGTAAATTTATCTCACTGCAACCCCAGATTAGGGCTGGGGGTGTGGTTCAGGGCACTTAGCCTGTATTTGATCCTGAGGACCCAAAACAAACAAAAACAATGGCACCCCCAAAGAAAAAAACAACTCCAGGGGTGGAGAGATGGCTTAGTGGTTAAGGGGCTTACGGACACAGTCTAAGGACCCATGTTGAATTCCCCAGTACCCACGTAAGTCAGCTGCACAAGGTGGTTCATGCTCTGCAGTTTCTTTGCACTGACGAGAGGCCCTGGCACCACCCTTCTCTCTGAATCTGCCTCTTTCTCTCTCTGTCAAATAAATAAATAAAATATTAGAAAAAAATTCCAGACACAACACAGCCCTATGAGGCTGATACAGAGCCATAACCCGCTTATCTTCTCCATGGTCCCAGGACACTGGGTGGGAATTCCAGGGATAAAGATTCTGTTCCAGGGACTAAAGACCCTCCCTCCCGCCCTCTGTTCTCTTTACACAATGTCTCACTGTGTATTCCAGGCTGGCCCTGAATTGTGTCCCTCCTCCCTTGGCCTCTCCAGTCTTGGATGGTCAGCCTGCCCTGCCCCACCTGCTACCTTTCTCTCCGTTCAGTCTGTGGTGCTGGAGACAGAAGCCAGGCCTTGTGTGTCCTAGACAAGTTCCCTACCGCTAAGCTACTGCCCTCACCACAGAAGGCCCTCCGCCCTCTCCTCTCCTCTCCTCTCCTCTCCTCTCCTCTCCTCTCCTCTCCTCTCCTCTCCTCTCCTCTCCTCTCCTCTCCTCTCCTCTCCTCCCCTCCCCTCCCCTCCCCTCCCCTCCCCTCCCCTCCCCTCCCCTCCCCTCCCCTCCCCTCCCCTCCCCTCCCCTCCCCTCCCCTCCCCTCCCCTCCCCTCCCCTCCCCTCCCCTCCCCTCCCCTCCCCTCCCCTCCCCTCCCCTCCCCTCCCCTCCCCTCCCCTCCCCTCCCCTCCCCTCCCCTCCCCTCCCCCTCCCCTCCCCTCCCCTCCCCTCCCCTCCCCTCCCCTCCCCTCCCCTCCCCTCCCCTCCCCTCCCCTCCCCTCCCCTCCCCTCCCCTCCCCTCCCCTCCCCTCTCCTCCCCTCCCCTCTCCTCTTCTCTCCCCCCTCCCTTCCCTCTGTCCTGCCTGGCCCAGGATTCCTATGTAGTCTACCAGGCTGGCCCTGAGTGTTGGGGTGACACGTGTGAGCCACCATGTCCGGTTTAGGACTTCCTTGTCGTCAGAGCTGCTGGAGAGCATGAGGGAATACCTCGTGCCACATCACTATAGCTACAGAAAGCCAGGCGCCACATGCCAGCATTGCTAAGAAACAGGAAGACGTTAGGTCCCTTCTTCCTCCCCCCTGGGAGATACTCTGGTCCCATGGTTCCCTCACAAATACCATCTGTCTCATCTTAGTTCTCCTGTTCCTACTGACCCTCCCATTTGGGGAGCGCATTATTTCTCCATTGCTGCATTAAAAAAAAAAAATCACAGCTTCCTTGCTAAAGAGAACGCACATATATTATCCCATGCAGCTTCTGTGGGGTAGGAATCAGGCATGAGCCCTCAGGCTCTGGGGATGCCCATGACATCCGGGGCACGTGGGCCAGGGCCTGCCTCCGCGCTCCCTCTTGTGGTTATTAGCGGGACTTCATGTGGTCTGCAGCACGGAGGCCTAGGATTCCCACAAACTGCTGGCTGGGGAATTCCCTGGGCTTCTGGCCACCGGGGCCTCTCGGCAGAACATCTCACAACAGGATAGTGAGTGAGTGGGAGTTGGGAGAGCTGCTTGCCAAAGAATATGAGCAAGACAGGGCTGGAGAGCCGGCTCAGCGGTTAAGTATTTTCCTGGGCAACGGTGAGGGCCTTGAGGGCACCCGAGGCTGCCCAAGTTGCAATCCCCAGAGCGCAGCGCACGCGCCTGTAACTCCAGTCCCTGCCCCAGGAGCCGCAGTCCTGCAGGGCAGCAGAAACCCAGGATTCGTTGGAGCCCTGTGAATTCCACAAGGTGTGGAATCAGTACAAAGAGACTCGGCTCTAAAACAAGACCAGGTGGAAAAGCAATTGAGTGCGGACACCAGATATGCTGCTCTGGCCTCCGAAGGTGGGCACCTCCTGTTACACACACACACACACACCAGATATTCTGCTCTGGCAACCGTAGGTGGGCACCTCCTGTTACACCCACCACCACCGCCGCCGCCGCCGCCGCCGCCGCCACCACCACCACCACCTCCCCCCCCCCCAACCGGGCTGGAGCAATGGCTTAGTGGTTAAGGCATTTGTCTGCAAAGCCCAAGCACTCCGGTTCGATTCCCCAGGACCTATGTAAGATAGATGCACAAGGGGGCGCATGTGTCTGGAGTTTGTTTGCAGTGGCTGGAGGCCCTGGTGGCCCCATTCTCTCTTTTTCTCTGCCTCTTCCCCCCTCCCTTCTGTCAAATAAATAACAATTTTAAAACGACCATGAACAAGACACAAGCAATGTAGCCTGTTATTTATCCTTAGTGAAAGAAAACCAGACTATATTTATTCAAGAGATGAGGGCCTGATGTGGTTGCTCCTTTAATCCAGCAGCACTCTGGGAGGCAGAGGTAAGAGGATCACAGTGAATTCTAGGCCATCCTGGGACTACATAGTGAATTCCAGGTCAGCTTGGGTTAGAGTGAGACCCTACCTTGAAAACAAACAAACAAATAAACAAAAAAGCCAAAGCCCCCCTCCCAAGGCCCCCAAAACAAAAAACAGATGTCAAGCCTGTAGTGTCAGCTACCCAGAAGGCTAAGGCAGGAGGCTCACAATTCAAGACCTGCCTGAACTATAGAGCAAGGACATAACTCAGTGGTAGAGCACCTGTCTAGCATCTAGCACACACCAGGCCCTAGGTTCAATCCCTAGTACATTGCATGTCTCTCCCTTACCATGGAGCACTGAAGTGGAGAAGACTTAAAATTTAAAACATCAGAAAAGGATATACAGTTGAGTGTGGTGACTTACATCTTTAATCCCGGTACTTGGGAGGCCAAGGTAAGAAAACTGCTGTAAATCTAAGGCCAGCCTGAGAATACACAGTGAATTCCAGGTCAGCCTGGGCTAGAATGAGACCCTGCCTTGAAAAGCAAAAAACAAAAACAAAACAAAATAAAAAAAAGTAAGGAATATAGTGTTGCTAACCTATGTCAACCCAATGAGGATTTAAATTCTTTGATTATATTTTTATAAAAAAACATTTAAGAGAGAAAGAGCATATCAGTGCCTCTTGCCACTGCAAATGAATTCCAGATAGATGTATGCACTGGGAAACTGAACCTGGGCTGGCAGGCTTTGCAAGCAAGCACCTTTGACCACTGAGCCATCTTCCAGCCCTCTAAGATTATTTCTAGTCTAGTATGGTGGCACATATCTGCTACCCCAGCACGTGAGGGAAAGAGGTAGGAGGATCAGGGGCTCAAGGTCATCCTCAGCCACATAGCAAGTTCATACTTAGCCTGGGCTACATGAAACTCTGTCACAAAAAATATGATTCTTTTTTAAAAAAGTATTTTCTTTCTTTTTTTTGTTTTTCGATGTAGGGTCTCACTGTAGCCCAGGCTGACCTGGAATTCACGATGGAGTCTCAGGGTGGCCTTGAACTCATGGCATTCCTTCTATCTCTGCCTCCTGAGTGCTGGGATTAAAGGCATGCACCACCATGCCTGGCTTAAAAAAATATTTTAGTACTATTTATTTATTTATTTGCAAGAAGAGAAAAATGGAGAGAGAAGACAGAGAACAGGCATGGCAGAACTCCCAGCCACTGCAAATGAACTGCAGATGCATGCACCACTTTGTGCATCTGGTTTTACCTGGGTACTAGGGAATCAAATCAGGGTCCTTAGGCTTTGCAGGCAAACTCCTTAACCACTGAGAATCTCTCCAGCCCTTAAAAATATTTTTTAAAAAGGGCTGGAGGGATGGTTTAGTGGATAAGGCATTTGCCTGCAAAACCAAAGGACCCAGGTATGATTCCCCAGGATACATGTTAGCCAGATGCACAAGGTGGCACATGCATCTGGAGTTCCTTTGCAGTGTCTGGAGGCCCTGGCGCACCCATTCTGTCTCTCCCTCTCCCCACCCTCTGTCAAATAAATAAATAAATAAATAAAAATATTTTTTAAGGCATTAAAATTATTTTTATTTATTTGAGAAAGAGAGAGTGAGCATTAGGCACACCAGGGTTTCCTGCCCCTGCAAACAAACTCCAGATACTTGTGCCACTTTGTGCATCTGGCTTCATGTGCGTCCTGGGAAATTGAACAGAGGCCATCAGGCTTTGCAAGTAAGTGGCTTTCACCACTAACCCACTGGCCCTCACATGGCCTCTGTGAGTATGATGGAGGGAGCCAGCAAATGGGCTGCTGTGACTCTTCTTACGAGGACACTAACCCTATAGTACTAGAGCTCCATCCTTAGGGTTAGAATCTCAGAGCTCTCTACCCATCTCCATCTCACTCTCCCTTATCAACCTGCCACGTTAACCCTTGGATACTAGGGACTGGTATGGTAATTGAGTATACCTCTGGGCTAAGATGAGGGAAGTTCACTTCCCCCAACCTTCATCTCTGTACATCACATGAGGCCCCTCCTTCAAAGGGCAGTTTCTCTCCTCTTCTCATAAGAGAGAGAGAGGGAGAATGGGCGCAACAGGGCCTCTAGCCACTGCAAACATACTCCAGACACATGTGCCACCACGTGCATCTGGTTTACATGGGACCTGGAGAATTGAACATGGGTCCTTAGGCTTCTCAGGTAAGTGCCTCTAAGCCATCTCTCTTGCCCTCATCTTAGGCTTTTTAAGAGTACTGTTCAGGGCTGGAGAGATGGCTTAGCAGTTAAGGCATTTGCCTGCAAAACCAAAGGATCCCGGTTTGATTCTCCAGGACCAATGTAAGCCAGAGGCACAAGGTGGCACATGTGTCTGCAGTTCGTTTGCAGTGGCTGGGGGCACTGGTGTGCCCATTCTCTTGCTCTCTTTTCCTCTTTCTCTCTAATGTATTTAAAAATGTATTTAAAAAAGAGTACTATTCAGTGATATTAAATACATTGAAAAAATGAAAAAGTAAATGCATTGAAGCAGTTGTGTACCCAACTCTTCAGAACTCGTTTTATCTTGCAAAACCCACTGTGCCCATTAAATAGCTCCTACCTACCTACTCCTCCCTCTGCCCTTGGAAACTTACATTCTACTTTCTGTCTGTCTGTCAGTATACAATGTATGTACTGATTGCTCTAAGTACCAGCACCTTGTATAAATAGAATCATATAACAGTCATCACTAGCAAAATACCCTCATAGTTTTTAGCATATAATTATTACTTTCTTGGGTTGCTACCCCACATTTTGTTTTATATACCACTTTTATTTATTTATTTATTTATTTTTTTGTAGGTAGGGTCTTGCTCTAATCCAGGCTGACCCGGAATTCACTATGTAGTTTCAGGCTGGCCTCAAACTCACAGTGATCCTCCTACCTCTGCCTCCCAAGTGCTGGGATTAAAGGCATTTGCCACCATGCCTGGCTATATACCACATTTAAAAAATATTTTATTTTTATTTATTTATTTGACAGAGAGGGAGAGAGAGAGAGAGGGAGAGAGAGAGAATGGGCATGCCAGGGCTTCCAGCCACTGCAAATGAACCCTTGTGTCCCCTTGTGCATCTGGCTAAAGTGGATCCTGGGGAATTGAACCTGGGTCCTTTGGCTTTGCAGGCAAATACCTTAACCACTAAGCCATCCCTCCAGCCCTATATACCACATTTTGTTTGTCCATTCATTCATCAATGGACATTTGGGGTGCTTTTACCCCTTGGCTATTGAGATAATATTGTTATGTACAAGAGCATCTGATTACCTCATTAGGATCCTTTTTGTTTGTTTTGAGCGTGGTGTGGTGGCTCACACCTATCATCTGAGCACTTGAGAGGATGAGGCAGGACTGCAGAGAGCTCAAGGGTAGCCTGGGCTATAGAGTGGGTTTTAAGCCAGCCTGAGCTATAGAGTGAGACCATGGAGAGGGATAAGGGGAAAGAGAGAGAGGGAGGGAGAAAGAAACAGAGGAAAAAGAGGGAGGGAAGGAATCCTATCTTTAATTCTTTTGGATATTTACTCAGAAATGGAATTGTGGACCACATGGTAATTCTATTTTTAATTTTTGAGGAACTGCTGGGCTGTTTTCCATAGCAGCTGCCCAACTTTACAGTCTCACCAGCATTATACAGGGATCAAGGATTCTTCCACATCGTAGTCAACACTTCCTTTATTTTCTGCTTTGTAAAAAATAAAAAAAAATTAGACAGGGTCTTACTGTACAGCCCAAGCTGGACTCAAACTCAAAACAACTCCCCGTCTCAGGCTTCTGAGCTCTGGGTTTAGAGATGTGCACCACCAGTCTATACCCTACTGTGTGTAAAGTGATTTCACTTTGTTTTGATTTTTTAAAAAGATTTATTTTTATTAGAGACAGAGAGGGAGAGGGAGAGTGTGAGAAAGGGCAAGTCAGGGCCTCTAGCCACTGCAAACGAACTCCAGACCCATGCACCACCATGTGCATCTGGCTTACATGGGACCTGGGGAATTGAATCTGGATCCTTAGGCTTCACAAGCAAGTGCCTTAACTGCTAAGCCATCTCTCCAGGCCCCCCACTTTTTTTTGTAGAGCAAAGCCAGTCAGAAGCCCCGAAACGATGCATAGTTAAGTGCAGGGGTCTATACGTTAGACCGCTGCACTGGCATTCTGGCTGTAATACGCTGTAGCTATGTGACCCCGTGCAACTTATCCTGAGTCCTCCTGTCTGGCCCGCCTCCAAAAGGGACGTAGCAGTCCCAAAGCTGTGGAGTTGTAAGGAAATCGCCAGATAATGTACTTTTCAAACAGTGCACAGCACCAGGAAATTTATCCAGGTTTTGTTTATTTGTTTTTTTCTTTTTTCTTTTCTTTCTTTCTTTTTTTTTTTTTGGTTTTTTGAGGTAGGGTCTCATTCTTGACCAGGCTGACCTGGAATTCACTATGGAGTCTCAGGGTGGCCTCGAACTCACAGCAATCCTCCTACCTCTACCTCCCTAGTGCTGGGAATAAAGGCGTGTGCCACCACGCCCGGCGGTGATAATGTACTTTAAAAAAATTTTTTTGTTTATTTATTTATTTATTTATTTATTTGAGAGTGACAGACAGACAGAGAAAGAGGCAGATAGAGAGAATAGGCGCACCAGGGCCTCCAGCCACTGCAAACGAACTCCAGACGTGTGCGCCCCCTTGTGCATCTGGCTATCGTGGGTCCTGGGGAATCGAGCCTCGAACCGGGGTCCTTAGGCTTCACAGGCAAGTGCTTAACCACTAATCCATCTCTCCAGCCCAGATAATATACTTTTTAAACAGTGTACAGCACCAGTAAATTTATCAAATTTATCCAGGTTTTGTTTATTTGCTTTTTTTTTGTTTGTTTTTTTGAGGTAAGGTCTCACTTTAGCCCAGGCTGTCCTGGAATTCACCCTGTATTCTCAGGGTGGCCTCGAACTCACAGCGATCCTCCTACCTCTCCTCTGCCTTGTTGGTTTGCTTTTTGAGAAAGAGTCTCACTACATAGCCTAGGCTGGCCTTGAACTTATGAACCTCCTGCCTCCCAATACAGGTATGTACCACCATGTCTGGTAACCAGGACCATCAGGCTTTGCAGGCATGTGCCTAAACTACTAGCCATCTCTTCAGCTCTATTGAGAATTGTAATATAAGAACATACAGTCATTTAATCATGCTCCCATCACTTTATCTTATTTTGTCCCCTCTCTCCCAGCCCCCAGCCCTCAAGGAGCTTCCTCTTTCAAGGTAGTCCTTCCTCTGTTTTGTTGTTTCCTTCTTTTTGTGCTTCTCTGTCTTCCATGTCATAATGATGATGGGCTGGTCTTGTGGTGGTATTCATTCCCATTGTGGGGTCAGGAATGCACCCACCAATTCATGTTGAGTCCAGCTTTTACATACATCCTGGGAGCCTGGGCTCTAGGCTTGTACAGCAAGCCCTTTTTAAAAAATAAATTATTTACTTATTTATTTTCAAGCGCAGAGCTCTCAAAAGCAGACAGACAGGAAGAGAATAGGTGTGCCAGGGTCTCCAGTGGCTGCAAATGAACTCCACATGCACGAGCCACTTTGTTTATCTGGCTTTACGTGGTACTAGGGAATCAAACCCAGGCCATTAAGCTTTGTAGTAGGCAAGTGCATTAACCACTGAGTCATCTCCCCAAGAACTCCCTCCCTCTTTCTAAATACGCCTTGTAGAGTCCTGTCTACCCCAGAATAAACATGATTGTTCTATTTTCCCTCTTCCAAGTCTTTTTCTAGCTTTTACTCTGTTCCTAGGTGTTTAGATCCATGAAGACTTATTTGTTATGCAACGTATACGCAAAGGGTAGCTGATTGTTCGCTGCAGGTCTCCGACTAGCGCCTCTTTTCTGCTGCTTTGAGCATCTAGGACTTCTGGCCCCACAGGGGTCTATTTGGGCCTTTCTGTCCAATTGATCTACTGAGCCGACACCACTTCCTGGAGCTTTGTAACAAGAAGTCCTAGAGGGTTACAGTGAACCCCTTTGCTTGCTCCTTTGAAAACTGGCTTGGCTATTCTTGTATTCCTGTCTTTCCTAAACTCAGCTTGTTCAACTGACAGAAAAAAAACAAAACAAAACAAACACCCAACCAGAAAACAATAATTGTGGTGAGCTTTTGTGATTACATCCCTGGATCATCTTACAGGAAGCCTCTGTCTCCATGCCTCCTGTTTCTCCTCTCAATCAGCCTAGGTAGGTTTGTTGTTGTTTTTATTTTTCATCAAGGACTGGGCTGCAACCCCCTGGGATAAAAGCTCTTTTTATCTTACTTTCCCTTGAAGAAAAACGAGAGGACAAACTGCCAAATGAGAAGATTTGAAAAAAAGAAAAAAAAGTGAGGCAATCTTTGTTGTGGAGGCAGATCTATTCAGGAAGGTGAACTTGGAAACACAGTTGACAGTTTGCCAAGATAAGCCCCAAGGCCTCCTCCTGGATTCTCTTCTAATAACTACAAGCAGTTTTGTGGAAGCTACTTGAAAATTCCAGAAATCTCAAGTCCTTGTCTACCATACAAATGAAGAGACTGATGCTGGGCAATTGGAGAAACAAGTTGATATCCCCAGAGCTCAGTTTGATTTAGCAGGAAGACAGAGAGCTATCTGACAGTGAAGGTGAGGGCCTCTGTCTCTAGGGTTCCATCCCAGCCCCAAACACCTCTGTGGCTAAGTCTCAGGATTCCATTGTTTAGTTTTTATGTATTTCCAGGCATGGTCTCACTCTAGCCCAGGCTGACCTGGAACTCACTCTGCAGTCCCAGGCTGGCCTCACACTCACTGTGATTCTCCTACCTCTGCTTCCCAAGTGGTCGGATTAAAGGCCTGGGCCACCACACTGGGCTCAGGATATTGGCTTTTTTAAAAGATATATTTTAATTTAATTAATTTATTTAAGAGAGAAAGAGGGAGAAAGAGAGCCAGCTCCAGGACCTCCAGCCACTCCAAAGGAACTCCAGACACATGTGCCACCTTGTGCATCTGACTTACGTGGGTCCTGGGGAATTGAACCAAAGTCCTTTGGCTTTGCAGGCAAGTGCCATAACTGCGAAACCATCTCTCCAGTCCCCAGAATCCCATTTTTAACTGGATGCTTCCCTTGGAGTGGGCTCCCCCATCCCTGCACATTCTGCTCCACCTTAAGAAAAGACCAGGTGGGAGCCGGGTGTGATGGCACACACCTTTAATCCCAGCACTCCGGAGTCAGAGGTAGAAGGATTGCTGTGAGTTCAAGGCCACTCTGAGGCTACATAGTGAATTCCAAGTCAGCCTGGGCTAGAGCTAGACCCTACCTTGAAAAAAAACAAAACAAAAAACATGAACTGGAGAGAGATGGTTCAGTGGTTAAGGTGCTTGTCTGCAAAGCCTAAGGACCCAGGTTTGATTCCCCAGTACCCATGTAAAGCCAGATTCACATGGTGACACATGTGTCTGGAGCTTATTTTCAGTGGCTAGAGGCTCTGGCATGCCCATTCTCTATCTGCCTCTTTCCCTCACAAACATATATATTTTGTTTTGTTTTGTTTTGTTTTCCGAGGTAGGGTCTCACTCTAGCTCAGGCTGACCTGGAATTCACTATGTAGTCTAGGCTGGCCTCGAACTCACAGTGATTCTCCTACCTCTGCCTCCCGAGTGCTGGGATTAAAGATGTGCGCACCACGCCTAGCTATTTTTTTTTTTTAAAGAAAAAAACTAGAGCTCGATTCATGCTGTTTGTGGGATTTATTGTCACTTGCCATCAGGCAGCCAGGGAAAGGGGCAACACCCACGCCCTAGCATGGACGGAGGGGGCATGGGACCACAGGGCACTGTTTACACATGCTCCAGGGGCGCGAGGAGGGGGCTCGTCTTCACTGGCAGCAGCTGCACTTCTCTGCCTCCGCCTTGGTCCCCTCCTCACCTTTGCACACACAGTCCTTGGCACACTTCTCACATTCCTCAGGACAGCAAGAGCAGCAGCCTGCAGAGAAAATGAAGGAGCCCGGGTCTGAAGCACCTGTCCGTGCTCATGGAAAGGGCAGCGGGGGGCGGGGGGGGGGAGCGGGGGAGGAACTGGGAGGCTGGGGAGTCATCCCGGAATGACCAGGACCCACTGCTTTCTTCTCGCTACTGTTGGGTCTGACTCAGCACCCATGGTGCTTCAGAGGCATGCTGGGCTTCCTAGTTTAGGATGAGGGTCATCCTAAAACTAAACCACAGACCCTTGGGTGGGTGCCAGGGAACCCCTGGGGGATGGCAGGCTTGGGGCCCCACTGAGGGAGTTCTAGGCCTTCAGGAGAAAGGCTCTGAACTTGGGCCTTGCAAGATAAGCTCAGAGAGGCACACAGAGCACAGGAAATGTGCCTACTCTACCTCAAAGAAGGGAAAGCCATCCCCCGCCCCTTCCTGCATATCACACTGCAGTGAGCAGGGATCAAATGGAGGGGATCCACAAGTAAATGACCACCAGCCTCTCTTGGGATTACCCAGGGCAGTGGAGATTTGGAAGAGTTGGGCGCTGGCAGAAGGGCTTGGGGGTGGGGCAGTTCTCAAATCCAGCTGCCTGTTAAAATCTGAGATTTAACCAAGAAACAGCTTGCCCTAGGCCTACGGGGTCAACCTCTGTGGTCCACACAGCCTCAGTAATTTAAGATCTGCAAGGGGAGGTTTTGCCAAACACTGCCTAGGGGGCCCGTATCCTCTGCGGGCCAATGCTGGGAGTGGGGTGAGGGGGTTGGAGGAGGGGTGCACTCACTCTTCTTGCAGCTGGTACATTTACATCCCTCGCACTTGCAGGAGTCGGAACAGGTGCAGGAACCACCTATGGTCACAGGAAGGGTTAAAATGTGCAAAGACCCACCAGGCACCCGGCAGAAAAGGAGCCGGGCGCTGACTCTCAGCGCTCTTCCCACGCGGGTATTCTGATTCTTCATGGGATTCAAGATGGGGAAAGAGAGCTCTCTCCCCCAAGTGTCCTTGAGTTAAGACAGGGCATGGGGCTGTTTGTCAATAAAGGGGTGCACTGTGCCGCAAGCAGGGAGCGGGGACGCGGGGGGGGGGGAGTCTCACCCGTAGGACAGGGGCAGGTCTCAGGGTCCATGTCCAGGAAAGCAGCCTCGGGAGATGGTGACTTGGCTTCTCCAGGCGGGTGGCTGCACTGCGTAGCTGGTGGCAGCAGGTGACTAGGTTTTTATAGCCGCGGGCGGGGGCGCCCGCCCCTGCGCACGGCGCGGGCTCCGGGTCTGCGCGCACTGGCCCTGCGCATTGCGGCGCTGTCCCCCACGTCCCCCAGCCCCCCGCGAGCGCACGACGCCGTGCGCGCCGCCCGCCCGCTCCCCGGCGCGGGTACCGAGGCGCCGCCGCCGCCGCCCCGAGGGAGCGCGCGTGGGCCCTCTCGGAAAGTGGACGGGGACGCAGGCCCTCCATCCCAGAGTTCTTGGCCACTAGAGGGGATGTCCAGCCGAAGGAGACCCTTCACAGGGAGCCTGGCGCTGACCACTGCACCAGCAGTAAAGACGCTGACGAGGTCTCTGAAGAGCAGTCTGAAAGGTGGAGGGTGGAGGGGGTCAGCATTCGGCACTTGGTTGGAACACGCTTTGTCTCCTTCCTTAGCATGTCCTTCCACGGGACCCTGAACACCTCTCACACCGACTTCCACTTATGTTCAGAGACACCCACCATTGGGCTGGAGAGATGGCTCAGCGGTTAAGGCGCTTGCCTGCAAAGCATACAACCCGGGTTCCATTCCCCAGTCCCCACGTAAAGCCAGAGACACAAAGTGGCACATGTGTCTGGGGTTCATTTGCAGTGGCAGTAGGCTCTAGTGTGACCAGTGACCATTCTCTCTCTCTCTCTCTCTTTGCAAATAGAGAGAGAGAGACAGACAGACAGACACGGGGTGGGGGAGGGCTGGAAAGATGGCTTCGAGATGAAGGTGTTTGCTTACGAAACCCACAGACCCGAGTTCGATTCTCCAGAACCGGCATAAGCCAGATGCACAAGGTGGCTCATGCCCCAACTCCGCCCCTCCCCCACCCATCTTGTTTTTGTTTTTAGCCTGGGCTAGCCCTAGAATTTCCCAACCTCCTCCTGCCTCTGCTTTCCAAGTGGTGGGATTTCAGGCATGGGCCACCACACCCAGTTTCAGCCTCAGACTTTGGTTCTGTTGAGAGAAGGACTTCAAGAAGGAATTCAGCCCCCTCCCCCACCTGTCCTCCAAGCAAAACTGAACCGCTTGCAAATCCGATCTGGAAAAGCGCTGAAAAGTGTTGGTTATGTTAGAAAGGACCACCTCCCCCACCCTCTAGCTAGAGTCTCATTCTGGTCCAGGCTGACCTGGAATTCACCATGGGTGGCCTCGAACTCATGGCGATCCTCCTACCTCTGCCTCCCAAGTGCTGGGATCAAAGGCGTGCGCCACCACACCCAGCTCCATCTCTCTTAATAAAGAGATAGAAACTCTGAGCAGGGAAAGTGAGGCAGCTTAGTTTTATTGTTTTCTTCTTCCAGGTAGGGTCTCGCTCTAGCCCAGGCTGACCTGGAATTCATTATGTAGTCTTAGGGTAGCCTCGAACTCATCGTGATCCTCCTACCTCAGCCATCTGAGTGCTGGGATTAAAGGCGTGCACTATCACGCCTAGCAGCAGTTTAGTTTTGGTCTTGCAAGGTGAGGCACAGTCCATAAACAACAACAAGATGGTAGCCAGCCAAGGGAACACAGAAAGTAACTCTGATAGTCCCGGAAAGCAGCCGTCTTCCCTCGGCCCCATCGTCTGGGTACCGATGTACAACCAGTCCCTCCCGGTCCTCTAACATAACCCTGCTCCGGGTTTCTTTAGTTTCTCTGTTTGGCTGACCTTGGCTCTTGATTCCGCTTTGTGAAGACATGAGGTTTTTAATCTAGATCTTGGGGCTTTGCTATCTATCTACAGGCCCAGGAATTCACTGATTTGTTTCACAGCCTAATAAATGCCATTCTGGATAAAAGAATCTAAATGAGCCGGGCATGGTGGCCCACGCCTTTAGTCCCAGCACTCAGGAATCTAGAGGGCTGGAGAGATGGCTTAGTGGTTAAGTCACTTGCCCACAAAGTCTCCAGGTTCCACTTAAGCCAGATGCACAGGGTGACACATGTGTCTGGAGTTCATTTACAGAGTCTAAAGGTCCTGGAGCGCCCATTCTCTCTCTCCCTCCCTTCTTCTCTCTGACTCTAATAAATAAATAAAAATAAAAACTTTGAAAAACAGGAATCTAGGGCTGGAGAGATGGCTTAATGATTAAGGTGTTTGCCTGCGAAGCCAAAGGATCTTGGTTTGGTTCCCCAGGACCCACATAAGCCAGATGCACAAGGTGACACATGCGTCTGGAGTCTAAAAAAAATAAAAGTTTTATTTATTTGAGAGAGTGAGTGGGAGAGAAAGAAGCAGAAAGGGAGAGAAAGAAAGAGGGAATGGGCACACCAGGGCCTCCAGCCACTGCAAACGAACTCCAGATGTGGTGGATCTTGAGTCCAGCCCTAAGGTGTGTAGAGAGCCAGCTTGAGCTCTGGCTGTTTGGTTCTCTGCATGCTGTGCTTGTATAATGGAGTGAGCCAGCTTCCTCTGCCGTGATGAAGCGGCCCCTGGAATCTGTGAGCCTGAAATAAACCCTTTCCTCCTGTAAGCTGCTTCTGATTGGATGTGAGTCCTCTTGAAGAGAAAGTAAGCGCAACGCTCTTCATATTCTTACTTCTTACAGTTGGAACCCCTCTCCCAACTGTCAGCTGCTGGCAGCCTGCAAATGCTGAGGGACTGAGCTGGCTGGTTTCTCCAGGCCTTTCTTGGAAGGATCACCATGTTCAGGTCCACAAGTCTACGTTTCTGTAAGATTGAAGAAAGAACAAGGTGAGGAAGAGGGGAAGGGCAAGGACCCAGAGGAGGTAGAGGAGGAGCTGGTAATATAATCTCATAAATTAAGGAACTTTAATAGTTCTCACCTTGGTGGGGAGTTCAGATCTTGGAGCCTGGCCATTTCATTTAGGATCAAAAAAAAAAATTATTTATTTGAGAGAGAGAGAAAGAAGCAGAGAGAAAGAAAGACAGATAAAGAGAGAATGGGCGCACCAGGGCCTCCAGCCACTGCAAATGAACTCCAGACGCATGCGCCACCATGTGCAGCTGGCTTATGTGTGTCCTGGGGAATCGAACCTAGGTCCTTTGGCTTCACAGGCCTTAACTGCTAAGTCATTTCTCCAGCCCACCTGACCATTTTAGTACGACTTTTGTGTTTGTTTTCATTTCACTGAAGTGTACCCTGGCCTCGTATTTTCTCAGACCTGGACTCTGAACCCTGGGCTCTGGGTTTCTACAGCTAGGCAGTCCTTCCCCTCCTTACACACTTCCCCTTTGGTCATCCTACATTACCTCAGGATTGAGCTTTAAAGTTGAAATGATAGCCCCCTTCCTCAAGGGTGGGCAAGATATGGATGAATGTGAAAAGCATACCTTTCTTTTTTTATTAAATATTTATTTTCAAGCAGAGAGAGGAGAGAGAGAAGGAATGATTGAATAAGTAAGGGCCTCCAGCAGCTGCAGATGAATTCCAGATGTATGTGCCACTCTGTGCATCTGGCTTTACATGGTTACTGGTGAATTAAGCCTGGGTCATTAGGCTTTGCACGCAAGTGTCTTAACCTCTAAGCCATCTCTCCAGCCTCCTGAAACGCACATCTTTCTGAAACATTCTACCTCCCCCATTCTTGGACCCTTCATTCTTCAGTTCTCAACCTCCATGGTCTCTAAGGGAGTATTTCTTTTTTTTTTTTTTTTTTGGTTTTTCGAGGTAGGGTCTCACTCTGGTCCAGACTGACCTGGAATTACCTCTGTAGTCTCAGGGTGGCCTTGAACTCACGGTGATCCTCCTACCTCTGCCTCCCGAGTACTGGGATTAAAGGCGTGCGCCACCACGCCCGGCTAAGGGAGTATTTCTTTAAGTATGTTGTTCTAAGGACCCTCCCACCCCCAATCCTCATCTTTATTCCTATCTGACTCTAATGCTCATACTGTGCAATTATATGGTCTGTGTTCCTATGATCTCCTTGCCTATGATCCTTCTTTCAACCTCCAATTCCCAGGTAATGTCTGGGTTGGCTCCTCCCTCCTTTTCTTTTAAGTAAGAGTCTTAACTCTACTATATGGCCTATGCTCAACTTGCAGCCTGCCTCAGCCTCCTGAGCGCTGAGATTACAGGCACGCACCACTACACCTGGATTTGCTTCCAAACCTTTGCTCACTCTTTCTTGCTCCACAAAGTCCACCATAATCATGATCAACCTGTTTTTTTTTTTTTTTTTTTTTTTTCTTCCTAAGACAGAGTCTTACTATGTACCTAGGCAGGGCTAGAGCTCCTTATATAGGCCAGACTGGCCTGGGACTTGGTTCTTCCTGGCTCTGCCTCCAAAGTGCTGAGATTACATGCCATTACACCCAGGTTATGATGAGCCTAGTTTTCATTATTAAATATTTTAGGGCTCGAGGGTTGGCTTAGTGTTTAGTACTTGCCTGGAAAGCCAAAGGACCCAGGTTTGATTCCCCAGGACCCATGTAAGCCAGTACAAGGTGGTGCATGCATCTGGAGTTTGTTTGTAGCAACTGGAAGCCCTGGAGTGCCCATTCTCTCTCTATCTCTCAAATAAATAAATAGAAATAAAATAATTTTAAAACTATGTTATTTATATATTTTGTGTGTGTGGGGGGTAATGGACATTTGCACCACTTTGTGCATCTGGCTTTATGTGGGTGCTGGGGAATTGAACCCAAACCAGCAGTATTTGCAATCAAGCACCTATAGCCATTGAGCCATCTCCCCAACCCTAATGTTAGTTATTTTTGGTTTTATAGTGCCAGGAATATAACCTAGGGCCTCATGCCAAGTGAGAGCTATACTACTGTGCTGCATCTCCAGCCTCTGCCTACCTAAGCTTTGCAACACACACAACTGGACCCCAGCACCCCTAACCCCACGACCTTGCTCTATCCTTTTCCTTATAGTGGCTTTTAAAATTTATTTTTATTTTTATTTATTTATTTGACAGAGAGAGAGAGAGAGAGAGAGAGAATAGAGTGCCAGGGCCTCCAGCCATTGCAAACGAACTCCAGAGGCATGTCCCCCCTTCCCCCCCCCCCCCGTGCACCTGGCTCTAATATGGATTCTGGGGAATCAAACCTAGTTCCTTTGGCTTTGCAGGCAAACGCCTTAATCGTTAAGCCATTCCTCCAGGCCCGCCCCCCTTTCTAAGGTAGAGTCTCACTCTAGCTCAGGCTGACCTAGAATCCACTATGTAAACTCAGGGTGGCCTTGAACTCAGAGGTAGTAATCCTCCTATCTCTCCTCCCAAATGCTGAGATTAAAGGCTCCTTATAGTGTTTTATTTTTTATTTTTATTTTTTTTTTGAGGCAAGCTCAACAGACTGGCTTTTTTTTATGCGAGAGTGAGAGAGTGAGTGATAGAAGAGAGAGAACTGGTGTGCCAGGGCCTCCAGCCACTGCGATTGAACTCCAGAAGCATGCGCCCCCTTGTGTGCGTGCGCCACCATGTGCAGCTGGCTTATGTGGGACCTGGAGAATCGAACCTGAGTCCTTAGGCTTTGCAGGCAAACACCTTAACCACTAAGCCATCTCTCCAGCCCTATAATGGTTTTGTTTTTTTCAAAGTAGGGTCTCACTCTAGCTCAGACTGGCCTGGAATTCAGACTATGTAGTCTCAGGGTGGCCTTGAACTCTCAGCAATCCTCCTACCTCTGCCTTCCAAGTGCTGGAATTAAAGGCATGCGCCACCATGCCTGGCTTTCTTTTTTTTTTTTTGTCCATTATTTATTTATTTATTTGAGAGCGACAGACACAGAGAGAAAGACAGATAGAGGGAGAGAGAGAGAGTGGGCGCGCCAGGGCTTCCAGCCTCTGCAAACGAACTCCAGACGCGTGCGCCCCCTTGTGCATCTGGCTAACGTGGGACCTGGGGAACCGAGCCTTGAACCGGGGTCCTTAGGCTTCACAGGCAAGCGCTTAACCACTAAGCCATCTCTCCAGCCCGTGGCTTTCTTTTTAGGTAGGGTCTCATTCTAGCCCAGGCTGACCTGGAATTCACTATGTAGTCTCAGTCTGGCCTCAAATTCACAGTGATCCTCCTTCGTTTGCCTCCCAAGTGCTGAGATTAAAGGTGTGCACCCCCCACCCATCCCAGCAGCAACATATTTTAAAAATGGGAATCCTGTTAGTTTCTACTTGGAAGACTTGTCAAGGTTTAAGTGGATGACACTCAGAAGCAGCCCGAGCCATGCCGGCTCCCACCATTTGTAAATGAGGAAGTCCTGTGTGACACTCTGCTCCTTCTCCTCAGCTCTGTGTTCCCTGACATGTAGGACTGCAGGCTGACCTTTGTGTCAGCCTCATCCTAGACCTGACACCCAATACAGGTGCTTTCTGGGAGAAGGGAGTTCACTTGCCTTCTCAGCTTGGGGCCAACAGGCAGGACCAGCTACACTGAGGGGTGGAGATCACTGGCATTCACACTTACTAAAGGATGGAAAATCCCCAGATGAGCTCACACAAAGCAAGGAGTCCCACACCCTGGTTGAAATTGATCTTGTGAAGGATTAGGACTGTCCTTCTGTTCTCTAAGAGTCTCTCAGTTTACTGCACTGGGACGGAACTATTAGCAGGGTTTTAGGAAATTAGGTAAATAGTGGTTGTACAAAAAGTGTTTGCAATTATGCTTATCTGCAAATAATGTCTTTTCTTGTAGTGTTCTAAACATGTTTGTAGAGTGGATGTCAGATGAGCAACTTAAAAAATATTTTATTTATTTGAGAGAGAGAGAGCAGCAGATAAAAAATGGCTGTGCGAGGGTCTTTAGCCACTGCAAATGAACTCCAGATGCATGCGTTACCTTGTGAATCTGGCTTACATGGGTAGTGGGAATCAAACCTGGGTTGTTAGGTTTTGCAGGAAAACGCCTTAACCACTGAGTCACCTCTCCAGCTTCTGGATGAGCCATTTTATAAGCATTTTTGCTCATGGGGCAGCTGAAGCTTAGAGAGGAGGTACTTGCCCAGGACCCCCATGGGTTCTAGCTGCAGCTTGCCAAGAAGATGGTTCTGTGAACTCAGGAAGCCTTACCCTAGTTTGTATGTGGGTTTCCCATGGCTTGACCAGATGACTGGCGGTGGCTTCTTCAGATCTCTTCCACCATGGAGAGTTTACCATGCGCCATATGTGTGCCTGTGGAGCCAGGCATGTCGCCTGTTATCTCCTTGACTCCTTCCCATTGTGCTGATGTCAGGCAGGAAATGTTGATACCATTTTTTTTCTTTTTTGTTTTTTGTTCTTTTGGTGTTTTTTGAGGTAGGGTCTCTCTCTCTCTAGCCCAGGTTGACCTGGAATTCATTATGTAGTCTCAGGCTGGCCTTGAACTCACAGTGATCCTCCTACCTGTGCTTCCTGAGTGCTGGGATTAAAAGCATGTGCCAACATACCTGGCTTTAAAAATAGTTTTGTTTTGGTTTTTTGAGGTAGGGTCTCACTCTAGCCCAGGCTGACCTGGAATTCACTATGGAGTCTCAGGGTGGCCTTGAACTCACGGCGATCCTCCTACCTCCGCCTCCCAAGTGCTGGGATTAAAGGCGTGCGCCACCACACCCGGCTTAAAAATAGTTTTATTTATTTATTTGCAGGTGGAGAGATAGAGTGTGGGCATGCCAAGGCCTCTAGCTGCCACAAATAAACTCCAGATTCATGCACCGCTTTGTGCATCTAGCTTTATATGGGTACTGGGGAATTGAACCCAGGTCATTAGGCTTTGCAGGCAAGCCCTTTACCTGCTGAGCCATGTCTCATGTCTCCAGCCCAACACTGTTTTTGTTGTTGTTGTTGTTGTTGTTGTCTATTTGTTTGTTTTCTATAGGTAAGGAAACTCTGGCTCAGAGAGATTATGTGATTTGTCCTGGTGCAGACTCAGGCCTTGAATCTAGGTACAATGCTCTTCACCCTGCCTGATAGCTTTCATTCAGTTCACTGTGAATCCCAGTTAGCAAGCATGCCAGGGACCGGGCACCCAGGGAGTGGATGAAGCTTTGATAATCTCCACAAACTTCATGGAATTGCCCAATCTGCAGGCTTGGAATAAAGTTATTCTGCCTTCTGTCTACCCTCAAGGCAGGTCTAAAGGCTCTGGAAACATCCCATTCATATCATCCATGAACTGCCTCAGCCCACAGCCCGGCCCGTGAGGCACACTCTCCTCTCCAAGCAGAGCCTGGCTAGCCTGGCCCAGGCTTCTTCCCACTGTCAGGGGCCCAGCACTTACCTGCATCAGACCAGGTTCTGGGTCTAGGCCAGTCATTGCGAACTGCCATAGATAATGCTTGACTGCCTAAATTCTCTTGTTTGGTGAAGTGATTTCCCAAGTACCGGCAGATTAGTGATGCAGCTGGGGACAAAGTGCCCCTCCTTCCCTGTCCTGTTGTTGCTCTGTTCACCTCAGAGTTTGAGCAGTGACCCTGGGACTGAGACCCATGGATATCATCTCATTTTATTTTACTTTTTTTTATATATTTTATTTTTATTTAGCTATTTGACAGAGAGAAAGAGGCAGAGAGAATGAGCACGTCAGGGCCTCCAGCCACTGCAAATGAACTCCAGATGCATGTGCCACCTTGTGCATCTAGCTTATGTGGGTCCTAGAGAATTGAACCTGGGTCTTAGGCTTCTCAGGCAAGTGCCTTAACCACTAAGCCCTATCTCAGCCCTTTATTTTATTAATTTTTTTTAAAGACCATGCTTTTTATTTTTATTTGAGAGAGGGGGTGCAGAGAGAGAGAGAGAAAGAGAAAGGGAGAGAGAATGGGTGTAGCAGGGCTTCCTGCCCATGCAAACAAACTCCAGATGCATATGCCACCTTGTGCATCTGGCTTACATGGGTACTGGGCAATTGAATCTGGGTCATAGGCTTCGCAGGCAAACACCTTAACCGCTAAGCTGCCTCTCCAGCCTTTTTTTTTTTTTTTTAAGGTAGGGTCTCACTCTAGTGTAGGCTGACCTGGAATTCACTATGTAGTTTCAGTCTGGCCTTGAACTCACAGCGATCCTCCTACCTCTGCCTCCCGAGTGCTGGGATTAAAGACATGTGTCACCATGCCTGGCTTGAACCACATCTCTTGACTCATAAATCCAATTCCATTTGTCTAGCTTCCTCAAATAACACGATTTCATAACTGAACTCGGATCCCATAGTAACAAGGCTGTTCCAGCTCGAGTTCCAGATCAATCTTCTAAACTTGTCTGCAGGAGACTCAGCTTGCTACTAACATATCTTCTATGATTTCTGCACCTTGCCTCAGTTTCCCTTTCAGATGGTAAGTGCAGGAGTCAGGGAAAGGGCATCGGAGGGAGCCTCAGAAGTTCGCTGGCTTGATTTTTCAGTATTTATCTCCATGGTTACCTCCTGTTTCTGGTAAATGATTCAGTGTCTCCTCAACATCAGTGACACAGGATTTCTTTCTTAAAATAAACTTCAGTATACTATCAGACCAGCTGATATGTGATTCTAAGTAAAATGAGGTGCTTCTTGAAGGATAGCAGACAGGGAGCCATGGCTTCCATCAGGCTGTGCAAGGGCATGCTCAAATCCCTTTGAGATTCTGGGTGGTTCCATAAGGCTTGAACCTCCTAATGTAATGGAGACAGAGGAGGCCTGACATCTGTGACTCTGTGGCTTTGGGCTGTTCCTGGGGTTTCTGACCTGCTAAAATAAGGCACTTGCTACTCAGCATGATCTTCAGAGTCTAAGGATTATGCTCAGACTCTGGTTGAGTAGGCCAAGGATAGAGGAGGGTGGAGAGCAGCACTTGGTCAATCCAAGATGAGATGCTTCTATACCATGATGACAATTCAGAGGCAAATATCAGACAGGCTAGCCTCCTGTTGGCACCTCTTATCAATGGGGCGGGGGGAGGCTTGAGGAAGTAGTCAATTAATTACACCCTGATCAAGTCAAATTCAACCAACTGGAGCATCGGTGACTGGGGTTCCAGATCACCTGGTTTGGGTGCATATTAATAAATGAATTTGTGTGTGGATTGTCATGAGCTCGAGGCCACCCTGAGATTACATAGTGAATTCCAGGTCAGCCTGGGCTAGAGTGAGACCCTACCTCAAAAAACCAAACCAGCGCTGCAGAGATGGCTTAGTGGTTATGGCGTTTGCCTGCAAAACCAAAGGACCTCTCTTTGATTCCCCAGGACCCATGTTAGCCAGATACACAAGGGAGTGCACGCATCTGGAGTTTGTTTGCAGTGCCTGGAGGCCCTGGGGAGCCCATTCTCTCTCTCCCTCTTTCTGTTTCTTTCTCTCTCTCAAATAAATAAACAAAAATAAAGTTTAAAAAATAAAAACAAAACAAAAAACCTACTTTGCTGCTAAACCTGCTATGATTTAGCAGCTTAACACACACAGGGCAAGGAGCTGGGGAATTAGTCAGACCTGTTTCAAAAAGCTGGATCCTGTCATCAAACTTGCAACATATAATTTTGGAGTCTATCAAAAGCAGTCAATCATGGCCAACCCTTGCTTCCCAACAAGGGTGTTTGGGGTATAAATATAAGAAAACAGGGGATGGAGAAATGACTTAGTGGTTATGGCACTTGCTTGCAAAGCCAAAGAACCTAGGTTAGACTTCCCAGGACCCACGTAAGCCAGATGCCCAAGGGAGCACACGCATCTGGAGTTTGTTTGTAGCGTCTGGAGGCCCTGGCATGCCCATTTCTTTCTCTCTCTCTCTCTCCCTGCCTATTTCTCTCTCTTTCAAATAAATAAAGAAAAATTTAAAAAATTACACTAAAACAAAATAAAATATTAGAAAGCAACACCTGGGAAAGTGATCTGCAGGGGCAGGTGGACTGTGAGGCTGGTCATGGAAAGGAAGAGGACCTCTATCTTGCTCATGCCTACTGTAGTCAAATTGATAGGAATTAAGAGTAAGGCAGCCCCTGCTTTACAGGTAACTAGTCGGGATTACCAGCCCCAAAGGAATAACCAATAAACAGATAATTGGTATATCCTGACAGAGCTCATGAACACAGAGGTTTTAGGAAAAGAGAGTCTGGGAAGTGAAATCCAGAAAGCACCGACTCATGCTGACTCACTAAAAATATCAGTTGGTGCATCAATTTCCCAGCTGGCTGTCAGGATTGCACACATACAAAGGAACTAACTCATCTTCTATCTCATTAGCCTATCAGGAGCCCCACATGTATTGAAAGTGACCACCCTGACTTGATGCTTACTTATTCCCAAGGGTATAAACGCTCTCTGCCATTCAAGTCCCTGTGCAGTGGCCCCTCCAGGCCGCACGGCGCTCCACCTCTCTTCCAGTCTGTTGTCGAGTGAACATTTGCTTAGCTTGCCCTTCCGCTGGGTCTGCACCTGACATTCTTCACGGGCTGCAAGACAACAGATTGGCGAGCCACTGGCTTGGGCAGTTTTAGTGACTGTTGAGTGTCTGGTGCGCCAACCCTTACTCACCCAGAGCTGAGGAAGTCTCCACTGTTCTCACAACCTGTAACTTGTGGCCTGGAGAGATTGCTTAGTAGTTAAGGCACTTACCTGCAAAGCCAAACGACCCGGGTTCGACTCCCCAGGACACACGTAAGCCAGATGCACAAAGGGGGACACGCATCTGGAGTTCATTTGCAGTAGCTGGAGGCCCTGGTGCGCCCTTTCTCTCTCTCCCTGCCTATTTTGGTATCACTCTCTCTCCAATAAATAAATAAATAAACAAATAAAATATTTAAAAAAAAACTTGTAACTTGTTTGCCCAAATTACTAAATTTTCCACATGATTTAATTTCCAAACACTTTGTCCTTTTCTTTTCTTCAAAAGTAAATTTGAGTTGAGTATGGTTGGCTCTGGTCTGTAATCCCAGCATTTAGAAGCCCAAGACAGTTGGATTTTCTCAATTAGAGGGAGGGAGGAAAGAAGGAAGGAAGGGTTACTGCATAATTAATTTGTATACTCTTATTTTCTTAGAATTTTACCATAACCATTCCCATGCATCTTCATTTTTAATGGCTATGTCACATCCTGTTGTGTGCCCTTTTGGGACTGATTACACAGACTTACAAAGTAAGCTTTTTCAGGCTTTCACAATGGTAACTTGCACTGTAATGAATCTTTTTTGTGAATGAGGTCTTATATTTTTCTTTTATTTTTTTTAAATTTATTTTTAAGGAGAGAGAGAATGAAAGAGAGAGAGAGAGAAAGGATGATGTACATCTGGCTTTATGTGGGTGGTGTGAAATGAACCAGGGCTGGCAGGCTTTGCAAGCAAGTGCTTTTAACTGCTCCCCACCCCAAAGTTTTTTTTTTCCTTTCCCCCGGGATTTATGGTAAAAAAATTTTAGGAAGAGCATTCTGTGCATCTGGATTTATGTGGTTCCTGGAGAATGGAATCAGGGTCTCAGGCTTTTCAGACAAGCACCTTAACCACTGAGCCATCTCTCCAACCCTGTTTTTTGTTGCTGTTGTTTGATTTGCGTTTCTTTTGTGTCGAAGTCTCACTCTAGGCTTGGAACTCACTATGTAGCCCAGGTTGGCCTTGACATTGTGCTGAATCTCCTGCCTCACCCCCTGCCCCCAGATGTTGGGATTACAGGCACAAGACACCACACCTTGTTAGTTTGCAGCTTGTTAAGGCCCTATACAGCTAAGGACTTAAATTGGCCCTTGGGGAACTTACGCTGATGTTTCCTCCCAGTGGCCCTGTTCAAGGGCCTTAGGCCCCTTCTGGGCTCTCCTGGGCTCCAACCTGGGCAAGGAGAGGTGGAACAGTGCTTTTAACCCTTGAGTGATTCTCCAGGGCTAGGGTTGTTCTTGCTAAATCTGCCCCTGGGTGGAGCACCCTGACCCACCACTGTAAAAGTAATACAAGAGAGGCTGACTGCAACAAAGAGCTGGTTTGGTAAAGAGAAACACTGTGATGGATTTCTTCCTTCGGGGAAAAGGTTAATTAGAAAGGGTCTAGAGTGTTTGAAAGAGCTTAGGAGCATCACTGGAGCCAGAGAGCAGCCTCAGCTTCCAAAGGTCAAAGGAAGCTGCTTGCTTTTATAACCTTTTCTTTGTGGGGGGGTGTGGAGGGGTGGAGTTTTACTCCCTGTGACGCAGTCTCCATGCACTAGTCCATAATCCGTCATAACGCCATGGGGATGTGGCGCCCTCCTGACACAGCGCTTTGCAGCAGCGCTGGCCATGGAACACAGGGCCTTATGCACGCTCGGTCACTGAGTTGCATCCAGGTTCTCTTTTCCTTCTTGACCTAAGCTCTGTTGCCTTGCTATTTCTTCTTGCAGCTCCCTCATGAAAACATTGGCCATCCTGCTGCCTTCCCGACAACTCACTCCTCTTCCTTTACGGTCTTCCTTCAGGCCTTTCCATCATCTGCTTCTGCCTAAGTTTGGCAGAGCCCCTTGGCTAAGTCCATTTCCTCACCTGTAGAACAGAGATAGCAATCCCTGTCCTATAGGTGTGTGGCAAAGATGAGCCATAATTCCAATCACAACCTTAGCTGGGCTGGAGAGATGCCTTAGAGGTTGAGGTGCTTGCTTATAAATCCAAAGGACCCAGGTTTGATTCCCCAGTACCCACATAAAGCCAGATGCACAAGGTGGTGCATGCATCTTTAGTTCATTTGCAGCAGTTGGTTCACCCATTTTCTCTCTATATATGGCCTTCCCCCCTGCTCTCTCTCAAATAAATAAATAAAATATTTTAAATATCACACACACACACACACACACACACACACACACACACACACACACACATATATATATATATAGACAACTTCTGTACTTACAGACAACAAACCATGGTATTTTCCTTCCTTCACCTCCCCCACTTTCCCCTTCATAACTCTGCTCTCTGTCATATCCCCTCCCTCTTTCCATTAGTCTCTTTTAATTTGATGTCATCATCTTTTTCTCCTATTATGAGGGTCTTGTGTGGGTATTGCTAGGTACTGTGAGGTCTTGGATATCGAGGCTAAATTCTGTCTGGACAGTTGTATGTAAGGAGTGGTACCCTTCCTTTGGCCCTTTCATTCTTTCCACCACCTCTTCTGCAATAAATAAAATATTTTAAATACTAAAACACCTTAGCAGTTACTTGCCTGCAAATCCAAAGGATCCAGGTTCACTTCCCCAGTACCCACATAAGCCATATGCACATGGTGGTATATGTGTCTGGAGTTCATTTGCAGTGGCTAGAGGCTTTGGAATACCCATTCTCTTTCTCTCTTAAATAAATAAAAAAATAAAAATTTAAAACTAAACCTTAGCTCAGACTTTGGCTAAGACAGTAGACTGAGCCCATGGACTTCTCTCTCCTTCTTTCTGAACAACTGTAGAAAAAAATCTGAAAGACAAAGAGGGAAAAATAAAAACCCATGAAGAGGTGTGAGTGGAAGGATGTTGGAATAGCATATTGACAGATCAGAGAATTAAAATATATGTATATATGTATATTATTTATTTATTTATTTGAGAGAGAGAATTGACACACCAGGGCCTCCAGCCACTGAAAACAAAGTCCAGAGCATGTGCCCCCTTGTGCATCTGGCTTATGTGGGTTCTGGGGAATCGAACCGGGGTCCTTTGGCCTTGCAGGCAAACATGTTAACAACTTAAGCCATCTCACCAGGCCCAGATCAGAGAGTTTTACATATGTCTGGAACCTGAATGCATGACATCACATGTATGGGCAAATGTGAGCAGAGAAAGCCAGAGCTCAGATCAAGCAGACAAGTCTATGGACGGTTTTGCTATGTTTTGTTTTCTTTTGTCTGGGTGCGTTCAGGGCGGGAGAAAAGGGGATGGAGAGGCAGAAACCAGGGTGCCAGTGGAAGGATCTCATTGTGGACCTACTATGCTGTGTGGTAGTTGGGACTGTAGGTGTTCACCCAGCTATTTGATAATTTTTTTTGTTTTTTGAGACAGAGTCTCACTCTAGTTCAAGCTAACCTGGAATTCACTACGTAGTCTCAGGGTGGCCACAAACTCATGGCAATCCTCCTACCTCTGCCTCCTGAGTGCTGGGATTAAAGGTGTGTGCCACTACACCTGGCCATTTGACAAAAATTTTTAAATCAAGGCAAGAATTGAAAAAGAAAAACCAACCAAGATGAAGGTTATGATAGATCCAGTGTTTGGTGAAAGCCCAACATCCTTACTTGAAGATGGCTGTTTTCTGATGAGGGAGGGAGGGGAGAGGGCACAAGTTCCTTTTCTCTTCTCTCTCTCTCTTTTCAGGAAAGCCTAACAGACTGGCTTTTTTTTAATGTGTGTGTGTGTGAGAGAGAATTGGCCCACCAGGGACTCCAGCCACGGCAATTGAACTCAAGATGTGTGCTCCCCCTTGTGTGCATGCGCGACTTTGCAGGTGAACGTGAGTCCTCGGGCTTCACAGGCAAGCACCTTAACTGCTGAGCCATCTTACCAGCCCTTGTGTCTCTTTTTTTTTATTTATTTATTTTTTTTGTTTTTCAAGGTAGGATCTCACTCTAGTCCAGGCTGACCTGGAATTCACTATGTAGTCTCAGGGTGGCCTCGAACTCATGGCGACCCTCCTACCTCTGCCTCCGAGTGCTGGGATTAAAGGCGTGCGCCATAACGCCCAGCTTGTGTCTCTAAAATTATTTGCAAGCAGAGAGGGGGAGAGAGAAGAGAGAGAGACAGGAGGTATCAGTGCACCAGGGCTTCCAGCCACTGCAAACACGTGCTACTGCATGCATGTGCCACTTTTGTGCATCTGGCTTTACCTAAGTATCCAGGTTGTTAGGCTGAGCCATCTCTCCAGACTTTTGTGTCTTTTCTTAAAATGGCTCCAAACTGGGTGTGGTAGCTCACGCCTTTAGTACCAGCATTCAGGAGGCAGAGAGGTAAAAGGATTGCCATAAGTTCAAGGCCAGCCTGAGATTACACAGTGAATTCCAGGTCAGTCTGGGCTATAGCAAGACCTTACCTCCAAAAATGGGGGAAGCCGGGCATGGTGGCACACACCTTTAATCCCCGCACTTGGGAGGCAGTGATAGGAGGATCGCCATGACTTTAAAGCTACTCTGAGACTACATAGTGAATTCCAGGTCACCCTGGGCTAGAGGGCAACTCTACCTCAACAAACAAACAAACAACAACAAAAAGAGAGGGGGACAGGCCTGGATAGATGACTTATCTGTTATGGCACTTGCCTACAAAGTCAAAGGACCCAGGTTCAATCATTCAGGACCCATGTAAGAACATACATAGGTGGACCATGCATCTGGAGTTCGTTTGTGAAGGGACCAAACTGATGCCATGACAGGCTTCAGTAAGGTGCCCTGACTAGGCCTAAGTTTCAGTTTCCAGGAGAGGTAGGCAAGACTTCTGGGAAAAACCACAAACAAAGGGCGGGCTGTTAATCAACAGTGACCCTGAATGTGGCTGGGGAAGGTAGCTGCCATTTTGTGCCCTGGGGGCTGAGCCAGTTCCTGGAGACATGTCCAAACGTGCCCAAACATGTCCCTTTTGGCGCTTTTGCCCCACCCAATCAGAGATGTACAACTGTAACTGCTACTTGCCTAGCCAATCATTTTAAAAGATTACCTAACCCAACTGAAATTCCCCTAGTTGTGCTTGAAAGGGGACTGCTGCTCCTCTCCTGGTGGCCGTTTTGTGTGAATGGTTGACCCTCACATGCTGGCCGATTCTGCAGAATAAACACTCTTTATTTTCACAGACTATTTGAGTCCAGGGTCTTTCTTCAGTGATATTCGGACCTTTACAGTTTGCAGTGGCTGGAAGACCTGGTGGACCCATTCTCTGTTTCTCTCACAAAGAAATAAGTAAATAAATAAAACATTATAAAAAGGGATATAATTCCCTTATGAGGGCTCCATTCTCACCATCTTACTATCTCCCAAGGTCCGCACCTCCAAGCACTATCACTTTGGGGATTTGGGACTCAATATAAGTGAGTTGGAGGCCACCCTGAGACTGCATAGTGAATTCCGGAGCAGTGTGAGACCCTACCTTGAAAAACAAACAAACAAAAAATCATCTGGAAAGTGGGATAGGAGCTTGGGAGGGAATGAGAATGAACCCTTCTTGGACACATCACATTTCCTGTGAATCTTTGATGCTTAACTCAGGGGAAGGGTGACCTGAGAGAGACCCTCTGAGGCAGGGTTCCTGAGCAACTTTGGTTATCTGGCTCTGAAATGGTCCTGATTGTTCAGAGTCTGGAAGATAATGTTTACAAACTGTTTAGCACAGTTCTTGGCTTATGTAAACTGTGGAGCCCATAGTAATTGCTTCATAAATATTACACATGGGTGCTCTTAGTATTCAATTGGGAACTGGAGGACTGAATCTCCCTTCCAGCAGCATGATAGGAGTAAAGAGGTCGGCGCAGCTATCTTGAAGGCCTCTGCATGAGATGAGAAGGCACTGGCTTCAGGCAGGGTGCCAGCGTGCTTCCTAGGGACAAGAGGGACTGCTCTGCCTCTGGCGGGGGGGGGGGGGGTTGGTGGATAAGTAACAGCACTCTGTCCCTCCCAGATGCCCCAGAGTTCTGACACCGCAGAGTGACCAGCCCTGCAGGGACCTTCTCAGAAATCAGTAAACAAGCCTATGGAAGGCCGCAGCCCCAGTAAAAACCCTGCTAATGGGGGCACGGAGAATGTGCATGAATGTTCTGCTACAGTTCCTTTGTACACGCCTACAGGAGAACTACACTTTGAAATTGAGCCTCCGGAAGGTGAATGACTTGGTCACGGTCAGTCACACAGCCAGGAAGGGTGGACATGTCTGGCTCCAAAGGCCACGCCCTTCCCATTATTCTATGCTGCTAAGTCTCCTGGGTGGAGGATGAAAATGTCCCCAGGGAGGTCCCAAGTGATTTCCAAACAGCAAGGATTAGGAAAGTGCTCAGCCACCTGGAAGCTCACCCCATTCCTCCTTGAGCTAGCTATCTTGGACCTTGAAGGCTCCATTCTCACATCTTCCCATACCCGACGCCTGCTTCAAGGATGCCTGTGGAGAGGAAGATGCTGGCTCTGGCCCTTGGTGTGAATGAAAAGCATCTCAGACCTTGGACTGACCACTGTTCCACTGAGGGATCAGTGACAGGACAACCCTGTCCCCAGTGATCCAGGGACCACAGCCTTCCCAGCCATCCACATAGGAAGTCATTTCTTAGGAAGTCTCCAGGGGACATTGTTTCTGCATTTGCACCAGCATCTCCTTGCTGGTCCATGTCTGTCTGTTCACCCAGTCCTGACGTTGACCCAAATAACCAGGCCACTAACATCCTCTGTACATTGGTACTGGGGACATTTCTTAGACACACAGAGGCTCTGTTCATGACTGATTGGCGCTCAAGTCCACTAAGCAGCTTCTTTCGCACAGTAAGGTAACCTGGACCCATACTAGGGTAGAAGAGGGAGGCTAAGCCTGACTCACCCCAAAGCACACCAATGGACTCTAAGCAACTTCTTTGGACAGGGATCCCAACAGGCACTGGCTGAGGACCAGGACAATGAAAGAAGCCATTGTGGGTTGGTGAGCAGTTAGCCAGCAGTTACTAGAGCTCAGGAAGACCATGTAAAAGTCTCAGTTGGAAGTACTGAGTATTTATCCACAGGCTCCTTTTTGTCATTGGTTAGGGGCTGTCCCCAGCGGCATTAACCTCCCAGTGCTTGTGAGGTGGGAGGCACAGTGACAGCCCCCCACAACGAGTGAGCGCGTGCAGCCATCTGCAGGTGGGTGGCATCGGAGCCAGCACTTCTGGGCCCTTCTGAGTCAGGAAAACACAATGCACCGAGCCACCAGACAGCCACAAGTGAAAACTTTATTGCTCCAAGCACTTTACATGAATGTCACCAACACCACATTTGAGCATATATATAAAAAGCACAACTTATTTTACAATCATTTCAACTTCTTGACTCTTTCACTGTACAGACCCATCTCAGGATCTCTCCCAGCACTATGGGTGGGTTTCAGGGGCAGCAGCTGCACTTGTCTGAGCCCCCTTTGCAGATGCAGCCCCGGGCACACTTGGCACACCCTGGGGGACAACAGGGACAGCAGCCTAAAAGGGTTAAAAGATGGACAGACAGGTCAGCTTTGGGTCCATATTTCCATTTTACCACTGCCTCTCCCATGCCTTAGAGGAAGTAAGAAAGGAAGAGTGTGTGCATGAGCCCACATTAGCAGGCTCTGGGCCAGGAGCTGTGGTATTTGAGAGCTGGGAGGGATCTCAGGGGTCGTCTAGGGCCCATCAGAGACCCTGAGAGGGGAAGAGACTTGTCGTGGTCACAGACAGTGGCAGATATAAGAAAAACAATTATAATTAAGATAAAACTGCTTGTCTCTAGAGCTCGGGACTCAGGACTGTAGGCTAATACTATATCCTCTTTGTCACTGGGCAGGATAGAACCTGCCCTTATGTCCCTTGGATGCTCTACTGCAGGGCAGGCTGCAGCCCTGGAGCCTCTGCCCCAGGGACCTGCTCAGGTGTCACTTCAGACCCCTCCCAATGGGCAAATGGCACAGAAAACCCTAGTAACACTCCATGTTGGATGGTGGGCAAGGAAGGATAGGGTTCTTCTAGATCCTGCCCAGAGGTGTCTGGTCACCATACTCACTTTAAAAAAATATATTTTATTTTATTAATATTTTATTTATTTATTTGACAGAGAAAGATGGAGAGAGAGAGAGAGAGAGAATGGACATGCCAGGGCCTCCAGCCACTGCAAACAAACTCCAGATGCATGCGCATCCTTGTGCATCTGGCTTACATGGGTCCTGGGGAATCGAACCTGGGTCCTTTGGCTTTGCCTTAACCGCTAAGCCATCTCTCCAGCCCCACCATACTCACTTTTGCGACATGTTTTACAGCTGCAAGTGGTACATTTGCAGTTGTCTCCGCAGATGCAGATCCCTCCTAGAAGACAGGACAGAGCCACTGTGAGCGTGAGGATGGCGGCAGGGTGGACACGAGGCTGCAGCTGCAGACCGTCTTTGGGACAGATGGGAGCAGGGATAGCTGCCCCAACCTCACCTGGCCCACTCGTTCAAATGTACATTTCTGACCCCAACCCTCCAGATAGTCTGATTTAGAAGGTTATGTGGGGGGAAAGGCAGTAGTTTCAAATGCAATAAAGATGATAGTGGTATATAATCAGGTTTGAGAACCATCAGGCCAGGCCAACCCCACAAGCGCCAATTCCCTATGGGAACCGTGGAACCTTTCCTACCCTTGTCACCTTGGCAAGGCCACACGGAAAGCCTGGATGAGGAGGAGAAAGGGCAAGGGACACAGCGAACCAAAGGGGAGGGAGGGGTGAGCAATACCTTTTTCTCATATCATAAAAATGACCCACACTTTAAAAACGCTTCCTAGCCATCATTTTTAGTTGTGGAATGCTAGATGGTTCTGTCCCTTTAGTAACTTTTTGGTGCAGACCTGAACTGCTAAGGATGAAGGAACCTCTGGAACTTCTAGATGTCATTTTCCAAGGCTATGCTGGCATAGAATGGTTTTGAATTCTGACCTCCCTCCTTCTGGTCAACATGCTTGCATGGAGACAAGCAGATTTATCTTAACTATAATTGTTTTTCAAGGTAGGGTCTTGCTCTAGTCCAGGCTGACCTGGAACTCACTGTGTAGTGTCAGGTTGGCCTCGAACTCACAGTGATCCTTCTACCTCAGTCTCCTGAGTGCTGGAACTAAAGGTGTGTACTACCACATCTGGCTATACTAGACTTTTGAGATAGAATTTCACTTTACAGCTCAGGCTGATCTGAACTCATGATGTAGCTCTAGGGCTGGTCTTAAAGTCATAATCTCCTGCCTCAACTTCCCAAGAGTTGGGATTATAGGTGTGTGCACCACAGCCTGCTGAACTAAATGCTTTAGGAGAGGAGAGGGTCCACCTAAACCTCTAGCTCCCCTGGTGTCTTTAAATATTTACTAATTTTAGCACTTTCATGGCTACTTTACTACGTGGGCAACTGGGGTTGAGTAACCTGAGTTCACAGATGAAGAAACTGAGGCCCAGAAACTGAACATGCTGGGGATTGAATGGTAGTCAGAGACCAAAGCCAAGCAGACGGGTTCTGAGCCACCGCTAATTTTCCTACCCTGGTGGCTGGCTGTCACTAGGGACTTACAGCTAGAAGGAGCACGATTTTCAGGTCCCTTCCACAGTCATTCCCTAAACCAGGACAACCAGTTCCAGAAACCTGGCTGGGAGCCAACAGAATGTGAGCTGTCCCAGAGGACACAGGTCCAGAAAGCCCCCCATCACCAGCTCTCAAGTGGAGAAGGAGGAATTTCTACCAGGCCTTTCTGTTTCCAGGTGGCGGGACCCCAGGCAGGCCTCCTTACTCACCAGACATACACGTGCATTCTCCAGGGTCCATGGTGCAGATGTGTGAGTGGCTGAGGAAGGGAAGCTGAGGCAGCAACAGCTGGAGCTCCCTCTTTATAGTCGCGTGGGTGTGGACTGCAGCTGGCCCCACCTCTCCCTGGGGCTAGACGCCCTGCACTCGGCCCAGCCAGGCCAGGGCCTGACTCTCAGGGCCGGGGGTGGAGAGAACAAGGTAGAGGGGACAAGGGAGGTAAAGCCCTTTGATCATTTGAGTGACTTTTCACAAAGGGTTCTCGCTACACACCCTCCCTGCGAGGTAGCGCAGAACCAGTGTCAGGCTTCAGTGGCACTCAGATCATTCAGAGAGGAGGCCTCCTGTCTCTGGGTGCTGGGCACTGCCACCATTATCTGCCACTTCGGCACCCTCCTTCACTGGAGGATCAGCTGCCTGATACAGAAATTCTGGAGCTGTCACTCATCTTCCTCTCAGCCAGAAGAAATTTCTTCCTCTGTGTCCCCTTGCTGACATACTCAAGGCCCCATGCCGTTGACTCTGGGGTGTGATTATTTTTATGCCAAAGTGTCTCTGTACCTGCTCAGTGTCCTGCACAAGAGATTGTGGATGTTAAATGCATGCGTGAATGAATGAGTCAGATGAAGAATAGAATACTCGAAGATGTGAATGAGAAAGGGAATGTGTGTAAGAAACGAGTGAGTGAATAAATAAATGACCAAATGCTTGCTGCTCCGAGGACCTCTGCTGACAAGTGTTTGCATTCAAAAGAGACAAAAACTGCAATCTGGCTCCAACCAGAGGAGATCCTTCCTCCAGGTCTCGGCTTGTCTCCATCATAGGAGCCACTAGGACCTAACCCAGGGAACCATGGACTTAGACTAAGGGTTTCTAGCGAGGAGAAAGGGCCTTGGCATCGTGGCTCTGGGAGAAGTCCATGGCAGGCCCTGGGGAAGGAGAAGCAGGAGTGAAGTGATCGCTAAAGACACCCAGTGTAGCTGGGACACTGCTTCATTCGTCATTATTCAAGAGCCTGCACTGGGCTGGGTGTTGGGGACCCTCAGGTCAGTAGACCCAAAGCTTATGGTTTAGAATGCCAGCTGCATGCCTCAGTTCACAGAGATTTCCCTTCTGCCTATACTTCAAATTTGTCTCAGCCCATTTCCTATGGCACGGCTGAACCATAGCAGGTATTGAGACCAGTTAGGCTTGACCTAACTTGAGTGAGCCCATGTCTGTCCAAACCATCTCTCCTCCCTCCTCATTACTTCACCAGTAACTGCTTCCTCCATGGAAGAGTGACAGTCTGAGGTTGCTTAAGGCCTCAGTTGAATGATAACATCAACACCCAACCCCTTGATACTTCAGTATTTCTCAACTTCTGGGCTCAGCAGGTTGAAAGCGTGTGCGACACTGGATGGGCTAGTCCAGGCTGCACCGTGCCCAGGCTGGCCCGGAGCATCCACAGACCTAGTCTACCCTTCTATCCATTTTGTGTGTCTCAGCCCCTGATGGAGGGGTGGCAGGAGGAATCTAAGGGCACACATCTACCCCGAGGACAACCGAAAGCACAGGATCACTCCTCACTTAGAAATAACCATGTCCAGGGCTGGAGAGATGGCTTAGCGGTTAAGCGCTTGCCTGTGAAGCCTAAGGACCCAGGTTCGAGGCTCGGTTCCCCAGGTCCCACGTTAGCCAGATGCACAAGGGGGCGCACGCGTCTGGAGTTCGTTTGCAGAGGCTGGAAGCCCTGGCGCGCCCATTCTCTCTCTCTCCCTCTATCTGTCTTTCTCTCTGTGTCTGTTGCTCTCAAATAAATAAATAAATAAAAATTTAAAAAAAAAAAAAAGAAATAACCATGTCCTTGGTTTTGATAATGCTTTAAAGTTCCTGCTACAAAGCTTGAAATAGGGTCTTATCAGTTTTAAACATTGGCTGCCACTTAAAATATGATCCTTTGCAGCATATTGAGTTGACAAGCTAATTTTTTTAAAAGATTTATTTCATTTATTTATTAGAGAATTAGAGATCAACAGAGGGAGAGGGAGAGAGAGAGAGAGAGAGAGAGAGTGAGAATGGGCACACCAGGACCCCAGCCACACAAACGAACTCCAGATGCATGTGCCACCATGTGCATCTGGTTACATGGACCTGGAGAATCGAACCTAGGTCCTCAGGCTTTTCAGTCATGTGCCTTAACCACTCAGCCATCTCTCCAGCACCACAAGCTAAATTTTCAAGGAGAAAATTTGTTTCAGATTATGTCTTGTGTTTATTTGGGATCAACATGCTTTTTTTCAATCATGGAATGGAGAAAAAATAAATAAATAAAGTTATTTCTACAGAAAAAGAAAGAAAGAAAGAAAACTAGAAAGAAAGAAAGAAAGAAAGAAAGCAATCTGGGCATGGTGGCGCATGTCTTTAACCCCAACACTCTGGAGGCAGAGGTAGGAGGATCACCATGAGTTCGAGGCCACCCTGAGACTACGTAGTGAATTCCAGGTCAGCCTGAGCTACCGTGAGACCCTACCTTGGAAAACCAAACAAAAAAATAAAAATAAACATGTCTTTCAGCTGGGCATGGCACTCGCCTTTAATCCCAGCACTTGAGAGGCAGAGATAGGAGGATTGCAGTGAGTTTGAGAGCAGCCTGGGACAACATAGTGAATTCCAGGTCAGCCTGGGCTACAGTGAGATACTACCTTGGAAAAAAAAAATTATAAAAAAGGAGAAGAAAAGGAAAGGAAAGGAAAGGAAAGGAAGGAAGGAAGGAAGGAAGGAAGGAAGGAAGGAAGGAAGGAAGGAAGGAAGGGACAAAGAAAGAGGAAACATGTCTTTGGACATGTGAACTTTAGCTTTCCTGTAGGTTTTTAGGAGCCCTTTAAACCTCAAGGGAACATTCTGGCCTGTGGGTTTGGAAGCAAGCATACACATTTATTTTCTGTGACATTATGACACAACATCTCCATCTACAAAGTTCACACTCTAAAACTGCACAATTTATGATTTTGTGTTGGGCCACACTTATAGCTGCCCAGAGCCGCGTGCACACTGTGGTTGGACATCCTGGGCTGGAGACCTTCTTTCCGGGGGGGGGGGGGGAGTACAAATAAATACACATTTCCCCTCACAAGCTCAGGAGTTTTATGGATTTCCCAAATCATATTAGTAAACCCCAAGGGACTCAAAACAGTTGACTGCCCTTCCTCAGAGTACTGGGATTACAGGTGTGTGCCACGGGGCCCAGAACTCTTTTATCACACAGCAATTTGGCTCCTTTGAGCCACCAAGTCCTAAATATCTCCTTCCCTGGTTATGACCTCTGCTTCACACATAAATACTTTCAAGCAATTTTCTCCCAGCCCACTTCCCGTCTCTTATACATCATAAAGTGACTGGATTTTACCTCCCTCCTTTCCCTGGAAAGTAAAATCTCTGGTGTCCAGCAGTTTGTACTACAGAGAAGTTTCTGGGACTTATGGCTTGTGTGGGGGAGGGGGAGGTGTTCTATTGTGCAAAGAAGGCACAGAGAGGTCAAGCTCACTGATATTACTTACCTCCACCATGTTTTCTCTTCCCCATTTCCCTATGCAGGGCCTTCCTCTCCTCCACTCCCCACCACTTCCCCCTCTTCCCCCCTGAGACAGGGTCTCACTGTAGCTCAGGCTGACCTGGAAGTCACTGTGTAGTCTCAGGATGGCCTCGTACTCATGGGGATCCTCTCACCTCTGCCTCCCGAGCGCTGGGATTAAAGGAATGTACCACCATGCCCAGCTCTTTCTCTTTTTAAAAAATATTTTTATTATGGCCAGGCATGGTGATGCACACCTTTAATCCCAGCGCTCAGGAGGCAGAGGTAGGAGGATTGCCATGAGTTTGAGGCCACCCTGAGACTACATAGTGAATTCCAGGTCAGCCTGAGCTAGAGTGAGACCCTACCTTGAAAAAACAAAAATTTACTTATTTATTTTCTTTTTAACAATATTTATTTATTTGAGCGAGAGGGAAAGAGGCGGATAGAATAGGCACACCAGGGCCTGTAACCATTGCATACGAAGTCCAGAAACATGTGCCACATTGTGCGTCTGACTTTACGTGGGTACTGGGAAATCGAACTTGGGTCCTTGGCTTTGCCAGCAAGCACCTTAACTACTAAGTCATCTCTCCAGCCCTTATTTATTTATTTATTCATTTTCAAGGAGAGAGATACAGAGACAGAGAAAAAGAAAGAGTGAGCATATTAGGGCCTCTAGCTGCTGCAAATGAACTCCAGATGCATGTGTCACTTCATGCATCCAGCTTTATGTAGGTACCAGGGAACTGAACCTGGATCATTAGCCTTTGCTGGCAAGTGCCTTAACAGTTTGAGCCATCTCTCCAGTCCTCTTTCTCTCTTCTTTCTCTATTTTTATTTTATTTTATTGGTTTTTCGAGGTAGGGTCTCACTGTAGCCCAGGCTGACCTGGAATTCACTCTATTCTCAGGGTGGCCTCAAACTCATGGCAATACTCCTACCTCTGCCTCCTAAGTGCTGGGATTAAAGGCATGAGCCACCACACCTGGCTCTTTCTCTATTTTTTATTTTTTTTGTTTATTTATTTATTTGAGAGCAACAGATAGAGCGAGAAAGGCAGATAGGAGAAAGAGAATGGGCATGCCAGGGCCTCCAGCCACTGCAAACGAACTCCAGACATATGTGCCCCCTTGTGCATCTGGCTAATGTGGGTCCTGGGGAATCCAGCCTCCAACCCAGATCCTTAGGCTTCACAGGCAGGTGCTTAACCACTAAGCCATCTCTCCAGCCCTCTTTCTCTATTTTTTTTTTAATTTTTATTTATTTATTTGAGAGCGACAGACACAGAGAGAAAGACAGATAGAGGGAGAGAGAGAGAATGGGCGCGCCAGGGCTTCCAGCCTCTGCAAACGAACTCCAGACGCGTGCGCCCCCTTGTGCATCTGGCTAACGTGGGACCTGGGGAACTGAGCCTCGAACCGGGATCCTTAGGCTTCACAGGCAAGCGCTTAACTGCTAAGCCATCTCTCCAGCCCCATCTTTCTCTATTTTTTAAAAAATATTTTATCTTTATTTATTTGCTTATGAGACAGAGAGAAAGAGAGATGAAGAGAGAGAGAGAGAGAGAGATTGAGAATGGGCATGCAAGGGCTTCCAGCTACTGCAAATGAACTCCACATACATGTGCTACTGGTTTGTATGGGTCCTGGGGAATCAAGCCTGGTCCTTTAGCTTTGCAGGCAAGTGCCTTTAACTGCTAAGCTGCCTCTCCAGCCCTTTCTCTATTTTTTATTTTTATTTTTTCTCAAGATAGGGTCTCACTGTAGCCCAGGCTGACCTGGAATTTACTATGTAGTTTCAGGGTGGCCTCAAACTCACGGCGATCCTGCTACCTCTGCCTCCTGAGTGCTGGGATTAAAGGCGTGTGCCACTACACTGGGCTTTTTCTCTATTTTTTTGAGATAGAGTCTTGTCATGTAGCCTTGGCTGACCTGGCACTTATTATGTAACCCAAGTTGGTCTCAAACTCACAGAAATCCTTCTGCCTCAGCCTTTCATATGCTGAGATGACAGGCAAATGCCCTTCTGCCTGGCTTGGACCCTCTTTTACTGTTTGTTTTTCAAGATAGGGTCTTACTACATATTCCAGACTGGCCTCAAATCTGCAGTCCTCCTAGGCACTGGAATGACAGGCATGAGCCACCACGCCTGGCTTGAAGGACCCTCTTGATGTGCATCTTCCCAGGAGCAGGCTGGAGCCAGTGGTTTTATTATAACAGCAGGTAAACTGGCTTTTCTAGACCACAAGCATCTCAGAGTCAGAAGCTGTGGTTTGTTTCTTAATCTCCATGTCACCAGGGCCAGGCACACGGAGTACTTCCACGCAGTAGGTGCTCAGTAAATATTTATGAGACCACAATGACTAAATTGTTCAATTAACAGAGCTACTTCTAGATGGTATTCTCGGGCTTTTGTTGCAGAGATTCAGAGGCTCTTGCTGTTCACCAGGAGTAGCCCAAGAGTTCAGGATCAGAGTCCTTCAGTGTGGGTTCGAATCCCACCATTGCTCCTTCTTTGCTGCACGCTGCTTGATGCCCCTGAGCCTGGTACTCCCTGTCTGCTTAGTCTGGCTCACGCCAATGCTAACTGCATGCTTGTCATGAAGTTTCAATGACAGAATGCCAGCCTACCCAGAGCTCTGCTCAGAACCTGGCACAGTATTGTGCACTAACATTATGATTAACAACAGGACTATTGCCTGGGCCTATATGACTAGCCAGCCACTGATGCTTTGAGGGGGTGGTGCTGGGGATGGAACCAGGGCCTTGGGCATGCTAGGCAAGCATGCAACAACTGAGCCATATCCCAGCCTTCACCTGTGCATTCATGTGTTTCAGACTCCTATTTCCCAGTATGTCCCAGGTCCTGAGCAGGGTATGCTTGTCAACAATACATATTGTGGAGTTTGAGTCTCTATGCTCCTTGCTTTTTTTTTTTTTTTAAGACATGTACCACCATGCCCAGCTTTAAAAAAAATTATTTATTTATTTGGGAGAGCGGGGGGCCTTTAGCCACTGCAAACAAACTCCAGATGCAAGTACCACCTTGTACATCTGGCTTACATGGGTCCTGGAGAATCAAACCTGGATCCTTTAGTTTTGCAGGCAATAGCCTTAACTGCTAAGCCATCTCTCCAGCCCCTCCTTGCTTTTATTTTGTTTTGTTTTGTTTTGTTTTTCTAGGTAGGGTCTCACTCTGGCTCAGGCTGACCTGGAATTCACTATGTAGTCTCAGGGTGGCCTCGAACTCATGAGGATCCTCCTACCTCTGCCTCCCGAGTGCTGGGATTAAAGGCGTGCGCCACAACGCCCGGCTCCCTCCTTGCTTTTAAATTAAGTCTGCTTTGTGTCCCATGGCCTGCCTAAGGATCATGGGCATTGTCTTCTCTACTGAAATTTTTTTAAATTTTAATTTATTTAAAAATTGTTTATTTATTTGCAAGGAGAGAGAGAGAGAGAAGGAGAAGGAGGGGGGGGAGAGAGAGAGAGAGAGAGAGAGAGAGAGAGAGAGAGAGAGAGAGAGAGAGAGAATAAGTGTGTTAGGGCTCCAGCTGTTGCAAACAAACCCCAGACACTTGTGCTACTTTGTGCATCTGGTTTTATGTAGGTCCTGGGGAATCAAACTCAGGTCATTAGGTTTTTCAGGCAAGTGCCTTAACTGCTGAGCTATCTCTCCAGCCCTATTTATTTATTTGCAAGCAGAGATAGATAGATAGATAGATAGATAGATAGATAGATAGATAGATAGAATGATAGACAGATAGACAGACAGAGAACGAGTGTGCCAGGGTCTCCAGCCACTGCAAAAGAACTTCAGTTGCATGTACCACTGTGAATTTGACTTCATGTGGGTACTGGGGAATCAAACTCGAGTCATTAGGCTTTCAGGCAAGCACCTTAACTACTAAGCCTTTTCTCTAGTCCTTTTTTTTTTTTTGAACCCAGGATGTCCACAAATTTATGATTTTCTTGCCTCAGCCTCCCTAGTACTGGGATTACAGGTGTGTAATACCACAATCAGTGTTTCTTACTGTTGTTTCTATCTGTTTGGAAATGAAGTTCACCTTCTACCTACAAAACTCTCCTATGAGGATATTCCTGACCTTATGCATAGGACTAGGTATGTGATGTAGTGCAAGCAGGGGCCCTGTGCCTGCCTGATCGTACTCAGCTGGCTGTAGAGGAGCACCGAAGAGGCAGAGGCCACTTGCTTGTCCACATGGGAGTGGAAACTCAGAGAGCTCTGCTGACCCCCAGCTATTAAACGAAGGCTAGTGGGAGGTCGAATCCACACGTGGCTCCTGGACTCACCACTAGCCCCCATGCTTTAGCTTTTTAAAACTTTTTTTAATTTAGTTTTTATTTATATATATATTTTTTTCTTTTCAAATTTTTTTATTAACAACTTCCATGATTATAAACAATATCCCATGGCAATGCCCTCCCTCCCCCCACTTTCCCCTTTGAAATTCCATTCTCCATCATAGCCCCTCCCCATCTCATTCAGTCTCTCTTTTATTTTGATGTCATGATCTTTTCCTCTTATTATGATGGCCTTGTGTAGGTAGTGTTAGTCATTGTGAGGTCATGGATATCCAGGCCATTTTGTGTCTAGGAGGAGCATGTTGTAAGGAGTCCTACCCTTCCTTTGGCTCTTACATTCTTTCTGCCACCTCTTCTGCAATAGACCCTGAGCCTTGGAAGGTGTGATAGAGATATTGCAGTGCTGAGCACTCCTCTCCTTCTTTCTACCACCATGATGCCTTCTGTGTCATCCCAAGGTCACTGCCATCTGAAAAGTGAAGGTTCTCTATCAAAAGTGAGAGCAGCATTAATATATGGGTATGAACATTAAGAGAAGTATTACTGGGCAGTTTGATAAGCATACTATATGCATTTAGCCAGAGAGCAGCAGACATTACACCCCTAGGGCTCATGACTACCCCTGTTTTAAGTTTTCAGTATCAGGGATGTATTCCCTCCCATGGAGCAGGTCTCCAGTCCAACTAGAGGGCAGCTGGTTTCCATCATGACAGATGTGCCACTATTGCACCCATTGGCTCATTTGGCCTGGCTGGCAAAATGTAAGGCTTGCAGTGTCCACTGTTGAATATCTTCACTGGTGATTTCTCTCTCGCCCATTGAACTGCATGCAGAATGGCGTCTTCCAGCTTTCTGTCAGCTGGTGCACATGGAGGAGATTAACAGCTCAGTTCCAGCAGGATTTCTCAGTGGCCTTGCAGCCCAAGTATGTGGAGTCTTCAGCAATAGGCTCTTACCATCTATTCCTGGTGGGAAACCAAGGGACTTGGCAAAGGCATGTAATGTTTGGGGGCATCAGGGACCTCCTAGCCAACAACTCACTGGAAGGTACCCCATCCCTGGCACTGAAAATTTTCTAGCAACAATCTATGGCTTCTGAGAGTTCCCTTGTCCAAAAAAGTAGGTTTCCATATGATTTATTTATATCCTCTTAGATTTTGATTAGCCCTCCCTCACCTTTCCTTTACTCAATCTCTTCCCCTAACCTCATTTGGACCTTTCCATCCCCATTTGCTTTAGCTTTTTTTTGTTTGTTTATTTTTATTTATTTATTTGAGAGCAACAGAGAGAGAAAGAGGCACAGACAGAAAGAGAGAGAGAGAGAGAGAGAGAGAGAGAGAGAGAGAGAGAGAGAGGAGAGTGGGCGCTTCAGGGCTTCTAGCCACTGCAAACAAACTCCAGATGCATGTGCCCTCTTATGCATCTGGCTAATGTGGGTCCTGGGGGAATCGAGCCTCAAACTGGGGTCCTTAGGCTTCACAGACAAGCACTTAACTGCTAAACCATCTGCAGCCCTGCTTTAGCTTTTTTTTTTGTTGTTGTTGTTTTGTTTTTGTTTTTGTTTTTCGAGTTAGGGTCTCACTCTAGTCCAGGCTGATCTGGAACTCACTATGTAGTCTTAGGGTGGCCTCAAACTCACACCGATCCTCCTACCTCTGCCTCTGAGAGTAAAGACATGCAACACCACACCTGGCCAGACTAGGTTTCTTACATTCTCTGTCATAAAAATGCTGCAGGGCCCATCTCCATTTGTGTCTCGCAGATAAATGTATATTCACTTGTCCCTAGGAGAATCACTAGGTTGTAAGGACAATCACTTCCCTATCCTATTCCATTTTACATTCCCTTTAGCAGTTTCCATGAGTACCAACTCCTCCATCACCTTCATCACCTGTGTTTTCTATATTCAGACTTTGGACTGGTGACCCATCTGATAAGTGTGAAGCACTACAGCGGAATCTGACTGAGTATTATTTGCATGTCTCTATCACCCAGTTCCATCAGTCATTCACATCCAGCAAGCCACAGTCCAGTCTTGTCTTCCTTATGCTAACAGATATCTCTTATTATAGATAAGACCATGGCCTACAGTCCTTCAGATCTGGTCCCACCTTTCATCCTCTGTTTGCTGTGCAGTTCTGACATGCGCTTTAATCTCTACTGTCAAGTATGAAGATGATGAGAATCAAGTCTGTAACATGGCAAGGGTTCAAAGGATGGGAGATATTACCAAGGCTTCGTGGGTTCAGGGGAGGGGGAAGGCAGCTTGATCCAGAGTCAGATATACCCGAGTTCACTGCAGTGTTTTGGAAAGTTAGGTGCTCTCAGAACATCAGCATGTCCTCTTTCAAAGGTTGATGAAAGTCAGTGGAAAGAGCAGGAGAGCAGGTGCAAAGGTAGAGAGGCAAGGAGCTGTGGAGAGCATAGAGGATAATAATAATTATTATTTTTGTCACATCAGTCTGTGGCTGGTCCTGGAACATGAGGCAGAGAAACCCAAACATGAGACACTGGGTTTAGGGACAGGGGATTGGCTTTGAGGAGCAGGGGCGGCATTTCTACCTTACTACATACCATTTACACCTCCCCTGGGGTACTGCCAAGCTGCTTCTCTATCTGTGACCCAAGTTCCATTGGCTGGAAGCTATTCTGCACATTTTCATAAGCTGTAAGACTTTTCACATGGCCTTTTTATTTTTTAGTGGTACTATGGTTAGAACCCAGAGTCTTTAAAACACCAACCAAACAAAAAACAACTCTTTAAAACATTTTTAAATTTCTTTATTAACAACTTCCATGATTGTAAACAATATCCCATAGTAATGTCTTCCCTCCCCCCACTTTCCCCTTTGAAACTCCATTCTCCATCATATCCCTGCCCCCTCTCAATCAGTCTCTGTTTTATTTTGATGTTATGATCTTTTCCTTCTATTATGATGGCCTTGTGCAGGTAGTGTCAGGCACTGTGAGGTCATAGATATCCAGGCCATTTGTGTCTAGGGGGAGCACGTTGTAAGGAGTCCTACCCTTCCTTTGGCTCTTACATTCTTTCTGCCACCTCCTCAGCAATGGGCCTTGAGCCTTGGAAGGTGTGATAGAGATATTGCAGTGCTGAGCACTCCTGTCACTTCTTCCCAGCACCATGATGCCTTCTGAGTCATCCCAAGGTCACTGCCATCTGAAGAGAGAAGGCTCTCTACCAAAAGTGAGAGTTGCATTAATATATCGGTATGAACATTAAGAGAAGTGCTTATTGGGCAATTTGATGAGCATAGTATATATATACATTTAGCCTGACGGGAATAGACATTACACCCCTAGGGCTCATGACTACCCCTGTTTAAAGTTTTCAGTATCAGGGATGTATTCCCTCCCATGGAGCAGGCCTCCAGTCCAATTAGAGGGCAGTTGGTTTCCATCTTGACAGATGTGCCACTATTGCACCTGTTGGCTCATTTGGTCAGGCTGCCCAAATATAAGGCTTGCAGTGTCCACTGTTGAGTATCTTCACTGGTGATTTCTCTCTCTCCCATTGAACTGCATGCAGAATGGCTTCTTCTAGCTTTCTGTCAGCTGGTCTACATGGAGGAGGTTATCAGCTCAGTTCCAGCAGGATTTCTCAGTGGCCTTGCAGCCCAAGTATGTGGAGTCTTCATCAATAGGGTCTTACCATCTATTCCTGGTGGGAAACCAAGGGCCTCGGGAACCCCACATCTTTTAAAAATATTTTTTCATTTATTTATTTGAAGGAGAGAGAGGGAGACAAACAGAAAGAGAATGAGTATACCTCCAGCCACTGCAAACAAACTCCAGACACATGCACTACTTTGTGCATCTAGTTTCATGTGGGTACTGGGGAATCAAACCAGGGTCATTAGGTTTTACAAACAAGGACCTTTAACCATCTCTCCAGCCTAGAACCCAGGGTCTTACATATATGCTAGGCAAGTAAGTGCTCTGCCACTAAACTCCAGGCACCGACCTTTTTAATTTTTGCTTTTCGATAGATTCTCACTAAATTGCCTAGGCAGTTGTTTTCCAGGTTGGCCTGGACCTCTCAGTCCTCCTGCCTCGGCCTCACAAGTAATCTGTGCTGAGGTTATAAATACACAACTATGCACCACTTTCCTTTAAATATGACCATGTTCCTGGAGCTGTATGTCATCAGCTGTGTACACACACACACACACACACACATACCCCTCCCCTATGTATGTCGGGGGAGGGAACAGGGAAGGCTGGGCATATCTATAACTATTTGTGTTTGTATTTCTGTTTGTGAGCGTCTGTGTGGCCGTGCTGTATGCGGGCATGTTTGTGAGATTGTGAGACGGTACGTGTGTCTATATTTGTGTGTGACAGAGACACAGCGTGACAGAGAGACACAGAGCCTGGGACAGCTATGGAAGAAAGGTAAGGATGTTCTCTCCTATTGCATGTATACCCAAACATACCAGTTTTCTTCTTTGGCTCCCCGAGCACCCCCTCTCCAGGATTCCCGGTAAAGGACCCCATAGCCAGTGAGCAGCCAGTCTCCAAGGAAGGGATGCCTAGCCCTGGGGTCTGCAGAAACCAGGCCAGGGTTAATTAGCAGCCATCTCACTCACCACCCTGTGCACCTGAGCACTCCACAAGCCTCCCAGGCTCCCCAGGGCTCCCCACTCTGGTTAATTACACTGGGCTCAGCTCCATGGCTATAATTGGTACCCGCTGGGCAAGTGAAACCCTCCATTTTGCACACAGCCCTGAGGAAGGATGAGTACGGCCAAGGCCAGCAATTACCTATGTTCATTGCCCCCAGCAGCCAAGAGGCCTGTTCAGCTTGGCTAGCAGCCCAGCCCAGACTTCCGCAGTGAAGGAGGGAGGCTGCTGCCCCTCTGCTTCTCCTTCTGTCTGTCTTTCTCTCTGTTCTTTGTTCTCCTTTCTTTCTATCCTTCTTTTTATTTATTTTTTTTTTTTTCCTTTTTGTTTCGAGGTAGGGTCTCACTCTAGCCCAGGCTGACCTGGAATTCACTATGTAGTCTCAGGGTGGCCTTGAACTCATGGTGATCCTCCTACCTCTGCCTCCCGAGTGCTGGGATTAAAGGTGCGCACCACTTATCCTTCTTTTTTAATTATTATTATTTTTTTGTTTGTTTGTTTTTAAAGAAATATTTTAGGGCTAGAGAGATGCTTTAGTCACTGGGGCATTTTCCTGTGAAGCTACAGACCCAGGTTTGAGTCCCCAGTACCCATGTAAACCAAATGCACAAAGGGGCACATGTTTCTGGAGTTTGTTTGCAGGGGCTTGAGGTCCTGGTACACCCATTCTCTTTCTCTCTTTCTCCCTCTTTCTCTCAAATAAATAAATTAATTAAATTAAAATTTAAAATAATAAGAGTGTGGCTAGAGAGATGGCTTAGCTGTTAAGGCATTTGCCTGCAAAGAAAGCCAAAGGACCCAGGTTCAAGTTCCCAGGTCCCATCTAAGCCAGATGCACAAGGGGGCGCACGTGTCTGGAGTTCATTTGCAGTGGCTGGAAGCCCTGGCACACCTTTTTTTCCTTCTCTCTTTCAAATAAGATATATATAAATTTGTTTTTGTTTTTTTGAGGTAGGGTTTCTCTCTAGCTCAGGATCTCCTGGAATTCACTATGGAGTGTCAGGGTGGCCTCGAACTCATGATGATCCTCCTACCTCTGCCTCCCAAGTGCTGGGATTAAAGGTGTGTGCCACCACAACTGGCTTTTTAAATATTTTTATTTATTTATTTGAGACAGAGAGAGAGAGAAAATGGGCATGCCAGGGCCTCTAGCCACTGCAAATGTACTCCAGATGCATGCACCACTGTATGCATCTGGCTTATGTGGGACCTGGAGAACTGAACCTGGGCCCTTCGGCTTTGTAGGCAAGTGCCTTAACTACTAAGCCATCTCTCCAACCCCATCCTTCTTTAATTAGTCATCGTAAACATGGTTAGGTCCTACTTTGCTAGGCTTTGGAACAGTCCTCTAGATGAAAAGGTATAAATATGCTCCCAGCTATCAGAAAGGGGGAAAGGGGCGAGAAGCAGTCTGCAAAGCCCAGGAGGGAAGCTGGCCCTTCAATGACCCTAAGAGTGAGCATCTTTTTTGTGTTATGCCTCATTTAACTGGCCCTACCCTTGACCCCTCATTTTCTCCAGTCCAGGTAATCTGTGGGTTCTTCAGGGGATGTGGGGACAAGCCTAGGAGGTCTTCAAATTGGACATGATGGTGAGGGGAATGCTTGAGGGAGGTGCAGTACAGGGGCTGCTGTGGCCAGATGTTGGTCCTGTCATCCCTGCATGTTTCTTATTTAAATATGAAGTTGTTGTTTGGACAACTGGTTTTATCCAGTGTATCCCACTGTAGCGCCCTCATACACATGATGAAATTTTGTTGTTCTGGGGTCTTTTTAATTTATTTTTCTTTTTAATATGTATTTTGTTTTTCTTTATTTATTTGAGAGAGAGAGAGAGAAATATAGGCAGGGAGAGAGAGAGAGAGAATTGGTGCATCAGGGCCTCCAGGCACTGCAAATGAACTCCAGATTTGTGTGCCCCCTTGTGCATCTGGCTTACGTGGGTCCTGGGGAATCGAACCTGGGTTCTTTGGCTTTGCAGGCAAGTGCCTTAACCATTAATCCATCTCTCCAGCCCTATTTGTTTGTTTTAGAGATAGGGTCTTGCTACATAACCAGGCTGGCCTGCTGCGTAGACCAAGTTGGCCTCAAACTTAAGATTCATCTGCCTCAGACTCCTAACTGCTGGGATTACAGGTGTGCAACCCCACATCTGGCTGAGAATGTTGGTGTTACTGTGCCTTGAATGTGTTTGGAGGCTGCAGATACTGCTGCTTATAGAAACAGTGGGAAGACTGCTGAATAAAAGCCCTGTCTAGACAGGTCAGTGCCCTTTCTCAAGACCCCTTGGGGACTTGTGGCATATCCATAACTATAGTCACATGTGGATAGACATCATGCCCAGTGATTTTCTTTGAGAGAGAGAGAGAGAGAGAGAGGGAATGAATTGGCATGCTAGGGCCTCAGCCACTGCAGTCGAACTCCAAATGCTGCACCACCTAGTGGGCATGTGTGATCTTGTGCTTACCTCATCTTTGTGCATTTGGCTTGCATGGGATCTGGAGAGAGATCAAACATGGGTCCTCCGGCTTTGTAGGCAAGCACCTTAACTGCTAAGCCACCCCTCCAGCCCTAAAAATGTTCTTAAAAGAGAGGAACAGGGCTGGAGAGATGGCGTAGTGGTTAGGGTACTTGCCTGTGAAGCCAAAGGACCAGATTTGATTCCCCAGGACCTATGTAAACCAGATGCACAAGGTGGAGCATGCATCTGGAGTTTGTTTGCAGTGGCTGGAGGCCCTGGCATGCCCATTCTTCCTGTCTCTCTCTTTCACTCTCTCAAATAGATATTTTGTTGTTGTTTTTTCGAGGTAGGGTTTCATTCTAGCCTACCACACCTAGCTCAAATAGATAAATATTTTTTAAAAATTAAAAAAAAAAAACGTTTTTATAAACTGGGCATGGTGGTGCGTGCCTTTAATCTCAGCATTTGGAAGGTAGAGGTAGGAGGATCGCTATGAATTTGAGGGCATCCTGAGACTACAGAATGAATTCTAGGTCAGCTTGGGCTAGTGTGAAATCCTACCTCAGGGGGAAAATTATATACATACATATATATATATATATATATATATATATATATATATATATATATATGAGAAAATGGGTATGCCAAGGGTCTCTTGTCCCTGCAAATGAATTTCAGACACATGTGCTACTTTGTGTATCTGGCTTTACGTGGGCACTGGGGAATCAAACCATGGTCAGCAGGCTTTACAAGCTACCACCTTTAACAGTTGAGTCATCTCTCTCTCTCTCTCTTTTGAAATGGGATCTTTTTTTTTTGTTCTGAAATGGAATCTTCAGTTTAGACTGGCTTTGAACTCCTCACTATGTAGCCAAGACTACCTTGAATTCCTAATCCTCCTGTTCCTACTTCTTTTTTCTTAAAGATTTAATTTTTATTCATTTATTTATTAGAGATAGAAGGAGGGAGAGAGAGAGAGGGAATGGACACACCAGGGCCTCTAGCCACTGCAAGCAAACTCCTGAAGCATGTGCCACCATGTGCATCTGGCATATGTGGGACCTGGAGAATGTGCCTTAACCACCAAGCCACCTCTCCACTCTATGTTCCCACTTCTTGAGTGCTGGGATTATAGGCTTGAACCACCATGCCCAATTTATGTGGTGCTGGGGACTGCACCAAGGCCTTGTACGTGCTAGGAAGGCATTATATACCAACTGAGCTACATCCCCACCCCTCTCTTATTTATTTATTTATGGAAGAGAGGCATAGAGAGAGAGAGAGAGAGACTGGATGCACCAGGGCTACTGCAAATGAACTCCAAATACATGCGCCACCATGTGCACCTGGCTTACATGGGTTCTGGGGAGTTGAACCTGGGTCCTTAGGCTTTGCAGGCAAGTGCTTCAATTGCTAAGCCATCTCTCCAGCCCTGTTAACTAGTTTTTAAATAGAGAAGAATAAAGAGTTATGGATTCTCTCAGCAGCATCAAATATCAGCCTCAAGGTCTATTCATTTCAATCTTTCAAATGAAAAAGAGGGGAGCCCCTTTGTAAATTTCCTTCATCTCATTCCACCTGTCACCAAAATTAGGAGCTGATTCTGCAGGTTAAATGTTTACCATGACTACACACGTTTTTCTGCTTTTACTATATAGGTATATCTATAAAAGTTACATAATCTGCTTTTATAGGTTTATAAACCTTATGTAAAATGATATCATTTTCAATTTGACTTTTTACAACTTTTTGGTAACTTTTGCTTAGTGTTTTGAAACTGACTTTAACTGCTTTATAGTATGATATCATTTGGCTGGTTCATTCTTTACCCAGTGGATGGACATTTAGATGCGTCTACAGTTTTATTACAGTGGGCATCGCTGCAGTGAGTACCTGTGTAGTCATGCTTCCTACATGGCAATGTAAAAAAATAAAATAAAAATAACTCTAGGAAGTATGCCCATGTATGGACTTGCCAGTTACGTTACTATTACTGTTATTATTATTATTATTATTATTATTATTTTGAGGCAGGGTTTCACTGTAGACCAGGCTGATCTGGAACTCACTCTGTAGCTTTAGGCTGGCCTCAAACTTCAAACCTCCTACCTCAGTCTCTCTAGTGCGGAGATTAAAGGGCATGTGCCACCATGCCCAGCCTTTGAATGTTATTCTTGCTTATTTCTGTTTTTATTTTTCCAGTACTGGGGATTGAACCCATGGCCTTGCACACGCTATGCAAGTGTTCTACCACTGAGCTATAATCCCCAGCCTGATTTGCAAGTCTTATTCTTAGGCTTATTCTACTTCACTAGATGACCCTAGATTGCTCATTGCAGTGTACTCAAGTACCCGCGCAGCCACATCCTGTGAACACGTGGTATTACCAGGCGTCTCCATTTTTGCCACCAGCTTAGCCGTGTGGGAGGCTATGGCCCGGGGGGGCATATAGGACTAATAAGAAATGGTATCTCTGTGTTTGTTCTTTTGCTGATAGCTACCAAGGCTGCTCATGGGATCATAAGACTGGGGCCCACTGGCGCCCCTCTGCGTGGTCTGCTGCTCCTAGCTTGCCATATTCTATGGTGCTCACTGTGACATAGCTCTAACCAGACTCACTTTGGGGCTCCTTCATGTTCTTTTCTCAGCTGCACTGCCTGTCTCTGTCTCCCCACATTCTTACTTGTTTTTTTTTTTTTAATTATTTATTTGAGAGAGAAAGAAGCAGATAGAGAGAAAATGGATGTGCCAGGACTCTAGCTGCTTGCTGCAAACACACTCCAGATGTACATGCCACCTTGCGCATCTGGCCTTAAGTGGATCCTGAGGACTCGAACTTGGGTCCTTTGGCTTTTCAGGCAAGTGCCTTAAGTGCTAAGACATCTCTCCAGCCCACCTTCTTAGTTTTTAACAACTTCCTAGTTTAGGAGGTTCAAGAATGACCTTGGGAAATGAGGTAGTTGAACATCCTGGTGAACCCCCAAGAAGGTTGCTCAAGGAGGTCTGGGGAGAGGAGGGCAGCATGGAGACGTGGTCTCGAAGCCCTGCACCCACAGTCACCCAGCACAAGGGCACACCTCAGGCTCCCGCCCTGTGTCCTCACCCACTTCGAGTCCCTTCCTTGTAGGGATGATGAATTCACAGCAGGGAGTTTTTGTTTGTCTTGAGATACTGGAGATTGAGCCTTTGTCCATAGTGGGCGATAGCTCTAAACTTTTCTTAATTTTTTTTTTTGTTGTTGTTGTTTTTGAGGCAAAGTCTTACTAAGTTGCCCAAATTAGCCTTGAACCTTTGATTCTCTTGCTTCAGCCTCCTGACTAGCTGGGGTTACAGGCCTGTGCTGCCAGGCCTGGCTCACAGCAAGAAGTTCTTGCTCTCGGAGCTAGCAAGATGGCTCAACAGTTAAAGGTGCTTGCTTGCAAAGCCTTGTGGTCTGGGTTTGATTTCCCATTACCCATGTGAAGCCAGAAAAAAAAAGTCTCAAGCATCTGGTATTTGTTTGCAGTGACAAGAGCTCCTGTCATGTGAATATTCTCTCTTCCACTCCGATAAATAAATAAAGATATTTTTAAAACAAAGAAGTTCTTGCTCTATAATGCCCATCATGATACTTGAGGAGAAAGGGCAGATCCAGAATAATTCTTGGAAATAATTCTAGGATTTCAGTCTTCCAAGGGTAGTGATGTCATCCAAACCTTGCCCCCATTTCAACCCCACACAGAGTTTGGGAGCCTGAGACCCAGACTGGGGAGGCGTCTAGCCTCTTACTCACTGAGTGAGATGACAGTTTGAGGAGGAACAACTCCCGGTGTCTTGGAAAGCTCTTGGGATTCTGGAAACTGTGGCCATTTGCAAAATCACCTGCTGAGATTCAGCAGCCACAGAGGACCCCATTCAGTGCCAGGCACCTTGCCTAGGGGAACAAGGAAGAGGGTTTTGTGGTGTAATTGGGTAGCTGAGGCACCCAGAAACCCCTGGTGAGAATCACAGAACCAGCTGTCTGCTTGGATGGGGAAATAAGGGGGAGATCCCCCTGTGCCTCTCAGCCTCTGCCTTCATCCCTCCTACCACTCTCCCTCCCTCCTCTCCCTCCGCTCTCATCTCTTTTCCCCCTCACCTCTTTACCTTTTGCTTCCTTTTACTCTTCTCTCTCTAGTGCAAGAATTCCACATCCTAGGACCCAGAGCATGAGTTCCCTATACCCACGTACTGGCATCACCCACTGTCAGTTTCACTTCCTTGCCTCAGTTTCCCTTTAACAGGGAGGTATCTGGAACTAGGTCCTTGCCCAGGTCCCTCCTAGCTCGTTCCTGAGACCAGCAAGTGGACACTTTCTGGATTTTCAGGGGTGGGGATTTTCAACTAATGTCTTGCCAAGAAGTTTGCATCTGAGCAGGAGGGTGAAACCAGTTTGGAGGGATGCCTCACTAACTGTTCATGGTGCATAGGAGGCGCTTTTGCCTGTGCTTCTCCATTGAAGATGCGGGGAGCGGGCTGGGCCCTGTCGCCCTGGCAGCGTGCTCACCACCAGATGGCCAACGTTCAGGCAGTTCTCAAATGTCAGGCCTGCAGATTTCTGTTTGAACAATCAGCAAGTTGAAGCCACAGATCCCTCCCTCATCCACCTCGCAGAGATGTCACTGATGAGTCAGGAACCTTTCTGCACTGGCTGGTTATTTGTTGATTGGCCCAGTACAAATAGATGATTCTGGAAAATAATCACATCATCCCCAATTAATGGTAGGAAGAAACACACGCACGCACGCACGCACGCACGCACGCACGCACGCACGCACGCACGCACACATGTTTGATGGTCATTTAGGAGAGAAGTTACCCTCTGCACTCATTTCCTATGCTGTAAAGGGATGGGGGCAGAGCTTGTTGGTCCTCTCAGCACCTACAGGGTGACTGATCCCAGTATCTTCACACAGGTTGGGGCTCCGAAGTCCAGCGTGAGAACAAGGAAGGGTGGCCAGGATATCCCTGGCTGAGCACAGCCAGAAATAGATCTGAGCGAGCCGCAGGCAGATGCAAATGTATTCTCTCTCTCCTCCCCCTCAGGGGGTAAGCCACTTGACCTCAGTTTCCCTGGCAATAAAATGGGGATAATAACATATCTCTCAAAGGGCTCTTAAGAACGATTAGCCAGGCTTTGCCCCGGCACTTTGAAGAAAATTGCCACGAGGGTGCCATGCCAACCATGGAATTTTCCTTGCTGTGAGTATCATATAGGCCAGGAAGCCAGTGTTGGGATTAGAGCCCTTCCAGCCCAGTCCTGCTCACCAGTTCAGTTGGAAAAGGGGAGGGAGACGGGGTATGGTCCCAGCCAGGGCTTGCCTTGAATATGAAAGGCACAATCCTGCCTTTGATGCCGGCCTATAACGCTTGTTAATTTTAATGGAAGGGAGCAAAGGTGGGAAGGCTGTGCTTGGAGGAAAGCGGTTGGCTTTGAAGTCCTTGGCCCCAGTGCTGGACTTACACCATAGCTCCCAGCTGTCAGCATGGTGGGTTGCAAGGAGCAGGGGAAACTGTGGACTGGAGATTCCTCAGTTTCCAGCTCAGCCAGGAGAGGACAACCCGTGTCCATTTAGGAGTCACCTTAGAACCAATACTTTTGGGCTGGCGGGTTTCTCTCTCTCTCCCTCTCTCCCTCTTTCCCTCCCTACCTCTTTTCTTCCTCACCTTTCTTTCTCCTCTTCCTCCCCTCCTTCTTTTCAAGGTAAGATCTCATGTAGCCCAGGCAGGCCTTAAACTTGAATTTACTATGTAGCTGAGCATGACCTTGAATTCCTGATTCTCTTGTCTCCACCTCCCAAGGAACTGGTGAATTGCTGAGGAAACTTTCAACGAGGATTTCAAACTAAAGTGCATTCAAGAGCTAGGAACTTCATACAGAGGAGTGGAGTAGGGATTGGGAGTGTAGCTCAGCAATAGAGCATGCGCTTAGCATGCGCAAGGCCTGGGGTTCAGTCCGAGAGAAAGAAAGAAAGAAAGAAAGAAAGAAAGAAAGAAAGAAAGAAAGAAAGAAAGAAAGAAAGAAAGAAGGAAAGATCGAGAAAAAAGAAAGAAACAAAGGAAGAAAGGGAAGGGAAGGGGAAGGAAAGGAAAGGAAAGGAAAGAAAAGAAAAGAAAAGAAAAGAAAAGAAAAGAAAAGAAAAGAAACGAAGAGAAAAGAAAAGGCCAGGTGTGGTGGCGCATGCCTTTAATCCCAACCCTTGGGAGGCAGAAGTCGGAGGATTGCCGTGTGTTTGAGGCTACCCAGAGACTACATAGTGAATTCTAGGTCAGCCTGGGCTAGAATGAGACCCTACCTCAAAATACCAAAAGAAAAAGAAAAAGAAAGGAAAGGACAGAAAAGGAAACAGGGCAGGGCAGGAGAGGACAGGAAAGGAAAGGAGAGGACAGGGGTAAAAGAGTGGGCTGATCTTAGGTAACAGGGTACTGTGGATAACCGAGTTTCCTTCTGAAGGATGGGATGAGAGTCCAGTGTTGCCAGCTCTTCTGATTTTATAGAGCACTCAGAAATTTAGAGTTTGTGTATGAGGGGAAATTCCAATTTTAAACACTGATCTAGGTTATTTATTTGTGTATTTATTTGTCACCTAATTGAAACATGGTCTTGCTATGCAACGCAGCTGGTTCTGAACTCCTGGTTCTCCTGCTTCAACCTTCTGGGCATACCACCATACCCAGCTATTATTTACTAGTTTTGCACACTCTCCATATGAGGAAACATGCATAGGCCAAAACAGTCCACGGGGTCCTATGTTGTGAGCCCTGCTTTGGAAATGTAGGATTCTTTTTTTAAAAAAACTTTTAACTCTTTATTTATTTATTTGGGAGGAGAGAGAGGTGGATAGAGAGAGAATGGGCACACCAGGGCCTCTAGCTTCTGCAAACAAACTCCTGATACATGTGCCACCTTGTGCACCTGATTTATATGGATCTTGGGGAGTCAAACCTGGGTCCTTTGGCTTTGCAGGCAAAGCCCTTAACTGCTAAGCCTCTCTCCATCCCCTTAAAAATAAAACACACACACACACACACACACACACACACACACACTTTTAACCATTTATTTATTTGAGAGAGAAAGAGAGAGACAAAGAGAGAATAGGATTCTTAAGATTCATCTCAGTGTTACCATTTTCTAGAAACTTCAGACTGGTTCCAGGTTGAAGGCCTTGGAAACAGACATGAAGCTCTGGTTATCCCCCACTCTCCCCTGTACTACATAGACTGGGGATGGTGGCACATGCTGGAAATGCCAGCACTTTTGTGGTGGGTAGAGGAGGAGGTAGAGATAGAAGCAAAGTGGAGTTCAAAGTCATCCTTGGCCACATACCAAGTTCAAGGCCAGCCTGGGCGACACGAGTCCCTGTTGCCTCTCTCTCTCTCTCACTTGCTTGCACACACATGCACAGTTTCAGTGCAGTGGTTAGAGATCCTGGCTTGGCCATTCTCTCTCTACCTGCCTCTTTCTCTCCTCTCTCTCTCTCACATAAATAAATAACTATAAAAAAATTTGTTTCTTGGGCTGGAGCAATGGCTCAGTGGTTAAAAGCACTTCCTGTGCTAGCCTGAAGAGGTCTGAGAAACCACTTGTGTTGGATCCCAGGACCACATACGCAGCTGAGCATGGCCTGTAATCCCAGTCCCCTGGGAAGCAGAGACCCAAGAGTTACCGGAGCTTGTGAAAAAGACAGCCTGCTCCAGGATCAGTAAGAGACTGGCGCAAGTAAGAACGGTTGGAAGAGCCATAGAGTGGGACACCCAACATTCTCATTGCACCCTGACTTAAGGAAGTGCACATACACCACAAGCCAAAAAGAAAAACAAAACAAAACAAAACTTGTTTCTTAGTAAACTCCAACTTTTTTTTTTTTGTTTGTTTGTTTTTGTTTGTTTTTTTAAAGGCTGAGCCAGGCGTGGTGGCGCACACCTTTAATCTCAGCACTCGGGAGGGCAGAGGTAGGAGGATCGCCAGAAGTTCGAGGCCACCGTGAGACTGTGTAGTGAATTCCAGGTCAGCCTGAGCTAGAGTGATACTCTACCTTGAAAAAAAAAATGCCTTTAATCCCAGCATTTGGGAAGCAGAGGTAGGAGGATCCCTGTGAGCTCAAGGCCACCTGAGACTACATAGTGAATTCTAGGTCAGCCTGGGCTAGAGCGTGACCCTACCTAAAAAACAAAACAAAACAAAACAAAAGCTAAGAATCTCAAAAGTTGGTGGCCTGGGTCTCACATGCCTTTTTGCCTCCTTGGATGTGGACAAACCTGCCGCAGGGGATGTTCTTCGTTCATGTGGGTAAACTGAGGCATAGAGCATTCACAGCATCCAGCTCTTGCCCTCCACAGAGGTTTTTGGAGGAACAAAAGACCTTTCAGGCTGATTTTCTCTATGGGCCTCAGGCAAGCTTTTAACTGTAGGGACGTTTCTTAATTTGCAACAGGAAGTGCTGTGGCCAAGTGTGGCAGCTGCCTGGAGCTCTGGTGTGCAGGGTAATTAGAGTTAAACATGACTTTGAAGCTTTCCAAGCTGAAGAGCTAAGCACTAAGAAGGGGATTTCAAAGAACTTGTAGTCAAAGTGCCACCGTCTGTGTGCTCCATCCCACCCTCACACATGTCCAAGGGGCACAGCACTATAGCCTGTCCCTCCGTCCCTCCCTCCCTCCAGCCCCAGATGCTCAGTGAGCCCCTTGACTGTGTCAGTCATCCTGGAAGCTCTAGAAACATGACCTTGTAGAGCTCATGCCCAGCAAGGCCAATCAATGGTATGTTACAGATGGGGAGTTCCCACCTATGGGTTCAGGAGACACCCCGGATTCCAAGTGAGAGGTGCTTGGATTGAAACTTGACTGCTGAGCAGAAGTTCGCTGCACTGGAGGGAGGTTGGAAAACATTCCAGGAGAAGGGAACGTCTAGGGTGGAGGGGATATGAGGGAGGTTTAAGGGCTCATGGAGCTGAGAGATGTCCACATTGTCCAGGGCCCACAGCTCAAGGCTACTGGGAGAATTGGCCAGCAGGAATGGCCAGAAAAGGGATTAAGATAGAGGGAGTAGGGAGTTTCCAGATTCTTTTTTTAAAAATATATTTTATTTATTTATTATTTATTCATTTGACAGAGAAAGAAGGGGGGGGGAGAGAGAGAGAGAGAGAATGGGCAAGCCAGGGCCTCTAGCAACCATAAGTGAACTCCAGATGCATGTGCCCCCTTGTGCATCTGGCTAACATGGGCCCTGGGGAATCGAGCCTTGAACCGGTGTCCTTGGGCTTCACAAGCAAGCGCTTAACCGCTAAGCCACCTCTCCAGCCCAACCTGGTTACTTTCTTGATTTCGTTTTGAGACAGGATCTTCTTTAGTCCGGGCTGGCCTCACACTCCCTGTGTAGCTGAGGCTGACCTTGGATTCCTGATCCTCTTACCTCTACTTCCTAAGTGCTAGACATACAGGTAACCACTACTCCTGGCTACTTTTTTGGTTTTGTCTCCTTTGAGGAAAATCCTGGCCAGTAAATTGCTCCTAACTCTGCTCTCCTATGGTCACAACATCACCATTATGTACACCAGCACTTGCAAAGTGGGTAAGTCCATGTTAGGGAGGAAAATACTGGCACACACAGGTCATCCGCAAGGTCGCCCAGCCAGGCAAGTGCAGAGCGAGGAGGGTGTACCTCCAATGCAACGGGCTCCAAATCCAGGACTCTGTGCACAAGGCAAGTCAAGGTGAGATCACGGCTCTGTCTGTGGAGCTCTCCCACCTCCAGACTCCGCAAGGGCTCGGAGCTGGGTGTGAGCGCGGAGGCTCCACGTGGATGGCCTGCTAATGGTGCAAGGGCGCCTGCGGCTCTTTGAGGAGGCCTGGGGCAGACCTCCAGCGTTCCTTGGATGTCAGCTTTGCTCGTTTTGTTTTTTTCCAGAGAACACCGAGCAGGAACAGAGGCAGCACAAAAGGGTCTTTCACGGCTTCCAGCAGAATGAACTGTTCTGTTCCCACTGAAGCTTTTCATAAATGCATACAGAGGAAACAGAAATGCGGAGTGATGAAGAAAGTCTGACTCTCAGGAGTGGGCAGGCAGGCACTTTGCAAAGTCTGAAGACAGGCCTGGAAAGGGACGGGGATGTGGGAGGTGTGGAGACTCTTGCCTTTACAGCTAGAGAACTCGAAACAAGAATGGAGTCAGGCTGGCTCCACAGTGTTAGCATGCTCGCCTAGCGTGTGGGAGGCCCCGGGTTCAGTCAATGGCACCACAAAAAAAAAAAAAAAAAAAAAAATCAATAAAACTTGGGAAGTAAAGGAAGGAAGGAAGGAAGGAAGGAAGGAAGGAAGGAAGGAAGGAAGGAAGGAAGGAAGGAAGGGAGGAAGGAAGGAGTCTTTGGGCATGATGAGATGCATAGTGGTCCAAACACAGTAGCTAGAAGACATAGATTTAGGAAGGGCTTAGTCAGGATGAGTGATGAGACGTTGCCCCATAGGAAGCTGGGTTCATGTCAGTGCAGGAAAGTCACAGAGGAAAAGAAAGTGCAAAAGAAGGCTACCTCACTCCTAATCTCTGTCCTACCAGCACCACAAAAAGAAATAAAGCAGTGTTCTCAATAGAACTGGGCACTGCAAAACTGTGATGAAAGGAAAGATGCTGGGGGCTGGAGAGATGGTTCAGCGGTTAAGACACTTGCCTGAGAAGCCTAAGCCAGGTTTGATTCCCCAGTACTCACTCACATAAGCCAGAGGCACAAGGTGGCACATGCATCTGGAGTTCATTTGCAGCAGCTAGAGGCCCTGTTATGCCTGTGTTCTCTCTCTGTCTCAAATAAATAAATAAAAATTTAAAAAGAAAAAAAGATGTTGGATACAAAATTGCATAATTAAAATAGTTTTTGTTTTTCAAAATTCATACAAAGTACAGGAAAAACATAATTAAGATTCTTTCTAAGTGCAGACATTGTAAGAGCTTTACATTTTCAATAATGAGCTTTTTTTTTTTTTTTTTTTTTTTTGCTTTTTGAAGTAGGGCTTTGCTTTAGCTCAGGATGATCTGGTACTCACTCTGTAGTCTCAGGGTGGCCTTGAACTCATGGCAATCTTCCTACCTCTGCCTCCTGAGTGCACCACCATGCCCAGCTTGTATGTAAAGATAAAAATAAACTTTTTTTTTTTTTAAAGTCACCCAAGTGTCTGGTGTTTCTTTTTTTTTTTTTAATTTTTTATTTATTTATTTGAAAGCGACAGACACAGAGAGAAAGACAGATAGAGGGAGAGAGAGAGAATGGGCGCGCCAGGGCCTCCAGCCTCTGCAAACGAACTCCAGATGCGTGCGCCCCCTTGTGCATCAGGCTAACGTGGGACCTGGGGAACCGAGCCTCGAACTGGGGTCCTTAGGCTTCACAGGCAAGCACTTAACCGCTAAGCCATCTCTCCAGCCCAAAACTTTTTTTAAAAGTTCAAAAATGACAATGTAAATGTCATTTAGAAGAAATGATGCGCTGTTCATTGTTGCAGTCATGTTCGCATTGCTGGCAGAAATCACCCGACCAAGAGCAGCTTGTGGGAAAACAGGTTTACTTTGGCTCCACAATGGCAGGGGAAAATGATGGCATGAGGAGAGGGTGGACATCACCTCCTGGCCAACATCAGGTGGACAATAGGAACAGGAGAGTGTGCCAAACACTGGAAAGAGGAAGCTGGCTATAATATTCATAAGCCTGCCTTCAACAATGCACTCCTTCCAGGAGGTTTTAGTTTCCAAATCTCCATCAGCTGGGAACCTAGTATTCAGAGCACCTAAGTTTATGGGGTACACCTGAGTCAAACCACCATACTCATCTATACTTATACTAGTAGAAATGTAAATTAAAATGACAACCAGGGCTGGAGAGATGGCTTAGCAGTTCAGACGTATGTCTGTGAAGCCTAAGGACCCAGGTTTGATTCTTCAGGTCCCACGTAAGCCAGATGCACATGGTGACACATGTGTCTGAAGTTCGTTTGCAGTGGCTAGAGGCCATGGCGCCCATTCTCCCTCTCTCTCTCTCTGTCTATCTCAAATAAATAAATAAAATAGATAAATAAAATGTTTTAAAATGACAACCAGAGAACATTTTAAAAGTGTGGGGGGGGGCTGGAGAGATGGCTTAGCGGTTAAGTGCTTGCCTGTGAAGCCTAAGGACCCTGGTTCGAGGCTTGGTTCCCCAGGTCCCATGTTAGCCAGATGCACAAGGGGGCGCACGCATCTGGAGTTCATTTGCAGAGGCTGGAAGCTCTGGCGCGCCCATTCCCTCTCTCTCCCTCTATCTGTCTTTCTCTCTGTGTCTGTCGCTCTCAAATAAATAAATTGAAAAAAAATTTAAAAAAAAAGTGTGTGTGATAGGAGAGATCCACAAATGTGAGGCATGCTACATGGGGAGGCTGTGGGGAGGTGGGCATTCTCAGACAGGTGTGCCAAAAAGCGAAACACACATGTACTTTCACAAAACGACTCTGCTTGTGGGAGATCCTCCTGTGCATTTATGCATTTACCATGTACACGGAAGTGGGTGGACTTTGTTTTAATCTTGTTTATAAGAGTGTGGAAAAGGACTAAGTGTCCATGAATTAAGTCAATGGAATGGAATTACACAAAACCCTTAAAATATACAAGGTCCTGCAGGCTTGGTGGCACACTGCCTTTAATCCCAGCACTCGGGAGGCAGATGTAGGAGGATCACCATGCATTAGAGACCACCCTGAGACTACATTGTGAATAACAGGTCAGCCTGGACTAGAGTGAAACCCTACCTCAAAAAACCAAAACATAAAAAAGTAAAATACAATGTCCTAGGGCTGGGGAGATGGCTCAGCATTTGCAATGACATAACCATGAAGGCCTGAGAGGCCAGCACCCACATAAATAGCTGGGTATGACCCCTGCATGCCTATAACCTCAGTCCTGTGGGGAGTAGAAACCAGAGAACTGCTGGTTAGCCAGTCTGACCAAAACCAGTTTCTCTGGGTTTGGTGAGAAATTCTCCCAAGGAAACACTTGGAGAAACAAAAACCAAAGGATACTGACATTCTCCTCTGATCTCTGCATACACATCTGCATACACATGTTCATACACTATACCACCTCCTCCCCACCCACTATACCACACATACTGCACAGACTTGCAAAACTTAGCAGTTCAGGCACTTGCCTGCAAAGCCAAAGGACCCAGTTTAGATTTTCCAGTACCCATGCAAACCAGATGCACAAGGTAGTACATGCATCTGGAATTCTTTTGCAGAGGATGGAGGCCATAGTGGGTCCATTCTTTCTCTGTCTCCCCCACCTTCTTTCTCTCAAAATGAAATAAATCAAAATAAAAAAAAATATTTTTAAAAAGATAAAAGGCTAAGTTGAGTGTGGTGGGGCTGCCTTGACTTGGAGGCAGAGGTAGGAGGATTGTTGAGTGTGGTGGAGCACCCAAGCACACCTTCTTAATATTTTCTTTATTTATTTATTTGAGAGAGGGAAAAGGGAGAGAGAGAGAATGGGCACACTAGGGCTTCCAGCCAATGCAAAAGAACTCCAGATGCATGTGCCACCTTGTGCATCTCACCTATGTGGGTCATAGGGAGTCGAATCAAGGTCCTTTGGCTTTGCAAGCAAGCACCTTAATGGCTAAGCCATATCTCCAGCCCCACACCTTTAATCTCAGCACTTGGGAGGCAGAGATAGGAGGATCACTATCAGTTTGAACCTGGGCTAGAGTGAGACCCTACCTCAAGGGGAAAAAAAAAAGAACTAGGCCAGCATAGTGGCACACACGTTCAATCTCAGTACTTTGGAGGCAGAGATAGGAGGATTGCCATGACTTTGAGGCCACCCTGAAGCTACATAGTGAATTCCAGGTCAGCCTGGGGCTATCATGAGACCCTACCTCAAAAAACAAAAAACAAAACAAAACAAAAAAAAGCACTAGGAGAATTGATAAAAAGACTCTTGCCTAGCACACATCTTACACATCTTGCCTTTAATCCCAGCATTCAAGAGGCAGAAGTAGGAAGATTGCTGTGAGTTCTAGGCCAGCCTGACACTACAGAGTGAATTCCAAGTCAGCCTGGACTAGAGTGAGATCCTACCTCAAACACTCCCCCTAAAGAGTCTCTCTCTTTTCCTGACCCAGCCATGACATTTTCACATTTTGTCCCATTCACACCCACCTGGCAACCTTGGGGCTCTCCCTTACCCAAGACACAACTTTCAAAGCCCACCAGGCAGCACTCCACCATATTCCTGACTTGCTGAAAGATGTTTGTGTGTTGGAGACAGCGTCATTTACTTTGATGTGACATTAGTACTTCAGAAAGCTGAAAAAGTCTGGCTGCTTCATGAGTCAGACTGGTCCCTGCTAGACCCCATTCCTTCAAACTATAAAACTGAAGGCAGTTTTTTCTTTGGTCAGGAGTTTCATTGATGTTCCCTGGGGTCTGGGACTATGAAACTCAAGATTCACTCAACCATTCCAGTCACATACAAAATATGCATTGAACTTGGGTGGCTCATGTTTTGATACCTGTACTAGGAAAGCTGAGGCAGGAGGATTGCCATGAGTTTGATGCCAGCTTGGGATACATAGTGAGTTTAAGGCAGGCTTGGACTACACAGCAAGATCAAGAAAAAGAAAAAGTTGCTGGGACAGGAACTGTGTGGCATATAAAGTCCTCAACAGCCCTACGTACTCCCCACTCATAGATGGTGCAACTGAGGCAGAGATGGGCTGTTACCTGCCTGAGGTCACTCTGCAGCAAAGAGCAGTACCAGGACTGGAACCCAAGCTTGAATCTGCGCTTCACTGACTTAGCATAAAAGAACTGCAGGGAACCCCAGGTGGGGAAACTGAGGCCCAGAGAAAGAAAGGAGCGCTGCCCAAAGACATGGAACAAGAGGAAGAGGTGGAACCCTGGTACGTCCACGGCGACCTCGCCTGTGTAGCAAGCAGAGATGCTTCTGTACTGGATGAGAGCTGAGGACAGAGGGCCAGCACTCCTCGGAGGGATGCCCCCGGTGACCCCTTGGCAGTCGGTTACTGTAAAGGTTCCTGCTGCCCATGAAGTCACGATGACCTAATTGCCAGTGCCAATGAGCTGTGTTCTGCGCTCTGTTTCTTTCCTGCTCCCTTCTAGTTGTTTGTCAAAGAACAGCTAGTTTCTACGCTACGCTTATTATTAATCATGCACACAATCAAAGTAACAATTTGAGTATTGAATGTGCCCCTCCTATGATTAGGGCAATGGAGGAAATGTATAACTCTACTAGGAATAAAAAATTAACTCTAAAACAGTTTTTAGATGGTGTAGAGTAGAAACAGCTTATGATGTTTGAGAACAATACTGATCCTGAGAAAGTGAAAGTAGAAATGTTAATCGGTAATGTTCATTAGAAGTATGACAGTTCTACAGATAAGGAGTTGTAAAACTTAGGCTTTCCCACCAGGAAACTTCCTGGGGGGTATGTTCAGTACTTGATCAAGGGCTGTTAGTAGACTCCCAGAGCTGGGAACTACCTAGATCCACTCCCCTATGAGGGAGGATATGATGAATTCGGTAATAGATGAATGAATTATAAAGGAATAAGGAGGCTATGGCATTCTCTTCCATTTATGAAATGCTTAGCAAGGACACGTAAGCCTTGATGCTTATACTCTAGACAAGAAAGAAAAGAATTCCTGGAAAACATTAAACCAGCCTTAAAATATTGGTGGTCTTTTGGATAGAAACACTTTTATAATGAATATGAGGATTATATAAATAATCTAATAAGTGAAAAGAGATGGCTCTTTGCTCGGTTTATAAAAAATAAATAACCTATTGTTCACCTTACATCCCTTACCCCAAGCTTCTATTCATGTAAAGCTGTGGTCAATGATGCAAGGCGTCCTTCTTAAAAAATGGGTACAGTTCCTGCCTGATCAACATTGCATGTATGCTTACAATAGAACAATACTTAAGATTGTTTAGATTAATGATTTCTGAGATCATTTGTTGGCTTGCTAAGTTTCCCTGTTCAATCTGTATAAAAACTTCATGAAACCTTCAGTAAATTGCAGCAGCATATTCAACTTGAATGTGTCTGTCTGTCATTTCCTTGCCGAATCCCGAGTTCTCCTTGAGCCTTCGCCCTTGTTCTCCCTCGGTCCTGATCTCCCCGAGAGTCAGTCCGCGGCAGAACCCTATATCTTTAGCCCATCTGGGTGGTAGGTGTTGTAGCCTGTGGTTCCCAAAGGGAGATACTTATAGATTTTGTGTGTGTTTATTTATTTATTTATTAAAGCATTTTAAAATTGTTATTTACAAGGAGAGAGAGAGAATGAATGGGCATGCCAGGGTCTCTGGCTGCTGCAAATCAACTCCAGATGCATGCACCACTTTGTGTATTTGGCCCTATGTGGGTACTGGGGAGTCGAACCTGGGTCATTAGGCTTTGCAGATAAGTGCCTTAACCACTGAGCCACCTCTCCAGCCCTTGAGGCTTTAGTAGTTGTAACTTATGCAAAATGTTTATGAGAAAGGAATGCAAGGGGACATCACACTCATAATTTCACAAAGATTGCTGGGTGTGGTGGCGCATGCCTTTAATCCCAGCCCTGGGGAGGCAGAGGTTGGAGGCTCCCCATGAGTTCCAGGCCACCCTGAGACTATATAGTGAATTCCAGCTCAGCCTGGGCTAGTGTAAGAATCTACCTTGAAAAATCTAAATAAATAAATGGAAAGAAAAAAAAATTTCACAAAGATCAGTGCTTGGGATGAATCATTTTTTAGTCAATTTAATGGAACAACTAAGTTAATTCTGAACAATTGAGGTGTAGTTTTAACAAAATTCAGGGGAGAGTAACTGGTGCTGAGCTTTCAAAAGTTTCCTCCTGGGCGTGGTGGCGCATGCTTTTTTAATCCCAGCGTTTGGGAGGCAGAGGTAGGAGGATTGCTGTGAGTTTGAGGCCACCCTGATACTACATAGTGAATTCCAGGTCAGCCTGAACTAGAGTGAGATCCTACCTCAAAAAACAAAAAAGAAAAAAAAAGTTTCCTCCTTGGTTGTGGTGTCTTCTGGGGCTGGAGAAGGAGATTTTTGGAGAGGCTTGGAGCTTAGCTTCTTGCTTAAGGATGCCTGCTCTGGAATTCCTACCTGTTCCTCCACTGTCACCACAAACCTCTCCCAGGCTGGTCCTGCCTCACTGTTGGCAACTGTGGGAACCAGGCCTTTTAATGGACAATTTCATCTTCAAAGTGCTTTTGGCTTGTTAATTGGCTTGGGCAGCTCTGCCAAGGATGGTACTTCCCTCTCAGCCAACTAGAGATCTCAGGCATGCCTTATGTGGGACAGCTGATGGCAACAGCATGGGGAAGACCCCGCCAGGCGCATTGCCAGGATGCTGGCTGAACCTCACTTTGGGGTAGCCCCAGCTCTTGAATTAGAGCCAGGGAGAGAATCCCCTCTACCACTGCCATGCAGATGTGGAAGCCTCAGTTAATTCTGTCTCTCTGTAAAGTAGGAGGAACAATAAGGCTCTAGGAAGGACTCCGATCTCAGGTAGCTAGTAATGGATAGGTAGTTGCCTCCTGAATGTGGGTCCCATATACACTTAAATGTCACTTCCTCCATGTGGCAGTTCAGCATGCAGCATTGTCCCACCTCTAACCTCCAGAGATCATAACACCAATAATTCCTTGCTTTGTATTAAGGTAAGTCATGCTGTGACATCCTGTCACAGTTGTGGACTTCTTGAGGGTGCTGTTTATGTCTGAAGCCTATGGACTGCATGAAATTCAGTAAATGCCCATGAGGCAATAAGGAAGGCATAGTGAATAAGAGGAAATGCCCTTAGGCTGGAGAGATGGTTTAGTGGTTAAGGCACTTGCCTACAAAGCTCAAGGACCTAGGTTCAACTCCCCATAAGCCCACGTAAGCCAGATGCAAATGGTGGAACACAGGTTTGCTTGAAGTGGCTAGAGGCCCTGGTGCACCCATTCTCTTTCTCGCTCATAAATAAATAAATAAATAAAATAAAAACAAAATAAAAAAGAGCAAAAGCCCTAGAGCCTCACAATGTGATGTGGCCTTAACCTCAGTTCTGCCATTCATTAGATCTTAGACAAGGTACTTCATCTCTTCATGCCCTGGGGCTGTGACTGGTAAAATGGGGGTAATTAAGAACAGCACCTACATCATCAAGTTGTTGTAAGAATTAAATAAATTAATTAGGCCACTGTGTGTAGGGTACCAGCTGCCTCAGGATAAGAGCTGTGTGGCTGTTGGGCACTATATCACCAGCATCAAACAAAGGGTTTCTCCCACTCATTTTTAAAATGTTTAATTTATTTGAAAGAGAGAGAAAGGGAGAGAGAATGGGTGTTCCAGGGCCTCCAGCCACTGCAAACGAACTCCAGATGTATGTGCCACCTTGTGCATCTGACTTATGTGGGTCCTGGGGAATCAAACCTGAGTACTTGGGCTTTGTAGGCAAGGCCCTTACCCACTAAGCCATCTTTCCAGCTTCCCACTCTTTCTTATTTTTCCTTTCCTTTCCTTTCATTCCCTTCCCTTTCCTTTTGACAAGGTCTTGCCATGTAGCCCAGGGTAGCCTTAAATCCACAATCCTCCTGCCTCTGCCTCTTGAGTACTGGGATTATAGACATTGACTTCCATGCCTGGTGCAAAGACCCTTTTTCCTGTGTGACCTCCATCAGTTTTGATAGTTCCAATGGAAAAATCTCATATTTATACTTCATTCACTCCTTATGTGAACCCTGTGGAAAGTAAGGATGAATACACAAAGTTGTCCATGCGTGGTGTGGTTTATGAATGCTCGAGCCCACACAAATGAACAGGAACACACACACACATACACACCAAAAACGTATGCTATGTATGTAGATAAATTGGTACCCTTGATATAAAAGTAATGTCTAGCATCCTTCCATTTATGGAGCACTCCAAGCTGGGTAGGGTGCGCAGGAAGAGAGGACCCAGCATGAAATCCCCCGCCATCTGCGGAAGGGGACCCTAGAACTGGTCTGAGTGCACGTCTCTGGGGAAGGGATGCTGGTGGCAACAACAGGGATGAGAGAAGGACTTCCTTTCATTATAAGAGCTTTTTTTGTTTGGGTAGAGTAATGAATTTTTTTATTTGTTTGTTTGTTTTTCGAGGTAGGTTTCACTGTAGCTCAGGCTGATTGGAATTCACTATATATTCTCAGGGTGGCCTTGAACTCATGGTGAGCCTCCTACCTCTGCCCCCTGAATGCTGGGATTAAAGGCGTGCGCCACCACGCCTGGCCTAGACTAACCTTTTTAAGTGAGAAAGTGAGCAAGAGAGGGAAAGAATTGGCTCACCACTCCAGCCACTGTAATTGGACTCCAGATATGTGTGCCACATTGTGCACATGTGCAACCTTGAATGCTTATGTCATCTTGTGTGTCTGGCTTACATAGGACCTGGAGAGTCAAATGTGGGTCCTTAGGCTTTGCAAGCAAGTGCCTTAACCACTAAGTCATCTCTCCAGCCCAGGATCTCATTTTCTATTCTGGGCTGGCCTTCTGCCTTAGCCTCCCAAGTTCTATAACTACAGGTGTATATCTGACTAGTTTTGGCTTCTTTTGCTGTTATTATTTGCCTTTTTTTCTTTCTGGTGTTGGAGATCAAACCTAGGGCCTTGTGCATGTTAAGAAAGTTCTCCCACTGAACTACACACTCACCATGACAGTTACGTGATGAGCACTGAGTTTCTGTTTAGGATGATGAAAATAGTCTAAGAACAGTGTTGATGGCCTCATAAATTGTAACCTAATGCCACTGAGCTGAATAGTTCAAAATAGTTAAAAGAACAAAATTTAAGCCTGTTATGATGGTCTTGTGTGGCTAGTAGTGTCAAGCACTGTGAGGTCATGGATATCCAGGCCATTTTGTGTCTTGGGGGAGCACACTTTAAGGAGTCCTACCCTTTCTTTGGCTATTATACTCATATTAGGAGGAAAAGATCATAACATCAAAATAAAAGAGAGACTGATTGAGAGGGGGAGGGGATATGATGGAGAATGGAGTTTCAAAGGGGAAGGTGGGGGGAGGGAGGGCATTACCACGGGATATTTTTTATAATCATGGAAGTTGTTAATAAAAAAAAATTAAGCCTGGTGTGGTGGCACATGCCTTTAATCCCAGCACTCAGGAGGCAGAGGTAGGAGGCTCACCATGAGTTCAAGGCCACCCTGAGAATATATAGTGAATTCCAATCAGCCTGAGCTACAGTGAAACCTACCTCAAAAAACAAACAAAAAAAAAATTTCATTACTCTACCAAAACAACAAAAAAACCTCTTATAATGAAAGGAAGTCCTTCTCTCATCCCTGTTGTTGCCACCAGCATCCCTTCCCCGGAGACGTCCACTCAGACCAGTTCTAGGGTCCCCTTCCACAGATGGCGGGGGATTGCATGCTGGGTCCTCTCTTCCTGCGCACCCTTCCCAGCTTGGAGTGCTCCATAAGTGGAAGGATGCTAGACATTACTTTTATATCAAGGGTACCAATTTATCTACATACATAGCATACTTTTTTGGTGTGTATGTGTGTTTGTGTGTTCCTGTTCATTTGTGTGGGCTCGAGCATTCATAAACCACACCATGCATGGACAACTTTGTGTATTCATCCTTACCTTCCACTTTGTTTGAAGTGGGGTCCACATAGTAGTGAATGAAGTATGAATATGAGATTCTTCCATTGGAACTATCAAAATTGATGGAGGTCACACTAGGAAAAAGGGTCTTTGCACCAGGCATGGTAGCCCATGTCTGTAATCCCAGCACTCAAGAGGCAGAGGCAGGAGGATTGTGGATTTAAGGTTACCCTTCCACACTGGCTTCCAGCTGACTGAGGCAATGCAGGAGAAGGGAGAATGGAAGGAGAGCTGGTCATGATTTTTTTTTCCTGGCTCCTTCCATGAGTTACAGCTCTAGCCAGACCCTCCTCATTAAGCTCTTGAGACAGACTTCCCTTCCCTGTTGCTTCTAGACCTAGTTTGCTTAGGACCATCACAGTGAAATACCACATAGCGAGGGGGTTCAACAACGGAAACTTACTTTCTCCTAGTTCTGGAAGCTATAAGACCAAGATCAAAGTATAAGCAGGGTTCTTGAGACCTGTGACGACTCCATTCCATGCCTCTCTCCCCAGCTTCCAGTGGCTTGCTGGCAATCTTTGGTGTTCATTGGCTTGTAGAAGCATCACTCTGATGTCTGCCTTCATCATTATAGGACACTCTCCCTGTGTCTGTGTTTGTCCACACACCTCTCTTTTATAGAGACATGAATCATACTGGATTATGAATTTGTCTATGACAGCTGATGACTTCTTTTGACTGTTCAAAGACTCCATCTCCAAACAAAATTATGTTTGGAGGCACTGGGGCTAAAGACCTTAAGACATCTTTTTTGAGAGGTGGAAGAGAATACTATTCAGCCCACAGTAGTGGTTGCAGTTTCCTCTGTGGCCTCCTCATCCTGTGTGTGTTCCTCAAGTCCCATCCCTTAGTTTCTTCACAATCCTAGATGAACATTCCTCTGTGTCCTACAGGGAACCACTAAGGCTCAGTACCTCTATTACCGGTTTTTCACATATCTTTCCAAAATGAGTCCTGAACTAGGGTTAAGGTTAGGGAACATCACTATAACCTATTATGACATCATAATTCTCCACAGTGACATGGCAATACCCAACTGTGACAAAATGTCTTACTGTACTATCAAAATTACCCATTGTGCCAGGCATGATGGTGCATGCCTTTGACCTTAGCATTGGGGAGGCAGAGGTAGGAGGATCCCTGTGAGTTCAAGGCCACCTGAGACTACATAGTGAGTTCCAGGTCAGCCTGAGCTAGAGTGAGACCCTACCTCAACCTTCCTCCCCCAAATTACCGATTGTGATATCATGGCATCCTGCTGTGACACAACAATCTACTATGACATCACAATGCCCCATTGGATCACAACACCCTACTGACATCACAATAATCTGTTGTGACACCACAATGCCCAACTGAAACATCACAATACTCAGTGTAATGCCACAATGTCTGACCACAGTATTCCACTGTGACATCATAATTCCCCCTGTGACATCACAGCATCCTACTGTGATGCCATTAACTCTACATTGTAACAACATAATATACCATGGTGATATCACAATGTGGGATCGCAATGCTCAGTTGTCACATCACACTATCTTATAACATCACACTTCCCCATAGTGACATCATAGTGCTCCACTATGACATCACAGTTTCTTACTGTGACATCACAATATGCTAGAGTAGCACCCTGGTTCTCCATTTTTGACACCAAAATTCCATATTGTGACATTTCAGTGTCTCAACATGACACCACAGTGCCCTATGATGAAATCATAATTCTCTGCTGTGATATAACATCCTACTATGATGTCATAATTCCCTACTGTGTTGTCCTGATTTCCTGTTGTGAGATCACAGTAAGCTACTGTGACATCATGATTCCCTTCTGGAACATCCTAGTGCCCTACAGTGGTAGAACGTGTGCTGAGCATGCTCAAGGCCACAGCTCAATCTTCAGGACCAAAACAAAACAAAACAAAGCACTGATTTTTTTTTTTTAATTTTTATTTGTTTATTTATTTGAGAGCGACAGACACAGAGAGAAAGACAGATAGAGGGAGAGAGAGAGAATGGACGCGCCAGGGCTTCCAGCCTCTGCAAACAAACTCCAGACGCGTGCGCCCCCTTGTGCATCTGGCTAACGTGGGACCTGGGGAACCGAGCCTCGAACCAGAGTCCTTAGGCTTCACAGGCAAGCGCTTAACCGCTAAGCCATCTCTCCAGCCCCAAAGCACTGATTTTTGTTCCTCCGCGTCTTGCTGGAGAGTTCCAGGGCTGTGCACACCCCATTCTCTGTGCTGCACCACTGCCCTCACCTCTGGCTTACAAATGAAAAGCTTGAGGCAAATGTAAGGGAAGGACTTTCTATGTGTTTGTATGCTAGGGAGAGACTCACAGTATGTCCGGTCTGCTTCAGAGTTCTGTTCTTGTCAGAGCAGAGCCCTTAAGAAAGAAGTAATGGTTAAAGCATGCCCACCTTGGTAAAGGAACTAGGAGTTCTATCTCCCCAGTATCTCTCTTTTTTTAAAAAAATTTATTTATTTACTTATTTGACAGAGAAAGAAGCAGATAGAGAGAGGAAGAATGGGCGTGCCAGGGCCTCCAGCCACTGCAAATGAACTCCAGACGCATGCGCCCCCTTATGCATCTGGCTAAAGTGAGTCCTGGGGAATCGAACCTGGGTCCTTTGGCTTTGCAGGCAAGCACCTTAACTGCTAAGCCATCCCTCCAGCCCTCCACAGGATCTCTTGAAGGGGCTCCTTGGAGAGGTTCAGGACAAAGGAAACTTGGGGGGAAGAAGACATTTTCCAATACTTGAAAAGCTGACATGAGGGCTGGAGAGATGGCTTAGTGGTTAAGGCATTTGCTTGCAAAGCCAAAGGACCCTGGTTCGATTCCCCAGGACCCACATTAGCTAGATGCACAAGGGGGGTGCATGCATCTGGAGTTCGTTTGCAGTGGCTGGAGGCCCTGGCATGCCCATTCTCTCCCTCCCCCCCCTCTCTCTTAAATAAATAAATAAATAATTTAAGCAGACATGAAAAAAATGATGAAGTCAGCATGTTTCTCCAGAAGGATCACTATGTGGTTTGATGGAGCTAAACGTTCAGGGAGTTGTTTGACTGGGATGGCCTCCCTGTGAGGTGGGAACCTCCCAGTCACAGGAAGGATTCGAATGGGCTGGGGTTCTTGTGTTGGCAGAGGATATACAGTTCCTTACCACTTAGTAACGTTAGGCATACAGAAATGGAACTTGACATTTCCTTTGGCGCTTTGTCTGGAGATACAATGTTCAGAGCTGTAAGACTGCACTGTTTCAGCTACGTGACTTCAGACTACTGAAGAACAGCGCAGACCCTCCAGAGCAGGTGCCCCAAAAGTTGGCTTCCTCTCCAGATGGATAGTTACCAAAGCTGAGTCAAGTCTTAGCCAGCGTCTGATGCTGGCCACACCCAGGGATGCTCCAGGGGTTCTAAGGAACACGCTGGAAACTGGGACAGTGTCCAGCTATCTGCTTTGATCTGAACCCAGGGGCAGGGTGGGCCAGAAGCCGGTTTCTCTGCTCCTTGGGTGCTAGGTTTACAGCATCCCATTGTGGCTTCCTATAATTTCAACATCATTTGAAGACTTGGCTCTTGGTTGACCTGGCAAAGCAGATTTGTCATTGTCGGCGCAGCTCTGGACACACCTTCCCATCAGTTCCATTTACCACTGTGGCCTTGGCAGGTGGAGATGAAAGAGAGAGCAGTTTTTCAATGATCAAAAGATGAGGTTCCTAGATTGAGAATATCACAACTTATATGGGGTATATAGGCATTTCAAAATTAAAAGCTTATGCCAACAGTTCAGGGACTATTAGGAAGAATAAAAATGGCTCAAAATGGATTTAGTTGAGTGACTTGTTCAGCAGATTTATTATGATATTTGAATTCTGGTATGCTAAATTTTTAAAAAAACTTTTTGAACAACATCTATTTGCAAGTAGAGGGAGAAGGAGAGAGAGAGAGAGAGAAAGAGAGAGAGGGGGAGAGAAAGAGGGCTCACCGGGGTGCTTTGGCTGCTCCAAACAAACCCCAGATGCATGGCAGGCTTTGTAAGCATGTGCTTTTAACCACTGAGCCATCTCTCCAGCCCTCTTTTTCTATTCTTTTTTAAAGACATGCTTATTTACTTGAGTGGGAAAGAAAGAAGGAGTAAAAGTGTGGACACAGCAAGGCCTCCTGCCACTGCAAACACCACGTCCAGACACACGCGCACTTCGCATGCATGGCTTTACACGAACAGTGAGGAACCAAACCTAGGCCCCCAGGCTTTGCCAGCAAGCACCTTGAAGCACTGGGCATCTCTTCAGGCCTTCTTTGTCTAAGAGCCTTCGACTGTAACTCACCAAGTCAACGAAAAACTGAGGATCAGAATTACCTGATCAATGTTCTTACCAAAAATAACTCCTAGAGAGACCGATTGAGATGAGGGGGGGATATGATGGAGAATGGAATTTCAAAGGGGAAAGTGGGGGCGCGGAGAGGGTATTACCATGGGATACTTTTTATAATCATGGAAAATGTTAATAAAAATTGAGAAAAAAATTAAAAAAATAAACAAAAACCTCCTGAGGCATGGTTCAGTGGCCCATGCCTGTAATCCCAACAGTCAAGAGAGGCAGAGGCAGGAGGATTGCTGAGAGTTCAAGGCCACCTGGGGTATAGAGCAAGACCTTGACTCAAATATGAAAGAACAAACAAACAAAAACTTTGGTCCTCAAATATGTATAAACGGAACAGTTTCTTTCCATGGCTTCACTTCTTTACTTCAGGAGTGCCAGACCCATTCAGCTGGCCTAGAACCCTGAACAGGGCCTTGTGGGTATTGGTCACTTATCTTTGGGGAAGTAAATGGTAAAGAAAAACAAAAAATGCTCAAGACACCACTTGGAAACACTTAGTAATGCATCCTTGTCATCTAGCTTAGGTCTCAGTGAGGAACTTCAGGTAAGCCAAGCCCTCAGGCTGGGACAGACAAAGCAGGCCATGCAAGGGAAGCCTGTGGGCACCAGACAGGCCTCTCTGAGGAAGAGGCCTGAGCCGTGATCCAATGCGCATGTAAGAGCCAGGCCTGGAAAGATCTAGAACAGGAGATTAAAGGTAGATAGAACTGGTGGCATAGTGGGTCCTGCCAAGTGAGTTATTCAAGATACAGCTTCTGATTTTGTTTTGAATATGCAGTCAATGTGAGATGGAAATTGAGGTAAGGAGATTTGCAAGCTCTTACCCCAAATGTATGTCCTATACTGGATAGTCTTTTGTGCTGGTTATGTCCAACACTGTAGTTTGTTTTTTTTTAAATTGTTTCAAGACCATGATCTGTATTGCAGCTCCTATCCTATTTTGTAAATCATCTTGTGTTTCCTTTCTATCTAGAAAACACAGCTGCAGGCTTAACCATTTTTCTGTTTCTGTAAAACTTGCCTATCTTATACTCAAAGTCTCTGGTACTAGGCTGGGGCTCTGAGCTCTGAGACTAAAACAATAATGAGACTAGTCCAAGAGAAGGTATATAAGCTCGAAACCACCAAAAACCAGAGTTCAGGATTTGGAGGAGAGTCTCCTGGACCTACACTGGTGTGAAAATTAACTGATTCTCCACTCAGTCTCTGGTGCAGGTTCTGTGAAGCTCAGTTTCCCATCAAATCTACTGTGTGTTGCGGCACTTGCCATAGTCCCAGCACTGAGGAGATGGAGAGGTGGGAAGATTAGGAGTTCAAGACAGCCTCGGCCACATGGTGAGTTCAAGGTCAGTCTGGTCTACATAAACTATGTCACCGAAAAGGAAGAGGGTGAGGAGATGGCTCAGTGGAGGAAGCAACTGCCGCACAAGCTTGCGTAGCTGAGTGGACATCCTCAGACCCCAGGTAAAAGCCGGAACCATGGTGGGCTTCTATATCCCAGCATGCCAGTCCAGAGATGACAGCCACAGGCAAGGAAAGCTCCCAGAAGCTCATGGACCAGGTAGCTTGACATCACAGTTGTAATGAGAACAAGAGATCTTACCTCAAATGAGAGAAGGTGAGAACGAACCCTCACAAGTTGTCCTTCGACCTTCACAAGTGAGCTGTGGCATGCTCACATGCATTATATGCCCATGCACACCCATACGCACAATTACACACACACCCTAAAATAAGAAAAGAAGGCAACATGCACTACATGACAGGTGCTATGGGAAGTGTTCAGATAGATTGAACCATTTTGGAGGAGGGAGTCCCAATGCAGATCTGTTTTGTTATGTGGTGACCCATGGAAGGCAGGATGAGAAGATTTCTGGCACCAGGTAGATTTCTCCAGATGGAGGAAGGCATAAATGCAGAGGGTTGCAGGTGAGACTGAACTTGATTCACAGAGCTGGAACTCGGTAGGTCCCCAGCCCACTTTTAGAATCTTTACTTGGCCTTTTCTCATTATTTTTAAAAAATATTTTATTTTCATTTATTTATTTGACACACACACACACACACAGAGAATGGGTGCACCAGGGCATCTAGCCACTGCAAACGAACTCCAGATACATGTGCTACCTTGTGCATCTGACTTATGTGAGTCTTAAGGAATCAAACCTGGGTCCTTTGGCTTTGTTGGCAAGCGCCTTAATGGCTAAGCCATCCCTCCAGCCCTCATTAATTTTTTGAAAATTGTAGTATTTTATTATTTATTTATTTATTTGAGAGAAAGAGCCAGAGAGAGAGAGAGAGAGAGAATGGGCATGCTAGGGCCTCTAGCCATTGCAAATGAACTCCAGACACATGTGCCACCTTGTGTATCTTATATAGGTACTTATGTGGGAACTAAGGAATTGAATCTGGGTCCTTGGCTTTGCAGGCAAGCACCTTAACTGCTAGGCCATCTCTCTAGCACCATATATTTTTTTTAATTGTTTTTTAAACAAGGTCTTTTTTTGTTTTGTTTTGTTTTTTCTCAAGGTAAGGTCTTGCTCTAGCCCAGGCTGATCTGGAATTCACTATATAGTCTCAGTGTGGCCTCACACTCTCAACAAACTCCTACCTCTGTCTCCTGAGTGCTGGGATTAAAGGCATGAGTCACCATGCCCAGTTTAAACAAGGTCTTTTTATGCTATGTAGCCCAGTCTGGCTTTGAATGTGTCATTCTCCTGTTTAAGCCTCCAAGTGCTAGGATCATAGGCATGTACTACACACACACACATACACATACACATACCCCTACCTTATATATATATTGGTGATACACTTTCTTTAACTTAATATACCCAAAATACAATAATTTTGGTTTTTTTGTGGCTTTTCCAGGTAGAGTCTCACTGTAGTTCGGGCTGACCTGGAGTTCATTATGGAGTCTCAGGGTGGCCTTGAACTCACAGTGATCCTCTGGCCTCTGCCTCCCGAGTGCTGGGATTAAAGGCGTGCGCCACCATGCCTGGCTTCAAAATACAATAATTAAAAAATGAAGTCAATATGAAAATGTCAATCTGATGTTGGAAATTATTTTGCTTTAGACAAGGTCTTGTTATAGAGTCCAGGCTGGCCTTGAACTCATTGTGTAGCTTGGGCCGACCTTCAGCTTGCTGCGATTCTCCCATCTTCCCCTCCTAAGTGCTAGCATTCAGGTATGCACCACCATGCCTGGCTCCGTTTCCTTCGATGCCTTTTAGGCTGTTCCTCATCTGCATCTGTCCTTACCTTTGAGTTTTTTTCTTTAAAAAAAAAATAAGTTTATCTAGTTTATTTATTAGAAAGAGCGAGAGAAAGGCACAGAGAGAGAGAGAGAGAGAGAGGAATGGGGGGAGAGAATCGGTGTGTCAGGGTCTCTAGCCACTGTAAATGAACTCCAGATGCATGTGCCACCTTGTGCATCTGGCTTGCATGGGTACTGTGTTCTTAGGCTTCGCCAGCAAAAGCCTTGATCACTAAGCCATCTTTCCCTCCTTTTGTTTTGTTTTGTTTTGTTTTGTTTTGAGGTAGGGTCTTGCTATAACCCAGGCTGACCTGAAATACACTACATACCCTCAGATTGGCCTCGAACTCAGGGCAGTTGTCTTCACTCTGCCTCCTGAGTGCTGGGACTGAAGGTAAATGCCAGCACACTCAGTTTACCTTTGAATTTTTAAACTGTGAACTCCTTGTTTTGAGTTAGTTGTGAGTTCACATGCAATTGTAACAAATGGCACCAAGAAAGCCCATGGGCCTTACCCAGGCTCTTCCCACAGTAATATCTTGCAGATGGTTACTTTTGAATAAGGATATTTGAGCCTGACCTATAATCCTACCTACTCAGAATGCTGGGGAAGGAGGATCACAAGTTTGAGGCCAGCCTGGGTTACAGAGTAAGATTGAGGTCAGCCTGGGCAACTTAATGAGACCTTGCTTTCCGCCTCATTTGAAGCAGGGCCTCTCGTGTTTCATTGCTCACTGCTTCAAGTTCCAGGCTAGCTGATCTACTTGCTTCCCAGAAATTCTCTTGTCTCCTTTCTCACCACAGGCGATTATCACAGCTTCCAGCTTTTATGCAGGATCTGGGGATCCTCCTTCCCTTCTTTCCTTCTTCCCTCCTTCCCTCCTTTTCCTCCCTCTCTTCTTCTTTCTTCCTTTCCTTCCCTCAGTCCTTCCTTCCAGTGTCTTTCTTTCCTTTCCTTTCTCCTTTTTTTTTTTTTTTGAGGTAGGGTCTCACTCTAGCCCAGGCTGACCTAGAATTTACTATGGAGTCTCAGGGTGGCCTCGAACTCATGGTGATCCTCCTACCTCTGTATCCCGAGTGCTGGGATTAAAGGCATGCACCACCACCACCACGCCCGGCTCCTTTTCCTTTTTCTTTTTTTTTTTTCTTGAGACAGAGTTATATTATATAGCTCTGACTGGTCTGGAACTTTCTGGAAAGACCAGGCTGGCCTTGAAATTATGACAATCCTCCTGCCTATGCTTCCTCAGTGCTAGAATTATAGGTATGTGTCACCATACGCCATTAGAAAGCTTGTCTACCTTCCCTTTTCTCCCTCCTTCCCTTCCTTCCTTATTTTTTTAAAATGTGGTATGAATAATAACATTGCCTTACATGTTTATAAATCTCTAATGTTTTATTTTTATTTTAAATTTTTATTTATTTATTTATTTATTTATTTGAGAGTGACAGACACAGAGAGAAAGACAGATAGAGGGAGAGAGAGAGAATGGGCGCGCCAGGGCTTCCAGCCTCTGCAAACGAACTCCAGACGCGTGCGCCCCCTTGTGCATCTGGCTAACGTGGGACCTGGGGAACCGAGCCTCGAACCAAGGTTCTTAGGCTTCACAGGCAAGCGCTTAACTGCTAAGCCATCTCTCCAGCCCCCTTCCTTAATTTTTAAAAATATTTATTTATAAGCAGAGAAAGAGAGAGAGAGAGAGGTAGAGAGACAGACAGACAGACAGACAGACAGAGAGAAAGAAAGGGAGAGAATGGGCACACTAGAGCCTCTAACCACTGCAAACGAACGTCAGATGCATGTGCCACTTTGTGCATCTGGCTTTACATGGGTTCTGGGGAATCGAACCTAGGTTGTTAGACTTTGTAGGCAAGTGCCTTAACCGCTGAGCCATCTCTCTAGTAGATCCCTCTACCTTTTTTTTTTCTTTTGATTTTTCGAGGTAGGGTCTCACTCTAGCTCAGGTTGTCTTGGAATTCACTATGTAGTCTTAGTGTGGCCTTGAACTCATAGCACTTCTCCTACCTCTGTCTCCTGAGTGCTGGTATTAAAAGTGTGCATCGCCACACCTGGCTTCTCCAGCCCCCCTAATTTTTTTTTTTTTTTGAGACAGGGTCTCATTCTGAATTGCAAACTGCTGTAAACTTATTATGTAGACAAGACTGGCCTAGTACTCATGGCGATCTAACTACCTCACTCTCCTAAGCTTGAGCTTGCAAATGTGAACCACCGTGCTTGGCCAGAAAGCTTTCCTTCTAAGTCTTTTCTCAACTGTCTTCTGCCAAAGAGGATTCTCACGTCGCAGTGGCAAGTTTGGGGTAGAGCACTCTGCTACTTGTCAGCAGAAGGACAGATTAGCAAAGAGATTCTTTACTGCTGCGTATTCAGCATAAGGGGTGTACCCAGGAGAGCCCATGAGGCACCTGGAGACTTGCACAGTGGAAATCTGTTGCCACCCTTGGGCCTGAGGGAAGGAGTGACAGGGTGGCATCGTGGCGCTCAGTGAAAGCTGCCATCGAGGCTGAGAACGTGCCTGCTGGGAGCTATGGCTATAATAGAAGAATGCCAAGTCACAGCCAGCAGCAAGGCAGGAACCAACACTCTGACTTCCCCTCCCACAGCAGATCAAGGGAGGGGAGACCACATCTGCAGATGTCAGCCTCCTGGGCACAGAAGAGGTAGGCCATGGATCTGGAGAGACAAATGGAGGAGGTGCAAATATTCAATATTCGAATATTCAGTAGTGGAGGCAAAAACTCCTTTCCATGCTGGATGTGTTAGATATTTATAGTTTTGTAATTCAAGTTTAATATGTTCCTTACTTAGTCTAACTTTCAACAGCTCTTCAATTATTCAGACTTATGCTATAAGCACTTTAGCATTATGGACTCTGAAGCAAGAGTCCTTAGGGGAGGATCACATGATGCTTGAAGGGATATCAGACCCGGAACAGTGGGATGTGGGGCTTTCCAAGGAATTTTATTTATTTATTTTTTGGTTTTTCAAGGTAGGGTCTCACTGTGGCCCAGGCTGACCTGGAATTCACTGTGTAGTCTCAGGATAGGCTTGAACTCATGGCGATCCTCCTACCTCTGCCTCCCGAGTGCTGGGATTAAAGGCGTGTGCCACCATGCCTGGCTTCCTTTCCAAGGAATTTTAAGCCCATGGAAGTGTTGGGGATCTCCCCTAAAAGAAAACCAACAGAAAGTTGGGCAAAGTTACTGTCAGCAACCATAAGAAATTTCTGACTGGGGAGTCCTACCTCCTCTGTACCACTCGGTCTTCCTGGTTCCTACTGGTCTGAGGTGGAGGATGGGAGCATCTAACACCCACTTACTTCAGTTCTGTAGGATGTGCGTGAAGTGGTTAGGGAGAAGCTAGGGTTGACCTTAGTTCAGTGTTTTTATACGTGTACACCCCCTAGTGGGACTGCTGTGCAAACTCAAGTAAAATAGAGGCAGTAATAGTACCCATTTTATGGGTTGAAGATTATTTGAGAGAATAATGTAAGTAAAGAATTTAGGGGCTGGAAAAATGGCTTAGTGGCTAAGGCAATTGCCTGCAAAGCTAAAGAGCCCAGGGTTGATTCCCCAGGACCCACGTGAAGCAGATGCACAAGGTGGCACATGCATCTGGTGTTCGATTGCAATGGCTACAGGCCCTGTGTGCCCATTCTCTCTCTACTTGCCTCTCTCTCTTAAATAAATAAATAAATAATTTACATGAAAAGAATTTAGCAGTCCAGAACTAGAGAAACAGCTCGGCAGTTAAGTGCACTTTCTATGCAAGCATGAGGGTCTGAAGGGTCTGAGAGTGTCAGAGTTCAAATCTCCAGAGCCCACGTAAAACAGCTGGGTGCGGCCATGTGCGCCTGTTACCCCAGGCCTGCAGGGAGCAGAGACCTGAGAATGGAAACATACGAACTCCAGAATCTGTAAAAAAGAGACTCTGGCTCCAAAGAGGCCTATCAGGACACCTGATGGTTGACTCTGCCACCCACTGCAGGCGAGTGACCTCTGCTGCAGGCCAGCATATGGGGCTCTGCAAGGGCACATACACGTCTACACAGGACATACACATGCATGCACACGCATGTGCACACACATGCACACACACCAAAAAAGAATTTATCAGCCCAGTGCATGGTGAATGTTCAACAAATGTTAAGCTTATTATTCTTCTTATCGGTAGCTTCCCCCTTCATCTACTGACCAGAAAGAAGCTGTCTTCATATGTGAATAATATGATGTTTTGTGCCTGACATGTGTGAAATGAGCTTAGAAAAGAGACCATGGGCTGGAGAGATGGCTTAGCAGTTAAGCGCTTGCCTGTGAAGCCTAAGGATCCCGGTTCGAGGCTCGGTTCCCCAGGTCCCACGTTAGCCAGATGCACAAGGGGGCGCACGCGTCTGGAGTTCGTTTGCAGAGGCTGGAAGCCCTGGCGCGCCCATTCTCTCTCTCTCCCTCTATCTGTCTTTCTCTCTGTGTCTGTCGCTCTCAAATAAATAAAAAAAAAAAAAAAAAAAAAAAAGAGACCAGCATGGTCAACCTCACACCATGGCCCACAGCAGACATATTACAGAGATCTGAGGGAGACTGAGGGCCTGGACACCAAGGAGGGCAGACCCTGAAGGGAAGATGAGGTAAATGTCCCACAGAGCTTTGCTGTGGGTGGCCTGCTCTACTGTAGTCGTCTCTTGGTCCCTATCCTTCTATGGACTGGGTTGGGGACCTGATGGCTACTCCTCTTAAAGAATCTGGGGAAACCAGCCGGGCATGGTGGTGCACACCTTTAATCCCAGCACCTGGGAGGCAGAGGTAGGAGGATCACTGTGAGTTCGAGGCCACCCTGAGACTCTATAGTGATTTCTAGTCAACCTGGGCTACAGTGAGACCCTACCTCAAGAAAAAGAAAAAATTAAACAAACAAACAGAAAAGAATTTGGGGAAACCCACAACTGTGTTCCTGTAAAGACAGGCTCTGGGGCACCAGGAGTGGGATGACATTCATCTGCAGACAAGGTCTGTCTTCATACTATGCCATTTTACGAAGAGGCTGAGGTAGGGCTGGGAAGATGCCTACATAAGCCTAACAACATGAGTTCGATTCTCCAGTACCCACGCAAAGTTAGATCTACAAAGTGGCGCAGGCATCTGGAGTCTGTTCACAGCAGCTAGAGACCCTAGTGTGTCCATACTTCTCTCTCTCTCTCATCCCCTCTCTCTCCTTGCAAATAAATAAAATACTTTTTAAAAACGTATTTTTTTGAAATTTCAAACAACAATTTACATGAGAAGTTTAATTTTTATTTATTTATTTGAGAGAGAGAATGGACCTGCCAGGGCCTCTAGCCACTACAAATGAACTCCAGATGCATGCGCCACCATGTATATATGGTTTACGTGGGTTCTGGGTAACCAAATCTGGGTCCTTAGGCTTTACAGGCAAGTACCTTAACTGCTAAGCCATCTCTCCAGCCCTAATTAAATTATTATTATTATTATTACTATTATTATTATTTTTAAAGAAGAGGCTGTCGGGTGTAGTGGTGCACGTCTTTAATCCCAGCACTCGGGAGGCAGAGATATGAGGATCACCATGAGTTCAAGGACACCCTGAGACTACTTAGTGAATACTAGGTCAGTCTGGGCTAGAGTGAGACCCTACCTTGAAAATAAAAAGAAGAAGCAGAAGCAACAGTAGCAGTAGCAGAGGTTGAGGTAGAAGGACTGCTATGAGCTTGAGACCAGCCTAGACTATGTGGTGAGTAGTATCAAGTCAGTCAGAACTAAATGTTTCAAAAAATAAAACTAAACTAAAGACAAAAGGCTTTCTCCAATTGACAGAAAGCATCTTTCTTCAGCTCTGCCTGCTTCTTTTTTTTTTTTTTAATTTTTATTTATTTATTTGAGAGCGACAGACACAGAGAGAAAGACAGATAGAGGGAGAGAGAAAGAATGGGCGCGCCAGGGCTTCCAGCCTCTGCAAACGAACTCCAGACGCGTGCGCCCCCTTGTGCATCTATCTGGCTAACGTGGGACCTGGGGAACCGAGCCTCGAACCGGAGTCCACAGGCTTCACAGGCGAGCGCTTAACCGCTAAGCCATCTCTCCAGCCCTCTGCTTGCTTCTTGAGAATTACTGCAGCTATGGGAAGCTGCCTGAATCCCAAGTGCCCAGATCTCTGTTCTCTATACATGTCCACCCCCTAGCGGGGCTGCTGTGCAAGCTCACAGTGAGGATGAGGAGAGGGAGTAGTCCACAGCAGGCATGGCCTAAGGCCTCCTTCTCTTCCCCACTAATTGAGATCTAAACTTTTAGTCCTGATCTAGCCCAGTAAAACTTGATTAGCTAGGTTGGCATTCCAAACCCAGGGCTCAAAGGAAACAGTACAATGCCACCTGCTAAGAAAAAAAAGAAAGACAATGAACTTACTGCCATACAGATCCCAACTAGTCACAGGTAGTCCATTCTCCTCGAGGTCATGCTAGTGATTATTGACGGAGCCCTTCTCAAGTGCCAGACATTGGCTTACACATTTTTTTTTTTTGAGGGAAGCCCAACAGACTGGCTTTTTTTTCAAATTTTTATCAACAACTTCCATGACTATAAAAAATATCCCATGGTAATACCCTCCCCCCCCCACTTTCCCTTTTGAAATTCCATTCTCCATCATATCCCCTCCCCATCTCAATCAGTCTCTCTTTTATTTTGATGTCATGATCTTTTCCTCCTCTTATGGTCTTGTGTAGGTAGTGTCAGGCACTGTGAGGTCATGGATATCCAGGCCATTTTGTGTCTGGAGGAGCACATTGTAAGGAGTCCTACCCTTCCTTTGACTCTTACATTCTTTCCACCACCTCTTCCGCATTAGACCCTGTGCCTTGGAAGGTGTGATAGAGATATTACAGTACTGAGCACTCCGGTGACTTCTTTCCAGCACCATGATGCCTTCTGAGTCATCCCAAGGTCACTGCCATCTGAAAAGAGAAGATTCTCTACCAAAAGTGAGAGTAGCATTAATATAAGGGTATGAACATTAAAAGAAGTGCTTACTGGGCTGTTTGATAAGCATAGTATATATGTTTAGCCAGATAGCAGCAGATGTTACCCCCTTAGGGCTCATGACTACCTCTGTTGTAAGCTTTCATTATCAGGGATGTTTTCCCTCCCATGGAGCAGACCTCCAGTCCAATTAGAGGGCAGTTGGCTTCCACCATGACAGACATGCCAGTATTGAACCTGTTGTCTCATTTGGCCTGACTGGCAAAATATAAGGCTTGCAGTGTCCACTGTTGAGTATCTTCACTGGAGATTTCTCTCTCTCCCATTGAACTGCAAGCATTATGGCTTCTTCTAGCTTTCTGTCAGGTGGTCTACATGGAGGAGGTTATCAGCTCAGTTCCAGCGGGATTTCTCAGTGGCCTTGCAGCCCAAGTATGTGGAGTCTTCATCAATAGGGTCTTACCATCTATTCCTGGTGGGAAACCAAGGGCCTCAGCAATGGCCTGTAACGTTTTGGGGGCACCAGGGACCTCCCTGGCCAACAACTCACTGGAAGCTACCCCATCCCTGGCACTGAAAATTTTCTAGCAACAATCTATGGCTCCTGAGTGTTCCATTGTCCAAAAAAGTAGGATTCCATATGATTTATTTATATCCTCTTAGATTTTGATTAGCCCTCCCTCCACCTTTCCTTTACACAATCTTTTCCTCTAACCTCACTTTGGGCCTTTTAATATATATATATTGAATATATATATACACACACACAATACCATCCTATTAAGTAGCCCCCTCCCTTCCTTTCTCTTCCCTTTATATTTCTTTTCTAGTTTACTGGCCTTTGTTACTGAGTTTTCTTCCTACTCACATGGAAGTCCAATCACTTGTAGCTAGGATCCACATATGAGAGGGCAACCCAACAGACTGGCCTTTTTTTTTTTTTTTATGAGGGGGGGATTGGCATACCAGGGCCTCCAACCATTGCAATCAAACTCAGATGTGTGTGACCCCTTGTGCACATGTGCAGCTTTGTGCGCTTAAGTCACTGTGCATCTGGCTTCCATGGGACTAGGAGAGTTGAACCTGAGTCCTTAGGCTTCATAAGCAAGTGCCTTAACTGCTAAGGCAGCTCTCTAGCCCCTGCCTTACATACATTTATTAGTTATGATTATGAGTATCTGATTCCCTCCTCATAAGTGGCTCTCTTAACCCTTTTCTTTTTTTAATATTTTTATTTATTTGCAAGGAAAGAGAGAGAAAGCAAGAGAGAAAAAGCATGCACACGCACGCAAGAGAGAGAGAGAGAATGAGAATGGTCATGCTGGAGCTGCTTGCCACCGCAAACAAATTCCAGGTCATGTGTCATGTTTGCGCATATGGATTTATGTAGATATTGAGGAACTGAACCTAGGCCATTAAACTTTGCAGGCAAGTGTCTTAACCACTGAGCCATATCCCTAGCCCCCCTTCTCTTTTCTTGTAAGGACACTGGTCCTCGACCAAAATTCGCGGCAGGAGGCCCTGTGTACAGCCCTCAGGAGCTCATCAGTTGGGTTTGCCATCCTGACTCTGCAGTTAGCCAGCTGTGTGATTATGGCCTAAAGTTGCTCTATATTCTCATTTGAAAAATGGGATGATGACAATTTCTCCCTTTGACTGTGAGGATCAGTGATTTAATGTGTGCCAAGTGCCTAACACAGAGGCCTCAGTAAATGTGTTAGGATTAAATAAAGAGCTCATGTCTCAGCTAGTGACTGATGGAAGATGGAAGTGCCTGTGGGTTGTCACGGTTCATGGGTTGACCTCCTTTGTAGTGCTGCCTCCCTACAGGTCACCAGCTGCCACTCTATCTCTCTCACAAGTCCTAGGTTCTCAGAATTCCAAGCTCTCTCTAATGTCTCCTCAGAAGGGCTACAGATCTTTGGAATAGTCATGAGAGGCAGAGAAGGTTCTGGGAGTGCTGGCAGGAGAGGGTCATGTCTGGCCTTTCATGTGAGAGGAAAGCTCTAAGTCTCCTGCCCCGACCACTGCTTGGCAGAAAGAATGGTCTCCTGCCTATGCTTCTGGGTGCCTTGTTGATCCTCGTAAGAGCTGTGCTCCAGAAACTTAAATATCCTCAATACAGCACATGATATGACTGCTGGAGACCCGAGGGAGACAGAGAGGAAGTGTGGCTAGGTCCTAAGTGTGGGAACGGTAGTCACAGAGGCCACCAGACAAGATTCCCTGGAGGTATGCAACTCCAGTCCCAAAGATGGAAGGGTTCTGAGTGAGGGAAGGGCATCCAGGCAGAGAACACAGTGTAAGCAGAGAAACTAGAAACAGCATCTGAGAAGGGATCAAGTTGGAAGCAAGAAGCAGCAAAAGGTGAGGCTACAGAGATCAATGGTGGTCTGAGTCTGGACATGTAAACACCATTAGTTGAAGAACTTGGGCATTGGTTGAAAGTAGAAAACCAATGAAGACTTGTAAAGAGGAAAGATGATGATGGTAAGATTTTGGCATCTGCAAAATGGGGTACAATAGTCTGCCTCATAGGGTTATGATGGGAATAAGAAAAATGGCCCATGAAAAGTACTCAGTATGGGCCAGGTGTGGTGACACACGCCTTTAATCCCAGCACTCGGGAGGCAGAGGTAGGAGCATCGCCGTGAGTTTGAGGCCACCCTGAGACTACAGAGTGAATTCCAGGTCAACCTAGGCTAGAGTGAGACCCTTCTTTGAAAGAAAAAAAAAAAGCATTTAGTATGGCTTGTTAAAAATGCTCAATACATGCTAGTAATGCTTTTCTGATTTTTGTAATGTCCTGCAAGGAAAAGCAATTGTGAAGTCACAGATCACCAAGGAAGTGCATAACAGGTGTGGGGCTTGCTGTATAGAATCCAAGACCAGCCTTCCATGGAAACCCAACAGGTGTGGTCTTTCTGATTGATAAGAGTAAAACCCAAGCTCCCTGGTGTGGCCTTTCTGTCTCTCATATTGGTTTCTAGCCTGACCCTTTGCCCTTGCTGGTCCCTTTCTCTGGAATGCCTGCCTTTTAGTAGTTGCCAGTTTCATATCACAAGGCTCTTCCTACTTCATCTGTTCTGATAGGCCTTCCAAGAGCCCCAGCACATCAGCCTTATGATCAGATAAAATGGTCTTGTCATGATAATGTCTATAGAATGGAAGATCCATATGAAGACAGAGTATGTCTTTCTTACTGCTCACCAATATATCCTTTATGGGAACAAGGCAATCTCAGTAAATGTTTGCCAGAAAAAAAAAAAGGAAGAGCCCTGTGGTGGTTTGAGTCAGATGTCCCCCATAAACTTAGGTGTTCTGAATGCTAGGTTCCCAGCTGATGGATATTTGGGATTAGTGCCTCCTGGAGGGAGTGTATTGTTGGGGGCGGGCTTGAGTGTTATAGCCAGTTTCCCTTTGCCAGCGTTTCGCACTCTTCTGTTGCTATTGTCCACCTTATGTTGGCCAGGGGGTGATGTCCACCCTCTGCTCATGCCATCATTTTCCCCTGCCATCGTGGAGCTTCCCCTTAACCCTGTAAGCCAAAATAAACCTCTTTTTTTCCCAGAAGCTGCTCTTGGTTGGGTGATTTCTACCAGCAATGCGAACCGGACTGCAACAAGCCCCAATTGCCTACAGGAGATTTACTCCTCTTGAGCTGTTTATGGAAGAGGTGACTTACTAAGCTACGACCAGCAATGAGCACAGTGCAAGGAAATCATTCACAGGCTAGACTATTTAAATGTGAGTTAAAGCACTTTTTCTTTTGAGAGGATTGGTATACTTGTATACTTAGTGCAGGTTACTACTGTTTTGCCTTGGCATTACAGCTAAATCAAGGAACAGAGCAGGGGCTCAAGTTTTTTTTTTTTATTTTAATTATTTATTTGAGAGTGAAGAGAGAGAAAGAGGCAGATAGAGAGGGACAATGGGCGTGCCAGGGCGTCCAGCCACTGCAAACGAACTCCAGACGCGTGCGTCCCCTTGTGCATCTGGCTAACCTGGGTCTTGAGGAATCGAGCCTCGAACTGGGGTCCTTAGGCTTCATAGGCAAGCGCTTAGCTGCTAACCCATCTCTCCAGCCCAAGAATGAGGTTTTTTTTTTAAATAGCTTTGCGGGGCGTGGTGGCGCACGCCTGTGGTCCTGGCACTCGGGAGGCGGAGGTAGGAGGGTCGCCATAAGTACGAGGACACCTTCAGACTACATAGTGAATTCCAGGTCAACGTGGCCTAGAGTGAGACACTACCTCAAAAAAAAAAAAAAAAAAAAAAAAAAAAAAAAAAAAAAATAAAAGAAAAGAAAAAGAAAAAAGAAAAAAAAGAAATTAGTTTGCGGGGCTGGAAAGATGGCTCCGTGGTTACAAGCGCTTGCTTGCAAAAGCCCCACGGCCCAGATTTGATCCCCTGGTACCCACGCAAGCCATATGCACAAAGCGGCACAAGCATCTGGATTTCGTTTGCAGTGGCTAGAGGCTCTGGAGCTCCCATTCTCTCTCCTTGCAAATAATAAAATAAGACCTTATTTTTTGACCCTTTGGAGCAATATAGCATGTGCAGAGCCCGCAGAGCTGCACCTTGCCTGACGTGCAGGAGAGGGAATCGTGGGTAAGCACAGGCTCACAAAGGGCCACCACTGGCACCAACGAGAAGCTGCAGCAAAACGCACCAACTCGACCGCGAAGAATCACAGCTTCGCCGCTGCACAGTCACAGGGAAGTGGGAGGAGCCTGCGCAGCCGCAGAGCTGGTGGGTTCGCGCAGCCGCAGAACGAGCCGGCGGCCCCTGGGTCGTGCTGGATTTCGCGCTGGGCCGGAAGTGGCCGTGGCGGGCGGCGGCGTGTCCCGGTGCCCGCACCCCGGAGGCTCCCCTCTGACGCCGGCTTCGGGCGTCGGCCTGCCTCCCCTGAGCCGGCGCCATCATGCTGCTGCCCGTGTTCACCCTGAAACTGCGCCACAAAATCAGCCCCCGCATGGTGGCCGTAGGGCGCTACGACGGGATTCACCCGTGCCTGGCGGCCGCCACCCAAACGGGCAAGGTAACCGGTAGCTCCCGCGCGCACGGAGCGCGGCCCGAGGACTGCAGCTCCTCGCGGGCCTCGCCCGGCGACCCCGCCCCCTCCGTCCCCGCCCCCCCACCCAGCCCGGGTTGCCTGGCAACCGACCCGTGAGTCTCCATCCTATCAGTAATGGTGTTTCTCAGGAGTCTAGTAGTTTTTGAGTCGTTGACGATTTCTTCTTGTCACGTCCTTACTTCCGGACAGTGTTGGAATCGCTGGAAAGACCAGGAGTTTAGGGGAAGTGAAATCTCGAGGAGGGGCAGGGCTTGCCTAGGATTAGCACTAATAGCTGACTCCAGATTCCTGCCGGGAGCCTCTGCTTGTCCATGAAATTTGCTTTCACGCTGTCTCTTTACAGGGCAAGATTAAAAAACAAAAAAACAACAACAACAAAAAAAAAACTACAAACACCCTCCTAAATTAAATTCGTATTGCATTTGTGGATTTGTGGTCCTCATCGTCTTCAGGCCTTTCCCCATAACTTAAGTATTCACCAGGGCTTGCAATGTGCTAGATACTGTGTGAAATGTCAGACTCAATGAGATGAAAGAGGTGATCATTCAGGACTAGGGAGATAGCTCAATTGGTAAGGTGCCTGTCATGTAAACGTGAGGACCTGTGTTGGGATCCCAGCTCCCACGTAAAGGTAACATGTCTGCAATTCCAGTGCATTTCGTTAATTATCTCGGCATTAGTGTTACAAGACCAAGGGCAGTAGCATAGTGCAGAGGTGAAGACTGGAGACTCCTCAGGGCCTGCTGGCCTAGCTGATTCAGTGAGCTCCAGGCTCAGTGACTGACCCTGTCGCAAAACAGTATGGTGGAGGTGCTGGGAGTGGTGGTGCTCGCCTTTAATCTCAGCATTTAGGAGGCAGAGGTAGGAGGATTGCCTTCAGTTCAAGGCCACCCTGAGACTACAGAGTGAATTGTAGGTCAGCCTGGGCTAGAGTGAAAACCTACCTTGAAAAACAAACAAACAAACAAAAAATATATATATATATGTATATATGGTAGAGGGTTAGAGAGAGAGCTTAGCAGTTAAGGCACTTGCCTGCAAAGCCTAATGACCCAAGTTTGATTTCCCCAGTACCCCTGTAAAGCCAGATGTGGCGAGCCCCCTGTCCTGCAGGAGAAGAACAACCACCAGACGAAGATCCTTCTTGATCACACTTTATTGGAGAGCCTCTTGGTTAACAGGAAAGCTGATGGCTAGGGGCGTAGGAGTGTAGCTGCTTTTATAGGGCAGAATACTATGGGGCGCCTGCTGATTGGCTGCCATAGGCTCACCCGCCCACAGGAGCCACGGGATAGGCTTGGGACAAGGTGGGACAAGGTGCGTCAAGCGCATGCGCAACCTCAAGCGAGGTTGGCGCCAAGGCCCTGCCTAAATAAGGAATTGTTTACCTCAAGACTGGCAGGAAGCCAGCGCCAAGATGGGGTCTGCATTAGCTCCCTACAGCCAGATGCACAAAGTAGTACATGCATCTGGAGTTCGTTTACTGTGACTAGAGGCCCTGGGGTGCCCATATTCTCCCTCCCTCCCTCTCTTTCACTCTCTCTCCTTCCTTCCTTCCTTCCTTCCTTCCTTCCTTCCTTCCTTCCTTCCTTCCTTCCTCCCTCCCTCCCTCCCTCCCTCCCTCCCTCCCTCCCTCCCTCTTTTTGGTTTTTCGAGGTAGGGTCTCACTCTAGTCCAGGCTGACCTGGAGTTCACTATGTAGTCTCCGGGTGGCCTCAAACTCACCGAGATCCACCTACCTCTGCCTCCCAAGTGCTGGGATTAAAGGCATGCACCACCACACCCGGCTCTCCTTTCTGATGAGCATGGTGGCTCATACCTTTAATCCCAGCATTTGGGAGGTCGTGTTAGGAAGATCACTTAGTTTGAGGCCAGCTTGAGACTACATAGTGAATTCAGTTCAGCTTGGGTTAGAAGGAGACCCTACCTCAAAAAAAAAAAAAAAAACACCAAAAGATAAAATTTTTAAAAAAGGAAACCAGGTGTGGACCACTATGAGTTCGAGGCCACCCTGATATTACATAGTGAATTCTAGTTCAGTCTGGGTTAGAGCGAGACCCTACCTCAAAAAACAAAACAAACAAAAAGTTTTTGAAAAGGGAAAAGAAAAAAAAATGGGGGAGAGTGATGAAGGATGACACTTGACATCCACCTCTAGCCTCAACTTGCACAAGTGCACCCACATTTCACATATATATGAACGTGCATACACAGGCAGTAAAGATAGATCATTGAATATTCAGACTTACCGTGGACATTTATGTTATTTGTTGGAGAGTCATAGATAAAATTGAGGTCTCTAGAAAGCATATAATCTAGAAAGATCACAGACAAGGCAAATTAAGGCCACGTGATGGAGGCATGCCCAAAATATAAGGAGTACCATAACTTCAAATGACATAACTTATAGCAGGCACCAAGCTTTATTAAATTAATTATCTCAGTTTCATTGTTACAAGACCAATAGCAGTAGTATAATGTAGATGTGGTGGATTATGGTCATTGCCTTGGAGTTTCATGACGTTTTGTAATGTACATAGAACCATGGGTGAAGTGGGAAGTATGGGAAGTAGTCACTGATTGTTAGCTATTACTCACTTTGTTACTCCCACCTTACTGATTAAAAATAGTTCAAAGAGCTTCTAAAACCATTCAACTAGAAAGTTCTGGATAGGGAGCTTCATGTGGTGTCTCACACCTATAATCCTAGCACATAGGAAGCTGAGACAAGAGTATTGCCAAGAATTTGAGAGCAGCCTGGCCAGCATGAGCTACACAGTGAGACCCTGACAAAAAAAAAAAAAAAAAAAAGGGAGTGGTGGTGTTCTCCTTTAATTCCAGCACGCAGGAGTTAGAGGTAAGAGGATCACCTTGAGTTAGAGGCCAGCCTGAGACTACTTAGTGAATTCCAGGTCAGCTTGGACTAGAGTGTGACCCTATCACAAAAAAAAAAAAAAATAGGAATGGGGCTGGAGAGATGGCTTAGCGGTTAAGTGCTTGCCTGTGAAGCCTAAGGACCCCGGTTCGAGGCTCGATTCTCCAGGACCCATGTTAGCCAGATGCACAAGGGGGCGCACGCGTCTGGAGTTTGTTTGCAGTGGCTAGAAGCCCTGGTGCGCCCACTCTCCTCTCTCTCTGTCTCTGCCTCTTTCTCTCTGTCTGTCGCTCTCAAATAAATAAATTAAAAAAAAGGAATGGAAATGAAATTTGAGTGTGTGTGTATGTGTATGTATGTATATATGTGTAAGTATGTATATATGTATTTTTTTTAAATTTTTTATTTTTTTTATTTATTTATTTGAGAGTGACAGACGCAGAGAGAAAGACAGATAGAGAGAGAGAGAGAGAGAATGGGCGCACCAGGGCTTCCAGCCTCTGCAAACGAACTCCAGACGCATGCGCCCCCTTGTGCATCTGGCTAACGTGGGACCTGGGGAACCGAGCCTCGAACCGGGGTCCTTAGGCTTCACAGGCAAGCGCTTAACCGCTAAGCCATCTCTCCAGCCCATGTATTTTTTTAATTTTTTTGGTTTTTCGAGGTAGGGTCTCACTCTAGCCCAGGCTGACCTGGAACTTACTATGCAGTCTCAGGATGGCTCACACGACGATCCTCCTACCTTTGCCTCCCGAATGCTGAGATTAAAGGTGTGTGCCACTCCCAGCTGAGTGTGTATTTTTGACCCAGTGTGGATCTCATAGCTAGTATTTGTGTAATGACTCACAGTTTTCAGGTCTCTTCCATGAATGATATATGCTACTTCCTATAATATGCCGTGGTGTACATCTGTGAAAAGTAATGATTCATTTTCACAAAGTGATATAATAGAATAATGGGTACAAGGCCTGTTAAATGATGTTAGCTGTTAAGAGTTACTGACGGGGTGGAGAGATGCTTAGTGACTAAGGTCCTTATTGGCAAAGCCAAAGGACTGAGGTTTGATTCCTCAGGACTCACATAAGCCACATGCACAAGGTGGCACATGTGTCTGGAGTTCGATTGCAGTGGCTGAAGGCCCTGGCAAAATAATAATAATAATAATAATAATAATAATAATAATAATAATAAAAACAGACAAGCCAGAAGTAGTGGCATATGCTTGTTATCTGAGAAATCCAAGAGGCTTAGGCAGGAAGGTCACAAGTTTGATGTCAGTCTGGACTATATAGCTAGATCCTGTATCAAAACAAAAATAAAAATAAGCAACTGGGCATTATGGTACATGCCTTTAATCCCAGCACTTGGAAGTCCTTGGTAGGAGGATTGCTGTTGAGTTTGAGGGCACTCTGAGACTATGTGGTGAATTCCAGTTCAGCCTGGGCTAGAGCAAGACCCTACTTTGAAAAGCCAAAATAATGATGATAATCAAAATGGACAAAGGGCTAGTTATGTGTGGTGACTCATGCTTACAACCTCAGGGTACTGAGGTAGGAGGATCACCATGAGTTAGAGACTGGTATGGGCTGTGGAGCTAGCTCCACACCAGTCTGGGCTGGAGTGAGACCTTGCTTTAAAAAACAAAACAAAGCCAGGTGTGGTGGTACACAGCTTTAATCCCAGCACTCGGGAGGCAGAGGTAGGAGGATTTCTGTGAGTTTGAGGCCACCTAGAAACTACATAATGCATTCCAGGTCAGCCTGTGCTAGCATGAGACCCTACCTCAGGGAAAAAACAAAACAAAAAAAAACAAAAAAAAACCTGACAAATGCTAAAATACTCATACTCATAGACATAAAAATTCATATGCACATATAGGTGCACAGAAGCAATATACTGGGAATAGCTCACATTTGAGAGGATGTGCCACAGGTAACAGGATATGTACATAATATATGCATGCTTTATTAAAATAGAATAAATTATGTGATAAAAAGATATATGTGCTATAGATACATATATATTAACTATTATGTCTATCCATAGGAGAAAAGGGGATTGATAGAAGCTTGCTGTTTTAGACAGGGTTTTAAGTCTGGCCTTTGGTAAGAAGAAAACAGCTGGCAGATACATGGCCTAAGTGCCTTGTAAGTGGAGAGATCAGCAAGTTCGGAGGTCTTGAAATTATCCAGAATACAAGGAGGCTGTGGGGCTGGGATGAAATGGCGAAGGTCATGAGGTAGCTAGGGACCTTACAGGCTATATATATTTTTTCTTTTTTTTGGTGGTGCTTGGAATTGAATGAGGGCCTCATGCATGGCAAGTTGTACTTTACCACTGAGCTACAGTCTCAGCCCAAAGACCTTTCTTTTCTTTTTTTAAAATTTTATTTATTTGAGACAGAGAGAGAAAGGTTGGGGGGAGAGAGAGAATGGGTGTGCCAGGGCCTCTAGCCACTGCAAATGAACTCCAGATGCATGTACCACCTTGTACATCTGGCTTATGTGGGACCTAGAGAATCAAACCTGTGTCCTTAGTCTTCACAGGCAAGTGCCTTAGCTGCTAAGCCATCTCTTCAGCCCCCAAGACCTTTCTTTAAATATATTTTATTATTCATTTCCAAGCAGAATGGCTGGAGAGATGGCTCAGAGGTTAAGGTGCTTGCTTGCATTTTCAAGCAGAGAGAGAAAAAGAAAGAAAAAGAAAAAAGAGCATAATAGGGACTCTTGCCATTGTGAATGAACTCCAGGCACATGTTCCACTTTGTGTATCTGGCTTTACATGAGTACTAGGGAATCAAACCCAGGCTCTCAGGCTTTGCAAGCAAATGCCCTTACTGCTTAGCTATCTCCCCAGTCCCAAAGACCTTGGTTTTTATACTGAATGTGAAGGGAGGCCCTGTGGATGTTGATAAGTGAGTGATGGGATGTCTTAGATAACAGATAAGGTACTGGTTTATGGAACATATAGGAGTGGAAGCAGGGACTCAGGCAGAGGTTTCTTTGGAAGCCTGTGTGGTTCTGTGATTTGGAGTTTTTTTTCTTACTCAAATCTCTCTTCTCTCTCTCTCCTTATGTATGTGTGTCAGTGCCTAAGTGTGTATGCCACAGCAGACATGTGGACGTCAGAGGACAGCTCAGGTGTTGGTGCTCACCTTTAGCCGTGTCTGAGGCAGGGTTTCTGTTTACTGTTGCACATGCCAGGCTAGTTATGCTCCCATCTTGTTGGAGCAGTGAGATTAAACACCTATGTGGCTTTACCTGAATTCTGGGGATCTCAATGCTGATCCTCATACTTGTGCAGCAAGCACTTTACCTACTGAGCATCTCTAGCTGCCTTTTGGGGCAGGGAAGGCGGGAAAGGGTTGGAGACATACTGCAATTCCCCGTGATTGGAAACTTTGTGTTCAGAACTTAAAACAAATACAAAAGGAGGCAGAAGCTAGTCTGAGGCAAGCCAGTGTTACATAGAGACTGTCTCAAAGATACCAAAACAAATAAACAAAAAAACCACAAAAAGAAAAAAGAGAAAAAGAAAAATAAAAGAGGTTCTAACCTAGTTTTTTACCTTGTTACTTAAAAAACTCATAAGTTTGGGGGCTGGAAAGATGGCTCAGCAGTTAAAGAGCTTGTCTGCAAAACTGAACGACCCTGGGTTTGATTTCCCAGTACCCATCCATGTAAAGCCAGATGCACAAAGTGGTACATGTCTCTGGAGTTCATTTGTAGTTGCTAGATGCCCTGATATGCCAGTTTTTTTCTCTCTCTCTGCCTTTCTCTGTCTCTCTCCTCTGCTTATGAATGAATGAATGAATAAATAAATAAATAAATAAATAAATAAATAAAATGTTAAAAAAACTGATGTGATCACATTGCCTGACACTACCTGTACAAGACTATCATAATAGGAAGAAAAGATGTTGATATCAAAATAAAAGAGAGACTGATTGAGAGGGGGAGGGTGTATGATGGAGAGTGGAGTTTCAGGGAGAAAGTGGGGGGAAGGAGGGCATTACCATGGGATATTGTTTATAATCATGGAAGTTCTTAATAAAAAAAATTAAAGATGTGATCAGTTTTCTGATCGACATAACACATCCAGCTGGACATGGCAGCATGGCCTGTGCACTCGGGAGTTGGAGGCAGGGGTCACCTCATGTTTAAGGCTGACCTGTGGTATGTATATATATGTCCCTGTCTCAGAACAACAATAAAAATTCAGACATTTGGTCTGGGCCTGTTGGCACTGGATGTAATATCAGCTTCCTGGGTGGCTAAGGCAGAATGGTCGTACTAGTGTACACTATAAAAAAGTCTTCAGGGGCTGGAGGGATGGCTTAGCATTTAAGGTGCTTACCTGCAAAGCCAAAGGACCCAGGTTTAGTTCCCCAGGACCCATGTTAGCCATATGTACAAGGTTGCACATGTCTGGAGTTTGCAGTGGCTGGAGGCCCTGGCACGCCCATTCTCTCTCCCTCTTTCTCTGTCAAATAAATAAATTAATTAAAATATTCTTTAAAAAGTCTTCAACTTGTATGACATTTGTATTTATTTATTTTATTTTAATTTTTTTGTATGACGTATTTTAACACATTTACTAGTAGACTATTTTTTTTTTGTTGTTGTTGTTTTCAAGGTAGGGTCTCACTCTAGCACAGGCTGACCTGGAATTTCCTCTGTAGTCTCAGGGTGGCCTTGAACTCACAATGATCCTCCTACCTCTGCCTCCCAAGTGCTGGGATTAAAGGCGTGCAGCACCACACCTGGCTTCTAGTAGACTATTTTAAGGGTTAGAAAATAAAGTTATTAATGGCTTACATAAAAGATATTAATTTCAGGGCTTTAAAAATTTCATTTATTCCTAAAAAATGGGGCTGGAGAGATGGTTTAGTGATTAAGGTGCTTGCCTATGAAGCCTAAGGACCCAGGTTCAATTCTCCAGGTCCCACAAAAGCCAGATGTAATGATGATGTGCATCTGGAGTTCATTTGCAGTGGCTAGAGTCCCTGGCACACCCATTCTCCTTCTCCCTCTCTCTTTCCCTCGCTCTGTTTCTAATAAATAAAAAGAAATCTTTAAAAAAACAAAAAATAAAATGACTTACTTATATTGACATCTGTTAATAGTCCTCAGAGATGGCTTAGTGGTTAAGGTGCTTGCTTACAAACCTAAAGGACCCAGGTTTGGTCCCCCAGGACCCACATAAGTCAGATGCATTAGGTGGCACATGTCTGGAGTTCTTTTGCAGTAGCTGGAAGCCCTAGAGTGCTCATTCTCTCTCTCTTTCTCTCCCTCACTTACTTTCAAATAAATAAAATAAAAATTAAAAATGTAAAATATTAATTTGGCATTTTGGCATTTTAAGAGGTTTTTATAAATTTTTCTTTTAGGTTTTTATTCATAATCCTCACACACGAAGCCAGGATGTCAGTGCATCAAGAGTCTTCCAGAGCCCTCTGGAGTCTGATGTGTCTCTCCTGAACATTAACCAGACAGTCAGCTGCTTGACTTCAGGAGTACTGAACCCTGAACTTGGCTATGATGTGCTTTTAGTGGGAACACAGACAAATCTTTTAGCTTATAATGTCTACAATAATTCAGATTTGTTCTACAGAGAGGTAAGTATACCCCCTTTTAGCCATAAATTTCTCATTACCCATTCCTACTTAAAAATATTTTATTTATTTATTTGAAAGAGAAAAAAAGGGGAGAGTGCACTTTTTTTTGGTTTTTGTTTTTTTTTGGTTAGACAAGATATTTTTTGTTTTGTTGTGTTTTTTGGTGTTTCGAGGTAGGGTCTCACTTTGGCTCAGGCTGACCTGGAATTCACTATGTAGTCTCAGGGTGGCCTTGAACTCTTGGCTATCCTCCTACCTCTGCCTCCTGAGTGCTGGGATTAAAGGCGTGTGCCACCACGCCCGGCTACAAGATGTTTTTTGTTTAATCTGTTATTGCCGGGGATTGAACCCACGGCCTTGGGCATCTACACAGGCAAATGCTCTTCCACTGAGCTACATCCCTAACCCTTGTCCACTGTTTTTTTTAAAATATGTATTACTTATATATTTGTTTGAGAAAAAGAGGCAGATAGAGTTAATGGGTGCACCAGGGCCTCCAGCCACTGAAAATGAACTTCAAATACATGTGCCACTTTTTGCATCTGGTTTATGTGGGTCCTTGTCTCCTTTGGCCTTGCAGGCAAGTGCCTTAACCACTAATCCATCTTTCTAGTCCTCCACTGTTTTTTATGTTTTTGTTTTTTTTTTTTTCTGAGGTAGGGTCTTGCCCTAGCTCAGGCTGACCTGGAATTCACTATGTAGTCTTGGGGTCATGGCAATCCTCCTACTTCTGCCTTCCAAGTGCTAAGTTTAAAGGCATGCACCTCCACGCCTGGCTGTTTTGTTTTTTTTTAATGTTGGAAAGAGATCACACATTTGAGGGTGGGAAGATTGCTCAGTGGTTAAAGGTGCTTGCTTGCAAAGCCTGCCAGCCTAGGTTCAAACCAGATGCATAAGGTGGTACATCTGGAGTTGGTTTGTGGAAGATAGAAGCCCTGATCTGCCCAATCTCTCCCCTCACAAATAAATAGATTAAAAAAAATTAAAGAGATCACACATTTATTTTGATTTGTTTTTATATGGTTATTACAGTATAGTTAGGCACTATGGAGTTTACATTGGCATGTTTTGTTCACTTGGAAGTTGCTTGGCCATGGCTGGTAATCATTTTTGAAGTCCTGCTTATCTCTAGCAGATAGATCTGTGTCAAGATCTATTGAGAGCAGCTGGGGAGCCAGGCAAACAGTTCTCGTGGCCTTTTACTGCAGTGCAGCAGTTTGTTGGCAGCCCTTACCATAGCCTGCCATCTACATGCAATTGCAGCTTTACTGCTTGAGCCATCCATGTTTGTGATAACAAAGGTAGGGAACAAAAAGAGAGAAAATACCTGTAGTGAAATAGCTTTGATTTATTCATCCAGATTTTTGCTGTTTTGAGACAGGGTCTCTGTGTTGTCCAGATAACTCCAGATTATTTTTCTAAGTATATGTGAGTTTACCAAGTGGAATCATACTACATACATACACAGAGACTTTCTTATTCTTTTTTTTTGTTGTGTGTATGTGTGTGTTCAAGGTAGGGTCTCACTCTAGCTCAGGCTGACTTGTAATTCACTATGTAATCCCATGGTGGCCTTGAACTCATGGTGATCCTCCTACCTCTGTCTCCCAAGTTCTGGGAATAAAGTCATGTGCCACCATGCCTGGCTCCCTTTTCTTACTCTTTTAACAGGTTTTAAAAATGTAATTCACATATTATACACTTAACTTAAAGTGTCCTACTAATTGGCTTTGAGTTTTTCAGAGCTTTGGCACAATTATTGAAAACAGTTTTAAACATTTTTTTTTCACATTCCAAACAAACCCTATACCTGTGAATCCCTCTTTTATTTTTTTCTTTCTCTTTCTCGCTTTAGCCCAGGCTGACCTGGAATTCACTATGTAGTCTCAGGGTGGCCTTGAACTCATGGTGATCCTCCTGAGTGCTGGAATTAAAGGCGAGTGCTGCCATGCCCAGTGCTCTTTTCTTTTATGTGTAATCCATTACCTTTTGTATTTCTCAGTTATTTATTTAGTTTATAGCCATTCTTTAAAAATATTTATTTATTTGCAAGTAGAGAGAGAGAGGCAGAGAGACAGAGATAAAAAAGAATGAGAAGCCAGGCATGGGGGTGCATGCCTTTAATCCCGGCACTCAGGAGGCAGAGGTTAGGAGTATTATCATGAGTTTGAGGCCACCCTGAGACTACATAGTGAATTCCAGGTCAGCCTGGGCTAGAGCGAGACCCCACCTCAAAAAAGAGAGAGAGAGAGAGAGAAGGAGCCGGGCATGGTGGCACACACCTTTAATCATAGCACTTGGAAGGCGGAGGTAGGAGGACACTGAGTTTGAGGCCAGCCTGAGATGACATAATGAATTCCAGGTCAGCCTAGGCTAGAGTGAGACTCTACCTTGGAAAACAAACAAACAACAACAACAAAAACAACAAAAAAGGATGAGAGAAGGAATGGTCAGGCCAGGGCCTCCTGCTACTGCAAATGAACTCCAGATACATACGCTACTTTGTGCATTTGGCTTTACATAGGTATTAGAAATTCAAACACAGGATGTTAGGCTCTGCAAAGAGGTGCTTTTAACTGCTGAGCTATCTCTCCAGCCCCAATCTTTTCTTTATGTGTTTTTATGACTTATAATATATAATTCCTTCATACTCATATTTTTTCTTGTATAGCCAAGCTTTTCTTTTAAGTCTTCTTACTTAAAGATTATAGAAATCTGGGGGGGGGGGCGCGGAAATTACCCCTTCCCACCTTCTCATGGGCAGGAGCTCATACTCTCCCCTCCTTCCTTTTCTTAATCTAATAAAGTCTTTCTAAACTTTTAAAATGATTATACACATCTGTGTATGGTGTTACAGGCCTGTAATCTCAGCTGTCAGGAAGTTGAGACAGAAGGATCACCAGCCTGGGCAACATGAAATTTCAGGTCAGCTAGGGCTGGATAGTAAGATCTTATCTCAGAAGTTAATAAATAGCTAGGCATGGTGGCCTAAGTATATAATCCCGGCATTCTGGAGACTGAGGCAGGCAGCATGAATCTGAGGCCAGCCTGGTCTACTTAGTGAATCAGGGACAGCCTGGGATAAAGAGTGAGATCCTGTCCCAAAAAGCTCAGGCATAGTATTAATACCAACACTTGGTAAACTGAGGTAAGAGGATTGCCAGTAGTTTGATGTCACCCTGGGACTACAGAGTGAATTCCAGGACTCAGTCTGGGCTGGAGTGAAATCCTACCTTGAAAAAAATGATCAAAACCCCCTCAAAACTTGAGTGTGGTGGTACATGCCTTTAATCCCAACACTCAGGAGGCAAAGGTAAGAGGATTTAGTGAGTTTGAGGCCACCCTGAGACTTATTAGGGAATTTCAGGTCAGGGTGGACTTGAATGAGACCCTACCTCAAACAACAGGCAAGCAAAAAATTATTCACAGCTGGGTGTGGTGGTGCATGCCTATAATCCCAGGACTCAAGAGGCAGAGGTAGGAGGATTGTCTTGAGTTCGAGGCCACCCTGAGACTATATAGTGAATTCCAGGTTAGCCTGGGCTAGAGTGAGATCCTACCTCAAAAAAAAAAAAAAAATTGTAGTAAGAGAACTGGGTAATATTGTTTAAAAAAGACTTTTATTATTGTATATATGTAAGTCCAATGATTGAGATGGGGAGGTAATATGATGGAGAATGAAATTTCAAAGGGGAAGGTGTGGGGGGAGGGAGGGACGGTATTACCATGGGATATTTTTTATAATCATGGAAAATGTTAATAAAAATTGTGAAAATAAAAATAAAAATAAAATTGAAAAAAAGACTTTTATTTAAAATAGTTAAAATAAATTTCAAAATGTAGGTGTTTAAAGGCATACATCTGGATTCACTATGTATGCCCTCTAAGTTGGCATTCCTGTGGATTATCAAAACTGCATGTTATATCAACTTAACATGAATGCCAGAGCATTGAGTGGTCCCCGATCTCGCCCATCCCTACCAGGGTCACAGTGTGGTCCTCTCAGAAGACAGATGGTGGGAGAAATACCTGAGTATCTAGATAAACTGCAGATATACGTGACCTTCAGTGTGCTTGCATACCCATGTACCTGTGATCATGTGTCTTTTTTTGTCTTCCTCTTAGGTAGCAGATGGTGCAAATACCATTGTGCTGGGGACATTGGGCGACATTGCCCCTCCTCTTGCAATTATTGGTGGAAACTGTGCCTTGCAGGGTTTTGATCATGAAGGGAATGATCTCTTTTGGACGGTAGGAAGACTACACATTTTGTACTATTAAACATTTTTACTTTGAATTTTCTTTAGAAAGTATTGAATCATTGTTTGCTTAAATAATATAAGAACACTAATATTCATAATTGTGTACATTAGGAAAACTGTGAATGATATTGGTGATTTGTATAATCCTCTCCATAATGATGCTAGTACATTTGGATTCAATGAAAAGGGTTGCATATTAATGATTTGGAGTTTCATCTTCAGGTTACTGGAGATAATGTTCATTCTTTGGCCTTGTGTGACTTTGATGGTGATGGAAAGAAAGAGGTATGTAGGGAAAGAGATGTTTCTGGTATGTGCTGTTGAATACATTTTCCCATGACCATAAAAATATTGAGAGAAGCATTAATTTTGAGGTGGACTACCTCCCCTTTCCTTTCTCCCCTTCCCTTTCTCTCCTTCCTCCCTCTCTGAGTCAGGGTCTCCTTGTGTAACTCAGGCTGGCTTCAAACTCATATACAGCTCAGGCTGACCTTAAGCTTACTGTATTCTTGCCTCAGCCTCCTAAGTGCTAGGATTACAACCGTGTTCCACCATGCCTGGCCCTTATGTCCCCTGTCTTGAACAATAAATCACTGGTATTTGTCTGAGACACCGTGCAGTTCAAAGACACAGGAGAGGGGAGAGAAGGCAGAATAGTTGGTGTCATCTTCATAACTTATTCCTTCTGATGCTTTGAAACCTTATTGTAAGTACTTTTCAATTTTGGCTAACTTTTTTAGGAATCTAAAAGTTTTAGTGATTGTCTTTTAGCTTTTGAGATTATTAGAATAATTATTAGATGCATATAAGATTGCTCTGCAAGTTCACTCCTTGAGCAGTCAGTTGCATGAGCAGTGCAATGTTGAGCTTAACTTAGCATACACTCTTGTCCATGGATACTGAACTCTGGAGTTTGAAATGACTTCCAATAGCAGCAGAAGAGGATTCAGATGTAGTGAAGGACTGTCTGGTGCATTGTATGCATGGTAGGATCAGATCTGTAGAGCCACTCTTTTCTTCCCTTGGGACTTCCTTGAGCATTGGATTCCTAGAGAACTGGAATTCTTGGGTGGCGGTAGTAGCGTAGTATTGTTCAATTTTTTGTTTGGTTTATAGAATCTTAAAATTTTTTGTTTTGTTTTGTTTTGTTTGAGGTAAGGAAGGTCTTGCTGTAGCCCCGGGTGATCTCAAATTCACTAGTCTCAGGCTGGCCTCGAAGTCACAGCAATCCTCCTACCTCTGCCTCTCAAGTGCTAGGATTAAAGACATGCACCACCACATGTGGCTAAAACTTATTTTTAATTAATTATTTAAAGTATTTTATTTACTTACTTGCAAGGAGAGAAAGGAGACAAAGAGAGAGAGAGAGAGAGAGGGAGGGAGAAAATGTGTGCATCAGGGCTTCCAGCCACTGCAAACAAACTCCAGATGCGTGCACCACTTTTGTTTGTCCAGCTTTATATGGGTACTGGGGAATAGAACACTGGACATTTAGGCATTGCAGGCAAGCGACTTAACCACTGAGCCATATCTCTCTTGCCCTATGTTTTTAATTTTTTTTAATTTTTTTTATTTTTATTTATTTATTTGAGAGCAACAGACACAGAGAGAAAGACAGGTAGAGGGAGAGAGAGAGAATGGGCACACCAGGGCTTCCAGCCTCTGCAAACGAACTCCAGACGCGTGCGCCCCCTTGTGCATCTGGCTAACGTGGGACCTGGGGAACCGAGCCTCGAACCGGGGTCCTTAGGCTTCACAGGCAAGCGCTTAACCGCTAAGCCATCTCTCCAGCCCTAATTTTTATTTTTATTAACAACTTCCATGATTGTAAACAATATCCCATGGTAATGCCCTCCATCCCCCCACTTTCCTTTGAAACTCCACTCCCCATCATATCCCCCCCCAACCAGTCTCTCTTATTTTGATGTCATGATCTTTTCCTCCTATTATGATGCTCTTGTGTAGTGTCAGGCACTGTGAAGTCATGGATATCCAGGTCATTTTGTGTCTGGAGGAGCATGTTATAAGGAGTCCTACCCTTCCTTTGGCTCTTACATTCTTTCCACCACCCCTTCTGCAATGGACCCTGAGCCTTGGAAAGTGTGATAGAGATATTTCAGTGCTGAGCACTCCTCTGTCACTTCTTCTCAGCACCATGATGCCTTCTGAGTCATCCCGAGGTCACTGCCATCTGAAAAGAGAAGGTTCTCTACCAAAAGTGAGAGTAGCATTAATATATGGGTATGAACATTAAGAGAAGTGCTTACTGGGCAGTTTGATGAGCATAGTATATACATTAGCCAGACAGCAGCAGATGTTACATCCCTAGGGCTCATGACTACCCCAGTTTTAGGTTTTCAGTATCAGGGATGGATTCCCTCCCATGGAGTGGTCTAACCCTATTTTTTAAAAAAAAACATTTTTGGGCTGGAGAGATGGCTTAGTGGTTAAGCGCTTGCCTGTGAAGCCTAAGGACCCCGGTTCGAGGCTCGGTTCCCCAGGTCCCACGTTAGCCAGATGCACAAGGGGGTGCACGCGTCTGGAGTTCGTTTGCAGTGGCTGGAAGCCCTGGCGCGCCCATTCTCTCTCTCTCCCTCTATCTGTCTTTCTCTCTGTGTCTGTTGCTCTCAAATAAATGAATAAAAAATTTAAAAAAAAAGAAATACATTTATTAAAAAAAACATTTTTTATTATTTATTAGAGAAAGAGGCAGATGAGAGGAAAAATGGGTTGTGCCAGGGCCTCTAGCCACTGCGAATGAACTCCACACACATACATCTGGCTAACTTGGGTACTGGTGAATTGAATCTGGATCCTTAGGCTTCATAGGCAAATGTCTTAACCACTAAGCTATCTCTCCAGCTCCCCCCACTTTTTTTTTTTCTAGATAGGGTTTCACTCTGGTCCAGGCTGACCTGGAATTCACAATGTAATCTCAGGGTGGCCTCTAACTCCCAGCAAACTTCCTACCTTTTCCTCCCGAGTGCTGGGATTAAAGGTATGCCCCACCATACCCAGTTTGTTTTTGTTTTTATGAGGCAGGTTCTCACTCTGGTCTTAGAAACTCATGACAATCCTCCTACCTCAGTCTCCCCAGTGCTGAGCTTAAAGGTGTGTTCCATCATGCTTGGCTTGTTTATAGAATTTAAAAAAATTTTTTTGTTTATTTTTATTTATTTATTTGAGAGTGACAGACAGAGAGAGAAAGAGGCAGAGAGAGAGAGAATGTGCACACCAGGGCCTCCAGCCACTGCAAATGAACTCCAGACGCATGCATGCCTTGTGCATCTGGTTAACGTGGGTCCTGGGGAATTGAGCCTCAAACCAGGGTCCTTAGGCTTCACAGGCAAGCGTTTAACCGCTAAGCCATCTCTCCAGCCCATTTATAGAATCTTTTAAGCTATGATTTTTCTTCTTTTCTTCAGCTTCTTGTTGGATCTGAGGATTTCGACATCCGAGTTTTTAAAGAAGATGAGATTGTGGCAGAAATGACAGAAACAGAGGTAGGAGGTCCTGCTTGAACATTATGTAACCTTGGGCAAGAGAGAGCATGAGCACATTCAGACGCAGTATAAATGAGAACGCGGGCATCTTCTCAAAGCCCAGTTTGTTTTATAGTCATGCTACATACTTTTCATGTTCTCACATTTGTTATTTTTATTGTGTTTTTGTCTACATGTGTGGTGTATTCAAGTGATTTTGCAGCATGTACTTCCCCTCCTGAGCCATGTCTCTAGCTCCCGGAAGTATTGTAAAAAATATATATAGTTTTTAATATATATATATTTTTATATTTTTTGTTCATTTTTTATTTATTTATTTGAGAGCAACAGACACAGAGAGAAAGACAGATAGAAGCAGAGAGAGAGAATGGGCGCGCCAGGGCTTCCAGCCACTGCAAATGAAATCCAGATGCGTGCGCCCCCTTGTGCATCTGGCTAACGTGGGACCTGGGGAACAGAGCCTCGAACCAGGGTCCATAGGCTTCACAGGCAAGCGCTTAACCTCTAAGCCATCTGTCCAGCCCAATATATATATATTTTTGAGGTAGGGTCTCACTCTAGCTCAGGCTGACCTGGAATTCACTGTGTAGTCTCAGAGTGTCCTCAAACTCATGGCAATCCTCCTACCTCTGCCTCCCAAGTGCTGGGATTAAAGGTGTGCACCACCACACCCAGATTTTATATCTAATTAAAAAATTTTTTTCAATTAAGTTGAGAGGGAGAGAAAGATGCAGAAAAAGAGAGGCAGATAGAGAGAGAATGGGCACGCCAGGGCCTCCAGCCATTGCAAATGAACTCCAGATATGTGTGACACCTTGTGCATCTGGTTTATGTGGTTCTGGGGAATCGAACCTAGGTTCTTTGGCTTTGCAGGCAAGCACCTTAACTGTAAGCCATCTCTCCAGCCCCCGTGGGAGTGCTTTTAAATCTAGTTATAGTACAGTTATAGGAAGATGCTGCATGACTTTCTTGCAGAGTATTTCTATTCATCCCGGATAGAGAGGAAGGCAACAGACCAAATAAATGGTCCTACCTAAGTCTAGCTTGGTGAACTGATGAGTTTAATTGGGATTCCATCTTATTATTACTGTTTTTTTTTAAATTTTTATTAGCATTTTCCATGATTATAAAAAAAAAAATCCCATGGTAATTCCCCCCCCCCCCCCACTTTCCACTTTGAAATTCCATTCTCCATCATATTACCTCCCCATCACAATCATTGTACTTACATATATTCAATATCAACCTATTAAGTACCCTCCCTTATTATTACTTTTAATATTAATATTTAAAAAAAAAGTTTTTTTTTTATTTGAGAGAGAAAGAAGCAGATAGAGAATGGGTGTGCCAGGGCCTCTAGCCACTGTAAAAACAAACTCCAGATGCATGCACCACATTGCGCATCTGGCTTTATGTGGATACTGGGGAATTGAACCCGGGTCCTTAGGCTTCAGGCAAGTGCCTTAACCACTAAACCATCTCTCCAGCCCAATATTAATATTTTTATTTACTTATTTGAGAGCAAGAGGCAGACAGTGAGAGTGAGTATTGGTGTGCCAGGGCCTCCTAACATTGCAAATGAAATCCAGGTGCATGTGCCACTTTGTGCATCTGGCTTTATGTAGGTACTAAAGAATTGGACCCCAGCTGTTGGGCTTTGCAAATAAGTTCCCTTAATGGTTGAGCCATCTCTCTAGCCCCTAAATTGGGGTGTCTTTCTTTCTTTCTTTTTTTAAATTTATGAGAGAGCAAGAGAGAAAGAGGTATTCCAGGGCCTCTACAATAGAACTCCAGACATGTGCGCCACCTTGTGTGCATGGATGACTTTGTGCATGTGTCACTTTGTGCATCTGGCTTACGTGGGATCTGGGGAGTCAAACATTGGTCTTTAGGCTTCACAGGTAAGTCCCTTAACCACTGAGCCATTTCTTCAGCCCCTAATTGGGGTTCCTTAACAGGAGCATAGGTGAGGAATTACCAGATTAAGAGCAATTTACTAGCACTTATTCCACTGATGAAGTAGCCCCTCCTGGCAGAAATTGTCAATTGCTTCACTTCCTGGAGGGGGTAGTGCCTCATACACCTTGTGAGCTTCCTGAGTCCTGCCTACCAGCCTTCCATGAGGTAATGTTAGGCTTATGTTGTTAATCACAGCTGCTGTGATTTCAAGATGACAATAGCCACGGCATTCCTTGAGGACAGAGTTCCTCAACACAGATCAGGCAGATTTATAAGGCTGTAATTCACATTGAGTCTTAATGACTTAATGTTTTTAATGTATTATTTTGCAGGTAATCACCTCTCTGTGTCCCATGTACGGCAGTCGATTTGGTTATGCCCTTTCCAATGGCACAGTTGGAGTTTATGACAAAACAGCAAGATACTGGAGAATTAAAGTTAGTATAATTCAGCCTTTCATATTTAGAGGCTTTATACTTTCAATGTTGAGGGACTTCTGTACTAACTATTGGAATTCTTTTTCAGTCCAAAAATCATGCCATGAGCATTCATGCTTTTGACCTAAACTCTGATGGAGTGTGTGAACTGATAACTGGGTGGTCTAATGGGAAGGTAAGGTTTTTTATTTTTTTTGGTTTTTTTTTGAGGTAGGGTTTCACTCTAGTCCAGGCTGACCTGGGATTCACTATGTAGTCTCAGGATGGCCTTGAACTCATGAGGATCCTCCTACCTTTGCTTCCCAAGTGCTGGTATTAAAGGTGTGCACCACCATGCCCAGCTCTGGAAGGTAAGTTTTAAGTAGTCACGTTCATGTATAATTGAAAGTAACATTGTTTATGTTATTGGCTGATTGACTTAGAATATAAACCTGAATATGTAGGCTTTGTTTTTGGATTTAACCTGTTTTTCCACAATATTACTTACTAAAATTACTATGTACACTAGAGGAGTGTATTCTTTAGCCTTGGAATCCCTGCTTGGTAGAAAATCTCCAGGCCAATTCTTACTGAATCTCTTCTATGGAGGCATAAAAACCCACCAGTCATCTTGATCGTAGGTGTAGGCTGGTAAAAAAAACAAGAATTTTAATAACTGAGTAATGAGCTTTCTGAATAGCTCTTTTAAAATAAATCTTGAAAAAAATCATGTTGGCCTATTGTTTTCCCACCTATTATTTTAAAGTAAAATTCTTTTGTTTTTTTTTCCTTTTTAAACTTCAAATCAGCATTTCTGACTAAGTAGCTTCTCCATCTCCATGGATACCAGTTGTGTGGGCCATGCTTCTCTGTCAGTGATGGACTGCTTTTCTACAGGGGATCAGCTAACTCCTGCCTTTTCTTTGCCTTTCTGTACCTCTAGTCTTTTGTGTTATAGAAAAAGTAGATTCCTCTCTCTCTCTCAAATAAATAAAAATAAAATATTTATTTTTTAATAATTTTTTAAATTTATTTTTGTTTATTTTTATTTATTTGTTTGAGATCAACAGACAGAGAAAGAGGCAAAGAGAGAGAGAGAGAGAAAGAGAATGGGTGTGCCAGGGCCTCCAGCCACTGCAAACAAACTCCAGACGCATGTGCTCCCTTGTACATCTGGCTAATGTGGGTCCTGGGGAATTGAGCCTCAAACTGGGGTCCTTAGGCTTTACAGGCAAGCACTTAACCGCTAAGCCATCTCTTCAGCCCAATAAAATATTTTTTTAGAAAAAGGCTTAGTGGTTAAGGCGCTTGCCTGCAAAGCCAGAGGACCCAGGTTCGACTACCCAGGACCCACGTAAGCTAGATGCACAAGGGGGCGAATGCATCTGGAGTTTGTTTGCAGTGGTTGGAGGCCCTGACATGCCTATTCTCTCTGTCTCTACCTGCCTACTTCTGTTTCTCTCTCTCTCAAATAAATAAATAAATAAAATATATATTTAAAAAAGGAAAAGAAAAGCAGATTCCAAGAAGTTGTTAGGTTGGTTCCTGCTTGTGTGGGCATTAAACATTGGAAGAGAAGATGATCTCCTTGTTGCTTACTAAGAAATTTGAAGCTGGGCATGGTGGCACATGCCTTTAATCCCATCATTTGGGAGACAGAGGTAGGAGGATTACCCTGAGGTTGAGGCTGCCCTGAGACTACATAGTGAATTCCAGGTCAGCCTACCTTGCAAAACAAAAACAAAACAAAACAAAAAAACCAAGGGGGGGGGAACTCTACCCCCCTAATAATAATAACTTGGAGATTAGAATTATAGCATTGAAGACAAACAATCAGAACATAGCAATGGGCAGTATTTTGAGGAATATAAATTATTATGATTCAAAAAGTAAAAAGCTGTATGAATGGAGGTTGTCAACAAAAAATTAAAAAATGGGGCCTGGTCTCTTATTAGGGGGTTTGTAAAGTCACCTTGTCCTAGTCTGGGTGATATTAGGTTTGATGATTTGGTTAAAGTGGTGCTAATGAGGTTCCTTCCCTTTGTAACCAGCAAGTAACTTGTGGAGAGACATATTGTCATACTAATATCCACCTCATTAAACTTTCATCCACAAAAAAAAAAAAAAAAAAAAGGGGGGGGCCTGGAAAGGTGGTTCAGCAGTTAAATGTGCTTGCTTGCAAAGCCTAACAACCTGGGTTTGATACCCCAGTACCCATGTAAATCCAGATGCACAAAGTGTTTTATGTATCAGGAGTTCCTATGCAGTGGCAGGAGGCCCAAGCATGCCCGTATTCTCCAACTCTGTCTGCCTCTTTCTCTCTGTATCTCAAATAAATAAAATGTATTTTTTAAAGTTAAAAAAATTTAGAAAACTCTTAGACTTGATAAGTTATTACAAGTTACCACCAGGGGTTGGGGAGATGGCTCAGTGGTTAAAGGCACTTGCTTACAAAGCGTGCTGGGCCAGGTTTGATTTCCTAGTACCCATTTAAATCCAAATTCACAAAATGGGGCATGCATCTGGAGTTTGTTTGCAGGTGCAAGAGGCCATGAAGTACCCATATACTCTCTCTTCCTCTCTTTTAGATAAATAAATAAATACTTTAAAAAAAAGTTACCACCAAGACCTGGACTTGGTGTTACGTACCTATAATCTCAGCACTTGAGGGATGAAGGTAGAAGGATCTTGATTTGAGGCCAGGCTGGGCTACAGAATTGAGACCCAGTTTAAAAAAAAAAAAAAAAAAAAACCCTTTAAATATGACTCTGAACTTAGAGTTTTGTAGCTAAATGTTTTTAAAAAATTAAGGCTTTTAAATTATATAATCTATTCTGTAACATAAAGAGATAAGAAAATTATGCAATCATTACATAAATGAAAAATCTGATTATTTATACTTAACAGAGATAGGAAAATGTATAACACTAATCTGTAAATTTTGACATAAAGGTCCTAAATAAATGTTCCTAGTCAGTTCACTTGGTCTTTAGTTGTTTACATGTTGAATTGGAGGGCCATTTATTCCAGAATGCTCACAGAAATGTAAGTTTGCAGTCCCCTTTTCTCGCCTCGCCTCCCCTCCCCTCCCCTCTCCTTTCCCTTGTGTTTGCTAGGCTTCCACTGGAAAGAAACAAGGTAAGCTCAGCCCGTGTTAGAGGGTTGTGCTAATGTGCTAAGAACTCAGATAAAACCTAGATATTCCTACTTTAGAAGTCACATCTTGAGGTTTACATGATGTTTTTATTAATCACATGACTGAGTTACTGAGTGGGATGTACTCCAGAGAAAGGGTAGGCTGTGGCCTGTTACTATGTATTTTGGTTGTAGATGTTCATGAAAACATGAATAGTGACTGTCATTGTTATTGAAATGGTTTTCCAACCAGATTTTCTGTAGCTAGCCTTTGTTGATAATACCTGTGTCCTTGCTTGGAACAAAGTCATTCACTAACCGTCTGTTATTGTTCAGCCACTGTATGTACTGTGCTATCTCTCCAGCCCCTGAATAGTTTTTATATGTAAGAGTGAAAAGGTTATGTGGTAGAAGATCGGATTAATTTGGTGGTATTTAAATGTTAAGTATAAAAATATTTCATACATTTACAAATCATACTTTTTTGATGCTCTCATTTAACAAAAATGTTTTTTTAATTTATTTGAAAAAGAGAGAGAGAGAGAGAGGGCATGCCAGGGCCTCTAGCTACTGTAAACAAACTCCAGACACCTGTGTCACTTTGTGCATCTGGCTTTATATGGGTCCTGGGGAATTGAACCTAGGTTCTTTGGCTTTAGTAGCAAGTACCTTAAATTCTAAGCCATCTTTTCAGTCCCTTTTTGGTTTTTGGGACTTGCTGTAGCCCATGTTGACCTGCAGTCCACTATGTAGTCTCAGGTTGACCTTGAACTCATAGCAGTCCTCCTACTTTAGCCTCCCTAGTGCTGGGATTAAATGTGTGTACTACCACGCCCAGCCACAAATCACAATTGTTTAATTTTTTATTGACAATATCCATGCATATAGACAATATACCATGATTATAATCCCCTCCCACCATCTTCCCTTCCTAAATCCTTCCACTCCTTCTTCTTTCCAACTAGTCTCTTTTCTTGTTTTGGTTTTTTGAGGTAGGGTCACATTTGCCCAGGCTGACCTGTACTGGAATTAACTATGTAGTGTCAGGCTGGCATAGCACTTCTCCTACTTTGACCTCCCAAGTACTGGGATTAAAGGTGTGTACCACCTCACCCAGACCTCTTCTATTTATTTATTTTTTTGAGGTAGTATCTCACTCTAGCTCAGGTTGACCTGGAATTCACTACTATGTAGTCTCAGGGTGGCCTCAAACTCATGATGATCCTCCTACCTCTGCAAGGATTAAAGGCATGTGCCACAATGCCTGGCTCCCTCTTCTATTTTGATGTCACCATTTTTTTTTTCTCTTTTATGCAGGTCTTGTGTTAGTAGTGTTGGTCACTCTGAGGTAATGAATGCCATGACCACTTTGTATCTGGAAGACAGTATTGTAAGCACTTTTCTTCTTTTGGCTACTATACTATTTCTGCTGCCTCTTCTGCAGTGGCCTCTGAGCCTGGAAGGGTATGATAGAGATGCCTTACTTAGTACTGAACACTCCACTGTCACTTCTCAGCACGTTGATTAGCTTTGAGTCACCCCAGTGGCCCCTGCCATCTGAAAAGAGAAGCTTCTCTAACCAAAAGTGAGAATAGCGTAAATATAAATATTTAGAGGGCAGTTTTGTGGGCATAATATATCCATTTAGTCAGGCAACAGTAGTATTTTCCCTCCTAGGGCTTATGATCTCATCAGACACAGGCTTTTGATAAGGTTTTCAGTACCAGGTATGAATTCCCTCCTGTGGAACAGGTCTTAAATCCAGTCAGAGAGTAGTTGGTTTCTCCCTTAACAGGCATGCCACCATTGCACCACTCAGCACTTTTGGCCTGGCTGGACAGCCATAAAACTTGTAGAGTCCACTGCTGGTTAAGACCATTGATGACTTTTCCATCTCAAAAAGCTTCATAGCTCTTTCTAGCATCAGGATAACTAGACAACTGGGAGGAAGCTTCCAACTCAGCTCCAGCTTTATTTCTCAGTGACCTTCAGCCTAAGCTTGTGCAGTCTTCAGCAGTAAGGTCTTACCTTCTAGTTCTGGTGGGCAACCAAGAGCCTTAGCAATAGCCTGTAATGCCTTGGGTACTTTAGGGGCCTGCCTGACCAACAACTCATGGGAAGGTATCCCAACCCTGGCACTGAAATTTTTTTTTTTTTGCTTGTTTTTATTTATTTATTTGAGAGAAACAGACAGAGAAAGAGGCAGAGACGGGGCGGGGGGGGTGGGGAGGAATGAATGGGCGCGCCAGGGCCTCCAGCCACTGCAAACAAACTCCGTATGTGTGCACCCCTTTGTGCATCTGGCTAATGTGGGTCTGTTGGACTAAATGCATTGCATCATGGATGGTTAACAATTCATAGGGACCAGGGATGGAATGTAGTGGTTTGATTCAGGTGTCCCCCATAAACTTAGGTGTTCTGAATGCTAGTTTCTCAGCTGATGGAGATTTGGGAATTAATGCCTCTTGGAGGCAGTGTATTTTTGGGGGTGGGCTTATGAGTATTGTAGCCAGTTTCCCCCAGTGTTTGGCACACTCTACTGTTGCTATTGTCCACCTTATATTGGCCAAGAGGTGATGTCCACCCTCTGCTCATGTCATCATTTTCTTAAGTTTGATCTCTTCATAGTGTCCTGAATGTCTTGAAATTCCCATTCATACCTTCTTATCTTTCTCTTTATTAGGCTAGTTTAGATCTGCGACCTTGATTCAAGCTTAGTTACTCTGTCTTCTCCTTGATACATTCTTTTTTTTTTGTTTGTTTTGTTTTTGTTTTTTCGAGGTAGGGTCTCACTCTAGTCCAGGCTAGAACTCACTATGTAGTCTCAGGATGGCCTTGAACTCATGGCAATCCTCCCACCTCTGACTCCCAAGTGCTGGGATTAAAGGCGTGAGTTACCACGCCCTACTGGTATTAAAAAATATTTTTTTATTTACTTGTAAGGATAGAGAGAAAGAGAGATAATGAATGAATGAATGAATGGGTACATCAGGGCTTCTTGCCACTGCAAATGAACTTCTTGCATTTGGCTTTATGCAGGTATGGGAAATTAAACCCATGACATGAGGGTTTGCAAACAAGTGCCTTTAACATCTAAGTCATCTCTCCAGCCCCAGATTGGTATTTCTTCAGTATTTCTATTTACTTACCCACTTACTCATATCTTGTGTTGAGGTCCATGTTTTGTTAAGTTGGTTTTGTGTGTTCTCCTTGGGGAGATTGTTTTCTTCTTCTTTTTAAAGATTTCATTTTTATTTATTTATTTGAAACAGAGAGAGAGAATGGATGTGCCAAGGCTTTTAGTCACTGCAAACGAACTCTAGACACATGCACCACCATGTGCATCTAGCTTACCTGGGACCTGGAGAATCGAACCTGGGTCCTTAGGCTTCCCAGGCATGCACCATAACTGTTAAGCCATTTCTCCAGCCCTGTTTTCTTTGATTTCCTCTCTGATTTCTCTGAGCCTATTCATAACACTCTCTTGAATTTTGTTCCTTCTTTCCTTCCTTTCTTTTTTTTTTTTTCCGAGGTAGTGTCTCACTTTGGCCCAGGCTGACCAGGAATTTACTATGAAGTCTCAAGGTGACCTCAAAGTCACAGTGATCCTCCTACCTTTGCATCCTGAGTGCTGGGATTAAAGGTGTGCGCCATGATGCCCTGCTTTTTCCTTTGAATTTTCTATCTGGAATTTCATCTGATTCATTCTCACTGGAGGTCATTACTGTTTGGTTTATAACCTTTGGAGGAATTATGTTGTCTTGATCTTTTGTGTTTCTTGTATTACTGAGTAGAGAGTTTTTGCATCTTAAGTTATTTCAGTGCTTAGGTTTTCTAGTTATACGCTATGTTCTTAGATTTGTAGATCAGAAGTTACATCTTCAGGATAGGAGCTCAAGGTGCCAAATATGACTGCTATTGTCACTCCCAGAGAAATGGCAGAAGTGATCCAAGCTGCTGAATGTGCCTGCTGTGCAGACATCCTCATAGCAGCTTAACAACAGTGTTCTTTCGACTTCAGTAATGCTGGTGGTTAGTGAAGAGGGCTGGTATAACATCTGGTAGAGTTTTGGTTACTTAGAACTGGGAACAGTGAGGGAGAGTTAGTGTGATGACTAGTATTAACTTTGATAAAAGAGGGAGGTGGTTCAGGTATCCGGAAGAGTCATAGAGAGGTTCCAGTAGTAGAATTCCAACACACGTAAAATCCAGTTGAGCAGCATAAAAGCACAAAAGTAGCTTGAAATATTTTTTCATGAGTGGAGATTAAAACAAACAGACAAACTGTTAAAACCAAAGGCCCTAAACTGGGCAGCATGGTGGCTCAGACCCTTAATTGATCAGTTGGGAGGCTGAGATTCTTGGGCTGCAGTGAGTTGCAGGTCAGCCTGCCCCTGGACAGTAAGACCCTGTCCAGAAAGGAAGGGAGGAAGGAAAGGAAGGGTAGGAAGGAAGGAAAGGAAGAATAGGAAGGCTGGTTACAAATTAAGAAATATCAAAGTTGGGCTGGGTAGATAGCTTATGATTAAGGCACTTGCAAAGCCTAAGGACCCATGTTCAACTCTCCAGATTCCATGTAAGTGAGATAGGTGCACAAAGATAAGGCAAGCACAAGGTCATACATGCCCACTAGGTGGCACAAGTATCTGGAGTTTGATTGCAGGGGCTGAGGCCCTGGCGTGCCAGTTCACTTTATCTCTCTTCTCCCTCTGTCTCTCTTTCTCTCTCTCAAATAATAAGTAAATAGAAAGAAATTTCAAAGGTGTTAAAAGTTAATTCTGCTGTTTGGCTGTTCATCCCTCTCCTAAACCTTCATGTCTTCGTTCTGGTAAGCTCCCTCATTTCAGCCCAGTTGGAGCAGAGGGATCCCTACTCTCACATAGGCTTTAACCCCTCTTGCCTCTCCCTCATGGTGAGAGCTCTCTCTACTTTCTCCTCTTTCCTTCTCTTAATCTAATAAATCCTCTCTAAACCTTATAAAGAAAGGTTAATCTTCAGCTTATTTAAGAATGGCAAAGTAGACTAAATGTATGTCAAATCTAACACATCAGTTTATTTTATTTTATTTTTTTGGTTTTTTTGAGGTAGGGGTCTTACTCTAGTCCAGGCTGACCTGGAATTCACTATGGAGTCTCAGGATGGCCTCAAACTCACAGCAGTCCTCCTACACCTCTGCTTCCCGAGTGCTGGGATTAAAGGTGTGCACCACTGCACCCGGCCACATCAGTATTTTTGTCTTAGTGGGCTAGATTTCGAATCCTTTCCCTCCCTGGTATTCTTTAAAAACATACTTATTTGCTTGTATATTTGTGTACAGGCATGCCAGGGTCTTTTGTTACTGCAAATGAATACCAGTTGCTTTTGCCACTTTCTGTGTCTGACTTTATGTGGATGCTGGGGAATCAATCCTAAGCCAGCAGGCTTTGCAAACAAGTACCTTTAATCACTGAGCCATTTCCCCAGTCCCATTCATATTTTATTTTTGTCTTTTTGGTAGCTCTGGGGATTGAACTCATGTCCTCACACATGCTAAGCAAGCAGTCTACCACTGCCCTATATTCCAGTCCCCTATCTCGCCTCTTGATTGCTAGCATTACAGGCACACACCCAGCTTCTAGAGCTAATATTTATTGTGTGTCTATATGTGTATGTTTGGGCTACTTTATATGCATTAACTCTTTCAGACCTCAGAATACCCTAAATGAGCTGTGGTTACTATTTTACCCTTGTTCTAGCTATTGTTCCTCATATGATACTGTGCACAGAAGGTTAAAAACCTTGCCCAAGATCCCATAGATAGTATGTGGCAGGGCTGTGATCTATACCTGGGCAGTGGGCCCTGGAGCCCATCCTTTTCTGTTCTGTGCTGTGAGCCTCTTAGCAGATCTGGTCCTTCTCATGAGTACTGGTAAGACCAGCTGGTTTGAGACCACTTGCAGTTCTCCTGATACTGGCAGCTGTAAGCATCTCCACGGAAGTCACAGAATCCATGATGTACAACTGAAAACAGACTCGTGATCTTTTTTTTTTTTTTTTTTTTTGACTTTTTGTAAGTTGGCCTTAAGCAAGATATGTAGCTGAGGATGACATTGAACTTATCTTCCCATCTCCATTTCTCAAGCTCTTGGCTCACAGACACATGCCATCATGCCTAGTTAGACTACATGACCTTTAAGGATGGCTTTAATTTTAAAAGTATATATTGCTGCTGCTGCTGTTTTTAAACTGTAGCATGCATGACGTTTCCTGTTGTTTTATTTTTAGGTTGATGCTCGTAGTGATCGAACTGGAGAGGTCATCTTTAAAGACAACTTCAATTCTGCAATTGCTGGCGTGGTAGAGGGAGACTACCGGATGGATGGCCACGTACAGTTAATCTGCTGCTCAGTGGATGGGGAAAGTAAATGGGGATAAAAAAAATTCTTGAAAAGTCAGAATTTCAGTTTGATTGGATCAAAATGCTAAGAGAGTCCATTGTACAGTATTTTATTAAGGTCATTACATTCTAGTAAATTCACCAAGTTGGGAAGATGAACAGGTAGGGTTTTTGTTTTAGGGACAAGTAATTGATGGGCTCAAAGGAGAAGTGCTTGGGCTCTCCCTCAGTCTGCTGAGGGTTTTCCTTGTGTTTAGTTCGAGGCTATCTCCCAGGCATGGCTGAGATGAAGGGGAATCTCATGGACACCAGCATGGAGCAGGACCTGATCCGGGAGCTGAGTCAGAAAAAGCAGAATTTGTTGTTGGAACTTCGCAACTATGAGGAAAACATGAAGGTGGGGTCTCGGCTGAGGGGCTAGTGGAATCTAAGAAGCTGAGATTGACCGGGAGGGCTGGTCAGGGTGACAGTGGCAGTATGGGTGCTGACCAGGGGCTGGACCCACCTGCAAAAGTGAAGCTTCCTTCAGACTTAAAAAAAAAAATTATTTACTTATTTGAGAGAGAGAGAGAGGGAGAGGGAGAGGGAAAGAGGAAGGGAGGGAGAGAGAGAGAGAGAGAATGAGGACAGCAGGTCCTCTAGCCACTGCAGATGAACTTCAGGTGTATCTGGCTTATGTGTGTACTGGGAAATCAAACCTAGGTTCTTAGGCTTTGCAGGCAAGTTCCTTAACTGCTAAGCTATCTCTCCAACCCTCCTTCAGACTTTTTGCCAGTGCTAGACTTAACCAGGTGTATTAAATTGGGTGAGGTGGTATATGCCTGAAATCCCAGCACTCAGGAGGCTCAGGTGGACTATCCTGAGTTCCAACTTGGATGTCATAGCCAGATCCTATCTCAAAAAGAGGAGGAGGAGGGGAGGGAGGGTAGACCATAGAACAGCAGAAAAATGTAAAAGGGCATGATGAGGTTCAGTGGCCCACAACCACAGACAGAGGCCAGATAGAGGAAGAGGAGTACTAATGAGGCGAGCAGAATTCAGAGGAATTATAAAAATCAGATTAGCAGATTAGTAAAAGGAGGGGAAGTCTTGAAGCAGAGTAGCCATATTGTTTAACAAGGGCCTCACTTCAGTGTCTCAGTGACCAAATTGGAATGAGTGGGGTGTCTTACAGGCTGAACTGAGCAGTCCATTGAATGAGGGTGACGGGCAGAGGGGTGTAATCCCAGCCAATACCAGGCTCCACACTGCCCTCTCAGTCCACATGGGGAATGAGAAACAAGCTGCACATGCGGAGTTACGCATTTCCACTTCCAATGGTAAGGTGTGTGCAAAGCTGGTGCTTGGAGGGAGGTACCCAGGCTCTCTTGTAGTCGTTCCTCAAATGCCGTGTTTCCTTTTTTCTGCAGACACCATCATCCGAGCAGTATTAATTTTTGCTGAGGGAATTTTTGCGGGTGAAAGTCATGTGGTCCACCCTAGCATTCACAACCTTTCCAGCTCTATCTGTGTCCCAATTATACCTCCCAAGGATGTCCCTGTGGATCTGCATGTGAAAACCTTCGTGGGCTACAGAAGCAGGTGACCCTTCACCAGTCAGTTTATTTCTATAGAGCACTTAGGGGAAGGAAAAGTGGGTAGGTTTGCTACTACGCATGCACCCTGTGGGACCAGAGAGGTCATTATGGTCTGCCCTCCAGTCAGGGCTTGCCATGGCCTTATATTCCCTCCTCCCCTCACAAACCCAGGAAGCATATAAGAATAAGGTATTTACTTTCAGTTTTTTATCAGATGATCTCAGTTACAATTTCTAAGGTGTGTTTATTTGGGATTGGAGTGTTGCTCAGTGGTAGAGTTCATGTTTAACAAACTTGAGGCCTGGGTTTGATCCCCAGAAGCACACACATAAAGTTTGGCTGATGATTTAGCAGCTGTACTGTAAGGGTTGGCTGTACCTTTATGTTACTGCAATAGTGACGCTTGTACAGAAAACCATTACATGCTGGGCATGGTGGCCCATGCTTGTACTTAGTGCCCAGGAGGCTAAAACAGGAGGGTCACAAGTCCAGGGTAGCCTGGACTACAGAGAGCTCAAGGCCATCTTGAGCAGTTTAGTGAGACCCTGTTTAAAAACAGCCAAAATATCAATCCATTAATAATTTTTTAAAGCCTTTCACATTCCTTTCAGGGTGGTTTAAACCTTGTTTCATGCGTGGGTATATATGGGTTTATGCTCTCTTATCATTCTCAGACCCCAGTGCTATAGTGCTTGAATCCTCAAGTACTTGGGTATTTTTGTTCATTTTGGTTTTTCTCTTCATTAAATCCCATAAAGATCAGTTAGTGATGACCCAGTAGTGACTTTATTTTCTAGGCCTTGAACTTTGAAATAGTCCTGTACTGAGCCAGGCATGCAGGAGGCAGGGGGATCGGAAGTTCTAGGCCAGCCTGGGCTATCTGAGGCTTTGTTTCAAAAATATCAGAAAGAAGAAACTGGATGTGGTGGCACTCACCTCTAATCCCAGCACCTGTGAGGCAGAGGTAGGAGGATTGCTGTGAGTTCAAGGCCAGCCTAAGAGACTACATAGTGAATTCCAGGCCAACCTGGGCCAGATCATGACTCTACCTCAAAAAAAAAAAAAAAAAAATCAGAAAAAAAGAAAAAGAAAGATCACTAAACCACTCACTTCTCTTGTGTGCTTTGGTTGGCGGTAGTACCCAGTTCCATGTATTTGAATTGACGAAACAGCTCCCCCGCTTCACCATGTATTTGATAACCAGCCCAGACTCGGCCAGTGAGCCCCTCGGTTATGTGAACTTTACCATTGCAGAACGGGCACAGAGGGTGAGTAGTTTGCTGTTTTCTTTCAATGCTTTTGCACTTCAGAATTCTTCAAATGCTACTTTGTAGAAAAGGAGAGAATGCTTGAATGTGCTACATTGGTACCAGTAAATATGTTTGGTTAGTAGCTTCTGATAAAAACATTGCTAGCCTGGGTGTGGTGGCATGCTCATAATCCCAGAGCTCTGGAGCTTTTGGCAGGAAGATCATTTGAGACCAAACCCTGTTCAACCAAACCAAGCAAAAGTTGTTAACATTTCTTCAGTGAACTTTGAAGAAATGTGTATATTACTTATTGAGCAATCCTTAAGTCTTTTTTTTTTTAAATTTTTTAAATTTATTTATTTGAGAGCGACAGACACAGAGAGAAAGACAGATAGAGGGAGAGAGAGAGAATGGGCGCGCCAGGGCTTCCAGCCTCTGCAAACGAACTCCAGATGCGTGTGCCCCATTGTGCATCTGGCTAACGTGGGACCTGGGGAACCGAGCCTCGAACCGGGGTCCTTAGGCTTCACAGGCGAGTGCTTAACCGCTAAGCCATCTCTCCAGCCCCAATCCTTAAGTCTTAATTATTTGTTATGATATTAGTGGTTATTCTGACATAGTGTTTCAGGAGATGTCTGCATCAAAATGGAAAGAAAGAAGCTAGGTGCAGTACTGTGCATCTGTAGGCCCAGCTGTTTGGGAGGCCGAGGCAGGAGGACCACTTTAGCCTAGGAGTTCCTGGCCAGCTTGGGCTATATCGCAAGGCTTGTTTCAAAAAACACAAAGAAAAAAAAAAGAAGAGGGTAATATTTGGAGGGGAAACATTTTGGGGGGCTCAAGTGTTGCCTTGACTAAATTTCAAGTGATCTTGAGACATACCTCTGTTTTCTTATCTGTGAGGAGAGTGTTGCTCACCTAAGGAGCCCTGGAAGATTTACATGACTTTAAAGAAACTTTCTAAAATTATAGGTCTGATACCAGTAGACTGACTTTCACTGGGTTTTAGAATTCTTGTTTTGTTGTGAGTATGTGTTTGTGTGTGTGCATAAGTGAGTGCGTGTGGAGGTGAGAAAGTGACGTCAGGTGTCTTCCGTAGTCACTTTTTGTCTACCTCTCCAGCGCTGGTAGTACATGCCTGCTTTGTACATGGTGCTGGGGATCCAAACTTGGGTCCTCATGTTTGTGCAGCGAACATTTTACTGACTGAGCCATCTCTCCAGCCCAGGCTTCTGAATTTCTTTTTGCTGTTGTTTTTTTTTTTCAAGGCCAACACTTAGGAGGCTGTAGGACAATCACCCTGAGTTCAAGACCTGTCTGGGGCTACAGTGAGTGAGTTCCAGATCAGCCCCAGGCAAGCCTTGAACTCAGGGTGATTGTCCTACAGCCTCCCAAGTATTGGGATTAAAGGGCCTACCACCATACCTTGCCAGGTTTCTGAATTCTTTATGTTATAATATTTTTTATTATTTATTTATTTTATTTGAGAGAGAGAGAGAGAGAGAATATGCATGCCAGGGCCTCTAGCCACTGCATATACACTCCAGACGCATGTGCAACCTTGTGCATCTGGCCTACATGGGTGCTGGGAAATTGAATCTGGGTTCTTAGGCTTTGTAGGCAAACATCTTAACTGGTAAGCCATCTCTCCAACCCAATTTCTGAATTCTTGATGATTTTTTTTTTTTTTTTTGAGGTAGGGTCTCACTCTGGCCCAGGCTGACCTGGAATTCACTGTGTAGTCTCAGGGTTGCCTCTAACTCACAGTGATCCTCCTACCTTTGCCTCCCTAGTGCTGGCATTAAAGGTGTGCACCACTATGCCTGGCTTGAAGTTTTTATTATTTATTTATTTGGCAAAGAAAGAGGGAGAGAGGGAGGGGGAGAGAGAGAAAGAATGGGTGCGCCAGGGCTGCCAGCCACTGCATACGAACTCCAGATGCGTGAGCCCCCTTGTGTATCTGCCTAACATGAGTCCTGGGGCATGGAACCTTTGGCTTTGCAGGCAAACGCCTTAACTGCTAAGCTATCCCTCCAGCCCCTGAAGTTGTTATTAATTACATGCATTACATAGGCTGCTGTTTAGCCTCTAGACCCTTCCAAATGGCCTCATAGGTGATTCTTAATGAAACCTTGGTTGCAAACATTAAAGTATTATTAAATCTATATGTGAGTAGCATTGTTTCTGTGGTATTTGCACATGTATACTTCATTAAGAAAACTGAAACAATAGAATGGAATACTTCTGTATAGACAATATTGTCCAGGCTACACCACAGAAGAGCTGTCATGTAAACAAACTTAACTCAGTCCTCTATTCATTGTATGTAAGATGATGTCGAAGTAGGAAATAATGTGGGAACAGCCATAATTATGAGTACTGCTTATGAGCAGGTATGAGGAGGAAGAGGAAGTGGGACTAGTGTTCTCTTGGTGGTGGTATTATTTTTTTTTAACCTAGCAGTAAAACTGTAGAGAGGGAGACTTCTTTCTATACATGACCATTGAAGTGTATTTCATTCTGTTCATTTTTAAGATGGTTATGTGGGTCAACCAGAATTTTCTGATGTCAGAAGACATTACCTTCCAGAATGCTCCATTTCAAGTGTGTTTCACATCCTTACGGAATGGTGGCCTGCTCTACATAAAAATAAAATCAAGTGGCGAGGTAATGTGTAATGCCATGGGGCACAGAGTTCTCATGTGTTGTTCAGTCATTCATTTGCAAAGTGTGGTGGCTAACACCACTGTCAAGGTCCTAACTCAAGTGTCTCCACCCATCCCATTGGTGTTATCACTGCAGACGCTGGGGTGCACTCTAGAACAGCAGTTTTCTGTCTCCCTCTTTTCCTTCACCATTTCCTTGTATCATTTGGAAAGAGTTTAGATAACAGAGGAACACAAAAATATTTTCAGTGTTTGAATGACTGTCATTTAGTTTGCAAGGCTAGAGGATTGACCTTTTAGCCACCTTCAAGAAAAAAGTAAATTTGGTTTATAATTTCCAAAAAGGCAAACCCTATTTAATTCATCACGGTGTATAAATCCATGCTCAGGAACTGTGTCTTGTCTCCTCTCTGGGTAGATCACAGTGAATACTGATGATATTGATTTGGCTGGTGATATCATCCAGTCGCTGGCATCATTTTTTGCTATCGAAGACCTTCAGGTAGAAGCGGATTTCCCCATATACTTTGAAGAATTACGAAAGGTGCTGGCTAAGGTGAGGGCGTTTGTGAGAACGTGGGGGTGGGGGGTCTCAGAGGAAGTGATTAAGGCTACAAATGTACTTAGGCTATATGATAATTATGTTCCAAAGTTTTTTTGTTATTTTTTGAAGCAGGGTCAAATTGTCGTCTAGGCTGGCCTGAACTCATGTTGCTCCTTCTACCTCAGCCTCCCTAGTGCTGGGAGTACAGGTGCGCACCACCACACCTGGATCTAGAGATTTTTTTAAAAATTAAAAATTTGACTAGTATTGGAGAGTTTCCCACTTAAAGGATTTATTAAAGTGGATGACTATCTCTTCATTACCCTACTTTCTTTGGTTTAGGTTCCCACTTAAAGGATTTATTAAAGTGGATGACTATCTCTTCATTACCCTACTTTCTTTGGTTTAGGGAAATGCTTTAAATATGTCTGTGTGTGTGTGTGTGTGTGTGTGTGTGGTGTGTAATATTAACATTTTGCTTGTTTTTATTTTATCTGCTGCATCTGCTTTGGTCTTCAATTGATTTCTTTCCAAAAACCTAAATTCAGAAACAAACAAAAAAACCCAAACAAAACAAAACAAAACAAAACAGAACAAAAATCCCAAAGCAAAACAAAACAAAGGGCTGGAGAGATGGCTTAGTGGTTAAGGTGCTTGTCTGCAAAGCCTAAGGACCCAGGTTCAATTTTCTAGATCTCTCATAAACCAGATGCACATGGTGACATATGTGTATGGAGTTTGTTTGCAGTAGCTAGAGACCCTGGCATGCCTATCTTCCCCCTTTCCCTCTCTGTTGTTCTCAAATAAATAATAATAATAAATAATAAACAAATAAATAAGATATTTAAAAACAAAACAAAATGGGATGATGACTGGCTCTATTGCAAAACCCCTATTGTCATTATAAATCCCTACAGTGCTAATATGTATGTTGTCTGGGGCTCTTATGCTGGCATGCGATGGACTCACCTGAAGTGCCCTTCACTGAAGGCAACAGGCTATTTTATTGGGGAGTAGATGGAATAGGTGGTGGGTAAGATGGCGAGTGAACAAGGGTAAAAGGAGGGCCTCTGTACATGGTGGGCAGTGCCTCCTCAGTCATCTGCTTTTTGTTGTTGTTGTTGTTCATTTTTATTTATTTATTTGAGAATGACAGAGAGAGAGAGAGAGAGAGGGAGAGAATGGGCACTCCAGGGCCTCCAGCCACTACAAATGAACTCCAGACGCATGCGTCCTCTTGTGCATCTGGCTAACGTTGGTCCTGGGGAATCGAGCCTCGAACGGGGGTTCTTAGGCTTCACAGGCAAGCGCTTAACCGCTAAGCCATCTCTCCAGCCCAGTCGTCTGCTTTTAAGAAGTGTGTGAGGTCTTTTTAACTCCACATGTTCTTGGTCTGCAGGTGGATGAGTATCATACAGTGCATCAAAAGCTTAGTGCTGACATGGCTGATAATTCCAACCTGATCCGCAGTTTGCTGGTCCGAGCTGAGGATGCTCGTCTGATGAGGGACATGTGAGTATTACCACAGCTGGATAGGCACGAGGATAAACAAGTGAGCAGTATGGAGTGGCAACTCTCAGATGTTATTAGGCAAGAGTCTAAATTGATTCAGTGACTCTGGAAAATAACTTGGCATTATAAATTGAAAATGTATATACTCTATAACCTAGCAATTTTGCTCTAGTATATATCCTGGAGAAACTTGTACACATATCAATAAGGACATTTATGCAAGAATATCCCTAAAGGAATTGTTTATAAAAATCCTTTATCCTAATTTCTATTGCTTCAACAGAATACCATAAGAGGCTGCGTAAAGTGGTTTATTTAGCTTTAAAGGCTAAGCGTCCAGATAGCATGGCACTGGCTTTGGGGGGGATTTCCCTGGCTGTATGATGTCATATCAAGAGTGTACAAGAGCAGGAGGTTACATAGCAATACAGGTAGTCAGGACTGAGCCTGCTCTCTTATAACATTTCTCTTGAGAAAACTGCTCAGGGTTCCATAAGAACTACCTTAATTCTTTCCAAAGGTAGCACCCTTAATGATCTAAAGATGTTGTACAAGATTCCACCATTCAAAGGTCTTAGGACCCTTAACATCACACTGGGGACCAAGCTGTCAACACAGAACCTTTGAAAGATACACTTAAAGCAGGCCAGAATCCCAGCAAATCCCAGAATGGAAACAATCACAGAATCATGCAGTAGAACACTTAGAATGCATGCCTCTCCATGGACAGTGAGCACCGGGGGTGTGTGGGTCTTCATGGACGGTGAGCACCGGGAGTGCGTGGGTCCCATGGACGGTGAGCACCGGGAGTGCGTGGGTCTTCATGGACAGTGAGCACCGGGAGCGCGTGGGTCCCATGGACGGTGAGCACCGGGAGCGCGTGGGTCCCATGGACGGTGAGCACCGGGAGCGTGTGGGTCCCATGGACGGTGAGCACCGGGAGTGCGCGGGTCCCATGGACGGTGAGCACCAGGAGTGCGTGGGTCTTCATGGACAGTGAGCACCGGGAGTGCGTGGGTCTTCATGGACAGTGAGCACTGGGGGTGCGTGGGTCCCATGGACGGTGAGCACCGGGAGTGCGCGGGTCCCATGGACGGTGAGCACCGGGAGTGCGTGGGTCTTCATGGACAGTGAGCACTGGGGGTGCATGGGTCCCATGGATGGTGAGCACCGGGAGCGCGTGGGTCCCATGGACGGTGAGCACCGGGAGTGCGTGGGTCTTCATGGCGTGTAAGAGTGTGGAGAAAAGTCAAGGGTGGTGGCACACACCTTTCATCTCAGCACTCTGGAGGTAGAGGTAGGAGGATCACTATGAGTTCCAGGCCAGCCTGGGCTACAGATTGAGTTGTAGGTCAGACTGGACTTGAGTGAGACCCTGCTCAAAACAAACAACCCCAGCCCCAAAAAAGAATGTGGAGAAAATTTACATACATATCAGAGACAGAAAGACGACTCAAGAATGTGTACAAAATGCTTCCATTTATTTAGTTTGAAAAATGACAAAACCACAATTTTGGAAGCATGCATAGATAGATGATGTAGACATAGAAATGTAAGAAGGAGATTATTTTATAAGAATTCCCCTAGGATGGCATATGTGTCTGTGCAGGGCTCCTTCCCGCTCAGGTAGGTGGTGCCGAGGGAAGGACCAGGCCTGCTGGTTCTTCCCTAGGGGCTGAGGGGATGATGAGCGTTGGACGACTCAGAAACCTCTCCTGGCCACCTGAGAAAAACCACACTGAGTCGGGAGTCTTTTCAATGCAGGAACTCACAGAAACAACTCGCTTTATTACTCTGAGCAGTTGCCTATATCATGTTGGGGACGAAGGCAGGGATTTTAGGATGGGGGAAGAGGTAAGGGCCAATAGTAAACTTTAACTATTGAAATGGTAATTACAATTGCCATGTGGAGGTAGCAGGCCAGAAGCCATTAGGTGTCTTGCTGAGTCATAGCTGGCCAAAGACAGGTCACCAAACTTTAGCTAGGCTCAGGAAGTTCCACTAGGCCTCACGCCTGAGCCTTTTAGGGCCCAACATGTGTGGAGTTCATTTGCAGTGGCTAGAGGCCCTGGCATGCCCATTCTCCATCTTTTCTCTCTCTCTCTCAAATTAATTATTTTAAAATATCAAAAAAAAAAAAATTCCCATAGGAGAAGAGGGACAATCTTCAAAAAGAACACATTGAAATTTTCTGGATATTGAAATGTTCGGGATGCTGGCTGTGTCCTGCTTCTTGACCTTCTTTTTATCAAGGCAGGGTTTCACTCTAGCCCAGGCTGACCTAGAATTCACTGTGTAGTCCCAGTCTGGTCTCAAACTCACTGTAATCCTCCTGCCTCTGCCTCCTGAGTGCTGGATTAAAAACATACTCCATCATGCCCGGCCTGACGTTCTTATTTTTTAAAAAATTTATTTATTTTCAAGGGCAGGGTGAGAGAGAATAGGTTCACCAGGGTTTATATCTGCTGCAAATGAACTCCAGATGCATGTGCCACTTTGTGCATCTGACTTTATGAGGGTACTGGGGAGTCAGAAACTTGAAGGGTCATTAGGTTAAGGCACATGCCTTAATTGCTGAGCCATTTCTCCAGCACCTGACTTTTTGTTTTGTTTTTTGAGGTAGGGTCTTACTCTAGTCCAGGCTAACCTGGAATTCACTTTGTAGTCTCAGGGTGGCCTTGAACTCACAGTGATTCTTCTACCTCTGCCTCCTGAGTTCTGGGATTAAAGGTGTGCATCACCATGTTTGGCTCTGACCTTCTTAACAATCATTTGTCCCGTGACTTTTTCTGCATGTTAAATTGTATAATAATAAAATGAGAAATAAATAGATGCAGGTTTTCTAATGTCCAGAATTCATCTTGAGAACCAGGCATGTGCATATGTGCAGGCTTCTTGCTTGCTAAAATGCAGAGTTTTTCTAGACAGTGAAATGTACTGAAGTGAGCTTAGTAAAATAATTGATGTCATAGAAGTTCATATGTTCTCCCAGAGTGCTGCTTGTGTTTATGTCCTGAAAGACCTGAATTATTGCTCAGAAGTAAATGGCATTTTAAAATCTTAAAAAAAAATTATTTGAGAGAGTGAGCAAGAGAAAAAGAAGCAGACAGAGAAAGAAAGAGGGAGAGAGGGAGAATGGTTGTGCCAGGTCTCCAGCCACTACAAAGAACTCCAGACACATGCACCATCTTGTGCATATGGCTTATATGGGTACTGGATAATTGAACCTGTGTCCTTAGGCTTTGCAAGCAAGTGCATTTAGCTGTTAAGCCATCTCTTCAGCCCAAGAAAATTATTTTTTTAAAATTATCTCAGTATTGAAAATTTCAAACATATAAAAATAGACTAAAGATTTCCTCCATACCGCCCATCCAGCTTCAATTATAGCTGGTCCTTTTCATCTCTATACTCTTTCCTTCCCAGGCACTGTATTACTTTGAAACAAATTCTGGACATCATACCATTTCAACCACAAATATGTCAGATAGAACTTTAAAACTACATAGAAGCCGGTCGTGGTGGCACACGCCTTTAATCCCAGCACTTGGGAGGTAGAGGTAGGAGGATCACCGTGAGTTCAAGGCCACCCTGAGACTACCAAGTGAATTTCAGGTCAGCTTGGGCTACAGCGAGACCCTACCTCGAAAAACCAAAAACAACAAACAAGAAAAACAAACAAAAAACCAAACCAACATAGAAAACTCCAGAATATGTTTATCCCACTTGGGCAAAACAGAAAATAGTCATATTCTCTCTGTCTCTTCTGTGACCCTGTTGCAGTCAGGTTTGCATTGCTGTTAGAAATCACCTGACCAAGAGCAGCTGTGGGAAAAAAAAGAGGTTGTTTTTGGCTTACAGGCTTGAGGGGGAAGCTCCATGATGGCAGGGAAAATGATGGTATGAGAAGAGGGTGGACCCCCTGGCCAACATCAGGTGGACCATAGCAACAGGAAAGTGTGCCAAACACTGGTTATAACACCCATACATCCACCCCCAACAGTATACTGCCTCCAGGAGGCTTTAATTTCCAATTGCATCAGCTGGGGAACCTAGCATCCAGCACACCTAAGTTTATGGAGGACACCTGACTCAAACCACCACAGACCCTCTACTCTCTTTTTAATTTTTTTCCATTTTAATATTTCCTTCCAGCCTTTAAAAATATTTTAAAAAATATTTATTTAGGGCTGGAGAGATGGCTTAGCAGTTAAGGTGCCTGCCTGCGAGGCCTGAGGACTCATATTCAACTCTCCAGATCCCACGTCAGCCAGAAGTGCAAGGTGAGGCAAGTGCAAAGTCACTCATGTGCATAAGGTGGTGCACATGTCTGGTGTTAGATTGCAGTGGCTGGAGCCCCTGGCATGCCAATATTCTCTTTCTCTCACTTACTCTGTGCTCTTGCATAAAACAGTTTATTTATTTGCAAGAAGAGAGAGAGAGACAGACAGACACACACACACGCACACACATACACACAGAGAGAAAATGATTTGAGAATGGGTGTGTCAGGGCCTCTAGCCCCTACAGATGAACTCCAGATGCTTGCACCACTTTGTGCATCTGGGAATAGAAGGAACATATCTCAATATAATAAAGGCTATTGATGACAAGCCTACAGCCAACATATAACTAAATGGGGAAAAACTGGAAGCTTTTCCACTAAAATCAGGAACAAGACAAGGGTGTCCACTGTCCCCACTTTTATTTAATATAGTTTTGGAAGTCTTAGCCATAGCAATAAGGCAAGGGACACACATAAAAGGGATACAGATTGGAAAGGAAGAGATCAAGTTATCATTATTTGTAGATGACATGATTCTATACATAAAAGACCTAAAGACTCCACTAGCGAACTGTTAGAGCTGATCAAAACCTACAGCAATGTAGCAGGATACAAAATAAATACACAGAAATCAGTAGCCTTCATATATGCTAACAACAAACACACAGAGGATGAAATCAGAGAATCACTCCCATTTACAATTGCATCAAAAAAAAATAAAGTACCTTGGAATAAACCTAACCAAGGAAGTAAAGAATCTCTACAATGAGAACTTTAAAACACTCATGTGAGAAATTGCAGAAGACACTAGAAAGTGGAGAAACATCCCTTGTTCCTGGATTGGAAGAATCATTATTGTGAAAATGGCAATCTTACCTAAAGCAATGTACACATTTAATGCAATCCCTATCAAAATTCCAAAGGCTTTCTTCATAGAAATAGAAAAAACAATCCAAAAATTCATTTGGAATCACAAAAATCTCGAATATCTAAAATAATACTGAGCAACAAAAATAAGGCTGGTGGTATCACCATACCTGATGTTAACCTATACTACAGAGCCATAGTAACAAAAACAGCATGGTACTGGCACAAAAACAGACATGTAGATCAGTGGAACAGAATAGATGTAAGCCCAAGTAGCTATAGCCACCTAATATTTGATAAAAATGCCAAAAATACTCATTGGAGAAGAGACAGCCTCTTCAGCAAATGGTGTTTTGAAAACTGGACATATATCTGCAGAAGGATGAAAATAGATTCTTCTCTCTCGCCATGCACAAGAATTAAGTCCAAATGGATTAAAGACCTTAACATCAGACCTGAAACTCTGAAACTGCTAGAGGAAAAAGTAGGGGAAACCCTTCAACATATTGGTCTTGGCAAAGACTTTCTGAATACAACCCCAACTGCTCAGGCAATAAAACCACAGATTAATCACTGGGACCTCATGAAATTACAAAGATTTTGCACTGCAAAGGACACAGTGAAAAAAGCAAAGAGGCGACCTACAGAATGGGAAAAAATCTTCGCCAGCTATATATCTGATAGAGGATTAATATCTAGGATATACAAAGAACTCAAAAAGTTAAACAATAAGGAATCAAACAAGCCAATCAAAAAATGGGCTATGGAGCTAAATAGAGCATTCTCAAAGGAAGAAATACGAATGGCATATAAGCATCTAAAAAAATGTTCTACGTCACTAGTCATCAGGGAAATGCAGATTAAAACTACATTGAGATTCCATCTCACTCCTGTCAGATTGGCCACCATCATGAAAACAAATGATCATAAATGTTGGCGGGGATGTGGAAAAAGAGGAACAATTCTACACTGCTGGTGGGAATGCAATCTGGTCCAGCCATTGTGGAAAGCAGTGTGGAGGTTCCTAAAACAGCTAAAGATTGATCTACCATATGACCCAGCTATAGCACTCCTAGGCATATATCTGAAGGACTCATCTCATTTCCTTATAAGTACATGCTCTACCATGTTTATTGCTGCTCAATTTATAATAGCTGGGAAATGGAACCAGCCTAGATGTCACTCAACTGATCAGTGGATAATGAAGATGTGGCACATTTATACAATGGAGTTTTACTCAGCGGTAAAGAAAAATGAAGTTATGAAATTTGCAGAAAAATGGATAGACCTGGAAAGGATTATACTAAGTGAGGTAACCCAGGTCCAGAAAGCCAAGTGCCACATGTTCTCTCTCATATGTGGATCCTAGCTACAGATGATTGGGCTTCTGCGTGAGAAGGAAAATACTTGGTAGCAGAGGCCAATAAGTTAAAAAGGAGACATAAAGGGAAGAGAAAGGAAGGGAGGAGGATACTTAATAGGTTGATATTGTATATATGTAATTACAATGATTGTAATGGGGAGGTAATATGATGGAGAATGGAATTTCAAAGGGGAAAGTGTGGGGGTGGGGAGGAAGGGAATTACCATGGGATATTTTTTTATAATCATGGAAAATGTTAATAAAAATTTAAAATTAAAAAAATAAAGAAATTGAACCCAGGTTGTTAGGCGTTGCAGGCAAGCACCTTAACCGCTGAGAAATCTCTCCAACCTCCTAACAGCCTCCCCCAACAAAAGTACCTATATAAACCAAACTTGGAGTTATATTGCCTGCATTTTTAGACTGCTTTTAAAAATATCTTATCTTCTGACAATTTCATACATGTATATAGTTGATTTTTATCATATCCACCCATTATCCTCTCCTATTCTCCTTCTCACTCCCACCAAACTCCTTCTTCCCAACTTCTCCCTTCCTACTTTCATGTCTTTTTAATTCTTATTGAGAACTTTAATGTATGAACATACTGCAATTTGATCTTAATCCCCTCCCATTAGTCTTTGACTCCATTTCCATCCCCATTCCACTGAATTCTCTCCTCTTTCTAAGTAATTCCTCTTCTATTTCTTTGAAATTTATTTATTTGCAAGCAAGGAGGGGCAGGAGTGATGGGAAGGGAGGAAGGAGAGAATGGGAATAGAAATGAATCGATGAATCTGGGCCTGTGGTCACTGCAGATGAATTCCAGTCACATTCACCACTTTGTGCATCCATCTGTTTCTACATGGTTACTGGGGAACTGAACTCAGGCCAGCAGGCTTTTCAAGCAAGTGCCTTTAACTGCTAAGTCATCTCTCCATCCCAGAATTTCCTTCTTTAAAAAAAGCTAAATAGGAGCTGGAGAGATGGTTTAGTGGCTAAGGCGCTTGCTTGCCTGTGAACTTAGGTTTGATTCCCTAGAACCCATGTAAAGCCAGATGTACATGGTGGCCCATGTGTCTAGATTTCATTTTCAGTGGCTAGAGGCCCTGGAGTTCCCTATTCTCTCTGTCTCTCTCTCTCCCTCTCTTTGCAAATAAATAAATAAAAACATTTTAAAAAGCCAAATAGTAGTTGATTTCTAAATACCCATTCATGTGTCCATGGACATTTAACTTGCCTGTAGAAGTTGGCTATTGTGAATAGTACTGCAGTGAATGTGGGTGTGTTAACCTCTTTTAAAGACAATGATTTCATTTCTGAAGAGTAACCCAGAAGAGGCTGCAGAATCATGGAGAATTTCTACTTTCATTTATTTACCAACCTCTACCTTTCCTTTCTGAATTGCTTATTTTTCCTTTGTAGACTTAAGATATACATGTTGGGCTGGAGAGAAGCTTAGCTCTTAAGGTGCTTGCCTGCAAAGCCTAATGATCCAGGTTCAATTTCCCAGTACCCACGTAAAGCCAGATTGCACAAGGTAGCCCATGCATCTGGATTTCATTTGCAATGGCTAGAGGCCTTGGCACATCCATTCTCTGTCTCTTTCTCAAATAAATAAATAAAATATGTAAAAAAGATTACATGTCTTTTTTTTAAAAAAAAAGTTACATTGTTGTAATGTAAATTTAGTTGATATATAAAAAATTCACTTTTGGGGTTGGGAGATGGCTACCAGTGGTTAAGGATGCTCACTTGCAAAGCCTGTTGGCCTAGGTTCAATTCCCCAGTACCCATGTAAAAAGCCAGATGCAACTGGAGCATGAATTGGGTTTGTCTGCAGTAGTAAGAGGCCATGGGATGCCCATTTTTCTCTCTCAAATAAATTAAAAAATTCACTTTTTAGATTTAGTTTAATAAAATTTCAAAATTCTGTTGCTGTAACTGAAATCAGGCTAGAGAATGTTTTGACTACTCTTGTGCTTCTTTATAGAAATAACTCTCCTGACTTCCAGGAACCACTTCTTTCCATATATCAGTATCTAGTACATAACTCTTTGAGCCTGGCTTCTTTCACCCTCTTTTATACCTGTGCAATGTAGCTATTTTGCTGCATGTATTTTGCAGAACAGCATGCATCACAGATATGTGGTAACTGGTTGATCCATTCACCAGTAGGTAGATATATGCTATTCCTTATATATTTGTATTTGTAGGTAGGGTGTGTTTTTTTTTTGTTGTTGTTGTTTTTGGTTTTCCAAGGTAGGGTCTCAGCTCAGGCTGACCGGAATTTACTATGTAGTCTCAGGGTGGCCTAGAACTCTCGGTGATCCTCCTACCTCTGCCTCCCAAGTGTTGGGATTAAAGGCGTGCGCCACCATGCCTGGCTGCACATAGGGTTTTTGTAAGCATGTATTCCACTAATCTTGGGATAAGACTGCTTGGTTATATACGTGTGCATTTAACTTTATAAGAAGCTACAAAGTTTTCAGCATTATTGTACTGATTTGCTTTCCTACCAGCAATATATGAGAATTCCAGCTGCTTAGCATTTGGTATTTTCAGTGTCTTTATAATACTCATTTTCCTTGTGATCTTTCTGTCTTTCTTTCTTTATTTATTTTTTGTCCGAGGTAAGGTCTTGTTCTAGCTCAGGCTGACCTGGAATTCACTATGTACTCTCAGAGTGGACTCACACTCACAGCGATCCTCCTACCTCTGCCTCCAGAGTGCTGGGATTAAAGGCGTGCACCACCACACCCCGCATGGTTTCATTTTTTTGTTTATTTTTATTTATTTATTTGAAAGCAACGGACAGAGAAAGAGGCAGATCATATATATATATATATATATATATATATATATATATATATATATATATATATATGGGGGGGAGGGAGGGGGCGGAAGAATGGGCATGCCAGGGCCTGTGGCCACTGCAAACGAACTCCAGATGCATGCGCCCCCTTGTGCATCTGGCTTACATTGGTCCTGGGAAATCTAACCTGGGTCCTTAGGCTTCACAGGCAAGCACTTAACTGCTAAGCCATCTCTCCAGCCCTGGTTTCATTTTTAAAAAGACCTTGCTTGATAAAATATGAAAATTGAATCTGTTGTCTAGCATTATTTTATTAAGAACAGGTCTTTCAGGCTGTAGAGATGGCTTAGTGGTTAAGGCACTTGCCTGCAAAGCCAGAGGACCCAGGTTAGATTTCCCAGGACCCATGTAAGCCAGACGTACAAGGTGGTGTCTGGAGTTCATTTGCAGCATTTGGAGGCTCTGGGCTACCCATTTTCTCTGACTCATTCTCTCTGCCTCTTTCTCTCTCAAATAAATAAAAATAAAATAAAGTAGGTCTCTCATCTAATGAATTACTAATCTGAAACTTAGAGATAGCCACTACTTTTGCTGACTTTGCCCTATTCAACAGCATAGAGGGTTAAGTTTCTAAATTTATTTATTTATTTATTTATTTTTTTTTAAATTTTTATTTATTTATTTATTTGAGAGCGACAGACACAGAGAGAAAGACAGATAGAGGGAGACAGAGAGAATGGGCGCGCCAGGGCTTCCAGCCTCTGCAAACGAACTCCAGACGCGTGCGCCCCTTGTGCATCTGGCTAACGTGGGACCTGGGGAACCGAGCCTCGAACCGGGGTCCTTAGGCTTCACAGGCAAGCACTTAACCGCTAAGCCATCTCTCCAGCCCAATTTATTTATTTTTAAAAATTTTTTTTGTTTATTATTTTTATTTATTTATTTGAGAGTGACAGAGAGAGAAAGAGGCAGATAGAGAAAGAGAGAATGGGCGCACCAGGGCCTCCAGCCACTGCAGACGAACTCCAGATCCGTGTACCCCCTTGTGCATCTGGCTAATGTGGGTCCTGGGGAATCCAGCCTCGAACCAGGGTCATTAGGCTTCACAGGCAAGCACTTAACCGCTAAGCCATCTCTGTAGCTAAAGTTTCTAAATTTAAATAAACCCGAACCAATCACTAAGAAACCAATCACTTCTATTTGGAAGAAATGGGATTTTTTTTTTTTTTTTTTAAGAGAAAGAGTGTGAGGTAAAAAAAAGAAAGAGAATGGGTATGCCAGGGACCTCTAGCCCCTATAAACAAACTCCAGATTCATGTGCCATTTTGTGTATCTGGCTTTACATGGGTACTGGGAAATGAAATTTGGGTTGTTAGGCTCTTCAGGCAAAGTCCTTTAACTGCTAAGCCATCTTTCCAGCCTGAAATAGGGTATTTAAAAAAATTATTTTATTTATTTGTTTGAGAGAGAGAAAGAGGCAGATAGAATGGGTGCACCAGGGCCTCTACCCACTTCAATGAACTCACAATACATGCGCTGTCAGCTGGGCATGGTGCTGCATGCCTTTAATCCCAGCACTCAGGAGGCAGAGGTAAGAAGATTGCTGTGAGTTTGAGGCCACCCTGAGACTACATAGTTAATTCCAAGTCAGCCTGGATCAGAGTAAGACCCTACCTTGAAAAACAAAACAAAAGATATATGTGCTTTCTTGTGCATCTGGCTTATATGGGTCCTGGGAAATTGAACCTGGGTCCTTTGGCTTTGCAGGCAAGTCCCTTAACCACTAAACCATCTCTCCAGCTATGAAATTATTATTATTTTTGAGGTAGGGTCTCACTCTAGCTCAGGCTGACCTGGAATTCACTCTTTAGTCTCAGGGTGGCCTTGAACTCATGATGATCCTCCTATCTCTGCCTCCCAAGTGCTGGGATTAAAGGTATGTACCACTACATCTGGCTTGAAATAGGATACTTTTGATGGACATTTCTTTTTTTTTTTTTTTTTTTTTGTTCATTTGTATTTATTTGAAAGCAACAGACAGAGAAAGAGGCAGAGAGAGAGAGAGAGAGAGAGAGAGAGGGAGAGAGAGAGAGAGGGAGAGAGAGAATGGGCACGTCAGGGCCTTTAGCCAGCCACTGCAAACGAACTCCAGATGCATGCACCCCCTTGTGCATCTGGCTAACAAGGGTCCTGGGGAATGAAGCCTCGAACCGGGGTCCTTAGGTTTCACAGGCAAGCGCTTATCCGCAAAGCCATCTCTCCAGCCCTGATGGACACTTCTAGATGTTTTCAGACCAAACTTAGTAATTAACCCATATTAATGACAGCATTGCTAAAAAGGTTTTCATCTGCTTCCTTCTGTTTTGGTTACAGGGTCTTTATAGTCCAGGCTGGCCTTGCACATGCAGTCTCCCTGCTCAACCTACCAAGTGTTGGGATTACAGATGTGTGCCACCATGACTGCATATCTTCTTTTTCTAAAAGGTGCCTAAGTCTGTGCTGTCTCTACTGATTTTTCACAGGAAAACAATGAAGAATCGCTACATGGAGCTCTATGACCTTAACAAAGATTTGCTGAATGGATATAAGATTCGCTGTAACAATCACACAGAACTGTTAGGAAACCTTAAGGCAGTGAATCAAGCAATTCAAAGAGCAGGTCGTCTACGCGGTAAGCCTGTCTTCCTAGCCCTGGAATTTGTGTGTACTGTTTTTGAAAAGGGGTGGGAGTCAGTGGAGATGGTGGTCACATCCTTTAATTTATATTGGGGCTGAAAGCAGTCCTTGCACACTCCAGTCTGTCTCATCACCCAAGTTTCTGTCAGCCAGTTCAGGAGAAGGCTTTCATCTCTAGGCATGTCTTTTTCTTTCTTTCTTTCTTTTTTTTTTTTTTGAGGTAGGGTCTCACTCTAGCTCAGGCTGACCTGGAATTCACTATGGAGTCTCATGGTGGCCTTGAACTCTTGTTGATCCTCCTACCTCTGCCTCCCGATTGCAGGGATTAAAGGTGTGTGCCACCACGGCTGGCTTCACCTCCAGACATTTCTTGAAAGAGTTAATACCTAGTCTGTCCCTAAGATTTTTTTGGATCTCCTAAAGGAAAGTATAGGAAAAATGACACGGAAAATTAATTAGGCGAGTTCATTTTAAAAGTTTAGAAAAATAAGAAGAGGATAAAACTACAGGAAGCAGACCTTGAGCCACAGAGTCTGTTGTTTTGGGTCAGGGCTGTGAGCTCTTGTGAAGTGATCTTTGCCAGAAGCTCAGATTCTTTTCTGTACAGCATACTTTTGGCTTTTGTTTGCTGGATGGATATGTGCTTTCTTCTGTGTAAAACCTACTTTGGGTTTTAGTTTGAGATGATACCCAAGTTTCTTTTGCAATAAATTCTGTCACTGTAAACTTTTTAAGAATGTTAACATGTTAATATAAGATAAATTAGTAAAATTAGCATATATAACTCTTTTCTCCCCAGTTTTCTGTTGTCTTAACTCCTGTTTGAGTCCTCCAGATCCCCCTTATAGCCAGATGTTAACAGTGATGCAAGCATGCAATGCCATGCATGCTTACAAGGGGGTGGACGTTCTGGAGTTTGTTCACAGCAGCTGAAAGGCCCTGGAGTGACCATGCTCCCTCTCTGCCTCTTACTCTCGCTCTCAAAAAAACAAACAAAAACAAAAAAAACCCTGGTTTTTAACTTATAATTTCCCTTTTGATCACCTTTTGGGACACCCTGATTTGATGTTTCTCTCCACGTAGTTGGAAAGCCAAAGAACCAGGTCATCAATGCATGTCGGGATGCGATTCGAAGCAACAACATCAACACCCTGTTCCGAATCATGCGAGTGGGGACTGCATCTTCGTAGGAGGCGCAGAAGTGTGGAACAAGGTTCTCCCAAGATGGGGAAGCTGCTTTGTTTTGGATCCTACAGTAAGACGGAATGGTACATCTGAAAACTATGTATTTCCTTTAAGTCACTATAGTACTATTGCTGATAATGTTGGACTTGTGTGAATACCTTTAAATTGTCAGGGTTTTAGAGCCCAACTTCTGTTTTTGTATGTCATTGTATAGAATATGCCTTTTTCACTCCTTGAAATTGTGATATATTTTAAAATTTTGAAATGGAATATTTACTTTTTCATTAAAAGTAAAGGAGAATGTTTTTTGTTGTTGACTGATTATAAAACTACCTCCATAGTAGAATACAAAAATCACTTTTATTTTGTGCAAAAAAACAAAACAAAACAAAAAAAACAAGCTGGGCGTGGTGGCGCATGCCTTTAATTCCAGCATTTGGGAGGCAGAGGTAGAATTGCAGTGAGTTTGAGGCCATCCTTAGACTATGTAGTGAATTCCAGGTCAGCCTGGATTAGAGTGAGACCCTACCTTGAAAAACAAAACAACAACAAAAAAATCATACATTCAGTTTATATCTTTTTAATTATTGAAGGTTGAGTATAAACAGATTTATACTAAGGAGAACTAGTTGATGTGTTACAAGTAGCAGGCCTCAAGACTAATAATGACTCATTTTCAGTCATAAGGATTCATCAGTAAGAAAACAAGCTCAAGGAAAATGACTGAGGTGACCATTTTCACATTCTTTGCATGTAATGAAGGCCTTTAGGCTGTCCTTGAGCCTTAGAGTTTATATCCAAGCCAGTATAAAGACAGGCAGGTAGACAGCAAAGAGGAAGCATGCGTCCTGCACTGTAGTGTGCAGGCGAGGTCGCCTCAATGATACATCCCAAAGTTACTGTTGTTTGTCACAGGATGGAGGGATTTTAGACCTTCATATTTTTCCATGTTGTTTAAACTCCTCACAATGCAGATGCATTGTTTATACAATCTGAAAAGATAGAAAGCTTTTTATTTTGGGGTGAGGAAATCTCTTTACACTTAGCAGTAATCAAAAGGAGGAATAGGCTGAGGCATGGTGCCATATGCTTTTAATCCCAGCACTGGGAGGACAAGAGGTAGGGGGATCACTGTGATTTCAAGGTAGCTTGGGCTAGATTGAGACCCTACCTCAAAAAAAAAAAAAAAAAAAAAGGTGAAAAACATGTTCACATTTTTTAAAATTAAAACTTTATTTTTATTTATTTATTTGAGAGAGAGAGAAAGAGGCAGAGAGGGAGAGAGAATGGGCATGCCAGGGCCTCCAGCCACTGCAAACAAATTCCAGACACATGCGCCCCCTTGTGGGTCCTGGAGAGTTGAACCAGGATCTTTTGGCTTTGCAGGCAAATGCCTTAATGCTAAGCCATCTCTCCAGCTCCCATGTTAACTTTTTAATCTTTAAAAAAAATATGTAGAGGAGAGGGAAAGAGAAGGAAGGATGGTCACACCAGGGCTTCTTGAAGTTGCAAACAAATTCTAAATGCATGCATCACTTTATGCATTTGGCTTTACAAGGATACTGGGAACTGACCCCAGGAGGGCAGGCTTTGCAAGCAAGCACCTTTAACAGCTGAGCATATCTCCCCAGCCCCACCTTTTAACTTTCTGCCACTTAACAGTTGTAGACATTGGCTCTGAGTCCCAGGAAGCAGGACCAAGAATGAAAAGAAGTGTCACAAGTATAGGTGATTTCATTCTTGTGCAAATATCTGACAAAGCACTTCTACAGATGCAGAGGACAGTATCAAGGCTCTATGGTTTAGCCTGTTCTCAGGCTACCAAACTTGTATGGCATGTTGAAAATATTTTACTTTCAATAATAATCTTAGCTAACTTTATGAAACTTTAAAATAATCTTTGATGCTTAGCTTAAAATACATTAAATATATGTACAAAATATTTTCTTTTTATTTATTTGTTTTAGGAAGAGAGAGAGGGAGAGAGAAAGAGAATTGGTGTGCCAGGGCCTCAGCCACTGAAACCAAACTCCAAATGCATCACCTAGCGGGCGTGTGCGATCTTGCGTTTGCCTCACCTTTGTGTGTCCTGCTTATGTGGGATTGGGAGAGTTGAACATGGGTCCTTGGGTTTCACAGACAAGCACCTTAACTGCTAAGCCATCTCTCCAACCCCTAAATATCTTCTTTATATTTCTATTCTGTAAGTTATTTTTATAATTTTTGTTAAAAATGAAGACACAGCACACAAAATGGCCTAGGCCTATTGCACACTGACTACGACTGTCACCATCACTGTCCTGCATCTTTTGTCCTATTGGCATGTCTTCATGGTCAGCAACATGCGTATGTTTGATGACTAATATGTAAAACTTGTGAATAAAACCCTTCTGTGTCACATTTTCTCACTGAGCTGTCTGAGGGTCTATTACAGTTAATCCCCCCCCTTTTTTAAATAAACATCAGTACACTTAAGTAAAAATAACCAGCCTTGATGGCACATGCCTTTAATCCCAGCACTCCTGAGGCAGAGCTAGGAGGACTGCTGTGAATTTGAGGCCAGGCTGAGACTACAGAGTGAGTTTCAGGTCAGCCTGGGCTAGGGTGAGACCCTACCTCAAAAAAAAAAAAAAGAAAAAAAAGAAAAAATATAGGACAAACACATACACCAGTGACGTTTCTAAACTGTTATGTACTTGTACATAATAGGTGGTATATTTGCTTTCATAAAACTGGCAGCATAGGTGGCTTGTTTGCAGTAGCATCACCACACACTTGTGAGCAGTACTTTGCATTACAGAGTTACACCCTCACTGTGCTATTGAAATCTTTTAGCTCCATTACAGTCGTATGGGTCCATGGTTGTATATGCTCTGCCCTTGACGGAAACATCAACCATGTGGTACACGACAACTAAGAAAAAAGCAGCTTGTCATTCACTGTGCAGACTCAGAGCCGAGAGGCAACCTCCAAGTTACAGCATCCTCCCCAGGCCAAGAGGTGCTCTAGCTGCTAACTGCCAGTACTGTCAGAGTTGGCCTGTTGGAATTCCCTGCCCTCAGACACTCAGGTGTGTTCCTGTGGAGTCTGCCGTGTGAAACCATCAACACCTGGACAAAGCAGAGGCCTGAGGCACATTCTCGCACGCGGTGATAGGCTGAGATTTAGACACAGGTGTCCAGAACTGGAAAAGTTGCGTGGCCTTAATTGGTATTGAGTAAATGTCAAAAGTGTCTTCTAAATTGCCACACATGAAGGTTTCACTGTCTAGCATTTTCCTTGATCCTTCTATCTCAAAAAGGAAGTAAGAAGGGCTAGAGATGGAATAAGAGCATGGGCTTGGTTCTCAGTGCTCAAAAAGCAATTACGACAGAGTGAAGTCCAGATCTAGCCTGGGCTACGGCAAGACCCTACCTTGAAAAACAAAAAACCAAACCAAACCACAGTGTGTCTAAAAACAGTATGCATGTAAAGCCCGTGTTGCTGTGAGAAGACAGTACTAGTATGGGGTCTGGGTTCTTATTTACTTATTTTTTTGAGATGGTCTCAATGCAGGCTTCCCTTGAACTGCTATGTGGCAAGGAGGGCTTTAAAGTCCTGAAAGTCCTGCCTCCATCTTCCAAATGCTGGGACTACAGCGATACATCACCACACCAGGCTTGGGCCTAGACGTTTTTCATCTCCTTACTTAAAAGCAACTATTTTGTTTTATGACTAATATGTAAAACTTGTAAATAAAACCCCAAGCCATCAACCTAAAAGAAAAACTCATTGTTGCCGGGTGTCGTGGCACACGCCTTTAATCCCAGCACTTGGGAGGCAGAGGTAGGAGGATCACCAACTCGTTCTCTTTATTTAAATGCATTCTGTAAGGTACCCACATAAAGTGGTGCATGTCTCTGGAGTTGGTTTGCAGTGGCAAGAGGCCCTAGCATGCCCTTTCTTTCAAATAAATATATAAATAAAAAATAAAACTCAGGATTAGCCAGGAGTAGGAGAAAAAAAATGGGGAAGGTACAGGGTGGAGAAAGAACAGCATTTTCCAGCCACCCTGCACCACTCCCCCCCTGGCAAGCACTAGAACCTTCTGGAGCAGGTCAAGGGAAAGCAAGCAAGCAAATGGCCCAGTCTCTTGGCATCTTGATGTGGCTTGTTAGCACTGGATCTTTTAAAACAAAGGAGAAAAAAGCAACTATCAGTATAACTGACCCTACAGCATTTAGTACAGTGCAGCCAAATGTGAGGCTAAACTCCTTCACCCATACAGAAGCCATGACTCCAGGACTGGACGGCAGCAGGCACCCACCCGTGACGACACAGGGCAACAGCAACCCACCCTTTTCTCCAACCACAGGATTCCTGGGGCATGTGGCTTTCAGCTGGACCTTTTCCAAGGGAACATTACTAGCTATCCTTTGAGTCTGCCCTGTTATGCAAGAGCCATGGTGGGACTTCAACCACAGGCAGAGAGGCTACAGAATGACTCAAATTGTGTCACAGCCCCAAGGCCCTGTATGAACAGGATTAGGGCACTATAACTTTCTAGATCAGTGTGAGTGGGAAGAACAGAAGTGACAACTACTGCTGAGTAGAAAGGGAAAACCACCATGAGCACCGATGAACCTTGACAACTTTATAATGAACTAAAATAATCACAAGTAATGTATGAGTCACTCACGAGGAATATGAGTAGTTGAGTTAATAAAGGAGGATAGGGGTTGTGGAGGAGAGTGAAGAGTGATTGTTCAGTGAGTGGAGTTTCACTTTGAGAAGATGGAAGTACTTTGAATAGGGACAGTGGTGATAGCTGCACAGCATGGTGAATGTATTCAAGTGGGCTGGGCGTGGTTATGCAAGCCTACAGTTCCTGGACTTGGGTGTCTGCAGCAGAGGGCGCGCTGGTTCAGAGCTAGCCTAAGCTATGTAGTAACACCCTGTTTCAAAACGACCAAAAGATTAATCTGCTAAATTTTATGTTATGTACATTTTGCCACAAATAAAATACCACCAAAGAAAGAGAAAAAAAGTTCCTAAGCAGTCAATATAGAAGATACGGAATAAAATGAAAAAATTTTTTTTTCTTAAAGCACTTGTTTTAAAACCCCCGGGGCTAAACGCTTTGCTCCAGCTCAAGGATGAGTTTGAAGATAATCATGAGTCCTATGAAAGGAGGACCAGTTGTGTTCTTTGTTTCTGAGATAAGGTCTCACTATGTAGCTTAGGCTGGCCTTGAACTCAAGATCCTCCTGCCTCTGCTCCTTATGTGCTGGGATTACAGGCATGGGTCACCACACCCAGCTGACTGTGAGAACAGGCAGTAGCCAGGGGCGGTGTCCTTCACTCCACACCGATGGATCACAGACTTTTTGTACTGAGGAAGTGTCAGCCTTGTGTTAGCTCCGTCCACTCCTGTCCCTCATAGTAGACAAATGCAAAGTCCCAGAAACCAGTTCTGTTTGGAAAGGTTTTCTTTTGTTCAAGGCTTCGGTGGTTAATATGCTTGACAAATTTCAGAGTCTCTCTATCTCTGTAGACCAATGCCAAGGAATTGTTTTCCGGATTCACTGTTAGCAGCTGAAACAAGAGGGAAATGTATGACCATGAGAACACAGCTCACGCTCAGATCAACATGCCACCACAGGACAGGTTTCCACAGCTGGGATACAGGAGTCCTTGAAAGATCCTTTAGCAGATGAGCTTGGTCAAGACATTTGCCAGTAAGCTCTATCCCAGCGGTGTGTAACCTTCTGTCACCATGACATGATGCTGCCATCTACAAATGTGTTGGGCTGCATTCATAGCTATTCGGGAACATGTGGTCTGTGGGCCACAGGCTGAACTTGCCTGCTCTATCCTATCAGCACATACTCAGAAAGGTTTTACCTAATGCATGTATTTCCAACTACTTGGAAAGCTTTGTGGGAATGTACCCTGAGCTTTTTTGTTGAGTTCTCAGTAAGGAAGAGTCAATGTCTATGATTACCTCTGTCATCTTGCTATAGCAGAACCACTGACAGGCAGGCCAATGGGGATTTGTCAACTGTACGATTCTAGCTCAGGTCATAAAAGTCAGTCTTGTCCCAGGCATTGTGGCTCCCACCTATAATCAAAGCACTTAGGTGGCTGTTGCAAGTTTGGCTAGCTTTGGCTATATAGTGAGCTCTAGACCAGCCTGAGTCAAGGAGTGAGATATTGTCTCAAAAAACCCAAAACCAAAAAGGGAAAAAACAAAAGCTAAAAAACTCCACTGGAGCTGACCAGAAATTCACTATGTATTCTCAGGGTAACTTTGAACTTATGGTAATCCTCCTACCTCTGCCTCCCTAGTGCTGGGATTAAAAGGAGTGTGCCACTACACCTGGCAAATTAAGACTTTAAGAACTAAAAGGAGAACTTGCTAGCGGAAGTGAGCACTTACCTCTTCATCTTCACCTTTGGCAATGTAGGATGTGAAGCCTCCATATTCTGGCTCCCAGCCTGACAAGTGAAAAACAAACAGAACTCAGATATAAGCCCAGGCAGGACTTAAATCACCTGTTGAAGATCAAGTGCTCTGGGATTTAGCAGCTACCAGCTCTGTGACTTGGAAGCTTGAGTTTATCATCAGCCTAAGTTCCCAGACAGCTGAACCGAATGCAGGCTTGCTTCAATCAACACTGAATAAGAAAATCAACTGAATTAAATTTTAGATATACCAAGAAAAGCAATTATATAAAAAGCTGTGGATACTATGTTGGTGGAGGGATTCTGGGAGAAAATTACAATATAGTCTATTTCCCCATGCCCAGATATAAATCCTATTTGATTGGGAAACAAACTCATGACCTCTAATATCCCTTCAAACTGTGAGATCTTGCCCCAAAATCTGGCCATGACAAAGTATTTTTGAATTGGTTCAGTTAGAGAGGGTCCCTCTGGAGGGGTGGCCCGTTCCACCAAGACACCTCACTGCTTTCCTTCTTCTGTCCTACCTTCACAGCCACAGTACAGAAGCAGGTCCAAGGCAAACTCAGTCTTGCTGTTGTCATGGATTAAAGTATAGTGACCAGTCCTCCAGTGCCTCAGTTCTCCTTGGCACATAGGGACACTCAATTCTAGAAAAATATAGAAGAAAAGGGGCCCATAAAGGTTTAAATCAACTTCGATACAAATGCCAGACTGCAAGGGAGTAAGGATTAGGAATGATATTGTATTAGGAATATATTCTCACAAACCAGCTGACTTGCTATTCTATGAGCCAGTCTTATTGACAGTCAAAAATGATTAGATCTATGTGAGAGAGCTTGGGTTCAATTTCTCTATAATATTTATAGGCTAGGGATTTCGTTCAGTAGTAGAATGCTTGCCTAGCATGGCAAAGTCCTAGTCCTGGGTTCTATTCTCAGCACCAGAGAAAACAAAACACAAAACTTGCAATAAAAGTTTTAAATATGTTGAACGTGATTAAAAAGCAAACTATTACAACATGGAGAAGAGAGGGTTAATACTCAAGTGACTTTTTTCATTTTTCAAGGTAGGGTCTTACTCTAGCCCAGGCTGACCTGGAATTCACTATGTAGTCTCAGGGTGGCCTTGAACTCACGGAGATCCTCCTATCTCACCCTCCCAAGTGCTGGGATTAAAGACGTGTGCCACCACACCTGGCTCTAACATCTAATAACCAGTAAGAACATAGCAAGCACAAATCATGAGAGAAAACCAAGTAGGCAATAAGACCAAGAAAAGATTTATATTGGAAGAAAGACAAACGCCATCTGTACCAACAGCACAAGCAGAAGTGGAAAAGAGAAGCAACAGTGAGTTTGCAGGAAGAAAGGCATAACCCATGGTGCTGGAGGCAGGGCAGCTGACCAATGTTTTGGCAGCAGTTGGCTAGCTGCTTTAGAATCTGAGCATTCTTTGAACCAGCACTTGTACTTCTGGGTGGTTATTCTAAGAAAAAATGAGTGAGAAACTGGAAAACAGTAGGCCTGGCTAAGGTCATTCGATGAAATACCTTGCAGTTTTCAAAATTATATAGCATAGTGCTTTTCAAAACTTTCAGCTGTGGGCTACTTGCTTTAAATACAATGAAGCCACCATTCTTAGCACATGAGTTTTCTATTTCTTTTCCATCTTATTTAAACTTCATCTGACTAAACTTCATCTGGCTGTAGCAATTTCTTTGTTTATTTGTCCAAATTTAAGCAAATTTTCTTAGGCCACTTTTGGTTTTCAGGAGAAATAAGCTGTAGCCTACGTTTCCTTTATGTCTCAATTTGTTTTTCATCAGTAATGCTGTTCCCATAGATCCTTCTAGTCATCCAGCTCTGAGCTTTTACAGATCTCACTCTCCTGCAGTCATTCCTTGTCACATGACTCTGCGACAATACCGTGTAAGTACTTAGTATTCCTTGACCTTTCATCCACATATGTACTTAAATTTACTTACTTTGGTTTTTCAAGGTAGAGTCTCACTCTAGCTCAGGCTGACCTGGAACTCACTGTGTAGTCTCAGAGTGGCTTCTAACTCACAGTGATCCTCCTACCTCTGACTCCCAAGGGCTGGGATTAAAGGCATGTGCCACCATACCCAGCTTCTGGTTTCTGTGTATTTAACCTGTCCTACTAGAAATAAGATACAGAGAACAGACTTTATCTGTTTTGCTATCCCGCTCCTGAAATGGGCTTAGTGCAACAGAAAATGTCACAGATATCTGCTGCATGGTGTGGTGGTTTGACTAGATGGACCCCAATATATTCAGTTCTTTCTTTGTTTGTAGTTTGCATCTTTAGCCACCTGGCTGGAGGCAGTTATCACTGTGTGGATCTTAAGGTGTGGTGGTGGGTTTCAGGTTTCAATCTAAAGCTATGCAAAGTGTGCCTAGCTGGAGTTCCTGAAGTGTGTGCTGGTTTTTGGCTTTTAGGCTTGTGCTTCTCTCTGTTTGGGCCTGCGAAGGCAGGCCAGCTTCTTCTTCTATTATGGAACTTCCCCATGATCTCTAAGTTTCAATAAATCCCTTCCTCCATAACTGTGCCTGGTCTGGAAGTTTATCTCAGCGAACTTTAAGCTGTCTGCTACACATGGTGAATGGTTAAGGGTCAATAAGGGCCCAATGCAGGCCTACCTTTCTCTGCTCCGTCTTGCTCTGGCCCGAGGTCAATCTTTTCAGTGGTCTGTTGCTTGTTGCTCCCGAGGGCAGCCTGATTATTCTCAGGCTCTGAGGAACTCTGGCTAGGCCCTTCTTCAGTGCTCTCAGCCGCACAGGCTGCTTCTCCCTCTTTTTTGTCCTCCATGTCGTCTTCTGAAGGGGCCAGGAAGTGAAGCTTCAGGCCTGTGAAGTTGGAAAGCAGCAAGAACATCGCTTCAGAGCGAAACAGCTCCATGCAGGCCTTCAGGATGTCGGGTAGCTTGCTCTCCTCAGCTTTCTCATAGAACCTGGGAAGCAGCAATGCCAAGTTCACTTCACTGGTGACATTTCTCCTATCAAAGGTTAGAATATAGACACCAGTGTCTCTGATGATGGGCTATACCTTTTGTTAGGAGGACCATGGCTACTCCATTCAACATCTCCTTTCTCCAAGGCCTCACAGACCTTTGCAAATTTCTCAGGCTGGAAAACAAGCAGATAAAGAAGCAGTTAGAGGCTGGGGAGACAGCTCAGTCAGTAACGTGCAAGCACAAGGACCCGAGTTTGATTCCCAGAAACCATGTAAAAATGCTGGATATGGTGGTGCATGCTTGTAACCCCAGCACTGGGGAGGTGAGTGCAAGAGGATCTGTGGGGCTCAGTGGCCAGCCAGTCGAGCCTAAATGGGGAACTCCAGGCCAATGAGATATCCTGCTTTAAAAAAAAAAACAAAAAAAACCCCACCAAACAACAAACAAAAAACCAATAGATATACAGATGAGGGTGGTATTTCTGAGAAAAAAGAAAAAACACTGGAGGTTGTCCTCAGGTCTACACACACACAAGTACACATATAAAAGAAGCTGTTACACCGTGAAACTACATAGTGAATTTCAGGTCAGCCTGGGCTAGAGTGAGATCCTACCTCGACAAACAAACAACAACAACAACAACAAAAAACAAGAACAACAACAACAAAAAAAAACCAGTTAGTAATTCTTCTTATGACCCTGCTGGCCTGGCAGGTAGAATTATTGTAGAATATCAATCTGGCTGATTCCTACAAAGTCTATTTGACAGTTACCTCTTTTGTACAAGGTCTCCTACTGCTGTGGTGAAGCCAGAGCAGATTGGATGAATTGTCACTTTAGGTAAGAGACCTGAATGCCATCTGATCTGGGCCATTCTATTAAGTGGTTATATACCTTATCTCAAACTGCTAACCTTCTCAGATTTCTACATTAATTAAAAAAAAAAAAAAAAGGATCATATTACTAACTTTTTTTTTTTTTTCCGAGACAGGGTTTCACTCTAGTCCAGGCTGACCTGGAACTCACTATGCAGTCTCAGGGTGGCATTGAACTCGCAGTGATCCTCCTACTTCTGCCTCCTGATTGCTGGGATTAAAGGTCTGTGTTCTGTGCTATCATGCCCGGCCATTATACTGCCCACCTCCAAGATAGGTTTCACTCTAGCCCAGGCTGACCTAGAAGTCATTATGAGGTCTCAGGCTGGCCTCGAACTCACAGTGATCCTCCTACCTCAGCCTCCCAAGTGCTAGGACTAAAGGTGTGCGCCACCATGCCCACCCTTACCTTATTTTTGAGACAGGGTCTTTTGCTTACCTTACACCTCACTAATTTGGCTAGATTAGCTAACCAGCAAGCCTGAGAAGTCCACCTGTCTCTATCATATCTGGCATTTTTACATGGGTGGTGGGGATTCAAACTCAGGTCCTCATGCATGTGCAGCTACCAATTTAACCACTGGGGTGTCACCCCAGCCCTCTAGGGACTCTTCAAGCACTAAGCATACAACCAACCCAATGCTCACTTTCATAATTTCTGCATTTTATTTGAAGAGAATGACATATACATCTGAACCAGGAAAACAAACAAAACTCTTAGTGATGTCAGTTCACCCATTCAAATAAGATTACATATTAAACAAGACCCACAGAACCTACCCTATTGGCCTACCTTAAGAAATTCCTTTAAGAGAATTTCAGACCTTTCTTCAAACTCTTCTTGAATTTGAACTTGGTAATCCATGTCCAGGTAAGTAGGGTTGATCCATTCATATAAAATTTCATGCTTTTAGAGAAGAGGCAGATACAAGAGACTAGTTAATTCCTACAGCTTTTATTGTTACATTATTTCACATTGGTAAAATACATGCAAATCCTTTGAAAGCTTTTTCTAGGAAGCATGAAGTATTATAAAACAGAGAAAAACACTATCAAAGTTTTATTTATTTGCCAGCAGAGACAGACAGACATGGGGGAGGGCAGTGGGCACCCCAGGGCCTCTACCTGCTGCAAAACCTCCAGACGCGTGCACCACTATGTGCATCTGGCTTCATGCAGGTACTGGGGAATCAAACCCAGGTTGTTAGGCTTTGCAGGCAACTGGTTAAACTGCTGAGTCATCTCTCTAGTCCCCAAGAAATATATATATTTAAAAACATTTAGAAAAATTAAGACAAAAGCTGGGCATGGTGGTGCAGACCTTTGATCCCAGCACTTGGGAGGCAGAGGTAAGAGGATCATCATGAGTTCAAGGTCACTATGAGACTACATAGTGAATTCCAGATCAGCTTGGGCTAGAGTAAGACCTTAAAAAAAAAAAAAAAAAGAAAGAAAGAAAGAGGGCTGGAGAGATGGCTTAGCGGTTAAGCACTTGCCTGTGAAGCCTAAGGACCCGGGTTCAAGGCTCGATTCCCCAGGACCCACATTAGCCAGATGCACAAGGGGGCACATGTGTCTGGAGTTCGTTTGCAGTGGCTGCAGACCCCTGGTGTATCCATTCTCTCTCTCTCTCTTGCCCTCTTTCTCTCTCTGTCTGTTGCTCTCAAATAAATAAAAAAATTAAAAAGAAAAGTAAAATGGGCAGTTTAAGGTCTAGTTTCAGTATTTAAAACCTTTTTAAAAAATTTATTTATTTATTTGCAAGCAGAGATTGAGAGAAAGACAGGCCAGCTGCTGCAAATAAACTCCCAATGCATGTGCCACGATGTGCATCTGGCTTTATGTGGGTGCTGAGCAATTAAACCCAGGTTGTTATGTTTTACAAGCAAGAGCCTTAACTACTGACTCATTTCTCCAGCTCCCAAGTATTTTTATTTATTTGAGAGAAAGAGAGTAGAGAGAAGGGGGGTGGGGAGGACACAAACATAGGTGTGCCAGTGCCTCTTGCCACTGCAAACAAACTCCAGATGAATGCACCACTTTGTTAATCTAGTGTTACATGGGTACTGAGGAATTGAAACCGGGCTATCAGGCTTTACAATTAAGTACCTTTAACTGCTAAGCCATATCTTTGGCCCCACTTTCATTATTTAAAGAGTTAATTTTAAAAATCAGAAAGACAAGGGTTGGGTATATAACTCAGTGGTAGAGCACTTGCACAGCCTGTGTGAGATCCTAGGTTCAATCCCCAGTACCACAAAATTATATAGAAACAAATAATAAACTCAGAAAAATAACTGATATGCTATAGCTCCCAAGAACTTATCCTTACATCTTGTGGGATGTGAGGGTTTCGAGGGATCGGGGGTTCGAAGTAGGTGGGAGGTCTAGTTAATGAAGGACCATGAAACCAACCACTTATAGATAAACGTGACTTCTCTTCAGACAGGACTTCAGACACCTGCAACAACAAGGCCAAGGCACATCAACATAAGGAGGAAGAAGGAGGAGACCAGTCAAGGTAGATTAATTTGAGGATCCTTCAACGTAGGTATGAATACTATCTGGTAAGATAATAAGTCCAACAGGAAGCTGTCACATTTAGACAAAGGGTGACTAGCAGTGTCCTTAGCATTCTAGGTTGTGGCTTACAATCATTACCTGGTGAAAGGATACTGGAGACACTTCAAAGAAAACCAGTTTGTTCCACGAAGGGATAAGAGACTTGACAATTTGCTTCGGCTGAAAGTGTTCTGCATCAGGAGAGAACACATCCATAAGTGGGGTTCATCGTTATTAACTTCTTCCAGGTCATCTCACACTTCACTCTTGACGATTCTCATACTTCTGAGAGTATATAGATATACCCTTCAGATCCTGAAAGATGCCCCCTCTAGCAACTACTTTACTTATACTTGTGAACTCTGTTAGGAGACATTCCCTAGTATTGATGAGGGCTGCAGTAAATTGTCAATTTCCTGGATATGGCTGTGGTTAAAAGAAAACAACAAAAAACCCAACAACAGAGGGCTGTGGAAGACAGCTCAGTTGGTAAAAGACCTGAGTCTGGATTCCCCAGCACCCACATAAATGCTGGCTGGGTGTGGAGGCCTGTCTAATCCCAGTGCTCAGGAAGTGGAGATGGGATCCCTGGGACAAGCTGGTCAACTTGACTAGTCAAGTCAGTGAGAGACCTTGTTTCAATAAATAAAGTGAACAGCAACTGAGGAGGACACCCAACATCGGCCTCCGGCCTGCACACACGTGCAAGAACATCTGGCCCCTACACATCCGAAAAAAGGCACACACATACAAATGAGCTCATAAAGACAAACAACCTAATTTCCTGTCAAACGGGCCAGTCAGGTTGGCAGATTCATGGGCACAGGTAGCTTTGTATGCCCCTACCATTCTACAGTCAATACCTAGTTCTCATCATAAAATGACTCCCATCTCTGCAGTAATTGTTATGCAAAGTCCAACTTCAAGAAATGGTTGCGAAGACTCGCATTAATTCCTCCTGTGGTGGTCACTATGACAAAATGGCTTCTGTCTCTGTGGAGGAATGCACAGACTGTGTGCAAGAATGGTGATGCTGAGGCAGCTTGGTTGGAATTCAGACGTGACCCCTGGTGGCTGCACGCCATTGGCTTACCATCAGTGTTGAACAGGTCTAGAGTTCCTCCCAAGCTCCCGTCCCAGGAAGGAACCAGGTAGAGAATGAAGGCAACCCGGCGCCCTTCCAGCTCATCATCATGGCACAGCAGGGCATCTGTGGAGATTTAATGAACGCCTTAGATCCCTGCACACAGCAAGCAGCTACCATCTGTCTCTGCTTTCAATCAGCCTATCAGACATTCATTGGTAATGTCACCTCCAACTTCAAATGCCCTCCAGCTTTAAAATGACATGTATTTCTTTTGTAAGTACAGAGATAAAACTCAGACAACATAGAAAACTCTAAATATAATGAAAAGTGCACATAAAGATAGATCTGTAATTTAGCTACAATATTTTTGCATTATAGTCTTCTGGTATTTTTCCTATATGTGTATTCACTTAAAAATCCTATGGCTAGCCATGTGTGGTGGCACATACCTTTAATCCCAGCACTCAGGAGGCAGAGGTAGGAGGATCACATGAGTTCAAGGCTACCCTGAGACTCCATAGTGAATTCCAGGTCAGCCTGGGCTACAGTGAGACCCTACCTTGAAAAACCAAAAAAAAAAAAAAAAAAAAATCCTAGGGCTGGAGAGATGGCTTAGCAGTTAAGGTGCTTGTCTGCAAAGCCTAAAAACCCAGGTTCAATTCCCCAGATCCCATATAAGCCAAATGCACATGGTAGTACATGTATCTATAGTTTGTTTGCAGTGGCTAGAGGCCTTGGTGCAACCATTCTCTCTCTCTCAAATAAATAATAAATTTTAAAAAAATGGTATCCTAGAACTGAGGAAATGATTCAATGGCTAAAGTGCTTGCTTGCAAAGCCTGGTGGTTTCAATACCCATGCTGGGCATCACTTCTGCCATTGCAGGGGGAAAACAGCAGTGAGGCAAATTCTGGCAGTGGGGAGCTGGCTATAACACCCCAAAGGCCATCCCCAACAATGTATCTCCTCCAGCAAGGTTCTACCTCCCAAATTGCCACCAACTGGGGACCAAGCACCCAAATGCAGCCTATGAGTCCTCATAGGAAGATCCTGATGCTATGCAGGGATATTCAGGCTAGCGATATTTGGTACACTGATACTATCCTTCCTTCACTGTGGAGTAAAAGCTTGGATATCACAGGCACAAGAGTTTTATTATATTCCTTACCAGTGAATTTATATTTAGCACAGGACATGTCAATGGTTGGTTCCAGGTCAATGCTAGAAACGTCAGAAAGCCAGGTCCGGAAATCTTCGAACAGAAGCTTCCTAGAAGTGTGAACAAAGATAGCTTGTTGTGCCAGAGTGTGGGCCTGATCTGGATCTATGCCACAAGCATTCTTTCCTGGCAGTTACATTTTGTTCAAGAGACTCATTCTCAGATTTCATTCATGAGATCCTGAGAAATGTCTCAGTTTAAACTTGCGCAGTTTAAGACTAATGTTCCCAGAGGAGTAAGTGTAACTCTGGCTACAGACGCACATGCTTGCTCCTCAGGCTCGTATATTTCCTTCACTCAGTGGTTTCTTCCTCCGAGATTTATGTTTCCCACTTTGGCTTTAGTCATAACAAGTTGCACAACAGGTTTGTTGACAAATTAGTGATTTCCAGACACAGATTTTAGCAGTAAAATGAAAAATTAACCTTTTTGTTTGCATACTTTGCTTCTGACACCAACTACGTGAGGGCTTTCCCTACACTGACTATTCTTTTTTTTTTTTTTGAGGTAGGGTCTCACTGTAGCCCAGGCTGACCTGGAATTCACTATGTAGTCTCATGGTGGCCTCGAACTCATGGCAATCCTCCCACCTCTGCCTCCCGAGTGCTGGGATTAAAGGTGTGAGCCACCACGCCCGGCCTGACTATTCTTTGAAACCAGCTGGGCATACTAACATTTACTTCAGGGCTGAGGAGATGGCTTAGCAGTCAAAGCACCTGCCCATGTTCAACTCTCCAAATCCCACATAAGCCAGATGCACAGTGACACCAGTGTGCAAGGTCACACATGTGCAAGAGGTGGTCTATGTGTCTGTAGTTCAAATGCAGGCGCTGGAGGGCCCTGGTGTACCAATTCTTTCTCACACATAAAGGCGTGTGCCATGACACCCAGAAAACAAAATTCAGGGGTCTGGAGAGATGGCTTAGTGGTTAAGCGCTTGCCTATGAAGCCTAAGTACCCTGGTTCAAGACTCAATTCCCCAGGACCCATGTAAGCCGGATGTACAAGGTGGCGCATGTATCTGGAGTTCCTCTGCAGTGGCCGGAGACCCTGGAGCGACCATCCTCTGTCTATCTATCTGCCAGTTTCTTTCTCGGTTTGTCACTCTCAAATAAATAAAGAAATAAATAAAAAATCAGTTCAATTCTGACATTATCTGCAATATTATGGGCTCAGTCTCACTCTTAGGACTGGTGCCCACTTCAGCTGTAATCACGAGACTATGAGCTATGCTTCCAGATTGGCTATAAACCAGAGGCCCTATGGCACCCTCCTCAAGTTTTTTTTCCCCCCGAGGTAGGGTCTCACTCTAGACCAGGCTGACCTGGAATTCACTATGTATTCTCAGGGTGGCCTCAAACTCATGGTGATTCTCCAACCTTTGCCTCCTGAGTGCTGGGATTAAAGGCATGTGCCACTATGTCCAGCTTTCCGTTATTATTTTGTTTTTCCTCCTCAAGTTTGATCAGTTTACTTCAACAGGGTAATGGAGCTTCTATGCTTTCTACACGCACGACCTAGCTGGTGCCTCCAAGTTTTCGTTTCCAGCAAACTGAAGCCTCTTCAGTTAGGGGTTTTTATGGGAGTTGCAGTGCATAAGCAAGATCTAGTAAACAAGCCATCGACCACTGGTGATTAAGCCAACCATCCTCGAACCTCTTCTCTTCTCAGTCTTCAGACAGGCTCTTGTCCTCACTCTGCTAGTCTAGTCTAGAATTCACTGTGTGGCCTATGCTCCATCAAACACATGGCTGCTCTGCTTCACCCAACCACTCTCTTCTCTTCTGGAGGAGGGGGTGCTTAGGACTGAGAAGTTACACAGTTCCTTGGCAACCAGCATCTCTACCCCAATTCTTGAATATGATAGAAAAGGGTTTGTTGTAACAGAAGGTCCTCCATTTACCTTTATTGACCTTAACACTTAAACCTCAAGTTTTAGGAGACTGAATAAATAAAAAATGTCTCCCCACCTATGTCAACACTAATTTCGGTGTTCGGTCTTTCCCAGCCTGATGTACGAACACAGCATCTTCAGGGCTACTTTGTCGCCTTGATACTAACAAAGCTGAACATTAAGGAAGAGTGTGTTGCTGTGCAGTAGCTCACACTTGTAATATCAGCACTCAGGAAACAGAGGATTGCTAGGAGTTCAAGGCCAGCCTCAGGTATATAGTAAGTTCTAGGTAAGCTTGAAAGTGGCTTTAAATAAAAAGGAAAAACGAATTTGGGTCTTGGAATGTGAGACTTGGAATTGTATCCTGGCTCCCTCACTCTCTGCTGGAGTCTTTGGAGATGTTTACTGTTTCTTCCTTTAGCAACTGGAAGAAGGTTAACAAAGACCGTAACTACTTATAGCACTTTATGCTCTACCCGACTCATGTTTAGCACCCAACAAGTACAACCACTTGCTTACCTTAAAGCTGAGATATGAGGCTCTCTTCTCTTCTTTAAATCATCAGACTTGATCATAAAGAAAGAAAAAAAAAAAGAGGGCTGCAGAGATGGCTTAGCAGTTAAAGTGTTTGCCTGCAAAGCCAAAGGACCCAAATTCAACTCCCCAGGATCCATGTAAAGCCAGATGCACAAGGTGGTATATGCATCTGGAGTTCATTTGCAGCCTCTAGAGGCCCTGGCATGTCTATTCTCTCTCTATAGTTTACTCAAATAAGTAAATAAAACATTAAAATAATTAAAAAAGAAACAAAAAAGATTTCCTTGTGACTGTAGACTAGACATGAATGGAAGAACAGTAAGGACTCTGTCAGTATAGCACTGTGGTGAAAAGCCTAGACTCTGGAGCCAATTGTCTAGGAGTGACCCATGCTTGGGCAGGTTACTTAGTGTCTCTGTACCTTATTTACTCGATTAATACTCAAGGGAGACAGAAAATTAGATTTACTAGCAAAGGGGACAAGGGCATAAACTACCGAGAAAGAGTGGGTTGTGCTCAGAGTGAGGAGGGGGTTGCAGTTATAAAGGGGTCTGTGTGCAGGATATACTTCAGTGAGATGAAGAAAGCCTATTCAACATGTTCAGAGAGGTGCTGAGAAGATGGCTCAGTGGGTAAATGCTTGTCATGACAACCTGAGTTTGGATCCCAGAACCCACATAAAGCTAGATGCAACAGTGAATCCCAGCCCTCCTTCAGAGAATTGGGAAGTGGAGACAGGAGACCTCTCAGAAGCTCAAGGGCCAGCTAGGCTGGCATATGCAGCACTGAACAAGAGCCTTGGCCTAAAAGCAAGGTGGGAGGTGCCTCTTAAGTCTCTCTCACAAATAAATAAATAAAAATATTAAAAACAACACAATAGGGCTGGAGGGATGGCTTATCAGTTAAGAAGTTTGTCTGCAAAGCCAAAGGACCCAGGTTCGATTCACTAGGACCCACATAAGCCAGATGCACAAGGGGGCACACGCATCTGGAGTTCGTTTGCAGTGGCTGGAGCCCTGGCATGCCCATTCTCTCTCTTCCTCTTTCTGTCAAATAAATAAAAAAACAGTACAATAATCCTAGTACAGAGACAGTTTGGAGCAGGTGCAGGCTGTTTATTTTCCCTATGAAGTGAACATGAGGAGTGAGAAAGGAGTCAAGAATGACTCATTTTGATCTTAGGTCCAGTCACTACTAACTGAGATGGGAAAACATACAGAAAGAACAGATTTAGGGGGAAAAGATTCAGAATTTGGGTTTTGGACTTAAGTGTGAGATTCTTCTGAGACAGCCAAAAGGAGACAAAAAGCCATGGGATTCCAGGGAAATCTGTGTCCAGGGACCAAGTACTCACATTAAGAAGTGCTCAAAGTTAAGAGCTGGGCATGGTGGCACACGCCTTTAATCCCAGCACTCAGAAGGCTGAGGCAGGAGGATCATTTTGAGTTCAAGGCTAGCCTGAAACTACAGAGTAAATCCCAAGTCAGCCTAAGCTACAGTGAGACCCTGTTCCCCTCCCCCTAAAAAGAGAAGTTGATTAGAAGAAGACTTAGAGAGATGGCTTAGCAGTTAATGTGCCTGCCTGTGAAGCCTAATGGCCCAGGTTCAATTCCCCAGGACCCACATAAGCCAGATGCAGAAGGTGGGGCATGCATCTGAAATTGGTTTGTAGTGGCTAAAGGCCCTAACACTCATTCATTCTTTCTGCCTTTTCTTCATTCTCTCTCAAATAAATAAAAAATTATTTATATATATATATATACACATATACATATATATATGCACACACACATATATAATTTATGTATTAATGTATATAATTAATGTATATAAAAGAAAGAATGCCCTGTGATGAAGGAGAAAATTCAAGGGCATGGTACCCTGAAAGTGAAAACGTTTCTCTAGGAAAAAAGAATGCAAATGCTTCCAAAAGGGTTGAAAACTGTTGATTAGATTTACTACTGTGGAGACTGAGGGTGATCTCCACAAGTACACTTCCAATGTAAGTGGCAGAGATGAAAGTGTGGTTAAAGGGAGTTTACCAGAGAAGAGAAACAATATAGACAACTCCTCAAAGGAATTCAGCTAGTTGGGCAAGGTGGTACAGGTCTGGAATCTCAGCACTTGGCTAGCAGAAGCAAGAGAAATGCTGTCTGAGGTTAAGTTGATCTCAAAAAAACAAATCAGCCGGGCACGGTGACGCACGCCTTTAATCCCAGCACTTGGGAGGCAGAGGTAGGAGGATTGCCATGAGTTCAAGGCCACCCTGAGATGACAGAGTTAATTCCAGGTCAGCCTGGACCAGAGTGAGACCCTACCGCAAAAAACAAAAACAAACAAAAAATCACAATAAAATAGCTTAAATAAAGCAAAACAAAAATCAAACCTCCAAAACAAAACGTAAGGCAGAAGATCAAGGAGAAAGTTAGGCCTAGAGTTTTTTTTTGTTTTTGTTTTTGTTTTTTTAATGGTATGATTGCAGGCATACCTGTCTACCACACACATGTGGAAATCAGAGGACAACTTCAAATGTCAGTCCTTGCTTTCCACCTGGTTTGAGGTAGGGTCTCTTCACTGTTTACCATGTTGTATTCACTAGGCTAGCTGGCCTATAGTTCTCCTGTCTCCAGCTCCCTTCTCACCCTAAGTATTAAGTTTCAAATGGTTATTACACTCTGGTATATGACGCTCTTTGTCATACCACTCTCCCAAACATACTTTGCTTTTTTATTTATGGGGTACTCACATAATTGGGTTAATGCATTTCATGACTATCTATCCCTATCACCCTATTATTATAAACATTAAATTTTTTTTTTAATTTTTATTAACATTTTCTTTTTTTTTTTACTTTGATTTTTTAAAAAATTTTTATTAACATTTTCCATGATTATAAAATATATCCCATGGTAATTCCCTCCCTCCCCACCCCCACACTTTCCCATTTGAAATTCCATTCTCCATCATATTACCTCCCCATTACAATCATTGTAATTACATATATACAATATCAACCTATTAAGTATCCTCCTCCCTTCCTTTCTCCACCCTTTATGTCTCCTTTTCAACTTACTGGCCTCTGCTACTAAGTATTTTCATTCTCATGCAGAAGCCCAGTCATCTGTAGCTAGGATCCACATATGAGAGAGAACATGTGGCGCTTGGCTTTCTGGGCCTGGGTTACCTGACTTAATATAATACTTTCCAGGTCCATCCATTTTTCTGCAAATTTCATAACTTCATTTTTCTTTACCGCTGAGTAGAACTCCATTGTATAAATGTGCCACATCTTCATTATCCACTCATCTGTTGAGGGACATCTAGGCTGGTTCCATTTCCCAGCTATTATAAATTAAGCAGCAATAAACATGGTTGAGCATGTACTTCTAAGGAAATGAGATGAGTCCTTTGGATATATGCCTAGGAGTGCTATAGCTGGGTCATATGGTAGATCAATCTCTAGCTGTTTTAGGAACCTCCACACTGCTTTCCACAATGGCTGGACCAGATTGCATTCCCACCAGCAGTGCAGAAGGGTTCCTTTTTTTCCACATCCCCGCCAACATTTATGATCATTTGTTTTCATGATGGTGGCCAATCTGACAGGAGTGAGATGGAATCTCAATGTAGTTTTAATCTGCATTTCCCTGATGACTAGTGACGTAGAACATTTTTTTAGATGCTTATATGCCATTCGTATTTCTTCCTTTGAGAACTCTCTATTTAGCTCCATAGCCCATTTTTTGATTGGCTTGTTTGATTCCTTATTATTTAACTTTTTGAGTTCTTTGTATATCCTAGATATTAATCCTCTATCAGATATATAGCTGGCGAAGATTTTTTCCCATTCTGTAGGTTGCCAACATTAAAACTTTATGAGGACAGAAATATTCAAAATCTTCTTTATAATAATTATAACACCTTACTCAGTTATTGTTCAGGAAGCCTAGGTTAATTGAAGGAACGCTTTTAACAATGTCAAGGGGAAGACCTTCAAAGACTCAATCTGAATCTTAAAAGTACTGGATGACTTACAGCTAATGAATTTCTTTTTATGCCTGGCCCAGGCTGACCTAGAATTCACTATGTAATATCAGGGTGGTCTCTAACTCATAGCAATCCTCCTACCTCTGCCTAAGATGTGTGCCATCACACCTGGCTTCTTTTTATTTTTTAAAAATATCTTTACTTATTTATTTGCAATGAAAGGGAGGTGGGAGTGAGAGAGAAAAGGACATGTCAGGTCCGCTAGCCTGTATACAAAGTACAGAGGCATGCCCATTTTATGTGTCTGTCTTTACATGGGTACTGGGAAATTGAACCTGGGCCATTAGACTTTGCAAGCAAGGGCGTTTAACCACTGAGCCATTTCCCCAGTCCCAAATTCAAGATGAGTTAATGTAATGGGAATAAATACCTGCTGGAACTTATACAAATCATTATGTATTTAAAATGTTTTAACTTTCTTTCTTTATTTATTGAGACAGAGAGAGAGAGAGACAGAGACAGAGACAGAATGTGCGTGCCACAGCCTCCAGCCACTGCAGATGAACTCCAGATGCATGGGCCACCTGTACATCTGCATATGGCCTTACATGGGTCCTGGGGAATTGAACCTGGGTCCTTTGGCTTTGCAGGCAAGTCCCTCAACCACTAAGCCATCCCTCCAACCCATAAATGATTATATTTTTCATGAAAGTCCAAATTCAAGTAGATGAGTTGACGTACTGGGAATAAATACCTGCTGGAACTTATACAAATCGTTGTATTTTTCATGAAAGTCCAAATTCAAAAGTTCCTTCTGAAGTCCTTCCAAGAAGTCCTGGCTTTGGATGAAGTTTGGGATCACGCAATGAAGAAAGGGGTCCATATCCATGACAACAGCTTCTGTTGGAAGGAAAACATCATCTATGAATTTGTGCCCATCGCCCCAGCCCGCCAAGCAAAATTAAAAAGAAATATATTTTCTTTACTTATTTGTAAGGAGAGGGACAGAGAGACAAACAGAGATAAGGAATATGAGATGGGTGCGTCAGGGAGTCTAGCCACTGCAAACTAACTCCAGATACATGCACCACTTTGTGCATTTGGCTTCACGTAGGCACTGGGGAATCGAATTGGGTCATTAGGCACTGCAGACCAGCGTCTTAACCGCTGAGCCATCCAGCCCGGTGAAGACTGTAATCAGTGGCCAATTCAACTATCAGTTTAAATATTCTCCGCTTCCCAACACTCCGGCCTATGTCTTCCCAGGTGTCTCAAATCCAACCGAATTTGGTATAAGAGGAAAAGCAGTGTACGTTGGAGGGTCAGCGGTGGTCAAAGTCCTCCCAATACCCTTTTTTCTCCTGTGACCCTGGCTACCCAGAAGACCCTGGGGTCACGGTTCCTCCCTCCATTACCATGACTGAACGGCGTTCGGTGGTTCCAGGCCTCAGTCACCTGCTTTTTCAGAGTTTCTTCCGTGACAGCATGTGAAAACCCCGACATCACTTGCTTCTTTCCCTTCTTGCCCACCCGGGCCGGCCCGGCTTCCGCTGGCCGTTTCCCACTCATCTTCATGCAAGATATGAACCACGCTACCCCGGTCAGGTCGCTGATTCCCTACGGAAACTACAACTCCCACAGTGCTCCGTTTCCCGTGTTCCCCAGCGCCAACCAATGGGACGGGGTGATAGTACGAAGTGGTATGAGCCATCGGAAGCTCCCGGTACTGCCGGCACCCCGCCAGCGATTGGTCCAATGACCTCGAGCCTGGAGCGCCCCGCCCCTCTACTTCCTGCCGCCAGAGGGTCCGGGTTCACTTCCGGCGCGCTCCCGCCTCCTCTCGTTCTCGACTGTTAATGGCGGGCGGCGGCTGCTGAGCGGGACGCAGATTACCGCTGCCCGCTCGGGGGAAGAGTCCGCTCTGCCCCCTTCCCCGCCCCGCCGCGTTCCGCTCGCCGCCAGTGCCCGAGCTCGTCAGCATGTCTGTGGTACCGCCTAATCGCTCGCAGACAGGCTGGCCGCGGGGCGTCAACCAGTTTGGCAACAAGTACATCCAGCAGACCAAGCCCCTCACCCTGGAGCGCACAATCAACCTGTAAGTGCGGCGCGGCCTGCCTTCCGGGGGCCCTCGTCCCTCCCTCGAGGTCCCCCCGAGACTCTCCTGCTTCCCGCTGGCCCGGTGGTGCCTGTGCTCCCAGGCCTCTTTCTTCCGCGTCCGCCCGCTCCAAGGGCAGAGAGCCCCGCTTGACAGTTTCCTTTAAAGAAAAGAAGGCTTGTTCCCTTCCCGCCCGGCCCCCCCCCGCCCGCATTCTGTCATGAGGAGTAAAACTGATGTTGCCCTGGAGCTCATCCTTCCCCTTCCTCTTCGGAGGTAACCAGCTTCACAGTCCAGTCTGGTGTTTATGCTCACATCGCACGTGTATGGTATTCCTTTGTATATTTTTTAATTTGATGAATGGCATAATAACCTGATAGCGTTTCTGTGGTTCGCACTTGGATTTTACAGGAAGTTTTTCGGGAATTTTTCTGCTTGTAATACGCCTGTCTAGTTTTTTTTTTTTTTTTCCCCTCTCCTTTTTAAGTGTCTGCTCACTCACTGAATAGATCACATTATATTCATATGTTTAGGGATGTCTGGCCAGTTCCTTGCATTCACATGTCTTTACCTAAGGGATACCATCTTTGACACTCTGGGCTTGATAGTGGAGGGAGGGACCAGCCCCTTAGGGAACCTCCTTTAGGGGTGTGTTTTACTTTCAACACACCTTTCTCTTTAAGCAAATCATTGCATTTTAAGGTGACTCTTAAAACCAATCTTGGAGCCAGAGAGATGGCTCAGCGGTTAAAGGCACTTGCTTGCAAAGCCTGACAGCCTGGGTTCGATTCCCTAGTGCTCAGTAAAGCCAGATGCACAAAGTGGTGTGTGCATGTGGAATTCGTTTGCAGCAGCTGGAGGTCCTGGTGTGCCCATTCTTCTCTTTGTCTTTTGTCTCTCTCTGTTTGCAAATGAAGGAAGCCTGGCACTCTCCTCCATTCCCCCCCCCCCCCAAAATCAAAAAACAGTCTTGCTGTTGGTAGTAACTGGTATTGGGATTCATCTCCCTGAACCTTTTGTCAGTAATTTTTGTGGTTTGCATGCAGCGTGGTGCTAACTCTACTGGAGGGATATGTGGCCAGTTTAGGCTTGTTTGTTTAAAAAGTACAGGAATTTGTTTGTGGTGATGTTTTGTAAGATATTGTAGGTGGTGGTCTGTTTTATATGCAAGCAAATGCCCCCAGCCAAAAAAATAAAACAAAACAAAAACATCACACAAGTTTAGCTTGAAATTGAAAAGATGTTTCTTGTTTTTGGCAAGACAGATGCTGGCTTGAAAATTTAGATAATGTGAAGTTTATCAAATCTAGAAGTAGAGCTTGGTGTGGTGTCGCACTCCTTTAATCCCAGCACTGGGAGGCAGAGTTAGGAGGATGGCTGTGAGTTCATGATTTCTAGGCCACCCTGAGACTTCATAGTGAATTCCAGGTCAGCCTGGGCCACAATGAGACCCTACCTTGAAAAAACAAAGAAAAAGAAAAATCTAGAAATAGTTGATAATTGTTTCTATGCAAAATAACGTTTTAAAATTACGAATTACTAAGTATTTATGGAAAAAAACACAAATTGTGGGGTTTAGAAAACATGCTGTCAAAATAACTTTTATCTATTAAAATACATAATAGTATTTTAATTTCATGACATTAGAAAATACTCATGAAATCCCTACGAAATGGAAAAGGTAAATGTGTGTGGGTATGTGTGAATATCTGGAGGCTAGAGGACTGCCTCAGGTATCTACGTCTAGAAGCTCCAGGAATCTACCTGTCTGTCTCCCCAGCCCATTTTTACTTGGGTTCTCGCATCCAGGTCCTTATGCTTATAGTAAGCAAGTATTTTACAAATCTCACGAGTCTCATTGAACCTGGGACTTGCCATGTTTTGGTTAGACTGGCTGACCAGTGAGTCACAGCAAACTTCCTGTCTCTACCTACCTTAGTACTAGGATTACAGGCATGTGTGGCTATGCCCTTCTTTTTGTTTGGGTTTAGGGATTGAACTCAGGTCCTCATGCTTGCCCAGCAAGCACTCATCTCCACTGAGCCATCTTCCCAGCAATGTCAGGGGTTTTTGATAGACTAGATATTTTGGGACTAGCAATGTGCACCAAATGTTCTTACTGAACAGCTTATAATCAAGGGGTTATGAGGTGGAATGTAGAATAAAACATAAATGTGGGATTTTTTTTTTCCAGATAGGGTCTCACTCTAGTCCAGGCTGACCTGGAATTCACTATGTAGTCTCAGGGTGGCCTTGAACTCACGGTGATCCTCCTACCTCTGCCTCCCGAGTGCTGGGATTAAAGGTGTGTGCCACCACGCCTGGCTAAATATGGGATTTAAAAATATTTTATTATTTGCAAGGAGAGAGAGGGAGAGAGAATGAGAATATTAATATGGGTACGCTAGGTCCTCTAGCCACTGCAAATGAACTCCAGGTGCATGTACTACTGTGCATCTGGTTTTATGTGAGTACTGGGTTAGGCATTGTAGGCAGGCGCCTTAACTGCCTAGCCATCTCTCCAGCCCAAATGTGGGCTTTTTAATCTTAAGGGAAAATTTTGATCTTTACTAAACAAGATGAACATTGTTTTAAACAATATAAGCCATATTTTGAGCTCTGGATAATGGAAAAGAGGATATTCGTCTTAGATATGACAGAATATTCAATGGGAAGGGAAGACTGAGAATACTGGATAGAAGCCGGCTGTGGTGGTGCATGCTTTTCATCCCAGCACTTGGGAGGCAGAGATAGGAGGATTGCTGTGAGTTTGCGGCCTTCCTGAAATTACATAGTGAATTCCAAGTCAGCCTGGGCTAGAGCAAGACCCTACCTCAAAAAACCAAAACCAACCAACCAACCAAATTAAAAAAGAATACTGGATAGAGTAAACATGGAAAGCTTAAAAGACTTAGGCTTAAATGGGGGGTTGGGGAAGTGGTGAGAAAAGTTGATCAGAAAAGGAAAGGGTAGTTTGTGGTGTTAGAAGAAGCTAAGGCTCCCTGAGTGGGAGAAATAGAAAATAATAGAAGAAATGTTGATAAACAGTGTTGGCTCAGCCCATTAATTAGTAAGATTAGTGGAACCAGGCGCTCGCGCGCGCGCGCTCTCTCTCTCTCTCTCTCTCTCTCTCTCTCTCTCTCTCTCTCTTTTGGAATTGATCCTACACTTGCAAGAGCTATATTCCCTACCCTAACCAAGTTATTTTATATTTTGGTTTTTCTTGGTAGAGTCTCACTCTAGCCCTTTCTTTTTAAATAAATATTTATTTGCAAGCAGAGAAAAAATGAGAATGAGAATGTGTCTAGCCACTGCAAACGGACTCCAGAGCAAATGCCACTTTGTGCATCTGGCTTTATGTTGGTACTGGGGAATTGAACTTTAGTCATTAGGTTTTGCAGGCAATTGATTTAACCACTGAGCCACCTCTGTAGCTCTTGTTAAGGTTTTTAATTATTTATTTGCAAGTGGGGGCTGGGGGAAAGAATGGGCATACCAGGGCCTCTAGATGCTGTAAATGAACTCCAGATGCATGTGTCACTTTGTGCATCTGACTTTATGTTGGTACTGGGAAATTGAACCCAGGTTGTTAGGCTTTGCAGGCAAGAGCCACTGTGTCATCTCTCCAACCCCCACAATGTAGCACTTACGTGGTTATTAACTGCTTGGTAAATATGGTGTTCAATTCTCATGCTAGATGTTTTTCTCTGGATCACAGGTATCCTCTTACCAATTACACTTTTGGCACAAAAGAACCACTCTATGAGAAAGACAGCTCTGTTGCAGCCAGATTTCAGCGCATGAGGGAGGAATTTGATAAAATTGGCATGAGGAGGACTGTAGAAGGGGTTCTGATTGTACATGAACATCGGCTACCCCATGTGTTACTGCTACAGCTGGGAACAACTTTCTTCAAATTGTGAGTGTGGTTGGAAATTAACAGCAAGATAACTTTTAATAGTATGACTGGTAGAGCTTTGGAATACAATTTTAGCCCTAAGTAATTTATGAAGTCTTTAGAAAAGAAGATAATTTTAATTTTCTCCTCTATTGCAGTGTTATTCATTGTTCAAAGTAGAAATCTGTATAGTTCTGCATATTGTTACTGTTGAAATGGTTCAACAAACTCAGCTTCTGGATGTTAATGTAGCATTACCAAGTGCAATTGCTCATTTTATTAATTTTATTTGAGCCCATAAGCCTTTAAGTATATACTTGGTCCACAATTGATCTGTACCAGAAAGGTCTCAAAAACCTGACGTTCTTGAAAAGTGTGCATTCCTTAGGCCTTAAGATTGTAGTCTATTGCTGTGTGGGTGTTTCTAGACTCCTTGTTGCTATATAGTGCTAGTGAGGAGCCTGGTATGGATTGCTGTGTTTGTGCTATATTATGTGCATTGTGTACCAACAGTCTGGTGAACTAGCATTATGAATTCAACTTTGCAGCATAGTCGTTCTTCCTCTGATAATTTTTTTTAAATCAAATGTCACTGAAATATGTCTAACTCAGTTACTTGCTAGAAGCAACTATTGTGTTTTTTGTGTTGCCCTCAAATTATATTATGTTTAAAGCTGAAATTCTTATCTTTATGCAGACCTGGTGGTGAACTTAATCCAGGAGAAGATGAAGTTGAAGGACTAAAGCGCTTAATGACAGAGGTATTTTTCTATTTTACTGTTTTATTGTTTTTTTTTTTGTTTTGTTTTTGCCTGATTACCATCAACTGAATGAAGTGTCATTTTGTTTTGTGGGAAAAACAAGCTTATTTTGAATATTCAGAATTCAGTAAATACCACTTAAACCTGAGTGATAGCATGATGTCTGTTTTCTGCAAAATAAACATGTCTGTAGTTCCAGCATGTAGGAGGCTGAGACGGGGGATAACATTGAGTTCCAGGCCAGCCTGAACTACATAGTGAGACCCTGTCTCAAACGAAAAAAATAGCTGGGCATGATGGCACACACCTTTAATTCTAGCACTTGGGGAGAGGCAGGGGTAGGATCCCTGTGAATTTTATATTTCTGTTAAATTCCATTTTTTCCATGGTGTGTATGCATGTTCACATGTGTGCATGTGCAGTGCATGTAGAGGCCAGAGGTCGATGTTGAGTGTCTTTCTAATCACCTTTTAAAAAATTACTTGAGAGAGAGAGAAAATAAGTGCATTAAGGGCTTCTTGCCACTACAGCCGAACTTTAAACATACATACACTCTAATAAATAAAAATAAAATGAAAGTTATTTTTAAAAAAATCAGAAGTGGGGCTGGAGAGATGGCTTAGCAGTTAACGTGCTTGCCTGCAAAGCCAAAGAACCCAGTTTCCATGCCCCAGGACCCACGTAAGCCAGATGCATAAGGTGGCACATGTGACTGGAATTTGTTTGCAGTATGTAGAAGCCTTGGCATGCCCATTCTCTCTCTCTCAAATAAAACAAAATAAATCAGAAATGGCTGCAGACTGCCCAGAACTGAAGTATGCTTACACAGTTCTGAAAGAATGAGGTTTCCATCCTGGAGCTCTTTGTCTTAATAAGCTAGAGAGAAACTGTAGGAGATAGTAATTTTGTCAAGGCATAAAAAAAAAAAATTCTCATTTGCCCCCCCCCCCTTTTGATTTTTGGAGGTAGGGTCTCACTCTAGCTCAGCTGACCTGGAATTCACTCTGTAGTCTCAGGATAGCCTTGAACTCGTGGCAATCCTCCTACCTCTGCCTCCTGAGTGCTGGGACTAAAGGCGTGTGCCACCATACCCGGCTTCATTTGCCTTTTAGAAAACAGGGAATTCACTGCTAAGATGAAGGAATGAACTGAGAAAGATACAGGCTTCAGGATATTAGAGAGGGTATAGCACTGTAGGAGAGGAGGTCCTAGTACTGTAGCTGTGAAGCTGGGCTGAGTACATCTAGTGCAGAGTAGAACAGACTGACACAGTAAAGTCTTTTAGAAAAGTGAAATAGAGGTTTAGGGAATAGCTTAGGTGCTAGAATGTTTGCCTAGTATATATAAGGCCCTGGGAGTGAACCCCAGCCCCACATAAACCAGGTATGGTAACACATGCATGTAATCTTAGCATTTGGTAGAGAGAGGAAGATAAATTTAAGGTCATCTTCAGCTACATTAAGGAGCTGGAGGCCAGCCTGGGTACATGAGACCCTGGAGGAAGAGGGAGGGAGGAGGGAAAGTAAAGGTTAAGATAGATGGTGATGTTTGAGAACTAATCTGAGCTCTGGGAGAATGCGGCCATACAACTTAGTGATTGTACGTGAAATGTAACAGTAACTATAAAGAAAAGAATTGTGCAAAGTAAGGAAATTTAATTATTGTTTACTAATTGCTCTGTTGTGACTGATTTAGTCATTACTGAATATTAATTTACTCAGATAATGATAATGGGAAATTGGTGAAAGAAAAGCATGAATGAGCAGCATGATCTATCTTTGTTTGTTTCTCTTCTCCTTTCCCTCTCCCTCCCTCTCCCTCCCTCTCCCTCCCTCTCTCTCCCTCTCCATCTCAAGATAGGGTCTTTCTTTAGCCCAGGCTGACCTGGAAGTCACAGTGATCATCCTACTTCACTTTAGCCTTCAGAGTACTGGGATTAAAGGTGTGTGCCACTACACTGGGCTGAATTTCTAATTCTGTCTAAAATAGAGGGAGGTAAATTTAAAAAAATAATTAATTTATTTGAGAGAGAGGGAGAGACAGAGACAGACAGAGCAAGTGCACACCAGGGCCTACAGCCACTGCAAATGAGCTCTAGATACATGCACCACCTTGTGCATCTATTTTACATGGATACTGGGGAATTGAATGTAGGTCCTTAGGCTTTGCAGGCAAGAGCCTTAACCAAGCCATCTCTCCAGCCCAATGTTTTTTAAGGCTTGTGTAGCAGTTACATTCTCATTGCTGGGACAATATACCTGACCAGAAGCAAGGAAAGGGTTTACTTTGGCTTAATTTGGAGTGGAAGTTACATCATAACAGGGAAAGCATGGCACAAACAGGAAGCTGGATTATGTTGTCACATGTCAGGGAGGAAGCAGCAAGGATGAAGTATCTAGCACTAGCTAGGGGGCTGGACTATAAAATCCCAAAGCTCACCTCCAGTGACACATTTCCAGAAAGCCCCTACTTCCCAAAGCTCCACAGCTTTCCCAAGGGAACCAAGTATGTGGCTTAATGACAAATCCTTGAGGCTGTGGGAGACATTGCACATTTATACCACAACTTTTTTTTTTTTTTTTTTTTAGTTTTTCAAGGTAGGGTCTCACTCTAGCCCAGGCTGACCTGGAATTATACCACAACTTTTAAAAATGAAAAGCTATCAAGAAATCTTCATAGAGCCGGGTGTGGTGGCGCACGCCTTTAATCCCAGCACTCGGGAGGCGGAGGTAGGAGGATCATGAGTTCGAGTCCACCCTGAGACTCCATAGTGAATTCCAGGTCAGCCTGGGCTAGAGTGAGACCCTACCTCGAAAAATCAAAAAAAAAAATCTTCATAGGACGAGAAAAATGGCTTAGCAGTTAGAGTATTTACCTGTGAAGCCAAAGGATCCAGGTTTAATTCCCCAGGACCCACATAAGTCAGATGCACAAGGGGTACATGCATCTAGTGTTCGTTTGCAGTGGCTAGAGGCAAGGCATGCCCATTCTCTGTCTGCCTCTCTTCTCTCTCTTTCTCTCTGCTTGCAAATAATTAAATAAAATTACAAAAAGAGATGTGTTCATAAGAGAAAGTTTAAGAAAATATCTTTTTTTAGGCAAGCCTCCAGCGTGCTTGGGTCTGCAGTGACCCTGTGCATTCCTATAGTGCTTGCCAGAACAGTTTTGAAATGGTTTGAGGCCTTGTTCTGCTCTCTCCAGAACACGGTTATAGAAATTTCAGACAATTGTAAAAAAAATAAAATAAAATATTTTTTTTATGCTTGAGTGAGAGAGAGGGAGAGTCGGAACACCTGGGCTTCCAGCCCCTGCAACTGAACTCTAGACATGCGCATCCCCTTGTGCACATGTGCAACCTTAGCACTTTCGTCATTGTGCATCTGGCTTATGTGGGACCTGGAGAGTCAAATATAAGTCCTTAGTCTTCATAGGCAAATGCCTTAACTACTAAGCCATATCTCCAGCCCTAAAAATAGAACTTTATTGAAGAAATCTGACAAACACTACTTCAGCCATGTGGTCAAGGTTCACATTAGTAGTGAGTCTTATTGAGAGCATGTCCCTTATTATGCTGAAGGAACAATGGCACTTGGCCTCTACTGTCTTCTTCAGTTGAATTTCAGTGTCACTGAAAAACTCTATGCATAATACTTTACCAGTGTTCTTTAAAATCAGCAAGTTCATCAAGCAACACCAGCAGTCTAGAGTAGCCTCAGGAAAAGTGATGCCCAAGTGATGATATACTACAACACAGTATATTGTATGTATGTCATGGATGGGACCTTGGGCTTGACAAAGGACATTAGATAAAAACTAAGCATGTTTGAAAAACAAAGGGGTTTTGTTTGTTATGTATGGTGTTGATTCATTAGTTGTAATAAAGGTGCTATGCCAATGTAAAATGTTAACAATGGAAACAGGTATAGGAGGATATAAATGGGTGCACATGGGAGGCTCCTGGATCATCTTTATAATACTTCTGTAAATATGAATCTATTCTAAAGCAATTTAAAAACAAAAAATACTTTTTAAAGTAAAAGCACATATTGGGAAAAAATAAGTAGGAGTTGAACGTTGTATCCCATGAGTGTGTGAAATAAGATAGCGTTGTAGATATTTATTTATTATTTACTTGTTCATAGATAAGGTCTAAATATGTACAGATTCCAGGCTAGCCTTGGATTTGGGATTCTCTTACCTTAGCCCCTGGATTGCAGACATGAACCACCATGCCCAACTTCTGTGGAACCAGTTTTTGTTTTTTTGTTTTTTGGTAGGGTCTTGCTCTAGCCCAGGCTGACCTGGTTTTCGCTTTGTAGTCTCAGGCTGGCCTCAAACTCAAAGCAATCCTCCTACATCAGCCTCCTGAGTGCTGGTATTAAAGACATATGCCACCTGGGATGGAGAGATGGCTTAGCGGTTAAGCACATGCCTGTGAAGCCTAAGGACCCTGGTTCAAGGCTCGATTCCCCAGGGCCCATGTTAGCCAGATGCACAAGGGGGTGCATGCATCTGGAGTTCGTTTGCAGTGGCTGGAGGCCCTGGTGCGCCCACTCTCCTCTCTCTCTGCCTTTTTCTCTCTCTGTCGCTCTCAAATAATAATAAATAAATTAAATTAAATAATAAATAATAAAATAAATAAAAATTTTAAAAAAAGATATACGCCACCAGGCTTGGGAGGGGAGGGAAGGAGGATATAAATGGGTGCACAGGGCCCTTAGTAGCTGCAAATGAATTCCAGATGCCTGTGCTACTTTGTGCACCTGGCTTTATGTGAGTACTAGGAATTGAACTCCAGTTGTTAACCTTGATAGGCAAGTGCTTTGACTGCTAAGCCATTTCTCCAACCATTTCTCTATCTTCGCTAGGTATTTTATAGAAGCTACAGTTGACTCTAGAAAACCTGCTGTATGTTACTATGTATAGTCTGATATTTTGATATTAGAGTTCCATTTTGGAATAATAGTGTATGTCTTAGAGTGATAGGGATAATTGAAGCCGGCCACCATGGCACATATGTATAATCCTAGGCAATTGTGGTTTTTAATGTAAATGCCTTTCATAGCTTCAGGTATTTTGTATTGTTTCCTCCTTAAGTTTCCAGCAGGCGGAGCCCTACTGTAGGAGGTGTGTCATGGGGGGGGGGTAAATCTTGAAGCAGTTCTGAGGTGTGTTACTTGTTAGCTGGTGCTGGCTGTTCTTTTTCTCTGTACTGGATGTATGACGAAGTGAAAGCAGCTTCCTCTGCCATGATGAAGCTTCTCTTGGAATCTGTGAGCCTGAAATAAACCCTTTCCTCCTATAAGCTTCTGGTTGGGTGTTTGTTCCAGCATCAAAAAGGTAACTACAACAATAAAATTACAGAGAGAATTTTATCTATAAGGAGGAAGACACATTAGCTGGTTGAACATCATTATGAGTGTTCCCAAAAATAGCTTCTTCACCAAAGCAGGGTATTTATGTTACATGTATTTACTCATTATACCTTTTCTTTTGACAGATACTAGGTCGTCAAGATGGAGTCCTGCAAGACTGGGTCATAGATGACTGCATTGGTAACTGGTGGAGACCAAATTTTGAACCTCCTCAGGTCAGTGTTCTGTTGTATGTGCTATGCATTTGGTGAAGCAGATAGCTGACTTAATTCTGGACATTTAAAAAAAATGCTCAAAAAAAAAGCTCTCTCTCTCTCTCTCTCTCTCTCTCTCTCTCTTTGTCTGTCAAATAAATAAATGAATAAATAATTTTTTACAACATTATTATTACTATTTTTGCTGGGCATGGTGGCATATACCTTTATGAAAGAGAGAGAGAAAAGGAGAGAGGGAATTATCCACTGTAGTCGAACTCCAGATGTGTGTGTCCTCTTGTGTGCATGCACAACCTCATGCATATGTCACCTTGTACACCTGGCTTATGTGGGAACTGCTGCTCCAAGGGCCTCATACATGCTAGGTGTCGCAGTCAACTTCAGGTTGCTGGATGAACTTTCAAACCAGACACAGTTATGGAGAAAGGGATGTATTTAAGCTTACAGATTGAGGGAAGTTCCCTAATGGCAGAAGAAACTGGCCCACTTTCACAGGGCCAGACAGAGAGAGAAAAGCAACCACCACCACCACCACCATAAGCAAGCACACTCCAGGAACCACAGACAAAGGTCCAGCACTTCGCAACTTCATAGCCCAAAACAACTGATAGTTTTCTTAAATTTTCAGGTTCAGTCTCGTAGGGTGTTTCTAGCTCAGGGTCTCATGCAGTCACAATCAAGTTCTCAACTGGGATTACATCATAAGGCAGTCTGGGGCTAAAATCTAGCCCCTAGTCACATGTATTAGCGACCTCATTTCCCCTGTACTGTTAGACTGAGGGTTTCGATTTTTGTTGTTGACCCAGGACCTCTTTCAATTGATTCCTGAGAATATTTTCAAAAGATAACTCCCTGTAGGACATCTGGCATGCAATTTAAGATATTATGAGAGAAAATGACAGTGCTCAAATAGGAAAAAGCTATATGGTCAGGTATAACCTAGTGTTGGCAATGACATACTGTTACTTCTGCTCTAAGTTAAGGGAAGAACAAGTTTATTCTGCCTTAAACTTGCAAGGGAATGGCCTTGTACATAGTGTGAAAGGATTTCATAAAAGCATGTATGCCAGGAGAGAGGGATCTTGGGGTCATCTTGGATGCTGGCTTCCATGAGTGGTGGTTGTATATATACATCAAGTAAGATTTCATACCATCTGGATGGTGGTTTTGTAATGTTAGCCACTCATGGATGATAATTTCCTGGGGCTGTAAAGTCATTGAGATACACAGAAACTTGATACATCTACTACTTGGTTACTTTGCAGCGTATACTTTGTATAGGAAACAATCAATGTTTCTTAGCAGCTTTCATAAGAATGTGCTCATTCCTTAGCATCTCAAAGGTGTGTTATAAGAACAAGTAAGACACTGATTTGAGTGCAGATAGTTTGTCTGGGAGGTAATCATAGAAAGCAACAGAGTATTGGGAGAAGGAAATGTCAGAAGTAGAACTTAGAAAATAACAACAACAACAAAATACCTAGGCATAGTGGCAGGAAGACCTGGAGTTCAAGGCCAGTTTTTGCTACATAGCAAGTTTCAGATCAGCTTGGGCAACCTGAGACCATATGTCAACTAAGAAACCCTACCAGCTACAGTATTAATTTTCTCTTTTAAAAAATATTTTATTACTTTGAGAAAAAAAGAGAGAAATAGGCAGGTAGAGAGGGAGAATGGGCATGCCAGGGCCTCCAGCCACTGCAAACAAACTCCAGATGGATGCACCCCCTTGTCTATCTGGCTTATGTGGGTCCTGGGTAATCAAACCTGGGTCCTTTGGCTTTGCAGGCAAGCACCTTAACCGTTAAACTATCTCTCCTGCCCCTGATTTTCTTATAGCTATGGGAACTAGATTAATATTGCTAAGGAGTGCTTGTTAGGAATCCTATGTCAAATATTGTCTGAAAAACATGGAAAGTAGGAACTCCTATCCCCATTGGCTGAGACTTGGAGTAACTCACTTTTGTGAATCCTGGAAACTTTCCAGACTTAAACTTGGAGGTTGAAAAGCAGACTAGAACAGTGGCAGCAAAGGGGGCATTTTCTGATAGATTCATTGTGGTGTGACTGTGAAATGTCTCCTATAGGCTCATGTGTTTGAACACTTGCTCCCTATCTGGTGAGCTGTTTGGGAAGGCTGTGGTACCATTAGGAGGTGGAGATTTGCTGAAGGAAATGTGTCACTGGAGTTAGGACTTGAGGGTTTTTAGCCTGTCCCTACTTCTTCTGCTTCCATGCCTTGCCCACCATGATACAATGTGTTCCCTTGCAACTGTAAGGTAGAATAAACTTGTTCTTTCCTTAACTTGATTCTGGTCAGATGTTTGGTCACAGCAACTGAGAAAGAAACTACAACAACTTGAAAACCTAGTTTCTCTGACATCTGAGGAAGAATAAAGCACTATATATTATACGGACATGAAAAACATGTTTCAGTGACCTTATAGAACGTCAGTATAACCACATGAATTTAAATGGATTTAATTTAATCCATTATAATGATTATTTTAATTAATTAATTTAATACATTATAATGACAGTGTTACTGATGTTCAAGTGTTCATACTTGGGTTAGTTAAGGGACATTATAAAATGGATCCTGAAATCTTGACAAATCAAAAGGCCTATTACTTTATAGCATCTTTTCATAACACTATGTTCTGGGCCAAATATTGCACAATATTGGCCAGGCGAAAGATGATCTGTCCTCTCTTGCCTTGTGTAGCTAAGGGTGAGTACATAGGACTCTGTGGACACTTGTACTGGTTAGTTTTCATTGCCTGAGAATTACCATGAATGTATCTAGTTTTATTAAGTATAATTTATTATAGAAATACTTAAGTTGTCAGTTCAGAGATATGTAGAGCAATTCTTCTAAATTTTTTTCTTGTTGAACATCCTTTGATCTAAGTGCAAAATGCTCAGTAATAATTCCAGGGTTCCCAAGTCACTTTCTGAATACCCTCCATTATTTCACCTAGTATATCCTGAGGACAGTTCCCTTCATGAAGACTTAAGGATGGCCCTGCCAGTATTGGGTGTAACCATAGGATTGTGTGTTTATTTAACAAACTTCAGAGTTTTAGTTAGGTATCATTGTGAAAAGGGTACAGCAACTATCCTTTCATATAAAGTGCTGTTGGGGGCTGGAGAGATGGCATAGCGGTTAAGCACTTGCCTGTGAAGCCTATGGACCCCGGTTCGAGGCTCGGTTCCCCAGGTCCCACGTTAGCCAGATGCACAAGGGGGCGCTCGTGTCTGGAGTTCGTTTGCAGTGGCTGGAAGCCCTGGCACGCCCATTCTCTCTCTCACTCTCTATCTGCCTCTTTCTCTGTCACTCTCAAATAATCAAATAAATAAATAAATAAATCTTTAAAAAAAAAATAAAGTGCTGTTGGCTTAGATATTGAGACCTGGATTGGAGAGCAGATGTCCTTTAGCATGTGCTATTTGAGCTACTTACCACCTTTTTGTCTGTTGGCTTCTAATATGTCTGGTTTTCCTACTAGATCTCCAAAGCCTGGGATAATTGTCTCAACTTGTTTTGTGCTTTAGGGGTGACTCTGGTATATAATTATCCTAACTTGACTGCTGGTTAGATGCTAGTGAGTAATAGAATGGGAACACAGGCTTTTATGATTCGTCAAGAATCGAATAGGTGCCGATTTTGGGCTTTACTAAGCTGAGTAATCTTGAGAAAGGAACTTAGCCTCTTTTAGTAAAAGTTCCTATATAAAATGGTTTAATGACAAATGTCTCTTTTTGGCAGCCATGGCTTTTATCCTACCCTCTCCAGTAATTTGTAATTCCTCTGCTCTCAAATACAGCTCCAAAGGGAAAAGTAGATTTATGAATATATTACAGGAAGATGAAGGAAAGATTTTTATAATTTAGATATGGTAGGGAAAGCAGAAAAGAAAATGCCTGCCTTGGATTTTTTTGTTCCCTATGTTAAAATTATTCTCAAGTAGTAGTTTCTGTATCTGTAACCCTTTAAATTCTCTAAATTTTCTTTTTCCATTTTGCCAAGCAGTTAGACTCTGCCCTACTGGCAGAGCTCCACCTATGGGAGCAAGGGGGGTTGGGGAGGGAGCAAAGAGCATTTTGTCAAATACTTCACAGGCTGTATTTAAACTTCAACGTAGTATAACTGTTCACATCGGGGGTCAAGAGCATTTAACTTACTTATGCTATTTTAAAAGGGCAGCAAAAATTTTTATTAAAAATATTAAAATCTAACTTCATTGGGTTGAAAATTTCTTAAGCCATAAATTCTGTTACTATGCATTTGCCTTTAATTTTTGAATGATTTGCCATTGATTTTGTTTTACGAAATAGCTTAGTACATCTATTAGTCGTTCATATAGTCATGGCAAAGGGAAAGCTAGAAAGTAGTATACTACTAGTAGCTTACTGGGATATGTATACATAAAGAAAGAAATGAAAGCCGGGTGTGGTGGCACACGCCTTTAATCCCAGCTCTCGGGAGGCAGAGGTAGGAGGATCACCATGAGTTTGAGGCCACCCTGAGAATACAGAGTGAATTCCAGACCAGCCAGGGCTAGAGTGAGACCCTACTTCGAATCCCCCCCCCTCAAATAAATACATAAGTAAATGAAGCCATGGTGTACATATTATAATAAAATTGAATATAGGATATAAGGAACTTAGTTTTACAGTATCTGAAATGGGCAAAGTTGATAATTAAAGGCATGGAGTTGTAAAGACCAATGGCTTTTGAAACTGTAGCTTACTTTCCATTTGTTATTTCAGTATCCATATATTCCGGCACATATTACAAAGCCTAAAGAACATAAGAAGTTGTTTCTCGTTCAGCTTCAAGAGAAAGGTAAGTTACTTTGGTTTGAAGGCAGCTATCTAAAAATATGTCTATAATGCTTTCAGAGCTGCCCCTATTTGCATTTCTTCCAATCCTTGAAATCTGTACATTCATTATAAAATATAAAGCATGTATTATATTTATACAGGATTACCTACTTTCTTAGTTGGGTCAGTCATGGTGTAGGGGAAAGTAAATTTAGAGCCTAAACCATGAGCTGATAGTGTTTTTAGCAGTTGTTTAGCTGCTAGTGTTGATTTTCACATTATGATAAAATAGTGGAAACTTCAAGATTGTCTTAAAATCATGTTGTGCCTTTGGTGTCCCATTTCCTATCATTCATAAGTGAATGAGAGGGTCTCATGAAGTCCAGGTTGGCCTTGAATTCCTGATATTGCCTCCACCTCCACCTCCCAGGTGCTGGGATTGCTGGCTTATCCTACCACACCTGAGTTCTATTTTGTTTGTTGAGAAAAGGTCTTGGTATCCAGCCCCGGCTACTTTCAAATGTGATCCTTCTGTTTCTACTTCCCAAGTGCTGAGCATTACCCCACCATGCCTGGCTCTATTTCTCTCTCTCTCTCTCTCTCTCTCTCTCTCTCTCTCTCTCTCGTAAGTTGCTGTAATCCTTGATAATCTTTCTTTTGTTGACTGAATGTACATAGTGTATTTTGACTGTAAACCCTCCTGTTACCTTTTCTTTCCAACAAATCCCTTTAATACTTTGATGCCCCCCCAATCCACCTCCACCATACTTGACAGAATGTTGATGGGACCAATATTATATAGGTAATGGCAGTCACTGTGAGGTCATGAATGCAGTGTCCACTTCATGTCTGGAAGAATATTGGCTCTATTTCTTAACGATAGTTTTATAATAAAAAATTAAAGAAAACCAGGTATGGTGGTCCACGCCTTCAATCCTAGCACTCAGGAGGCAGAGGTAGGAGGATTGCCATGAGTTTGAGGCCACCCTCAGACTACATAGTGAATTCCAGGTCCACCTGGGCTAGAGTGAGACCCTATCTCAAAAATTTTTAAAAAGTAAATAAACAAATAAATAAATGAAAGAGCTGGGCAGAGATGGCTCAGTGGGGCTTCCAAAGCCTGTCAGCCATGATTGGAGTCCCCAGTACCCTTCTAAAGCCAGATGCAGCAAGAGGCCCTGGTGTGCCCATACGCTCACTCTCACTTTGTCTCTCTTACAAGTAAAGAAAAATATTAAAAAATAAGCCAGGCATGGTAGCACATGTTTCTAATCCTAGCACTCTCGGGAGGTGGAGGTAGGAGGATCACCGTGAGTTTGAGGCTATCCTGAGACTACATAGTGAATTCCAGGCCAGCCTGAGTTAGAGTGAGACCCTGCCTCTAAAAAAAATCCAAACAAAAAACGTGTTACAAAGTGAGTTGTTCTCTTCTTTTCTCCCAGGGCTAGTACTTAGAAGGCTCTCTCAATTATTAATAGCAAGTATCACTCTAGTCCAGGCTGACCTGGAAATCATTATGTAGTCTCAGGGTGGCCCTGAACTCACAGCAGTCCTCCTACCTCTGCCTCCCAAGTGCTGGGATTAAAGGCGTGCACACGCCCAGCTTGCAAGTGTCTTTTGAGAGAATTAGGTTCAGATCTGAGGCTCAGAAGTTACAACCAAAGTGTATCTTTTTTCTTAAAAGATTTTACTCAAATGTGAAATACGGATTAAATTATAAATAAAGCCGGGCGTGGTGGCGCACACCTTTAATCCCAGCACTCGGGAGGCAGAGGTAGGAGGATTGCCATGAGTTCAAGGCCATCCTGAGATGACAGAGTTAATTCCAGGTCAGCCTGGACCAGGGTGAGACCCTACCTCGAAAAAAACAAAAACAAAAACAAAAACAAAAAATTATAAATAAAACGGAATTAGAAACTGAGAAAATTAAGAAAAATGAATACTGTTTTGTTTTAGCTTTGTTTGCAGTCCCTAAAAATTACAAGCTGGTAGCCGCACCACTTTTTGAATTATATGACAATGCACCAGGATATGGACCCATCATTTCTAGTCTCCCTCAGCTGCTAAGCAGGTATGGAAAGCTGAACATTTTCTGGATGACCCATATAAATTGTCAGATTTAAAATACTCAGACATTTGAGAAGGTATATTTCACTAATTTTGGTATTTAAGAAAATTAAGGCAGTAGATACAGATTCTGAGGTCATATGTAAGTGATAGATAAAACATGACTAAAAGTATCTCAGAACTCAGAAATTATGGCATGATGTCCTGATACCTGGAGAACAGTTACATACACAAATATTCCAAGGGGAAGTGGGAAAAAGCATCAACAATATTTAAATATGAGGGGAGTTGTGTGTATAAAAATTTGGAGAATGGGGTCTCTGGTATAATCTTTTTACATTTGAAACTTATTAATATTTAGGACTAAATTGGAAGCAAATAGGATAAAGTTCCATTTTTTTGATGTACATGAGCGTGAATGTGTAAAGTGTGTGCTGTGATGTGTGGTATATGCATGTGTGCACGCACCCCCATATACATGCCTGTGGAGGCAAGAGAATGGTGGGGATGGTGGGTGTCCTCTTATTGCCCACCTTATATTTCCTTGAGACAAGGTCTCTTCCTCAATGCAGAGCTGCTGACCATCAGTGAGCTCCAGTGATTGTTTGGTCTCTTCCCCCCCTCACAGCTAAGATTACATGTGTGTGTGCCCATGTCTAGTGTAACACTTTTAAGTGCTGAGCCATCTCCCTAATCCCCAGTGGCCCCTATAAGTATGCAGCAACACTTAATGCATAAGGCAGAGCCATTGAAGGAAATTGCTTTGATATAGAAAGCACTAACTATGTCAAAGGATTGTAGAGACATCCAGATAGGTAACTTTCCTTGTAGTATAAGATGGAAACTATATATAAGTAATTCTGTTTTTAATAAAAGTATTTTTTTTAATTCAGGTTCAATTTTATATACAACTGAATTCCAGTGCAGAGAAGTACAAGAAGCCGTCTCTGTGAGCACAGCTGTATACAGCGTCAAATGTGGAAAGGTTTTTGGTTTCCTCTTCCCATTCCCTAAACTGCCACCTCCCTCTGTTGTTTGAATAGTAGACTTAATACGAAGAACTAGATTGTGCTGTAAACAAATGTGATGATGTTTATTAACTTTTGGTTTTACCCATACCTTTTTTTGTACAACATTAAAGAAAGTGAACTTTCTATTTGTATTTTTTTTTAACTTCTCATTAAACTCTGAAAAAAATCTTACAGTCGAGGATTATTTTTTCACTTCCTCAGACTGGTGAATGTTAAGATACTGTAGTTTAGATTGATCCTGTTGATGGGACCCTTCCTCTAATACCATTTAGACACAGATCTTCATGATGGGGGTCTTTCAGTTACTTTGTGTAAAATTAAATGTATGTGATTGAGTCCAAGGCACAACTATATTAAACCTTGCACACTGGTGAGCTCTATGACACAGAATTCCTGGTATATTAACTGACCATTATATCTTACAACCAGCCAAGCTGTAGTTCTCAGGCAACAAACCTTCAACATATGGCAAACTATTAAAAATAGCTAAACTGCAAAGTCATGGGAATTGGTATAAAAACATGTCCATCTAGAGCCCACTCATTTTTCTGCATGTTGTGGGGATATTGATTATTTGACTTACTATGAAATAGTGCCTTATTCTTGGAGCCATAGTACAAATGCCAGGTTATAAAGTCAGATTAGAGTTGTCTGACCTTGAGGTTTATATAATGCTAAAATCTTTTAAGAAATTAATTTATTTGAAAGTAGAGAGAGAATGAGAAAGAATGGGCCTGCTAGGGCCTAGTGTCACCACTGCAAGTGTACTCTAGACACATGTGCCACTTTGTGCACCCTGGCTTTATGTGGGTACTTTGGAATTAAACCCAGACCTTCAAGCTTTGTAAGAATGTACCTTTAATGGTTGAGCCATCTCTCCAGCCCTCAAACCTTTTTTTAGAAAAGTATTTTTGAGTCAGGGTCTCTAGCCTAGGCTGAACTGGAACTCACTATGTAGTCCCAGACTGTCCTTGAACTTGTGGCGATCCTTCTACCTCTGCCTCCCAAGTGCTGGGATTAAAGGCATGCACCACCATGACCAGCCCAAAAACTTGTTTTAACAAATGACAAAGTCTTCAAAAATATTTCAGAATAGGCTGGCTATGTAGGTGTATTCCTGTCATTCCAGCACTGGACAGGCTGATGCCAGGAGACAGAGTTCCAAGCCAGCCTGGGGCTACATACCAAGATCCCATCTCAAAATGTCAAAGGAGGGCAAAACAAAGGACTAATTTGAAACAGCTGAACTCAAGGGGGTAGGGGCAGGTTTTGTCAGTCTAAGAGAAAAATACCAAGTTAAAAAAAAACTTCTGGGCTGGAGAATGGCTTAGAGGTTAAGTGCTTGCCTATGAAGCCTAAGGACCCCGTTCGAGGCTCAATTCCCCAGGACCCACATAAGCCAGATGCACAAGGTGGCGCATGCATCTGGAGTTCACTGGCAGTGGTTGGAGGCCCTGGAGAGCCCATTCTCTCTCTCTCCCTCTATCTGCCTCTTTCTCTCAAAAAAAAAAAAAAAAAAAATTAAAAAAAAAAACTTCCGTTAACATTCCCCAATTAGGCCAAAATATGGGTGATAGTTTAGGTCAGCAAAAGGAGTTTGCTGGTTTGGTCATTACTTGTTGATGTAGACATAATATAAGGAAATCTTGCAAAATGTCGCTAAAGATTGGCACATTTTAAATACTAGGCAGAAATAAATTTTTTTATTTTAATTAATTAATTAATTAATTTGAGAGCGACAGACACAGAGAGAAAGACAGATAGAGGGAGAGAGAGAGAATGGGTGTGCCAGGGCTTCCAGCCTCTGCAAACAAACTCCAGACGTGTGCGCCCCCTTGTGCATCTGGCTAACGTGGGACCTGGGGAACCGAGCCTCGAATCGGGGTCCTTAGGCTTCACAGGCAAGCGCTTAACTGCTAAGCCATCTCTCCAGCCCCAGAAATAAATTTTTGATTAGTTCTTAGATTCTTAGGAATCACCTCTCCTCCTCCCCTCAATTTATCTCTCTGCTTCCTTTCTGTGGGATGAATGTGAGTTGTGCCATGCCTTCCTCACCATGACAGACTAACCAGGAATTGCAAGCTGAAATAAATCCTTCTGGAACCGCTTTTTGTGAGGCATTTTGTCCCAGCAGTGAGAACTAACATAGCACCCATCACAAGACTTGTCTCCTGAATCTTGGGTGATGTCAAAGGTATGCCAGTATAGTCTTTTCCATTTAGACTTTAGATGATGAGGCCAACAATGGCCAAGGAATTTTATGCATTCACATGTATTTTGTTGGAGTCATGTCAGACCTTCAGTATTTTGAAGCCAGTGTCACAGTGAGTAAACACTGGTCCCCATGACCAAGAAAGAGGACTGATTTCTTTTGACAAAACTCCTAGTTCTGTGAATTGTTGTTCTTTCCCCAAGGACTGACAGTCTTGCCCCTATAGTTTACATTAGCATATTTTTAATTTAATACTGGTTTTACGGGTTAGAGACCAGCTAATCCTTCAGATTAGGGAAGGCATTGATGAAGCTCTTTTTTCATGATTGCGCTGGTATCTGTTGCAGTCAGCTTTGTGTTGCTGGCAGAAGACACCTGACCAAGAGCAGCTTGTGAGAAGAAAGGGTTTATTTTGGCTTTCAGACTCGAGGGGCAGCTCCAGGGGAAAATGATGGCATGAGCAAAGGGTGGACATTACCTGGCCAACATCAGGTAGACAACAGCAACAGGGGAGTGTGCCAAACACAAGGGGAAGCTGGCCATAACACCCATAAGCCTGTCCCCAACAATACACAGCCTCCAGGAGGATCTAATTCCAAAATTGCCACTAGCTGGGGGCCTAGCATTCATAACACACAACTTTATAGAGGATGCTTGAATCAAACCACCACAGCATCCAAGTGAGAGATTTAAAGCAACTTTTATTTCAGATGTTAATACTTAGGATTCTGGAAAGGTGCAGAGTTGAACTGTATCTACTGTGATTTATAGAGTGATGTCAGAAAGGAACATTTGAGTTGAAGAGTCATCAGATTCAAGTCCACTCTTGTCCTTTGTTACTTAAGCTTTGACCTAGAAATTTTTGGTCACTCCTTCCAAATATATTTTATGTACTGGAACCTTTGATTTATGTTGGCCATCTGTTGCAGTCAGGTTCACATTGTTGGCAGAAAACATCCAACCATGAGCAGCTTGTGGTGGTGGGGGGGAGGTTTATTTTGGCTTATAGACTATAGGCTACTCTCCGTGATGGCAGGGGAAAATGATGGCTTGAGCAGAGTAGACATCACCTCCTGGCAAGCATCAGATGGACAACAGCAACAGGAGAGTGTGTCAAGCACTGGCAAGAGGAAGCTGGTTATAACACCCATATGCCTGCTCCCAACAATACATGGCCTCAGGATACTTTAATTCCCAGATTGTCATCAGCTGGGGACCTAGCCTTTGGAACGCTTAAGTTTATGGGGGACACTTGAATCAAACCACTGACCCCCATAAAGTGATAACCGTACATGATATTAAATGCAATGCATTCATTCCAACTGTAAGAGTCCCCATAGGGGGCTGGCAAGATGGCTTAGCAGTTAAGGCACTTGCCTGCAAGGCAAAAGGACCCCAGTTCAACTCTCCATGTAAGCCAGATGCACAAGGTGGCGCATGCGTCTAGAGTTCATTTGCAGTGGCTGGAGGCCCTGGTATGCCTATTCTCTATCTCTGCCTCTCTCTCTCTCTCTCAGATAAATAAAATAGATTTAAAAAGATAAAAGTCCTCATAGGGTATTTTTTTTAATCGATCCTGATGATGTTGAAATATCCCCATAGTCTAAGATCTTTTAACTGAGTCATAATACAAAAACCCCACCATAATGGCACAGAATAACCACTGCAAAAGATGGTATTGGTCACAGCAAAAAATAGTCCAACCAATACAAGACTTAAACAGGGCAAACATCAAACTCATTAGCTCCAAGTCCAACAATTCAAGTCAGTGACAAGTCTCCATGTCCAATAATTTTAACAGCAACAAGTCTCTGGAGTTCCAATTCTGCCCCTCCAGCTAGGCTACTCTCAGTCCTGGAAAACTTCATCTGGGACTGGCCACTCTCCTTAGCAGCTATCTCGTGGTCCTGGCATCTCCACTGGGTCTCTACTGCAGCCCATGGCCCACCCTCATGGGTCTCTGAGTAGGTATCCAGCAAATCTGCTTAACATTGCCCATGGCTGTTTTCAAAAAAAAAAAAAAGTTGCAAATTCCATGACCCTCTCTTTCCTGTATTTCTTTCTTTCTTTCTTTCTTTTTCTTTTTTTTTTTTTTTTGGTTTTCTGAGGTAGGGTCTCACTGTAGCCCAGGCTGACCTGGAATTCACTATGGAGTCTCAGGGTGGCCTCGAACTCATGGCAATCCTCCCACCTCTGCCTCCTGAGTGCTGGGATTAAAGGCGTGAGCTACCACGCCCGGCGTCTTTCCTGTATTTCTTATACTCCATAATGCCAGGTGGAATGCCAGTTTGTTAATCCAAGGGGGAATAAAGCAGACTTTGAAGAACAGGACACACCTTCAAGCATTCAGTCCCCTTCAAATGACTCTGTATTCTTTGTTATTCCAATGCAGGTTTGCTGGCCCAATCTCAGTGGTGCAGTCTCTCATGCAATTGCAGCTGAATGCAGCAGTTTAGGCCCAAAGATTTCATTTTTTCTGTACCATATCCCTCTGCTCACACCAATCCATCTCTATGCAGTGCAACCCTGCACAAGTTCTCAGAACACAACCATAACAGCAAGCCTCTCACAAACTGCTTCTAGCCCAGTCCAGGCAAAGACCTTTCTCACCCTCTTAAGTCAAACCTCAAAGTCCATAGTTCTTACTGCATTCAGATCTTCAACTTTGACCAGAATATTCCATCAAGCTGTACTTACAGCACTGCAAAGTATCTCTCTTAGGCCAAGGTTTCAAATCCTTCCACATTCCTCTCAAAAACTAGCTCCACAGGGCCAAATGTCACATACTCAATGACACCACTTCTGAGTTCCAACTGTACTGTTGCAGTCAGGTTTGCACTGCTGGCAGAAGACACCCAACCAAGAGCAGTTTGTGGGAATAAAGGTTTATTTTGGCTTTGAGGAGAAGCTCCATGATGCAGGGGAAAACGATGGCATGAGCAGAGGGTGGACATCACCTCCTGGCCAATATCAGGTGAACAAGCAACAGAAGAGTATGCCAAACACTGGTGAGAGGAAGCTTAGTTATAACAACTTCCAGGAGACTAATTCCCAAATTGCCATCAGCCGGGGACCTAGCATTCAGAGCACCTAAATTTATGGGGAATACCTGAATCAAACCACCACACCAGGCTTCTAACGCTGGGCTCTTTTAAGATTTTTTTTTTTCTTTTAAAGTTTTTTTGAGGTAGGGTCTCACTGTAGCCCAGGCTAACCTGGAGTTCACTATGTAGTCTCAGGGTGGCCTTGAACTCATGGTGATTCTACCTCTGCCTCCTGAGTGTTGGGATTAAAGGTGTGCACCATCATGCCTGGCTTTTTTTTGTTTTGTTTTGTTTTTTTGAGGTAGGGTCTCACTCTAGTTCAGGCTGACCTGGAATTCACTGTGCATTCTCTGGCCTCGAACTAATGGTGATCTTCCTACCTCTCTCTGCTTCCCGAGTGCTGGGCTTAAAGGCGTGTACCACCATGCCCATTTTTTTTTTTTTTTTTTTGAGGTAGGGTCTCACTCTAGTGCAGGCTGACCTGGAATTCATTATGTAGTCTCAGGGTAGCCTTGAATGGTGGTCCTCCTACCTCTGCCTCCCTTTGCATGTGCCACCATGCCTGGCCCATTAAGATAGTTTTGAATGTAAAATTCTTATTCCACATAGTTACAGTTGGATCCCATACTCTTGGTTTCCTGATGGATGTAGTAGCTCTACAGGGACTCAAATTTCACATGTTCCTAGGAGATTAGAAGAGTCCAGCATACTGTCTTAAGTTCTTTTGATCTGCGATTTAAGACCTAATAGTCTTAGATTTGTGCATTCCAAATAATTCTTGAGGGTTCCTTCCACATGTGTGAACACCCCTCCCCACATCCTTGAGGGCTAAAAGGGGGGAGAACAATGGCTACAGTTATTCTAGTAAACTTCCAGTCAAAACCTTTAATTCTTTTAAAACACAAATAGAAATATGAAGTTGGGTTAATTTCACCTATTACACATGTCAGCTTTTCAACAAGGCCAGGCTTTGAAAAGTTTAAAAAGGCCATTTGTGTTATCAGCTCTCTATGGGGATGGGACAAGTTTGGTGTGTAATATAACTGTACTGTGGTTTGGATTGAATGTGGACATCAAGTTGGTGTGGTTTAAAAATTATGGTGACTCACATCTGACCTGTAAAGTAGAACACTTGGAAAATTACTACCTTCATTTCTTCAAAATAAAGCTTTCCATTCTTTTACCAGTAATGTTTGAGATTCAGTATTTTAATGAAGTGAAGGCAGAGAAGCCAAAGGAACTGAAGCAAATAGTTTTTAAAGTTTGGGGGGTTGGCATCTGGGGAAATGGTTCAGTGGTTAAAGGTGCCTGCTTGCAAACCTGCCAACAGGAGCTCACTTTTCCAGTACCCACATAAAGCTGAATGCATAGTGGCACTTACATCTTCAATCCCAGTGAAACCTACAGCAATGGGAGGTGGAGCTAGGATCCCAAAGCTAGTCTTCCAGCTGGACTGTCCAAAAATAAGACCTTGATTTAAGTAAGGTAGGAGAGGACAAACACCCAGAGGCTGTTCTCAGACTTCCATGTTTGCCCTCCCCCCACACCATACATATTCACACAATTTTTTTTTTAAAAGCATGTGTAGGGAACTCATCCTAGTAAAGCCAAGCTTGCTTTTACTGAAGACCTTTAGCAAGATGTCTGTAAAAATTAAAGACAGCTGTTTTATCAATGAACAGGCTTAGCATGGAAGACACTTTAAAGAGAACTTAGTCTCTAGAAAATGTGGAAAATTCAACTATTTACAGGACACTACCAGACTCTGGTACAGGCCTTGGGAATACAATGATGGACAAACAACAGGCTGTAGCACACTCTTCCGTATTTTTTTTTTTTTTGAGAAATAATTCACATTCTGAGATGTGAATCACTGTTGATAGGTCATACAATTCATTGTTTTTCACTATATTCACAGTTGTGCAACATTACTTTAGAACATTTTCATCGCTTTAAAATAGTTCATTTGTCACCTCTACTCCTCTTATCCTCCCCTCCATAAGCAGCCATTAATCTACATTCTGTGTCCCATATGTACAGTTGCGTACGAAGCTGCCCCATTTAATATTTTCACTTGCAGCATATAAGGAGGCTTTTAAATTTTGTTAAATTAACTCCCCCCCCCCACCCTCAGTTTAAAAAGTTTTCGTACAAGTAGCTTCGTTTCTTTAAGACTCTTCTCGAAGCTCAGAAAGAACAAAAACCGTTGAGACTTCATTATTACTCTTTCTTGAGGGCAGAGGTGAGGTCAAGGCTTCTATTGGTTCCTAAGCACCGTGTTATCCCTTTAGAACACCAAGGAAGCGGAGGTAACTTGCTTGGGGGGAGGGGAAAGTGACCACAGACCGCCTCCCCCCCCCCACCCCGCACTGGCCACGCCACCAGTCCCAGTGGTCAGCGGCGACGGGACCAGAGACTCACGCCAGGGCTCGGCGGGAGCGGGCGGCTCGGCAGCGGTGGGCCCTGCCCGGCCGGGTGCCGCCTAGGATGCTGCTGGCTGCCGGCTCCCAGGGCCTGAGGCCCGGTCCAGCGTCGTCGGGGCGGCGCCGCGCCCGCTGGGGGCGGGAGAGGAAGGCGGCGCCCCCGCGCCCGTCCCGCCCGCGTCCCGCTGGGGGCGGCAGCCCGCCCCGAGTCCGCCGAGGCTCTTCCGCGCCGGCAGGGGCAGCAGCGGGAGCGGCGCGGGGCGGAGCGGCGCGAACAACCAGCAGCGGCCCGGCCCGGCCCGGCGCGGCGGCGGCGGCGGCGGCGGCGGCGGCGGCTGCGACGCCAGAGCCCGTGGGCGCCGTTCGCGAGGCCGCCGCAGGCGCCTGGCCGCAGCGCGGGGAGCTCTGGGCGCCGGAGGCCGCCGCTGCTGCCGCCATGCCGCTGCTCTTCCTCGAGCGCTTCCCGTGGCCCAGTCTCCGCACCTACACGGGCCTCAGCGGCCTGGCCTTGCTGGGCACCATCGTCAGCGCCTACCGCGCCCTCAGCCAGGCCGAGGCCGGGCCCGACGAGCCCGAGCCGCTAACGGCCCCGCTGCAGCCCCACGCGCCCGCGCCCGCCGACGGACCCGGGCCCCGCGACGTGGCCCTCTACCTGCTCTCCGACAGCCTCTTCGTGTGGGTGAGCGAGCGGGCGGGCGCCATGTCACCCTCTATGGGCCCGGGCGGGTGGGGGGCGTGGCCGGGCCGGGGTCGCCGGGCCTCGGGACCTCGCGGTGGGAGCGAGAGCCGTGGGGCGCGAGGAGGCCGCCTCGGGCCGAGGGTGCGGCTCGAGGAGGAGCGGGCCCGCGGAGGAGCGGAGCGGGGGGCGGGGGAAAGGGGCCGAGATGCCCCGGAGGAAGGCGGCGGGGAGGGCGGGAAGCGGGGCCCCGCGTCGCAGGGCAGCTCCGGGGAAGCGGCGTTCGCGGCGCGGCCGGGCGCGCTGCCCCGAGCGTGCGGAGAGCCCGGGGAAGTTGCCGCCCTCCTGCCCTGGCTTGTCGGCAGCCTGTTTCCGACGAAGAGGAGAATTCAGAGGTTGAGTGTGTTGGGGCATTCCAAGTCCGAGAGACACTGGGTCACACAACTTTTTAAAAAAAAAATTTCTTGTTTAGTAATTTTCTTGTTTAGCTACCCTCTGTGGGCGATATTTAACGAAATGAATTTTTACACACACCCATGCACCCACCCACCCACCCACCCACCCATCCATCCATCCATCCATCCATCCATCCATCCATCCATGCATGGATGCATGTACTGCTTCTACGTGACGGTGTCCTCTCATGCCTGAAGGCAGCACAACTTTCCAGAAGCTAGAGGCAGCTCATCATTTTAACTCAGTTTCTCCTGTTAGCGATCCGTTTTAAATCGAGCTTGCCAGTTTGTCTGCCCGTACAAGATAAGCAACATTCACATGGCACGAATACCGGTTTTACATATTTATTAAATACCTTTTTTTAATTTATTAGATCGTTTTATGCTGGGCAGATCTGGAAGTTTTGTTTTCATCTTGGACTTGAATGCCTCTTGTAGCAGAAAAGTTGCTCCAGGATTTAATGCCTGTTTCTTGGATTTTTGATGATGTTTGGCATCTTGCTTCCTGCAAGTTCTTGTTGAGAGTAGGCTGTAAATGACTGAGGGTTTAATATTAAGTTTATAGAATGATATGCAACTCATTTGTTATAATTATTCCCACTGTGCCTCATCAGGAAGCAGTGGGATTTGTGAACTCTGTGGGCTGTAAGATTAAGTCTTCTAGTCCTTCCAGAAGCTTAATGAAAGACAGGAAGGAAGTTCGTGTTTCTCTACTCCTGTATAAAGAGGATGAACTAGTACCACAGAAGGGAGAAGAGAAGGAGCTCCTCTCACATCTCTTGTTTAATTGCAAATCTGTTTTCATTTGGGTCACCAGGTAAACAATTTAAAGTTATATGAAGAGGGCTTTTGTCAAATGTGAGGACTATAGCACTTTTTTTTTTTTTAAGTCTAAGATACAAACAAGCCTTTCAGAAGTAACAACTGTTGTGTTGGTATAACAACGACTACTGTTGTTTAATGATTTTTTTTCCTCTCTCTAAAAGTTTCTTCTTGCAAAACCATGTTCAAATTCCAAGGTTAATGCTGCTTCATAAAACATTACCTAAAGCCTGTTGACTTTTCTAGAACTATAATTTTTTAAACTTCATACAGTCTTGTCTCATGCAGGTTTTAGCGTTCTTCTCTCTGTTGAATTTTTATTTCTCAGCTGAGCTTCTTGCTGGTTTTCTCCCATTGCTCTTGGAGGTTTTGACATGCTCATTTTGGTCGCATGCTGGTTTCCCAGGCCCCCATCCTTTCACTGGGGTTGTCTTTATGTAGTGCTTTGGCAGCTGCATAGTCTCCAGACCCTCCAGTGGCCTGACAGGAAACATTGTTGGGTGACTATGTGGTAGGGCCTATCTACTGTGAGTTTTTGAGTCTTCCTAGCTATTATTTTGTATTTTAGAATCTCTAAAACTTCTTTGTATAACACAATTTAAGATAACAAGGCCGGATAGCCTCTCAAGAGGTTTTATGTTACCACCCAGTTCAAAACCTGAGGTGCTATTCATCACTGAAGAACACAATGTGAACAGCATTTTTCCCCTTACTCTCAAAATGACTCATATGGAAATAAGGTGAAATAAGAAGAGTGGAGATGGGTGTACAAACAAAATACCAGTGAGTTTGGAGGAAGGAGAAAGGAGTTCTGCCTAGAGAAGGTCAGGTGGTTGGTGGTGTGTGAACCTAGCCTTGCAAGATAGGAAGGGTCCCAAGCAGTAACAGATGTGTTAGGAGGAGAAAAAAAGCTTGTTTGTGTCACTGGTGTGGAGACAGTGTTAGCTTCTGCATCAGCTGTTCTGAAACTGGCTGTTAAGTTAGAACTCATGAATCTGCTCACTTGAAGGGGAGGCTGAGAGGGTGGGAAGAGATCCCCTGAGTAACAGGAGGTAGAGGAAGTAGTCCTGCTGGGAGAGAATGTAGGTGAGCAAGGCTTATTTCTCCAAGCTCTGTGCTCAGGCGAACTGTTCAGGTTTGCCACTTACCTGTCATGTATGGGGAGAAAAATAAGGTAGACATTCCAAACTACTTTTTGTTGTTTAGAACTAACCTGACAATGGTCACTCCTGTTGGAGGAAAGCAGGGGACAGGAAAGATCACTATTCACTGTCTTTTTTTTTTTTTTTTTTGAGGTAGGGCTTCACTCTAGCCCAGGCTGACTTGGAATTCAGTGTGTAGTCTCAAGATGGCCTAGAACTCACAGCAATCCTCCTACCTCTGCCTCCCGAGTGCTGGGATTAAAGGCAGGGGCCACCACGCCCGGCCTTATTGTGATTTTGATTGTTTGTTTGCTTTTTTTTTTTTTTTTAATGTAGTCTCAGACTGGGCCTTGACTCACAGCGATCCTCCTACCTCTGCTTCCCCAGTGCTGGGATGAAAGTCATGTACCCCCACACCCAGCAAATCAAACTTTGTTTGTTTTTGGTTTTCTGAAGTAGGGCTTCAGTCTAGCCCAGGCTGACCTGGAATTCACTATGGAGTCTCAGGGTGGCCTCGAACTCACAGCTATCCTCCTACCTCTGCCTCCCAACTGCTGGGATTAAAGGCATGCACCACCTCGCCCATCTCTGTCTTTCACTCTTGTTAAAATCCCTTTGACTTCTGAACTATGAACCTGTATCAGAAGTGACCATTGTCAGCTTCTTGTTACTGGTGCTGGTGTTAGGTGGGAAACTGAGGAGCATCTAGATGGTTCTAGGTTGTTGACCTTGTTCACATCTCCATGTTATACTACATGTATGTGATTGTATTGCTTTTCTCAATAGTGTATCATATTTAATCATATTTCTGCATTTCCTCCTCTTTTTTATATTTCAAGGTAGGGTGTCACTCTGGTTCAAGCTGATTTAGAACTCACTTTGTAGTCCCAGGCTGGCCTTGAACTCATGCTGATCCTCCTACCTCTGCGTCCGGAATGCTGGTGCAGCATCATGGTCTGCACATTCTCTTAAATTTCTCTTATTTTGAATTTTTTAATTTTGAAGTACACTTCACAGTTGCATAGAATGTATTGGGTAGATTTTAGTGGCTTCATACCGATCAATTGGATGTGTGTTTCACACTTGATTTATCTAAATTTTCCATGATGGCTGTGCTATTTTTCTGCTATTGTAAGTAGTGCCTCAGTGAACCCTTTGAACTTAAGTTTGGATTCTGCCCACAGGAAAAATTAGTTAGCTGTATAGGGCAGGAAAAATATTAAATTGGCCCTTTGACTTTTGTCCAAGCGAATAAGGTAGTGGCTCATGTGGGACTTGCTGTCTGTTCTATAGTTCTGAGAATTTTTCCCTCCCCTCCCCTCCCCTTTCCTCTTCTCCCCTCCTCTTAATGTGGTTAAATCCTAGGGAGTTCTGTGGATGTAAATCTGAACTAAAAGTGTTGGTTCTGTAAGAGTATCACATGTATCCAGAAGGATCTGATTTGGGATATGCTTTTAAACAAGAAGTGCTACAATTATGTATCTCTCAGTATTTGTAGGGTTTTTCTTCCTCCCTTTTCTCTTTACTCCCATCCCTCCCTTATTTCTCCTTACCTCCCTTCCCCTCCTACCACTCTCCTTCCTTCCCCCATTCCCTTCCTTTTTCCCCTCCCTCCCTTCTTTCCTTCCTTTCTCTCTTTTTCTTTGTCCTACTATGTAGACTAGGCTGTCCTTTCACTCACCATTTTCAGTCCTCCTGCCTCAACCTTCCCATTGATGGGGTTGCAGTCCTGGGCCACCATGCCCAGTTCATTATTTGCCGCTCTATAAGCTCTCCAGCTGAGGTCAAGAAGTTATTGTATATTTATTTAAGTGACATAATATTTGTGAAGTTAAGACTTTTTTCTATGAATACAGATAGAATAGTTAATAATTTATTAAGGTGTTCCAGTGAAACATTTCATAATCTTAAAATAATTCCGATATTTTTTGTTTTGGTTTTCATGTAGAGATCACAGAAACTCATTTTTAAATATGAAATTCCTTTCCATGTGTCCATATTTATTAATTCCCCCAGTCCTTTAAACAGGGTCTTACTGAGTTGCTCAGGTTGGCCTTGCACATGTGATCCTTCTGCCTCAGCTTCCCTCAGGCCCAGCTCTATATGTACTTTAAGTCTCTCTCTCCTTCTAAATCATGTTACTCCCCCCCCCCCCCCAGGTAAGGTTTTACTGTAGCCCAGGCTGACCTGGAATTCACTGTGTAGTCTCAGGGTGGTTTCAAACTCACGGTGATCTTCTTACCTCTGCCACCCACGTGCTGGGATTGAAGGTGTGTGCCACCATGCCCAGCGGTCATGTTACTTTTCAAATCTTCCATTTAGATTAATTGGAACTGGTTATCTCTGAGTGATGGGATTATGAGAAACTTGCTTTTTGGGAGGGTGTAAATGAAAGAAACTTGTTTTTCTTCTTTTAAAAAATGTTTTATTTATTTGCAAGGAGCAACAGAGGGGGGGAGGGGAGGGAGAGAGAGAGAGAGAGAGAGAGAGAGAGGGAGGGAGGGAGGAAGGAAGGAAGGAAGGAAGGAAGGAAGGAAGGAAGGAAGGAAGGAAGGAAGAAAGAAAGAAAGGAAGGAAGGAAGAAAGAAAGAGAATGAGAATGAATGGGCATGCCAGGGCTTTGTGCACCTGGTTTCATGTGGGTATTGGGGAATCAAATCCAGGTCATTAGGTTTTGCAGCCAAGCGCCTTAATCACTGAGCTATGTCTCCAGTCACCAAAGAAACTTTCTATGCCTGTTTTTTAACTTAGAGACTTTTGGGGCTAGGGCTTGCTGTACAGACATGGGGACCTGAGTTTGGATGTCCATCACATATGTTTACATTAAAAAAAGAAAAGAGAAAGGTCTAGGCATGTCTGTAACCTCAGTGCTCGGTGGGTGGAGACAGGAGGCTCATTGAGGCTCACTGCTCAGCCAGTCTGACAAAAATGGAGACTCCAGGGTCAGGAAGACTTTCCCAAGGAAGTAAGGCAGAAGAGCAATAGAGTCTTCTGGCCCCCACATGCGTACATCTGTATATATACCTGCACATACAATGTACCACACGCTACACACATACTAAAAAAAAAAATTTTTTTAAAGACAGCTTACCTGAGAATAGTAATACTTTATTTTTTGTTTTATGACTCAGGATATGTAAGTTCACTGTTTTGAATAGAGAAATGGTTGACTATAATCTTGATTTGTTTTGGAAATCCTAAAAGCTCTCAGTTCAGTGTCCACATCTTTATCTTCCTATGTTCCTCCTGCTTTGACCAAGAACTACATGTGTGGCATTTGCTTTTCAAACTCATGTCTATATGCAAATCAGGAACAATCCTTTTTGAAAATTGTGTTGTAACTAAGTTGAGGTGTTTAGTTGATTTAAAGTACTGTGTTTGTCTGGGTGATGTGGCATGAGGGTTATGGTTTTGTGTTAGGAAAGTTGACTAGCAAAGTACAATAAAGATACATCTTTTTTTTTTAATTTTTATTTTTTTGGTGTTTCGAGGTAGGGTTTCACTGTAGTTCAGGCTGACCTGGAATTTACTATGTAATTTCAGGGTGGTCTTGAACTCACAGAAATCCTACCTCTGCCTCCCAAGTGCTGGGATTAAAGGCGTGCACCACCATGCCTAGCAAGATACATCTTTTATAATAACTATTTTAGCATCTTAGAGATGAGCGTTCTCAGGCTGGAGAGATGGCTTAGCAGTTAAGCGCGTGTCTGTGAAGCCTAAGGACCCCTGTCTGAGGCTGGATTTCCCAGGACCCATGTTAGCCAGATGCACAAGGGGGCACATACATCTGGAGTTCCTTTGCAGTGGCTGGAGGCCCTGGCACGCCCATTCTCTCTCTCTTCCTCCCTCTCTGTCTCCCTCTTTCTCGCTCTTACTCTCAAATAAATAAATAAAGATAAAACAAAACAAAAATACTTAAAAAAATGAGCGTTCTCAATTCTCTGGATGAATGTCAACACAATAGGACACAAACAAGGGGTGCAGTGTTTTTACTAGACTAATTTGCCCTTTTTTCCCCTGATCAGTGAACAGATTTAAATACCAAAGCAGTCTCTTTTCAGTTCTCTAAAAACATATTTCATGGGGCTGGAGAGAGGGTTCAGCAGTTCAGGTGTCTGCCTCCAAAGCCTAATGACCTGGGTTCAGTTCCCCAGTACCCACATAAAGCCAGATGCACAAAGTGGTGCATGCATCTGGAGTTGGTTGGTAGCTGCTGGAGGCCCTGTCATGCCCATTTATTCTCTTTCTCTCTGCTTTCAGATAAATGAAAACATTTTTACAAAATATATTACATTTGGGATGGAGAGATAGCTTAGCGGTTAAGGCATTTTCTGCAAAGCCAAAGGACCTTGTTTCCATTCCCCAGGACCCACATAAGCCAGATGCACCAGGTGGCGCATGCATCTGGAGTCCGTTTGCAGTGGCTGGAGGCTCTGCCATGTCCATTCTCTCTCTCTGCCTCTTTTCCTCTCTCACTCTCTCAAATAAATGAGTCAGTAAAAATTAAAAGTATATTACATTCTTCCTGGTCCCATCAGGCAACAGAATAGAATGAAGGGAAGGCAGAACTTAGGAGGGTTGCTGTGAATTTGAGGCCAGCCTCAGATTCCAGAGTGAGGTAGGTCAGTGTGGGCTAGAGTAAGACTTTACCTCCAAAAGAAACAAAACATAAAAGTAGAGAGAGGGATGAATGTGGCGGCACACACCTGTAATTGGAATGTGGAGACAGGAGGATTTTCAGGAGTTCAAGGCCACCTGTGATACAAGAAATCTTGTCTCAAAACACTAAACCAAACCAAAACAGAGCAAAAAGAGAGAGAGAGAGAGAGAGAGAGAAGAAGGAGGAGGAGGAGGAGGAGGAGGAGGAGGAGGAGGAAGAGGAAGAGGGGGGGGAGGGGGAGGAAGGATGTCTTGAAGGGAGTGGCCATCTACCTATAATCTGACTGGATCATAGGCTGAAGCAACCTTTGTATTGTTGCTGTCCCTTGTCACTAGCTTTCAAGAAAAACAGCATTCTTGCTTTTCTCAAGATGGTCTCGGCTTTTTGGGGTCGTTTTGTTTGCAAAATCATTTCACCATCAGTTATTGTTTTGTTTTTTGTTTTTTGGTTTTTCGAGGTAGGGTCTCACTCTGGTCCAGGCTGACCTGGAATTAACTCTGTAGTCTCAGGGTGGCCTTGAACTCATGGCGATCCTCCTACCTCTGCCTCCCGAGTGCTAGGATTAAAGGCATGCGCCACCACGCCCGGCTTCACCATCAGTTATTTGATATTCACTAATATTTTGGTCAGAGATAGCCCATTCTTCCATTTTGTAAACATCAGGATTTATTGTTTAGGTATAAAAACAATAATTTCATTTTTTTTTTTTTATTTATTTGAGAGTGAGAAGGGGGAGGCAGAAGCAGATAGAGAATAGGTGTACCAAGGACTCTAGCCACTGCAAATAAACTCCAGATGCATGTGCCATCTTTTGCATTTGGCTTTATGTGGGTAGTGGGGAATCAAACCCGGGTTCTTTTTTTGTTTTGTTTTTTCAAGGTTTCATTCCAGCTCAGGCTGACCTGTAGTCTCAGGCTGGCCTGGTGCTTCTCCCTGCCACTTCTCATTCCTGCTCTTGCTGTCTCTGCAAATGATGCTTAGCTCATACTGGTAGTGGAACCTGAAAGGCTCTGTCATTGGAAATGGTGGCTAAAGTCCTCCTGTGAAATTTCAGGCTGCTTTCTTCTCTCTTCTTTTCCTCCCCTCCCCTGAGGTGTAGTGTCTCACTCAAGCCAGGCTGACCTGGAATTCACTATGTAGTCTCAGGGTGGTCTTGAACTCATAGTAGTCCTCCTACCTCTGACTCGTGAGTGCTGGGATTAAAGGCGTGCGCCACCATGCTTGGCTAGGCTGCATTTGTTTTTTACCAGGAGGAGCTAAACTTCCTTTCTTTGATTCCCATGCAGGTTTTAGTAAATACTGCTTGCTGTGTTTTGATGTTGGTGGCTAAGCTTATCCAGTGCATTGTGTTTGGCCCTCTTCGAGTGAGTGAGAGACAGGTAAGTGCAGACATGATAGATTTATATTTGGTATAATTTCAATCATACAGACAATTTCTTGACTATTAAAAGAACTCCTATATGTATAGTGCTTTCTCCTGGCTTGCTTTCAGACTCATTTTTAATTTGTATATACATTTTTTTTCCTAGTCCATTTGAGAGTAAGTAGTGTACATTCTATCCCTTTATACCCCCAAATACTTAAGGATGTCTTTCCTAAGAGCAAGGGACATTGTCAGCACAGTGATTGAAATTAGGAAATTTACCATTAATAAAATCTAGTTTCTACTTATTATAGCTAAATTGCTCAATATTATCCTTTTTTTCTTCTTGGTTTTTCAAGGTAGGGTCTCACTTTTGCTCAGGTTGACCTGAGATTCATTATATAGTCTCAGGGTGGCCTTGAACTCACGGCAATCCTCCTACCTGTGCATCCTAAGTGCTGGGATTAAAGGCATGAGCCACCATGCCCAGCTTAATATTATCCTTTTTAAAAATTTTATTTACCTGCCAGCAGATAGAGAGTTCTGGGCCGTTAGAATGGGCATACCAGGTCCTTTTGCCACTACAAATGAACTCTAGATGCATGTACCATTTAGGATACCTGTCTTACATGGGTACTGGGGAATCGAACCCCAGGCTGTCAGACTTTGCAAGCAAGCACCTTGAATTGCTGAGTCATGTCTCCAACCCAATATTATCCTTTATAGCTACTTACCCCATGACTTTGTGTTTTGCTTTTTGGGACAGGGCCTCACAGTGAAGGCTTGCTAGCCTGGGAATTACTATGTAGACCAAGCTGGCCTTCAATTTGCAGCAGTCCTCTTTGTTGCCTCTGCCTCTCAGGTACTGGGATTGTAGGTATATACCACTATGCTTGGCTCCTGTGACTTGTTTGAATATAACTTTTTCAAATATTTTATTTTTATTATCTGAAAGAGGCAGAGAGAGAAGGAAGGAGGTATGGAGGGGGGAAAAGAGAGAGAGAGAGAGAGAAAATATGAATATGAGAATGAGAATGGATGAGCCTGTCAGAGCCTCTAGCCATTGTAAATGAACTCCAGATGCATGTGTCACCTTGTACATCTGGCTTACATTGGGTCCTGGGAAATTGAACTTATGTCTTTTGGCTTTGCAGGCAAGTGCTTTAACCACTAAGCCATCTCTCTATCCCTGAATGTAATTTTTTTTTTTTTTTTTTGGTTTTTCGAGATAGGGTCTCACTGTAGCCCAGGCTGACCTGGAATTCACTATGGAGTCTCAGGGTGACCTTGAACTCATGGCAGTCCTCCTACCTCTGCCTCCCGAGTGCTGGGATTAAAGGTGTGCACCATCATGCCCGGCCTCTGAATGTAATTTTTAAACAAGCACTAATTTTCTACTATTAGTGTGAATCATCATGAATATCATGATTTAGAATGTTCTACAAGCAGAAAATCAAGTGACTTGCCTTTGGTTCAGGTTGAGATTGTCAGACATTTGAACTTCTGACTCTTCTGAAAATGTATATACGGGGAGGAATACTTTCAATATCACAAGCATGGGTAGAATATTTAAGTTTTTGTAATTAAATTTTTTTTTTTTAATTTGAGAAAGAGAGAGAGAGAATGGGTGTGCCAGGGTCTCCAGCCACTGCAAATGAACTCCAGAGCATGTGGCCCCTTGTCCATCTGGCGTACATGGGTCCTGGGGAATCCAACCAGGGTCCTTTGGCTTTGCAAGCGAATGCCTTAACCACTAAGCCATCTTCTCCAGCCTGGGAAGAGTATTTTAAAAGAATTTAGAACTGGCCTTTAAAATAAGGACACAAATATCTATTATTTCTCTTATCCCAGGGATAAGACAGGAACTTAAGACATGAGAAGTATAGCAATGTCTTTCCTACATTTTCAAAGTCCAGGATTCTTCTGGTCTCCTTCCTTGCCCTTTCCAACTTAATCAACCAAGGTCCATTCTACAGCTCAGATGTGGGTACTTGTGGCTGATCTTTGAGTGTTCTTGTCATCAGGATGATTGTGTTTTTCCAGAGAGATAGTTCATTTGTGAATTTTCAGCACTTTCTTTGAATATCATCTCCAGAGCTTTCTCTCATGGGCTTAGCCGGACAGATGGGTTTTTGTGTAGATACAAATACTCTTGGCTTATTCTCCCAAGTATTGGCATTAAAGGTATCAGCCACCATGCCTGGCTAAAATTTTCTTTAAAATTTCTTTTAAGTTCTAATTTGTGAGCCAGAAATTGATCAGGCTAGTGGCAGGTCATCTAGGCCTTATGTGCTTTGTTTTCCTAAACTTATTTTATATCAGGTTAAAATTTCCAGAAAACATGACCTTCAAGTACTTAAGGTTTTTGCTGTCTAGATGTGATCCTAATGGGCACATTCATTATCTGGCTCTGCCCTCTGTTTCCCTACAGAAAACATTTTTTCCCCCCTAGGCAAGGTCTCGCTTTCTAGCCTAGGCTGACCTGGAATTCATTCTGTAATCTCAAGGTGGCCTTGAACTCACAGTGATCCACCTACCTCTGCCTCCTGAGTGCTGGGATTAAAGGCGTGTACCACTGTGCCCAGTTTAGAAACCATCTCTTTAAAATTTTTTTTTTTTTTTTTCCTTTTTTGGTTTTTCTAGGTAGGGTCTCAATGTAGCTCAGGCTGACCTGGAATTCTCTATGTAGTCTCAGGGTGGCCTTGAACTCACGGTGATCCTCCTACCTCTGCCTCCCGAGGGCTGGGATTAAAGGCGTGCGCCACCATGCCTGCCCTTAAAAAAAGTTTTTAAGGGGCTGGAGAGATGGCTTAGCGGTTAAGCACTTGTGAAGCCTAAGGACCCTGGTTTGAGGCTTGATTTCCCAGTACCCATGTAAGCCAGAGGCACAAGGTTCCTTTGCAGTAGCTGGAGGCCCTGATGTGCCCATTCTCTCTCTCTCTCTCTGCCTCTTTTTCTCTGTCACTTTCAAATAAATAAAAATAAACAAAAAAAGTTTTTAGAGCTGGGCGTGGTGCTACATGCCTTTAATCCCAGCACTCAGGAGGCAGAGGTAAAAGGATTGCTAAGAGTTCGAGGCCACCCTGAGAGTACATAGTGAATTCCAGGTCAGCCTGAGCTAGAGTGAGACCCTACCTTGAAAAACAAAAACAAAAAAGTTTTAAAATGTTTATTAGAAAGAGAGAGAGAGAGAAAATGGGCAAGTGCCTTAACTGCTAAGCCATCTCACCAGCCCAGAACACAACTTTTATGCTGTTCTATGTTGGCTTACTTTATGATTAATGTCACCCAGTAGCATTTATTACGATCTGTGTTGTGTTGGAACTCAGGAGGATTCACACAGGTTTGCTTTGTGGCTGCTTAAAAATTTAAGAAGTAGCTGGGTGTGGTGAAGGACTCCTAATACCAGGAGGCAGAGGTGGGAGGATCTTCATGAGTTTGAGGCCAACCTGAGACTACATAGTAAATTGCATGTTAACCTAGACTAAAGCAAGACCTTCCTCCAAAAAAAGACACCAAAATAAATAAATAAATAAAACAAAATATAATAATGTAAGAAGTAATGCTAGTCAAAGACATTAAATACCTAACCTTAGAGCAGTGAAGTTTTTTAAAAAAATTTTAAAGCATTTAATATATGTTATGTGTTTTTAAAGCACTTTACATATGTTAACTTATTTAATCCCCCAACAGTTCTGTGAGACAGGTAAGACTTATTCTATAGATGGGAAGCCAAGAGTGTTAAGTGAGTTTCCTAAAATCTCACAATAGCTAGGTAGTAAAGCAAGATTCATAACCAGGGTAGAATATGTCCCAAGTTCATCTTTATTTCCCCTGTCTCAGGTCTGGAAACAGGCATTCACCAAGAATTAAGCACAAAGCCTTCTCTCCAGCCCCCTTCCGTCTGCTTTTAAGAGCAAATGGTAATTAGAGCGAGAAGGGGTACTGAGAAAGAAGAGGAGGAGAAAATGGGACATGGAGGGAGGACATACTTTGCTAGAACACATAATGGCAGCCCTGCTTCATTACAAAAAGATTAAATCATTCTATTCTATTGCCTAATGGGGCCAGGAAGAATATGTTTTAAAATATTTTTATATTTTTACCTGTAAGCAGAAAGAGAGAGAGGGAGAGAATGGGTGTGCCAGGGCCTCCAGCAGCTGCAGGTGAACTGCAGATGGGTATGCGTGCACCATTCTGTTGGGGAATGGTGTCCAGAGGTTGGGACCCTCGGTGGCTATGCATAGGCTTTAAGGCAGTTGTAGCATCTCTGTTGATGTGGGGCAGGGTGGGTGAGATCTTGTCTTTTTGGTGGCTAGAGTTAGGAGCTACTATCTGATTTTTATTCCTAATTAATTTGTTAATTTTATTCTCTGGACACAAAGAGTACAGTCATAAACTCTCAAAATAATTCTTTCTTTTGAGACACCATCTTGCTCAGTAGTCCAGGCTTCTGTCCTTAAATTTAAGATTCTCCTGCCTATGCCTCCCAAATCTTAGTGCTACCATTATAGGTAGTATACAACCTGCCCCCTCCTTTCGGTCTATGTTTAACTTATAAAATGTTTATAGGTCTTAAAATTATGTAGAATAGTATCCTTAGAAGTCATGCTTCCATCCTTAACCTCATCACTCAGTTCCCTTCCACCTCCATAGGTATTTGGACAAGTATATATTCCAATGTCTGATAGGGCTAGACTTCATCTGTTGTTCTCCTCCCCCCTTGGCAACATAGTCAAGCTTTTGAAAAGTACAAGTCTTCAGAAAGGAACACAGTGAAGCAGATGCATTCCCACTGCCATGGAGCCGTTTACACAACTTGTTTGGAAATCCAGTGACTGTTACTGTAAAAACATTTGCAATCTTTGATTCAGTAATACAAAGAGGTAGGAACTCATCCAAAGATATAGACGAAGATATTCATTATAGTGTTCCTGGAATAGGGGACATATAAAAACAATTTGTGTCCACCTATGGCCATTAAAGTGGTTTATTGGTAAGCTTTTAGGGGATATTCACTGACATTGGTGTGGTTCTCACAGTGATAGGTAATTAAAAGCAGTGAGCAAAAATTAACATATTTGTACATTAGAAGAAGAAGATAGAATGTTAAGGTGCCTTTTTAAAAATAATTGGTTTTGTTAGGTTTTTGTTTTTTGAGGTAGGGTTTCATGTAGCCCATATTTGCCTCCCACATGCCAGAAATAAGGTATGTACCATCACACCCAGCTTTTAGGCATTGTTTTAAAATTTTTCTTGTTGTCTTTTTTTTGTTAATGAAAAAAATTTAAATATTTGGGTTTTAAGAAAATTGTATGTTGTGGTATGTATGTGTGTGTGGGTATACCTGTGCCAGAGTATGTGTGTAGTCAGAGGATACCCCAAGGCTTCTGTGCTTTCTTTCACCTTCTCTGAGACAGACCGCTGCAAAAGAAGCCCACCAGCTTTGGACTGTCCTGGATCTACCTCCCACTGCTCTCAGCATGTTGAGGTCACAGATACATGTGCCATATTGCATCTGGCTTTATGAGAAGGATCACACTGGAGTTGGTGGGCTTTGGAAGCCAAAGCTTGCTGAGCTACCTTCCCAGCCTTCTGAAAAGTTTTTATTTATTATTTAAAATTATTAACATTTTTTTATTTATTTGAGAGAGAATAAGAGGTAGACAGATACACAGAGAGAATATGGGTGTGCCAGGGCCTCTAGTTGCTGCAAATAAACCCCATACTCATGTGCCATCTTGTGCATCTGGCTTATGTGGGTACTAGGGAATTTCAAATTTTTTTTTTTCAAAGTGAGATATTTTCTCTTTAAGAATTCAGCTGGGAGGTCTGGAGAGATGGCTTAGTGCTTAAGGCACTTGCCTGCAAAGCCTAAGGAGCTATGTTTGGCTCTCCAGGTCCTACATAAGCCAGGTGCATCAAGGTGATGCAAGCACATAAGGTCACACATGCACACAAAATGGCACACACGTCTGGAGTTTGATTGCAGTGGCTGGAAGCCCTGGCACAGTAATTCTCTCTCTCTCTCTCATAAAAAATACAACGAAAATTACATATATAAAAAATGAATTCAGCCAGGTGGGGTACATACCTTTAATCTCAGAATTTTGGAGGCTAAGGTAAGAGGATTGCTGTGAGTTGGTCAGCCTGAGACTACATAGTGAATTCCAGGTCAGCCTGGGCTAGATTGAGACCCTACCTCAAAAACAAAAACAAACAAAAAAGAATTCAGAGGGGAGAAGATTTAAAATGGTACTGATAATTCTTAGAAAATAGAAAATGTAAGGGCTGATTTCACTCACTACCATTTTTAGTGGCTGAATCTCATAACTGATCCAGGCTTGCAATCTAAAGTTAACATATGGCTTTGTGGACATCTCACTGGTGTTCTTCAGTCCATTTTTGATTTGTCTGCTGCTTTCCTCTGGACAAATGTTCAAAGCTAAACCAGAGTCTTCCTTGCATAGAAGCGTGCCGCTGTTATGCTGACTTCTCTTAACTGGGCTAGATGTGATTGTACTTATCTTTATATTGTTTTCTTTTTAGCATCTCAAAGACAAATTTTGGAATTTTATTTTCTACAAGTTCATTTTCATTTTTGGTGTGCTGAATGTCCAGACCGTGGAAGAGGTGGTGATGTGGTGCCTTTGGTTTGCTGGGCTTGTTTTCCTGCATTTGATGGTTCAGCTATGCAAGGACCGATTTGAATATGTGAGTTTTTAAGTCAAACTTTTTGCTTACTCAGTCAAACATATGCCAAGTTTGTTAGTAAGGTGAAGGAGCTATAGTGAGCATGTTTGGGATAGCTTTTGGAGGGCAGACCTAGGGGTCAGCTTCCCATTGTCTATTCCTTGACCATCTGGAGCAGCCAAGGAATGCTGTGGTGCCCTGAGAGGCTCCTTTCCAGCCCTATGTTGTGTTAGTAGGGTCAGGTCACCTACACCAACTGTTTTGGTTAAAAGGGCAGAGAATTTTGAGCTATACACTGAATAAAAACTGGCCTCTTCCTGTTATTTTCTGTTCTAGTCACCTTCCATTTTTCCCTTCTCTGCTGTGATTAGTGGACCCTTTCCTTATCACTAGTTTGCCCTGTCCTCCTTGGACCAGGACTGAATTAACTCACCCAGCTTCCCTAGTTGTGGGAGATGTGAGTCTTTCCTGTCTGGAACGCCTCTCACTTCAGGTCAGAGCTGTGCAGGCCTCTTGCACCAGTCTTGTGGGCCAAGGTTAACACACATGTCAGTTATGCTTCTCAGTTGAACCCACTTCAGGGCCTTGTGCCCCTGTCTTTCCTCAGTATTTGGGAGCAGGTGGCCCTTACACTTCCCTGTGAGTTAATCTTACTCTTGAAACCTTTCTTTCCAAACTCAACCCTCATTTCCTGTCACAAATGAGCTCTAATCTTCCCACCTGGTCTGTCACCTATACCTAGTCCTTCAAGAGTTGAGCTCCAGGCTTCCTTTGCAAGCATCTGCCAACCCTTGCACAATATCAACATAACATTTTAAGTGGTAAATCTGTACCTAATTGAGTTTCAGTTGTCTTAACCCTGATTTACCAGCATTAAAATGAATTTTGGGCACAAGGGTTAGAATATGACTGAGAAGGAAACATAGCTGAACATGACACTGTTCTGAGTCCTGTTAAATGATGAAAGAGGTACTGGAAAGCAGCAGTTATAATTCCAGTGGCAGGATGCTGGAGAATATGAGATGAAAATATAGTGCATATTGCATCTGGTAAATTAAATGATAAAGATCTATAAATCTTAGCAGCTCAGATTTGCAGTTAGGTTTTTGGAGAATTTTGGCTGTATGTTTTTCTGTACTTAGTGTAAATATGTTCTTTTTAATCCTGAGGTCTCAGAGCAGTTTACTACTGCCACTACAGAGGAATGAACTGCCTTTCTGTTTTGTCCCTTTCAGCTTTCCTTTTCTCCCACCACACCAATGAGCAGCCATGGGCGAGTCCTGTCTCTGCTGATTGCTATGCTGCTGTCCTGCTGTGGCTTGGCGGTCGTTTGCTGTGTCACAGGCTACACCCATGGCATGCACACCTTGGCTTTCATGGCTGCAGAGGTAAGGTCCTGAACAGGCTGGCTCTGATTAGACTCCGGTACATTTCCAGGGAAGCCAGAAGATTATTGATGGACTTTTAAGTTATGGAGAGATACTTGGTCTTTCATTTCAACAGGCGTTTATTGTGTTCGTTTTTGTTTTTATTGGGTACTGGTGTTGAATGCTTTTGTGTGAGGTATTTCCTGTAATCCTTGCTGTAAACTACTAAGAATTTTTTTTTCCCTAATTATCTAGCACTATGCATGCTGTATGCCAGGGATTATTCTATTAGGAACTTTTTATTTGTTTTTGCAGTGGCAGGATTTAAAACAAGGGCCTTGCACATTTTAAGCAAATGCCCTATCACTGAGTTACATCTCCAGCAGGACTTGTTCTAAATACTTTATACATATTGACTCATTTTATTATTCCTGCTAATGATGGGGACCATGAGGCATAGAGGCTGAAGTGAATTGCTTGAGGCTCCTGAGAGACAGGTGGCTCTGTCCATACTCTCTGACTCCAAAGCAGGAAGAGTATTCTCCTTCACGCATCATCAATAATGATTAGTGCTAAATATTAATGAAGTAGGTTTTTTTTAATTAAAATTTTTTTTGCTTATTTTATTTATTTATTTGAGAGCGACATAGAGAGAAGGAGGCAGAGAAAGAGAGAGATTGGGCGCGCCAGGGCCTCCAGCCACTGCAAATGAACTCCAGACACATGCCCCCTTGTGCATCTGGTTAATGTGGGTCCTGGGGAATCGGGCCTCGAATTGGGGTCCTTAGGTTTCACAGGCAAGCGCTTGACTGCTAAGCCATCTCTCCAGCCCTGAAGTAGGTTTAAAGATAGGGATATAAATTAAAATTTTACATAATAAAATGTGTAAACTATATTCATTATTTTAAAAGAAAACTCCCTTTTTTGTGTTGTTGGGTGTTGATCCTACTTTTTTTTTTTTTTTTTTTTGGTTTTCTGTGGTAGGGTCTCAGTCTAGCTCAGGCTGTCCTGAAGTTCACTATGTACTCTCAGGGTGGCCTCGAATTCATGGCAATCTTCCTACCTCTGCCTCCTGAGTGCTGGGATTAAAGGTGTGTGCCATCATGCCCGGCTTTTTTTTTTTTTTGAAATAGGTCTCACTGTAGCACAGGCTGACCTAGAATTCACTCTGTATTCTCAGGGTGGCCTCAAACTCATGGCAATCCTCCTATCTCTGCCTCCCAAGTGCTGGGATTAAAGGCATGCACGTCCATCCTGGCTCAACCCTAGAGTTTTCTACTATGCTAGGCAGGTGAATTCTTCCATACCTCCATATTTCAAAATTAAAATAAAACTTACTTTTTTAAGAAAAAAATTTCATTATTTATTTATCTGAGAGAGAATGGGCACATCACAGCCTCCAGCTGCTGTAAATGAACTCCAAATGTGTGTGCTACCTTGTGCATCTGGCCTACATGGGCCATGGGGAATTGAAACTGGATTCTTTGGCTTTGTAGGCAAGTGCCTTAACTTGCTGAGCCATCTCTCCTGCCCAAATTTAGTTTTCTTTTTTTTAATTATTTATTTGACAGAGGGAAAGAGAGGAGAGAGAGAGAATGGGCACTCCAGGGCTTCCAGCCAATGCAAATGAACTCCAGATGCATATGCCACCTTGTGCATCTGGCTTACGTGAGTCCTGGGGAATGGAGCTGAGGTTCTTTAGCTTCACAGGCAAGCACCTTAACTGCTAAGCCATCTCTCCAGTCCCCAAATTTACTTTTTTAAACTTTCCAGAAGACACCATTTCTTCTGCTCAACAGAAGTCTCATTTTTTTTTTTTTTAAGGCATGAGCCATCACATCTGGCTTTGTTTAATTTTTGGGAGAGACAGAAAATAGGCATTTCTAGGCCTTTTGGCTGCTATGAACAAACTCCAGATACATGTGCCCTCTTGTGTGCACATATGACATTGCACACTGTGTCACTATGTGTCTGGGGCTATGTGGGACCTGGAGATTTGAACATGTGTTCTTAGGTTTCACAGGCAAGCGCCTTAACCACTAATCCATCTTTCCAGCTTAAAGCCCATATTTTTTTTTTAATTTTTATTAACATTTTCCATGATTATAAAATATATCCCATGGTAATTCCCTCCCTCCCCACCCCCACACTTTCCCATTTGAAATTCCATTCTCAATCATATTACCTCCCCATTACAATCATTGTAATTACATATATACAATATCAACCTATTAAGTATCCTCCCCTCTTCCTTTCTCTACCCTTTATGTCTCCTTTTTAACTTACTGGCCTCTGCTATTAAGTATTTTCATTCTCACGCAGAAGCCCAGTCATCTGTAGCTAGGATCCACATATGAGAGAGAACATGTGGCGCTTGAAAGCCCATATTTTTTGTCCTTGTAGTCAGTGACTATGTTTGCTTTTTCCTCAAGCCAAATTATAGTTATCTTTCTTATAATTGCTATTAATTGAAACCATGAAATGCAGTAGTTCCTACTTATTTGTGGTTTCACTTTTCATAGGTTGTGTTAATCTTCAGTAAGCTGCTATCTGAAATAAGAAATAGGCTATTCCAGAAATAAACAATTTAAGAGTTTCTTTGGTGGATGGGGGGATTAGACTGTGTCACATGTGCTAGCTGCTCAGCTTAAACACTTCATAATTCATAAGTGTTAACCTGCATCATTCTGAGTTGCATGGTGAAATCAGGTGTTAGGCCATCTGGAGCATGAATCATCGTTTTGTCAGGGTATCCACATTGTACTCATCTGTTACTCACTAGCCAATTTATTTGTCTGACCAGCTGTTGTAGTATCCTAGTGTTTGTGTTCAGGCAATCCTCATTTTCCCTAGTAATGACCACAGTGCATGAGAATAGTGTAGCCAAGGAGGCCCCAGGTATGAAGGATAAGGCTACCTTGAGCATTACAAGGCAGTGTTTCATAGCATATATGGGAAAACATAATCTGTACACTGTTTGGTGCTAACTCTGGATCAGGTATCCACTGGGAATTTTGGAACATATCTCCTGTGGATAAGAATGGACCACCTGTTATATAATATGTGTAAAATAAAGTTAAATTAAAAAAAAAGAGTGGGTCACTGCTGTTAAGTACACTTGCTATACTAGCCTGATGAACAGAATTAGACTACCTAGAAAACACATAAAGCTGTACCCAAATAGCACACATGTCTATAATCTCAGCTTGCCTAAAGCAACCCTAAAGCTCATAGGAAGTGGTGGCCAGCCTGGGCTATACAGCATGACCCTATATCACACAAACAACATGCTGGCCTATTTGGTCATATTACCATATAAACTTTTATTACAGCTCTTTACTTTTTATTTTGTTAAGATCATTTATTATGCTGTAGATGTTCTTTATATTTACGATGCTTTTTTCATGTAAAATAATTTCCATTTATAAATGGAAGTTTATTTTCATAAAAAAATGACAGTTCTAATATTTTTATTTATTTGTAAGCAGAGAGAGAGGGAGAATGGGAAAGAGCACAGTGCCACTGCAAACAAAGTCCAGACACATGCACCACTTTGTGCATCTGGCTTTACATGGGCACTGGGGAATCAAACCCAGGCGGTCAGGATTTGCAAGCAATTGCCTGTAACTGCTGAGCCATCTTTCCAGCTCAAAAACAATAGTTTAATTTTGATAGATTTAGAGGAAGCAATCTTTTCTTTTTTTGGAGACAGGATACCTTGTAGCAAAGGCTGGCTTGACTTGTTGATCCTTCTGTTTCCACATTCCAAGATTATTGAAGTGTGCCACTATGCCAAGCTATAGGCAGTTTTTCCTAAGATCAGTTTCTATAATTAAAAAAAATAATACTATGAGAGCCTTACTTTGATTTTCATTTCTTTTGTTCTCATTTCTCCTGGTAACATGAAGGAGTGCACAGAGCTTTGGGCCAGAGCTGGTCCTCCTGTGTAGGACAGCAGTACATGAAGTGTGTTTGGAGTCACACTGTCACCAAGTAGTCATATACACTTTGTTATACCAAATATAAATGAACTACAGCATCATAGAAGGGACTCCTAGGAAATGGACAGATGTGGTTTGTTGTCCCTAACTGGAAGAGGCTCAAGCAAAGCTGAGTTGCTAGGTTATGAAAATACTCCATGGATATTTGTGGCAGAGGAGCTGAATGGTTGATACTTGTGAGCAATCTGCCTTTTTATGTCCTTTTTGCTTGTTTTTGTTGTCTTGTAGAAACCCACTTTTTAATTAGACTAAGAAATGTTTCTCTTTCACAGTCTCTCCTTGTGACAGTGAGGACAGCTCATGTGATTTTAAGGTGAGTAGAAATTTTGACGAGACGATTGACATTTATTCAGTTGACTGCGATATAATGGCTAGGAGGATGGCTCAGTGGTTAAAGGCTCTTGCTTACAAGTCTGATGACCCAAGTTCAATTCCCCAGCAACCACATAAAGCTGGGCACAGTGACATATTCTTTTGTGATCCTAAAATACCTATGGCAATAGGAGGTGGAGGCGGAAGAATCCAGAAGCTCATAGGTCAGCTCACTGGCTCATGCATTGGCAAAACAAGAGAGATTGTCTCAAAAAGAAGGCAGAAGGAGAAAATAAACCCCTCAGGTTGTCCTCTGACCTTCACACATGCTCCATGGCACATGTGTCCCCCACCCCAATAGTGCACATACACACATAAGTTTTTTAAAAAGTTAATTTAAATGTGACCAACCTATAACATGTTTAAACTAAACTTCATCATAATGATAAGTTAGGATGTTTGTCCCTTTTTCTGTCTCTGTATTACAGATATATAATTCACCTCTGGGACCTCCACCATGAAGGGACCTGGGAAGGAAAGGGAACCTACGTCTATTACACTGATTTTGTCATGGAGCTCACGCTCTTGTCCTTGGACCTCATGCATCACATACATATGTTGGTAAGCCCTCTGAGAAAGCTCTGCAAGATGGCTAAGACTTTCAGAGGCAGAAATCCTTATTTGTATGTGAAAAACATGAAACATTAGAGTAGATGTGGATGAATCCCTTAAGAACTGCACTGGTGAGTGTGGCTGGGCATTCCTCATCTTTTTGCCACTGGGTATAAAGCAGTGCTATGGAAGTGCTTTGCCTGATGGCCAGCTCAAGGCGATGACTGCTGTGCTGGGGGACTTGGTTAACTCTGTTGACCAAGTCAGCAGATCATTCTTTCAGTGAACAACTGAGAAGATAGCAGTTACTTTGTAGTGGTGATGGCAGCCCCTGCCGTGTTTGCTGTTTCATGGGTTTGAAGTTCTTCCATCTTTGTAACTACAAACCAAGTTCTTGTGCTTAATTTCGACTGCCTGTAATTTGTGTGGCAGAAATTACATTTAGGGGCGGAGATGGAGAGAGTTCAAGGTCAGCCCAGGCATGTACTGAGACCCCTATCTCAATGACAAGGACTAGCTTGTGATAGAGCTCAGGATAGAGTACTGACCTTAGCATTAGCATGTGCAAGGCCCTGAGTTTGATCCATAACACCCCTGGAAAAAATGTAAAGCTCTTTCCCTGGGGAGCACTTCAGAAATAGTCACAGGAAACTTGTTTACATTCTAAACCTATCAAAGTACTATTAAATTACTGGTTTAAATAGAACTTATTTTTAAATCTACTCTATGGAAGTAACATTGAAACAAAGAAAATCTAACTATAATTCTGTATTTTTAAATATATTTTTTATTTTGTTGTTTATTTTTATTTATTTATTTGAGAGTGACAGAGAAAGAGGCAGATAGGAAGAGAGAGAGAGAGAGAGAGGGAGAGAGAGAGAGGGAGAGAGAGAGAGAATGGGCATGCCAGGGCCTCCAGCCACTGCAAACGAACTCCAGATGTGTGCACCCCCTTGCGCATCTGGCTAACGTGGGTCCTGGGGAATTGAGCCTCGAACTGGGGTCCTTAGGCTTCACAGGCAATCGCTTAACTGCTAAGCCATTTCTCCAGCCCTTAAAATATATTTTTATTTTTATTTATTTGAGAGAGAATGGGCATACCAGTGCCTCTAGCCACTGTAAATGAACTCCAGATGCATGAGCCACCTTGTGCTTCTGGCTTGCTTGGGTCCTGGAGAATTGAACCTGGGTCCTTTGGCTTTGTAGGCAAGTGTCCTAATGGCTAAGTCATCTCTTCAGCCCTGTTTTTTTTAGGACTCTTCTTCAGTAGGGAAGGGGAGGGAATTATCATGGTTTATTGTCTATAATTATGGAAGTTGTCAATAAAAAAAGGACAAAAAAAGACTGTTCCTAGGAGGGTGGGAAAACAAATGCCCAAAGATAACTGTTAACATTATGCTTTTTTTTTTTTTTTTTTCTGGGTTTTTCAAGGTAAGGCCTTGCTCTAGCCCAGATCGACCTGAAATTCACTATGAAGTCTCAGGGTAGCCTCAAACTCATGGCGATCCTCCTACGTCTCCCTCTCGAGTGCCGGGATTAAAGGCGTGTGCCACCATACCTGCATCCTGTATTTCTTTTTTGTATTTAACTGCTTTTAAAAAAGTCTTTTTAGCAGGATGTGGTGGCGCACGCCTTTAGTCCCAGCACTCGGGAGGCAGAGGTAGGAGGATCGCCATGAGTTCGAGGCTACCCTGAGGCTACGTAGTGAATTCCAGGTCAGCCTGGGCTACAGTGAGACCCTACCTCAAAAAACAAAACAAAACAACAACAACACAAAACCAAAAAGGAAAAAAAAATCTTCTTAAAGGGTGGAGAAATGGCTTAGCGGTTAAGGTACTTGCCTGCGAAGACTAAGTACCCAGGTTCGATTCCCCAGGACCCATGTTAGCCAGATGCACAAGGTGGCACATGCATCTGGAGTTCATTTGCAATGGCTGGAGGCCCTGGTGTGCCCATTCTATCTGCCTCCTCTTCTTTCTCTATCTGCCACACTCTCTCTCAAGTAAATAAAAAATCTAGCCGGGCACAGGAGGCAGAGGTAGGAGGATCGCTGTGAGTTTGAGGCCACTCTGAGACTACATAGTGAATTCCAGATCAGCCTGGGCTAGAGTGAGACCCTAACTTGAAAAACCAAAAAAACCCAAAAAAGTAAATAAATAAAAATAAAACCTTTTTAAACCAGGCATGGCGGCACACGCCTTTAATCCCAGCAGTCGGGAGGCAGAGGTAGGAGGATCGCCATGAGTTCAAGGCCACCCTGAGACTACATAGTGCATTCCAGGTCAGCCTGAGCTAGAGTGAAACCCCACCTTGAAAAACCAAAAAAGAAAAAAAAAATGTGTAAAAAACCATTTTATTTATTTATTAGAGAGAGAGAAAGAGGCAGGTAGAGTAAGAATGAATGGACACACCAGGGCCACTAGCCACTGTAAATGAACTCCAGACGCATGCACTTCCTTGTGCATCTTACTTATGTGGGTACTGGGGAATCTTTGTAGGCAAGCACCTTAACCACTATGCCATCTCTCTAGCCCTACTTACTAACTTACACACACACTCTCTCTCTCTTTCTTTCTTTTTTTAAAATTATTTTTGAGACCAATCTCATGTCACCCTAGCTGGCCTCCTAGAGAATGACCTCGAATTTCTGATTCTCATGTCTCCACCTCTAGAATGCTGGGATGATAGGTGTGTACCGCCTTGTGAGATTAACTGCTTCTTTATATATTTAGATACATTTTTAAATTGAGGTCATATTTTGGATATTTATTTACTTTTGCAGAACTAGGTATTAAACCAAGGGCCTTAGTAGTCCCACCTCTGGGTATACTTTATGACAAGTTTTTTTTTTACCCCTGAGGTAGGGTCCTGCTCTAACTCAAACTGTTCCGGATTTCACTATGTAGTTTCAGGGTGTCTCCATGATCCTCCTACCTCTGCCTCCTGAGTGCTAGGATTAAAAGTATGTCCCACCATGCCCAGCTCAAGTTTTATTATTTTTTTAAATAACTACTGTACTATGAACATTCTCCCTGCTGCAGCATTTCATCTAAACTATTCCACTGCCTTCAGAATAAAAATCATATAAATATACCATGACTTAATTATTGATGCTGTACAATGCAGTACTTAGAATGTATCTAGGTGCTTCCTATTTTAAAATTTTATATGATTAAAAAAATCATATATTAGTGTCTTTAAGGCCATTGTCCTGCTTTATGCATCCAACACATTATTTTGTCAACTGATTGAGAGTTAACATTGCTATATATAATTATTAATATGTAATTAAAATATCATAAATGTGACTTGTGACTATATAATACTATGTTATGAATTTCCAACCTACATGTCCAGTCCTCTGCTGGGCATCTTGTTCATTTCCATCTTTCTTTTTTTCTAATTGCATGGATGGACATCTATTTCTTTTTTTTCCCTGAGGTAGGGTCTCACTCTAGCTCAGGCTGACCTGGAATTCACTCTGTAGTCTCAGGGTAGCCTTGAACTCACAGCTATCCTCCTACCTCTGCCTCCTGAGTACTGGGATTAAAAGCGTGTGCCACCACATCCAGCTTGGACATCTTTTTTGCATTAAGCTTTTAAGATTCTGGTATTTACTTAGGTAAGGTTGCTGACATTGGGCCACTATGGCTGAAGTGCCAGATGCTTTGTTTAGGGTAATGGAATATATACATTTGCTTTCTGAAAGATTGTTCCATTTCACTTTCACCAGCAACAACATGCTTCTATTCTATCCTGACTCATCATCACTAGCAAATTCAAATTTGTTTTTATTATGTCTTTTATTTTTTTCTCCTTTTAAGTTATTTGGCAACATTTGGTTATCCATGGCCAGCCTGGTTATCTTTATGCAGCTTCGTTACCTGTTCCATGAGGTACAGCGTCGAATCCGTCGGCACAAAAATTATTTGCGTGTGGTTGGAAACATGGAAGCCAGGTAAGTGAGCACAAGTTAATGTTGCACTCATCTCAGCCCTTACTTGTGTGTGTGGTTTTGAAACAGGGTCTCACTCTGTAGCCTCGGCTGACCTCAAATTCACCCTCACTATATTCACCCTCACCATATAGCCTCTAGGCTATCTTTGGAGTCACAATCCTGCCTTGGCTTCCCCAGTATGTGACCCTGTGCCTAGCTTTCATTTTAGCTCTTGAATAATAATTGTTCTTAGAGCCTGCCAAAACTTGCTTTTTGTAAACTGCTAACTGGACAGGAAAGGGCACAAGCACTAGTGTCAGACTGCTTCATTGTGAATGCAGCTTAGTAGTAGGGTGGCTTGGGACGATCAATTAACTCTGTGTGCCCTAGTGACCTTATCTCCAAAGTAGAAATGATAACAGGACCTTCCTTCTGGAACTGTGGGTAGGATTCTGTGACATTAGGCTCTTATTTCATCATCATTTTGTAACGAGAACTCCCATAGTCTTCTGCTGTCTTTATTTTGTGAATGTGGATCTCATTTACATTTTACACGTGTGCGAACATGAACTCACTGAAGAAAATACCCTCTTGCTAACCTGAGAGAGACCAAGCCTGAAAGTGCAGGAAAAACGGTTATCTTTTTTGCCTTCAATTTGCCCAGAAATGTTCCCTGGTCATCACCAGTAGGGGCCACTATTGGAACACTGTTACAAGAATCTATTTTTGTGCTGAAGTTTTTTACTTGATCTAAGTGCTGTAAAAAGCAATATATATATATATATATATTTTTTTTTTTTTAACTGAGCAGTATTACTCTAATTGTGCCATTATAAAGGTATACTGGTATGCATTATATGTGTGAAACTGACAGAGATTCCTGTTGGGCCTCTTTTGTGTTTTATAGGTTTGCAGTGGCAACTCCAGAGGAGCTAGCTGTCAATAATGACGACTGTGCAATCTGCTGGGACTCCATGCAGGCTGCGAGGAAACTGCCCTGTGGACATCTTTTCCACAAGTAGGCACTTGTGAAGGTCCATGTAGGACCAGAGTTCTCTCTGGGTGTGTGGGTATTTTTTTTTTTTTTTTTTAACCAGGGTTCATGCATAATCACAGGACAGGGGCTAGGATGTTACCTCACACTGGGGCTGTGCTGCTGATGTTCCTAGGGACCCTTTTGGGTTTTTTTTTTTTTTGTTGTTGTTGTTGTTTGTTTGTTTGTTTGTTTTGGTTTGGTTTGGTTTTTCGAGATAGGGTCTCACTCTGGTCCAGGCTGACCTGGAATTAACTCTGTAGTCTCAGGGTGGCCTTGAACTCATGGCGATCCTCCTACCTCTGCCTCCCAAGTGCTGGGATTAAAGGCGCGTGCCACCACGCCCGGCTTGTTTTGTTTTTTGAAGTAGGGTCTCACTGTAGCACAGGCTGACTTGGAATTCACCACTTAGTCTCAGGGTGGCCTTGAACTCATGTCAGTCCTTCTACCTCTGCCTCCTGAATGCTGGTATTAAAGGTGTGCACCACCAGGCCTGGCTGAGGGGGAACACTTTAAAAAAAAAATCTGTATGTTCCTATGTGTGAGTGCAGGTAAATGGCACAGAGCACACATGGAGGTTGGAGGACACTCTTGGTTGTTGGCCTCACTGTCCACCTTGTTTGAGGCAGGGATTCTTGCTTGCCTCTGCATGTGCAAGCCCACGTGCCTCTAGGAATTCTCCTGTCTCTTCCTCCCATCTTGCTCTAGGCATGCTGGGATTACAGAGGCATGCTGCTGCTTCCAGTTTTACGTAGGCTCTGGGGATCCAAACTCAAGTGCTTGTGTTTGTAAAGCAAGAGCTTTACTCACTGAGCCATCCTCTCCAGCCCTCCTGGTACCTTTGGCTGTCCTTTAGCCTCTTCCTTCTGCCTGCAGACTTTTCTTCACCCACTTTTGCCATTATAATTTCTAGGTGTGTTAGCGATCTTCATATTTTTCCATGTAAGCTATAATATAACAATTATTCCTGTCAGATTTAAAGGAAAGTGTTTCAACTTACACCTGAGAAAAAAGAAACCGCACTTTTTTTTTTTTTTTTTTTTTGGGTTTTCGAGGTAGGGTCTTACTCTGGTCCAGGCTGACCTGGAATTAACTCTGTCATCTCAGGGTGACCTTGAACTCATGGCAATCCTCCTGCCTCTGCCTCCCGAGTGCTGGGATTAAAGGCGTGCGCCACCACACCTGGCTCAAGAAACCGTATTTTTAAGTATTGCAGCCTTAAAACATTGCAGCAAAGAGGGCGAAAGTGGACCAGAGCAAGGCCACTCCTGAGTACAGAACTGCCTTTTTTTAAGGATTTAAGTCTAGGGTATTTTATAAACCTGCAAGATTCAAATATTTCTCTTATTTTCAGAGATCTCATTAGGGCGCTTGTTTATTTAACTTTAATCATTCTGTTTTTGGATTTGATGTTTTGCTATGAATGGAACTTGAGGTATCTTTTGGCCCTTTGTAGTCAGATTTGCATATTAAGGTTTCATTTTTAAACCTTTAATCTTCCTTTCATTCCCCCTTTTAAAAATTTTCCTTTTTAAAAAAATTTAATTTAATTTAATTTAATTTATTTGAAAAAGGCAGAGAGAAGGAGAGGGGGACGATGAGTGTACCTAAAGCCTAAAGAGCCTAAAGCCACTGTGAATGAACGCCATACACATGGCGCCACCTTGTGCATCTGGCTTACGTGGTTCCTGGGCAATCAAACCTGGGTCCTTTGGCTTCATAGGCAAATGCCTTAACTATAATATATACTTAAACAGTTCCCATTGATGGAAATTTGGTTTCTTTTTCTAATTTAAGATTTTATTTTGATTTATTTATTTATTAGAGACAGGAGGACAGAGAGAGAGTGTGTGAGAATGGTAGCGCCAGGACCTTTAGCCATTGCAAACAAACTCCAGACATATGTGCCGCCATGTGCATCTGGTTTACGTGGGACCTGGAGAATCAAACCAGGGTCCTTAGGCTTCACAGGCATGCCCCTTAACCACTAAGCCATATCTTCAGCCCAACATTTGGTTTCTTTCCACCCTTTGACCAGTCAGTGAATAATGCTGCTTTGACTGTTTGGGAACAGTATCTGTTCAGGTACTTATTTTTCATTCTCTTCTAGATACCCAGGGAGTGAAATTCTGGGATTAATTCTCTGTTTTTGTGCTGGGGATTGAACCTAAATCCTTATAGTGACTAGCCAGTGCTTACCACTGAGCTTCATTCCTGACCCTTTTAATTTCTTGAGCTGTCAGTTTTCCACAGTAGCTACAATGTTTATTTCACCAGCATTGTGTAAAGAATCTAGGTTTTTTTCACATGCTCATCAATTCTTAGCATTTTCTTATTAAAGCCATTGGTGAAGCTTTAGTTTTTGCTTTATGATGGTCCTCAAATGTATTTTCTGTGAAAAAATATATGTAGAGAAATATATGTATATGATATATACATACATATCATATAGATAACAAAATAGTAGACATAATTTATATGATATAAGACTTACTTTAACTATATCTAAATGTTACAATGTAGCATTACTAAGCACATTCACATTGTTGAGCAGAACCTTGCCATCTCTATTGTAAACCCAACTGGGAAAGACCCTGTTCCACTCACTGTTCTGTTTTGTCTCTTTATCAAGTTCACTACCTTGAGACCTCTGTTGGCTTTTGGTTTAGTTTTCTGTTTGGTTCTGTGGTGGTATGATTCAGGTGTCCCCCATAAACAGGTGTTCTAAATGCTGAGTTCCCAGCTGATGGGAATTAACACCTCCTGGAGGCAGTGTATTATTGGGGGTGGGCTTATCGGTGTTATAGCCAGCTATCCCTTGCCAGTGTTTGGCACACTCTCCTGTTGCTCTTGGACACCTTATGTTGGTCAGGTGGTGATGTCCACCCTCTGCTCATGCCATCGCTTTCCCCTGCCATCGTGGAGCTTCCCCTCGAGCCTGTAAGCCAAAATAAAACCTCTCTTTCCCACAAATTGCTCTTGGTTGGATGATTTCTACCAGCAATGTGAACCTGACTGCAACAGATTCCATGGCTATAAAGTTAGATTGCTGATTTGAGAGCTTTCTTTGTAATTGATTTTAGGTATGAATTTGCCTGAGTGTTGTTATCTTTGTATCTCAGAAGTTTTAGAATATTCTGCTTTTATTTCCATTTGTCTTAAAGTCTTTTTTTCTTTCTAATTTTCTAAGTGATTTTTAAAAAAGTTTTTATTAGCATTTTCCATGATTATAAAAAAAATCCCATGGTAATTGATTTTTTTTTTTTTTTTCTGTTGCCCCATTAGTTGTTTTAAGTTAAGGCTTAGTTTTAGAGCACTCTTGTGCCCTAGGTTGAGGGGCAAATCATTGTTACAAAGCTGCTTGGTTGTTTCATTTGAAGCTTTGGTAATAGAGTCAATAGAAGGGTGTGGTGCTCATCACAAGGCAGGTTCATTTGAATTTGTGATAAATCCAAATGCCTGGACCTTAGCAGACAGTAACCAATTTGTTACTATGGAAATATTTTTATAAAATTTCAAATCTGGTGACTATTTATAAACATAATTAATTAATTTATTTATTTGAGAGAGAGAGAGAGCACTCAAATGCCAGGGCCTCCAGCCACTGCATACGAACTCCAGATGCATGCTCCTCATTATACATTTGGCTTATGCGGGTCCTGGGGAAATCAAACTGGGGTCCTTGGGCTTTGCAGGCAAATGACTTAACTGATAAGCCATCTTCTCCAGCCCAACTATTACATTTAAAAAAATATATATTCTATTTTATTTATTCGGGGGTCGGGGAGACAGAGAATGGGCATGCTAGGGCCTCTAGCCATTGCAAATGAACTCCAGACACATGTACCACTTTGTGCATCTGGCTTACATGGGTCCTGGGGAGTAGAACCTGGGTTCCTTTGCTTTGCAGGCAAGTGCATTAACTGCTAAGCCATCCCTCTAGCCCTGACTATTACATTTTTAAGTCACATAAAGAGGAAACATTTCTTCAATGGAAGCATTCTTATGGTTATAAAGAAAGTATTTTCTGTGGTTAGGCTCTTCTTTGTAACTTTGTGCTTTTTATTTATTCACAGGCATTTGTAAGGAAAAAACACATAGAGAATAGTTTTTCAGTTTCTCCTGGAACTTTTTTTTTTTTTTTTTTTTTTTTTTTGAGGCAGGGTCTTACTCTAGCTCAGACTGCTCTGGAACTCTGGAACTCACTATATAGTCCAGGCTGGCTACAATTGAATTTATGATGATCCTCCTACATTAGCCTCCAAACTGCTGGGATTATAGGCCTGAGCCATCATGCCTGGCTTCTCCTTGAACTCTTAAAAATAAGATAACAACTTCTCATAAAATGTGAAAGGACCTTGGTGAGCTTGTCATCTAGTCTTCTCATTTTTCACTGGAAAGACTAGTTGAGAGAAGTTGAAAGACTTGCCAAGATTACACAGTCGCTGAATTGGGGCTAGAGCTTTCATTTGTCTGCTTCATTTTTCTAGTACCCTTTCATTTAATGGATACCCCAAGTAGTTATTGACTGTCTACTGTAAATAGGGGGAATTATTCTCTTCTGAGAGAGGCTAATAAAGCTTTCTGCTTCACTGGAAAGCAAACTGAAAGGGGAAAGAGTGGAGGGAGAGGAGGTGAATATTTGAAAGTGAATGCAGGTGATATTGCTGAGGAGGGAAGGAATAACTGTAGAGGCTGTTTTGCTTGATGAAAAAGTGGATAAGGCTGGAGAGATGGCTAAGTGGTTAAGGCACTTGCCTGTGAAGCCTAAGGACCCAGGTTTGTTTCTCCAGGTCCCATGTAAGCCAGATGCACATGGCGGCGCATGCATCTGGAGTTCATTTGCAGTGGCAAGAGGCCCTGGCGCACCCATTCTCACTCACACACATACACACACACACTTACTCTCTCTGTCCTGTCTGTCTCTAATAAATAAATAAAAATAAATAGCTCAGGAAAAAAAAAAACTTAAAAAAAATGTGGATGAGGTCTTAGCACTTCAGGGCCCAAATGGGTGAGCAGGAAGGAGTGGGTGAATTAGTTAGATCTCTGAAGTCAAGATTTGAAGACAAAGCCAAGGTTATGACTTTATTGGTAAGTAACTAAAACAGTAAAAGCAAAGGTCATTAGAATAAGAACTCAAGGATGTAAGAGGCCATGATGTTGGATGATTGAAGTACATGAGTTTTGGAAGTAGACAAATAAAGTTGGGAAGCCATACGATGAAGTCTGATTGAGAGAGGACCATGATCAAGAGCTTGGTAGAGGACTGTGAGAGTAAAGAGTCAGTGTTCACAGCAGGATGTTCTAGAAATGTGTTAGAGCAAAGTTCGGCAAAGAGGTCATGTCCACAAGAGTCTTGTCAGTATTTAAATCTCACTAATGTTAAGTAGGAAGTAAAATAAAATTGGAGCATATTTGATAATATTTGGGGTTATTCTGTGACTTTTCACAAAATATGGTGAGAAACATTTATATTCAATTTTTTTTTTGAAGGTAAGTTTTTACTGTAGCCCAGGCTGACCTGGAATTCACTATGTAGTCTCAGGGTTGCCTCAAACTCATGGTGATCCTCCTACCTGTGCCTCCCGAGCGCTGGGTATACACCACCACAAATATTTTCCTTTGTACTTTTTGATAGCTCCTGTCTTCGTTCCTGGCTAGAGCAAGATACCTCTTGTCCAACATGCAGAATGTCTCTTAATATCGCTGACAATAATCGTGCCAGGGAGGACCATCAAGGAGAGAACTTGGATGAGAATTTGGTTCCTGTAGCAGCTGCTGAAGGCAGACCTCGCTTAAATCAGCACAATCACTTCTTTCACTTTGATGGTAAGAATTGTTGTCTCTCTTACAGGATGCTGCTGTTTGGATTATAATTTGTACAGACAAGTTTCATATTACATTTCAATTTCATTTGCTTGTTTTTTGAGACAGGGTCTCTTTATGTACCTATCCCAAGTTGGTTTCAAACTTGCAATTCTTGTGCCACAGCCTTCTTACATTTGGGACTCCAGCCATGTGCCACCATACCTGGCTTATACTTCACTTCTAATTGAATGTGCTCAGGGTGGATGAACAGATAGATGGAACTAAGGGGGTTATTTTTTGCCAGGCGTTTTATTAGATTTATGCCATTATAAGTGTAGTGGGCTGGGGAAGTAGAGGTAGTAAAATTGAATCAACTGTGCCTTCAAGGAGCCGACACCATCAGTTTAATAGCCTTTGCTAATAATTGATTGCTTTGGTGTGGTGTGTAAGCGCATAGTGACGGATCTTTAAGTAGCCTTCCCAGGGAATACCAGAAGCAGAACTGGGACCTGTTGTTTTCCTCCATAAAATATGAATGTTTTGCTTCTCAGAAGATAGTTGTAGAAAACCCATGCTTAAATTTCTAAGTATTTCTACAGTGCATGGGCACTGTACCAAGGGCTGATTATCTTCACTTTATTTACATACACCAAGCAGATGTTGAGTTCCATCAATTCCAGTACCACCACGTTTTGTGAATTTATGCTTCTAATGGACTGGAAAGCAGAAGTTAGAATTAATAGGAGTGCTATTCAGACTCTCATTTGAGTTGCCAAGGCTAGTGTTAAGGTGGGAGTGTTGGTGAAATCCTGAAAGGCATGAGGGGGTAGCAACAAGTGTCTGATAATCCTTAGGTGAGGGATTGCTGGCTGGTTCTGTGCTGGAGTGGCTTAAAAGGGCTGGTTTGGCTACTGTTGATGAAAGACCTAAACTAGATACAACCTTTTTTGTGTGATTGAGCCTAGGGCCTCTCATATGCTAGGCAACTACTCCACCACTGAGCTATATTCCTAATCCCTTTTTCTATTTATTTATTTTGGTTTGGTCTCACTCCAGCTTAGGATGACCTGGAATACACTTTGCAGTCTTAGGGTGCCCTCAGACTCATGGTGATCCATGGTGCTGGGATTAAAGGCATGTGCCAGCAAACCCAGCCCATTTTGTATTTTTAATTTTGAGACAGTTTTATTAAGCTGTCCAGGTTGGCTTTACATTTGTTCTGTAGCCCAGACAGGCTGTGAACTTGTGATCCTCTTACCTCTGCCTCCTGAGTAGCTGAGATTACAGGGCTATACCACTATTGGGCTTATTGGGTACAACTTCTGAAATATATTAGCAGATCCTAAAGATGGATCTTGGCTATGTAAGCTGTTTATTATTGCTTCTAAAAATATAGTCAAAGTCACCTTTGTCCCTTGTATGTACTTGAAATAAATGTAACAAGTATATGTTATATGACAAGACCTTTTACAACATATGCCCAGGTACTTCATCGTAAAGAAATCACAGCCAGCATGCAGTGGACTCCCTTTCCTTTGGGAAATGACAGAAATAGCAGCCTCCATGGTGTCCTCACTCCATGATCCTCTGTTGTAGGACTCTTTCAAAAGAATTTTGAATCAGAAAATTAAGATCCCATCTCTCAATCAGATTATTAAGCAGAAAATATTTCATGAACACAACTGTGGAAATGATGCCTCCAGATGAGCAGTTATTTATATGTGATAGCAGACAGGATCAGAACTCAGCTGGCATAGCATCTGTAGAGCCATGGCAGCCTCCCTTATTTAGTTCTTGGTAATAGAGTAGATTGGAGTTGAATGGGTCAAGGGTCCCTGGAAGCAGGGAAGGCCAGTTTTGAAGCATTCTAGCATTTGTTGGCTTTTGTATCCTGGCCACATAGTAAACTATATGAACTTGGATATGTTCTCTAATTTTCATTGCCTGTAATCCAAAGTCCAAGGCAAGGTCTAGAGTTTTATGTCTGAGAAGAATGGAAGGTACCGTTTGAGTTTTAGTGAGCACTAAATGAACTGGTCTGTGTGAAACCCTAGCATAAAGCGTGCCCTCAGTGAATGTCAGCTGAGTAGTGTAGATGACAGGGGACGTGGGGACCAGGGCACTAACATTTATGCTGGACCGTTTTTTGTTTTAGGGTCCCGGATTGCGAGCTGGCTGCCGAGTTTTTCAGTGGAAGTGATGCACACTACCAACATTTTGGGCATTACACAGGCGAGCAACTCTCAGCTAAATGCTATGGTAAGGACCACCTAGGCCTTAGGAGGGTAAGCAGAGCTCTGGGACATGAGCACAATGGATGGCCTTGTTGAGTAGGATCGCAACATTTTCAGGTACAAGACATAATCATATACACCATACATACTCTTTTTCTTTTCTCTTTTTTTTTTTTTGATGCACAGTTTTATGTAGCCAAGGATGACCTTGAAATCCTGACCCTCTCGCCTCTACCTCCTAAGTGCTGTATTTACAAGTGTGTGTCACCTTGTCTAGCTCATATTATTCTAAATGAAGTTGGAATTTTTTCCCTAATTTCTTTCTTCCTTTCCTTTTTTCTCCTTTCCTCTCATTTGTACTTTCTTTCCCTTTTTTCTTTCTTACTTTTGGTTTATTTGAGACAGAATCTTATTCTCTAGCCATGGCTGGGTTGGTACTCACTACATAGCCCAGGTTGGCCTTGAACTCATGGCAGTCTACTGTCTCAGCCACCTGATCACTGTGATGAGAGGTATGTACCATTGTGCCCAGCTGCTAGGTTTCTTTTATTGAAATAAAATACACATAGCATATTTACTATCTTAATCTTCTTAACAAGATGAACAGTGAAGTAAGATTAAGTATATTATAATATATAATCACCATCCATTTGCAGGACTTACTTCATCTTTCAAAACTGAAACTCCACCTAGTCACTAGTAATTTCTACTATTCCCTTTCCCAAGCATCTAAGGGCCACATTGCACTTGGTTAGCCTATGATTTTGATTGCTCTAGATACCTCATGTAAATGCTGGGGATGGATTTTAGAGCTTTCATCCATGCTAGACAGATGCTGTACCACTTAACTAAACCCTCAGCTCCACCGTTTGTTTTTTTTTTGTTGTTTTGTTTTTTTTTTTAAAGAGCAGGTTGAAATTTATAGAAAAATTAAGGGATAGTGCAGAGATTTTTCATTTACCTCCCAACCCCCACCCCCGCCATTTGCTTGACCTTCCTGTCATCAATATCTGTTACTGGAGTGGTGTGTTCATTATAGTTAAGTCTGCATTGGCACATCATAATTCATACCGTCCTTTCTGTTGGGGTTACACTAACATAACATCTGTGAGTTTGGACAAATGTATAATGATGTATGTCAACCATTACAGTGTTATCCAGAGTGTTGGGTTTTTGTTTGTTTGTTTGTTTGTTTTTCCCCCAAGGTAGCATCTCACTCTGGCCCAGGCTGACCTGGAATTCACTCTTTAAGTCTCAGGATGTCCTCGAACTCATGGTGATCCTCCTACCTCTATCTCCCGAGTGCTGGAATTAAAGTGTGCACCACCACAGAGTGTTTTTACTGCCCTAGGAATGTTATATGCTTTGCCTATTCATTCAGCAGCCCCTCCCTCTTGGAGCCCCCAACTTTTTACTGTCTCAGTACTATACTTTGGCTTTTCCATAATCTTAGATACTTGGAATCATACTGTATCAAGCCTTTTCATATTCGTTTCTTTGACTTAGTGATTTATACAATTCCCCTGTGTCTCTTCATTTTATATGCGTGCATGTCCTTGTGTGTGTGTGTGTGTGTGTGTGTGTGATGTATGCATGTGTGTAGATGTGCATGATGTGTATGTGCCTGCAGCAGCCAGAGGACAATTTTGAGTATCCTCCTCTATTACTACATTGCGTACTTCCTTGAGATGGGAGCTGCGTTTTCCTGTCAACAAGCCCCAGCAATCTCTACTCTCTACCTCCCCAGTCCCAACAGGCTGGAGTTACAGCTGTGCATGGCCATGACAAACTGTTTATGTGGTTTCTCTGTTTTGTTCCATTGATCAATTTGTTCTTTTGCCAATGCTGTACTGGCTTGGTTTTTATTGTTGTGTATTAAGGTGTTTTTTTAAAGACTTTAATTGATTAATTAATTTATTTATTTGAGGGGGGCCAGGGAGAGAGAGAATGGATGTGCCAGGGCCTCCAGCCACTGCAAACAAACTCCAGATGCATGTGCCCCCTTGCACATCTGGCTAATGTAGGTCCTGGGGAATTGAACTGAGGTCCTTTGGCTTTGCAAGCAAATGCCTTAACCGCTATGCTGTCTCTCCAGCCCTTAAGTCTTGAAGTTTATGAGTCCTTCAGTTTTTTTCTTCTCATTTAATATTGTATTGTCAGGCCTAGATCTTTTTTTTCTTTTGGTTTATCAAAGTAGGGTCTCACTCTAGCCCAGGCTGACCTGGAGTTCACTATGTATTCTCAGGGTGGCCCCGAACTCATGGTGATCCTCCTACCTCTGCCTCCCAAGTGCCTCAGTCCTAGATCTTTTACCTTAACATATAATATTTAAAATCAGTTTATCTAGAGTATAAAATAGCTGTGGAAATTTTGAGGTTGCATTGATTTTATAAATCAAACTGGGAAGAACTGATGTTTTTAAAAAATTTTTATTATTTAATTTATTTATTTGAGAGGGGGAGAAAGAAAGAGGAAGTGGGGGGGGGGAGAATGGGCTCCAGGGTTCCAGCTACTGCAAACAAACTCCAGATGCATGCGCCCCCTTGTGCATCTGGCTTATGTGGGTCCTGTAGAATTGAACCAGGATCTTTTGGCTTTGCAGGCAAACATATTAACCACTAAGCCATCTCTCCGGCCTCACTTTTTAATTTTATTTTTTTATTTTTGAGAGAGAATGAGAAAATGAGGCAGAGAGAGAAAGAGAGAGAATGGGTGTGCCAGGACTTTCAGCTGCTGTGAACGAACTCCAGATGTGTGCACCCCCTTGTGGTGTACGTGTGACATTTCACACTTGCATCACTTTGAGTCTGGCTATGAGGGACCTGGAGATTCGAACATGCATTCTTAGCTTCGCTGGCAAGTGCTTTAACCACTAATACATCTCTCTACCCCTGATGTCTTTTTTAAAAAGCATATGTGAGCTGGGTGTGGGTGGCACACACCTTTAATCCCAGCACTTGGAAGGCAGAGATAGGAGGATCTCCGTGAGTTCAAGGTCACCCTGAGACTACATAGTGAATTCCAGGTCAGCCTGGGCTAGAATGAAACCCTACCTCGAAAAAAAAAGAAAGAAAAAAGAAAAAAAAAGCATTTGTGGGCTGGAGAGATGGCTTAACAGTTAAATGCTTGCTTGTGAAGCCCAAGGACCTGATTTGAGCTATCTCCCCAGCCCTGTCCTTTAGATTTTTTTGTAAAATATATATTTTTATCTATCTGTCTATCTGTCTATCCATCCATCCATCCATCCACCTACCTACCTACTGATTTAATTATCTGAGAGGAGGAGATAGAGAGAGGATGGGCACGCCAGGTCCTCCAGCCACTGCAAATGAACTCCAGACGCGTGTACTGCTTGTGCATCTGGCTCATGTGGGTACAGGGGAATTGAACCTGGGTCCTTTGGCTTCATGAGCAGGCACCTTAACTGCTAAGCCTTCTCTCCAGCCCCTGTCCTTTAGTTTTGAAGCATAATTTTTCAGAGTATAGAATTCTAGGTTGGTGGGTTTTCCCTCAAAATTTAAAGATTTTACTTTTTGCCAGTTTGGTTTCTGGGAAGAAGTTGGCTGCAGTTCTTACCTATGTGCCCTCTGACTTCTTCCAAGGTTTTATTTATTTTCTTCTCTGAAGCTTAAAAGTAATATTCCCAGGTGTTTTATCTCTGGCTGTTTTCCTACTCTCTGTTCTCTAACCTTCCTGGATCTGTCATTTGGGCCTGACATTAATTTGGAGGGAGTTCTGTCATTGCTAGAAGTGCTTGTTCTGACAAAATTGGTTGTGTTCAGGCTGGTATTGCGTAGACTAGAAATACTTTTTCTGATAAAATTGGGTGCATTCAGGGTGGTTTGGTGTAGACTAGAAGTACTTTTTCTGTTTCTTTGCCTTTTTCTTCTGGTATTCCCATTCTTCACAGTGCCATCCTTTGTAGCTGCTTCTTAGGCCTCATAGATGCTAATGTTCTTTTCAGTCTTGTTTCTCTGGGTTTTAGTATTTAAAGTAAGTTTGTGCTGATGTATTCTCAAGCCAGAAGGTTCTTCTTGCTGCCAAGGCCAGCCTTCAAAGACATTCTTCGTTTCTGTTGTCATGGGCTTGGCCTCCAGTGTTGTATTTTGGCTCCTCCTCAGGACTTTCTCTTTACTTGCATTGCACATCTGTTCATTTCCTGCTGTCTACTTAGCATATACACTAAGAGCTCCTAATGGGTAGTGGTGCTATGTTAATTAAATTCCCAGTCTGATAATTCCAGCATTCCTGCCTCTTCAGATTGTGCTTTCTCTTAGTTTACCTGGTGTTTTTCCATGGCAGTCAGGCATGATGCACTGTGTATGCTATATAAAAGGGACTGTGGTAGGTAGACAGAACTTCAGTAGGGGAAATGTTCTTTTGTTTCATGATTGGGTCTCAGTTTGGTGAGTCTGTGGCCCAGCACTGTGGATGTCTCAAATGTTTCTCAGCATCCCCTTTCTCCTTCCTCACAAGAGGTACAGATTGGCTAGAGTGGGCTGGATTTAGAGTTAGAAGACCAGGGCCAGGTGCTGTTGGGTATTTTTCTATTCCCGGGCCTGCTAAACTCTGACAGCCCATCAGGATAGGCTGTGGTTGATTGCTTTCTCCGTAGAGCAGACTCTGTTAAGAAGGGGGTGTCCTGGTGCATTTCGTTCAGCAGCAAGGGATGTTTCTCAGGTATTGCCTGTGGGGGCTCCTGGAGGTCAGTCTTGGGTACTGTGTGTGGTGGGGGTGCTCACTATCTAGTCCTGAGTTTTTTTTTCTTTATTTCTTTCTTTGTTAATATTTTATTTTTATTTATTTGTTTGACAGAAAGAGGGAGAAAGAGAGAGAGAGAATGGCCATGCCAGGGCTCCAGCCACTGCAAATGAACTCCAGACACATGTGCCCCCTTGGGCTAATGTGGGTCCTGGGGAATTTAACCTGGGTCATTTGGCTTTGCAGACAAATGCCTTAACCACTAAGCCATCCCTCCAGCCCCCAAGTCCTGAGTTTTCTAACTATTGTTCACACTGAAACTGCAGCACTTGGTTAGTTACAATACTGATTTTTCCGCTGCCAGTCACAGTCTTAGTCTTTCTCTCTCTGCCCCTTACTATCCCCCTCTGGGAGTGTATATTGCTTAAAATTGAGTCCAGGGCCTTTTTATACCTACTAGGTAAGTGCTCTGCCACTGAGCTACATTACTAGCCTTTGTTTGAGACAAGGTCTCCTCATGTAATCCAGACTGGGTTTGAACTTACTATTTTTCTGCCTTAGCCTCCTGAGTATTGAGATTACATGTGTGCACCACCAGACCATCACGGACCTTTTCTTGGTGAAAGATATTTGGTATGTGAATAGGAGTGGTCGTTGGTGGGTCACGGGTTGATGGTACCTGCCGAAGTGCTGACTGAAAGAGCAGCAGCCTTCAGGTGGAAGGCTGGGTGGGAGTGGAGTGAGTGAGAGATTTGCTGACAAGGAGGATGGATATTGTTGCAAGCAGAGTGTTAGAGATTTGGCTTAAAAAGAAGGGATTGGCTAAGTATAGTGGCTCACACCTTTAATCCTAGCTTGTGGGAGTCTGAGGTAGAAGAATTGCTATGATTTGAGGCCAGCCTATTGCAATGTGTGTGTTGGTTTCACAACTACACTGTACAACTACAGATGGAAAATGGGTTTTGATCACAGTAAGTGCAAAGAAAGAAGGAGGCATGGTTCCTGTGGATGCATGATTTCTCTATGAGATCCTCTATGAGGGAGTCAGCAGAGTGAGAGACAGGCACTGTGGTGGGTGTGAGTGTTCTGAGGTGTAGTGGTGCAGTGTGGCCCCTGGAAAGCTCATAGAGGCTCCACATTGGTGAAGCTCTGCCACTGGCACACCTTGCCAGCCTCCTTGCAGCACATTCCTAGGAGGGAGGTGATGAGTTTGAACTTTTTGGGAGGACCGTCTTATGTTCTTTCTAGTTCTTTGCTCTGGAATAGAATATTTTTAGTACAACTAATTTATTAGAACCATACATTTAAAAAAAAAATTTTTTGTTGTTGTTTATTTATTTGAGAGCAACAGACAGAGAGAGAAAGAGGCAGACAGACAGAGAGAGAGAGAATGGGCGCGCCAGGGCCTCCAGCCATTGCAAACGAACTCCAGACGCGTGCGCCCCCTTGTGCATCTGGCTAATGTGGATCCTGGGGAGTTGAGCCTCGAACTGGGGTCCTTAGGCTTCATAGGCAAGTGCTTAACTGCTAAGCCATCTCTCCAGACCAGAACCATACATTTTTAAAATTAAGATCCAGTATTTAACTTACTGGAATTTCTGGTAGAAAAGCTTTAGCCTTGTAAAATGAACAATCCCTTTCCTGTTTCCCCCACTTTGTTTTCTTTTTGAAATGAGAAGAATTTCATCTAATTATAGAGAGTATATGGAGTTTTATGGAATCTTTCTCAGATAGCTTTGATTTGACCTGGGAAAAATGATTGACTTACATCATAAACAGTAAGGGGACATAAACAGTAATGTGGAGCTTGGGGCCCTCTGGACAGTACATGTCAGCCAGAGGCCCCTCATCTCTCCCGCAGTGACTGTGATCGCAGCTCTGGACAGGTTTTACCTGTCCTGATCTGTTCTTTCAAGGCCCTGATGTTGAGACACATGCCCCTCATTGTACAATTTGTGGCAGGTGTTCCTTGCGAGCTGATACCCCAATGATTTGTGTCCTAAAGCAGTGACCTTTCCCCACCTCCTCTCTCTCTGTCCTTTTTCTTCTCTTTCTTGCTCCCTGTTTCTTTTTTTTCTTCTTCCCTTTTCTATATCGTACAGACTTTTCTAGAAATACTTCCTTGTAAAATAAATACATGTGGAGAACACACAGAAGTGTTGGGCTACATGGGTGGAAGTGTAGGTGGTGATGAGCCTAGATCTTTTCTGCTCCACCAGTGCATACATACCCACCATGAGCCCTATTTGAACTCTAAGGTGCCTTTAGAGTTTGAAAATCATAGCTCCAGAGCAATATTAGAAATGTTCATTCTGTTCCTTTCTTTTTGAGTCTTACTGTGTAACCCAGGCTGACCTCAACTTGTGGATCCTTCTATCTCTACCTCTGGCTGCTAGGGTCACAGACAGAGTGCCACCATGCCTGGCTATAAATTTGCATTCTTTAAATATATTCTTTCAAATTATGGTATAGTTTACACACAGCAAAAATGTGTGCTGGCTAATATCCAGTTCAATTCACACACTTGTGCCGTGATCACTGAAAGCAAGATACAGAGTAGATCCAGTCTTCCTCAGACTCCACTGTGCCCCTTTGTAGTCACTGCTTCCTTGCCTGCCCCACCACCTGGCACCTCCTTATCAGGGCTGTGGGGTTTCTTATTTTTGTTGGCTTATTTAGTTTTATCTTGTTTTTGTCACATAGGGAATAGCCCTGAGGCCTCTGACATGCTGTGCAAGCACTCCACCATTGACTAATTCCCAGCCCTACAAACTAGTTTTCTTTCTATACATTTGCCTGTCTCCAAATGGAATCATGCAGCTGGGCTTTTGAACCAAGCTTCTTTCACTTTTTAATGCATGTGGATATCATACATATGTGTGTCAGACTACTGAGTTTTAAAATGAGCACTTTTTTAAAACCAGAAGATTCTATGTCAGCCCATGTTGGGATCTACTAGGTTTCTGTCGGCTCCTTGTTTTGAAATTGATGCTGTTCCCATATTCTGATTGATACCTGGGAAAATAAGACTACAATGTGTATGACCCTGCAGAATTGGTGTGGCATTAACTTCCATGCCCAGAGCCTGCCAATTTGCTTTGATTTCTGAGAACTACCAGGAGTGACCCTTGCTGTGACCTCTTTGTGTTCCTACAGGCTCATCAGATTCAAGAGATGTTCCCCCAGGTCCCATACCACCTTGTACTGCAGGACCTCCAGCTGACACGCTCTGTGGAAATAACAACAGACAACATCTTAGAAGGACGGATCCAAGTACCTTTTCCCACACAGGTAGAACCAAGGCTTTCAGTATGGCCAACAGATCCTGACCTCCCAAAGGTTTAATCCTATTGTATTTAATGTTTGCCCCAAGATAGTTCTTTGTCTAATGTGGCCAAGAGACGCCAGAATGTTGGACACTCTGTAAGGGAACCTTTGACAGGACATGAGCAAAGCTTTCTATAAACTCCTTCATTTTGCCAAAAATGTTGAAATCAAACACACCAAACATAAGGGCAGATTTATTTCTATAGTTTCAGTATGGACCCCCCCCCCCCACCTAAACCAGTCTGCTCTGATAAGGTGATGATGTTGGGCTCCTGTCAGAAAGTATTAACATCTTTTTTTCTGTTAAGGGCAGAGAATGAATATTTTAGGCTTTGTGGGCCATACATTGTGTTTCCACCAGTATATACATGAGTGAACAAGATGGTTTTCCAATAAAACATTATGTGTAGAAATAGATGGAGGTTCCATGTATGGTGGTGCACACCTTTTTTTTTTTTGTAGATCCTTTTTTAAAAGTTTATTATTTATTTGAAAGAGAGAAACTTGCGGAGGGAGAGAAAAAGTGAGCGAGTGAGAGAGAATGGCGTGCACCTTTAATACTGCACTTGGAAGGCAGAGGTAGTAGGATCACTATGAGTAGGAGGCCACCCTAAGACTACATAGTAAATTCCAGGTCAGCTTGAGCTAGAGCGAGACCCTACCTCAACCCCCCCCCCCCAAAAAAAAAAGGAAGGAAAATAGATGGAGAGAGGTGAGTATGGCCCTAGGTCTGTGGTTTATGGACATTTGGCACTAGGAGATAGCCACTGGTCCCCAGTTAGCCTCATCCATTGCTGTGATGTCCATTAGTTCACCTCTCTCTGAAACTTGGAATCTGGATTTTTTTGGTGGGGGGTTTCGAGGTAGGGTTTCACTCTAGCCCAGGCTGACCTGGAATTCACTATGTAGTCTCAGGATGCCTTGAACTCACAGTGATCCTCCTACCTCTGCCTCCCGAGTGCTGGGATTAAAGGTGTGCACCACCATGCCTGGCCTTTTTTTTTTTTTTAAGAGGGAGAATTGGCACAACAGGGCCTGTAATTACAGCCACTGTAACTGAACTCCAGACACATGCGCCACTTGTGTGTATGTGCAGCCTTGCACCCTTGTGTCACCTTGTGCATCTGGCTTATATGGGTTCCAGAGTTGAACATGGATCCTATGGCCTTAACCACTAAGACATCTCTCCAGCCCCTGACTGTTTTGTTTTGTTCTTTAATTTCTTTCTTTGCAAGGAGAAAGAAATAGAATGGAACTGCCAGGGCCTCTTGCCATTGTAAGCATTCTCCAGATGCATGCACCACTCTCTGCACCTGGTTTCACGGGATTTAAACCTGAACTAAATCTGGGCTGGCAGGCTTTTGCATGCAAGCATCTCCAACTGCTGAGGTCATCTCCCCAGCCCAACTTTTGACATTTTTAAAAACTCACATGGCTGGGTGTAGTGGCACACACCTTTAATCCCAGCACTTAGGAGGCAGAGGTAGGAGGATCTCTGTGAGTTTCAAGCCACCCTGAAATTACATAGTGCATTCTAGGTCAGCCTGAGCTAGAGTGAGTCCTTGCCTCAGGGGGAAAAAAAGAAAAAGAAAAAAGGAGTCAGGCATAGTGGTGCACACCTTAATCCCAACATTCAGGGAGGCAGAGGTAGGAGGAGCACTGTGAGTTCAAGGCCACCCTGAGATAACACAGTGCATTACAGGTTAGCCTGGGCTAGACTGAAACTCTATCTCAAAAAAATTAATTAATTAATTAAAAAAAGAAAAGCTCACATGGGCTGGGGAGATGGCTTAGTAGTTGAGGTGCTTGCCTGCAAAACCAAGGACCTAGGTTTGATTCCTCAGGACTCACATAAGCCAGATGCATTTGGAGTTTGGCTGCAGTGGCTGAAGGCCCTGGTGCACCCATTCTCTCTCTCTTGCACTCTTTCTTTCTCTCTCTCAAATAAATAAAAAAAGTTTTAAAAAACCAAAGTAGGGCTGGAGAGATGGCTTAGCAGTTAAGCGCTTGCCTGTGAAGCCTGAGGAAACCCGTTCGAGGCTCCATTCCCCAGGACCCACGTTAGCCAGATGCACAAGGAGGCGCACACATCTGGAGTTCATTTGCAGTGGTTGAAGGCCCTGGTGCGCCCATTCTCTCTATCTCTCTCTCTCTGTTTCTCTCTGCCTCTTGCTCTCTGTCACACTCAAGTAAATAAATAAAAATAAAAATTAAAAAAAACCCAAAGTAATAAAAAGATCACATTCCTGGCTTCTCACATGACCTCTTTGGTGGGTACAAGAAGTACTACCATAGACGCATCAATGAATTTATATATAACTTAGCGAATCATCGACCAGAAGTTACTCTATCTTAAAAATATGCAGAAGGGCTAGAGAGATGGCTTAGCGGTTAAGCGCTTACCTGTGAAGCCTAAGGACCCCGGTTTGAGGCTCGATTCCCCAGGACCCACATTAGCCAGATGCACAAGGGGCGCACGCATCTGGAGTTTGTTAGCAGTGGATGGAGGCCCTGGCGCACCCATTCTCTCTGTTTTTCTCACTGCCTCTTTCTTTCTCTCTGTCACTCTCAAATAAATAAATAAAAAATGAACAAAAATTTTTTTAAAAAAATGCAGAAATCTATCAATAAAATTCAACTATTCAAAGAATGTGGCTTTTGGAATCAGCTGACCTGAGATACTAGCCATGGTTGTCCCAGGGCTCAAGCGTTTGACCTGGTTGTTGGCTGTCTTTGGAAGTGTCAGAGTTGCCTCATGTAGCCAGAGAGTTGTCAGAGAATCAGAAACAGGCTTGTAGGTGTGGAGGTGCTGAGACCTGAAGGGATATGCGCGAGACCCAGAGCAACAGTTTGTTGCCTTAGCCACTATCTTCACTGGCTGAAGTGTCAAGAACTGCAGTGACTACTTCTTAGTATTTTTTTGGAAGGCCAGTGAAGAAACAGGGCTCCCCTCAGTGCCATATCAGTTAGTGTTGTCTGCAGTTGTCACTGTTGCTTTTGTTGTGCAGTTATTATCAGGGATTACTGTGGGAAGCCACTTGCTAACTCTTAAACTAGGAACTCTATGGTGGACTCAACCTTGTTTTTCAACCTTTAATCTTTATAGTGTTTAAGTTTCTTTGGTGCTGTAGGCTTTGTTAAAGTCATGAGCCGTTTTGTGGCTGTCTCCTCTGTACCTCAGGTTTTCCTTATGTCTTAGTATTCCATTTTGAATGCTTGCTGTCTCTCTTTCAGCGGTCAGATAGCATTAGACCTGCCCTCAACAGCCCAGTGGAAAGGCCCAGCCCTGATCAGGAAGAGGGAGAAGCTCCTGCACAGGTGAGATCAGCTCCCTAGAGGGAGATGTGTGGACCATAGATGGGGAGGGTGGGCCCCGCGTATTAGTTACATTCGCAAAGCAGCAACAACTCAAGGGCAAGGACTAATATCTTTTGGTTCACAGCTTGGGAGATTTCCCGTCTGTCGTGATGGGGGAGACTTGGCGGAGCACTTTAGTCCATGGTGGTGGGATCTTGTGATGTAGGAAGTTCACATCACCATGGACCAGGAAGCAGGGAGCAAGACAGGAACCAGGAGCTGGCTGTCACCTTCAAAAGGCCGGTTCCTAGTGCTCTCCCTTCTAGGCCCAACCTCTTAAGGTTTCTAGACCCTCCCCCACCCCCCAAAAATAGTGCTACTAGCTGAAGGCCTAGTACTCAGAACATGAACTTGTGTGGGAACATTTCAGATTCAGTCAAACCATCACCCCTGGTAGCAGTTAGTTTCAGCCCTGATGCTGTTAGAGTTGGAGCAAATACAACCAAACTATTCCTGGAGAACCAGGAGTTGAAGGTCAGCCTAATCCACATAGTGAGTTTTAAACCAGTCTGGGTGTGGGCCATATTTCCACCCAGTTCCTGCAGTCCACTGCCTGGGTGCTGTGCTGAGTTTGAGAGAGAGCAGAAGGAAGCCACCACCTTGTAAAAGTAGACTGCCTGTTCCCTAGGCTGTGGAGTGAGCTGAGGCCATTGCATCCCACCCCCCATAGCCTCACTTCTGTGACTCAGGATTTTGAGACATGTTTATGCCTAAACTGGCCGAGTGAGGGAAATGTAGCTGTGTTGGGAGCTGGATCTTTGGTGTTACTCTGAAAAGCAGCCCGTCGGCTGTAGGTCTTGGTGGCAGCCCAGTCCTCCTTCCCCACACCCTGCCTGGTTCCAGTTCCAGGCTGTCTGCTATAGTTCATGGTCTACATTCCAAAATGCTTTCTGAGGGGACCAAAAGTAAAAGCCACACAGTGAACCTTGCCTTTGTGCTTCATTGGGAGTTGTTTCCTGCATATGGGGCTCTTGGTTGGGAGTGGTGTTGCTTTCTTTCCAGTGTGGGCTGGGGCTCTTCTCGAAGTGACTTTCCAGTTACAAGTAATTGGTGGGGAAGCTACCTACACCCCTTATTTCTTCTGCAAACAGAAAACTAAAATTATTTAAACCTTTTCAGATTTATTACTGGTTTGAAATTTCCATATCCAAATCTAAAGTTAGAGCAAGGCATGGTAGTGTGACCTGTAAATTAGCACTCATGAGGCTGTGGTAGAATGTACATGAGCATGAGGTCAGACCCTGTCTCAAAAGAAAAAAAAATCTAGAAATCCAGAGGATCCTGAGAGTTCATCACTGAAGTTGATTTAAAACTCACCCACCACAGCTCAGGGAATTTTGTGAAAGAGGGGGTGGAAAGATTGTAAAAGCCACAGGTTGGGACATCATGACCAGAGGCACTGCCTCCCCCCAGTAACTGACTGCTGCTCCCACAATGCATAACTCACAATCCCATGGGGAATACCAGCAACCCCCCTGAGGAGGGCTCCCAGTGGAATGGGGGCAGCAACAAGGGAAAGGATGGTACCAAGACATGATGTATCCACTAAGTATGTCTGTATTAAAAAAAAATGATTGGATTGTGCATCATTTGAAAACTGTTAGATTATTATCGAAAAAGGGGGACTCTATTTCTGCATTTCTAGTCTTTGGATAATTAGCAGAAATGTGTACACTGGCTTAGGGTCACTTGTGGATCCATCATGCTTCATTTGTCTTCATCGTAGCTTTGTTCTCAGTGACTGTGAAGAGTTCTTAAGGACTGCCATGTGACCTGTTTAGTCACTCACAGGAAATGCAGAACCCTGGCTGACACTTCATTAAAACTTCAGTCTTGAGTAGTGGGCAGGACTACACCTCGGCTAGACTGTCACTCTTAGGAAGTGCAGAACCCTGGCTTCATTAAAACCTTAGTGTGAGTGATGGTGTTGCAGTCAGGTTCACATTGCTGGTAGAACTCACCCAACTAAGAGCAACTTGTGGGGGGAAAAAAGAGGTTTATTTCGGCTTACAGGCTTGAGGGGAAGCTCCATGATAGCATGGAAAATGATGGCATGAGCAGAGGGTAGACATCACCCCCTGGCAACATAAGGTGGACAATAGCCACAGTAGAGTGTGCCAAGCACTGTTAAGGGGAAACTGGCTTTAACACCCATAAGCCCACTCCCAACAATTCATTGTCTCCAGGAGGTGTTAATTCCCAAATCTCCATCAACTTTGAATCTAGCATTCAGAACACCTAAGTTTATGGGGAACACCTGAATCAAACTACCACAGATGGGCAGGACTATACTAGACTGTTTCATTATTATTATTAAAATTTAGAGAGACTTTATTATGAGAGAGAAAAAGGAGATATTATGAAGAATTCTTGCCTATAAGAAGGCAAGAAGGAGTAAAGCCCACCTATAGATCCAAGTAGTGGTCATTTCTAGGTGCTGAATGGGGGCTGAGCTAACCAGCCACAATGCCAGGTTCAGGTTCAATCCTTTCAGGACTCTCAATTCTAGGAAAGGCGAACTCTTTCAAGCAACAAGAGATAAGGAGAAGCTATATCCTTCTCTGACCTCTAGCAAACTGGAGACTGCAAGGGCAGGCTCAAGGACATTTCTCACTTGTAACCTTGGGGGACCTAGTCACCCTAAACTGCCTCAACTCCCTCCCTCTGAAGAAGCAATCCTAACTACTGTAAGGGAACTGGCGTGATGGCTGATCTGGCTTCTTTGAGCTGAGTGGGGTCATTAGGTGTGGCCATTGGGAAACTTCTCTAAGTGTGAGTCTATCTAAGGGACCCCAAAAGTACATTGATAGAGTATGGAAAGACAGACCTGGAAGAAAATGCTGGGAAGAATGAACAAAAGCAAGGTGTAGGGGGAAGTGGGCATTAGTAAACTGGGGCCCTTCAGGATCCCCATTTTATCAACATTCAGGCCTTGGAGGGTGATTGAGGGCCCCCAGGTAGATGGAGTTAGACTGCTGCAGGAGTGTGGACTGACTGTAAGCAAGAGGAGGTCAAGTTAAAACAGCAGCTGAGTACACAAGGTCTAAAAATTGGTTATTATTACCAGAAACGATAGACATCATTTTCTTCTACCATAAAGATCCAGAAATCCATTTCTAAAGCATTGCAGCAGATGGCATGGTGGGCTCTGGCATGGTCACTACCTATTCTCATTATCAGAATTATCAAGAATATGTGCACAGCATTTAACTTTGGTGGTGGGACAAATGTCACTCTGAGTTGTGAGCACATTTCAAGCCATATGGCTGTACATAATTGTGCTTAGTTATTTGCATCTGTAGCATTCTATTTAAACCTAACTCTCATGTTAGTACCCTAAAGATGGCCTTAAAGTCATTGTACCCCTTTATCTGTTCTCTCAATGTGACCCTCCAAACAAAACAAAAACAGTAATACCATCGCGGTCTGGTTTGGTAGTCACATAGGCCCTGCTCCTCCTGCACTTCAGTCTGCCTGGTGTGTCTCAGGCTGTGAGTCAGGCATGGAGGCCTCAGCAGGGCAGCACTGAAGTATACCCAGATGGACTTTGCTTCTCATCCACTACTCACCAGCTGTTCTTTTAGGACCGTCAAAGTCAAGCTCAGGAAGAGTTAGGAAGGTGGAATGTGTGTGTATGGATGGAAGTTACATGGTTCCAGCTAACACCAAAACTCTCAAACATCCTTTGAACTTGGATTGGCACTTTCTGAGCACCTTTGCCTTCTCTGGAGGTCGCATCACCCCTGCAAGAGTCCTTTTGGACAAAGTCTATGTTCAACAACTTTAGGCGATTCCCTCTTGCAGGGCCTATCCCTGAGCTCCAGAGCACGAGCTGTCTACTGTCAGTGGCATCAGTCTTGTTCCCCACACAACCCCCAAGTCCCTTATTGGTCTGCTACAGCCAGTTTCTTGTAACTACACAGGTACATGCGTCACTAGTCCTCATGTCCCTTGAATTTTAGGAGTATGAATCAGACACTCCACATGGCTTTTTTTCTATATTTTTTCATTCCTTCTTATAGCTGAATTATATTCCATTTATTTATTTGTTTATTTATGTACCCATGAGTGGATGTCTAGGTGGTTTCTGTTGGTGTGTGTGTGTGTGTGTGTGTGTGTACACATGCTATACTGAGGATGGAACCTGGGGTCTTATACATGTTAGACATACACTTTACCACTGACCTAAACCTTCAGTCTCCCCTTTTTTTCTTTTTGGAGATGTCTGTGTGGTCCATCTGGTCTCAAATTCACTGTGTATTGGGTTCCATGTGGCTTTATTAAAGTCCATTTCTGACTGTGTGGGTGTTGCTGGAGGCAGGAGGAGGAGTAGAAGGGGGCACATAAAAGCACCCACACTAGGAACTCTACATGAGATGACCTCTCCACTGCATTGCATCCCATAGGTGGGTGGGTGGTGGCTGCCCCTTGTCTGCATAGGGCTGCCCCTGGGAGCAGTAGCAGCATATGTGCCGGGCACTGTGAGAGGTTGTTTGAGCCCCTGGGCATTGTCTTGGCTTCTAGAACTTCAACCAGAGCTGGGAAAATGTCCCAAGTTAACACCCCGCTAACACAAAGCACTATATATTCTATCTGTTTTTACAAAAGATCCTCAGCATTTGCCTTTTTAAGTGATTTGATTGTTTTCAAGTTGAAGTGTAGTTTCTGTTCAGTAGATTGTGATAAAACATAGTTAAATAAATGATAGAACTAAACATAAAATTTCCAGAGGATAAATTAGTAGTTCACTTTTTTATGACATTCCAAGAGTACAGATTAGAAGCACTTACGTTTCTCCTACTGGCAGTCATTTATTTATTCCACTAGTAGTGAACATTGCAAGTCTTAGCAGTGCAGAAGACACAAGGCTGACTGTCTCTGAGGACTCTGCTTCTGCCCTGTCTGGCGGCCAGCCTCTGGGGCCAGGAGACCTGTGCAGGAGTGCTATAGCCAGGGAGAAACCTGCCTGGGAGGGGTTCTGTGCTTATGGCTACCTCTCTGTCCAGACGGAGCGTGTGCCCCTGGACCTCAGTCCTCGCCTGGAGGAGACCTTGGACTTCAATGAGGTGGAAGTGGAGCCTAGTGAGGTGGAAGACTTTGAGGCCCGGGGGAGCCGCTTCTCCAAGTCTGCCGATGAGAGACAGCGCATGTTGGTTCAGCGGAAGGACGACCTCCTACAGCAAGCACGGAAGTAAGCCAATTCTGCAGCACTGTAGTGTTGGTGAAAGTTGCAGGACAGAAATGATGGCTGGTGGTCACTGTCACATCCCCATATATTCTCTCTTTCAACAGGTAGACATTGAAAAACCATTATATGCCACATAAGGACTTACGATTTTTCAGCCCTGTCTTGAAACAGGATTTGGCTATGCTGAAGTAGCTGATCACTGTGATGGCTGGTACTGTGGCTTACCTCCTATGGGCACTTGCAGCCACACTTGCACAGATGGAACCTAGGTGCCAGCATATTATACATGCATCATAACCCTCTTGACAGCTCTGAGGTGCACTGTTACACCTATGTGACAGATATACAACCAAGAAACCAAGGCCTGGGGTCTCACTTCCAAGACCTTCCTCTTGACCACTGTGCTTTTCAGACTAGCAGTGCACAAAGGCTGCACTTCTGAGTGCCATGTACTCCCCACACTTGGTGGCAGCTGGGACATGCAGTGTTCCTGTAGGAGACTAAGAGCTTGTTTTCGGTTCTTGAGGACAAGACTGGCACCATAGTCATCCAGGTGGGATAGGCAGAGGAGAGGGAGCAGAAGAGCCACTTGGTGGTCCTCTCCCTGGGAAGTAAGCTCATCCATTTGGGGGTTTGTCCCTTCCCCTCTCCTCTTCTGCCCTCCCCTCCTCTCCCCTCCCCTCTGCTGGCATCTTCTTTCTTTTGCTTATTTTCCTCCTTTTCCTACTCTTGCAGTGCTGGGATGAACCCAGTGCCTCACGCATGCTGAGCAAGTGCTGTACCCCAGAGCCCACCCCTCAGCCCTTGAAGTCCTGAGTGAGCTTCATGCAGGCTTCTGGAGAAAGGGCCAGGGAGAGCACAGCAGCCCCAGCCCAGACATGTTCCCAAGTCCTCCCTTTCTCATGGGGCTCTTTCATTTTTTGTAGGCGATTCTTAAACAAAAGTTCTGAAGATGACATGGCCTCAGAGAACCTCCTCCCCGCAGAAGGCACATCTTCTGACCCCGTGACCCTGCGTCGGAGGATGCTGGCTGCTGCTGCTGAGCGGAGACTTCAGAAACAGCAGACTTCCTAGCGCTTCCTCACTTTCCTCAGCCTCCTCCTGAGCCTTGCTGACTGGAAGAGGCCTGCCCTAGTTCCTCCTGCTGTGTGGAGCGTGGGGACATGGGCTTGACTGCAATGCCACTGTATAAAGCATGTGGTCTTAATAGTGTTTGGACAGTTGACAAATTTAATCCTTTGTAATACTTTCTATGTGACATTTCTCTCCCTTAGAAACATTGCACATTTTAACTCTAGGCATGATCTCTTCTGGTATTGACTGAACTTCTTGGGGTAAGGGACAAGCAAGAGGAAGTGGGCACCCACATTGCCTGCAACAGGTAGCTTCAATTTCTGCTTTGTGTAAAAGTTACAGTGTTGGCGGCCTTGGCGCTACAGTTGGGATTAAGCATGGGTGCTGGGGAGGGTGCATTAACAGTAGTAAGGGGCTGCATAGCAGAAACCTGACTACACCACAGAAAATTATTCTGTTGTCCAGTGCTGTGCTTAGGAACAAAACATCTAGCAAGTTCCAAAGGGCGGGTCTGCAGGCTCTGATAGCTCTGGAACGGGTTTAGTTCTTGGATCAGAAAGGGAAAGCCCAGGGTGCAGGAGGAGGAGGACACCTCTTTCTGTCCCTAATACTTGAGAGTGATGGGAGCCCCTGATCCACAGCTGGCTTTACTTGTGTTCTCTGTGGTGCTCCTGCAGTGCATGCACCTGCCCCTGTGTGTCCCTCTTTCTTCCCCATTTCCTGCCCTCTGGGCATGGGAAGGGGCTGAGCAGCAAGCTTTGGTTATGGTTTTAATTCCTTGGTCAAGTAAAGTGGGCAAGGCCAAAGCCTATGGGTTTGACCCTTGAAACAGGTACGAGCCTTGCAAGGTGGGAGAGTGAGTTTTGGAAGACATTTTTGAAGAACTGCTTTTTCTAGCCCAGAGTGCTTCATTGCCTTCATTTTGTTCCTGTGGTTTAATAAACAGAAAGGGGAGATGCTGAATAATCCACATGCCTTGGAGCTGACTGCTCCTGGGTCTTCTCAGATTCTCTACATATTTAACTAAGGATTTGAAACACAATCATAGCTTACATAGTTTTATGCCCCATTGGATTAAGTTTTTTTTTTTTTCTTCATGTTTGAAAACATAGTTTTATGGTAGTTCTTTTGGGAAGAATCCAGTATTATCTAAAATTATTGGCAAAATAAAATGTTTTACATAACTGAACGTTTTTAGAATGTTGACAAGTAATTGAAGAAAGGATAATAGGTAAATATGTAGTTATAATTTATTTCAATCTTTCAAAAGCCTTATCTTGAAATGCTGTTAGTAAATTCCTGTGATTTTTTTTTTAAAGAATTTTGTTTTGCTGAGAGCATAGCTATTTGTTTTTATTGTAAAACAATAATAATAAAAAGCAAACTCTTGTAAGTGTGTTGTATGTGACTGGAAGCTAAGGCAGCACTTTGCAAAATGCCACATTGAATCCTGGTTCTCCTGTGTGCGTGCCTGTGTGTGTGCATGTTCATCTCTGGCTATGTGTGGAAGCCAGAGGTCAAGGCTGGGTGTCTTCCTCAGTTGCTCTCCATCTTATTTATTTGAGAAAGTGTGTTCTCATTGAATATATAATTCATAATTTGGCTAGACAAACTGGCCAGTAGACCCTGCACACCCTCCTGTCATTCCTTCCCCAGCACTGGGATTATAGGTGTGTGCTCCCTTGCCTGGCATGTTACTGGGCGCTAGGGATCCAGATTTAGGTCCTCATGCTTGTACTGCAAGCATGTGATCTATTGAGCCACCTCCAGAGTCCCCAGCCTATTTTGCTTTCTGTTTTGCTTTTGGATCAGCCATTTGGGTTAGGTATCTTCTCACCGTTGTGAGCTGGGGGATTTCATTCCTCCTATTTTATTTGGAGAAGGAGTACTGAATTTTCTTCCCAATACAAGAAGGTTGTCTCATTTTCTTGAATTACATATCATCAGTGTACATGAAAATGAAAACAACACTAAGTCCATGTATTTTCACATTTCAAATGTGTAGAAAATAAAAACTAAATTTCAGAAGGACTCAAACACCTGACGGCATCAGTGCAGTACTGGAGTAAGAGAAGTGCCCTCGCATGGTCTATGACGGCCCATGAAGAGACGCTCCAAGCTAAGCTGGTTTTACCCCTCTGCAGAAAGCCCTAGGGTGAAGGGAGCTGGGAGAGGAAACATCTGGATAGTTAAGGATTTGGGGTTCTGTAAAAGGCTTCTGATGAGGGCTGGAGAGACAGGTTAGTGGTGAAAGGCACTTGCTTGTAATAGGCTGCTGGCTTTTGTCACTTCTTGGGTGCACTGGTGGTGAGACTGAGTGGCCCCTCCAGGGCTCTCACTAGGGAGGCTGGCCACATGGTCAGCTACAGATGGCCTGCCCTCCCACTTAGCGGAGCAGCAGAAACGCAGGGCCATCTAGGCAGTTTTGGAGCTAGTCTGTGCTCCTCTCTGTTTTCCTAATTGGTCTGTCCCCCCCCCCACACACACCGCATGTTCTTGGGGCTTTTTAAATTTTTGTTTTCTTTAAATTTGGAAGCTTTATTTGTTAGGGAGAATGATGGATCATGTGACTATCTTGCTGCTCTTATCCTTGTGCTCAGTTGGCCTGGACCTGACTTTAATCTGTAGCCAGTAGACTTGACCCCTCTGTTGAGACTGGGAAAGACATCTCAGAGCTCTTCAGAAGGAAGCTGGACACATGGACATAGTAGCTTCAGCTTTGCAGCAAGCTTGCCCAGGAGTCACTCCTGACCACTTGGTTGTACAGGACACCCTCTGATATATCTGGGATCTCCATCTCACCACTCTGCTCTCTGTTAGGTTCAAAGTGCTTTGAACCCTGGTTCCACGTTAGAATTACAACACAGAACTTTGTTTTGAAACATGTAGGTTCTTCTGCCCATGCATCATGTTTTTTTGTTGTTTGGTTGGTTTTTAATCCTTTCCCAAAATGCTTCTTGGCTACTCTTTTAAAAAAGATAAGGCAGGCCTGGCAAGATAGGTTAGTGGTTAAGGCATTTGCCTGCAAAGCCTAAGGACCCAGCTTCAACTCCCCAGAACTCACATAAGCCAGACACACAAAGTGGCACATGTGTCTTGAGTTTGATTGCAGTGGCTAGAGGCCCTGGTGTGCCAATTCTTTCTCTTGCTTGCTCATGAAAAAATAAAATTAAAAAAAAAGGTAAGACAATGCTAGGGTATAACTCAGTGTTGAGACTGGCTTAGCACACATGAATTCCTAAATTTGGGCTGCAGAGATGGCTCAACAGTTAAAGGCACTTGTTTGTAAAACCTGATGGCCCAGGTTCAATTGCCCAGTACCCACGTGAAGCCACATACACAGTGGTGCATGTGTCACAGTAGCAGTGGCAAGAGGGCCTGGCATGCTCATTCTCTTCACTCTTTTATCCCCTTCTCTCTCAAGTATTGTTTTAAAAAGAAATACTGAATTCCATGTCAATGCTGAGGGAAAAACAAAAAGAACACACACACACACACACACACACACACACACACACACACGGCTTTTATGTACAAAACTCATTTGAAAGTTGGGGAAAAAAATCTCAGGATATGATTCATTGTTTGAGAAACTCAGAGGTTAGAATACTATAAATTGAAAAATGTGATTTCCTTTAGCCTTCCATTTGGACCTTGCTTTGTCCTCAGACTAGTGTGACCTGGATTGCAAATCTTCATCTGTACACGTGTATCTTGTGTGACCCCCTCTGCAGATAGCAGATTGGGGTGAAGGAAACTAGTAGGGAAAGCCCTGGAAAAGAGGGGTCCTAATGGAGTTCTTTGATAGACTAGGTTCTCATGACATCAGGGAATGGGATTTGTCATGAATGGTGTGGAACAGTATCACACCCACCTACACATACACCGATTCAAAAGGCATCTTCCAGAGAGAAGGAGGCCTCCCTCAGCTTGAAAACAGCCATGTGGGATGTTGTGAAGTTCCCACCAAGCAGACCTCTGTGAGGCTCCATCTCACCACAGATGCACAGTTGGCCTTCCACTACTTGGTGAGCTGCTGTACCTCAGGCCCAGTGTCAACCTGTCTGCCAGTTCTTACTACAAGGCCATGGTGATGAGAGGGGGTAATGGTGAGACTTAACAGTTGAGACAGCCAGGATGTTACTCTGGTTCCCCCATGTTACATATGGAGCCTTTTGGCACCCAGGTGCAGTTGGAGAGGTATAATGGTAGGAATCCTGTGTTCTCAGGGCCTGTGAACTTGCCCTGGGCCTAGGGAGTGGGTGGGCATGGCCCCTTGGGTGTAGAGGCCCCAGGCAACTTGGCCTGCTTGGTAAGTGTAGGGGCTGGGCACAAAAGACAGGAGATGGGTAGCTTGCTCTCCACTTTTTCCTTCCCACTCTTCAGTCAGTCCACCAGACCCAAAACCAGCTAAGTGAGAGGAACCAGAGCTAGTAGGAAACTGTCCATTCCTTTACCCTTGTTCATTCCCCTCCCCCCGTCTCTCGTCTTGCCCCAGTGACGGAATGGAGGAACCTGGAAGGGCCCATGGAGGGCCCTTCAACAGCTTCCTGGAGTGTGTGGCCAATTTCCTCCTTCCCTTTCCTATCAGAGCAAAGCCCACCCCAAGGAAGGCAGAAGGTGAGACTTGAATACAGACAAACATTCTCTTTATTGAGCTACACATGAATTTTTCCATTAGTCAGAGAAGTAGACTGGCAGTGTGTAAGATATCACAGAAACCTCACCGATTGGGAATAGAAAGGCTTAGAAAGACCCGTGGACTTTTTTTTTTCTTTTTTCTTTTTCAAGTTTTTTTTTTTCTGTATTTTTAATTTTTTGAAGTGTTTTGTCTTTTTGCCTCTTTATTTGAAATGGCTGTGACTGTTCTTCAGCAAATATTAAAAGTGAAACGGTGAAGAGGTCTGGGGTTGGATACTAGTCAAGTAGAAATGACATAGGACTGATCATGAAACTGTGGCTTTAATGTAAACACTACATTCCATCTTTTTAATTTGTTTTTCTTCCACCTTGTATTTAAAAACTTTGTTCTTTTTATCTGCAGCACAAACATCCCAACATGAAAGAGAGTGAACACAGGTCACTGGAACAAAGGAGCGAGGAGGGGGGGGGGGTTAACACACAAGGGAGAGCATCCGCCCAAGGCCGGAGTCTGAAGATGTCAAGAGAAAAAAAGAGACCACAACCCCATCCCCAGACACGGTGATAGCTGATCTGGTATGTGATACGAAGTACTCATCAGGACAAAAAGAAAAATAAAACTGAAAAGAAACAAAAAAAAGTTGCAAAGGGAATCTAGAATGGGGGGTGGCGAGGACCTTGCTCCCCGAGGGCTGGATTTTCACAGGTACTCTTTTTGGCCGCCAGAGCTGTGCTTTTTCTATACAAACCTGGAGTGTGAGTATGGTTAGTGGTGGGGCGCTGAGCAGAGCGGAGCTGGCACTGCCTGGTGGTGGTCATGGTGTCTGAACAGCAGACAGGCAGTAAGGAGGGTTTGCAGTGGCCAGTGGCCTTCTGGAAAGCCAGCCTAGTGTGCCCCTGCCAGCAATGAGCCACACAGGAGCCCCTGGGAGGCACTGGCCCAGTGCTGCTTCTGTGTGCTGGCCTGCACCAAGCTGGGACAGGGAGGGTGTGGGTGCTCATGTATATGCTTATTTCAAAATAAAAAAAATAAAGAAATATGATGAAATCGTGAGTTTTCCTTTTTCTAAGCTACAAAGCACATGAGAAAAAAAAAATTAAATCCTTTCAAATTCTAAATGTAAAGATTCAACTAAAACCGGATTCTACAGCAATCTACAGAAATACACAGCCATCAGTCACTCTGGGGTTGTAGGTTAGACAGGGGCTAGGGACAGAAAGGCTGTGTGTCTTACAAAGGCCAAAGGTCATGCTACCAGGAGATCAACGTCAACAGCAAAGAGTCCATGAAGCAGTCTGTAGAGAGAGAGATAAGGGGCCAGTCTGACCATTTTCTTTGATTAAAAAACCAATTAACCAACCAAAAAAATCCTACTGGAACATTTGAACTAGGTGGATAGGACCAGAGGGGCACTCTCATGAGGGAAGCCCATCCCTGGGGCCCTGGGCAACCTCACTACATGTTTGCTTCTTTGGGCCATACTGACCCTTCTTCTGGGCCACTCCTGACCCCTTCTCCCCCTTCTCCCCACTTGCCCTCTCCGAGGGGAGCTGGTGTCAACTCCACAGGCAAGGGTGGCCATGGCTCACGTGTCCCCTCCCCTCATCTGCTTGAGAAAGTAGACCAGGTCTCCAGTCTAACTCTTCCTTGTTCCCACGAATAAAGAAAACTCAGGAGACAGTGGGTTGATCAGAGCAATGATTCTTCTAGATGCTTGATATAAACAAACACACCACCCACAAGAGAGGGGTCCTTGAATTTTTCTGTTGTGGCTAGAGGTCAGGTGATGTTTAGGGGGTTGGCTGTTTCTTAGAGGGTTTTGGAATTCAAGCAGGAGCAGGGCAGACCTGAGAGCGCACAGCCTTGATGATGGGGTGGAAGAAGGACGGACCAGATAGAGCCAGGCCTCCTCCTGCCTGCCCTGCCCTGCCCTGCCCAGAGTGAGTCAGAAAGTAAAGCCCCGGGCGGTCCTTTAGAGGAAGGACTCCCAACCCAGGCTACCACCACGCTGGGCGTGAGTGTGCACATGCTCACACATGGGTGCATGTGCGTGTGCATGTGCATGGGCTGGCCCAAGAAAACCTGGATGAGCTGGGGATGGTCAGTTCTGTTTGCAGCTCTTTCGAGAACTAAAAACATTTTTCTAATATATATTTGTGTATAGATAAGGTTTTGTTATGCCTCTTTAAAGTTTATTTACCAACTTGCACTGGTTAGTGTGGGGTGTGTGTGTGTGTATGTGTGTGTGTGTGTGTGCACGCAAGCTGTTCTGTGAGTGCTGGAATCATTACCAAATAGGTTGCTATACAGGACAAGAGGTCAGTACAAGCCGCAGCCCCGGAGGTTGTTGGCAATGATGATGTCGGTGACAGCGTCGAATACCACCTGGATATTATTCGTGTCTGTGGCACAAGTCATGTGACAATATATTTCTTTGTTGGGTGAGCGGTTTTTGCTTTCAAACTGTGTTTGGATGTAGGCAGCTGCATCTTCATAGGTATTGGAGCCTGTAAGACACAGAGCACAGGCAAGGCCCTGGTGAGAACCGGGAGTGGACAGGATTGAAATCAGAGAGGCAGAGAAATAGGTTATGGTTTATCCCGGAAGTGGGGCGAGCTAGGAAGGGAACAGTAGGAAGGGCGGCACCCTTGTTTTCCAGGGTGTGGCAGCACTTGAAATTAAAAGTCACACAGGCCTAGTGCTGCCTGGCTTCTCCCTTCTCAATTTTTTTAAAAAAAATTTTGTTGTTTATTTTTATTTATTTATTTGAGAACGATAGACAGAGAGAAAGAGGCAGAGAGAGAGAGACAGAGACAGAGAGAATGGGCGCGCCACGGCCTCCAGCCACTGCAAACGAACTCCAGGCACGTGTGCCTCTTGTGCATCTGGCTAACATGGATCCTGGGGAATTGAGCCCCAAACCGGGGTCGTTAGGCTTCATAGCCGCTAAGCCATCTCTCCAGCCCCTTCGTAAGGTTTTTACTTAGGCTGCTTTAAAAAAATTTTTTTTTAATATTTATTTATTTATTTGAGAGTGACAGACAGAGAAAGAGGCAGAGGGGTGAGAGAAGAGAGGGAGAGGGAAAGAATAGGCGCTCCAGGGCCTCCAGCTATTGCAAACAAACTCCAGACACGTGCGTCCCCTTGTGCATCTGGTTAACGTGGGTCCTGGGGTATTGAGCCTTGAACCGGGGTCCTTAGGCTGCTTTTTTAAAAAATATTATTTATTTATTTATTTGAGAGCGACAGACACAGAGAGAAAGACAGATAGAGAGAGAGAGAGAGAGAATGGGCGCGCCAGGGCTTCCAGCCTCTGCAAACGAACTCCAGACGCGTGCGCCTCCTTGTGCATCTGGCTAACATGGGACCTGGGGAACCGAGCCTCGAACCGGGGTCCTTTGGCTTCACAGGCAAGCGCTTAACGGCTAAGCCATCTCTCCAGCCCCTTAGGCTGCTTTTTTTAAAAAAATATTTTTTTAAATTTTTATTTATTTGATAGCGATAGACAGGGAGAAAGAAGCGGGGCGGGGGTGGGGGGGAGGGAGAGAATGGGCGCGACAGGGCCTCCAGCTATTGCAAATAAACTCCAGACACGTGCGTCCCCTTGTGCATCTGGCTATCATGGGTCCTTAGGCTTCATAGCTGCTAAGCCAGCTCCTTCATAAGGTTTTTACTTAGGTTTTAAAAAATTTTTTTTGTTTATTTTTATTTATTTGAGAGTGACAGACAGAGAGAGAAAGAGGCAGAGAGAGAGAGAGAGAGAGAGAGAGAGAGAGAGAGAGAGAGAGGGAGGGAGAGGGAGAGAGAGGGAGAGGGGAGAGTGGGCACGCCAGGGCTTCTAGCCACTGCAAACGAATTCCAGATGTGTGCGCCCCCTTGTGCATCTGGCTAATGTGGATCCTGGGGAATTGAGCCTTGAACTGGGGTCCTTAGGCTGCTTTATTTTAAAAAATATTTTTTAAAATTTTTATTTATTTATTTGAGAGCGATAGACAGAGAGAAGGAGGCGGGGCGGGGGGAGAGGGAGAGAATGGGCACGCCAGGGCCTCCAGCCATTGCAAACTAACTCCAGACACGTGCGCCCCCTTGTGCATCTGTCTAACGTGGCTCCTGGGAAATCGAGCCCCGAATCGGGGTCCTTAGGCTTCACAGGCAAGCGCTTAACTGCTAAGCCATCTCTCCAGCCCCTTCGTAAGGTTTTTACTTAGGCTGCTTTTCATAGTGGATCTACAGGCCAGCCCTGGGAGGACCTGTGCTCACCGATGATCCTGTTTGCTTTCTAGGTGAGTAACGCTAGGTGAAGCACTTCTCGATGCTCTAACTGCAAAAAAACCCTTACACTCTAATCAACCTGAAAATTAAACCTGAAGTGGGCACCAAGTAGGCCACCCCTAGTGGGCTGGGACATCTTTAAACAGTCCCAATTTGGGGGCAGGCCAGGACATGGGAGCAGTGAGCTGCTTAAGAGATACCAGTGTAGAACACAAATGCCCCCACACTGTCTCTAACCATTTCTTGGCTGTCTCCTTGATGCTGGAAGGACTGGGTGGGGCTGTCAGGGCACATCTGTGGACGGGTAAGTTGTTCAGCAGCTCTAACCCAACCCCGGTGATTCTGCGCCGTCAGCAGCTTTTAGTTGAATGCTATAGAATAGGAACCAACACACAAATATGGAAAAACACAGAACAAGGAAGGGTCCCCATTTTCCTCAGTCTGTCAGGATGTGTTCCAGGACAGAAGCAGTATGGGGGTGTGAGATGATCTCGTCCTAGCCTCTATGTCGAAGGTGTGAGCGCAGCGGGGATGGCTGGGGTGTAGACCTCTGGAGTCATGGCCAGTGAGGTCCCCTCTCCTTTTCCCTGAAAGCAATCAAAAGGCAGCTCCAGGCTTGGACTATGTGGAGTGTGGAGTGAGGACACCTCTGAGGTGGGGTCAAGGTGAGGCTCCCCCTCAATCCACCATTACTGAGCTGCTGAAAGCTATGAAGCCACCAGCCAGCTGGTGGTGGGGGGGGAACCTGACAAGGAGCCTCCAAGCCAGAAGGCCAAGACAGGGGCGCAGGCCATAGTGGGACACAGCCAGGGCATTCATGCAGATGGAGGGGCATTGACTCTGCCCCACCTGCCGAGCCTGCCATCCCTACTCAGCCCCACTCCTGCCCAGCACACAGGGGCTCCTTGAGATAGATGCCACCTCCAACCCCCTCCTCCTGCTTGTTCTGCTCTCACAGCCTGCTGCTCCTGGGGCCCTGACATTGGGGACTTTATTGTCCACCATATTGTTTGAACTCATTATTGAAACCTCCGCAGGCTCCTGGGAGCTGGAGGCATCAGTGCCCACTATGCAACAGCAAGACCGACTGTACTGCAGGCCACATCCAAATGAAGTCCCAAAGGGACACAAAGCCAGAAAGAGCCTCAAGGATAGGTCTGCTCCTGAGGCTAGTCTGTTGGGCTTCATTATGTCACCACAAACTTCGAAAGCCTTGGGAATTGGGAAGCCTCTGGCTGAGACTGGAGAGGTCAGCAGTGACTGCCAGCGGTGCGCTGTAGCCCCACCCAAGCCCACAGGCCGGGCCTCCTCAGCTGTTTGAGGCCCTCCCTGGGCCCACTGCACCAGTTCCACCTTGCCAAGAGGAGTTCCTCTGTGGCTAATCCCTCCTGGCTTGGCTTCCATCCTCTCAGTACCATGGCAGCCATGGCCGACAGTTATGTAGACCTGGCACCACGTACCAGGCTCTCTCACCGTCTCTCTGACTACCTGATAATGCAATGTCATGATCTGGTCTGGTACCCAGGTAAAAATGGGGTGCAGAGGATTAAGTAACTGGCCCATTACTGCAGGTGGACTGGCCCCAGTGCTATGTGGGCAGCCTGCTATTGGCGACTTCTTGCTCCTGACATCTGTCACACCAAAGGACCCAACTTGGGGTGCAGGGCCCAGTCCTGTCCCAGCCTCCACTTGTGCACCTGGGATGGACCGGCACCTTGCAATTTATGAGCAATGAGATTTTCAGTCCGAGCCATGGGCTGTTTCCCTTCACACGAGGGCAGTTCAGGGCAGGGAAGAGGAGGGAGGTACCAGCATCCATCCATCCACGCTGGGGTATGGGAGCCCTCTGGCTGGGTCTGGGACCCTGTGCCCTGGGAGCTGAGACCTACTCCAGGAACTTCAGGGCTGTCCCGGTAAGCTTCTTACCTGGAGAGGTATGGCACACCCCTCCTTCATTGCAGGGTGCTGGCCATCTGTTCTCAGCAGGACTCTACTCTGAGACCCCTAGAATGCACGCAGTCCCTAGTGGGAAGGGCTGGGCTCTGACATTCATCAGCCCTGCTTCTAGCCTTTCGCAGCAGCCCCTTCCTTCCCTCCTGAGTCCATCTGGAAGAGCTTCACTGGGGGCCAGGGTGGTCTGCGATCCTTTCCCCTGGGAACTAGACAGGAAAAAGCAAGCCCAAGCAAAGGCAAGGAGAGGGAGGCAGAGGTGGAAGCTCACAGCATACAGAGTGGCTTGACTTTGGGAAAAGACCAGGAGGTGGGGAAGAGAGCAGGCTTCATGGGGCTGGGTAGGGGAGGAGGTAGGAGGACATGTGTGGGCTGGGCCCAGGCCTGACTGCCACACACTGTCATAGCATGCTCAGGGTGCAAAGCAGGAGGAGGAGCAAAGTGTCCGAGCCATAGGCAACAGGTCCACCTTGTCCATTTCATGAGAAGGTGCTGTGTGACTTAGTGGCTGTCCTGGGCCAGGGTGTCGGGGAGGCAACTTGTAAGAAGTCGGGAGTCTTTCCTGCTAGGTCCCGAGAACCAATTCTCAAGAGTGACCAAGAAGAAAAAGAGAGTGGTTCTGTCCTGTCCCTGATCCCTGGCACACACTCCTGAGTCACCTGTCATGACACTGATACTCAGCAAAGTCTGCAATTCTAAGGGTTGTGTCCACACCTGGCCAGGTGGCAGGGCTTTCCTCTGTACCCCTGCCAGATGCCTACTCTGGGCACCATCATGCCAGCTGTCTTGAGGGTGTGGTGTTGGCCCAGAAGTTTGTCCCCAGTGGCTGTGGGACTCCAGTTGGCATCCCTCAAAGGGAAGAGACCTGGCTTCCCACCACAGCTGGGGCTTTCTCTTGCTCAAGGTCACGACAATACCCACCTGGGTATTCGGGAAAGCAGATGGTCAAGGGTGACTTCTTGATCTTCTCTCCAAAGAGGTCTTTCTTGTTGAGGAAGAGAATGATGGAGGTATCGATGAAGAACTTGTTGTTACAGATGGAGTCGAAGAGCATGAGAGACTCGTGCATGCGGTTCTGCAGCCCCGGTGGGGAGGGAAGAAAGCAAGGTAGACACGGGAGAGAGACACACAGAGACAGGGAAGAGAAGAGGAGAATTAGATGTGAGGGAGGGACTGGGTAGCTCAGCATCCAGGGCCCTGGACTCCTCCAAGAAAGAGGTTGACAGATAAAGCCTATAATTAGGAACATGCCACAGTGCATCTGATTTCAGTGGAGGGTGGGATGGGGAGCACCCACCATCTCAGGCCAATGGGAGACTGGCCAGGGAACCAGCTGTGGCTCTCTCATGATGATCTCTGTCTAACAGGTGTATATGCATGTGTGTGTGGAACTGGGATGGGAGAGAGGAGCTGAGCTTTGGGTCTTTGTGTCTGGACTTTTCCTTCCTGGTCCCAGGTGAGAAGGGACTCCAGGTGGAGAGCCACAGCAGATCCTGCTGGCATCCTTAGGGGCTGCCACTCAGATGAGTATGCAGGGCTGCTTGTGGGAGTATGTATGTATATGTGTGTGTGTGTGGGGGGGTCAACTCAGCTATAGCCATCCCTATAAAGTCATAAGCATGGCATGGGATCTGGTATCAGGCACACAGAAGTTTGTTTAGCAAGTGGTTGAATGTGATAGGCACTTGCGTAAAGCCACAGCCCAGGACGGCAGTCTTCAGTCCTGGGCAAGGGCTGATCATTCTACTTTGAGAAGAGAGACAAGCACATTTGCCGTTTGTCTCTTGTCATGCAGAGGAGCATGTTTCTCTGTGGATGAGCAACTTTCTGCACAAGGGGGTGTGGGAAGAGCTGCTCTTGCTCAGGGAACCTGTCCTTCACAACTCAGACACCCTGGGTCCGAACTCAAGCTCTGGGTAGCCCACACTAGACTCCCCCTGGAAAGTAACAGAAAGAGCTGGCACATGGGTGTGGATGCTGGTGCACATTTGGTGAGAGATGAACTCATTCCTCTGGGACTGGCAAACAGTAGGAACTGCAGAAACTGCTGGTCTGGCTGAGCAGGAGGCTGAGGAAGGTGATGGAGCGATTATCGCTGCTGAGACCCACTCTGCGGGCACCTTGTCAAGCACTCTCTACCTGTGTCTATTATCATTTAGTGTCATTGACCCTTAGGGGATAATGAAGTGACATAGGCTAGACCCTAACGAACAAAAACTAGTGCTGGAGTATAGTTCAGTGGTAAAGTTCTTGTCTAGAATGCTGGAGGCCCTGGGTTCCATCCCCAGCACAAGAACACAAAAATAAAACAGTAGAGATTATGCACCAAGATCTGCACCAGTCCATAACTGAGGCCAAATGTTTCTCCAGTCATTGTGGCAGTCTAGGCATTTCGAGGAAGAGATTCAAGTCATGGCTGGCTCTAGATCTTGGTGCTGGCCCTGCCTTTTGCAATCAGAGGGCTTACATCAGTGCAGCGCGGAGAGGGGCAGCTGGAGTTCTCAGGTGCTCCCCAGACCCCTTGAACAACAGGCATGATTTAGCCCCCTCTAATGAATGGCTGTCGCTGGAGTCTGTTAACCAATGAAGTAACTGCCTATAATTTCACTGTCCTACTGGCTTTGATTGGTCAATTTCATCCTCATTTCCCACAGAAAGTCTCCCTGTCCTTTGCAATGACCTCTTTTGAGCAGGCACAAGACTCACTCGCCAGTGCCATCTTGGGAGTCTTCTGAGGCAGGCTGAGTTTTAATCCTAGGAACAAAGTGGACCCGTGTGAAGGGTCCAGTGCTGACGCTCAGGCTCTGTGAGCCACCAAGCTCTGAAACCTCCAGGATTCAAAGGAAGACGCATACCACCCCACAGAGGCACCACATCCTACATCATCAATGCAGAGCCACAGCCAGAGGCACATTCCCAACTCCACTGCACACATGTTCCAAATACTACTTGGTTTACAGATGTAGGGGATAACACGGGGGTATTTTGGAACTCCCCAGACCAGGCCGGAATCACAGAGGGGCCACCAGGGGTACCCAAGCTAAGAATGGGGACCATGTGGCATGTGGACAGGGTTGAAGGGCTCCTCAAGAGGATGTCAAGCTCAGGTCTGGAGGACTCCAGGGACTAGCTCACCAAGGCTCCTAGGTCCCCACACACCAGGCCCAGCTCACTACAGCTCTGCTCTCACCCTGCAGGACTGCTAAGCGTGCACTCCCTCACTCTTCAGACGGTACCGACAGTGATGCACTGAAGGGCAGTGGTGTGCAAGGCCCTCTGCTGGGCTGCTGCAGGGTGACTGGGTGACTCGAATGCACACACGTTAACAATGCCTGAGGTTGCCAGCGTGACGTGGAGTTGCAGAGGGCCTGTGTAAACCTTCTCTGTAGGATGGGGCACAGAGCCTGAAGAGAAGGGCTGGAAGTCAGTGAGCAGAAGAGCTGCTGGTGAGGATGCGCCGGCACTGATACCCTCCACACCCAGCCTCACTTCCACCTGTCCTGATCCCATCACCAACAACACTAAGGCACTGCTTGTTTATATAGGAGAAAACACACCACATGTGTTCAAACTGACGACACCACTGTTTGAAAAGAGACAAGTTGAGGTCATAGATGGCCAACAGTCACCCGCTCACTATGGCCTTCGCTCGGAGCCACAGGAGCCCTCCCCAGCTCCATCTTCCCCTAGTGCTCCACCTGCCCTGGTGGCAGCAGATCTGAGGGCATCAGGAAAGCTCTGCCAGCATGGCCAGTGCTCAGCACCAGAGCGTGTTGTGCCATGGATTCCAGGGTGCCCAGGATACTAGGACCAGAGGCAGCTCAGCCCAGCACAGATCTGCCTCTGTCTTCTTCTGGCAAGCCTGCGCTGGGCAGAGTGGCCAGGGGCCTGAATCCTGCCCCTGGCAGTGCCAGGCCTATTCTGCCAGGCTACCCACACTTCCCAGATTGGGCAGGACAAGAAGACCTGTGTCACTTGTGTGCGTCATCTAGCAGAAGCTCTTTTGTACTGACTGACACAACACATCACACGCTAGAAAGAGCTGGCACTTTTTATTAATGGTGGGTGACTAATAAATACATTACGACAGTCAATAAATTATTACAATAACTAGAGATTTATTAAACCAACAAGTCACTCTTCTTACAAAATTACAGTTAATATAAGGTGGGTGGCAGCGATGGGTCAGGTGGTGGGATCATTGCACCTAAGAAGGTCTGCTAAGAGGTGGGGTGTGGTGGTGGGGGGAGCCCGGCTACCAGGCTGGGACCAGAGGGAGCAGATGGCTGCAGGGACCAAGGCAGAAGCAGGGTGGAAGAGACCAAGAGGTTAAAGGTGTTGCCGCCCACTCCGGGCAGACAGCGATGGTGGTGGAGGAGGGGACGGGGAGCAGGGACTAAGAGCTGCTGGGAGCGATGTAGTTTTTAACTCCAAGGGTCTTTTATTCCCGGGGCCCAGCGGGGGAGAGGTGAGCTACCTTTCAGAGGGAGTCCACTCTGGCCAGAGAGCCCAGGACTTTGGATGGGGGCCACTTTTTCTGGTTTTGCCCAACTTGTCCCTGGCTTAACAGGCAGTCATCTGGGACGTGTATGGGGACGGGGGATCCTGTCTGTGAGCCCTAGTCCCACTCTTGGCAGGTGGTTAGAGGACTCTCCCTCACTGAGGAGTGGGGGTACAGGGGTCCTGCCACAAACCCCACAGAAATGGCTCGCACTGGCCCTGGTCCCTGGGATGCTGAGACCATCACTCTATAGCTGTGACCCGACAGGGGCAATAGCCTGAGGGGTGTTTGTCTCTGGCACTCCTGACTGAATCTGTGGTGACCACAGAGTGAGCTGGAGCCTTAGGGCTAGGGTTCCTGAGAACTGTGGGGCTGTGCCTAGAGGGTCTCAGGAGGCTCAGAGAAGAGCGCCAGCAGCCAGAAACAGCTCTGTGCTCCGGAGTCTCCAGATGGGGCGACAGGTTCCCTAGGGGCATATAGAGGCTCGCAAGCCTCCCTTTGGTGTATTTCTTGCCAAGAAGCTGAAGACCACTGGGTCAGACAGAGAGGAGAGAAGAAGGAGAGATGGATGTGGAGAGCATCCCGGCACCTGCTGTAGTGTGCAGGACGTGGGAGTTATGGGTGTTTCCTGTTGCAGAGGGCAAGGGGCTGGGCAATGTGACTCCAGCTTCCCCAGTGGGGTGGGGGGGTGCTCTGCTGACAGCCAGGTTATAGGATTGGGGAGGGATTTTTGCCTGCCTCTGGGGACACTCATGATGTCCAGTGCAATCCATGCAAGTCAGGCATCTCCAGTTGCAACCAATGTGGTGTGGAGCTGGGCTGGGAGACAGAGATGGTGTAGGTCTTCTGTCTGAGCCAGCAGGGTAGAAAGGAATGGGGCAGCAGGATTTAGGGTCTTCAATAAAGGGGTCACAGGCAGAAGGCCGGAGCTGTTGGTGAGTGGCCCAGGCTGGGTAGACCCCATCCCCAGGCCAGAATATAACAGCATTTATCCTTGGGTCTTAGATAAACACCCTGTTCCCCAAATCAGGCCAGAGTCTTGGGGCCTCTATCCATGCTCAGAGGGAAGGCTTTTGAGATGACCACTGACATAACAGCACAACCCTGACTGTGGGCATCTGACAGGACCATGACCACGTGTGTCGTGAGGGCACCTTTCCTGGAAATCAGCTTCCCCTGGCCTGCTAAGGGACAGCCATTTAGAGCATAGCACAGTGCCTCTGAGAACACAAGGACACTGGACATAAGACCCCTGCCACCCTGGTCTGACCATGAAAAATACTTCACCGCACACCCACAGCCACGACGGAGCCAAAACTCATATCACCCTCAGTTATCTCTCCATGGTGGGACTGCAGGTGATGATGGGAGGATGTGGTGCACGGGGCAACCATTTTCCCCGTGGAGCATGTCACTGAGGGTTACAGCAGTCATCTCAGAACCCCCTCTTCAAGGTAGGAGGATTGAGAGCCACACAAGACACTGAGCAGGACAGATCAGGTACGAGAAGGCAGCTTGGGAAATGGGAGGGCAGGCAGGCCCCAGGCATGTGGCCCCTGCCAGTTCTACTGAGAGGGAAGGGCTAGGCCCAGGCCTTGCCTCCAGCCAGGGGCTCTTACTGTGCTGCAGTGATTTGAGGGACTGCTCGGGGAGTGGAGAACCTTGAGGTGACAGAGACAGTCACTTCCACCTTCTTGGTAATAGCTTCCGAGGGGGGGCTTGTCCAATACCCCCTCCACTGCAAGTGCTTTTGAATCTGGGGTCACAGTATGGGGCAGTAGGGGTGCAGGTGGCCACACCCTGATGGCGATGCTGGGAAATAACTCCTACATATATGTTGGGCTAAATGGTTTAACTGGCCTTAGCTGCCCATTGCAGGGTGGTGAGGTTGGCTCCCAAAGCCAATCCTTTTTCACATCCCCACACCTGGTGCAAGGTTTTAAAATGATGGCGTGAACAAAGGAAGTGGCCTTGGGCTGGGTGGCAGCAGCAATGCAGTAAGACCGAGTAGGGAGGGCTCCCCAGAGGCACTGTCCCCTGTGAGCATTTGGCACTGGGGAAGGTCCCCATGTCTCCCTGCACCAGCTGGAGCCAACAAACCCAGAGCTGTGGGAATGGTGCTCTTCCTGTTCCTGGGCAGGCAGGCCAGGAGAGTGCAGGGAGCCCAGACACTGGACCTGCCTCAGCAGTCCCAGCATTCAGAAGAACATGGGGCTTGACTATGGAGGCAGAGGATTCTCCAGGGTCTATCTGTGCTACTGGCTGGGGTACCAGCCTACCACAGATACCTAGGAGTGAGAGGGAGGTGTGTAGACTGCTCAAGGTCAGCCAAGACCAGGGTCACCAGAAACTACCCCATCCCCTTTTGTTCAGGGACCTCTGTAGCAAAGTCTTCTCCCAGGGGTTCTAAGACTTGGTGCATGGGCAGGGGGTGTGTGTGAGCTGGACCCTCCTTGAGCTCACATTCAAGGGTGCTGGCCAGTTCACCTTTTGTCTTCAGCCCTGGAGGCTGGGAGAACACCGGGTGTTTCCCAACTTCTTGTTTGAGCTGAAGTGAAGCAGGACACTGGCCCGGGGCCGGCTGTGCCTCTCCTGCATCTCTGCCTACGGAACGCCCAGTCACCTGCCCTGCCTGACTGGCTTGAGTTGCTATGACTTGGAGAAGGAAAGTGTATTTATTCACACCTGGAATATTTGAACCCAGGTGAGTGGATCCAACAGTCAACTTGCAATGAGGAGGAAGAGGCCCTAGCTCAGGCACAAAGTGCTGCCTCCCCTGGCCTCCCTCTCCAACTTCCAGAGGCATAGGACTTGCCCTCCCGCCATTCACCTTCACAGCCAGCCAGTCTCAGGAGCATATACAGGCCTAGCATCATAGCTAGGTTTCCGGGGGAGGCCATTGGATAAGAAAGGATGACCAGAGAGGGGCCAAGACCCAAGCTCAGGGAGGAAGAAGGTCTGAGCCTTCATGCCCCACAAGTTGGTCCCACCCCAGCTTTTGGCGACGGAACTGCCCCCCACCAGAGAGACTCAAAGCAAAGCTAAGGGATGGCATCTACTGTCCCCAACCAGCCAGCACCCTGCTGTAGGACCATCCTGCCATCTGAATCACCCCAGATGACAGGAGGAGACCCCAGGATTTTGAGTATGAGGCACAGAGTACAGGATATGCCCATTTCGGGCCAAATGGCAGCTTTGCCTACTTCCTCCCAGCTTTCCCCCAGCCTCTGAGTAAAACCCAGAGGCACAGCAGACCAGCCAGCAGCACCCAGGTGGTACGCGGTGGTCTCCTGCCTTGTGGTGTGGCGCTCAGCACCTGCGCCTGGCTCTGTTACCATGTGTCCTGCTGGTGGGGTGGGGTGGAGTGGAGAGTACTTGAAGGATGACCCCTCTTTCCCTGGGGCCAGATTCTTCTATCTCAGGGCACAGAGTGGTCAGAGCAGAGGCAGAGCTCTGGTTCCAGGGGAGGAACGGGTGGCAGGCTGGGTGGAGCATGGGCAGCTGGGCAATGCGCTGGGGCTCAGTAAAGTCCACAGCCTCGCAGGTTTTTGGCGATGATGACGTCCGTCACAGCATCAAAGACAAATTGGATGTTGTTGGTGTCCGTGGCACAGGTGATGTGGGTGTAGATCTCTTTATGGGTTGACTTGTTCTTACTCTCATACTGCCCCTGGATGTAAGTCACAGCTTCTGTGAAGGAGCTGGGGCCTGTAGGAGGAAATAGCAGTGGTAGGTAAAGGGAGGCACCCCTGGGCTTCCCAGTGTGGAAGCCCTAGGGCCTAGCCATTGTGTCTATTAGGCCAGGAGCCAAGGGCCTTAGCCTCTCAGGACCACCACAAAGGGACAGGCAGATGGGGGTGGGAAGTTTGAAGGCTTAGCTCCAGCAACTGCATACAATGCTGCAAGTGGTTCAAAGCCAGGGTAGAGATCACCTCAATGATTGCCTACTCTACGGGTAAGAACTGTTTAGTCAAAATGCTGTTTTCTTCTCATATGCCAAATGCAAACTCTATATCCTATAATGAGCCACGTGCAGGGGGTTCAAGTACTGCTCTTCTGCAGGCACACCCTGTCCATCTGTGATCCTACTCAGTAGGCCAGGATGCTCCCTCCTGTCTGATACAGTCAGCAAGGTAGGAGGATCAGTCTGGGGTCTGCTTGGCACCTGTGGACTGCTGCAGTCTCCTTCCCCTTCTTGTTCTCTCCCTCTGTGTCTCCTTTCAGGGGTCCTCCTCAGTCTTTCTGAGTAACAATACACTGATCTGGTTCCTGGGTGCAGGGCCTCTGCTTTGTAGTACACCCCAATAGCTTCTAGGAACCCAGGTCCAGGCCAGGCCAGGCTGGGGCCACTCATAAGAGACAGGCAGGGAGGGGAACTGGAACTTGAATCACGGAGCAAAGCTGGGTGACATACCTGAGGGAGGGGTTCAAACCATCTCTGGTGTATGTGTGCAGGCCCCAGGCCTGGACTCCAGGGTCCATCAGACCACAGCTCTTTGCTAAATCTGGAGATGAAGCCATTCCTGGGATAGCAGGTAATTGCCAGATTCCCTCAGTTTAGTGTCTCCTCCTTCCTTGCCCCACCTCCAACCTGGCCTTGGTGACTAGCCAGGAGAGGGTCCTACAGGCCCTCATCTTATGGCTGGAGAAAAACCTGGCTGGTGAGTGGAGGAAGCTGAGCCCTGACTATCCCTAGCTGGATGTTACTGGGGTTGGTCCTGGCCTACAAGGCCACCAGCCTGATTTTGAGAAATGAGTGTGGGAAGAGCAGGAGAAGAACTAGGCTGCTCACCTAACTCTCCAGGTCATGACCTGGAGACCTGTTATACTGGGTTCCATCTCCCTCACCCTGCGTCCTCCAGGCCTGGGGGCTGGCCAGACTAAGGAGACCTCTCTCATTCTCAGGTCATCTGGGAAGAGCTGATGAGCACTGGGCTGTTCCCAGGCCTGCTATAGACCTATTGCCATTTGGCAGGACTTCCAATCTTGTGGCTCCTCAGCGGCACTGCTCAGGCTGCCTTCCTTGTTACCTACCTTCTGTTTCCTTCTCACATGCCAGATGTAAACCCTATGTCCAATAACGAGCCACATGCTCTCTTGCTCTCTGTGGCTGCAGGGGCCTAAGTTCAGCTAAGACCAGTGTGGCAGTTGTTCTCTTGTCCTTGCATCCTCTGCAGGGAAAGCAAGGCCTTGCAGCTTGTAAGACTGCCACACCCAATGAGCCACGCCACTCTTGCAGTCGTTTGTGTGGGAGGTGCTGTACAGATGCTGTGTGGCATCATTATGATCTGGTAGTCACAGTAAACTTGGAGTGAGCACACACTTCTACAGAGTGTCATGTTACACTCTGCATGGCCATTAGCTCCTTTTATCCCCTTAGTAACTCTGTGAGAGAGGCAAGACAACCACAGTGATCACCCCCATCTTTCAGATGATGAAACCAAGGCAGACAGGTCATGTGACCTGCCTAAGTTACTTTCAAGTGACTAAGTTTGGGGCGGGACCTTGCTGGGCTGCCTGAGTCCAAGCCCTCGCTTGATCCCCCTTTATCACCTTGGGATTCCCACTATGTAAGTCCCCCCTCCCTAACTTTTCAGATGAGTAGCTTGGGCTCTCTAGAGTTGTTGACATCAAATGACGAGACCGAGATGTGGCAAGCTAGGGCACTAGCCATAAGCTGCTTAGGGTTCTTTGCTACAGATGGCTCCTGAGCAGGCCTTTGGGGGTATATTGTGATGTTAGACAGTGTTGCTCTCTGAGCCCTAGGGCGGCAGGGGGCTGTGCAGGCTGGGGAGGTCTCTACCTGTGTACTCAGGAAAGCAGATGGTCAGTGGGGACTTCTTGATCTTCTCTTCAAATATGTCCTTCTTATTGAGAAACAGGATGATGGATGTGTCTGTGAACCACTTGTTGTTACAGATGCTGTCAAAAAGCTTCAAGGATTCATGCATGCGGTTCTGTAACAGAGTGGAGAGGTCGGTGAGGGCTGGCGGGGCCTGGAGCCCTGACCCACCACGGCCATGACACAGCAGGACAAGCAGAGGGAAGGGCCACCAATGCTCTGAATGCACCACCAGGGTTGGAGACAGGGGGCCCACAAGGACAAATAGGACACGTCCCTGCTTCATTCCACACACAGGCAGGCTAGGGCAGGGCAGGGGTGGGTTGTGGGGGATGTGGCCCCCTTACACAGGGAGCAGGCCCTGGTGGGGCAGTGGGTCACTGCAGAGGCTGCAGTCCCTGGAAAGGACATGCACCATGCACGTAGAGGGCAGGGCCGTAGCCACCGTCCACCACTCCTACATGGAACGTGGCTCATGCAGGCTTCTCCACCAGGGTCTCATTCGGTTTCACCAGCGAGGTTGGGAGGGAGCACACGTTCAACTGGGCAACATTAACCGAGGAATGAGATCCTCGAATTAATCCCGAGTTGGAAGCAGACACTAGGGGAACAGCGTCCTGGGGGTGGTGCTGCTGTGGCCTCAGTTGGTTGGGTGACTTTGTTGGTTGCCTGGGCTGGGGTAGGTTCTGGGAGAACTGTGCTTGAGCTGGTTTCTCAGAAGAGAGGCCAGGAGAACCCCAAGAAGAAACACAGCAATACAGATTAAAGCTGAGAGAAAGTGAAAAACCCAGCAGCAAATGACAGAAAGAGAAAGAAAAACCTGGAAAAATTGGTCCAACCAGCCTCAGAGCCAAGAAGTTCAGGGCGGCTCTGCCCAGACTCCTGCACAGGTCGCGCACTGATGCCAGGGCTGCGGGAGGCTGGGGCGGGAGGATGGCCTCCGCCCAGTGGCTGGTGAGGGAACAGCCTGGGGCAGGCATTCACAGCAAAGTCACCCAGCGGGGCCCTGAGAACCTTCTGCTTTCAACTCTTAGCTGATGTTTGATCGGAGGGAGGTGCTTCATACCTGCCGGGCTTGGATGGTCTCTCAGACTGTGCCCATGGTTTTGGCCTTGCTTTGGCAAGATAAGGCCCTGCAGGTGCTGGTGGTGGTAGTGGTGGAGAAGTTGTGACGGCCTGCGGCCTGGCTGGGTGGCGCTGAGAGCAGGTACGAGGACAGGATGAGCCCGTGGGGTCCCAGGGTGCAGCGGGCAGGGTGGCTGGTCCGGTGGGTGGCAGCCACTAGCCACAGGGCCCTTTGGCCTAGCTCCAGGAGCCGCCTCCAGATACCTTTGCCTCAGCAGCCCCAACTCTCACCCTAGGCCAGGAAGGGAGGCACAGAGCTGGCCAGAGGAGAAGGCCAAGGACCAAGGACTGGGTGACTGGTGCCTACGTGATGCCTCTCTGGGACAGAATATCCATGTCCCACAACCTGGTCTGTAGCCACAACACCTGCACGCCGGAGCAGCAACTGCACTTTACTGAGTGACGACTGCACAGGCGCTCTTATGGCCTGTAGCCCACGAGGCTTGTCTACCACCATCACTACTCAGAGCAGATGCCGGGGAAGGGGCGGCGGTTATGCATGATCATACAGCTGGCGGGGCGGCGCCAGATCCTGGCCTGGATCCATGTGACTCCCGAGCTGTCCAACTACGCACACATGCCGAGACACCAGCCGCTAGTCCCACAGCAATAGTATTATTGCTTTGCTGCCGCTACGGGCTGCCGGCGGGCTGGAAATCAATTCCTGTTCCCGGAGGGAGGCTGCAGTTCCCCCAGCTGTGTGTGGCCAGCCTCGGGGAGAGGAGGAACCCGGGACCAGCCTGTTCCTGACCTTGGCCCATATGCTTTTGCTTCCCCAAGGTCCAGCCCTTGTGAAGAAGGGCAGGAGAAACGGCAAAGCAGGCACGAAAGAGCAGCAGTAAGGCGAGGAAGGAAGAGGACTCCAGGGGAAAGTACTCAAAGACCTAGGTGTTGCTCGGCAGCAAGGCTGGTGACTAGCTTATATGGGAAGTTCACCATCCCCAGAACCAGCCTCCTTCATGTCCCGGAGACCTCAATGCCATGAAGCTTGGTGCCCATGGCTGCTAAGACCACCCACCTGACACTCTTCTCTCTACATCTACACCGAGGTTGCTGAGACCCCAGCTCGGTGGCTGCTGGGCCTTGGCTCTGACAGCGCAGGCTCAAAGGAAGGACCATGCTCCAGTGGAGAGGGGCCCATCTCCTTCACTCTCAATCCCGTCCACTCTCAGGTGTGACCATCAGAATAGACAGACCATGCCACACTTACACTGCAGGGGAGCCAAAGGGACAGGGCACAATGGCTCCAGCAGCACAGGGACAACCCACAGAGTGGTGAAGAATGTGCCGGGGCAGTCACTCTGGTGGACACACTCCCTGGAGGCCATCCTGGGCTGAGGTCCAGGATATGTCTGCCCCTTTCCACAATGAGGGTCCAGCCTAGGTCCGTGCTTCTTCAACTCCCCTGCTTGCCACAGGCACTGAGAATGACAGCAGCTGAAACCCATCCCCAGTAGCGTGTCATGTGGGTCTGGATTACCCGGCAGCAGGCAGCTTGTGCCTCATCTGCCCAAAGCCCCATCACTCTGGGTAAGTCCCTCGGGGTCACTGGCTCCCCCACCCCCAGCCTTACACCCTCACAGCCCACTCCTAAGAGCTCATCCCAACAACACAGTGGCTCTGGAGGTGCAGTGGGGTTGAGACTGATGAGAAAATTAGATTCATAGTTAGACAGTCCTTGCTCAAGGCCATCATGACCACAAGGCCCCTCTCTGAGCCTCAGTGCTGATCCCAGAGGTTCAGGGTAAAGGTCTAGGTTTCAGACAGAGAAGCCAAAGTGTGAGCCCACAGCCATGAGTCTCTCTCCCAGGAGTGGCCCATCATGGAAATATAGGCTGCAGCCTCACCAGGAAAAGCTCAGTGGATGCACCCAACTCAGGGTAATCACCAGCAGCCACAGAACCACCATTGTGGCACTGCTAAAACAAATGATTTCACATGGATCAAATCCTTCTGTGGAGTAGCCTTTGACAAAGTAAGTGACGTTACTGCTCCCCACCACCACCCTCTTCACGTGATGCTAAGCCAGGTGCTGCATAGATCTGGCAGCAAATCAGTACACAGAAGAGCCAGGATGAGGCCTTGGGAAGGCCGGACGCTCTGAGAGAGTGCCCCCTCTGAAACCAGGTGGCAGGTCTGTGAGGCTGAGTTTGATGCATAGATAGAAAGTGGGAGCCTGGCCTGGCATGTGGCACATTAGGAGGGCAGAACCATTTGTGCCATATACCAGCATACCTTCTTCCTGCTGCCCTTCCCACTACGGGGGCCCACACACACTGTCACGGCCTGGTGAGCAGGATGTGCCGTTGAAGACCAGGCTCCTGTTTCTGTTGAACCTTCACTCTTGCTCAGCTGCACTCTGGCATTTTAGAATTTACTTAGTTTTGTCCTGGCCCTATATGGTCTCTGTGACTGCACTTTTTACCAGTGAAGTGCTTACTGCCCAAGACCCCCATTTTGCCAAGCTCTTTGCAGCCAGTTTGCACACAGGCTTTCCATCAGAGGCCCCCAGCTACCACCACTGCACTGCTCTCACACAGCACTTGTCTTGGCAACCTACGGTGGGGGAGCAAGATGGCATGGCCTGTCCCAGATGCAACCTCAGTCACCATGGCTGATTGGACCCTTCAGCACTGTAGGAAACTGAGGCCTGAGTGCTCCCAACATTGGCCTGTTTTGTGGCTAGCTCTCACTTCAAGACAGCCGGCCCCTTTGTGCTAGCCCCTGGCCAGTGGGCCTAGAGCCACTCACCGTGGTTTCGTCCTCGTGGAGCACCTGGTCATAGCCGCTGAGCGCGACACAGAAGATGATGGCCGTGACATCCTCGAAGCAGTGGATCCACTTTTTACGTTCAGATCGCTGGCCCCCAACGTCGAACAGCCTGCAGGAAAACAGGGAAGGTGTGAGGGCGAGGCCCAGGCAACTGCAGAGATGCCTTGTTGTCCAGCAGTGAGTGTGCTGAGCAGTTGGGGAACAGTGCCCTCATGAGAGATAGATCAATGACATTTTTGGGGTTGCGTGTGTCCCTAGGCCCTGTCCCAGGACTGAGCCATGCTTACGTAGAAGTGACTCAAAGATCTGTCCTTTTAATCTGAAAATTTTACTATGAGGTTGCACTACAGCTGGCCCCCATGAAATGCCTCTGGTGGTCCTACTCTCTAGGTGACTGACATTCACCTTCTGTTCCTTTCTGAGCACATGCTCTGGGAGAAATTCAAAGCAGCCTGAGGGGGAGTCAGGCAATCACTATCACCTGTTTGTGGGTGGGGAAAGTGAGGTACTCCCTCTAGCTCTTGGCTTGAGTCCAGTCATGGCAGAGCTGGTCTGTGATCTAAGCCTATGTGCAGACACTAAGGTTTTGCTTTGTTCCACACTACTCTTTCATCAGCAGGCTAATGTCTAGTGTCTTCTTCAGCCTCTGGCTTCCGGGCCACAAGGGCAGGGGAAAGAAACAGTTGGTGGGTGGGATATAGGTCCTGGAAGTACCAGACCACTGTTGTACCCTAATCTCCCTAAGCAAGGAGCCCTAGTTTCCCAGACGTAGGAGGTCTATAGGCACCCACTGCACAATGGGTAGGTCTGGTACTGTGAGGACAGAAGCACTGTCCATGAAGGCATAGCCAGCAACTGTAGAAAGAGATCAGAACAGGTGTGGAGCCAGGAAATGTGCCTTGATCTCACCCTACCACTGCCTCCTATAGATCCCGTCTCCCATCTGAAATATAGAGAGGTTAGCCAATGATCTCTGTGGCTCCCCCTGTGGGCAGGACTGAACTGAGACTTCCCATCCTCACGGTGAGGAGACAAAGGAGATGGAAGGTAAGTGAGGCCCCCAGGCTGGAAGAGGCCTAGCACGTCCCATTCAGCCCTGCAAAGAAGCTGCCTGTTGAGCCCAGGACCTGGATATGGAGCCTCAGCCAGTCCGGTCAGACCAGCTGAGAGCCAAAAAAGAGCTAGTCTGTCTGCTGGTCTGAGGTCCCTGCCTGCCCCTCACCTCCTGGTCTCTCTTCTAGTTCCAAGGACACCCAGAAACTATACCTGGAAGTCAAGGCAATGACCACCAGGCCTCAGCACAGGGCCTGCCTGGGGGACAGAGCCCTCTAGCAGGGCCTGGCAATCTGGCCTCATAGCTCAAGCTCCTGCTCTGAAGCCCTCAGAGCCCCGGGTCCCAGCTGTGTACTGTGGGGTTGGGGGAGGGGTTTGCTCTTTCCAGGCCTCAGCTTCCCTGGGTGCTTTAGGACAGGGTACCAGCTACTCTCTCAGCTCTCCCTCCCCAGCTCTGAGATTACATGGGTGCTTAGGGTTTCCCAGGCATCACTTGGGCTAACCCAGCCTGTTCTTCAGTGGCCCTTAAGCAAGTCTCCCTAGCCCTTGAAGAAGCACTCGGGCTCCTGGTATCCAGATGACTGCCCCCAAACAAAAACTCCCAAGACAGGGCGTGATCAGGCTGCATAGCTGAGCCGAGGCAGAGGATGGAGTTCCCCATTCTGTGCTGCTTTCACCAGGGCCTAGTTTCCCCTGGTTTTCACCTGAAGTGGAGATTCTTGAATGTGAAGTGGGTTTCTACGATGCCGGTGGTTTTGACCCTGGTTCGGAGGATGTCCTGCTCGGTGGGCTGGTAGTCGGAGGCTCCAATCCGATCCAGGCTGTCCAGGTAGCTGGGAACAACACACAAGGGACAATGGACACTGCTCTAAGCTCACCACCTTCAGAGTCCAGTGTCAGCCAGGTCCCTTACAGGTGACTGTGGGGACAATCAAGGAAGAAGGTCCTAGACTTGCAGTCTCTATCAGCCTCTAATTCAGACCCAAAGGCACACTCAAGAGAACATGTGCAGATGGGACTACCATGTTTATAGCATCATTTTGTCATTTCTTTTATTTCCTTATTGTGAGACAGAGGGAGGGAGAGAGAGAGAGAGAGACAGACAGACAGACAGAGACAGAGAGAGAATGGGCTTGCCAGGGCCTCTAGCCACTGCAAATGAACTCCGCAAGTTCAGGGACAGTGCGAGATACCTAGTGAAACTGCATCTCAAACAACAAAACAAAGCAGCACCCTTGCACCCCTTGCACACCTGGCTTATGTGGGTCCTGGAGAATTGAACCGAGGTCCTTTGGCTTTGCAGGCAAGCACCTTAACCACTAAGCCATCTCTCCAGCTCCATTCTTTATTTTTAAAAAATATTTTATATTTATTTATTTGACAAAGAAGGAGGGGGGGGGGGAGAGAGAGAGAATGGGCATGCTAGGGCCTCCAGCCACTGAAAATAAACTCCAGACGCATGTGCCACCTTGTGCACCTGGCTTATATGGGTCCTGGAGAATTGAACTGAGGTCCTTTGGCTTTCAGGCAAGTGTGTTAACCACTAAGATATCTCTCCAGCCCCCATTTTGTCATTTCTTAATTTAAAAGTAATAATAGAAAAAAATTGCTGGGCATGTGTGGTGGTTTGAATAGAATAGATGGCCCCAATATATTCAGTTGTTTGTTTGTAGTTTGCATCTGTAGACACCTGGCTGGAGGCAGTATCACGGGGTGATCTTAAGGTAAGGTGGTGAGTTTCAGATTTCAATCTAAGGATATGCAAAGTGTGCCTGGCTGGAGTGCCTGAAGTGTGCTGTGCTGTGTGGCTTTTTGGCTTTTGGCTTGTACTGCTCTCTCTCTGCTTGGGCCTGTGAAGGCAGGCCAGCTTCTTCTGCCATTATGGAACTTCCCATGGATCTGTAAGCTTCAATAAATATCCCTTCCTCCATAATTGTGCCTGGTCTGGAAGTTCATCTCAGAGAACCTGAAGTTGTCTGCTATAGCATGGTAGCACACACTTTTAATCCCAGCACTCAGGAGGCAGCAGTAGGATTGCTATGAGTCTGAGGCCAGCCTGGGACTACAGTGAGACCCAGGTCAGTCTGGGCTAGAGTGAGATCCTACCTTGAAAAAAACCAATAAAAAACAAAATAAAAAAGAAAACAAATTTAAATTAAAAAACTAATAATAGACAGTAGGTAGGTTTTATTCCTTACATGTACTTAGGTTCCACCCTTAATTTACCTGTGCCAAAGGTACTGCTTTACAGATTAGAAAACTGAGGTTCAGGACTGTGAGACTGCTCAATAGTTAAAGACACTTGTTTTGCAAAGCCTGCTGGTCTGGGTTCAATTCCCCAGCACCCATGTAAAGACAGACATAAAAAGTGGAGCATGCATCTGATGTACATTTGCAGTAGCAAGAGACCCTGCATACACACGTGCAAATAAATAAATATACTGAAAAAAAAAAAAAAAAAGAAAGAAAACAGGGATCAACCCGGGTAAGGCTTGGACCTGATAGTTGCTTGGCTCCAGATTTTTTTTTTTTTGTTTGTTTGTTTCTTGATGTAGGGTTTCATTCTAGCTCAGGCTGACCTGGAATTCACTATGCAGAGACTCAGGGTGGCCTACAAGTTGAGGCAATCCTCCTACCTCTGCCTCATGAGTGTTGGGATTAAAGGTATGTGCCACCATGCCCAGCTCAGAATCTTTATTTTTAGTGTGTTATAGTGCTCTGAGGGGCCCCTTAGCATGGCTACCCTTCCAAACACCCTTCTCATTTACCAAGGGATCCGTGTGCCTCTTCCCACTTGATGCTCTTGGACTGGGGGGGCTCAAGGTTCAGAGAGTGGCAGGGAATCCCTGGGACTGAGGTCTTTGGAATCAGTATTCACTGTAGTGCCCGCCTTTTCCTTCTCTCTCTCCATCCTTCATTCCCTTCTTCTTTTTTTTTCAAGGTAGGGTCTCACTTTGGCCTAGGTGGACCTGGAGCTCACTGTGCAATCCTCACACCTCAGCCTCCTGAGTGCTTGAACTAAAGGCAGGCACCGTCACGCCCCGCAGTGCTTCCTTTCGTAAGAGTGACACTCTTCATGGCAGGTACAGTGGCAGTGGGTGGGTGAAGGGGAGGGAGCTGAGGCAGCAAAACAGGCCTGGAAGCATGAGCTACCCACAGCTGCCTCCTTGCCAGGCCAGAGGGTATCAATCCTTGATGCCAAAGCCTCTCTTTTCACCGTCGTCATACCTTCTGCTTTCAGGCTGTTGCTAAGGTATCAGGCATGAGGAACCCCTGGTCTCGCCACTCTTATCTCAGCTACACAACCTCTGAACATACAAGCTGGTCCCTGGCCTCACTCTAAGATGGCTGGGTCTCATCAAAGCCCCCAAGCCATAGAAGCCCTTTGCCATTCCCTGGTGGGTCCCCATGTGCCAAACATGTCTCAGATTACGTACTCAGGTTGAGCCAGCATGTTTGCAGAGGTACCAGTCCCACTGAGAGAGCGCGAGCCAGTAGAGAAGCCCTCTAAGCCCCGTGTCCCCAAGTACATGGTGGAGGGTGGAGCATGATGAGTGGGGCTTCAGGGTGTCGATGCTGCCCCGAGAACTGCGCAGCATGACAGCCCTACCTGGCTTAATTTAACGACACAACTTAAAACACAACCCTGGGGCTGGAGAGATGGCTTAGCGGTTAAGCGCTTGCCTGTGAAGCCTAAGGATCCCGGTTCGAGGCTCGGTTCCCCAGGTCCCACGTTAGCCAGATACACAAGGGGGCGCACGCGTCTGGAGTTCGTTTGCAGAGGCTGGAAGCCCTGGCGCGCCCATTCTCTCTCTCTCCCTCTATCTGTCTTTCTCTCTGTGTCTGTCGCTCTCAAATAAATAAATAACTAATTAAAAAAAAAAAACACAACCCTGGACCAAAGGAGTGTTAAAGAAAGCCAGGTATGGTGGCTTTGCGTGTCTGTATTCTCGGCATTGAGGCTAAGGCAGAAGCAGGCACCTAGGGTCTACACCGCAAATTCAGGGACAGTGCGAGATACCTAGTGAAACTGCATCTCAAACAACAAAACAAAGCAGCACTGGTGTCCCTGTACCCCCGAGTCTGTGTCCCCTCTCCCTGCCAGAAGGGGAGAAGACCGTGGACTCGGGCCCAGCAGGCAGTGAGAAGGCAGTGAAGGGAGGAGGCCTCCCCGGCGCTGGGGCCACTGAGAAGACGAGGCCGTGAAGAGCGGTCTCTCCTGACCTGACTTGGGTTCTGACATGTCTTAGGCATGGACTTCATGTGCACAGGGAGCAGGTATCTCTAGGTGTTCACCTCGGGCTCACAGGGTTCAGACACTGGCCCTGTGTACAATCCAGTCCAGGTGTGAGAAATGGGAAGGTGCTCTTGGCCTCACAGTGGACACTGGTTTGTTTGCTGCCATCCAAGCCAATGGAAATAACTATGTCATCAGTGCTTTACTTGGCCTAGCTCACTACCCATCACACTGGTCTCACTGTGTAGCCCAGACTGGCCTCAAACTTGTAATCCTGCCTCCACCTCCCGAGTGCTGGGACTGCATGTATTCAGCATCTTGTCTAATGGTCAGTTCCTTCATACCAGCACTACTAATGTTTTGGACTACTTAACTCTGTCTTGGAGTTGCCCTGTGCATTTTAGGATGTTTAGCACTATCCCTGGTCCCTATCCACTGAATATCAGGAGCACCACCCTTGTGGTGACAATCACAAATACCTATGCACATTGCTGAATGTCCCTTTAGGGCAGATCAGCCTGGTTGAGAAGCACTGGTGGCTGTGGCTGCACCTGATCAGGTCAGGGGTGTGTATCCTGGGATGGCCTACAGCTTCTCGCTGCAAGCTCCTACAGAAGGCCTCGGCTCCAGATTGTAAAGCAGAAGTATTCCCAGGATGCTGAGATATAACCTCAGTGTCTCTGGAACAGGAGACAGACAGACAGACAGACAGACAGACAGACAGACAGACACACACACACACACACACACACACACACACACACAGACAGACACGCACACCCCCAAGGGCTCTGAAGCCTCCTATCTAGGAGTGGAAGGCAGGTAACCAGTGAGGCAGTCCCTGGAGTGACAAAGCGCAGCAGGCCTGTGACCTTGCTGTCACACTGAGGCACTTCCTCTGTCTTTCCCCTTTCTACCACTTCTGCCTGGCTCAGCCGTTTCCACTTCCTCTTCCCTTCTTTACCCCATCCTCCCTCCTTATTTAGTTATTGCACAGCCTTGGAGGATATCTCTTCTTGTTTTGCATGTGTATACATGTGTGTGGGGGTAGGTGGGTATGTTTATGTGTGTATGGGTGCACATGTGTGTGCAGGTACACATGCATGTGTGTGTGTATGTGCCTGTGGAGGCTAGAGGTGAACATCTGAAATATTACTCAATTGCTCTCCATCTTATTGTTAATACATTTTTTTGAGACAAGGTTTCTCACTGAACCCAAATCACACAAATCTGACTAGGCAGTCAACAAGCTCTAGGGACCCTCTTGTCTCCCCAGCACTGGGTTACAGGTGCATGCCATCCATGTCTGGCTTTACGTGTGTCCTGGGATATGAACTCACGTTCACCGTCCTCTCTCAGGGCAAACACTTCACTGAATGAGTCATCTTCCCAGCCCTCTATTTCCTGAATGGACTTACTTATTTTTGACTCTTTAAACACTTGAGTGTGTGTGTGTGTGTGTGTGTGTGTGATGTGTGTGAGTATTTGAGCGCAGGTGCGCGTGTCACCGTCAGATGTCAACCCTGGGTGTCCCCATTTGTTGTTTGCAGCTGTGTACGTCAGACTGGCTGGTCTGTGTGCTTCCAGATCCTCCTGGCTCTACCTCCCAGCCCACTGTAGGAGTGCTGGGATTACACATGTGTGCTATTGAATCTTGCTTCATGTAGATTCTGGAGACCTGAACTTGGGTCCTTATGCTAGTGTGGCATGCTTTTGACCCACTAAGCTATCTCTCCTTATTTCTGATTTAAAAACTTGAAGAAAGCCGGGTGCTGTTACATGCCTGTGACCTTAACACATGGGAAGTGGAGGCAGGCGATCAGGAGTGTAAAGTCATCCTCAGCTACGTAGTGAGTTTGAGGCCAGCAGTGGCTACACGAGACCCTGAATCAAACCAAACAAAGCAAATCAGTGAAACATAACACAAGCTAGAACAATGGAAAGATTAAAAATTTTGTTCTTGGGGCTGGAGAGATTGCTCAGTGGCTATGGCACTTGCCTTAACCTGCAAAGCCAAAGGACCCAGGTTCAATTCCCCAGGACACCCATGTAAGCCAGATGCACAAGGTGGTGCATGCATCTGGAGTTTGTTTGCAATGGCTGAAGGCCCTGGTGTGTCCAATCTTTCTTCTCTCTCTCTCTCTCAAATAAATAAATAAATAAATAAATAAATAAATAAATAAATAAATAAAATTGTTCTTTAAAATAAACATACAAAGCGATGAGGTTCATTATGGCATTTTCATACATATCTTGGAAGTTTGTTTTATTTATTCATTTTTTGGTGATGCCAAATAGTTTTTCCGCCCCCCCCCCCCAGAGAAAAGCACTATCCTTCTAGGTACATCCTTAACCTCGAGTTTATTATCTTGAAAATAAAGCAAGATGGCACTGCTGGGCTTATTATCCATCACTATGGCTACTGATTTGTGTTTATAGGACTTCCTGGGATGTGTGGGGGTCACTTGATAGGCTGGAACCTACCCTCTAAAATGCAGACCGGGTCTAGGATAGATGGTGAGTAGCTCCCCACTCTCCAGAAATTTCCTGTCTGGTTATCTTGTTACCTTTTCCCTTCCCTGCACTCTTCCTCATGCCAGGTGCGGGAAGTAAAGCCCTTCTTGTCCTTCCTAGCTGGCCACTACTGAGGTAGGCTCCTTGCAGCAGGGACGACCTCAGTCCAGAATCTTCCCTGTTCCACCAATATCCCAGCTTTCTACCTACCCCCAGCTCTGGCCCTGCTGCTGGGCTCCAGCCCTCTGGGGACACTCACTATTTGGCAGAGTCATTGAGCTGATACTCCCGAGACCGGTTGAAGCACTCTTGGATCCCTGAGTCACCCCAGAGTCGCATCATGGCAGAAAGCAGCTCTGCAGAGAAGGGCTCAGTGTCTTCCATACGACTTACCACGTCACATACCATCTTGGAGTCAGCCTGCAAAGAGAGAGGGACAAAGAGTTCTGAGGCCTCGGTGGGACTTATGATAAAGCCCCTAACAGGGCAGCAGGATGACTCCCAGCCTGTTCAGAATGGGAGGCTCTGAGCACCTCCGGCCATAGGCTCACACGTCTCTGATGCTTTCTATGCCAGGCAAGTTGTACAGCAGCAACCCCCATGGACTGTGGAAGGGAGAGTGGGCAGGGTTACTTGCCAGGGACCTACTTCCATCCATTTTGAAAACTGTTTTTGCATGGGACAGTTTTAGGGGGAGGGAAACAAAACTTACAAATGAGTGTTGCTGGGATGCAAGGTGAAGCCAAGTCTCTGGGAAAGAGCCTGGTTATTTGAGAGCTCAGGTTGGCTGAGGGACTGGACTCGTGGAGCTAGAGGGACTGGACTTTAGAGGTAGGCGGTGTGTGTGTTGGGGGGGTGGAAGGCTGAGCATGAAAATACAGATGGAAAATGTCCTTCATGTCAACAACGAATCTCAAGAACAGTCCCTTAGGCTAAACATGAACTAATTAATAATAGGATCTTTCTGTATTGCCAGGGTGGTCTTAAACTCATGATACTTCTATTTTATCCCAGTGTTGTGATTATAGGTGTGTGTCATCACACTCCAAATTGAAATTTTTTTCCAAGGTAGAGTTTCATTGCAGCTCAGGCTGATCTGGAATTCACTAAGTAGTCTCAGGGTAATCTCGAACTCACGGTGATTCTCCTACTTCTGCCTCCCAAGTGCTAGGATTAAAGGTGTGCGCCACCATGCCCGTTTTTTGAATTTTATTCATTGTTCCTATGTGTCTGGGACCTTATGGTTACCTGGCCTGGCTAAATCCAGTAAAGGGAGAGAAAAGGGATGAACAATGACACTCTGGGCTTTCTTCTCGCTCCCTCCTACCCAGTCCTTATTTGAGGGGCATAGTGGTGGATACTTAAGGCACATGAGAAGAGACTGAGACCCATACCGAATGGTAGGAAAAGTCCTGTTTGATTCACAGGTTCTCCTCATCTCTCATCTGTGGCACCAAACAGGAGTCACTCAATTTCAAAGACTATCATGAAATATGGAGAACACCATGACCTCAATGCTCAGAAGACTTGGGGAAGTAACAGACTTTGTACCATGGCCACGACCTCATGCACACATAGAACACTTCACAGTTTATAAAGTCACTTTGTGCATACTCTGCTTCCTTAGGTCTTTACCACCACCTTGTGAGGATGGCGACCAGGCTGTTTCTTTACCTTCCTGTATCTTATCCATGCCCTCAGCTCACTTCCCCCAGGGTACAGTACATTTCCTGTCTCCTGGACCTTATGGTTCTGTGCTGGGTAGCTAGTTAGATATTAGCAGGCTTCAAGATCATTGAGTATAGACCCCTTCCTCATTAGCAGCTTATAAAACCTGTAACTGAAACTATAGGACTTTGAGTACTGGTCATAATGGGATTTGTGTCATATTTCTGGTAGCAACTGGAGACATGACATTTTAAACTAACCAAAAGGTTACTAACAGATAATAATCTGTAATCTCAGCACTTGGGATGTAGAGGCAGATGTGATTCTGTGAGCCCAAGGCCAGCCTGTTCTATGTAGCAAGACCTTGTTTCACCCCTTATGGTGGTCAATCTCTGGTTGTTAACTTGACAGGATTTAGAATCACCATGGAAACAAATATCTGGTCATGTCTCTGAGGAGTTTTCTAAATTAGGTGGAAGGACCCACACTATAGGCAGCACCATCCCATGGGCTGGATTCCTGGACTGTACTAAAAAGAAGAACACTAGCTGAGCATGCATTATTCACCTTTCTTTACTTTCCCCTTCCTGATGTGATGATGTGACACTTGCTTCCTGCTCTTGCCATGCCTTCTATCTTCTGGAACGGTATGCCAAAATAAGCCCTTTCCGTAAACTGCCTCTGGTCAGCTATTTTATCCCACCAATGAGAAGGTAACTAATACACCCCTCCAAAAGAGATAGTTATCTAAATATTACTATCTAGTTTGAAGCTTTTTGGTAAAGTAGACCATTGTCTGCTCCATTTAGAGTTAATCCAAATGGTCTTGTCAATTATCTGGGCAGGAAAAATACACTTTAGGGGGAAACTGTTAGTTCTAGAGACTTTAGAAAAGGTATATTGTCTACCTACCTTTGGCCACTGTCCACTCTCACTCCTTGTGACTCTGTAATAAATCGGACCCATCCTCTACACAATGCTTCGAGGGTCTCTTAATTCTTTCAATGGAGATTGCAAGGATCAGGGAGCTGAGTGAGCCCAAGAGCAAGGTTGTAGTGATGGTAGGACTTGTTTTGGCTCACAGAATGACATGGGAGTGGGAGCGTGTGGATTCATAAAGGCCTTGCTGGCTTCTGCGGATCCGCTGGGCCTCTGCTATCACTATGAATGTGCCTGGGCTCCATTCCTCACAGGAAGAAGATGTGGGGCAACATGGCACAGGGCTGAGCCTTGCCTTGGGTCTCTGATACTCAGCTGAGCCAAATGGCTGAGTTTAGGGAGCACTCTTCTGCAGCATGGCTATGGCAGCTGGTAACACAACAGTCATTTGGGTTAGTCAGGACCATAGGGAGGGCTGTGGGACCCAGTTCAGTCACTTTCCTGTTTCATTCTGGAAGCTGTATTCATTCTCAGAGGCTTCTCCATAGGTTGGGAGTAATAGGTCTCAGGGCATATACCACTGAAAGCTTTTCCCATTTGAAAAAATCCCACATGAGACAATACATGTAGCACTGGAAGTAAGATGGAGGAGGCAAAGCAGGGCCAGAGTGGGCCCCAGTGGGTCCACACAGGTTGGATAGACAGTGTTCAGTAATCTGAGCCACTTCTCAGTCTCCATTCCCCATTCAATCTGCACAGCTCTGTTGTGAGTCCTTTTAACCCCAACCCTGTAAAGCCACAGAGGGGCAGACTGCCCAGCCAGCCCAGGCTCAGGAAGTAAGTGGGAGGCACAGACAGTCCCAGACATCCTCTGCAGTGAGAGGGACAAAGGAAATAGGTCAGCACCCGGAGGGTTTGTGGCCAACAAAAGATTCTGCACAAAGCCCATGTGAAGCTTCTGTCGGCCTGGAGACACCCCAAGAGTCTCCCTGTGCCTAAGTGGCTATTTACATGTCAGGGCCTGTCCACTGCAGAAGGTTGGTGACAACGTTGTCAGCTGAGCTCCTCCCCACTTCCTGCCTTAGGATGGAAGTGACCCTTGGCAGGAAGCTGGAAGTCCATGCCCACTAGCTATTCCAGATCCATTCTGTGAGGACACCGTACTGCACTGCTGGGCCGTTGGGTTCCTGAGCCACTTCACCTGACAGGGATGGTTGCTCAGTAAGGCAGCTTGGTCTTCTGGGGCCAACCTGGGAAGTGGATGGGGACCTGGGCTTTGGGTGCCCCAGGTAGCTAGAAGGACTCAGGGAGGAGTGGGTAGGGAGCAGGGGTGGCCTCCACCCTGCAGCTAACAGCAGAGTGGGGAGGCTGTGGGTCAGGGACTTTGTTCTCACTCTCCAGGGCCTGGCTGCCCTTAGGATGTCTCAAAGACAGATTTCTGGGTCTGTTTCCCACCGGGTGGACCTAGAGTTTCCTAACTTCTTTATTTGGTTCCTGCATCATGCCCCTGTGGGGCGTCCACCAGGTATGTAACACTGGTAGATTCAGAACACATGGTGGGAGGGAGGGGGCAGGTCAGGCCAGGCTTTGAGTGGGACAGAGAATCATGCTGCAAGTTGAATACCCACAGCAATGCTACATCTCCCACTGAGAATGCAAGGGACACTCCAGAGGGGGTATACTACCCAATCGGCACTGTCAGAGGTGGTGTATGGAAGTGTGGGCCTCAACATAGCCATTTTGTTATCACATGTGGGTCCTGTAATTTTATGGCTTCCATCTTGGCAGATGTGACAGCTTGGACAGCTGTATCCTCAGACTCCCAGGGGTCCTGAGCTCCACTTCCTCCCCAAGATGAGTGGGAGAGAGGGAAGGAGGGGTCTTGTGGTAGCCTACCCTTCTGGTCCCTCCTTGTCTCCCCTACCTCAGCACACTATGGCATCACCATTGGAGCTGCTAAACCCCAGCGACCAGAGCTATCTCCATTTCTTTCACTGCTTCCTCTCCAGATGCCCTTGGCCTTAATCTGGCTCATCTCCAGCACGTGTACCACACAGCATGGGACCACGGGTCTCCTCCTAACACTAACTCTTTCTTCTTCCTTAGAAAAAGACCCCCAAATTTCTAGCTGGCACAACGATTGACTTTCCCAATTTTTCTAGAAGTTAGGGTGATCACATGACAAGTTACACGTGAGTATAGGTTAGCTGAAGTGCAGGAAAGTCTTTCAAAATGATATTTTAAAGAGAAGGAATTTGGGGATATAACTCAGAGGTACAGTGCTTGCCTAGCATACGTGAAGCCCTGGGTTCAATTTCTGGCACACAAAATCAAAATACTAGAAGAGAAGGAATTCCCTTTTTATCGTTACTCCCTCCTCCTTTGATGTGGTGGCTGAGGCTCTGGCAGACCTAAGAGTGTGTCAGTGATTAAACATAGCCCAGGTTCTCAACAACCTTATGAAAACTATGTGATATTTGGAGTCATGCTAGCACAATTCCAAGTATTCAGGGTTTTTTCCCTCCTTTAAACACTTGAAAAATAAATTTCCAAGCCGGAGGAGATTGCTCCGTGGGTAAGGTGCTTGCCAATCAAGAATGAGAACCTGAGTTCCGAGCACCCATGTAAAATACTGGGTGTCATGGCACATTGTAATTCTAGTGCTGGGAAAATAGTGACAGGAGTATCCCTCGAGCTTTCTGGCTGGCTAGTCCAGCCAAACCAGAGTACTCCAGGTTCTGTGGGATGCCTTGTCTCAAAAAATAAGATGGAGGGGCTGGAGAGATGGCTTAGCAATTAAGGGGCTTGCCTGAAAAGCCAAAGGACCTTGGTTCGATTCCCCAGTACCCATGTAAACCAGATGCACAAGGTGGCGCATGCATCTGGAGTTTGCAGTGGCTAGAAGCCCTGGTGTGCCCATTCACTCTCTCAATCACTCTGCCTCTTTCCCTCTCTCAAATAAATAAAAAGTTTAAAAATAAGGTGGAGAGTAACTAAGGCACAAATCAATCTCTGGCCGACACATTCATGTGCACACATGTGCACCGTCCCTCAAATACACATACACAAATGTATGCCTGTATACATACATATACTCAAATAAATTTTGGTCTTATTTAAGCCACTTTTTTCAAGGCCTCTACTCTTTTAAAAAACATTTTATTTATTTATTTGAGGGAGAAAGATGTAGACAGAGAGAGGTTGATGAGCATGACAGGGCCTCTAGCCATTGCAAGTGAACTCCACCTTGTGCATCTGGCTTATGTGGGTACTTGGACCTGGGTCCTTAGGCTTCGCAGCTAAGTGCCTTAAACCACTAAACCATCTCTCCAGCCCAACGTGTCTACTCTTAATAATCAAATCTGAGTGTAGTTGTGAACGGGAAAGTTGGGTTTGGGGAGGGAATTACCATGGTTCATTGTCTATAATTATGGTAGTTGTCAATAAAAAAATTAAAAATAATCAAATCTGCTGTGAATGGATGCATCACTCATCACTATCCCTGTTTAAGTTCTAGGGACAGCTTTCCATTGTTCCTCAGTCCTAAACTTATGACCTTGAACATAACGCTCCTCCACTATCTTCAGACTCTCCCGTAGGCCCGGCCACACAGCTCCTTCTTCCATTCCCGCACAAGTTGCGACAGTCCCACAGGCGCTCCACTCGTGCATCTGCCATGCTGACCCCGATATCCTGACCCATCGAGTGCTGCGGCTAGCGCTGTGTGTGCCCGCTCCTTAGGTCTCCTCACTTCTCACGCAACCTTAGGGTTCACACAAGTGCTCTGTTCATAGCTGACACCCAGGAAAGCTTGTGGGACGAAGGATTGCTGGTAGTTTAATACTAGGCATGGCCCCAGAACGTACTGTGCTGGAGTCAACAGCTCTAAACTTCATTCTAGACCAGGTCTGACCACCTGAGTGGAGCTGAGGCTATACTAATACCTCAGAGGGCAGGCAGCACTTTGCCAGCACCCCTGAAATCTGTGGAAGGTACCGAGAGTAACATACAATAGGGACAGAGGAGGAGCCTGTCCTGTTGTCTGCCTTCATTCTGAGGGCTCACTCTGAGCCTGACTTTCCTGTCCGGGCCTCCTCCTGGGCTAGAGGTATAGGGGACATGCACCTTTTCCTCTCCATGGCGCTGTCACCTCCTGCTGCTCAGCACATGTCCTGCTGTCCAGACCACATGAAGCTTGGCAAGACACAGGTCTGTCTTTAGGGAAGACTCACCAGGCTGTGGTCCAAGTGTTTGTGTCACCTGAAATTCCATTCCCCTCTCCCCTGGTGTTGGTGAGAAGCCTTTGTGAGGTGACGAGGCTGTGAGCAGGGTTTTCGTGAATGGGCCAAGTGCCTTTTTAAGAGGTCCCAGAGAGACCGCTGTCCCTTCCACCATGCGGAACAAGGACACAGCACAGACACTGTCTGCAAACCAGGAAGCAGGCCCTGACAATCTGCAGACGCCTTGGCCTTGAACTTCCCAGCCTTTAGAATGAGAAATGTTTCTCCTGCATAAGCTGCCCAGTTTTGGTGACTGGTTACAGTGCCCAAGCAAAGACACCAGCTCTGACCTCCAGGACACTGTTGGAGCTCCCCTGTCTAAGAAGCTCACCATGGGCCAGGCAGGGCTCCAGTGGGGACCAGCTTTCAGCTGGTGGCCGGGCCTGCTCCCTTCTACCCAGGCCCTTTCTGTTGGGCACTGTACTCTCCACCTCAGGCTTCTGCCCTTGTCTACTGGCACGGAGCCTCAGATCCCTGAAGGAAGAAAGCACCCTTCCCTGATCCAAGCCCAGTGGTGTGGGTGGGGACTACTCTATGTCTTGATTTTAAGGGTGGACAAAGAACTCTTATTTGTCAAGTTAGATAACAACCAGTCCTATCATTTCTGCAGAAAGTGGTAGCAAAGAGAGGTTCTCAAAGGGCGAGTCTGCAGGACTGTGGGGCTGGCAAGGGAGCAGCAGAGCTGAGCGACACCAGGGTCCTGGTACTACAACATGCCTGGGTGGGTAACCATGTGTACCATGGGGCGTTCTGGTCCCACTTGAGTCAACTAACCCGTCATTTACTACATTCAGTTGAGGAAGTGTGTGGTGGGTTGGTCTGCTTTGCACTTGGATCTCAAGTAGCCCTGACAGCGCCACTTCCTCATTGGTCAAGGCTCACGCCAAGTCTGCCTCTTCTAGTTTCACCTCTCCCATGGCTGCAGCTCACGGGGCTCTTCTGACATCCCAAGCTCTAGCCTCCCTTACCGTGGACAGCGGCCTGAGAGTGAGGCCTACACTCTCTACGGTTTAATCTTTGGTTTTTTATCATTTGTGTATGTGCATGAACGTTTGCATGTGTGCAAATTTATGTGTATGAGTGTGTGAGTGTGGGTGTTCGTGTGCCACAGCACGCACGTGGAGGTCAGAGGACAACTTTTTGGGTGGGTCCTCAGCATTTTCTCCTCATTTGAGGCATTTTCTTGCTCTGTAGATATTCTTTGCTGCCATGAGCTCCCAGGGAAGCTGTCTCTGCCTCCCACCTCACCTTCAACACCAGCACCGGTGTGCTGGGTTACAGAAACCTCCCACAGCTTCTGACTTTTATATGGGGCCTGGGGACTGAACTCAGGCACTGGAGCAAGTGGCGAGGGCTTTATCTCTAACTGTGTTCCCAGACCCAGTATGTTTTCTTGCATGAATAGCCTCTCTCTCCCACAGGACTGGCACAGGACTGATGTTCTATGGGGAATGGCCATAAGCTGACCACTGCAGACAGTGAGGAGGGATTTGGTGGGCAGTCCCGAAACAAGTTCACGAACACCTGTGCTCAGGAAGAGAGGGCGTGAGTCCCTCTGTGTACCACTGTCCCTACTGTCCTGAGCACAGCAGAAGAGAGGGGCTCCCACCTGCTGGAGAGAGAACATGACTATACTTCCTCCAAGTGCAGGCCTAGGCGGGTGAGCCCAGACTCAACGTCCAGCCTGGGCTTCCAGCCATGAGGACACCAAACCACACTGCAAACTGGGACAATCGCATCCTGTTTTATCCAAATAGCTGCTATGTGAGCCCACAAGGCACAGAGCACAGGATGGCACTAAGCAGGCATCTACCCAGTGGATTGGCATGTCCTACTCTACCTTTTGAGCTGCTGGGACCACACAGAGTGACAAGGTCAACCACAGTAACAGGGCATGGAGAGGGCAGGTGATAAGGCTGGGCAAGGATGCCATGTCTGACTGTCAATAGCAGTCCTGGAGATAGTCACATCTGCTCATGTTGAGGAGGCTAGGAGGTTGTGACTTCTCAAGGTCACTTGTAGGATTTTTTTCGCATGCCAATAATTGAGAGACAGCATGGATATTTTTCTTCATTGCAATCAGTACAGCATTCCTGGCTAAATGTACCATACTCATAATGTAGGATATACATGCCTTGATGTCTCTCAGGGTGAGGGATATTTTGGGGGAACCTGAAAAAACCCCCTGTGCAGACCTGTGCATGAGATTCATGAACATGCTGGATAGGTGGTAGGCAGAAGAAGAAAGGCCAGATGAAGCCAGAGCCTGGGGGCTGGCTCCACAGTGTGGAGGGGTGAGTCTCCTAGAACTAGGCTGCCCTGGGCTCTGCCTGGGGAGCAGAGTGTGCCTGGGATGGTTGGTAGTGTAGTGATGCCTCTGAACTGAAAGCACACGGGTGATCCCCATTGTGATGCAAAGGCCAGTAGCTTCCTTGCCATAAGACCATGGGCTGCTGGGCAGATTCTGAGTATGTGTCAGAGGTAGTAAGGAGATCCAGGTGTCATGTCAGCCAGTGGGACAGCCCAATGGCATCTGCCAGGGAGGGTGCTGCTCCAGAGAGCTGTCTTCTGCTGGTCCCTAGAACTCCCAGGGCCCAGTGAGAGCCTTGCTCACTCCCCACCATGGTTCCCACTTGCTAGGCTACAGAAAATTTCTGCCTAGCAGTTCAAAGATGGATTTACACCTGTCTGTATTGTACCCACCATGTTGGATATGAGTGGTGACCAAGAGAAGACAATGTCAGCCACGATGCCAGAGGCCTGGATGCGTTCCCTGCTTGGCACCGGGAGGGTGAACTGCACTCTTTAACTTTTCTAGAGGCACCAGCAGCTCAGAAGCCTGGAGTCAGAGGATCACAAAAGACCTTGGTCCTGGGCTGGAGAGATGGCTTAGCAGTTAAGCACTTGCCTGTGAAGCCTAAGAACCCTGGTTCGAGGCTCGATTCCCCAGGACCCACGTTAGCCAGATGCACAAGGGGGTGCATGCATCTGGAGTTCGTTTGCAGTGGCTGGAGGCCCTGGCACGCCCGTTCTCTCTGTCTCTATCTGCCTCTTTATCTCTCTGTCACTTTCAAATAAATAAATAAAAATGATTTAAAAAAAAAGACCTTGGTCCTTTCAAGAGATGAGGGGCAAAAGGATACAGTAGGGAAGGACTGAGATCTTCAGTTGATGACCCAGGTTCAAGACCTGTCACTGCACCTGCTTGCCAGTGGCCTTGGACAGACCACTCACTCTCTCAGAGCCTCTGCTCCCCTACTGGTTTCTAGTGCACAGCGCTGGTTGTGTGGACAAGATGGGCTGAGGATCTGACAGAGCTCTGCAGTATGAAAAAGCCCTGCAAATGTTAGTTATTATGAGCACAGATGAAGCGTCTCAGACACAAACAACAAGCTGCCATAAAATAAGCCTGCTTTGTACAAGACTTTCCAGGCAAGCATGATAATCTTGATATCAATAATCATAGTAATTATAATAATAACCCCTTCTATCTGAGGAGCTGCTTTGGATCGCTTGGAGTTTTCCTCCATCTCTATTCTTTGAGGCCAAGCAGAGTAAGCCTGTATGTGTGCATGCACAGGCTCCCCCCACCCCCTCAAGTTCTCCAGCTGTAGCAGCAAATGCCTCTATTGGCCCCACCCTGCCCCTTGTGCTGCAGTTATCTCTGTTCCCACCAGAGGGCAGTACAGTAAAAGCCAATGGGAGAGGAGTCCTATGGGAAGTCCAGGGCAGCTAGCGGGACTTCGATCCTGCCTCTCAAGCTTGCAGCCCACTGGAGACATCAGGGCACATTGGTTGCCATCCATGGAGCCAGGGAGGCCGCCAGAGTAAGGCCTGGTTATGGGTGTGTGCCTGAGAGATAAGCAGTCATGGGTCAGCAGTGTTCAGAGCCCTGGGCACAGTCCAGACACTGGTCACAGGAGCTGTTGGGCAGGTGAGAATGAAATTAAAAGGAGATGAACAGAGACACAAAGCAAGGCTGAGGACCTCTCTGGATAGCAGTGGGTTTTGGAGGGTACCAGATGTTCTAGATGTCAGTGGGTCCAAGGACAAGAGTGGGATTCAGAGATACAGCAGCCCTTGTATGTTAAAGCAAGGACAGTTGGCACACAGATGGTCTGAGGTCACATACAGACTGTGTATCCTTTAGACTTCTGGTCCTTCTCATGAGACAGTGTGGGGCTTCATGGTGGAGCAACTCTGATAAAGAGAAGCACTTTCTATAGAGACTTTCAGAGCTAATGCTGAAGCCACATATGGAGCGCAGGACACTGGCTCTCTCCCTATATTTCTACAACTCTGAACCTGGTCCCACTAGCATCTGTGTGAAGCAGACAAGAGGGCCTGGGTGAGTCATGAAGGCAAGCCAGTGGAGGAGCGTCCTGTTTGGAAATGTGTGGTGTAGGGCGCGAGGTCAGATGGAAGCTGCAGGTCTTGCTTATTTCCTTCTGCAGCATTAGACTGTCCTGGGTTCTCACGGGCATTGGTGTTTGTCACTGAGGCCTCCACAGGTCTTAAGTAGGGAGAATGGATGGCATGTATCCAAAGCTCCCACCATCACCCCTTTGGGACAACCACCCACATGTGTTGGTGAAATTTCTCTGTGGTCTTCTCCCTTGGGTGGGTCCAGACCTGCCAGTCTTTCCTCCTGGGCTCTGTGAACAGCTGAGCCACCAACTAGGCACTCTGCAGTCACAACTCAGCTTTAGTGAATGGGTCAGAAATTTTCCAAATTCATAATGCTCTCCTCACCCTCTGTCTTCTTTTTTCTAAGCTCAATGTTCCAAGAAAGGAGAAAAGAACCAAAATTGGATAGACTAAATTTCTAAGAAATGAACAAAAGCAGAATGAAATTACCCACAGAGAGTTTGGTTAAAGGGAAAGTGATAATGGTCAACCTCATTTCCACAGACTATACAGTAACAATGGTGACTACTTTAATTAGGCCTGCTGTGGCCAGCAGATTTTAGCAAGCCAATTACGGAAGACAGATGCTGGGGCTCCACACACATTGAGGGTGGCCACAGGCAGGATATAAGGTTGACAGTTGAGCTGGGATACCTCTCTCCAGATCGTTCACCAATGCCCTTCCTAACTCCTTGTCCCTTCTCTGAAATGTTGTGGCCACATCATTCATCAGTGGTCAGAAACTGATTTTGTCTGAAAGGGACTATGTCACCTTGCTCCCAGAATTTCAGAAGCCTTGGTCCTCTGTCTCGATCTTGATGGAGTCTCAGTGTCCCAATGGCACAGGGAAGGGATTAATTAGATCATCAATTTTTAGAGGGGACTCTGGGGCACCAAAGCTCTTTGGGGGGAGTCTCTGACATGAACAACTGTTTCATAATGGTCCCAAGGTATTTTCTGCCTTTTAAGCACCACAAATGTCTGCACTGACAGGGTAGATCCAAGAGACTAGCTGCTGTTCAATTCCATGCATTCACAATAAAACACATGCCAGTTTTACTGAAGAACGTCCTTGATGAAGTAGTAGAAACTGGGAATTTTTAAGCCTCACCCTTTAGTACATACAGATCTTAGCATTTGTTCTGTAGGAGGAAATGCAATGCGTGCACAGGACATAGGACACTTTTATTGCAAATGGGAATAAAGGGCGTCTTAAGAAAAGGCCTTGTAAGGCAGACCTGCTGCCCTGAGCCAACTCCCTCTTTATGTGACTCTATTTTTTTTTTTTTTCAGAGCAAGAGAGAAACAGACAGAGAGAGAGAAAGAGAGAGAGAATTGGCACACCAGGGCCTCAGCCACTGTAATTGAGCCCCAGACACTTGTGCTACCTAGTGGGCATGTGTGACCTTGCGCTTGCCTCACATTTTTTTTTTTAAATTTATTTATTTATTTATTTATTTGAGAGCTACAGACACAGAGAGAAAGACAGATAGAGGGAGAGAGAGAGAATGGGCGCGCCAGGGCTTCCAGCCTCTGCAAACGAACTCCAGACGCGTGCACCCCCTTGTGCATCTGGCTAACGTGGGACCTGGGGAAGCGAGCCTCGAACCGGGGTCCTTAGGCTTCACAGGCAAGCGCTTAACCGCTAAGCCATCTCTCCAGCCCTTGCCTCACATTTTGTGCGTCTGGCTTATGTGGGATCTGAAAAGATCAAACATGGGTCCTTAGGCTTCACAGGCAAGTGCCGTAACTGCTAAGCCATATCTCCAGCCACCTACATGTAACATTTGACAAAAAATGGGAAATCAGACTCAGATGTTTGAAGGCTACTTTCTCAAATATGAATCAGGTGAGGCCATCTTTCCAAGGGAAACAAGTGACATCTTTGTCACCTAAACTGATAGTACCCTTGCTTTGATGTAAAGAGCCAGAATTGGACTGGGGACATGGCACACTGGATAGTGCTCACCACTTAAACCTGAATGTTATAGTTCAATCCCCAAACCTGATGTAAAAAGCTGGAAGCTATGGTGGGCTTCCACCATCCCAGCCTGCTAATAAGATGGGAGGCCACGACAGGAGGATGTCCCAAAAGCCCTCTGCAAGCACAGCAAAGACCAGCCATAGAGTGAGATCCAGAGAGAGGGAAACAAACACTACCTCAAATGTGTGAGAAAGGCTGAGGACCAACTCAAACATTGTCCTTTGATATCCACATGTATGCTGTGGTATGTACACATGCACATGTGTGCATGCGTGTGTGTGCACATGCGCGCACACACACACACAATTTCTAAAATCCAAACTCTAGTTTTATCCAAGCCTAGACAATATACTGAGGAGCCTGTCTCAGAGCAAAGTAAAAAAGGGCTGGAGGGTAGGGATGCTTGGGGAGATGGCTCAGTGGTAAAGCATTTGTTGTATTAGCAGGAGCACTTCAGTTCAGATCCCCACATGCCACATAAAAGCTGGAAGCTGTAGTGGAAAGGCCAATGCAGGAGAATTTTCTGGAAGCTTGTGGGCCAGCTAGCCTGGCAAACTGAGTGGTAAACAGTGACAGACCTTCTTCTAATGAGGTGGAAGGCAAGAACTGACACCTGAACCGATCCTCTACATACACACGCACACCTTTACTCACAAATTTACACACACACAAAATGGGGGGGGATGGGTATGTAGCTTAAGGGGAGAAAGCTTGCCTATGTAAATTACCTCATGTCCAATTGTGATGAAACATAAACAATATTTTTCTGAAGTAGGCTAGTAAAATATTGCCTTTTCAATTATGTATTTGTTGGGGAACAAATTTTTCTTTTTTTGTGTCTGTATGTGTGGTGGTACGGGTGTGTGTGGCATATGCCCATGTGTGCAGATGTATGCAAATACCACAGGAGAATGACAGCAGTCCTCTCTATAGCTCTTCAGCAGTATTTCTTTGAGAAGGAGTCTTTCACTGACCCCCAAACTCTCTTTTCAGTCAGACTGGTCAGCAGCTTTCCTTTTTCTGCTCACCATAGGACTAAGGCTACAGGTGGGCGGCCAGGTCCAGCTTTTTTTCCCCTCCTTTTAAAATTTTGACACGTAACAATGTATCTTGATTTCACTCTCCTCCTAATTACTCTCTCTCTTCTTCTCCCTCTCACTAAAAGCCTTCTTTTCATTTAATCCTATTGTACTTTCGTGCCCTTCTTGACCCCCTGAGTGAATCAGGGTCACTTGCATGATACTGGGTGGGAGATTACTGGAGAACTGGCAGCCCCACCACTGGAGGACATGACTCATTCTCCTAGCAATCATCACCTATCACTAGCCACTCTGAGGGGGTGGGGGTCTGTGAAGCCCTTCCCATACATGATGAAATGTTGATAGGCTCAGTACTGTGCAGGACAGCACAGCACCGTGTGCTCATGGGTGTAAGGGCTATGTCCTATGTAGAAGGCAGCATTCCACAGACCCCGCCTTCCCACCCTCCTTTTCGCACATTCCTTCCAACCCCTCTTCCGTGAGATCCGCGGAGCAATAGAGGGGTTAGTTTGGATGTCATATTCAGGGATGAACACATAGTAGTCACTTATTCTTGGCAATTTTGCCAGCTGTGCATCTCTGTATTAACTTTGCATTTTTGCATAAAGAAAGTTCTGTAGATGAGGCTGTGAGAAGTACGCATCTATGGAAACAAAGATGAATATTTAGAAAGCAGTTTGACATACTGCCTGTTTAGCTTAACCACAGCAGTGGCTCCCTTTCTTCTCCTTGAGTCTACGTCCCTAACCACTTAGGCCAGACAGTGGAGGCCAGTCTCAAATTCAATCAAGGAACAGGTGGAGACTTCCAAAAATTGCATGCTACTAGTAGACCAATAGTCACATCTTGCCCATTGTGCATCTAAGCAGGTTGAGCAGTGAAATACACCAGATTTGTCCCAACTAGTGTACATAACATGTTCTTCCACAAAGAAAGCTAGCCAGCATGGAGGAAGTGTCAAGCTCAGTTCAGCTTGGTTTCTCTACTTCCTACAACCAAAGAATGTGGAGTCTTCAGCAACAGGGCCTTACCATCCAGCTTGGGTGGGCATCTAAGGGAAATTGCAAATAGACACTATTGTTTTAGAGACCTCTGTATCATCCCTGACTAACAACTCATTGTGGGGGGTATCTCATCTTTGTCACTGGAATTTTTGAATATAACCTGTGACTTCTGGGAGCAGCTTTATCCACTTTGCTTAAACACTTTAAAAATTTTGGCTTCCAGGCTGAAGAGATGGCTTAGCTGTTAAGGCACCTGCCTGCAAAGCCAAAGGACTCAGGTTCAATTCTCCAGGACCCATGTAAGCCAGATGCCCAACATGGTACACATGTCTGGGGTTCATTTGCAGTGGCTGAAGGACCTGGCACGTCCATTCTCTCTCTCTTTCTGCCTCTGTCTCTCAAAATAAAATCAAAATATTTTTAAAATTATGGCTTATTTGTCTTTAAGTTTGATTCATCCTCCCACTATCTCCTTCTCTCCTCCATCCCCTGCCTCTGTCCCTATCCCTGCTTAAACCTTTCTTTCCTACTATTACCCCCTCTCTACTTTCATGTGTTCTACTATTCCCTCCATAAAACTTCCCTTTTCTATCTTCCTGGCCTCTACAGACACTCATTCTGATTTATACCCTCTGTTCTAGAAACTTGAAGCTAGGACCCACATATGAAAAAGAACACATGGTATTTTGTTTCTGAGCTTGGATTACTTACTCAATTAAATTCACTCAGTATGATCTTTTCTAGTTCCATCCATTCTCCTGAAAATTCCATTTTTTAAAAGCTGAATAAAACTCCATTGTGTATATGTACCCCATCATTATAATCATTATTAAGCATTAGGTGGGCATCTAGGCTGATTTCATTTCCTAGCTTTTGTGAATAGAGCAGCAATAAACATGGCTGATGAAAATGTCAGTGAAGCACTATAGAGTCCTTAGGGCATATGCCCCAAAGTAGTATATCTGGGTCATAAGGTAGTTCTATTTTTAGCTTTTTGAGAAACTTCCACACTGATTTCCATAACTGTCACACAGGTTTACATTCCTATTAACAGTGAATAAGAGAAACTCTTTTCTCCACACTCTAGCAGCATTTGTTGTCATTGCTCTTTGATGTTAGCCACTCTGACCAGAGTGAGATGAAATCTCAAGTTTCAATTTTTATTTCCATACTTGCTAAAGATGTTGAACACTTTCAAAAATATATATTAGCCATTTATATTTATTCTTTTGAGAGTTCTCTGTTCAGTTCCATAGCCCATTTTTTGATTGAGTTGTTTGTTTTCTTGATGTTTAGTTTTTTGAATTCTTTGTAGTCCACATATTGTTCCTTTGTCAGATGTACAGCTGACAGATTTTCTTCCATTTTGTAGCTCTCTTGTCACTCAAGTATTTCCTTTGCTGCACAGAAGAAGGCTTTAGTTTCATGAGATCTCATTTGTCAAATAATGGCTTTATTTCCAGAGTGACTAGAATCCTACTCAGAAAATCCTTACCTATGCCTATATCTTGCAGTGTATTCTCTGCTTTTTCCTTTAGTGGGTTCAGAGTTTCGGGTCTCATATTGCAATCACTCATTTGGAGTTGATCTTTTTGTGCAGGGTGAGAGATTAGGGTCTAGCTTCATTTTTCTATATGTATGTATCCAGTCTTCCCAGCACCATTTTTTGAAGATACTGTCTCTTCTCCAGTGTGTATTTTTGGCATTTCTGTCAAAAAATTAGAAGGCTGTAGTTGCATGGATTGATATCTGGATCCTTTATTGTATCCCATAGATCTATGCATCTGTTTTGTGCTAGTTTTGTGTAGCTTTTATCATTATGGCTCTGTAGTAGAACTTGAAATCAGGTAAGGTAAAACCTCTACTACTATTCTTTTTGCTCAAGATTGCTCTGGTTATCTTGGGGTCTTTTGTACTTCTATAGTAATTAATTAATTAATTTTAGAAAACTTCTACTTCTGTGAAGACTAGTGGTGGGATTTTGGTTAGGATAGGTTTGAATTTGTAGTTGCTTTAGGTGGAATGATCATTTTCACAGCATTAATTATTTTGGCCTATGAACATAGGAGGCCTTTCCATCTTCTAGTGTCCTTTAATTTCTTTTCTCAGTAGTCTAAAGTTTTCTTGGGAGAGGTAGTTTACTTTCTTGGATATATGTATGCTAAGTTTTTTATTTTTTTGAGCACACCTAGCTTTTTATATGGGTGCTGAGCATCAAACTCAGGCTTAGAACCTCATGCTTTCATGGCAAGTGCTCTTACCCATTAAGCCATCGCCTCAGCTCAAAGGGACAAATTTTTCTATACCCAGAACAACACATCACATCAGAGCAGATCCAATGCAGAGCCATATAAGAATTGAACTATCTTCTGTTAAGCAAGAATTTAAAGAGGTTTGTAAAGATATAAAATAACAACATTCTTCAAACTAAAAGAAAACTTTTTTTTTTTGAGGTAGGGTCTCACCCCAGCCCAGGCTGACCTGGAATTTACAATGTAGTCTCAGGATGGCCTCAAACTCATAGCAATCCTCCTACCTCTGCCTCTCAAGTGCTAGGGTTAAAGGATGGGCCACCATGACTGGCCATACCTGGGAATAGTGGCATGTGCCTGTAATCCCAGCACATAGGAAGTAGAGGCAGGAGGGCCAGGAGCTTAAGGTAATTCTCAGCTACACAGTGCGTTCAAGGCCAGCCTAGGTTGCATGAGCCACTGCCTCAAAAATAAAATAAAATAAAAAAAGGACTGGAGAGATTTCTTTTTGTTTTTTGTTTTCTGAGGTAGAGTCTCACTCTAGCCCAGGCTGACCTGGAATTCACTCTGTAGTCTCAGGGTGGCCTTGAACTCACAGTGATCTTCCTACTTCTGCCTCTGAGTGCTGGGATTAAAGATGTGCACCACCACATCTGGCCTTGGAGAGATTTAGTGGTTAAGGTGCTTACCTGTGAAGGCTAAGGACCCATGTTTGACTCTCCAGATTCCATGTAAGCCAGATGCACAAGGTGATGCAAGCGCAAGATTGCACATGCACACTAGGTGGTGCACATGTCTAGAGTTTGATTGCAGTGGCTGGAGGCCCTGGCATGCCAGTTCTTTCACTCTCTCATTTAAAAAATAAAATAAAATAAATGAGGGGCTAGAGAGATAGCTTAGTGGTTATGGTGCTTGCCTGCGGAGCCTAAGGACCCATGTTCGACTCTCCAGATCCCAAGTAAGCCAGATGCACAAAGGTGAGGCAAGTGTCTGGAGTTCGATTTCACTGGCTGAGGCCCTGGAGTGCCAATTTTCTCTCTCTCTCTTTCTCTCTGTCTCTTGTTCTCTCTACAAAAAATTATTAAAAAAATTTTTAATGACAAAATTACTTTTTGGGAAAATATAATACATTAAAATGTTATGAATATCAGGGTGCCTATTGTTGTTATTATTTTTGGTACTATGGGTCAACCTCAGGCTTGGCAAATATGCTCTACCTCTGAGACACACCTTAGTCTCTACTCACATGATGTTGCTAAGCTGGTCTTTTAACTCCCAAGTTCAAGTGATCCTTATACCTCTATCTCCTAAGTAAGTGACACATGTATCCAACAATTATCATTATTGATTTTAAATGAAGAAATATTTTAAAATTTTTATTTATTTTAATTTAGTATACAAATACACACACACACACATACACAATCTGACATAACTAAAATGTTTGAATTCCACAGTAGTTTTTAGAAGCACAAACCAAAAAAATCTGAGAACCAGTGGGACAGACCATACTTTCCTAAACATCATTCATTAACACCTTCATAACTTCTGCTAAAGTCCTGCGTCAGCTGATGACTAACAGTTACTAGTTTTCTTAGACATATCTTTGTACTTTATAAATGTCATATTTCCATAGTAAATGAAAAATCTGTACAAAACAATCTAAACAGAAGGCACCTGTAAGAATAACTCCAGTGACAGTAGAACATTATTTTTAAACTGTAGCAAGACCCTCTGATTTGGTTCACCCTCTCAGTCTGGGGCCCTTCACTCTTATTATCAAGGGAGAAGAGGTCTCAGGTGTTAAGGGAATGTCAGCACCTGACCCTCTCCTGCAGATATTCAGATAGGTTGGAAGACAGCCCCCATTTCTTTTTTTCTAAATAAAATATCTACTTATTTATTTGCAAGCAGAGTGACAGAGGATGAGGGGGGAGGGTGGAAATGGGCGTCTGAGGGACTCTTGCCACTGCAAACAACCTCCAGATGCATGTGCCACCCTGTGCATCTGGACTCTACGTGGGTATTGGGTAATCAAACTCAGGCCATTAGACTCTGTAAGCAAGTGCCTCCAACTGATGAGCTCTAAACTCTGTTTCTTTAGTGGACACAAGTTTTATCACTTCCCCCACTTGATAATCAGACAAACTTAAGTTTGGATGGCTTATAAGGCTTGCCTAGTAGGGTCACTCTGCTGGTAGGGCTTTGAGCCCCATCCTCTGGCTCAGAGCCCATAACTCAGTTCCTGTGGTGCACTGTTTCCTTCTGTAGTCTAACTATACTTCACCTTGTCTTCTCAGACATCGTGGAGGAGGTGGGGCCATGTCCCAGGCCATTCATCTAGGCAGGTGGCGGGGGCTGACTGGGAGCCTAGCAGCCCCAGTTCCTTCTGGGCAGGGTCTTTCGAAGGCAGGGCTGGCAGCTGAAATGCTCTCTTGCTGCCCCCACCTGTTCTCCTCAGCCCTGTTCCAAAGGGACAGAGCTCCTAGAGGGCTTGGCTGGTGCCTACCCTGGGGACCCAGCATTATCATGTTGACGCTGACAGTGTTTACATGAGTCAGGTGGGGTGGTGACAGGTGTAATAAACAAGGGTGACAAATAGTCCCATCAACGAAAACACAGGTGAGATAGCATGGTGCCCATGGATGAGCACCAGCTGGGCCAAGTAGCAAGGTCCCAGTGGATTGCCCTGGGCAGGGAAGGTGAGAGGCACAGGGGAACCACAGATGGATGTCATGGGCTCTCCAGGCCTGGCTGGTCCCTTGAGGAGAAGCACAGGAGGGAAGAGTCAGTGGCTGAGAAAGCCTCTGGATGCCAGTTTGCCATGTCACAATGGCAGGAAGGGAGGAGCAACAGGCTATGTCCTGCAGACTCTGAGGTCAGCCCAGGGGCAGGTGGACAGAACCTCGCATGCTGGGTGCTACTGCGCAGCAGCCTTCTCTGGGGCCTGGGATTGAGCTGTAGAGCCTCCACTTGCACAGTCTTGCCGCTCTAGTCCTCCCTGACACTAATGATGGGTGAAGAAGGGCCTTGGGGCTGCCTGGGAGGAATGGAGTGGACTCTCTGCTGGAGGACTGCTTACGCAGGACCCCAAGAGAAGTAAGTTTTGCAGTGGAGCCCCTCTCCCAATGTGGGGAGGTATGCCTTGGTGCTTATTCTCTGAAACTGCAGGGCCACCAGTTAGACCTTCTGTTTTATTTCTTCTCCCCCATTCCTATGTGCCTCTCACCCCCACCTCCACTGCCCAGGTAGAAGCCGACCCATACAGCCGTGATGGAAGCAGTCCCTCCTGAGGGAAGAGGGAGGCTTACAAGGCTCAGGAAGCTAATCAAGTTACAAGACTCACAAGGCTCCTCCCAAGGTAATGAAAGCAGTCAATCATCCCAGAGAGAGGAGACTCTGGGGTGGAGCTGCCTGTAAGCTGGAAGAGATGTGGCTTTTGTGAGATGGCAGTATGCTGTAGCCTTTCAGAGCTGTATCTACCTTTGAGTCACCTATTGTGGTGGTTTGATTCAGGTGTCCCCCATAAACTTAGGTGTTGTGAATGCTAGCTCCCCAGCTGATGGATATTTGGGAATTAATGCCTCATGGAGGGAGTGTATTGTTGGGGGCGGGCTTATGGGCTTTATAGCCAGTTTCCCCATGTCAGTGTTTGGCACACCCTCCTGTTGCTGTGGTCCACCTTATGTTGGCCAGGTGGTGATGTCCACCCTCTGCTCATGCCATCGTTTTCCCTTGCCATCGTGGAGCTTCCCCTGAAGCCTGTAAGCCACAATAAATCTCTTTTTCCCAGAAGCTGCTCTTGGTTGGGTGATTTCTACCAGCAATGCGAACCGGACTGCAACAGTAAAAATAATTGGTTCCTCAAGATAGAGTTGGGAGGAATCATTTCTTCAGTCTGTTGTTGGTGCTTTATAGACATTGGTTCACATTTCTCTAGGAAAACTCAGAAAATAAGTGCTTTTGCTGGAGTTAGGACAAAGAAGCACCTTTCTCCAGGCTGGGTGACTCACTAGGGGAAATGTTTGGGTTGCAGCTCTCATGTGGTTCCTGGGTTAGGAGCTCTTTGGCAGCCATAACCTGCTCTGTATCTAGGCTGATGTCCAGGGAATGTGAGTGTGACGTGTGCTACTTCTGGGCTAAGGCTCTGAAGATGTAAGAGATAGCTTCAGAATTCAGCTAATGACAAAGTCCTGGGGTGAGAGATTGCTGTAAGATGGAAGGAGTTGGTTCACGAGTCACCATGTGGAGGGCAGCCACCTAACTCACCAAGAGCCCCCATGAGTTAACTTTGTCCTTACCTCACATCAGACTTGACGCCACTCCTATCTCTGTCCTGATACCCTATGAAGCTGCTGACCTCACCCTTGCATGTCCGTAGCTGCTGTTTCCCACTCCAGGAGCTTGCTTTCTTCTTGGTCCCCTGTATAACCTCTTCTGTCTCTCTGTGGCCCTTCCCTTCCACCTTTAGAGATCTTGCCTGATATCCTCTACACAGGGGTCATCTGAGTGATTGCCACATAACTTCTGGGTCACTGGAAAGCCAGGTGGAAAGTGGAGGGAGGAGTAAGGTTAGGTTAAGAGACTTGTGGAAAATTCCAAACTTTGGCCTTGCAAGATTTGGACAATCCACTGTAACTGTGCTTGTGTGGTAGTCTCTAAACAGGCACACCTCTAAAGAAACCTGTAGTAAACAAGAGTCTGGCAAGATAATCTCTAGACCGAGGGTGTGTGCACATACATTTATACACCAGTATCAGGACTGGCTGCAGTAAGCCTCTAGTGATAAGTGTGTATGTGCAGTATACCAGGGTGGCCAAAAGAGGACAGAGAGACTCTGAGGCCAGATGGCACCATATACTACCTGCAGATTTTGCCCTTATTTTCCAGAGAACAGAAGTGCATTGTGCTGAGCCCTGATCATCTCCCTCAGGTCTCTGTAGAGAGCAGGAGTGCGGTGTGCTGAGCCCTGATCATCTTCCTCACTTCCCTGCAGAGAGCAGGAGTGCGGTGTGCTGAGCCCTGATCATCTTCCTCACATCCCTGCAGAGAGCAGGAGTGTGGTGTGCTGAGCCCTGATCATCTTCCTCACATCCCTGCAGAGAGCAGGAGTGTGGTGTGCTGAGCCCTGATCATCTTCCTCACGTCCCTGCAGAGAGCAGGAGTGTGGTGTGCTGAGCCCTGATCATCTTCCTCACGTCCCTGCAGAGAGCAGGAGTGTGGTGTGCTGAGCCCTGATCATCTTCCTCACGTCCCTGCAGAGAGCAGGAGTGTGGTGTGCTGAGCCCTGATCATCTCCCTCAGGTCCCTGCAGAGGGCAGGAGTGTGGTGTGCTGAGCCCTGATCATCTCCCTCAGGTCCCTGCAGAGGGCAGGAGTGTGGTGTGCTGAGCCCTGATCATCTTCCTCACGTCCTTGCAGAGGGCAGGAGTGTGGTGTGCTGAGCCCTGATCATCTCCCTCATGTCCCTGCAGAGAGCAGGAGTGTGGTGTGCTGAGTCCTGATCATCTTCCTCACGTCCCTGCAGAGAGCAGGAGTGCGGTGTGCTGAGCCCTGATCATCTCTCTCACTTCCCTGCAGAGAGCAGGAGTGTGGTGTGCTGAGCCCTGATCATCTCCCTCACGTCCCTGCAGAGGGCAGGAGTGCGGTGTGCTGAGCCCTGATCATCTCTCTCACTTCCCTGCAGAGAGCAGGAGTGTGGTGTGCTGAGCCCTGATCATCTTCCTCACGTCCCTGCAGAGGGCAGGAGTGTGGTGTGCTGAGCCCTGATCATCTTCCTCACATCCCTGCAGAGAGCAGGAGTGCGGTGTGCTGAGCCCTGATCCTCTCCCTCACGTCCCTGCAGAGGGCAGGAGTGTGGTGTGCTGAGCCCTGATCATCTCCCTCACGTCCCTCAGAGGGCAGGAGTGTGGTGTGCTGAGCCCTGATCATCTCCCTCACGTCCCTGCAGAGGGCAGGAGTGTGGTGTGCTGAGCCCTGATCATCTCCCTCACGTCCCTGCAGAGGGCAGGAGTGCGGTGTGCTGAGCCCTGATCATCTTCCTCACGTCCCTGCAGAGGGCAGGAGTGTGGTGTGCTGAGCCCTGATCATCTCCCTCATGTTTCTGCAGAGAGCAGGAGTGTGGTGTGCTGAGTCCTGATCATCTTCCTCACGTCCCTGCAGAGAGCAGGAGTGTGGTGTGCTGAGCCCTGATCCTCTCCCTCACGTCCCTGCAGAGGGCAGGAGTGCAGATGACCAAGCCTTCAGCATGTTTCTGGTCCATCTGGCCATACTTCCTCCATACCTATTCAGAAAGTGGGTGGTTTGTCATTCCCTGTGTTGTGGAATGAAGGAATGAACAAGCCTTCTTCATCTGGTAAGCATTGGAGAGTGGCTGGAAATAGCTCCTTGGAGGTAGTGCCACACTCCCCAAGCAACTGCTGGGTACTGTATGCTCGAATCAGGGTGAAGCTACGGTCAGGACATCACTGGGGCCAGGCCAGGTCAGTTCTATGTCTACTGAGTGCCCCCTAAGTGGCCTGGCTGGACAAACACTCATTAGCTCTCCAATGACCAGTCTCAATTAAGTATCCTCTTAGGAGTGGTTTCACTGACCCTATAAAGGCCCAGCAGGCCTTGAGGGCTGCAGCTCCTGACGCGCCCCTCCCTCAGCTTTTGCCCAGCCTAGAGGCCACATTGTGCCCAGGACCCCATGCTGCTCTTTTCACTCCTTCTGCCTGGCCAATGGAAAGCAGTGCCTTTGAAGTCCTGTTTTCTGTTCCAATTGGAAGATTTGCTCAGAACAAAAATTAGAGAGGCTACACAACCAGCTTGCAATTTAAAATGCCAACCCAGCCTCTCCCACCCCCCTTTCAAAATGTCATCTTAATTAGATGGCGCCTGGCTTCATGTTTTCTGAATCTCAAGGTAATTTCCTGAGGACCTTTCACTCCTTGTAGTTATTTTTATCTTCAGCATAAGGTAGAAGGTAGAGGACTAAAGGACCATCTGTTGGTCAGAAGTTGGGGTGGACTGCCCTCTGTCTCTGGAAGTTGGAGAAGCACCACTTGGAGAGTTATGGGGTCCAAACTGTGTAAGTCAGCACAGCACTTTCTGGGCCTTTCCTGGACATGGGGCCATACCAGAGGTTGGGAGGGCTGCTGGGCCAACCAGGCCAGCTCTCCTGTCCCTTCCTCACTTGGCCTGCTGCTCATTGCCTTTGTCAAACATTCCTTCAATGATGAGGGAGCAGGTAGCATTGAAGCTGGTCTCTGGCCTTGGGAGGCACTGTGGATATGGTCACTCCCAACCCTCATGTGACCCTCAAAGAACATGCCAGGGAAGGTCCAGTATAAGCTGATTCATGTTCCTCCCAAATTCATATGTTGTGGCACAAACAGTCACTATTGCAGAATGTGACTGTATCTGGGGACAGGGATCTTTAAGACATATATTTGCATACAGGGATGATATGTGAGGACACAGGGAGAAGAGAACAAGGGAAAAAGATAGAAGAAGCCAGCCCAGCAGCCATGTGGATCTCAGACTTGCAGCTTCTAGAACTGTGAGGCAACAAATGTTTGTTGTTTAAACTCAAGGTCTGGCAGACTTTGTTGAAGCGTCCCTAGGAGACTAAGACAGACCCTGAGAACCCTCCCTGAGGTGTGCAGTAAAAGGTCTCCTCATCATTCTGTACTTTAGTTACGGGCCACGCAGCATCTGGCATCCCCTGTACTTTACCCAGAAGTACTCTTGCTCTTGCCATCCAGGCACTCTGCTCCAGGCTGTGCACAGGCTTGCCCATTTCAGTTCTTCCTATCACCCTAGATGAAGCTCAGGATCCTTTTTGCACTGGCTCCCCCAAGACCTCCAGGTTGTGAGATTGGCTCCTTCTTATTTTCCTATATCAGTCTAAACATAATTCCTAAGAGAAGGGTATTCCTTAACACTGCCCCCCCAACACACTACTCTAAAGCCAGTATTTTCTGTTATTCTTACATCAACACGCTTTTCATTTCATTAATCACACCTGTCACAGGCAGGTTTATCTCCTTGTTGACTTTCTCTTCCCAGGGAGCTGGCGAGCTCTGAGAAGCAGGGCACATCTCTGCTGTTCTCATTGCTTTATTCGGTTATGGCTCTGCTTGTGGAATGGATGGGTTCTAGGCCATAGGCTGAGACGGGTGCCAGATGCTTCGTCTTGTCCTTAGAAGGTAAGACAGTGACAAGGTGAGCTGAAGGTAGGATTAAAGGGGCAGAGTAGGGACTTACTGAGTCCTCTCTCAAGATCTGTGCTCACCACAACAGGAAACCTAGATTCTTCTGATCCGTAGCCAGACGCATTATCCATTGCACCACTGGCCCAGTGCTGAAACCTAGATTCTCAAGATCTGTGCTCACAACAGGAAGCTGGGTTACAGAGCAGATGAGCCACAAGGGCAGCCGAAATATCACAGGTGAGCAGAAAGAAGATTCTGGGACCCCCACCTGTCCCAGATGTCTCTGGAGCACTTAGAGAAAAGTGTGATGGCTACATGCCAGCAGAGATGGGCAGTGTCTTCTCTCTCCTCCTACCTGTGAACCACATCATGGCTCAACCACATGGGTGCAGCCTACGTGTGTGGAGAGAGGGCAGGTCACTTGTTTTCAGTAAGCCCAACATGGAAGCAAGTCATGTATAGTTGAAGGCTGTCTGCAGGTGGAAGGTGTTTGATTTACTATTTCAATGCTAAACCCTCTCGGATCTTTCCTGAAAAGTTGTGTTGTTTGGAATATTGAAAATGAAAGCTGAAGAAAGCATGCAAATAAGAAGGTAGAAGACTATTCACATTAAAAGACAAATAAATAAACTCCCAAAGTGACCTTTGACCCTACTAGCCCCAGTGAGTGAACAGTGAACATTTCAAGAGCATCAGACCAGTAGAGACCATTGAGTTGCTTTCCTAGGATGGTCTCAGGTTGTAACCATCCCTGGAGAGAAGACTGGGATTCATGTAGAGAACTCCAGATATCCAGAATTTTGGGGTGAGAGTCAAGGTAAATGGAGACAAAGGGCTCACTGCAGTCTGAGCCAAGGATCTCTGCTCTGGTAGCAATAGTGATCTCACCTTCTGTGGTTTATGTCTGCAGACCATCCCCCTGGACCAGGACACCCTGCCAGGTACAATCTTGTATCTTGAATATTCCAATATGCCAGGCACATAATCAGTGATCAATGAATATTTTTTTAAACATTTTTTTGAGTAAAAAGAGGCACAATCTTTATTGAAAAGCAAGTAACTTAGATTCTGTATTGAGATAAATATTCTTATTTGTAAGAGAGAGAGAGACAGAGAGAGAGAGAGAGAGAGAGAGAGAGAGAGAGAGGCACGCCAGGACCTCCAACCACTGCAAAAGAACTACAGACACATGTGTTCCCTTGTGCAGCTGGCTTACATGGGTCCTGGGGAATCTAACCAGTGTCCTTAGACTTTGCAGGCAAGTGCCTTAACCACTAATCCATTTCCCCAGCCCAGTGAATTTTTTTTTTTTTGAGGTAGGGTTTCGCTCTAGCCCAAGCTGACCTGGAATCTACTATGTAGTCTCAGACTGGCTTCAAACCCACAGTGATCCTCCTACCTCTATCAATAAATATTTGTTGAGTGACCTTGGTAGAGAAAAATTTCAACAGCATTGAAACCAGGGGTTAGGAAACTTGCCATGATTGTCACAGCCCTTGCCATGAGATGGGAGCTGGCTTCAACTTGAGAGGTAGTCCAGCCTGACTGTAGCTGTCTGGGACACTGGCTGTACCCAGAGGACTCAGAGGCCACACTCTGTGCTATGATGGATAAATAGCATCTTCCAGGGACAAGAGCTAATGGTCAGTGGGAATCCACTGTGCCACACTGTCAATTTTTGAGTATGGTCATATTGGGTCATCTCTGAGGCCGCTATCCATTGTCACCGCAATGCTGTAGTAGGACTCAAAAAGCTTCAGTCCTGACTGACAGGGGCTCACTTGCTCCAGAAGGCGAAACCTCTATCCACAGCTTCACCACCAAGATGGCAACGCAAGCTTTGCCCCTTCTAGGATGGTGCTTTCCAATCTCCACGTCAGGGTCTGCCCCACAGAAAATGATGGCACCTGTGCCTATGGAGGTGATTCCTTGGACACACCTGTGATACTCTGCCTGCCAGGACTTGCTGGTGGAGCCTGGTTTGGAAATGGCTTCCATCTGCTTCGATACCTGGCTCTAAATGCCACAGTGGACATTGAATCAACAACTGGTTGTTGGATGATGGGTTTCTGTTGTCAGTCTTGGAAACATGACTGAGGGGGCAGGAGCTGGATCTTCCTCTGATATACCCCAGCCCAGTCATGGCATGGACACAGAGCTGACGCACCAAGGGCAGTGGGTAGAATTAGCAGTGGCCAGCTGCCTGGGAGTCCTGCAGTCCTCTTCACTGACCTTCTGATTTCCAGGCTGAGTGAAAGGATGCACCTAACTGGGGTGCTGGGTGCTGCCAGTGTTTTATTTTCCCAGAGAAATTCAGGTGAAATTATTTATAGCCACAAAAGCGTTTTCCCCCCATGAATCATTCAATTAATTATAAAGCAGCTGTGGTTTTTATTTTAATACTCTGGGACATGTAAGAAAAGGGAAATGCTGTGGCAAGCCATAACTACAACACTGAAGACAGAGGTTGGGTGAATGATCACATCCAGTGAGGATGTCAGCAACACAGTAATGGGTTCTGACAGCCATGGGATCAGGAAGCTGCCTGTGTCCAAGGTACCCTCTGAGCTGCATGCACTGTGTGACCCAAACAGACAGGTCACTATTGGCCAAGGAAAGTAATTCGTTATTGGTGGGAGGTCATGGAAAAGTCTACAGGAGGAAAGAGAAATTCCATTCAGCTTAAAGAGCACACGTAACTGAGATGAGATGGCAGTGTGGCCTGGAAAAGGATGCCAGGGAGGTCTGGGCAGGTAGTAGAAGAGGTGATGGAGGCTCGGCTAATGATGGGGCTGCAAAGGCCCTTAGAAATGACACTGTCTGCATTTCTTCATCACATAAGTTGAGAAACTGAGGCACAGAGAGGAGGTGGCTAAGTCTAGGCTGTAGGGCCAGTGGATCCCAGCCAGGTGGTGAGGAACAATCTCTGGCTAGCAGGACACCAGGCTTGGGAAGAAGGGCTGGTGAAGAGCCTTCAGAAAGCAGCAGCAGCTTGAACTACCAGGTGGTTGGGGACAAAGGGATGTTCAGTCCACCTGGGCAGCTACAGGGCCCTTAAGAACCAAATACCAGTGAGGAGGGGCATCAGGGGGCTAGAAGAAGGGGATGTGAAGATGCTCACATCCTGTGAGACCAGACACAGGTGCCACTGCTAGAGGGCCTACTGGTAGGACCCGAGGCTGAGGGCACGCAGGGCCCCAGGCTTTCCTGTCCCCACCACCATGTCAACCAGCAAAACCATGAGTAGTACTTGGGTTAGGAAACCAGGTCTTCCAGCCCCTCTGTGCCTAGTGTCTTAGTCTGTGAAGCAGTGGACCAGCATAGCCTCTTGGCATGGCTGAGAGTCTTCAATCAGTCAGGGCTGCCAGGTGCTCAGCATGCTGAGTTCCTTCTATATAGAATTCACTGTAGTGGCCACTATACTTCCTGATGGCTCACACAGAATTCCTCAGCTGAAACCCTCAACCAAACAGCATGGCTCTGAAGGGAAGCACAATAAAGCAAGTCCAGCCGGGGTCTGTTTAAAAAATCACTCACTTAACTAGGCGTGGTGGCACATGCCTTTAATCTCAGCACTCGGGAGGTAGAAGGAAGAAGATCACCATGAGTTTGAGGCCACTCTGAGACTACATAGTGAATTCCAGGTCAGCCTGAGCTAGAGTGAGACTCTACCTATTAAAAAAAAAAAAAAACAACAACACAGCTCCCCTCCACCTCAGTAAATATTATTCTCCTTTCACCTCCTCACATACCCTCAGCTTTTGTGCTAAGCTCTTTGAAGGGCAACAGAGAAAGTCCCACCTCTGACTACCTCTTCATCCCCAAGGCACTAAGGACAAGGCAGAGAAGAAGGGCCCATGAACAAAGCCAAAGCCGCAGCTAGGATGTAAGCCCAGACTTAAAAAAAAATATATATATATATATTGATTTATTTATTTGAGAAAAAGAGAGAAAGAAGCAGACACAAAGAGAGCAAGTATTGTGTGCCAGGGCCTACAACTTCTGCAAACACACTCCAGATGCTTGTACCACTTTGCATCTGGCTTGGTGAGGGCACTGGGGAATCGAACCCGGTTTGTCAGGTTTTGCAAGCAAGTGCCTTTAACTGCTGAGTCATCTCTCCAGCCCAAGCCTAGGCCTTTTTGATCCCAGTAGCCTGTGCTTTGGCTCCCTCCTACTTCCTCTGGAAGAGGCCAGATCCTCAAAACAAAATCCAGTTACTGAGGTGTGGTCCATTAATCCTCAAGGCTGAGTGAGGAAGTCCAAACAGACAGAAGTGAACACCCCTCCAGCAACAGCGCTGCTAAAGTGGACCCCAGCACTGCTTTCTGGACCACCACGCTGTCTGCGCTATTCCTTGTCCACCATGTCCACCACGAGCAATGGGTGCATACATACTACCTAGGCTAATAGCAGATGCTCAGGAGACTTAGGGACTGGCAGAGAGAGCTAAGCCTGGAGGCCCTTGAGAATACGTAGATGGGAAGTACCATGGCAGGGAATCATGGTAGCAAGTATCTGGCTTCTTGAATTCAAACTGGGATTTGCTGTGATGTTGACAAGTTAGTGGAAGGCAAATCAAACACGCTTGTGAAATGTGGTTAAAAGAATTCCTCCTGGTGTTAGTTCAACTGGAAGATCTGAAAAAGTGTATATAAAAACCTTTCCACCTGCATCAGCTTTCTTGTGTGGGGCTTGAGGTGCACATTCCCACACCCACCTAAACATATCCAAATTTGCTTCTCAGGGATAAGCCCAATAGGCATCTACCCCTCTTGCTGATGAGAGATATCATAATACCTAGTTCAGGCGGACGTGGTGCCCTCCTCCCAGCCTTCAGTCTTTCTGCTCTGTTGTCAGGATTCTGTGTACCACTCCCACCATTATGTTCCAGTTATCTAACTCACTAGGGAGGCAGGTAGGTATTTTCCCCTGTGAGGCAGTTGGAGGCAGGTAACCTTAGCCTTTCCTCCTGACTGTGTGACCTCAAGTCTCAGTATTCCATTCTGTTGGGCTCTCAACTTCTCTTTTGAGGGCTGGAGCCTGGCAAGCAGTTATAGGTGTCAGCTGTTAACTGTGTCATATTGTCCATGAGAGCAGTGGTGGCCAAGCCAGGTGGGTTCTCGTAGCAGCCATGACCTGGCGTGACCACTATCTGCTACTTTTCTTGTTTGAGTGCTTCTCGCCTGTGACAAGTAAGTCACTCTTCTTGGACTCCTCAGCTGGCAGTTTACATGCCTGGGATCCAGTAAGTCTTTGAAACCTTGTAGGATTACAGTAGGCCCCTGTTGGAGTGAAAGTTAGAACCTGTCTCCTTAGAGAAGGCTCACAGTCACAGACACAAGGCACGCAGGAGCTGCACAAGCACTCACACTTGGGTATATGCGCACCTGTGCACATTCAGCACTCCCGGTTAGAATCACCTTGGCGGGGGGGGGGGGGGGGGGAATCTTAGAACCTCAGGTTAGCACTCCAGATTTGAACCACTGTGGCCAATGATACAATGTGTGCATCTAAAAGTTTGCTAATCTCATGGTTTGTGCCAACGCTGCCCTCTGTGTCCAAGTACGTTCTGCTGACTTCTTCCAGGAGGGTTGCAACCTGGCTGAGCTGCTTGTGGGTCTATTTCCATTCCGCTGAAGACGCCACTTCCCCCTTTCCCACTCTGTGCAGAGGGGGCCTCTGCTACAGCCCCATGCAGATTTAAGTGTTCCCAAATCTCAGCATAGCATAAATATATGTGTACCTAGCTCTAAGGCAGAAAGAGGCTTGCAGACATTCAGTGATTTATCAAGCAAGCGCTTACTGGAAAAAGTGATTTGGAGATTTGGAGACCAGAAACAAATAAGGCAGCACTAGAAATCAGGGGGAAAGAACAGGCAGAACGAAGGCCCTTTGGGACTGGGTGGAGCTGGGGCCATGTGATAGGTGGTCTAGCAAAACCTTAGCAGTCACAGCTCTGCCAGTCACATGTGGCATCGCATCAGGCCCTTCTGTAAAGGCTTTTAAGAGAATTCCAAGAATTGCATCAAAAGACACAGCCCCCCCCTCCCAGGCTCCACTCCCCAGAGCACAGTTTGCATTATCAGTGAAAAGCTCTCTCTGGGCAGTGGATAGCCCGAGAAAGACTGGCCGACCTGATGCCAGGGCTGGGGGCTTGGCATGGCGAGTGCAGCTGAGGGTGTTTGTCTGGAGCACAGCCTGTGGGGCTAGGTGCTGATTCCGCCACCTATGTATGGACTGCATGACAGGGGGAGTCTGTCAGTCTTTTTGAGCCTCAGCTTCCTTCTCTAGCTTCCTCGTCTTCAGCCCTCCTCTATTATCACCACAATTTGTGCTCAGTCTGTGTGAGATACCTGCCCTCATGTTCCTCATTTGTTTCAATTATTTCTCTTGCTTTTAACAAACTTAAAGCTAGTACTTTGGCCAAAGTCTAATAGCTGTGCAATCATCATTTTTGGAGTCACATTATGATAAACATATCATTATTATAAATAAAGCCTGTCCACTGGGCTAACACAGAAACAGTATACCAGCCACAAAGCCTGGCTTATACGTGCTCAGTGTGTGGGAGCTGTCACTGCCCTTGCTGCTACCACTGCCACTGGTTGTACAAGTTGGAAGGGAAGTGATCGTGGGGGACTCTGCTGGTACTTCCTTCCCCTTCTGCCTCTTTAATCCCCTTCCTGCCAAAAGCTAGGGCCTCACCTGGGCCCTTCCTTTACCTGTTCCCTTCCTACCTCACCCCTTCCTGTCTGCATAGACAGAAAAGCATTCTATACAACTATGTGGGCTGTCATTGTCTAATTCTATATAAAGGCAGGAATACACCCTCCATGGCCAGGCTCAGCCACATATATCTTCCCCTTCTTCACACCTCTTTCTCCCTCAGTGTGGCAAAACTTGCATTTCAAAAGAGGGGGAAAGCATTCCATCTAGCACTGCCTGGTTATTTTTCAATTTTGCCTTGCTGACTAACATAGCATTTCCTAATTACAACTCCACCAGGAAGCTGTACAGTTTCATTAAAAAGGGGGAAGAAAACCTACCCGGATTCAGACCTTACAAAAGTTCCCACCTTATACAAACAGACCAGCACCACAAACAAGCCAATCACCTAAGCTGGTATGCAGTATCCAAAGCATCAATGTAACTGGAGGCTGTGTGTACCAACCAAACAGGGTAGGGTTTCCATTCAGGAATCCCAGGTCTGAGTGCAGAACCTGGGCTCACAAGCTGCATGACTCTGGGCAAGGCACTTGGCCACTCTGGGCCATGATTTCCTTGTCTACTGGAGGTTAAGGTGGCATTCGCTCATTTATGAGTTTGCTGTGTAGATGAGGGGGCAGAGTAGGATGCAAGTATTTTTGGGGGTGTGGGGTACCACACAAATGACAGCACTATGAGTGTTTTCTGAAGTGGCAATCCTGAGTCAAGCAAACCTACATGTCACTCCCTAAGGGCTGTGTTTAGCTGAGGGCTAATCCTCATGGGCAGATGCTGCTCCTTCCAGAGTGCCAGGACTAACTGGCTTTCTAGAATCTCCAAAGCTTTGAAAATATAAAAGGCTTCTTAATATTTGTGGGGTGTTCTAGGCATGGAGGCAACTCTTCTGTAAAGTTCATAACTACTCTTAGATGAGGTGTACTTCGCAGGGAGAGAGCTGGGGTGACAATACTTAGAGGAAGAACTAACTTCCCCAGACCCAACTGGGATGCTGACAAGTAGCTCTACCCTGTTCCATCTCCCAGAGGTGTGTGGACTAGCAAGGTGCATGGCTGAGTACTGCAACTAGCTTTCCAAGCTCCACCTGCTCTGGGCCTTGCAGTTGGGGACCAGCAGATTGTCACCAGCTGAAGGGCTGAAGGCCAATAGTGCAGGTTGCTAGAGAGGTGACCATCTGGTCATAGGTGCCCCAGGAGCCATGTTTCATGGTCTTAGCATCTGTGTGTCCTTCCAGATATGGGCAGGAAGCAGCCAGAGTCCAGCTACTCTGTTGCAAATATTCTGAGACCAGCAAACCACGTCTGTGCCTCTGTTCACTCTGGTGTCCTTGAGCACAGCCTTGTAGAGGGCTGCTGGAGCTGCTGCTCGGCTGTGCATGGGAAACAAACACTGCTCCCTTCAGAGCTGAAGGACTTTGTTTAGCTGAGCTCAATTCTGGAGACTGTCACCCTGGCAACGAGTCTTTGGGGGATTTACATCTCATGCATCACAACAGGGGAACAGCCATTCACCAAGTAAGGGGGATACAAAAAATGCAGAGCCCAAAGCCCTTGTGCCTGCCCCATCCCAAGACTACTGCCATACAACAAAAAAAGCAGAACCAACAACAAAAGTCTCCCACAAACCCGTTTGGTCTTGGCGGGCAATCAGCCAAAGAGGAATTCAAACTTAATCAAACTTTCATGTCTCCTTGTAAAGCTCAGGAAATCAGTAATTGGTTTTATAATTGAATTTTCCTATCACGTACAAAGGAAAAGGCCCTGCCAAAGGCTGAGGAGTGGCCTATCTCCAGAAAGGACAGCCAAGGCTCAATGGAGGCTCTGGAAGGTAGAGGAGGAGAAGGAACTGCTGGTTGGCTAAGAATAGAACCTGTTATTTATAACCAGAAGCAAAGCCTGTGGCAGCCAAGCCTTGCCCTTATGAAGTGGTCTCCCCAAACACCCACCCAGGAGCCCTTGACTTCTGATTCAGAAATGCGATGTTCGGCCACTGTAGCAGCAGCACACTGAGTAAAAGATGAGGGGGTCAGAGGCAGGAGGACTATGTTGGTCACAAGAAGATATTCCAGAGCACTGGGGAGAGGTAAGTCTTGCTGAAAGGGTGGTGGCCTGGGCAGAAAGAGGAAGGGGCTGATTTAGAAGCTTTTCTGGAACAAGAAGTGAGACCCACATGGGGAAGGAGTTGTCCAAGGTTTCAGCTTGTATGCCAGGAGGAAGCTAGTGCCTTCTGTATTCAGAGGAAGGTAAAAGACCTGTGTATAGCCTAGGGACTGATGGCCTTAAGCCCAGAGTGCTAACAGCCACATCTCAGCTTTGATATGCCCTGCTAGGTGCTGGGCTCCAGAGACAAGCTTTACTATCTCCATCTCATTTTATCTTCACAATAGCCCAAGGAGGTAGGTGACTTATTATCCTCATTTCACACTTATAAAAACAAGGCTCAGAGGGCAGAGGTGAGGGACCTGTTCACTTGTGAGCCATGAACTTGCAAGTCTATGACTCCAGAGCCTGCAAGTCAACCTCTACTATCAGAGCACCCTCTTTACTGCAGATGACAATGCCTCTCCCAAAACTCAAAAGGGGTGGGGGTGGGGGCTACAGGGAGAAGTCTGACAGCAAATCAATATTCATTAAGACATTTAAAAATGTTAATTCTAAAGGCAAGCCATAGATGATGTTTATAGTACCTATGCCTGACAGGTAACTTGTAGGCAAGATGTAAAAATCCCTCACAATTTATTAATTAGATGACATCCCAATAAAAGGTGAGAATAAAAGGCTTAAACAGATACTTTCCTAAGAACACAGATACGAGAATGGCCCAAAGGCATATTAACAGGTGTTGAAGATCATGAATCATCAGGGAAAAGCAAATAAAAGCCACAGGGACATGCCACCGTGCACATAGTAGAATACCTAAAATGAAGAAGAATGACAACCCAAATGTGACAAGACTGTATACCAGTGGGGACTTTATACATTGCTGGTGCAGCTCTAAATAGTGCAGTCACTCTGGAACACGCTCTCAGGCGTCTTATACAGTTGCCATCTTTTTTTTTTTTGCATATGTGTACAAATACATGTGTATAAATGTGTGTGTGTAGGTCAGAAGTTGACCTCAGTGTCTTCCTTGATTGCTCTCCACTTTTATTTACTGACTTAAGGTCTCTCATGTGAGCCTAGAACTTGCCAGTTCTGCTGGCCAGCTTGCCCTTGGGGACACCCTGTTTCTGATTCCTGAGTGCTGGAATTAGAGCTGTACAAGTGACTTACCCTTCCTCTGCTTGTTGATACAGCAGCAGCAACATTACCCACTTTAGGTACAGTTAAATGATAATGCCACAGTGCTTCCTTATTAGCACAACTAACACACACTGAGAATTTAATATATGCCAGGCTTTATTATTAGTCATTTGTCATACCAACCACCCTATACTTGGTCTGCATGGCAACTGCTGCACAGAAGGAAATAGGCTCATGGAGGTTACATGGCAGTACTGGAGAGACAGATCAAATACTTGTGTCCTTTCTCTTCATGCACTACATCCAACTTGCCAATCACAGATCACTTTTACTGTCCCATGTCAGTATAGCCTTGAAATTACCATTGTCTTTTAAAAAAGTGTTTTTGGGTTGGAGAGATGGCTCAGCCGTTAAGATGTTTACCTATAAAACCTAAGGATCCAGGTTCGATTCCCCAGGACCCATGTAAGCCAGATGCACTAGGTGGCACATGTGTCTAGAGTTTGTAGTGGCTGGAGGCCCTGGTGCACCCATTCTTTTCTCTCTCTCTGATTCTTTCCCTCTTATAAATAAATAAATATCTTTTAAAAAACTATTCCTGATAAAACAAGTTTGCTGGGCTGGATTGATGGCTCAGCAGTTAAGGTACTTGCCTGTGAAGCCTAAGGACCCAGGTTCGATTTCCTAGTACCCATGTAAGCCAGATGCACAAAGTGGTTCATGTGCCTGGAGTTCATCTGCAGTGACACCATACACAATCTCTCTCTCTCTCCTCTCAAATAAATGTTTTTAAAAATGCTGATATTCTCATATGTTAATGATATTCTCACTTTTGGGTTAGAGAAGCTTCTCTTTTCAGATAGCAGTGACCTCTGGGATGATACAAAAGGCACCATGGTGCTGAGAAGAAGTGACAGAGTGCTCCCCATCTCTACACACCTTCCAAGACTCAGGTCCATTGCAGAAGAAGTGGCAGAAAGAATGTAAGAGCCAAAGGAAGGATAGGACTGCTTACAATGCAGTCTTCCAGACACAAAATGGCCTCAGTATCCATGATCTTGCAGTGCCTGGCACTATCTATACAGGACCCTCATAATAGTAGGAAAAGATCATGACATCAAAATAAAAGTCAGACTAATTGAGAGGGAGAGGGGAATATGATGGAGAGTGGATTTGTGAAGGGGAAAATGGAGGAGAGGGAATTATTATGGTTTATTGTCTATAATTATGGAAGTTGCCAATAAAAAAGGTTAACAAAAAACCCTGCTCTAACTCTAAAAAGTTTTTGTGTCAGCATACATTAACTATATGTGATGGTTTCATGAGGACATCTTCATACATGTCTATAGTGTATTTTGATCACACTCATCCCCTACCCCATCCCTTATCCCCTCCTCCTCCTGCTGATCCCCTTCCTCTTCCCAACGAGTCCCCTTCTACTTTCATGTCTTGCGTGTGGGACACACTGAGGTTATCTAAGGCTGTATACAGGACTATGGGTGAGGGGTTATTTACAGGAGCACGGGCAACTTACTGGTGGTCATACCATGTGTGCCCACGAGACAGTGTTACACAACACTGCACACATTTCTCCAGCTAGTTTCATCTTAAGTGTATGTGAACTGATAAGTTTCTATGTTCGTGACTCCTTTCATGTACTTGTATATGTACATGAAGTACACATACAACTACCAAAATAGAAATAAAAAGATTTATTCATTTAACATTTAAATTTACTTTGTACCAAAATATACATGCCAGCCCAGAGAAGCACTGACATATCACAGGAAGCATTCCCAGAGCCCTATCTGTCACACAGCACAAGGAACAGAGTTCCAGAGCCATCATACACATAAGGGTTTGGAGGGCAGGCTCATACAGCTGAGGAAGTTTCACCACAGCACTGGACGACAAAGTAAGTTGTCCGTTTTGCTCCATGAAGTCACAGCGGAAGGACATTCTCTTAACTGCTCAGCTGTCACACTCAGCTGGATTTAAGTGATGAGTGGCCACAGACAAAGGAGCCAATACCCCAGGCCTCTCAATACACCAAAGGCGTGGGCAGTGCTTCTGCAAGCTGGTAGCACTTGGCTAAAACTCACTTCTGAGCCCTGTGCTGAGGACAGATGCCTGTAGACAAATGGCCAGAGGAATGCAGCCTGGCCCAGACAGCTCCCTTGCAGCCTTCCCTGTCTGCTGGCTTGGGTCAGGAGCATATCAGAAGACCCTCAGCTGAACTGAAGATGGCAAGGTCACTGCCACAGAGGAGCTGGCTCCTGCCTGCAGGGAACATGGCATCTTCTACCTCCTGCCCACACTTTCACCCTGGACTGCTATGTGGTGAAGGAGATTGACTTTCATGCCAAGAATAGAGCCTGGATCTAGGAAATAAGGCTCCAGTCTTCAGAGGGCTTCCCACAGGGCTGTGTGATTGAAAAAATCTCCTGTCTATCCTGACCTTCCTTCCATACACCAGTCCAGGCTCTTCTCCAAGGAGGCCCAGGCCTGGCCAGATGTCTGAGACTCTGAAGGCACCAAGCTTGCAGAGATACTCAGTTCTATGGAGACAGCGTCTGGAGGCAGGAGTACCTGAGATGTGGGCAGGGCCTCCAGGTAGGTAGGCTGTTTCTTGGTCTAAACAGCAACAGGGGTGGGTGGAACTCCTAGGTGTTGGAAGATATACTGGAAAAATGTAAATTCTGATGCCAGGAGACAAACTGTCTCTGTTCCCACAGAGCAACAGCCATGGGTCAGGCTCTGTGCTGGGCATTGATTCTACCTGGAGTCATATACCCTGTCCCTATCCCTATCCTGTATAGCCTTGCAGGGACAGACATTGCTATCTGTCTCCCTCTCTCTCTCTCATGCATGCACTCACACAGATGCACAAACACACACAGTGCATCAAGGCCCTGAAGAAAGTAGTTTTCAGGGTTTGAGAGTCAGGGAGCCAGGAGAGGCTTCCAAAGGAGGTGACAGCAGTGCCAGGGTCTGAGGAGTAGAAGTTGGGAGGAGACAGCTTAGTCCTGAGTCCAAGGCCTGAGCTCCACTGAGCTGTGAGGAGCTTCAGGAGACGGGCAAAGCTTTCTCCTGAGAACAAAGGATCATGAAGGTCTTATCAGTAGGGGATTGAAGATGAAATTCACAAGCTCACTAGCTGCTGTGTGGAGCACAGACACCAGATTCTGTGCTGGAGCACATGAGGCATGTGTGTGGGGAGAGGGTTTGCTGCAATTGTCTGAAGGCCTGACCTGGTTTGGTGTCAGCATTGCATCCCCCCTGCTCTGAGCTGCACGTGCAATGATGGTGCCATGGAACACTTACCCATGTGCTTGGGGTATGGGGTGTGGGCCAATCAATAAGATGTGTGCAAACTGTTTGTGACAGTGCCCTCATCCACTTGCCCAAGGCCTCCCTGGCTTCTCTACCCTGCCTCTGACTGCTCCCTATGCTTGGCCATCTCACTCATCACCCCAGCTCCCAGCCACCCCAGGGAGCCTTAGGACGGATCAGACTGCTGACAGCTTGGATGGTGCTTCCTCTCCGCCTGCATCCCCAAGACATGGTTACCCTTGACACAAGATGGTAACTGTAGTAGTCGACAGTATTTTTCTGCCTCATTTCATGGCTCCAACTTGGTGGGTTGGTGCTCTGACGTGTGTTAGGGTAAAATGTTCCACCTAGAGCAGATGTCTTTGCTAGTGACTGAGGGTGACTGCAGACTCTGGGATTGTCTGAAGACCTGGCTTTTTGTAAAACCTTAGTAAGGTACTAGCAGACGCAGAGAGAGAGAGGCCTCTCTAACTGACAGCCTTCTACCTGGGATACATCTTCCCACTGCAAGAAGAGAATGGGGGTTGGCCACCCTGTCCCAGAGAGATGACCACTGGAATATTACCTGGGAGACTTTAATTGCATCACAAGACAAAGTCACTTACACTTCTATAGCCCATGCTACCTCCCTGCCTTCAGAAGCCCCTTCCCAAGGCTGTGTGTAAGGGTCAGCCATCGTGTCTCTGTAAGATTCAGGAGACTGCTTTATACTCTTAAGCTAAAGCTTATCCCACAGACTAGATGACTGATATTTTTGTTGTTGTTGTTTTGAGGTAAGGTCTTTCTCTAGTCCAGGCTAACCTGGAATTCACTCTGTACTCTCAGGGTGGCCTTGAACTCACGGTGATTCTCCTACCTCTGCCTCCTGAGTGCTGGGATTAAGGTGTGCACCTCCAAGCCCAGCTTGAATTTTTAGAAGAAAATAGTTAATTTAAACTTCCCTACAGAGTCCATACAAGTGCTCCCACTGGGTAGGGACCATGCCCTTTTCCACAGGCCCCTTTCCAGAGCCATAGCACCAGTTTGTGTCCATATTAGATGCTTAGAGGGGCTCCCTCCCTGGTTAGGAGCAACTGTCAGCATATCAACTCTCTCCCTGGGAGAAAGTCAATCTTCAACTTAATACACGTGTCCTGCCTTTGGAACTCTGGGTTTTCTTTCTCTTTTGGATACAAAGGAAGAGCTTTGTGCTCAGAAATCACCTAAACTTAGCAATTAAGTTCTGCCAGAAGAATTTATAGAACTTTTTAGAATTTATAGAAGTGAAATGGGGGTGGGCTGGGGGAAGGGAAATCTTAGCTTCCATTCCTTAGATTTAACAGAAAAAACCTTGAGCCAGTAGGGTAATGGACTTGCCTTGGGTTACAAGGCCTCTGGGGGCAATAGCTGGACCTGACTTTTCTGTGAAGGGTCAGCATTCTTCCTAGGGTCCACTGAGCTGGCATACCTGTGGGCCAAAATGGACCAGGCTGAGTGCCTTCCCTGTGGAGTTCCTGGGAGCCCCAGGCTGCCTGTGCTCTGGTTCCTCCATATTCATGCCACAAAGTCACACTGAGTCTGGGTATGCATGACTATAATCTTGGCACTTGAGCTGAGACCAGAGGATTGCTATGAGTTCGAGGCCAGCCTGGGGTGCGCTGAGACCCTGTCTCAACAGAAAACAAGACAGTCACACTATGGGGACACTGGCTTCTATACTGACTGCTGTCAATATCTCAAGCGAGAAGGCCTCTTTAAATATTCCCCCACTTTCCTCCAAGAGAAAATAGCTTCCTTGCATAGGCCAAGCCTGGTTCTCTCTCTGCCTCTGGCTTGGAAGTTTCTAGATCTGGGGCCCAAGCACATGCTTCGGGCTTATGCCCTACATGCCCCAGATGAAGACACTTGGGGAAGTCTTCCACTCTTTCTCCACAAGGCTGGCAAGGCCCCAGGAACACAGGCAGCCTTCTGTGGGCACCTTGGCTTCACCTGCCAGGCATGACCAAGGCATGGCTAGCCAAATGGGGCATGGCTGACAGCAGAGTGGTTGTAACGCTGGCTGAAGGTGGCCTTTCCCCCATTCCTTGGCACTGCTGATTCTTGCCTACGTCCAGCTCAACACCTGGCCGAAGATGATGCTCTGGATGTGAAGGTCATCATGGATGGCACGAGCCCGTCTCCTCAACAATGGTGAGCCAAGCAGCCCTTTGGCTAGTGCTCTTTGAATCGTAGTCTGCTCATGTGCAGACTCGGGATTATAACAGAACTGATATGTCAGTCTCCACTCTGTCAAGAAACATGGTGCTGACACAGAGGCAAAGGAGAAGGCATATTCAAGTTAACATATAGAAAGTTCTAGAACAGAGATGGACACAGTGCTGCCCAAGGTTGCTTCTTGTCTGTCACTGCTGGAGGAAAAGGAGAGTACAAAGGAAGACCAGAATCTAACATATCTCTGAGGCTCTGGTTATCCTCGGCCATTCTTAGCCACAAGAGGATCTCCCCATCAGGGTCTCACACTGTGAAGCAAAGGTTTGTGGCAAGCAAGGGAAACATCCGGCAGCAGCCCTCGATCGATCCTGAGTGCCAGGAGCTGAAGAATGCACGGGACAAGGCTCTGGCACAGCCAGGCCAACAATGGTTACTGGACACGGGGGTGGGGGAAGGGGATGGGCAGGTGTCTCTTGCTTCCCACTGAGGCTGGAGAGAGGCTCAGAGGTAGGAAAGTCCCTGACCTAGACACTGGAGACCTGGTTGTCATCCCAGCTCTGCAGTCATCTGGTGGAACAATGTGAACCAAATGTCTTCACACTGTGCCTCAGTGTTTTCCCATATGAAAGGAGGGATCTGGGTGAGAGCAGTATGCCACAGAGGATGAATGGTTCTATAAAGTTACCGTGTGAGGCACTGGTACCACATGTCAATAGTCCTCCTTGCCATGTGTAGCAGACAGCTTCAGGTTCACTGAGATAAACTTCAACATCAGGCACAATTATGGCAGAAGGGATTTATTGAAGCTTACAGATTCAGGGGAAGTTCCACAATGGCAGAAGAAGCTGCCAGCTCTCACAGGACCAAATGCACTGAGAGAAACACAAGCCACAAAGGCAAAAGCCACAGAGCCTAGCACACTTCAGAAACTCCAGCTAGCACACTTTGCATATCTTTAGATTGAAATCTCAACCCTACCACCACACCTTAAGATCTGCCCAGTAACACTGCCTCCAGCCAGGTGGCTGCAGATGCAAAGTACAAACTAATAAAACACCGAATATATTGGGGGCCATCTATTAAAACTATCACACTACGGGATCCTGGGTGCCTTCCACAGGGAATGTGTGCTTTGGTCCCCACAAATGAACACAGTCCCTATTTCCTGACTGACTCAATGAGATGTGAGCTGTGCTTTGTATTGGAGGAAGCCTAGCTACAAGAGCCCAGCACAGAATTACAGACCCACAGCAAAGTGCTATCTGAAATTATGCCCCAACAGGGTTGCCACTGACAATGGCACCTTCAGACACTCCAAGAAGGGAAGAGCTGTGCAGCTAGTATGTAGGTAGGCGGAGTGCTTGCCTCAAAGGCCCAGTGGCCAAGGAAAGATTCTCTGGTGAAGTTGTTCAGGACTCTGGCACAGGCTTACCAGAAAGTGCCAGCCAAAGGGAGCTCCCTATCATGTAAAGCCCTTAGCACTTGGTGGGGACAGAGCCTGAGTTTCTGACATTCTGGGCCAGAAGAAAGCGTTGGGCCTTGGATTAAAAAGGAAATCTGAAGCAAACTAACATGATGAGACCAGATCCAGCAGGGACATTTCCAGTTCTGCTGCCCATCTGGTCAGTCTCTGTGGAACGGTCCTTCCTCAATGATGATGCCTCTTGGACAATGCTGCAGAGTCCATATTCCTTGGCCTGGCATGCAAGGTGTGCTACAATCCAGTCTCCTGTAACCCATGGCTTTCCACTTCTTCCCTTTCTGCAATGGCTGCCTGAAAGGGGTACTTGGAGCAGCCTCAGAGAGTAATGGGAACAGACACCCCAAGTATAACATATAGCCACAGGAGAGGGGAGTCCACTCTGCAAGTGAGAAATGCATTTCTGCCTTGGATATGTTGCTGTGGCATTGGAGGGGGTCTTTGTTACAGCAGATAACCCTGTAGCTTGACTAAGCAATGGACACTGTTCTTATTTCTGTCTTACAGAATCTGAAGTCTAGGGTAAAGAACCTGTCTGGACCACAGTGCTAATAAATGTGAAGCCAGCTTGTATCCTTGGGCCTGTCTGACTGAAAAGCCTGTGCCGTGTGTTCCACCACACACTGAGCTTTGCTGTACTTCTCCATGAGACAATATACTCATCTGGGACCTTACCACCAGGCTTCTTGCTGCAGACTGGAATGCTTGGATTTGGTCCCAGGAAGAAAATGCCTGGGAATCAAGCACTGAAAGCAGAGACTGAGGCCTACCAACAGGTGCCCTGGCCTGCAGGTCTGTGTCTGGACAGCCATTCAGGACGAGAATGACCCCTCCATTCATTAGTCAGTTGTCATCAGGAAAACCAGCTTGGCTTTGGGCAGGGAATGGGACTGCTGTGGGAAGTGTGGCAGGAAAGAGAAAGGAAGGGAAAGAAGCAGTAGCAAGAGGCTCCCACGCGGCTGGAGCAAGTTCAGCAGTGAGCTATTTCAGGACTGTACCCTAGGGAACTTGGGCCAGAGACCTTGGGGGAGGCAAGTTTGGCTGTGCAAATGATCCTAATCCACATCTCCTTAGGAAGTCATTGGCTGCTCCTGGGCTGCATAGGGAGGGAGGAGAACCGGGCCTGCTAGCACTTGGGCTTGGTGATGCAGTGTGCTGTCTGGGCCAGAAAGTGCCTGTGGGCATCAGAGGCAGAATGTGTTCATGGGGTGTTTGGTGGAGCACGATGCACTGCAAAAGCTCTCACCCTGGGGTATTTCATCAAGTGTATAAACTATTCCTGATTTACAGATGAGTGCTTAGGCCAGGGCTGGGGCTGAAGCTGAGTGCTAAGGGAGAGAAGGTGGAAGCTCTCTGAATACACAGGCTGCAAGTGGTTTTTCCCAAGATGCCCAGTGCAGGAGCCAGGGTTGCTGTGTTCAGGGCCTTGAGGCCCATCTGCATTGGTTACGGCTGGCAGACCTCCATCTGTTCCCAACAGACACCTGCAGGTTTAGCACTCTTAGGCATGTGCCAAGAGGGGTTTATGACCCAGAACGGACATGTGGAGGGGTTCCATGTTGGACAGACTATGGGAAGACCCAAAGCAAGGCCAATTCTCTCTCTGGGGCAATAGAACCTTTCTCAATTCCTGGCCTCCTGCAGGAGTCCCAAAGATCCTCTGTTACCACTCTTGCTGCGGCTCTATTCACTCTCCACCAGCCACAGTCTGCCTCACTCTCTAAAGGCCAGCCACGCTTGCTCTTGCTTAAAGCCTGCAGTGGCTGAGCTAGGGACAAAGCCCAAGTCCTCCATGCTACAAGCTCTTCTCCCATTGCTGGGCCCGACCTCCTCTTCTGCCTTGTCTTTTGTCAGTGACACTAGACTTCTTTCAGACCCTTACACTAGGTCAGAGTCCCTGCTTCAGAGCCTTTGACATGCCGTTCCACCTGATGAAATGCCCTCCCTCCTCATTTATGTTAATGCCAGTCCCAGTCCCTTATGCTGTTTTCTAGACACTCTGTCTTCTGTACAGGTTAGACCAGGGCCACAATCAGGGTACTCAGAGTTCCTCCTAACTACCGGAGGACATGCATTCTGCTGCCCAGCTGAGAGCCAGGCTGGCAGCACATTTGCTTACATGTGTTCACCATGCTGTGTCCAGTACTTGCCATGTTGGTGGCACATAGAAAAATACAGCAAACAGTTCCCAAGTGGATGGATGAGTAAATGGATGAATGAATGGAATAGCTGGACACTGTCGGGAGAGGGGAGGACATTTTCAGCTACTGGAGATGGGGAACTGCACTCCCAGAACAGCAACTGCATCTTCCTGAAAAACGAACACTTTAGGAGTGCTTGCTCTGCACCAGGCACTGCCAAACATCCCCTCCAATGCCAAGACACCCAACAGGGTAGCCAACCCCAAACCAGTGTTCCCCAGGTGACAGCCACATGGCTTTGTCTGCCACCCTCCTCTTTTTCCAGTTTCTTCCTTCCCTTGTCTCCATGTATTTGGACTTCTCTCCCAGGCCTTCCTGGGTCTGGTTCAGAAGCAGGCCCCTGAACTCTATCCTATAAGGACAATGGCAGGGGAGGTGCTTAGGTACCCCATTTCCTAGCCTAGAATAGAATGGGTATTCACAGTAATTTCCTGGAGGAGATGGCACCATTTCTTTACTTGTGGCATTTTGGTGGCATTGACACTGATCTTCCATTAGATTTGGATGTAATTGTCACATCCAGGCTCTTCATTAAACACATCAAATCAGGTAGGAGTTGGTGTGTATGTGGGGGGCGGTAACAATAGCTCTTTACAGAGCACTCACAAGACACTGACACTGTGCTTGGCCCTTGCCCTGTGTTATTCCTTTGAGCCATGACAACCCTGTCAGTAGGTGTTATTATCTGCATTGTTCAGATGAAAAGGCCCAGTCAAATGGTGAGCTTAAAGTCCAATGGCCAGCAAATGGCAGAGCCAGGATTCTAATCTATGCCTACCTGACTCTGAAGACAGGCTCTGGCCCCTGCTGGACTGCCTTGTCTTTCAGGGCACAGCCTTCTCTAACCTGAGGCCTCTCTTGGAGGCCCTGGAAGGCTCAGACAGGCTGAGAAAGACCTAGGGTCCCCTATGGAACTTCTCTTGCCACCTGTACATCTACCCACTTCATCTCTAACTCCTCCATTGCCCCTTCATCAGCCTCTGTGGGAAGGTGAAGCCAGCTGGAAAAGGGGTGGGATGGGCTGGGTGTCCATGTATTCTGTCACCTAGGATCTTGGAGGGTTCTGCTGCCCATCATGGGAATGGCAGCATTTGCTCCAGGCCAGCCTGGTTATCTCATAATACTTCCATGCTGGAAGTAGCCTGGCTGATCCTCTACCACCACGTGACTCTCCTCTTCCATACACAGGCACAGTTGTCAGGGCCGAAGTCAAGGGAAGACTTAGTGATAGCTTGTGGTAGCTTTTCCAGCATCCATTTCTACTGATTCCATGTTGCTTTTCAGAATTTCCTGGTTTTCCTATGAGATAGGCACTCTTGTCCCAGAAACCCTTCAGCAAGTCAGTCAGAGGTTCTTATCCCCCTGGCCTGACCTGGAATTGACTACATAGTCTCAGGGTGGCCTTCAACTCATGACAATCCTACCTCTACCTCCCGAGTGCTGGGATTAAAGGTGTGTGCCACCATACCTGACTCTACCTTATATTTTGATGCATGATCTTTTACTGAGCCTAGAGTTCACTGACTCAGCTAGATTATCCAGCTAGCAAGCTCTGGGGGAACCTCTTAGTATTGCAGCTACAGGTGAACACTGCCACATCCACCTTCTGAGTGGGCTCTGGGAATCCACACTTAGGTTCTCATGCTTTCACAGCGAAGACTTTACCCATGGGGCCATCTGCTCAGCCCTGCCCTTTGTTTTAACAAACCAGCTCGATTGTATCTGATCACTTATAACCAGGAGTGAGCTTGCCCACCAGGGGTACCTGGCAGTAGTGCCAGACCATTGCTGTCTGCCTGGAAGACATGGGGGGAGGGGGTTGTGGAGACACTGAGTAAAGCAGGAGCCAGTGGGTGTGTGAGCAGCAGTGAGGGACCTGGGTGTGAGGTTAAAGTGGACGCTGGCCCCCACCCTGCCAAGGTTTAGACATGTGTCTCCCCAAAGTCCAGATATTAAGGACTTGTTTCCCAGAATGGCCCTAGTGGGAGGTGGTGAAATCTTTAGGAGGTGAGGCCTAGTGGGAGGTCTTACAGTTACTAGAGGCATGCCCTTAAAGGGGGCAGCGGAACCTAAGCCTTCCTCTTCCTGTTCTGCTCCTTGGTTCTTGAAATAAGTGGGTTTGTCTGTCATGCACTGCCTTCCATTATCATGTATATCCAAAACTGTAAGCCAAGAAAACCTTTTCTCTTGTAAGTTAATTTTTCATTATAGTGACAGAAAACCAACACAGCCCCATCCCACATGTGAGGTGCTATAATTCTCTACACACATTTAATGGGGCCTGTGTGCTGGGGAGGGACACAGATCCTCTTTGCAAGACTCCCCAGCATGTGCTTCATGGCACTCACCTGGTTCTGCCACCTCAGTAAACATAACCCCTTCTCATTCCCTGGCACTCTTCTGCAATGCAAAATGGGCCTATTTGGTTCTCCAGGCTCCTCTACTGTGGCCAGGAAGGGATTGTGTATTCACAAAGGAGCATGGACAAACATGGGGTGTGGAGCAAATGAGGCATGAGGCAGTCAGGAGAGACCTCTTGGGTTGAAAGGCAACATTATTCACCATAAGTTCCAGTCTGTGACTCACTGAAGGACCACATGACCAGCACTGCACTGCGATTTCATATCTTTGTAAATGCTATGCTTATTTTTTAAGGAGCACAATTCTATTGCATCACATTTGTGGCAGGTCCAAAATATTAATTTGTCAAGCATATGCATTTAAAATATATCACAGCTTTGTGACCTTGTTTTTGTCATTGGCTAGGCAGGCCTCTTTTAGCTGTTTACCATATCTTCTAAGGTGGTGATGTATCTTGGAAGCTTATTTGTCACCTTAGAACAGCTACTCTGAGCCCAAAGCTCCCACTTCAGTGACAAGGCCCTCAGGTCCTTCTGTGGCCAGCTAGACAGCAATGGAGGGGGAAGGCTTCCAGATACTCAAGGGAAGGGCTGTTAGCTGGCACCTACCTGGCTGGCTTGAAGACCAGAATGATTATTTGCACACTTGGAAGCATATGTCTATCATCAGAGCAGAGCAATTAGGGCTAACTAGGAAGAGGGAAAGGAGAAGGGAGGGAATAGTCAGGGAGGGAGGAAGAAGGGAGGGGGGAAAGAGAGTGAGAGCTCACATAAATACAAATACATGGCGTCACTCTCTTGTTTTTCATTGACTGTTTGTTGGGGCCTTTCACTTTCTTTCGTGTTACAGTTCTACAGCTTCTTCTGTACTCATGGAACATGCAGAGATTTGCGGTGGTCCAGCCTTGAACACCTACTTCCCTTTGTATGGCATGTCAGAGAAGCCAGGCAAGGCCAGATGGAGACTAGGTGCTGCCTGGGGCCTTGGCAGTGACCAGTAAGTCCAGCATGCTAGAGAAGGGTGAGGTGAGTGTGCCAGGTCTGTGCTATGGGCAGCAAGTGACAATTACTGCCCCAGGTTCATCTGGCAGTTTTGTCAAGACACTTGTCCCACCAGCTTCGTGTGCACGCTTCACTCATCTCCCATGTCCCTAGGGAAATACCCTACTTTCAGTGCTGATATGGAAAAACAAAGGTAAGAACTATGAAACCAGGTTCAACTTGATCATCAACTTGAGGATTTTTTTCATCATTCTGACTTTTGCTCAGGACTTCCCATCTACTCTGTGCTCTTAATTAGTGCCACTCTCAAGCCCATTTCTCCTGCTTGCCTGCCTGTGTGTTCTACTAGAGAGGCCAAAGAGGTGGCACTGTAAAGTAAAAGTCAAAGGTTGTCTCATTTTGGACTCCTTTCAAGGGTGTGATGTTTGCTCCCTTGGAACTCTGAGCACCCAGAGAACCAGCGAGTTGCTGAACCAGGTCCCGGAGCTACACAGCTCCAGCAGCAGACCTGGGTGTGTTGGCTCCTGGAACATCTGTCTAGCAAACAATGGTACCCATCCAAAGTTTAGGCTACTCAGAATGCATCTTAGCCTGCACAGTGAAACCCATGAGTTGAATGACTTGCTCAAGGAAAGATGCTCACTACTGCAGCCAAGAACTCACACATCCAAATTCAGTACTGGCATGCTGCCACAGCTGTCACTGGGGTCTTCCCTCTGCGTCTTGTGGAACAAGCTGGAAAGCATGTCCATGCCTGGCTTGCTTCTGGGGCAAAGTCCACAGGGAAGAAGGATAAGCTGTTTCACCAGTTTAATTGAAATTTGGATTTTTCAGAATGTTGGGCAGGTACCTGCCTCCTACAGGAGCACCCAAAGTTCCATCTGATGTCCATGGAGAAGATCCAGGGTCACTGTGACCTCTCATCAAGTATTCTCAACACCTGGCTTGAAAATGCAGGAAGTTTATGCAGGTCAGACAAAAGGTTTTCTTCTTAGCTCTAGGTTAATCCTTAAACTTACTTGACTTTAACATCCATTAGGCAAGATTTTTCTCATTAGCATACCTTCACTGAATGCCAATCCCACAAAAAGTGGATCTGCTCACGCCTATCATTTCTTTTGGATGGAAGGTTGACAACAGGTCAGAATACAAAAGACTCTTCCTGCAGGTTTTCAGGTCCCTTGTACATACCTTGGCTTATCATTTTACCTCTTCTAGGATAGGTTTCCTCTACTGTAGCTTAACCAACCTTGGAAAGCCAGAGTAGGTATCCCTCTGCTTTGATGCACATGAGACTATGACCAGCTAACCTTTCCCACCATATACCAAGCCCTGCTTTCAGATCTTGAATGTAATAGGTTACTTAAATTCACATGCAAGCAGGCTGGAGGTCACTGTTATTGTCTCCTTCCTCATCATCCCACTATGCTACTAAGGGAGATGAAGCACCCAGACCTTGTTCTGTCATCTCATACAAGGCAGTAGAGGACACAAGGCTCAGCTAGAGCAGAATAACCCCAAAGCCCCAGTGAGCCTCAAAATGCTTTGGGGCTTCCACCCTCAGGTTTTTGAGAAAATAAAAAATGCTACTGACTAATGTCTCCTAGACTACTTTCCTTGGGAGCTGAAGCTGGGTCTTACCCACCACTGCAGGGACACACAGATGAACAAATGGGTGAACACTAGAGGCCACTTCCAGCACCCCTGCTCTGGTTGATGAGGGGATCTAGAGGGCATGAAAAATATATGTTGCATTGTTCAGTTCTCTTCCTGTGGGTGTGGCTGCTTAGGATTGTGCAGGTAGGGGGTTGGACAGGAGTCTGTTTTCAGGCACATCCCAAGTATCTGGCTAAGTACTTGGCTTGTAGCTGCTGGTAGGATGGAATCAGTCCTGGACTCCCTAATTCATGGCCTAGGCATGGAGCATGATAATATCAGAACAGAGATAAACAATATCACTTTTATTTCCCAGACTTCTTTTCTTTTTTAAAATTTTTTGCTTTTATTTTATTTGAGAGCAACAGAGAGAGAGAGAGAGAGAGAGAGAGAGAGGGAGGGAATGGGCTCACTAGGGCCTCCACCCATGGCAGATGAACTTGTGCATCTGGCTTATGTGGGTACTAGGGAGTCGAGCCTTGAACCGGGGTCCTTAGGTTTTACAGGCAAGTGCTTAACCACTAAGCCATCTCTCCAGCCCCCCCCCAGACTTATTTTCTGGCTAAAGTGGTAAGACAATCATGACAGAGAGTGCTGGGGGGTAGCATCGAGTGCAACTAGAGAGGAACAAGAGTTTAGAGGAAGGAGCAGCCCAAGGCTTAGGAAGAACATATGAGACATCTCCCTGCCCTGAGACAGCAGTGCTTCCTCTGGCCATCTGTCCTGAAAGCTGCTACTGTGGAGTTGGGTCTTCCCTGTGGAGGAGGACCAGGAAGAGCCATTGGTGCTGCTACCCTGGGTCATGGCGCAGCAGCCAGGTCTACAGGGCTTAAACAGTAGGTGCCTCCCCCAACAGCAGCTCAGGGATGGATGCAGCCATACAGTCCAGTGAACAGGTTGACCTGGCTATGAGTCCTGAAGAGTGGGTATGTCAGAGGCAGCAGAAGCCTTGGCAGATAAGATGCCTACCTTCTCATCTTAGGGATGCCATTTCTGCATAGGATTGCAAGTCTTTGGGTCTTTGACTCATACCTCCCTCCTCATGCACTATTCCCTGTGTATGTGCTCAGTAAGTTTGTAAAATGATGAGCAAAATGTTAACAAGGCCATAAACTGCTGGGAGGTTGGAAGGAACCAAAGAATGGCAACTTCAAGTTCTGGTTCTGGGTCTGCCATATGTCCCCTTCAGCAAATCTCTTCTGTGCTTTGGGCCAGATGGACCTATTTGCTACAGACATAAAAGAGAGTAGTGAGATGGTTTTCAATGAAAGAGTTTTAAACTCTATTACTCTGGATAGACAAAAAAAAAAAAAAATCAGTGCAGGTCAGGCTGTGGGGCTGGGATGGAGGAGAGCCCTAGTGTCTCTTACAGCCCACCTCAGATCTGACAACTCCCTCTGAACTACCCCTGGGCTGAGGGGACTCTGGCAGACCCAGGCTAGAGAGCACCCTTGCTGCTGTCTGCTTCAGAATTTGTGTAAACCACATGGTGATTGGTGCTAAGCCACAGACAGCACAAGAGTTCCCCAACTAGGGAAAAGATCTGATCTGAGTTCCACTGGGGTGACTTCAATGTCAAAATGTCTCTCACCTGAAGAGATCTAATAACATTCTGGAAACTAGATATGATATTTGATTTAGCCTCCCCCAGGAGCTGCCATTATTTCTTGGGTGTTGGGCAGCCGTGGAAAAGACAAGTACTGGGTAAATATTCCAACATGCACTGACCCTCAGCCTTGCTTAGACCAATGATCTTGGGAGGCCAGTCCCAAGCTTTGCACCTCCTCCACCATATATATATATTTGGTTTTTTCAAGGTAGGGTCTCACTCTAGCTCAGGCTGACCTGGAATTCACTCTGTATTCTCAGGGTGGCCTCGGACTCATGGTGATCCTCCTACCTCTGCCTTCCGAGTGCTGGGATTAAAGACATATGGCACCACGCCCGGCTTCTCCTCCACTATTTTTAATAAGGATAAATGGATATAATAGCTTCCATTCTAGATTTCTGTGAAGATAACTCATCCATACTTTTGTCAATAAAATTAGTAATTTTATCATTATTTATTTATTTATTAGATACAGAGGGACAGAGGAAGAGAGAGAGAGAGAGCGCGAGAGAGAATATGAATGGACATGCCAGGGGCTCTAGCCAATGCAAACAAACTCTAAATGCATGTGCCATGATGTGCATCTGGCTAACATGGGACCTGGAGAATCTAACCTGGGTCCTTAGGCTTTTCAGGCAAGCGCCTTAACTGCTAAGCCATCTCTCCAGCCTTAAAATTAGTAATTTTAAACAAATAATGACCAATAGCTAGAATTTGCTGAGAGTTTTCTTTATCTGTCATGATCCTATACACAGATATATAGTTATACATATATAGATATATATCCATTATCTCATTCACTCCTACAGCAGGGAGGAATCTACAGATAGGAAAACTATTAGAGTTATGACTAGTATACTGAAAAACCATGGAGGTCTGAAAGGAGAGTGGTTAAATAGCTTTCCCAGGGTCAGACAGCTGCAGGTGGTAGAGATGGTATTTGAACCCAAAGTCCAATATTTCTGGTGTCAGACATTGTGTTGAATGTATATTCTGTTGTCAACAAGTTTATGATTGGGAGAGAAGGAGGAGGGCAAGAGGGAGGGAATGATAATATGTCTAACTGAGTAAATCTTTTACAAATTCAAGGCAATGCTTTGTTCCTGAAGGACTGAAAAGGTATGATACCTTTTTTCTTACCCACCATTAGGAAACACAGCCAATACCCTTATCATGAGAAATAGTTTAATAAAAGAAGAACATAATGGATTTACTTAATCATGTTTTAGATGACAAAGGAGTCTAAAACATTTGAAGGGTTAGGGGGAAATATCTATTTTTATGCTTAGGTTCAATGAAGAATGGGCAGTTGTATAGATATGTGACTGGGCAAAAAGGGTGTGACCTAATGTAAATAGACAAACTGGGTTCTTTTTCCTTCTAAAATGCAGGTTTTATGATCTACATTCTATCAGACAAAGTAGGTCAGAGAATTTCTTTATGGCCAGCCTTTACCCAGAAAGAGAGGTTTATATGCTCTGCCTTAGGGAAGAAGCACTGAAAACCTGCCTATTTCTATCACACTCTTGGTATCATGCCATATCAGAAACCCCCTAGGGACAGAAAAGGGCAATAAACCCAACTGTAAGAAATCCCATCTGAATCCTGAAACTCCATCCGAATCCTTTTTCCTGAATAATCTTCTCCATTAGGCTTTGCTAAGTAGAACCCATGACTTCCTTTTGAGAGCACTGTACTCACTCCTGGAGCCTGGGCCTTTGTCCTGTGATAAACTTCCTTCTGATTTGTAACTCTGTCTCTGAACTCTTTGTCAGTTACAGGACCATGAAAACACCAGGTAGAGGTCTCAGTCTAATCCCTCTATTTTAGAGCCTTCCCTACTCTTCACCATGGGTAACAGAAAGGACATGCCCAAGTAGCCTGTAAGCCTCATCGTCCCAAGATGACCAGCTCCTTAAAGCCTTATCCACTCACCTTTGAACTACTGCGATGCTTCACACAGGCCTACCTCACTTTCTTCTCTACCAATGGGGAGAGAAAGAATGTTTTTCCACTCAGTTCAGTGCCTGGCAGGGAGCAGGTGCTTGGCAAATGTCTATTCATGAGGCACTGAGCTCATCATCAGCCTCTCTGTGCACAGGCTATCTCCATGGCTCAAGCCGAGATTTTCTGTGTCAGTTTTCTCCAGACACCATTCTCACTGTGGCCACTCCTGTATCCCCAATCCCAGCACAATGCCTGGCACAAAGAAGCCCAGTGACAGCTTATGTACATAAAAGCAATCCTATTCCTCTTCTCCCTCCTCCATTCACGGCCCTGCTTCCATGAACAGAACTAAAGGCAGTCTCCTGTGTGAGAAGGACTTCAACTGTACAGCCAGCTTCCAAACTTGCCTCTGGAGAGCAGCTGATGGGTGGGGCCTCTTCTAGTGTTGAGAGCACCCTCTCAGCTATCCAATAATTGCCCAGGACCAGAGGAGCCAATGCTTGAGTCAGGGTGACTCTGCCCCATGGAGTTAGGATTTTGTGCATAACATATTAAATTTTAAGTGTAAAACTCTCTGCCATAGGTGACTTGTCAGACCCTGTGAAGGCCAGCAGAGCTTTCCTCTGTGAGGCAGGTGATTGTCAGCACAGGCAGGGTATGTGTATCAACACAGTTGAGTCACAGGGTCACGAGAGACTGATCTTCCCACCCAGAGGCTCCAATACAGTCCAGCTGCTCTGAGGCCTCAAGATGCTGCCCTACAGGGGACCAAAGTATTGCTTTCAGACTGACTTCTCTGAAGCCTTATGTCTCCTTCTAATCCTCTCTCCTTTTCACTCTTCCTCCCTTTTACTTAGTTTTGCCAGGGTAGCTGTTTATAGTTTAGACTTACAGTGAAACCAAACGTTTGCAAATAAGAGGCTTTTATATATTCATTCATTCACCACATATCGAATACCTGGAAACCCAACTGAAAACAAATCCCGTTCCTGAAGCTGGTGGACTTCTAAGGCGGAGGGTGGGCTCACACCTACTGGAGGGGCAGAAAGCACATCCTCTAGTTTAGAGGGTGAGAGAGAGCCAATTGCTGTGTCTGCCCCACCTCAACAAGACAGGCAGTTCTCTGGAACAGAGATGGTAGCCAGCAAGTTGGGTTAACTGCCTGAGGGCAGGTACTTACACAGGCTGTGCTGCCTCAACTCAGCCTGTCTCCAGACTTTTCCCTTCTACAGAACAGATTCTGCAATGCTGCAACTGTTGTTTTTGTTGCCACCATGGCTGAAATTGGTGACTCTACTGCCACCAACTTTCTCCCACACAGAGCACAGTCTCTTCTGGTTCCTTTAAGCCCTCTGCATTATCAAGAGGAGGTAGTGGGACCACAGATATAAGATCTCTTTTCATTATGCCCATGGGCTTAGGGATCTGCCTACCTTTCTCTCCTTGTCACCATACTCAACACCCAAAGTGTCCATGGCCCGGACGATGGCTGCCAGAGACTGGATGGTGTTGCTGTACACGACAGGCTTGTACTGCTTCACGTCTTCTCCAGAAAAGCCATCTTCGTGGATGATTCTGGAGAAAATCACACACAGCACACTGATGAGCACATCATCCTCACTCCACACAGAGCACACCAGGCATGTGAGGTCCTGAGCCTCCCTGCTTTAACAGGGTGAGGGCTAGGTCCCACTGGATGGTGGACACTGAGATATTCCATTACTGCTACAAAATATAAAAGGAAAAAAAAAAACAAGTACCAAAATTGCTGAAAAAACAATCTGAAACAGACAGTATTGGGAAAAAATGCAATCTTTTTACACTCTATGCAGTGAAAGAGATGAAGGGAGGGGATGAACATGTTTGGAAGCACTTATGGCAATAGCAGCAAACACTAAGTGCTTAGTACATGTTAGCTCCCGGTATTTTAAACAAAGCTCAGGGTCTTATCTCAGGAGCATGTTGTTCAAGATCCCTGTAAAAAAAATCTGCAAATGAATAATATACTGTTCTTTTGCAGAAACACACACACACACACACACATTTAGTGGTAGGGTTCAAACCCAGAGCTTTATTCATACCAGTGAAGGAAAGCTCTACTGAAAGGCAAGGCACTCACTCACTAGCTCACTTACCTCACAGTGCTTTTTAATTAAAAAAAAAAAAATTTGTGCCGGGCGTGGTGGTGCACGCCTTTAATCCCAGCACTCGGGAGGAGGCAGAGGTAGGAGGATCGCCATGAGTTCGAGGCCACCCTGAGACTACATAGTGAATTCCAGGTCAGCCTGAGCCAGAGTGAGACCCTGCCTCGAAAAAGCAAAAAAAAAAAAAAAAAAACAATTGTGAGAATGAGAGGGAGGGGGAGAGAGAGAATATGAGTATGAGAATGGGTGTACTAGGGCCTCCTGCCACTGACTATGAAATCCAGACACATGCACTACTTTGTGAATCTGCTTTTACGTGGGTACTGGGAAACTGAACACGGGCCAGCAGGCTTTGCAAAAAAGTGCCTTAGATCCCTGAGCCATCTTTCCAAACCCCTCCTTTTTATAAAAAAAAAAATTGCATGCATTTCTAATTTTGTGTTAGCATGGAGAGTTTTAAGCATCATCCCTTCTGGTATTTTCAAATATAATTTGTTTTAGATGAGGAGAAGGGAGAGAGAATCACAGTGCTTTTAATGAGAGCAGAATGATAACAGGCTTAAGTGAACAAACGATCATCTCTGTCATCAAAAAAAAGTTGGCAGAAGGCTGACTTCTGTCCTTGGCTTCAGTAATCCTGTTCTGCTGGATCTCAGAGGTGACACAGAGCCCACAGAGGGGACAGACAACACCTCAGAGCAGAGGCTGCATGACACTCTCTGGTGACCAATCAATACATGCTCATTGCTGACAAGGACCCAGACAGGACAGAAAAATCACACCAAAACACTGGAAGAATAGCCTTAAAGCTGAGGTAATCTAGAAAGAGCAAACAAGCTTCAAAACCAACATCCAAGATTATATGTCCCTTAACAGCCTCTTCTGTGGACACATTTTTCAGACCAAGAATGAATGTTATCTGCCACATGTGTATAATCCAGCGTAAGAGCTCATCCCTTTCTTCCCCCTTCCATAGGCCCTGCCCATTCCTTCATTACCTCTGTTCTAGGGAATAGTGCTGACAGTCATTTTTAAAAATAGCTTTATTGAGAGGTATTTTATATTTCATACAGTCCATCTGCCTAAAGCATACAATTTAATATTTTTTTTTGTAAATTCACAAGATTGAGCAGCTATAACTACAATTGAATTTTAGAACATTTCTTTCCCCTTTATAAAGGACCCCTGTTCCCATTAGCAATCACTCTGCACCCTCATTCCAATCCTAATGGCCACTAATCTATACTGCTTCTATAAATCTGTCTGTTCTTTACAGTTTATTTTTACAAAGTCATAAATATATAGACATTTGTGACTGGCTTTTGCATTTAGCAAATCTTTTCACGATTTGTCCATGTGGTAGCATGTTTCAGTATATCATTCCTTTTTGTTAACAGATGGTATTTCTTTATATGGACATGCCACTTTTTATTTATCCAGCATTACTTGATGGACACTAACCATTCCTGGACTTGATGCTGGCTGTGGTCCTTCATCCTGAGTTCCTCTAAGCACAGCAGGATGACCCAGTGATCTTTCTTGGCTTTCACTGGCCTTAAGTCTATTTTTACAAAAGTCTCTTGAGGGAACATACAGCCAATCCAGCCCACAGGTTTGTGACCCCAGAGAGTCTCACCGGGAAATGACAACTCTCTCTCTCTGCACATAACCAGAGAAGCAACTGGAATATAACAGAACAAGTGTTTTCAGACACTGGACAACAGGCCATGCAGGGCTGTGGTACTGAAAGAAGGGACCCATCACGGTGGGCTTGTGGCCTGGAGGCAATGGCCAGACTACAGTGCAGGCTGGAGGAGCCCGGCAGACTATGGGCTCACTGAGTTGTAGACATGACAGTCAGTACACAGAGGGCCAAGGCTGCTAGAATTGAGAAGAAACTACCAAGGGAAGTCTGGCACTGTGTAGGGCCCCCAGGGATCTTTAGCTGAATAGGGTAACTCCATAGCTGGGTAAGAATAGCTGCTAGAGAACAAATAAGCTTCTGGGGGCTCTGAGGCTACATACTTGCCAAAGCTCCCTAGGTTGGGAAGATGTGCCTTCCACCAGCCAAGGTGAAGAGTCTCGGGGAATGCTAGGGGCCTTCAGCAGAGCCACCAAAACCGAGCTACAGTAACCCTAATGGCTCCTTGAGGCCTGCTCTGACAATGCTAAACAGCAAGCCTAGGAAGAAATGAAGCCAGCCTGCAAACTAACTGCATTGCCTAACAGAATAAAGTTAACATTCTTTAAATGAGAGTGACAAAGTCTAGCTACTCAGCAACATGATATGCATAATATTACCATCCAATAAAAGATTCCTGCACACAAGCAAGTAGGAAAATAGGACCCACAACTAAGAAATGTTCGGCAATAGAAGCAGATGCAGAGGACATGGAGATGACAGAATGAACACACAGGATGGCAAAAAAAACATCTATTTAAACATTTTCAAGACATTAAAGGAAACCATGAACATTACTCAGAGACAAATGAGAGGTATAAAAAGAGATGAGAACCAATAGTTGAAATAAAAATGTCACTGGATGGAATTAGTAGCAGAGCTGACATGAAAGATCTGTGAAGGTGAAGACACTGCAACCAAAAACATTCAAATGGAGGCAAAGGAAAGAAAAAGGCTGAAAAATATATTATGTTTATATAACATATGTAAAAGTTTTAATAGCACAAAGGACAGAAGGGAAGTACAATGGAGAAAGACTCATATGGTAAAAGTGAGCAGGGGACCCAGAGCATGGAGAGACCTGGCTGGAATCTGGAAGAAAGCCAGTCCCCAGACAGTTAGCTGGAAAGCGCTACATGAACTACTGGGGAAAGTGGCCAACAATGGTCTGAGCCACCAGACGTCTAAGTTACTCAGAAGCAAACACACTGTCAGGATGTACACACTGCAGTAGTGGCACACAGCCTTGGTGGGTAACCAATAGCTTTTTGATTGGCTAAGAGATCCACTCAGTGGAAAGGAACCCATATCTGGAATAGGGAACCAGATAAGAAGCCTATGGAGACAAAGATTATCTTCTCCAGTGTCAAGTTCTCACTAGTCTTTGGCTAAAAGAGGGTTACATGCATCAAATTCTCCCTCAGTTAATAATGCTTATCTTATTTAACCTGTGCTGACTTTACTCTGTTGTCTGTTGGAGAATCTGTTCTTCTTTTTTGGAAGGTTGCAAGACTGGAGGAACTAAACTACCCCTCACACTTCAGCCAAGCCACAGCTGAAACCACAGAGGAATTAGGGAGATGAACAAGCATGCTGCTTCCATGGTGAACCTGACAATCAGCACCAGGGTGTACAGACAGACCCTGGGGATATTCAATACCTACCAAAGCAGAGATCCAGAGGCTCCTAAGAGCTCATCACTGAAGTAGACTTAAAACCCACCTACCACGGTTCAGGAAATTTTGTGGAAGAGGGGGCAGAAAGATTGTAAGAGCCACAGGTTGACACACCATCCCCAGAGGCATTGACTTCCCCCTCAAAATAACTGACTGCTATTCTCACAATGCATAAACTGCAACCCCATGGGGAATACCTGCAACCCCACTAAGGAGGGGCCCCAGTGGAGTGGGGGCAGGGACAAGGGAAAAGAGGGTACTAACACATGATATATCCATACGAAATATGTTGTTGTTAATAATAATAATAAAAAGGAGGTCGGGCTGGTGAGATGGCTCAGTGGTTAAGGTGCTTGTCTGCAAAGCCTGGCAACCTGGGTTCAATTCCCCAGTGCCCACATAAGACAGCTGCATGGAATAACACATGTGTCTGTAGTTTGTTTGCAGTGGCTGTAGGCTCTGGTATGCTCATACTCACTCACTTTCTCTCTCTCTCTCTCTGTGTGTGCGTGTGTCTGTATCTCTCTGCTTGCATATAAATAAATAGAATATTTAAATGAAAAAGAAGAAAGTGGGCATGACTTGAAAGCCTGATAAGTTACACACTGTACATGCTGTAGCAAGCACGAACACTATGAGAGGTACCTGACACCCAGACTCCCTCAGTAGGTGTCCTTAGAATTGGCCCTGCTTTAGCCACTGCAAACAAACTCCAGCTGCATGCACCACTTTGTGCATCTGGTTCACATGGGTCCTTGGGAATAGAAGCCGGGTCCTTAGGCTTTGCAGGCAAGTGCCTTAACCACTGAGAAATCTCTCCAGCCCAGCCACAGCTTCACAGCTTCTTAAACTGTGCATCATGACCTCACTTGGAGTGGAGTAACTCATTGAGAGAGCTGAGAAAAGTTTGACAACAGCAAAAGGTTTAGAACACACAAAGATAAAAACTTAATTCAAAGTAAAATGCATGATGAATCCAAGGTGTTTCTACCAGCACTCAGCCATGTTGTGCCGTATGACATCACTACAGCCGCGGTTGTGAGCATACGTGGAGTGAACATTGCTTTGTGCATGCCCTCAAACCATGTAGTACCACAAAATGTTGCCTATATCCTTGGCTCAGCCTGGAGACTTCTATGCATCATAAGTTGCAGTGATTTTACTGTACATACAACATATTCTGCTCTAACAGAAACAAAACATTTTCTTTTGATTTTTCAAGGTAGGGCCTTGCTCATGGAAATGGACGTTTAATATTTCTTTCTCATCATCCCTCAGCATGTAAGCACCAAATTGGTTTATTTTTGGAGCATATTATGTTAGAATATTGGACTTTAAAAATCTGTTTTTGAATTACTGATGTCAATTTTATAAAAATAAATAAATAAATTCAATCTTGAGATTAGCCCAGTATTTCCAACAATTTCTGATATTTCCCTAAGCATACTTTTGCCATTTTATGCTACATGTTTGTGTACATGTGTTTCGAGTATGTGTACAATATTTTATGTGTTGTACACATGTATGTGTGCAATGCACGTCATGTGCATGCATGTGGCAGCCATAGGAGAACTTCAGAGTGCTCTTCTCTGTCGCTCAACCACTTCCTTGAGATGGGGCTCCCTCTCAATCCAGAGATGCCATTTTCAGTCAGTGGGTCCTAGTGATTCTCTGTTTGCTGCCTACCTGTGCATGATCATACCCTACTTTTTACATAGATTCTGGGAGAATTAACTTGAATATTCTCAGGCCCTCATGCTTAAGTGAAAAGTGAATTTAACTGTTCATCAATCTCCCTAGCCTGCCACATGTTAATTTTTACAGATTTTTAAAAATTTTCATACACACATATTTTGATCATATTCACTCCCCTTACCCTCTCTTGTTCTCTTCCCACTATATTTCTTCCTTCTTTTTCACAACTACTGTCCCTTCTACTTTGATGTCTCATGTGTGTGGCCCACTGAGCTTCATTAGGGTTGCTTGTATGAACATGGTGAGAAGTTACTGAGCTTGGAAAACTTACCAGTAGCTACACCACTTAAGGAAATGTCTCCCCTTCCCCTAGCAACCATTGACTGGCTGCTCCTCAGGGTGTGGTGAGGGTCCTAAGTTTTTCTCTACCCCAGCAATGTTTAACTGCCTGCAAATCCTTACAGAGGAGTGGAAGTCTCATGAGATCCTCCTTTACCCATGAGAAAATGTTGATAGGCCCAGTCTTGTGCAGGTGAGCACAGGCACTGTGAGTGTGTAAGTGCAGTGGCCATGGCGTGTCTGCAAGGCAGCATTCCACAGCACTCCTCCCCACCATCCGGCTCTTCCGCTCTTTACATCCCCTTTTCCGCAGTGCTCCCTGAGCCTTGGATGGAGTGATATAGATGTCCCACTTAGGCCTGAGTATTCCACAGTACTTCGTGCTACATATTTATACTATGTGTTTATGTAAGTTCTCAGCACTGATGGTTACAAAATCAAAATATTTAACAACTTTGAAAAATGTTGATGATGCTCTATGTCCTGCATTATCAAATATTCAGACAAGATTTAATTTTTTATATAACATAAATAAGTACATCCATTTTATTAGTATGTAGGTGGTAAAATTACATGAATAACACAAAATTGTTTTAAAATAAATGTATTTATGAGTTATTAATAGTGTTTTATTTGCATAACTATTTTACATACCTGGGGTCATGCAGATTTCTCTGACAAAAAAGAAGTCGCACTTAGGAAAAGCTCAAGAAAGCCTGCTCTAGAGCTCTGGGTCCATATGCAATTTCCTTCCACCTGGGGTTAGAACTGTCATTTTCCAAACTTAGTGGAATTACTCATCTCTACACTCACCTGGTAAGGTAGAAAGCATAAGGTTTTGGTATGTGTGTTCATATGAGTGCATGTGTGAAGATATGAGGAGAACTTCTGGGGTGCAGGCCCTTGTCTCCCACCTCATTTGAGGCATAAGTCACTTGTTACTCACTGTTGTGTTAGCTATGGTAGCTGGTCTTGAACTTCTGGGGAATTCTCCTGTCTCTGTTTCCCTTCTCACTGTGCATGTGCTGGGGTTACAGAAGTCTACCACAGCTTCCAGCTTTTACATGGGGTTCAGGGTAGAAACTCAGGTACTCATGCTTGCACAGCAAGCACTTTATCCTTGGAACCATCTACCAGCACCACAAAGGGTAGGTTTTGATCATGCCCATTTGATAAAAGAGGAAACTGAGGCAGGGAGAGATGAAGTCACTGGCCCAATGTGTCTCCACAGATCAATGCAGAGCCAGGGCCAGAATGTAGACCTCCAAGCTCATAGTCCATGTTCTAGAGTTGGCAGAGTGTTGTCTGGTAGACATTGGCTTGGTGCCTGGGGTAGCCCTCAAGAAAGAAGCTTCACCTGAGGTTTGGGGAAACTATGTGATTTGTAATAAGTGCAGGCCACGAATATTATTCCTATAACTTGTTCACACTGGCTTACACTAGCTTCGACTGGGTTTGATCTCTCAGGGTGGAATTTTAGACACCCCCTGTTGCAGTCAGGTTCACATTGCTGGCAGAAATTACCCAACCAAGATCAGCTTTGGGGGAAAAAGGGTTTATTTTGGCTTATAGACTCAAGGGGAAGCTCCATGATGACATGAACAGAGGGTGGACATCACCCCCTGACCAACATAAGGTGGACCACAGCAAGAGGACAGTGTGCCTGGCAAGGGGACACTTGCTATAACACCCATAAACCCGCTGCCTCCAGGAAGCTTTAATTTCCAATTGCTGTCAGCTGGGGAGACTAGCATTCAGAAGACCTAAGTTTATGGGGGACACCTGAATCAACCCCCCCCACGCATATACAGTCATAAGTTTTCACTCAGCACAAAGGAACTCGGACCACACAGAGCAATAATAAATGTTATTCATAATCCTGCTCAGAGGTAAACACTGAACTTTGTAGTCTAAGATTTTTCCAGGGCATTTTTTCTTCCTCGAACATTCTTCCTCTTCTACCTCCTGATTTGAAGCAGACACCTTTACGAATGTCAAATAAAGCTACTTTATCTTCTATCTCCCCACATCATTCTCGAGACAGAGCCGAGCAGTGGTGACAGTTTGGGTGACACACACAGGTCTGAGCCAATCCCACCTCTACCACTGATGAGCTGTGTAAATATCCCTGGCTGTGATGGCTAAAGTGGTCAACATGGACATGACTGTGAAGGATTTCTAGATGAGATAAATTGAGATAGAAAGACCCAGTCTAAATGTGGGTAGGCACAATCCCACTGGCTGGGGTCCTGGTGTACCAAATGGAGAAAGTGAGCTGAGCACCAACATGCATCTTTCTCGGCTTCCTGACTGAACTGAAATGTGACCAGCTGCTTCAAACTTGAGTCAAAATATGCTCTACCTTCCTTAAATTGCTTTTTGTCAGATATTTTGTCACAGGAATGAGAACAGTAACTGGGCTTCCTCATCTGAAAGTTGTTATGAGAAATAAACTGGGTGTGGCAGAGCACTCCAGAGGTGGAAGCAGGAGGATCAGGAGTTCAGGACCTTGACCTCCTGGTCAGACCAGCCTGGGCTTCAAAAAACCTTGTCTCAAAATAACAACAACAAACCCAAAACACAAAAGGCAGAAGGAAGGTAAGCACAGTGAAGATGAACCAGGTGGCAGCTCCTGGGAGCAGTTGCCTCATTCTTAAGCCACCCTGCCTTTATTTCTGGCACAAAGGCAGCCCATGTTTGAGGGTTAGTGCTCTATGCTAAATGAAATGCCCACTGCATTTCATTTAATGTCTAAAGCAATTCTGAGGGATAAAAACTGAATCTTCTCTTTACCAACGAGGAGGAGACAGGCTCAGCCAGGCCAGGCCACTTCCCCCAAGGTCATGCAGTGGGTGACAAAGTGGCACTTGAGGTTGTGCTTGCAATCTGAAGGCAATGGTAAAGGGCAGGGCTGTTCTCCAGCGCAGGCCCTAACCTCTAAGTTCTCAAGTCCCCACAATAATGCAAACACATAAGTGTCAGTACTCCCTTGTGGAGTCTGCCCAATGAGGAGCAAGGAAAGAAGGCCACTCAGAAGTACACCCCAGGGGAGTTAGTCTCTCTGAATGGCCTAGGCCTGGGTCCTTGAGGAAGCAAGGCTGGGTTTGGAAAGAGGGAGTGAGGCTCCATGAGCAACAGACAGTGGGACCACACACTGCAGCTCCAGAGGGAACTGCTGAGTCAAAGTGCAAAATCTCATCCCTGTAAACCCATCCACACCTGAGGCCAACCCTATCTCTACACTTATGAGGATAGACGTGACCCACAATAGCTCCTCGTTGTTGTATGAATTAATGTGACTTGGGTTTCTGCCATGTACGACCAATAGTCATGATTAAGATGGTTCATACTGTGATAACAACAGTAATCGGATCACCTTCTGGGAGAGTTGCTTGTTCATTGTCTAACACTAAACTGTCAGTCCTTAATGTCTTGTTTTACCCATCTCTGCTCCCTTTCCCATAGTTCCTGATATACAGTTAGGCTCCAGCCAGTGTCTAGAAAACATAAAAATCCTATGTGAGCTGGATGATGGAGGCATATGCCCAAGTTTTACCTCAACAAGCTCAATAAAAGAGGCAGACAAATGCATGGATATGCATAAACATGTGTGTGTGTATGTGTGTGTGTGTGTGTGTGTGTGTGTGTGCTGGGGAGAGGAGCCGCCAGATTTCCTATACCTGCAGAGCCAGGGCATCTATGGGAAGCAACAAGCTTACCTCAATGTGCTCACCTAAAACAATGGGACTCTAAGGGGGTGTTTTAGGCCACTAAGCCATAAGAGCTCCAGGGAGCAAGAGTTTGACTGTACCCCTGAGCATTCAACTTTAGACCGAAACCTCCAGCTGGACTCCAGGGACCCGAAAATACAGCTGAGTGAGGCAATCTCAACCGGAAAACAAGGAGAGAGGGAGGGTAGCAACTAGTAGCAACAGGTTCCAGCTTTTTGGGAGGAGGCAGTTGGAGAGGGACCCTTGCCCTCTCCATACTCCAGCCCCCTCTTTTCTGCCTTGGGGATCCCCTAGGAGGCCCTGTCTTGGCTCCCTTTGCTCTCTGCTCCCTTTACAGTGTGAAACTCCTCTTAGCTGCAGGAAGACTCCCAGGCATGGTTTCCTTATATGGTCACAGACCTACAGGCTTGGGAGAAGGAAGGAACCATGCATGACCATCTGGACCATCAGTCTTTCTTCACAGCCCCTTTGAGAGAATAACTATACCAACACACAGTTTTTCCTTGATTTTTGGAGGTTGATGAATACCCTGGCTTTATGCTGTGAGGCTACAACTCCATCACCAGGCTGGATTAAGTACCCCTTTCCCCTGAAATTGGTGGGGGGGGATCTTTCCACCCTCCATCACAATCCCTGAATGATTCAGACTGAGTGATGAACCAAAAACAAAAACACCCACAAAACCCCACAGGATGTGGTGGTGCACACTTTTAATTCCAGAACTCAGGAGGCAGAGTAGGATTGCTATGGTTTGAGGCTAGCCTGGGACTACATAGTGAGTTCCAAGTCATCCTGGGCTAGAGTGTGACTCTACGTTGAAATAAAAACAAAAAACGAACAAAAATCAGTTTGGGGGATGGTGTAGGGGTGCTTGGAGCGAGACACTAGCTGTGTGGTGGGGTCATTTCTCCAACTGCTTGATATAGACAGGTGTGGGGACAGCAGCTGTTCTTTTGGTTAGGACCAAATGAATGGCCACACAAGCAGGGGAGTATTCAGCATGGCCAGCACTCAATTAGTTTTCACCCTGGTTACTGCTCGTACATTTGGTACGTTTGAGGGTGAGGAGAGACAGTTCTGTGACTGTCCTCTGGAAGAAGATGCACAGTGGGTCAATGTGTCCAGACACGGATGGAGACTCATATGACAGCTACCTGGATTAGGATCGGGACTCTGCACTTTGCTCCAATGACCACTGGCAATGATTTCTAGACACCAGGGAGACCTGATTCACAGAAGGGAGGTGGCTGTGGAGCTATGGACCTCCTCAGAGGTTGGTGTCAGCTAACCAGCCTGCCCTCATGGAGCACACATGTAATCAGACACTGACAACAAGACGCCAGCATTTAGGGATTCCAGAGACCATCACAACACTGGACACAGGTAGGAGTGTAAGATGAAAACATTGGGTAGAGTGTACTGGGTGGCTTACGCATTTGTAAAAATTCTAGATGCATGGGGGCGTGTAGGGGAGGGAGGAGATGGAGAGGATGGAGGGAGAGAAGAGGATATGGGAGGCTATGCAACAGAACAGAGCAATCATCACTTCTCGGTGGTGGCATTCAGTGCTTGCTTATTCTTTGTCTGATTCTTAAAATGTATATTTGTTATCTGAAAAGCAACAGATCATTTTAAATGGGAGATAGTTCCTTTACGTTTAACAGGGTGACTAGAGTAGAAGGGAAAGCGTTGTCACAAAGAGCTTGCTGGCATGCTTCATTCAGGCCTGGGGTGGTCTGAGGTCCTACTGCACTGCTAGGCCCATGAGGCCAGCTCCCTGCCCTCAGGAGACTCCCAGTCTAGACATCAGCATAAGGCCGGGGCTGAGAACAACAATGTAAAATGACATCTGCCAAGGACAATGGAAGGGTGTGCTGTGTTGATTGCCATACAACATCCATTGCCTTCTCCCACGGAGAGCTCCTTTCCTGCCTCCCACACAGCTGAGGATGACCAGTAAGACTGATGGTTCGAGATGCCTCTGGGAAAGAGCTTTACTTCCCAGATTCAAAAGAAAGGCCTCAGCAAACCCCTTTCTTGTGCCTTTTCTCAAAGGCTCCTCCTCCATGCTTCCTGCCTTCATATGTGGTATAAGGAAGAAGTGATGGAGCTACAGTTGTGCCATGATCATGATGTCAAATGGCACCACCCTGGGGATGGGAGGTCAAGCAAGGGAATACAGGGGGTCCTTAGTGACATGAATGGCCAAATCAACCCTGGCATAATAGACTTCATGTTCTACCATGATAAGCCCCCCCCACCCCAACCTGGGCCAGAAAACTAGTTTTGCTTTGAGGCCACACAGTTTCACGTGGAAAGTGACTTTAAAGAGCTATGGCTATAACAACTCAGTCTGTAGCAAAGCAGGGACAAGAATCCCCAGAGGCCTTTCTATTGTGTCATGGGTCTCTGATGGCCCTGGGGCAGAGGTAAGAAAAACAGGAAGCCAACTGCAAAACAGAGAGGCTCTCCTCTACCTTAACAGTTCTAGATCTCAATAATTTGGAGGTTTCTAGGAGTATATTTTGTGAGCACTTCCATTAATTCATTCCCTAAGTCAATTATTGCCTGTTGTCTGGGTACCTATTTATATGCTAGGTACTGTATCAGCAGTGGTGATCCAAGAATGAACCAGGGAGCTGGGGAGATAGCTCAGTCATTAAAGTGCTTACACTGCAAGCATGAGGATCTGCCTTGATTCCCAAAACCCATTAAAAAAAAGCAACAACAACAACAACAAAAAAACAGGTACGGTGGACTTACCACTTACTGGCCAGCTAGTCTAATCTACTTAGTGAGCTCCAGGTCAATGAAACACTCTGAAAAATTGTGAATAGGGCTGGAGAGATGGCTCAGTAGTTAAGGTGCTTGCCTGCATAGCCAAAGGACCCAGGTTTGGTTCCCTAGGACCCATGTAAGTCAGGTGCACAAGGTGGTACATGCATTTGGAGTTTGTTTGCAGCAGCTGGAGGCCCTGGCACATCCATCCTTTCTATTTCCTCTTTCCCTTTCTCTCTCTCTCTCTCAAATAAATAAAACTAAATTTAACAATATCTGAGGAATGACAATCTAGGTTGCCTTCTGGTCTCCACACATACATACACATACCTGCACATGTACCCACATGCACATGCATATACACATATACATAAAAAGAATGAACTGGCAGACACAGTCCTTGAAGAGTTTGCATTCTACCATGAGGTAGTTACTGAATAGGTATTCTCCCAAGTGGTTACTTGAACTATAATGAGGTAAGAGGAAACTATACCCCAAAACCCAAACTGTGGGTAGGGCCAGCCTGTCAGGAGCAGCCCTGCCAGCAGAAAAGCAGAAACTGTCTGGGTGGGGTGTGGCACCATGACAGAGCAGAGACTAAGCAGATATGAGGTCTTCCCAAGCCCCTGCTGGTATTGGAGGCAGTCCATGTGTTCTATGTGGGAATCCAGTGAGCAGTACTGCCCTGGAACTGGCCCTGGCATAGGCCTGATATTTCCTCCTATGGAAAGCTTCTGCTGACTCTTAAGAAAAATTGTTGGGCTGGAGAGATGGCTTAGCATTTAAGGTGTTTGCCTGCAAAGCCAAAGGACCCAGGTTTGATTCCTTAGGACCCACATAAGCTAGATGTACAAGGTGGCACAGGCGTCTGTGATTCATTCACAGCAGCTGAAAGCCCTAGCATGTCCATTCTCTCCCTCTGTCACTTTCTTTCTCTCTCTATGCTTCTTTCTTTTTCTCCCACATAAATAAAATTAAATTAAAGAAAGAAGAATTATAGCAGCAAGCTGATCCAGTGGGAGAAATGTCACAATCTCCAGCCAGGTCAAGGGCTGCTGGCAGAAACCAACATTACAATGTGGAGTCAGGCATAGCAGAGGAGAGGCTCTGAGGAGGGAGGAGATGCCTTCCCTAAGGTGTTGCCTCCTCTTCTCATGATTGGAGTTCACATTTTCCACTGTTCCTGCATTTATTGTACCTTATAGACAATGGAGTTGATCTGGCTGCTTCACTAGTACTAAGTAAGGATTAAGAAGATGTTCCCACTGGGCATGGTGGCACACACCTTTAATCCCAGCACTCGGGAGGCAGAGGTAGGAGGATCGCCATGAGTTCGAGGCCATCCTGAGACTCCACAGTGAATTCCAGGTCAGCCTGGGCTACAGTGAGACCCTACCTCAAAAAACCAAAATTAAAAAAAAAGAAGATGATGTTCCCAATGTTTCACAGCAGCCTGAGAGGAAGGGTGAATGGTAGGTTCTGTGAGCTACAGAAACACAAATCCTTGAGAATATATCATTTATTCATTCCACAAGTGTGTACTGAGTACCTGGCAGGACTTGGACACACCCTGACTCTCCTAGTAACCAACAGGGTGGACTGCAGGCAAGGTACCAACCTTCCTGGGCCCAGGTCTGTCCTCTGTAAGATAGGGACAAGGGCTATGGCTGCAAGGGATGTTCCTGTTCCAATATTAAACAATGTGTGGGAGAGCTGCTAGTATTATCTAAAAGCCTCAGATGAATCTGTATCATAGGAGAGCTAGCTTTGGTCTTGCCTCCCTAGGCATGGCTCCTCTCACACCCAAGTGCCATAGTACCAGGTCCCAAGTACATGGGGTCTTGGGGGCCAAAATGTATCATTATCTTCAATGACTGGCCAGGCAGAGACAAGGTAGGTGTGTGTGTGTGTGTTTGTGTGTGTGTGTGTGTGTGTGTGTGTGTGAGTGTGTGTGTGTGTGTCTTACAAAGAAATTATGCTGAGGTTTTGATTTCTGATTGCCCAGTATCCTCAAAGCACGGAGGCTAGAAGTCCTGAAGGGAGCCAGAAACTTGACCCTTCCACAGGCACAAGGTTGCTTCCTCACCTGGAAGAGCTAGAGCACCCCACCGTTACTGCCTCCTTCACTTCCTCCAGGGGGAGGGGGCGTCTTTCCCTTCTTAACCAACACTGTCATGGGCTATGTGCCAGGTGCAGTTCACATGGCACCCAGGAGACCATAGTGAATGAGGCAGACACAGCCCCTGCCTCCAGAAGTCTCACAGTTTAGGAGAGGAAAACAACAAATAAAGAAGCACACAAAGAAGTAATGTACAGTAATAAACGCAGAATAGGCAGACTGATACAGGGCAAAGTCGAGATTGAGAAAATGCTGTATACAGGAGAAAGTATGTTTCAGACACAGAACAGAAAGTGCCAAGGTCTGAGAGCATCTCGTGTGCTGGAGGCATGGGAAGAAGCCAGGGCACTGGAACAGAGTGAATGACAGTGTAGGGACAGGTGAGATGGCAGCAGGGGGCACAATTAACGTATGGCTAACACACTAGTTATGTTTTGTCTTAACTACACCTTAAAACAAATGCTCACCTACTAAAATAAATGTTCATCTGAGTACCTCCCACCAGTGGTTCTGCTCTAATCATGGATCACTCTGAAGTGGCAGCTCTCCTCCTGTTTCCTTGACTGCCACAGCCCCGAACAAAGGCCTGTTCTTGGAACACTTCTGGATTCCAACCCACACAGTTGAGCAAAAGAGAAGGAAGACAGCAGCCACCAATCATCCTGCCACCCTGAGGAGCCACACCACACGCTGGCAGAAGTCCACATACATGGCTGTTCCTGAAACAGAATCCCACGTGGATTTACTTTACATTCCACTCCATGCTCACTTCAACATTTCTCTTCTCTTCTTTTGTTTCTTTAATTTTATTTTGGAGACAGGGTCTTGCTATATAGCTTGGGCTGGACCTAAGCTTGCAATGCTTCTGCCTTGGCCTCCTGAATGTTGGGACTTCATGTGTGCATGCCCCACATCTGGCTAACAATGGTTTCTTAAGTGGCCAGGCATTGGGTATAAAGCAGGGAAGGCAGCCTGCATGACTGAGCCTGTCTTTAGGACCACTGTCAAATATGAAGAGGGGCACAGAGCATGGGGCCACAAACTAAATCAAATCTGGTTAGAGTCACTCATGAGGCTGTGTGACCTGCAAGACTTCACTGGATGCTTAAAGTCCATCATTTGGGCCATGAATTATTCAACCAACTCCTACTAGTGGATTTGGGTTTTTCTTAGATGGGACCCCTTGCAAGCTTTGGATCTAGCTGCCCGCCATAAGCCTACTTCTCCTAGAGAAGCAAAAGAAATAGAGCCTGAACAGGACAAAACAGAGGCTGTGTGACCCTCAGCTTCCAAGGCTGGGCTATGTGAAGTCTAGAAGTAAAAATGGGATCCATAGCAATTTGAAGGGAAGACACTTACAAATAAAAACCTCCTTGGTCAATTGTGGGGTGAACTTGTGTAGTGTAAGGAAAATTATGTTAAAAATAAAATTAATGTTATATTTAAAGGTTGACATGTTAATATTAGAATGATATAGAAGGAAGTTCTAAAAAACATTGTAACAGGCAAACAAATCCCCCAGGGGAATGACTGGCACAAAACAAGGACATGTCCTGCTGACAGTGACTTGCAGAAATCTATTATAAAGATGCCATTTCTAATAAGAGGCAACTCTAGCCAGAAACAAAGATGCCAACTGCCAATTGTCACCAGACAGAGCCAGGGACAAGGCTTGGACTTGTTGTGACTCCAGGGTAGAACCACTGCTTTCATCATTAGGGAAACAACACAGCCTGCCCTTCCCCCTAAACTCTGGGTGTTGGTGTGTGTGTGTGTGTGGCGGGGGTGCCTTCTTATGCAGAATGGCCACTGACTAATAACATCATCAACCCCAGAGGAAGTAGGCAGAAGAGCCCTTCAGAGGTCTCTGGCCACAGCCTTCCAGGCAGCTCTGACTGCCTCCTGTCAGGATACCTCTGGCCTCCTCATCCACCGTGATTATAGATGCTGGTCCTTAGAAGTTACTATGTGGCAGGCCATAAACCAATTTTGCCATTTAGGTGACCTGGGGTCTAGTCTTGGCTCTGCAGAGACCCGACCAGCTAGCATAAGCTTTGACAAGTCACTGGGACTCAGGCCTCACTTCCCCTGTGCACTGCCAGTAAGCAGTAGCTCTGGGGCCATCATGCCTCTCAGATCTATCTAGCTCCATGGTCATGGCCATGCCTCAGCCTTTGGAAATACATGGGGGCAAATCTTGAAGGGGGTTCTTGGAGACACAAAAGGTTCTGTGCAACAGGAACCTGCCACCCTCATGGGATCATAGCTCCACTCAAAGGTCACTTCCTCAGGTCCTACCGTTACTTCTCGTCATCACCCTTCCTTGTTTTCTGTCATGACATGTGCCTCCACCTGTGTAACTAGTTACTTGTATATCATGTTTCTTGAAATATCAAAAGGAGCTCCACAAGGATTGAGACCTTGCCAGCCTTACTCGCTGATCACAGTTCCTGGGGCAGAGCACATGACCTGTAAATCCTGGATAAATGCAGACTGTGACAGTCATGGGACCTCTTCATCTCTAAGGTGGTGATCATACATACACCCAACTCCTCTCTGTGAAGGCAGCTCTTTAGTCAGGATCCAGGATAGATGTGGGCCTCTCTACACTGCCCACCATGCAGCTCCACCTGCTAATGCATCTCTACCTCTGAGGTGAGTGACTGTCCCCATAAGGACTCTATGGCCCTCTTCTTGGTAGTATCACTTACTCCCTCACTAGCTTGCATGACCTCAGCCCCTGGACCCTGACATCTGGGTCCTTACAGGGTATCTCAGGGTCAGGACAAACAGATAACAATGCTTACTTCCAGGAACCTCTTGGAAACTTACTAGTAAGTTCATCAATTCTGTGATAAGCACATTACAGAGAACCTTATGGATACTGAGCCCTTTTACAATGCCATAGGTGAAGACAAAAGATTTTGTTAAACAAAATTAGAGTCTGTAAGGCAAATTGGCTCCGTGTCATTTTTACTGCCTATCTCTCATTCTTAGCTTCCCGTCTTCCTGATCAGGCAGCTCCAGGCTGTGTTCGGCTGCTGACAGTGAAGTGCTGTCCTTGGGATGTGGTGGCTAATGCATGAGCCAGACTGTGTACTGGTGGTGGTCGGGGGCCACAAACTCTTCATCGTGTTTCATGAAGAATGCCTAAGAAAGGCTGGAGGCTTTGCTCGTCTGGTCCTAACTTCCTGTTTGAATGTGTGGTTCACTACATGTTTCCTGTTCAAGAACCCTGGATATGTTCTCATGTTACTCAGCAAGAAAGATGAGACGATTTAGAGCCTGCTATCCTTGGAAGATAGATCACAAACCCACATCACTAAGATGCCTTCCTTCTCCACACATTTGAAAGGTTCACTGGGACCAAATGGGAAGAAAATCTGTGCAAGGGCTCCGGTAGGGCTCATCTGGTGCGAGCACTTCTCAAGGTGGGGCATAATGGTCACTCACATCAGAAGATGCCCATAATCCAGAAGAGTTTTCTAAGTGGCGGACAGGGTTGTAGTGGATGGCTGTTGTTCCTGCTTGCCCAGCTTCCATTGTCCTTCCTTTGGAAACAATCATCCCTCCTCATACTTTAAGGTCTCTGCCTACTCCTAGCCTAAGTGCCAGGGGCAAGTCCCTCCCACTTTGGTGATTAGTCCTTTCACACCTGGATCCAGCCATACCTACAGGTGGTGTAGCCTTCGGCTACTCCGTTATGTGAGCCAACGTGGTTTAGTCGCTAGAGGGAGGGGTTCTAATCTTAGAAGTTGGGATTCTTGATGGCTGTGAAGCCGCACAGCCATTGGAAGTTGCTTTAGCACCTGGGCTCATCCTAAGACTTGTTCATCTGAAAGGTGTTGGTTGGTGGCTATGGCTTCTGAGGACTCTGACATGGGAGGGTGGCACCTGCTTCACCCCTCCTTACTGAGCAGGCTGGAGGGCACTTCCTTTTGCAGGCGTGTCTGACACCAGCTGCAGCACTGTCCTCAACTGACTTGGACAATCCCCAAAGACCTTAGCCACTTCCTGCCCCACTTCCCTTATGGGTGACAGACCCAAAGCATGGAAAAGGCTTTGCAGGGCTCTGGGCCATGTCCTTCCTGGCTTTTTATTTTTTAATGAAGACTTACTTTCCCCCTCCTTATTTTGATTGGACAGGCAAGGACATCAAAACATATTGTCCTGTACAGAAAAGGAAGGAAGAAGTGTCCCAGTGCTGGTTTTTGCTCCATGCTGCTTAGCACCCACTAGGGTCAAGCTTTGCAATCTGCCACCCAGCCACCTAAGAATATCCCCGGGGGGAAGACCATTTTAGGTGTATCTGTTTTCAAAGTAGAAAAGAAAAAAGCCCTCTCCTCAGCTCCTGCCCAGAAGAGGTCAAGGCAGAAGGTACAGATCACCCCAAATAAGAGCTCCCTGGGGAAATTTCACTTTTTAATGCCCTTTGAGGGAATTGCTAGTGGAGAAGTTTGTCAAAAGTGACGTGAAATGCACATTCCTCTCTGGCACAAGCCCACAACCCCAAAGGGAATGGCAATGGTCAGTTGCCACACCCAACTCTCAGAGAACAGAAGGCATGCTTGCATTTGGCCAAACCTCACACCTGAGGACACAGACTTGAGCCACGTTCTTTGAAAAAGAGAGGGAGAATTCTAGGTAAAGGTGTGTTTTGCTAGACCACAAGAAACAGTCATAGATCAGTGAAGCCAGGGCCCAGACTTCATCCCCCTGGGGTGGATGTGGCCCAGCGAGGATGCCTTTATCCATGAGATGGGTTTAAATGGCCCTGTGGTGGTCTCCTGGGTTTCCTATCCCAGTCTTTTTCAAGCAGAAGCTCCTGTTAACCACGATGATGTGGTCATGCATAAAACAGAGTCTATAAAAATGACTTTGTGGGCTCCTACATTGATCCCCCTTTCAAGGGATGCTGTGGTGGGCATGTGTCATGGCTCTGATGCCAATCCATGCATTCTGGATGTAGGGGTAGCTGACCCTGAGTATGGCCATTTCAGTCTATTTTTGCTTTGGGAATTGGGGTTCAGCGGACAAGCTCTTGCTAGTCTATGGGGCCAACAGGAGGGCAGATGGTTCCTTTCTTCTTGGGACTCAGGCCTCTGCTCAGGGGCAGTCTGCCCTGGCCAGTGACTGTCAGCTGGCAGTGGAGGGTCTGTGAATGGAAAGGAGCCTGAAAGAAGCCTACATGGAAGACAGGCAGTCTAAGAATGGCTGGCCTCTCAGGCTGCCATCCTTGATGGTCTGTTCACTCTGCCAGGCTCTCTGCATATAGGCCTTTTGTTCTGCCTTCCCGAGATTCCTGATTGATCAGTCCCTGGGTCCCGATCTCCTGAATCCTCCACACAGGAGGGTTAGTACAGAGTGAGTAGGTCAGAGCTTGCAGTAGTTGCCCACCTTCCAGTTTCCAGGCCAGGTATCCCTGCTGCTGGCTAGAGGTGGCCTGGACCCTGCCAGCTTGCTGCAGAAGCAGGCTTTTTGCTCCTGGGTCCCTGATTGGCCAGCCCCTGGGTCCCCAACTACTGGATCCCCTATGCCTGAGGGTACAGACAGACTGAGCAGGCCAGAACTCCAGGTTAGTTCCTAACTTCTCCGTTCCCCAGGTCCCCTTGTTTCACTTGCAACCTCCACTCTCTTCATATCTGCAGTTGTAATGCCATCCTAAATCCAATCTGGTTCAAATTTAAAACAGAAGAGTTTGCAAGGATAAATACTTGCTTCCTCCTAAATAAAATAAGACATTTACCTCAGATGGGTAGACCACAACACACACACACACACACACACACACACACACACACACACACACACGGCAAAAGTCAGAAAACTGGGGCTGGAGAGATTGCTTAGCGGTTAAGGTGCATGCCTGTGAAGCCTAAGGACCCAGGTTTGATTTTCCAAGTCCCATATAAGCCAGATGCACAAGGTGGTACATGTGTCTGGAGTTCGTTTGTAGTGGCTAGAGGCCCTGATATGCCCATTCTCTTTCTCTCTAATAAATAAAAAAATAAATAAATAACAATAAATCTTTTTTTAAAAAGTCAGAAAACTGAGAGATCTCCAACAACAGAAGCCTCCAGTAAAAACCTAAGAGAAAACAACAGAAATTGAATCCCAAAATGCAAACACAAGTTATGTGACCCTGACCAAGTGAATTGCTTTTTTTTTTTTTTTTTTTTTTTTTTTTTTTGGTTTTTCGAGGTAGGGTCTCACTCTGGCCCAGGCTGACCTGGAATTAACTCTGTAGTCTCAGGGTGGCCTTGAACTCACGGCGATCCTCCTACCTCTGCCTCCCGAGTGCTGGGATTAAAGGCGTGCACCACCACGCACGGCTCTGAATTGCTGAACTGGAAGCAAATCATTAAAAAGCCAAAAATCGCATAAATGAAATTGAACAGAGTCATCCCTTACAGCATCCAGTTTTTGTTACTAGGCTTAACTTAATTGAAGAAAACCAAAGAGACTTCAAAGGAGAGATAAATTAATTGAAGGTGAGTTAACAAATTGAGGATCTCAATAACAAGCTGATTAAGTTTAATGAAGACATGATTAAATGCAAGAATAAATTCCTGGAAGAATCAAGAGAATCAGACCTTGACCTGAAAAAGTACCTCAAAAAAGAGATGGACATGATACATAAAAACACACCAGAAAACAGATAGCAAATAGAGCTTTTAAATCCTCTCTAGAAGCCCTCACTAACCAAGTCACTTGTGTGGAGGACAGAACCTCTGAGCTGGAAGACAAGACAGAAAAAACTGATCCGGAGTCTAAAAACTTTGCTAAGTTCAAAAAAAAAAAAAAAATCATGCAAACAGAGTATGAGGGAGCTGTGGGATACCCTAAAACAATCAAACACCTGAGTCAAAGGGTATACCAAAAGGGGAAGAAATCTAGGCCAGAGGCATGGAGAACAAATTCAACAAAATTATTGAAGAAAAATTTCCCAGTTTCACAAAAAGAGACCCATCTAGATACAAGAAGCTCACAGAACACTAAACAGACAGGACCAAAGAAGAAACTCTCCAAGGCACATCATAATTCAAACTATAACAATAAAAACAAAGTGAGAATGCTAAAAGCAGCAAGAGAGAAACAACTCATTTATATGCAAAGGCAATTCCATCAGAATCACCTCAGATTTCTCAATAGTAACCCTGAAAGCCAGAAGGGCCTGGATGGAGCAATTCTTAGTCTAAAAAACTATGGCTTCAAACCCAAACTACTCTACACAGTGAAAGTATTCCTCATAATAGATGGTGAAGGAAAAACTTTCCATGATAAATGTCAGCTCTATAATTATATGAACACAAAGCCAAACCTACAGAGAACACTTCAGGGAATACTCCACACAGAGGAGTGAAACAGCCAATCTTAAAAGCCAACATGAATATCAAAATAACCAAAACCAGATCAGGCTCAAAAAAGTACAAAGCTCAAGAAAGCACCAAACCCTACAAAGCACCTTATCATGGGAGGAATTAAATCTAACCTCACAGTGATAACCTTAAATGTTAATGGTCTTAACTTACCCACCAAAAGACACAAGTTAACAGGGTGAATCAGAAAAATGGACCCTTCTCTCTGCTGTCTTCAAGAAACCCACCTCACCACTAAAGATAGATACCTCTTCAGGGTGAAAGGATGGGAAATGATATTCCAAACAAATGGAAATAAGAAAGAAGCAGGTGTTTCTATATTAATATCTGATAAAATAGACTTCAAAAGTAATCAAAAAGGGCCAACAAGGTTACTTCTTACTCATCAAGCGAATGATCCAACATGAGGACATAAGTCATAAATCTATATGCACCAAACACAGGTGCAACACAGTTTATAAAACAAAACCCACTTGAAAAAAAAAACCAGAAATAAATAGCAACACCATCAGAGTTGGGGACTTCAATACTCCACTATTATCAATACACAGATCATCCAAGCAGAAAGTCAGCAGGGAAATAATAGAACTCAACAACACCATTGATCAACTAGACCTAACAGACATCTACAGAACATTCTATCCCAACTCTACAGAGCAGCCCACTGAACCTTCTCTAAAACAGATCATATGTTAGGCCATAAAGCATGCCTCCATAAATTCTGGAAAACTGACAGAACTTCTTGCATCATATTGGATCACAATGCTTTAAAGCTAGAAATGAACAACAAGAGACACATCAGGAACTCCACCAGCTCTTGGAGACTGAACAGCACACTTTTACACAATGAATGGGTTGTGGAAGAAATTGTAAAATTTCTAAGATCGAATGATCATGAAAACACAACTTATCAAAAATTATGGGACACAACAAAGGAATTCTAAGGGGACACTTCATTGCTCTGACTGCTTTCATAACAAAGATACAGAGATCTCACATTTAAAAATTAACCATACTCATAAAAGCACTGGAAAAACAAGAAGAATCCAACCTGAGGAGCTCCAGATGGAAAGAAATAATCAAAATCAAAGCAGAAATTAATTAATTGGAAACTAAGAAAACTGATATAATGAAGAGCTGGTTCTTTGAAAACATGAACAAGATTGATAAACCATTGGCCAATTTAATCAAACAATAAAAAGAGAAGTCTCAAATTAACAAAAACAGAAATGAAAAGGGGGTGGTCACAACAGACATTAATGAAATCATCAGGATATACTTCCAAAACTTGTACTGTACAAAATTAGATAATCTGGAAGAAATAGATGAATTCCTAGATACATATCACCTACCAAAACTAAACTCAGAGCAGAATAATTTACTAAACAAACCTATCACATCCATGGAGATTGAAAAGATAATCAAAAACCTCCCCTAAAAGAAAAGTCCAGGGCAAGATGGCTTCTCAGCCAAATTCTATCAAATCTTCACTAAATAAATGATAACAATTTTCCTTAAACTGTTTCACATCACTGGAGAACAAGGAATGGTCCCCAACTACTTTTATGAAGCTAGCATAACCCTAATACCCAAAACCAGACAGAGATACAACAAGAAAAGAAACCCATAGGCCTATTTGCCTGATGAACTTAGATGCAAAGATCCTCAAAAACATCCTCACAAACCAAAATCAATACCATATCAAAAGCACTATCCACCTTGATCAAGCAGGATTCATCCCAGGGATACAGGGATGGTTCAACATATGGAAATCAGTCAATGTAATACATCACATAAATAAACTTAAATACAAGAAACACATGATCATCTCAATACATGTAGAGAAAGCCTTTGTCAAAATACAATACCACTTCACAATCTAAACACTAGAAAGAATAGGCAAGGAGGGTTTATATCTCAACACAATAAAGGCTATATATAAAGCACCTAAAGGCCAAATAATATTTATTTAATATGGAAAGACTCAAGGAGTTCCCACTAAGATTGGGAACAAGACAGGGGTGCCCAAGTAATAAGATAGGAGCAAGAAATAAAAGGAATATAAACCGGAAAGGAAGAAGTCAAATTAGCCCTATTTGCAGATGACATGATTCTATACATAAGTGACCCAAAAGTCTCCACTTCAAAACTTCTAAAGGTGATCAATTCCTTCAGCAAAGTGGCAGGATGCAAAATCAACACACAAAAATCAATAGACTTTTTATATGCAAAGGATAAATATATAAAGAAAGAAATCAGTGAGGCTGTCCCATTTTTAATAGCTGCACACACAAAAAATCAAATACCTTGGAATAAAACTAACCAAGGATGTGAAATACCTATATAATGAAAACATAACAAACTCAAGAAAGAAACTGTGGAGGACATCAGAAAGACCTCCCATGCTCCTGGATATGTAGAACTAATATTGTGAAAATGACAATTCTACCAAAAGCAATATACAAACTTAATGCACTACCAATAACAATTCTAATTTATATTAATATATTTATTATAATATTATATATGTTATATATAAAATATATAAATATATTAATTGTAATAATTAATATATTTATATTAATAATTCATAATTTTTCACAGCACTAAAAAAAGATCTCCAAATTCATATGGAATGGCAGCAGGCCTCAGATATCGAAACATGTCCTCAGCAAAAGAAACATTTCTGGAGGTGTCACCATACTCAATCTAAAGCTACAAAGCCATAGTAACAAAAACAGCATGGTGTTGTCATAAAAACAGACATATATACCAATGGAATAGAATTGAAGACCCAGCTCTTAAGTCAAGTAACTACAGCTACTTGCTCTTTGACAAAGGTGCCAATTATTTAGACTGGAGAAAAGATAGTATCTCCAACAAATGGTGCTGGAAAAATTAGATAACCACATGTAGAAAAACAAAGCTAGAACCACTCATTTCACCATACACAAAAATTAAGTCCAAATGGATTAAAGACCTCAATATAAGACATAATACTCTTCAACTACTAGAAGAAAAAATTGGAGGAACTCTCCATGATATAGGAATGGTTTAGGTCTTCTCAAACAAAATACCCCAGTAGCCCAGGAAATTAAAAGAATCACTGAACCAATAGGATCTCATAAAACTCAGAAGCTCTTGCACAGACAAACATAATCAGAGCCAACAGATTACCCACAGAGTGGGAGAAAAGTTTCTCCAGCTATACCAGTAACAGAGGCCTAATATCTAGAACTTACAAAAACTAAAAAACTTAATCAAAACAAACCAATCCACTCAAAAATGGGGTAGAGAACTGAATAGGGAGTTCTCAGAGGAGGAAATACAAATGGGAAACACACACTTAAAAAAAATGTTCAACACCCCTAACCATCAGGGAAATGCAAATTAAAACAACCATGAGATTCTACCTTACTTCAGTAAGGATGGCAATCATTAGAAAATCAAACAACAACAAATGTTGGTGAGGATGTGGTGAAAGAGGAACCTTCATTCACTGTTGATGGGAATGCAAACTGTACAACCACTTGTACAATCAATATGGAGAATCCTAAAAAAATATTAATATAGAACTACCAACAGTCCCAGTTATTCCCTTACTGGGCATTTACCCTGAATGCTCCATGTTTCACCACAGAGATATTTGCTCGATCATGTTTATAGCTGCTTAATTCATAATAGCTAAGAACTGGAATCAACCCAGGTGCCCATTATTGGACAAATGGATAACAAATTTGTGATATATTTACACAATGGAATTCTACTTAGCAGTAAGAAAAAAATGATACAATGAAATTTGCAGGAAAATCGACTTAGAATAGATCATACTCAATGAACACACATAATCACAGAAAGACAGACAAATGTTGTGGGTCCTCACTCATCTGCAGTTCCTAACCTAGATTAGCTTGAATTGCTAGCATATCTGATAGGCGACTTGAGCCTCAGACAATAGTGATGGAAGGGTGTCGGGCACAGTTATGGGCCCCAGGCCACAGGAGGTTGCAGTAGGCATAGACCCTGATAATCTTGTCTTGAGACTAGCAGGGGTGGGGACACTCCTTCCCTTAGCCTGGTACACCTGGATGTCCTGATAAGACTTAGGTGGCCGTGTGACCTTTTACTGGTCCTTATATGTTAATGAGGTATCAGCCAGCATCCCTCACACAGCCAATCCCTCTGTGACCCATACCCCATACCTTTTCCTCCCACTATATGAATACTTATAAGCCCATTCCCCCAACAAATAAACAAGCTGTCTTCTGACACAGTCTTCCAGGTGTTTCTTCCTGTCACACTCATGCCCACTCAAGACCCTGCTCTGCAGCTGCCTGGATGCCCCTGGAAAACCAATGTGCAACAGCCCCAGGGAGACCAGGAACCACAGAAGGGTTTTGGGGGAGGAAGAGGGAAGGTTGGGGTAAAACAAACATAAAACTAAACCCAAAATGAAGTGGTACCACAGAAACCTTTCTTCTTAAAAGTAAGACTAAAAGATTTAACCCTCAACAGGAGAATAGGGAGATCATCTGAAAAGAATCACCCTGAAGAGGGTTACATGAAGCTTAACTTTAAAAATTTTGGGTTCTGGCCTGTAACACCCAGCATTAGAAATTGGTGCTACCCACATTGAGGTATTGATTGGAGAGACCCACGAGGTCCCCAAAACGAGACAGGCTTCTGTCAAAGCACTTGATTACCCACCTGAGGTAAAAGATAAGGCCCTTTTACTGGAGATACCATATGTTGCCAATACACAATATGGAGAGACCCAGCTGGAATACAGAAGAGCCAGTTCCCAGTTAGCCAGTCTAGTGCTTGAAAGCGCTAGCTACATGAGCTACTGGGGGAAAATGGTCAGTAACGGCGTGAGAAAGCAGGGGTCTAAGCTACTCAGAAGTAACCAGCCTGACAAGCAGTACATACCAGTGCAATGGTGGCACACAGCCTTGGTGGGTAACCAATGGCTTTCGGATTGGCTAAGAGACCCACTCCATGGAAAAGAACCCATATCTGGAACTGGAAACCATGTCAGAATCATATGGAGACAAAGATTATGCTCTCTAATGACAAGCTCCTACTAGTCTTTGGCTGAAAGAGGGGTTACATCCATCAAAATCTCCTTAAATTAATAATGCATATTTTATTAGCCTATGCCAACTTCACTCTCTGTTGGAGAATCTGTTTGTCTTTTTCAGAAGGTAGAGAGATCCAAGAAGATAAACCACCCCTCACATTACAACCAAGGCCCAGGTGAAAGCACAGAGGAATTGGGGAGATGAGCATGAGTGCTGCTTCCATGGTGAGCCTGGCAATCAGCACCAGGGTGAAACAGACAGACCCTGAGGACATTCAACACCTACCAAAGCAGAAATCCAGAGGGTCCTACAAGCTCATCACTGAAGTAGACTTAAAACACACCCACCAAGGCTTAGGGAATTTTACAGAGGATGGAGAAGAAAGACTGTAAGAGCCACGGGCTGGGATGTCATACCCAGAGGCACTGCCTCTTCCCAATAACTGTTTGCTGCTTCCACAACACATAACCTATAACCCCATGGGGAATACCAGCAACCCTACTGAGGAGGACCCTTGCAGAGCAGAGAGAAAGAATGGTACAACACATGATGTATCCATACAAAGTATGTTCTTAATAAAATACATACATATATATGTATATATATTAAATTTTTTAAAGACAAAAGAGGGCTCCCAAAAATGAATTTAAGCTCCATAAACATTTGTTCCATTTCTTCAAGTGCAAGCGATGGTGCTTTCCCTATGACAGGTACGTATGACACTTTCTGACAAAGAAGAATATGATAGTTAGAATGTAAAATGTTCCCCATAACCTTATGTGTTTGTGATTAAGCCTTATATTTAATCTCCAGCTGGTACATCCTTGCTGGAGGAGATATGTCACTTGGGACTTTACAGTCTAGGCCCCTTGCAAGTATGAGGAGCTCATTCTTTTAAAAATATTTTTATTTATTTGCAAGGATGAAGGGAGGGAGAGCAAGATAGAACACATGTCAGGACCTCTAGCCACTGCAAATGAACTCTAGATGCATGTGCCACTTAGTGCATCCATCTTTATGTGGGTAATGGGGAATCAAACCCAGGTTGTCAGGCTTTTCAGGCAAGTGTCTTAACTGCTGCACCATCTCCTCAGCCCCAGCCCCAGAGTTGTTTTTTTTTTCTTCTTCTCTGTTGCTGATTTGTGACACCATGAACCAGATTCTTGCTCCTGCCATGCTTTCCCCACCATGATAAAATTACCTCTCAAAACCGAAAGCCAAAATAAACCCTTTTTTTCCATTAGCTGCTTCTGGTCTAGTGTTTTGTCCCAGTGACATGAAGGTAACTGAAGGACTGGAGAGATGGATCAGCAGTTAAAGGTACTTTCTTACAAAGCCTAATGACTCAGGTTTGATTGCCCAGTACCCACATAAAGCCAGATGCACAAGGTGGTGCATAGCTGGCATTTGCATGCATTGACAACAGGCCCTGGTATACCCACTCTCTCTCTCTCTTAAATAAATAAATAAGTAAATGATAAGGAAATAATTTTTAAAAAATATTTTATTTATTTATTTATTTGAAAGACAGAACAAGACAGAGAATGGGTATGCCAAGGCCTCTAGACACTGGAAACAAATTCCAGATGCATATACCACCTTGTGCATCTGGTTTATGTGGGTACTGGGGAATCGAACTTGGGTCCTTAGGCTTTGCAGGCAAGTGTTATAACTGCTAAGCCATCTGTCCAATCCAATAAATAATTTGTCTTTTAAAAAGAAGGTAACTTCAAGGGGTATTCATGTACAAGGCTGCTGGGACCCTAGTACTCCTGGGGGAGGGTGCTGCAGGACTCATATGTTTTCCCAAAATGGTGCTGCCTTGCTCTGAAACAAAGTTGCTTAAGGTTAGGGAGATGGCTCAGAAGTAGTTAAAGATGCTTGCTTGCTTTGAAACCAAGCTGCTGCTCCTGTGTTGGCTCCCATATTTCTCCAGGCTCCAGACTCTTAATGATCACAAAACATCCCTGGGACTGGTCAGCTGGAGGGTCCAGAATGTGTAAGTGAATATCCTGTTTTCCAGTGTATATGTGTGTGTGGATAGGGGGAAAATTATTTCTTCTTACCAAATACTGGGGATCAGCTCATGGATCAACTGAATCCAAGTGTGAGTAGTAGCAATGTACTCAAACAACCAAGAGTTAAGTACAGGAGGGGCCTTGACTTGGTGTCCATGACCAACGGAGATGCACCAATAGGGATCTTGAGGCCAGAGCTGGGCAGGACCTCCTGTCTAACTTCACACTAAAACTTCTCCTGCTCTCTCCAAATGCAGTGTCTTTGCCAAGGTCTGTCTAGAGGCTGAAACAAGGTCTGTCAGAGCCACTGTGTAGGAAACAGCTGGGCTACCCCTGACACAGCCACAGGGACACATCAGGGACCTCCACATTAACTCTTTTTCAATGGCAAGTCCTAGGACTTCAGGAATACTGCTCATACCCTCACCAACAGAAGCCATTCGAGGCTCACTTGCTGTTTCTCATAATGGTGGAAACATGGTGAGGGACCTGCTAATCTAGCTGAGGAGCCATTACCTATAGCAGTGCAAGTGCCCAACAGTCCCTTTCCATGCTATTAGGATTTCCATGCATCCTTCACTGATAATAGCAGCTCTTATGGATTAAATACAAACTCTGTGAAGCAAAGTGTTATTATAACAATTCTCTGGAATAAGCAACAAATTTATCCCCATTTAGCAGATGAAACTGAGATGCAAGGAGATCAACTTGGCCAACATCTCAAGAGGTGGTAAGCAGCAGAGTGGGCGCTGAGGCAAAGCCTTTCACCCTCCCTCTTTAAGCCCTGGGATTGATGTCGTTCCATGGCAATGTGGGGGAGGTGTAAGTGAACCCACCACTAGGGTAAAGGAAACTGGCCACATGTCACCTAGGCTTGTGCCAGGGAGATGTGTTTTAGCCTGAAGTGGCTCTTTAAGCAAACATTTATAAATCAGAAAAAAAAAATTCACAAAACATACTGATTTCTGACTTCTGAAAAACTGCACACATTGGCTTGCCTTCTTGGGCAAGACCTGTATTTGCTGCCTGCTGTGGGTGGCATCAGTGCTTTCCACCCATCAATCAGCTCACAGCCTGCAGCTGGCTGGCCTGCTCACCCTTGTTGGCACTGTATCCTTACACGAAGCCAGTCCCCAGCATTAGCCATGCATTCCTATAGAAGAAACTTTTTCAGGGTAGTAGTGGGGAAAAAAGAAAAGTGCTAAATGACTACAGGTGATTTTTCTTTTACTTGGCCATCCTAATAAAGCCTAATAAATTCAGGCAGCAGCTAGGAATCTGAGAGAGTCAATGGATCTGGGGCAGATAGTGGATGCCATGGTGGAAGCTCCCTCTATCTTTTTATGTGACCTCATTGCAGGATACCACACACCCTAAGGATCTGTTAGCTCCTTGAACAGACAAATGGCTCTGCACAACTAAAATTCTGGCTAATGGTCCATGTGTGTACTAAAGTGCTACTTGCTCAGGCACATGAAACACTAAGGACAATCATGCAGACTTATAATAATCATGTTGCGAAGTGGCCCAGAAATGATGAGAAGCAAACCTCTTGAGCTAGCTAGTGCAGAAGCACTTGGCCAGGAGCCGAACAGAACCTTCTGTACTGTATGGCAGTGAGGAAGGAGTCCAGTCTACAAACGCTGGCATATTCCAGGGATCAGACCTTAGACTTCTGGCCCAACATCTCTACACAGATGAGCTCAAAGCATTGTGGTCTACTGATTTTCCCTTCTAATTTACTCCCATCAGTCACACCACAGCAAATACTACAGTTCATCAAAGACACTGAGTAAGGGACCTGCTCTTTTTTTGTTAAAAGGGAATTTATTAAGTGTTATGGAGGTGTCAAATACACTAATAGTAACACCAAGCTCATAATCCTAATTGTCATAGTCAGAACAGAAACAGCACTGAAGAAATAACTTTCCCATCCTGGGATGTGATGTACTCTTGTATCAGTGGAGATCATATATGAGCTCAGCAGTGTCTAGACCATGATGTAAGGAATCTGGAGCATAGGATTTTAGAATCTAGTTCCATGCCTAATGTGATTCAAGGGGCTGAGAAAAGTATTTGAGGGAGGGAAAGAAGGAGGGAGAAAGAAAGAGGGAGGGGGAAGGAAACAGAGAGACCACCAGTCACAGCTGATCCACTAGCAGCTGTAAGAAAATGGCAGGAATTCTGAGAACATGGTAGTATGGAAGACATTGTCATCTATTCTCTACCTGCCCATCCTGAGTCAGGAACTGCTAAGGCCATGGACAGATGAATATACAAGCAAGAAACAAGGGTAACAGCTATGGTGGTAATCTCTCTGCTTTCCTTTGAAACCAATTTGGAAAGCTTTGGGGCAAGGATCAAAATCCACAAATGTGGGCAAGGTGTTGCTTGCTAATAGCCATGCCTGCATGTGTAAGACCCTTTATTCATTCCCAGCCATACAAAATATAACGAATTAAAATAACATAAAATAGGCCATAGATACTGGGATGAGTTTGAACAAGAGACCAGTGAACCCTCAATGTGTGTGTGTGCTGGGGTGGTAAAGGGAGGGGCTAGATACTGGCTTTGTCTAACTAACACATATCTCCATCTCCCTGCAACCCAGAAGGCCAAGCAATAGGCTAAATGCATGGGTTGCAACCCTCTGCCCTGGGGCTGAAGGAGAACCAGGAGGTGAGGGAGAAAGGACTGCTCTGGCTAACCCAGGAGCAGGCTGGTGGCTCATGTGCCTCAATACCACCACTCAGAGAAGAAGGGTAGCCCAATGCCCACAAGTTATAGAGTGTTACTACTCAGGATTCCACAGTAAGCCACAAGGAAGAGAACATATAACCATCTTCTAAGCCCTAGCAGAAGACCAGTCAGAAAACGTGTGTGTGCCCAATGAAGTACAGCTGCTATAAGAGATAAACGACAACTCCAACAGAAAATCACAGAAGCCTGAGAGCAATCAGGGTACACATAGAAGACATTCTATACATGAAAATGTTGTCTTCCCAACTGCAGTAGATGAGGCTGAGATATGAATCTGAGACCTTGGAAGAACAAATAGGGAAATGACCTCCAAGTACACAAAATATATATATAAAGTGAGAATGTATAAGGAAACAGATAAAAGACCTAAAAGGATGGATCCAGGGTGATCGAATTTAGTACAATAGGAGCTCTAGAACACAAAAAAAGAGACTGATGGTGGCTACCCAACAATTCAATAACAAGTAGAAGACACTTACCCTGGCTAAGAAAGACCTGTATGCAAATTTAAGTGGCTCCCAAAGTTCCATGAAGGAGGATAAGAAAAGACATATGCATAGTTAGTCTGGTGCAATTCCTCACTCAAGTTGAGGATGAACAACAACAAAACTTACACAAATAAGAACTAGCCAGACAGGATGAGACATGCCTGTAACCTTAAGCAGCTAAAACAAGAAGATCACAAGTTCAAGGTCAGCCTGGGCTACACAGCAAAACCCTGTCTTGAAAAACTCAAAACAAACAAAATGAAAATCAAGACAGTGAGAACATATTACCTACTTAAAAAAAAAAAAAAAATCAGACCGGCATTAGACTTCTCTTCTGAAATACTACAAGGTAGATGAGAGTCAATGCTCTCTGCAGCCTTCTCAGAAATGGGAACCAAAGCTCCCCATACAGTTTGGCCAAAATTGTTCAGTGCAAAAGATCTTTGCCAACATTCGAGAATTCACAGAATTTATCAACCATACGTCCTATCTATGGAAAATCACAAACAATGACAAATGATAAATATAGCAGAACAGAGACTTTATCATGGAATAAATGAACAGGTCAGAAACCAGGATGAGCAAGGAAGCTTGTCATACACCTCCTCCCTTCCTTTCCTCTATCTACTTGAGCACTGGTGGCTCCCAGGGGGAACAGTCATAAACAGGGACTCTGAAAACAGAAATACCATGTACAAGGGGAGTTTCATCAAGGCTGGAAGCCACAATGAGCTTAATGGAAACAAGGAGTTGGAAAGGAGAGGAGCAGAGTTTCAGTGCTTGAAGTATGGGAAATATGTGTCATTCATTGAAGCAGGAAGAAGCCGAGGGGAATGGAACATCTTGGAGGAACAAACAGCTATATTGTGCTATTCTGTTTACAAATAACAAATATGTATTTGATTATGAACTAAGGAGAAAAGAAAGCAAATCTTGAGTGGAAAAGTAGAGAACTTTCAAATTGACATTGGAAGAAATGAAATCCAATGCCAGGTTAAATCATCACAGACAGAAAGAAGAAACTATGAGAGAAGGAAAGTTAAACATACCATACGGTGGAGGGAAAAAAATCAAGCCCAGTGATTAATTAAATTAAATTAATTAATTAAATGGTCCATCAGAAGGTGTCAGACTAGGCCAAAAAATAAAATAAAAAGTAAACCCTGAGTATATGATGCTCATAAAAATTATTAAAAGTAGACAGGAATGTTAAAAATAAATGGGAAGGCACAGAGACATGAAGAAAGAAGTGTTAAAGTTAATTAGAAACAGGGAAATGAACACTGTAGAGGATAAATGAAACTTTTATGAAACATATTTTGAAGAAGTTACAACCACCAGAAACCTGACTGCATTTGATATGTGGCATAAAGCATATATTACTATAAATTCTAGTATGAACTTTCCAAGATATCAATTTCAGAAATGAGTGTACATTATAGGCCAATTAAAAGAAAAATGAATATTATAACCATTTGAATTATCAGATACATGTAAGTTAATATTTCTTGGATACAGAATGGATTTATTTTTTAGAGGTCTGGACCATGTACTGGGTCATAGAGATAAACTTCAACAGACTGCAAAGAAAAGCTTTTGCATACCACAATCTCTAATCACCTTCTTTGAAATAAAAAAAAAAAAATTTTAAGGTAAGAAAGGGCTAAGACTACAGCTCAATGAATAGGAATGTTACCTAGTTTTCTCTAAGCCTGGGTTACATGTAAGAAGAAAAATAATTAGAAATAAATTTAGAATTGTCTGGAGGAAGAGAATTCCTGAATAAATCTAATATTAAAGAGGGAATCAGAAACGAAATTAAAAAATATTAGAAAGTAGTCAATGAGAGTACTGCATTGTAGATTCCATGAGAGAAGCAAAGCTGGCTCAGAGGCATCCAAAGCCACTGCGATGACAAAGTAGGAGTTAGGCATGGTGGGCACACCTGTGATCTCAGCTCTCAGGAAGCTCATGCAGGAGGGATGCAAGTTTGAGGTTTAGTATCACTATGCTAAGCAGTGATACTAAAAATAAAGGCACTTTGCCTTCTTAAGAAGGTACAAAAGGAACAAGCCAAAAGAGCATACAACCACAAATTACTAAGGTAAAAAGTGAAATAAAATAGAATAGTAAAAAGCACATACGCATGCAAAAAATTAAAAGCAAGTAAAATAAAATAAAGACTGTAAATATTAAACATTCACAAACAGAAAAGGAGGCCTAGCCACAGAAGAAATAGTCATAAAGTACTCCATATGCAACCTGAGAATCTGATGATTCCATGGTCAAACACAAGTCACCCACACTGACTCCACAAGAGGAGCAACTGAAGACAATGTCATCAGCAAAGACTCGCAAGGGTGATACAAATCCACTGCTGGAAATGGTATTAGGACTAGACAGACTGACTGAATTTCATTTGTTTATGTAAATTTTTGAATAACAGATAACCCCATCACTATTTCAACAACTTTTCATCATACTAAAAGATGGAAAGCATCCCAGTTAATACCATGAAATCACCATGATGTTAATTATTAAAACATAAGGCAGATAGCATAAGAAAGAAACTAATAAATTATCATTTATTAAATTTGTTATAATTTTTTTCAAAATTATCCAATTAATCCAGACATTATAAGCTCATGCTTGCTATCCCAGCACTTGGTAAAGTGAAACAGGAGGATCACTGAGTTCCAGGCCAGCTCAAAATACAAGCAAAAAAAAAAGAACCTAAGATAATTAACATAATTATAAAAATTTTTTTGTTGGAGGGTAAAACCTATTCATTTGAGTATTTGCATTAGATCTAGCCTTGTCAATTCTCTTATTAATTACAATAGACATTTTAAACAATAGTGCCTTAGGTTTCCTGGATGTCCAACATCTTCAGGTTTTATCTGCCATTTTGCATTTTGATGTCATAGAGTGTACTATAGAGTAACACCTTGTCTCAGAAAACCTAAAAGTAAGAAAAAAATATATATATATGTAAAATAATCAAACTGAATTTAGTCAAGTATGAAAAAAATGTGATATAACTCATTTCTTTGCATTCAGGAGTGTGGAGTGGTTTAACAGCATCTTCCACAAACCACAAGTTAGGGTGGGGCTTGGGGAGAGGGCCACATTAATTATAGGCTTAACAAATATCTGGTTAGGCTCATCTCTGGAGTGTGGTGTGTGCAGTGGATAAGAAGACTTGATTTTATCAGTGTACACTGTATGCACATATAGAAACTTCCCATAGACTCCCCATTGATTATGTGCAATTGCTAAAAAGTAAAAAAATGTTCTGGTCATTTCTAATAAAAAACAGACCTAGAAGTTATATATACATGAAAGAAAACTGTTTTTTTTTTAAAAAATTTTTTGTTCATTTTTATTTATTTGAGTGTGACACAGAGAGAGAGAGACACAGAGAGAGAGAATGGGCACGCCAGGGCTTCCAGCCACTGCTAACGAACTCCAGACGCGTGCGCCCCCTTATGCATCTGGCTAACGTGGGTCCTGGGGAATTGAGCCTTGAACCAGGGTCCTTAGGCTTCACAGGCAGGTGCTTAACCGCTAAGCCATCTCTCCAGCCCAGAAAACTGTTTTTTAAAGCCCAACAGCAAACATGCTGGAAATAGTAAGTTAGGTATCACTATTTTGTTTATCTTGATTTCCTAAAACTAACAAAGTAAAGCAAGAGAATGGCACCAATGTGGCAAAAATGAGAGCTAAAAACACCTAGATGACATTGGCTATCCAGAAGAACCAAATCACTATTTTTAATAAAAATCCTATTATAAATAAAAATTCAAGATATTCTGAGTAAGATATATGAAAATCTACTTTCCCAAATAATGGAACATCCAGAAGCCATAGCTTGTTACTAGAAAGTTTTCAGTCCCAGGGATGGGATATCTTCTAGTGAGTTGTTGGTCATGGTAGGCCCTGTTGCCTCCAAAACATTATAGGCTATTGTCAAGGCCCTTAGTTTCCCATAAGAAAGAGATGGTAGGACCCTATTGCTGAAGACTTCACATGCCTGAGTACCAAAGTCACTGGGAAACCAAGCTGGTGCTGAGCAGAAAACCTTCTCCCTGTAGCCCAGCCAACTGAAAGCTTTTAAAAGCTGCACTGTATGCAGTCTTATGGGAGACAGAAGTCATCAGCAGTAAGCACAGTGAACACTGGAAACCTCAAGTTTGGCCAGGCAGGCCAAATGTCTGAAGAAGTGCAATAATGGCATGTCTACTCTGGGGGAAACCAACTGCTCTCTAATTGGACTGAAGACTTACTCTGTGGGAGGGAATACATGCCTGGTACTGAAAACCTAATCAAAAGCCTATAGCAGGGAGGTCATGAGCCTTAGGGGTATAAAGCCTGTTCTTGTCTGGATAAATGCATATATTACTCTCATCAAATTGCCCTGAAAGCACTACAGTTAATGTTCATACTCTTATATTAATGCTACTCTCACTTCTGATTAGAGAAGCTTCTGTTTTCAGATGGTGATGACCCAAAAGGTAACATAGTGCTGAGAAGAAGGGATGGAGGAGTGTCCAACACTGAAACATCTCACACCCTCCAAGGCTCAGAGTTCATTGCGGAAGAGGTGATGGAAAGAATGTAAGAGCCAAAGGAAGGTTAGCACTCCTTACATCCAACTGTCCAGACAGAATTTGGCCTCGATATCCAAGACTTCACAGTGCCTAGCAATACCTACACAAGACCCTCGTAATAGGAGAAAAAGATGATGACATCAAATTAAAAGAGAGTCTAATGGAGAGAGGGAGGGGATATGATGGTGACAGAGTTATGAAGGGGAAAGCGGGGGAGGGGAGAGAAATAACATGGTTTGTTGCTGTAAGTATAGAAGTTGTCTATATATGTGTGTGTGTGTTAAAAAGTCTATTATAATTAATAAGAGAATGGAAAGTAAATGGCTTTCCCCTAGTAAGAAAAATGTTAATTTTAGTTGGGTGTGGTGATACACACCTTTAATTCCAGTACTCAGGAGGCAGAGGTAGGAGGATCATCGAGAGTTTGAGTCCACCCTAAGACTACATATTGAATTCCAGGTCAGCCTGGACTAGAGTGAAACTCTACCTCAAGAAATAAAAGTTAATTTTAAGTGGGTATGCTGACACATGCCTATAACCTCAGGCAGAATTAGGAGGACTGCTGAGAGTTTGGAGCTAATCTTGGACTACAGAATGAGTTCCAGGTCAGCCTGAACTAGAGTAATACTTTACCTAAAAAAGAAGTTAATTATTCCAATTTAGCTACTCCACAATATAGATATACTTCAAAATATACTGCATATGACAAACATACATGATTTTGCCAATTAAAACTTAACTTAGGGCTGGGGATATCATCCAGTAGATATAGTATTTGATACTCAAGCCTAATTTTGAATTCAATCATCATCTCATGTTTAAAAAAAGCTAGAAGCTGTGGCAGGCTTCTGTAATCCCATAATGATGACAGTGAGGTGGAAGGCAGGGACAGGATTTCCCAGAAGCTTATGGTAAGTAAAGCAAAGAACAACAGCAAGACCAAGAGATAGAAACCCTTTCTCAAAGGAGGTGGTGAGGAACAACTCCTAAAAGTTGTCCTCTGACCTCTACATGTACATTGTGGCACATGCAGCCACACTCACACATTCTCTCTCCCTCTCCCTCTCTCTCTTTCTCTCTCTCTCACACACAATTAATTTTAAAAGGAACTAAGAAATAAAATATCCCACCTATATTTTCAGGAAAATCAATTATCTAGGGGTAAATTATACACAAGACTTATGCAACCTATGATGAAGAAAAGTGTAGAGCCAGGCATGGTGGTGCGCACCTTTAATATCAACACTTGGGAGGCAGAGGTGGGAGAATTGTGAGTTTGAGGCCAGCCTGAGAGTACATAGTGAATTCCAGGTCAGCCTAGGCTAGAGCAAGACCCTATCTTGAATAATTAAAAAAAAAAAAAAAGTAAAACCCTGTGTCAGTTCCATTCCTAGGGATATGCTCAAAGGTATGTTTACATGTTCACCGAAAGCCATAGCAGTGTTACCAGCAGCACTATTGGTGAGAAGCTGCTCAATGCCTGTTAGTTCCGCAGAGGATTAGAGCTGTGCTCAGTCACACACTGAAAAAAAACAATGATAGCTAAGTGCAATGCCATGTATAAGCCTTAACACTGAACAACAGGCAAGTAATATATAGGGCATAATTTCACCTATGTAAAATACAAATGCCCAACTGCTCCATGGTGTTAGAGGTCAAGCTGATAGTCCACCCACTGTGGGTTAAGGACAAGAAGAGAACAGTGTGGGCCAGTCTTACCTCGGCAGGACACAGACAGCCCAAGTGTGTTCCCTTTGCAAAAATTCCTCAAGATCTATATTACCCTTTGTGTATTTTAAAAATTTCAAATGTTTCTATTTATTTGAGCAAGCAAAGGAGAGGGAAGGAGAAAGCAAGGGGGAGGGAGGGAGGGAGGGAGGGAAGGAGGGAGAGGGAGGGAAGGAGAGAGAGAGAATGAGAATTGGCATGCCAGAGCCTCTTGCTGCTATTGTCAAACTCCAAACACATGTGCCACTTTGTGCATCTGGCTCTAAATAGGAACTGGGGAATTGAACTATGGTTGGCAGGCTTTGTAAACGATCACCTTTAAACCAATAAGTCACTTCTCCAGCTCTTGTGTATTTTTAAAATAGGTATGTTAGACAAACAAACAAACAAACAAACAAACAAGGGCTGGAGAGATGGCTTAGTGGTTAAGCACTTGCCTGTGAAGCCTAAGGACCCTGGTTTGAGGCTCGATTCCCCATGACCCACATTAGCCAGATACACAAGGGGGCGCACATGTCTGGAGTTCGTTTGCAGTGGCTGGAAGCCCTGGCACACCCATTCTCTCTCTCTCTCTCTCTCTCTCTCTCTTTCAAATAAATAAAAATAAACAAAAAAATTTAAAAAAACAAACTTGAAGACATGTTCTTGAATGGGACACAGCATTATAAAGATGCCTTCCCAATGCATATTGGAATTTAATAAAAGCTTTAATTAGAATTTTAACAAGTTCTCTGGAACTTAGTTTGGATTTTAAATGGGAAGCTCAATCAACCCCAGAAGAATTGGCAACTTTTTCCCACCTTCCCACCCTGGGGAGGAGGTAGGCTTAAGTCTGGCTTCTCTATCTCACACTGCTACTCATACCCCCAAGTCTGTTTCCACAAGAGCCCATTAGGTCAAAGTCTGATCAACCATGGCTACATATCTTCCTATGGGAACTGAATCTGAGGGTGGCTCTTCAGGGGGACACACAACTCAGTGTTGGCACGGGAGGACAGTGAGTGTGCCTGCTTTCACTCACTAACATTAAGTGAAAGAGAAGAGGGGATGATGCCCGCTCCACTGGGCTATAAGAATATTCTCATTTCTCAAAATGACCTCTGGCTTGCTTTGAGTGCTTGTCAAGCAACTAAGACTTGCATTATAGCTCTCTTATGCAGCTTTGACACATATTCTATTAAGGTGACAAGACAGTTGTTTTAACTTTTATTTTGGTTTTTCGAGGTAGGGTCTCACTCTGGTCCAGGCTGACCTGGAATTCACTATGGGGTCTCTGAGTGGCCTTGAACTCACGGCAATCCTCCTACCTCTGCCTCCCTAGTGCTGGGATTAAAGGCGTGTGCCACCATGCCCAGCTGTTTTAACTTTTTATTGACAACTTCCATTAATATAGTCAATATATCATAATCAGAATCCCCCCAATACTCTCCTTTTCCCCTCCCAAATTCCTCCTCTAGTGACTCCCTTCTTTCCAACTAGTCTATTATTTAGAAAAAATATTTTATTTATTTAAGAGAGAGAGGGAGAGAGAAAGAGGGAGACAGAGAGAGAATGGATACGCCAGGGACTCCAGCCACTGCAAATGAACTCTAGACATATGTGCTACCTTGTGCATCTAGGTTATGTGGGTACTGAGAAATCAAACCTGGATCCTTAGGCTTTGCAGGCAAATGCCTTAACCACTAAGCCATCTCTCTAGCCTCTCCATTCTATTTTGATGCCATCCTATTATGCAGGTCTTGTGTAGGTAGCATCAGCCACTGCGAGGTCATGAAAGGATAGCTGTTTTCTTTCCTCTGCCTTCCAGGCAATAAATCAGAAGTTTAGAAAGATGTCATTTGCTCAAAGTCACCAGTCAGCAAGCAGTCCCAGTAGGCTACAACCCTGATCTCTGACTCCATATCCAGAGCTTCCTTCTGACTGATCTTTATGATAAGACAAAGCATGAGTCACATGCTGCTGCAGCTGAGATGGGAATGATGAAGTCCTGGCACCACATCCAGGGTCCTCTAGAGTCCCCAGGGACATCTGGCTGTAGCCTGGGTCAGGCAAGAGTAGGCTGAGATTGTTCCTTGTTCAAAAGTTTGGCACCAGAGATAACTACTGCTCACTGCTCTCTGTGGGTCCCACAGAGGTCAGGTAAGAGCAACTCCCTACCACAGGTCCTGGCAGGAAGCAATCATCACTGTTAGGTTCACTGCAGTCTCAGACTCTGGCTTCAGCATGGCCCTTCTTCACAGTGGCTTGGAGTCTGCTTGCAAGAAGGCCCCCATGAGCTGCAGTTAAGCAAGCTAGTACATGGCAATACAGCAGGGTGTCTTTTCCTTTTGAGCACCCATCCAGCCTCCCATGACATAGAACAAGTGGGCTGGGCTAAGCACCAGAAAGGCATGCCAGGCAAATATGAGTCCACTTGGATCTTCCTGATGAGGGTCTGTCAGGAAAACAGTTCATGTCTGACAACTTAGCGAGGCTGTGAATGCTTCCAGAGGGCTGACACCCAAAACCACACTCCCCTGATGTCACATGATGGAAGAGGTGCCCAGCCTGGCTTTGTGACCATAGTGAGGAATGACAGTGTGGGATGATATACTGAATGGGTGATGTGTGACATTTCTTTTTGTCCTCACAATACCCTAAGGAAGCAGTATTCTAGGGGATGATCACCCCCCACCCCTCGCTCTCTCAAGGTCACATGATAAGTGGTGGTGGAGCTGGGCTGCTTGGCTGGGAAACTGAGGTGCTTGGGGGCCCACCTTATCTGGATGGTATGGGTGGCCCTGCTTCCCTTGCATCCTAACACCCTGCTGAGGCTGGCAACTGTGAACATTACTAACTGCACTCCCTAGGCCTGTCTGAGAGGGTTGTGCCCAGACCAGCATGTGGGGGCCACACTGAGGACTTGGAGTCAGAAGACTTGAGCTCACAGAGGCTGGTCCACCCTGTGCTGTGATGCTTCTCCACCCCACACGAACAATAATAGGGCAAAACATAGCACCCACAATGCATCTTGTGCTGCAGAGATGTCCTTAGTGAGTCTTCCAGCTTGATGAGCTCACTTGAAGTCAAATTTTCCCATTGTGCTAGGAATGGTCACCCTACTTAGAGGGAGGAAGTCTGGCTACTTAGACTTCCGGCCATTTCTGTCTAACGCTCATTTTCCTTTCGAGATCACATCTGCTACCCTGCTACCCACAAAATAGGGCCCTAGGGAGCTGGAGCCAGTAGATGACACCTCTGTCTGGAAGCCTCTGGTTCTGTTTGTAAGAAAAGCAGCACCTAGAGGTTTAGGATTTGCTCGGGAGCCACCTTCTCATTGGAGACTATGGCAGCTTGGCTGCGGGAGCTCAGGGCTGTCAGGATGAAAGGGAGATGGATGTAGGGGTGAAAGGACTCTCAAGTTACAGAGATGACTCCTATAAGAAGAAAAGAAGCAGTCTTTCCTTCAAGCAGACTAAATCCTGCCACCCAACAGTCAAAACCACTAGCTCCAGTGAGGCAAGGGGAGCCAAGCGGGGCAAACAGATCTTCTGCAGCCAATTTTTTTTTTTTTTCATATGGGAGGCTATGAGGAATGTCCTGCCTATATGTGACTACATGGGGCTCTGTATTACAAACCTTCTTCCTAGGACCCATCTCAGCAGAAAGGGAGAACATTTTTTTTTTTTTTTACAACATGTAAGTTAATTAACTGCTATTAAAATATGTCCTTCAGCTTAATGATATTCTTTACCATTTGCATACTGCCAGCCTTCTCTTCGACTTGATTTCATTTATGTGCTTTAGGAACTCCCTTCAAATACACATGTAGACACACTGTGAGTCGCAGATGTCACGGACACATTTCCCAGCAAGGTGGGCTTAAGCTCTGGTTTTGGGGTGGAAAAGGGAATCTAAGTCCTAGATTCAAGGTCAGACCTGCCAATTCTATCTAGATGGCCCTGGATAAGCCAGTAAAATTTTCTGGCCCTTAGTTTCTTCACCTATAAATAGAATAATTCCAACACAGCCTCCTCTACAGGAAGACTGCGAAGGCTAGTGAAATCCATACTAGTGCACTGTAGACTACCCCCCCCCACACACTGAAACAAAATATATTAGTATTTCAAATATATTAGTATTTCTTGGACTTTGAGGAGAACCTTGGACTAGATAATTGGGACTTAGGATTGCCTAGGGCCCATTATTTCACTATTTTAGGAGCACCAGGTACTTGGAGGCCACTCTTTCCCAACTCTTGGCCAATGCTATTAAAGTGATGTCTAAGTCAGCACATCACACCCCGCAGCCCTGAGCCACAATGGTTGCTTTAGGGATGGAAATGGAAGGCAAGGAACCACTGGGAAGCAGCAAGAAGACTTTTCCTGGAGTAAGGAAATACACTTTGGAAGGCTGAGGCTGAGGCTGTCATCCTGTAGTCCGGTGGGTTGTGGGCTGAACTCTCAGATAGTAAGGTTAACATGGAGGAAAACAGAGCCCAAGAGGAGAGATAGCAGGTCCTGATGTTATCTTTGAGGTCAGAATGTTGAACATCAGGTGCACTAAGCTTCTTTTCTTAAGCTAAAACATGAGCAGGGTTTCTGTCATTTGCAAATGAAAGGTTCTAATATAGAATCTGCATGAAATCAAGGATAACCAATAATCAGTTTAAGTTTCTGGCTGGCTTTCAGAAGAAAAGCTCTGTTCTGCATGCTCCTTTTACTACCTGAGAGTCATCTCGCTAAACCTGGAAATGACATTCACAGAACCTACATGGGGCTGCATTTTCCCCGCAAGGGTTATTGCTTAGGGGAAAAAAAATGAACAGAAGCCTTTTTAGTTGGTTAGGTATCCAAGTTCTTCAAGGATTCCTTCCAGGAGGTGTACTGGCCTAGATCTAAAGAACTCCAATCATCCAAGAAGGTCACCAGAAAGGTTTGGTTTATGGTCACATTCTGGCCCTCTATTCTCTGCCACATTGTGGGCAACTCACCAGCCCAGCAACTCATGTGACGGCCTTGTCTTGATCCTTTCCTGCTTCTGTGCTTCGGCTCCAGCTCCAATAGGACACCTATAGCACCTTCCATTCCCACTCATCAGTGCCCATCCTCCTCCAGTTCGAGGCCGAGGAGGACTCTGCTTAAGGCCAAGATCAAGTCCCAGCTGTAATACAGTATCCAAAACTCTTCCTGATTGCTCTGAACCCATCACAAATCTACATTGCCCTAGCCAATGGCAGCATAGGAAGAGATAGATGGAGCCTAAATCTGTCAAGAGAGATGAAAGTTCAGGTCTAACAGCAAGGCATGTAAAACAGGAGAGGTTAGAAATCTCTTGGCCCTGGATATTGGTGTGCACAGCCATGATGCCTGGAGTTCCCCAAGTAAGGACTCAGCTGATGCAGAATGAAGATGTGGGTTCCTGACTGGGTGGCCCTGCAAATGCTTCCTTTTCATGCTTCTTGGCATGTGAGCTATTAATAATTTCTGGCACAGTTTATCTGAGCCATTTTGAATTAGGTTTTTGGTTTCTTATCACCAGCAGCTTCTTAACTAACACAAAAGCTTAGTTCACACTTGCTGCGCCGTGGTGCTCTCTCTGGTCTCTGGCGCAGGGAGCTATTCTCCTTCCTACCACAGCCCTCTGCAACTCACACCCACTGCACTTTCTGTCAATGGCAGTGAAGTGGCACAGTTTTCTCTCTTGTAATGGATTTCTGAAGCTCCGTCTTGAAGCCACATTTGGGCTGAGTGAGAAAGACTGCTTTAACAGTCCACTATGAGCACACAGCTGCCAAGTCCAAAGACCTGGCTGCCTGGTCCTTCCCTGTTTTTCCACATCTTTGTGAACATCATCTCCATTTTATTAGCTACTCAGCCTAAAACCTTGAATTCACCTGTGACTTTTTTCTTTCACACCCACATTGAATCTGAGAGGAAATCCTTAACTTCAAAACATACGCAGAGCCTACCTGCACTGCTACCTCCCTCATCCTCCTCCACTCTGTTCCAGGCACCTGGGCCACTCTCCTGAGTAACTTCAACAGGCTCTAATGATATCCCTGCTTCCACTCCACATCTTGGATCTGTGGGAGAACAGTATTCCCATAGGCTCTCATCACACCAATAATAAAAGTTCAAATCCTTACCTCTGCCTCAAATGTGGCCCAACCCTAGCTTCTTGCTCCCTCACTTGACCCTCTATTTCTCACCACCACCCCTACTGCAATAGGAACACACAGCTTGTCTTCTTCCCTTCTCTTTTTTCCTCCTTCCCTCCATCTTCTCCTTCCCCCCTCCTTTTTTTTTCTAAGTATAGTTTATTTATTTGAGAGACAGAAGGTAGGGGGAAAGAGAGAGAGAGAGAGAGAGAGAGAGAGAGAGAGAGAGAGAGAGAAAGAGAGGGAGGGAGGGAGGGAGGGAGGGAGGGAGGGAGAATGGGTGTGCCAGGGCATCTAACCACTGCAAACGAACTCCAGATGCATTCGCCCCCTTGTGCATCTGGCTTATGTGGGTCCTGGAGAATTGAACCGGAGTCCTTTTGCTTTGTAGGCAAGCACCTTAACCATCAAGCTATCTCTCCAGGCCCCCTCCTCCATTCTTGATATATAAGTATTGTCATTTTATCCAAGCTGGCCTGCAACTTATAATTCTTCTGCCTCAGCCTCCCAAGTAGGTGGAAGGATAGGGGTGAGCTAACATATCCAGCTTCTCTTTCTCTCCACCCTCTTCTCTCTTAGGCTGGCTTAGAACTTGATTTAGCCAAGAATGACCTTGAACTACTGATCCTCCTGACTCCTCTTCTCTAGTGCTGGTGTGTTATCACACCTGGTTTATGTGTGGCTAGGGTTTAAGCCCAGGGCTTCAGGTATGCTAGACAAGCACTCTATCTTGAGGTACATGCCCCAGCCCCTTGTTTGTTTCTTAAACACATTAAACACACTCTTACCTCTGGGTCTTTACACTTGCTATTATTCTTTGTGGGACATTCTTCTTTGAATCCTCACCACTTTTTTTATATCTCTGTTGACCTTAAAGAGGCTAATCCATGATCATTCTCCCAGAATCCTTCCTCCCTCTGACCCCCTTGAGCTCCTGTATTTTTCTTCATAGTCTACCTACTTGTGATGTGTGAGTTTTCTGTGTGCTATGTGTTGCTCCATACCCTACCTGGTGGAGTTTTTCCACTGCTGTCACCACAGACTAGACCAGCTCCAGTTCTGGAACAGGTATCCAGTAAGTGCTCTTCTCAAATATCGGCTCTTTTCCTATCTCCTGCAGCTCTCAGCACAGGACTTTGCACACAGTGATTGCTCATTAACTCTACCATATATAATGTTCACAACTGGATAACATCAGCACATTGATTTTATTTCTGTAACAAATTCAGGTTTCTTGTGACACATAGACAAGGATTGGAAGGGCACATAGAAAACTAGAAACAACAGCTAGGTGGAGGTTTTGTATATTAATTTCTCTGAGTGTAACAATTATAGTATGTGCTATTGTTAAAATTGTTGTAGAGTTGTACATTTTTTCCTATTGTTGTTTCAAGTAAACCAGTTCGTGTTCTATTAATGGCACTGTTGAGATTAGACCGATAAAAATCTCCCTAAGTACCCCACAGTACTAAACAGACCCACAAAGATACTTTCATGTTTAGAACTGACGTTCTGAGAGCTTTGACCTTCAACCTGTATGAAAATGCAGTCAATATCAGAATGGTTTTGCCTTTACATACCTAGTTTGTGATAATATTGTGTGGTCTGTTATTTTTTCAAGTGGTAACATAAGTTAACAACTTTCTGCTTTCAAAAGCACTGAGCCCTACCCTCTATCTTGGACAGACTGCTGGCAAATGTTTGTATATCTGGTCAGTATTTGCCAAGCATCACCTCTACTCCTGCCCAAGAAGCTGCTGTCTCCCCAAGGAGACAGTAAATCTGTCTTTACAAGATTTTCATGGAAGAAGACATAAGCTGGGCTTTGAAGGTGGGTTGTCCAACCTATTCTAATCTTATTTACTGAGCATCTATTATGCACAAGGGGCTCAACTTGGCAGTACAATTCAAAGATTGGGCTGCCATCCATAAGAAGCTAATTACCCTGTATGGGAGAGAAGACCTGGGGGGGAAAAAAGTAACCCTAACAAAAGGTATCAAAATGTCAGCTATGCCACAAGTGGAAAGCAACACTACCCTTGTTTTAAAGGGGCTCAGAGGAGGAGGAAGCACAGCTGACACTTTGCGGCCTAGCAGAAAAGGTAGGTGTGACAGGCAGAGATGTGGGACACGTGGGTGGGGTTATTCCAGGTAAAGGAAACCATGCCCCAGGGCACAGAGGCAGCAAGGTGCAGTGTACATGGTGCCCAGGTGACCTAGCCTGGGTGCTACTGCCTGGCCATACCGAGGTGAGACGGAGGTGGCAACAGCAAGGCAGGGGAGCCGAGCTGGGCAAAACCGCTGCCCCGCAGAGAACAGAAGTGAGCAAAGAGAAAAGGTGGCCTGCTGAAAAGGCTGTTACTTGGGGGCAGGGATACATAGATTTCTCAACATGGCAAAGTGGGCATTTGATCCTTCAGACCTTTTACTGATGTCATGTATTCTTCTACATGTATTAAATGTTACATAATGAAAAGGCCTACTTGATTAAGTCATTGAGTCATCCAACATGGATGCAACATTTACTCTTTAAAAAATCTTTTGTAAGAGAAGTAGAGGAGAGGCTGCACTAGGGAAAGGCTGGAAGGACAGGAAAGCAGGGGCAGGCGCAAGAAAGGACAGCAACAGATTTGAGGTTGCACCAGGGAAAGGCTTGGGGGACAGGCAGAAGACAGGACAGCAGTGAATTTGCAGCCTCAGATTGTTGGGGCAAACAGAACAGGTGGGGAGGACTCTGAAACACAGAGATGCCAGCAGGCACTAGAGGGGGCTGGTGTTGGGAGCTTTTTTGGAAGGGAAATTTTGGCCAGAGGAAGACCTTTGGTCCACTAACACACTGGCTCCTGATCCTTCTCGGGCCCCCCAGCTGGGACATGTGCTTGAGCTGCATTTAGCCAGGAGAAATTGAATTTGATCGTCCAGAATCTAACAGCAGCCTCTAGGCATGAGCCATGGAAGGCCCAGGGGTGTCCTTGTGTCTTGTCTGTACAGGGCTCTGATGCTCTAGATTGTGACCTACACATGCCACCATGAAGGCAGATACTCTAAAGAAAAGGTTTTTTCACTGATACCCCTGTGATTACAACTGGCAGATATAAGAAGGGGTTTCCTTTAACAGGACCACTGAAGGAAGCTTAATGGCTGCTTCATGAAGACCTAAGCCTTGTAAGCCCAGAGCAGTTGGATGGGAAGCTGTGGGTACTGGCAAATCTCTAACATCACCTCAAAGGGGGCACTGCAGAGTCAGCCATGTTCTCCCATTAGGGATGCAGACAGACGTGTGCCTTGCAGTCATGACTCAAGCAATGGGTAGGCTATGAGGAAAGAAGATTGGCCTAGGGAGCCAATTTCCCTCCTTGACTCACACAGGTTCCTATGGAGAGCCCAGCAAGGAGGAAGCAGGATAGTCACTATGGAACGGCCCTGAGCTCTGCAACCTCTGAGTTAGAATTCTCATGTCCCTTACCCATTATGTCTCACCTGCTTTGCTTTCTGTTTGTAGTGGGCACTATTTTGACATACAAAGTACACAATATTAGTTTCCAAATCTTACCAACTTGTTGGGGTGCAGCTCAAATGTTACTTCTCCACAAAACTCTCCTTGGGCCTCCATACCCCTATAAATGCTCTTTCTATTCAAGTGCCCAGCCCTCTATCTGTTTCAAACATTTTCTGCCTTTGCATGCAGGGTTCTGGAGCACCTTGTACAAAACACCCACCTCCTTGGGCACAACCCTCAGCCTCTCTGGGGTCAGGACCACATCTGTATCACCTTTCACTCTAGTCCCAAAATTCTCAGGGCCACAAATGAGTCAGTGAGCAAGATTTTCCAACTTCCCTAGGCTCATCAGGCTGCCAAATTTTCTTCAAAAGACTTAAGCATCACTTTGTCAGACTGAACCAAACAACATCCAAAGGTTCCAGGACAAATCCATACACAGGGAATCCAGCAGGTGCAGAGTTGAAGCAGCACTCTCCTGGGGACACTGGCTAATGCACCAGAATGGATGGAGAACCAGACAAACAGCTCTGACACCAGCTCTACCTACCATAGGTCACATCTCCCTGCATTATCCAAAGGAGTAGGTGAAGTGTCTTTTAAACAAACCAATAGGTCCCTCATATATAAATAAATAGATAAATAAATAAATGGGCTTTTCTTTGGTTTAGCTGTCTGAAGACTAGTGTGAAGGCTGATCTTAAAGGCACTATTTCATTTAGTGGAAATTGTTTTAGTAAAAACAAGTTGGTGGCAGAGAAAATAAGCACTGGGGTAGATATAGGGTCATCAATGCAGTGATCCTCTCATTATTTCCAAGCCCTACAGGTTATGAGTGGAGATGGGGTTAATAATAGGACCCAGGCAGGGCCTACAGTGAAGAAGTGGTGGGGGAGGCTTTGAGCACTGCTAGCCCTGTACCTCTCCCAGATAGCTATGCTGACCCGTCCACCACCCACTGTCTATCATGCTCAGGGCTTGTCACAGGGAACTCCTGGGTGCCAAGGAAAGACCTCCTTAGCTGGGATCTAAGTGACCATGGGAAGCTAAGAGTCCAAGGGAAGGCCAGTTCCCTGGGGGTGGGGCTGCCAAAGTGGTAGAAGCCACCAAACCTGAAGTTGGCCTTCTCTACCTGGCTGCCTCAGAACACAGGCAATTAGGGATTGTTCCACCACACAGCACTTCTCAAACAACAAAGGCTCTGTAAGCAGAGCCAGAGACACAATTGTTAATCAAAACTTCTCATCAGGCTGAGGTAACCAGGGTTACCACCCTGGTTGGATGTAATTCCAGCCAACAGCAAAGATGCTCTGTGGTCTCATGAGCCAGGGAGGCCTGATTACTGATTATTGAAAGGATCTCAACTATATTTTTCTTTCTCTATCTGCTAAAAGTTGTATATAGTATCACTGCTTTCCAGCACGATTTTAGAAAGGAAGCTATTGATGCCCAAGCATACCGAACTAACTGAAGTCTCAGAGTGAGCTGATGCAGATGATCATTGAGGTGATGCCTCCCAGGATTCTCCTCCCTCTGCCCACACCCACTACAGGGAACTCAAGCTCCCAGAAAGGGCCCCTTTCCTTCACCTATAACGTAGCACAGTATGGGGCTTGGGATAAAGGCAGACTGTACTTCTGCCTCTGCTGGGTACCAGCTATTTCATATGGACAGCACTGGAGCTCTGCTGCACTGTCCTATGTGCTAAGAGGAAGCAACACTACCTCGTGACACTCAGCCTGTTTCCTCAGGTGCAAAGTGGGGACATCCACACAATAGGACCAACTTCATTGGGTGATTTGTTAAAATAAAATGGGTTAATATTAGTAACATGCTTAAAATTGAGCTTAGTACCCAGTAAATATTTTTTGTTTTATTATGATATAATTCACACAGGATACAGTTTGCCCATTTAAGTACATAATTAAGTGGGCTTTGGCATATTCACAGAGAGGTGCAACCAGTGCCACAGTCCATTCTGGAACATATTTCTCCTTAAAAAGAAACCCTGATGCCTGTAGCTGTTATCTCCCCTTCCCATGTGCTCTATCCCTGAGTACCTGGAATCTACTGTTTGTCTAGTTGGCTTTTCCCTTTCTGGACTTTCATATGAACAAACTCTAACACTATGGTCTTCTGTGACTGAATTCTTATTTATTTATTTTTATTTGAGAGAGAGAGAGAGAGAGGGTGGGGGAGAATGGGCACTCCAGGGCCTCCAGCCATTGCAAACAAACTCCAGATGCATGTGCCCCCTTGTGCATCTGGCTAACATGGATCCTGGGGAAATGAGCCTTGAACCAGGGTCCTTAGGCTTCACAGGCAAGTGCTTAACCGCTAAGCCATCTCTCTATCCCTTCTGTGATTGTCCTTGTATGATGACTTCTAGGTTAATTTATGCTGTAGGATGTGTTGGCACTCTATTCCTTTTGATGGCTGGATAATATTCTATTTTAGGAACTTACCATTTTATTTTATTTTTTGCCCATTTGGATTGGTTCTATCCTTTGGCTATTAAATAGTTGCACCATTTTACATTCCCACCAGTGACCTAGGAGGGCTCCGGTTCCTACACATACTCACCCATACTAGTTATCTCCTTTTTTTTTTTTTTGACATGAGAAATTCTTTTTTTTTTCTTTTCACAATTATTATTAACATTTTCCATGATTATAAAAAATATCCCATGGTAATACCCTCCCCCCCACACACACACTTTTCCCTAGTTATCTCCTTTTCTGAAGCTAGCCATCCTAGTAGGTATTGAGTAGTATTTGCAGTTTTGATTTGCATTTCCCTGATTTCTAATGATGATGCTCATCTTTCCATGTGCTTATTGGCCATATCTTCTTAGGAGAATTTTTTGCTTATTTTTTAATTTATAAAGAGTGCTATGAGTTCTTTACATATTTTATATTCAAAGTCCCTGTCAGACAACTGAATTCCAAATATTTTCTCCCGTTCTGTGGATTATCTTTATTCTGTTTCATCATTCATTATATCATATCATATCATATCATATCATATCATATCATATCATATCATATCACTTATATTATTTTTGTCTTCTTTTGAAAGTTTTTAAAATTTTTATGCTTTTAGAAAGAGAGAGAGAGAGAGAGAGAGAGAGAGAGAGAGAGAGAGAGAGAGAGAAAGGAAGAAAGAATTGGCATGCCAGGGCCTCAGCTACTACAGTTGAACTCCAGATGCTTGTGTCACTTAGTGGGCATGTGTGGCCTTGTGCTTGCTTCATCTTTGTGCATTTGGCTAATGTGGGATTTGGAGAGTTGAACATGGGTCCTTAGGCTTCACAGGAAAGTGCCTTAACCACTAAGCCATCTCTCCAGCCCACTTATATTATTTTTGAGGCAGGGTTTCACTCTAGCCCAGGTTGACCTGGAACTCACTCTAGCATAGGTTGGCCTCAAGTTCATAGTGATCCTCCTACCTCAGCCTCTCAAGTAATGGGATTAAAGGCATGCACTACCATGCCTGGCTCAGCCTTTGTACTTTCTTGATGATATACTTGCAAGAATAAAAGTTTAAAATTTATTTTATTTTATTTGCACATGTATTAACACTAGAGTCTCTTGCTACTGCAAATGAATGTCCATTAGCTTTATTTGAGTGGCTGGGGAATGGAATGGGGGGGTGGCAGGTTTTTCAAACAAGGGCTAACCACTGAGTCATAGCCTAGTCCCTAAAAGTTGTAAATTTTAATGAAGCCTGATTTATCCAGAGTTTTTCTCTTATTTCATTTAGAATCATTAGCTACATTTCATTTAGGCTTATCCCTACACGTTATAGTTTTTGTCTTTGGTTGTTTGAGTTGATTTTTGTATATGGTGTGAAGGGCCCAACTTCATTCATTCATTTCTGGAAACAATGATGTTGTCTTCCCATAAACATGAGTTTATTTCTAGATTCTCTATCAGATTCCATCCATTTCTATGTCTAGCCTTGTGCTAGTTTCATAAAATCCTGATTAACATTGTTTTGGAGGAAGCTTTGAAATTTTGAGCATTGAGTCCTAGTCTATTCTCCCTTTTTGGTACTGTTTTGGTTATTCTGGGTCCAAAGACTCTTAGAACCAACTTGTCAATTTCTACAAGGAAGGCATTTGAGATTCTGATAGGATTCATGTTGAATCTATGTTCATTTGGGGTTAGGGTAGTTTTTAATAAATATTATCATCCTTTTTCATCTTCTTCCTTCTCCTTTTTTTCTTTCTTTCTTTCTTTTTTTTGTTAAGACAGGGTCCCAATCTGTAATCCATGCAAGCAGGCCTGGAATGCACTGGTTAGCATGGGCTTGCCTTGAATTTATAACTGCCTCAGCCTCTGAGTTGTGAGATTACAGGCAAGAGCCTTCATACGTTCTTCCTCTGTTCATCTAACAAGCACCTCTTAGTGTTGTGAGAAACGAGTGAAAGGCCCCAGGTAACATGCCACTATGTAGTAAGAAGCAAACGCTCATTTGTTATCAGTGGTTTTGCTGCAGCTACACTGTCGCAGAGGCTGCCCTTAACTGGCAGGGGAGAGGGCTGAGAAACCAACATGACACCCTCTAATTCTGGCAGTGGCTGGACAGGAACAGCCTGTATCTAGGTCATGGTACAGGGAGCTCCCATGTCCTGAGCATTTCTCCCAAACATGCCTTCCTTTTGAGGCTCCAGCCAGGCCCTCTGCCAGCAGACTGCACCCACTCTACTTGTGCTAAGCTCTCATAGGCCCGGACCTGGGAGCTGCTCATGAGTTGATATAAACACACTCACACTTCATCAAAACACCTTCCCAGAGGCCTTGGCAAAAAAGGAATAGGGGACTGTGGGGCGGGGCGGGAGGGAGAAGTAGGGGAGGGTTCAACATTTCTCAAACTTCAGTCAGACTTTGGGCCACATGACTTGCATAAGCAGTAGTTTGACTTAATTCTACATATTGGAAACAGTATTTCCTTCTTTGTAAAAGGAAATTTTATGTCACCACACATACTTTAAATTTTTATTTATTTATTTATTTGAGAGTGACAGACAGAGAGAAAGACAGATAGAGGGAGAGAGAGAGAATGGGCGCGCCAGGGCTTCCAGCTTCTGCAAACGAACTCCAGACACGTGCGCCCCCTTGTGCATCTGGCTAACGTGGGACCTGGGGAACCGAGCCTCAAACCGGGGTCCTCAGGCTTCACAGGCAAGCGCTTAACCGCTAAGCCATCTCTCCAGCCCCACACATACTTTAAATAGGAGAGAACCATAAAAGCAAATATAATGAAAACAAAAGCCACATGAGAAAAATCTTTATTGAAAAAGCCCAGCAAAACTTAGGAGGTCACTACATTCTATTAGTTGTCTGAGACTTTCTTCAACCTGCTTAGAAGAACTAGCAGAGAGCCCCTGAGGTTGAAGAAAGGCTGTGAGGAAGGTGCTTGGCCTTGTGTGGTAGCATGGGTCTATAGTCCTAACACGGTCTGAAGTGGAAGATCTCAGGTTTGAGGTCAGCCAGGGTGTCTATGGGACCTTGCCTCCAAAACAGAGGGTGGGGCTAAAGGAGAAGGAGGGGGAAGGAAGAAGTGAAATGATGCTTCACCCTAGGCCTGTGGCCTGCCCTGAAGTGTTGGAGGTTATAACTCAGGCTCCAGCATTGTTGTGCAGTCAAAGCACTACTTGTAGGACAGCACCATAGGATCTGTAGTCCTATGGCTCCCTTGCGCTTCAGTAACAGGACTGCTTGGGCTTCAAGGTCTGTCTCCATGCCATGAAGCAACCAGCAGAGCCTGGGCCTCAAAGTACACAGAGTCCAGATTATAGGGCCCTAAAAACAGCCAGTGGCATCAATGCCACCTCCTGGAAGGAGGATTCTTCTCTGGGAGACACTTTGACCTTGACTGCCTCTCTTTGGCTTCCACTAAGAACTTGTCCTGTGGCAGTTTTCAGATTACCCTCCACACACCTCGCTCAGGGAGATGCCCCTGGGCCAGAATCCCCAGGCTTGCTTTATAGCTCACAACTGCATCACTCTCACACTCAGCCCCAACTATTCTAGAACCTGGAGATCAATGAACTAAACCAAGATGAAGTCACAGAGCTCCTAGCGTCCTCTTCAGGCACTCCAGGGAGGAATCAGCAAAGGTCAACAGAACAGACAAATTTAGATTTTGACATACAATTTAGATAAAAGTTCAAGGCCACAAAGAAAATGCTACCCAACTGACATGCTCAAATGTATATATGCATGGGTCCACCACCCAACAAGGGAACAGAGGGGTATGATGGACTAAAGCAACTTCAGCTGTTTTAGAGAACAGCTGGAAACCAGTACCCTGTTCCTAGTTGCCTTAGATATAAAGCATCAGCAGAGGTGCCCAAAGCCTGCCTGTTGAATTGGTAGAGAAAGGCAGAGACAGCATAATGTCTTCTGCAAGCACACAGGTGAGCGCAACCCAGTCTGCCTGCCTTTTGTTATTCTGGAGTCCTGTACACCACGAGCCAACAAGGGTGGGCGGCCACTTCCTGCCCAGGTCACTTTAGGATGCACTTGAGGAAGCATTCTCAGGGCTTCATTTTGTAAAACTACATCAGGGCTGGTTGGACCCCGCTCTGAATACACAGAGAGAGAGAGAGAGAGAGAGAGAGAGAGAGAGAGAGAGAGAGAGAGAGAGAGGGAGCGAGAGAGAGAGAGAGAGAGAGAGAGAGAGAGAGTGTGTGTGTGTGTGTGTATGAAGACTCCTGCCTTTTTCACTTCCCACATCTCCCACTTTTCATCTGCGGGTGGCCCCAGGTTAAGAGCGTCTTTGTGGGTACAGGACTTTGTTTGTATGGCTTTAGGGACAGCTGCTAAGATCTACCACCAATACCTCCCCCTCTGCCATAGGGTACTATCGCAGCCTCTGCCCAGTTCTTTACCCTAAGAGATGCTGTGAATGACCTGGTTTTATTGTTTGCTTTTTTGAGATGCGCTCTTGATAAGTATAGTCCAAGCTGGCCTCAAATCCAAGATCCTTTTTGCCTCTGCATGGTGAATGCTGGGATTGTGTCACCACACCCAACAGACTTTTTTTTTTTTTTAAACTGGGGCTGGAAAGATAGCTCAGTTGGTAACGTGCTTGCTATCCAAGCACGAAGACCTGAGCTCAATCCCCAGTACCCATGTAAATGCTGGGCATGGTGGCACGTGTCTATAATTCAGCACTGGAGAAGTAAAAACAGGAGAACCTCAGGCTTGCTGGCCAGCCAGCCTAAGCCTACTCATTGAGGACAACGACTGTCTCAGAGAGGTCTTTGGCCTTCATGAGGATAACATCTGAGGTTGTCCTCTGGTCCCTACATACCTGCATGCACACCTTCCATGTATGCATGTGAGTGTGCGTACACACACACACACACACACACACACACACACTTACAAAAGGTTCTTTTATTGCTGTAAAAAGCCTTTGAAGAACAAAAGGAAGGGATGAGGGATATTGTTTAATCTTTATAAAATTGTTTTCTTCATGGACAAACATTCAAAACAGAGTCTAAGAACTTTCAGATCTTCTTCTAAGATTTATTTGTGTCTTAACTTTTTTTTAAAGTTTTTGATTGTGGGTGGGTATGTACACCATGATGAGTGTGTATGTGGAGGTCAGAGAGCAACTTCAACATGCCTACGTTCCACCTTTTTGTTTGTTTGTTCTGTTTTGTTTTTTCAAGGTAGGCTGGCCTGGAATTCACTATGTAGTCTCAGGGTGACCTTGAACTCACTGTGATCCTCCTACCTTTGCCTCCTGAGTGCTGTGATTAAAGGTGTGCACCACTATACCTGGCATGCTCCACCTATTTTGAGACAGAGTCTCTTGCTGCTGCAAATGAACTACCAGACAGTAAGAAAGTAGACATCAGACTAGCCTGACTGAGTGTTTTGATTCTCCTGGCTCTACCTCCCAGTTTTGTAAGCACATTGGGAGCACAGATGCATATACCACTTTCCATCTGAATTTATGTGAGTGTTGGGGTATTGAACCCAGGCTGGCAGATTTGTAAGCACATGCCTTTAACTATTGAAGCATCTCCCCAGCCCACAATATATATTATATATATATATATTTTTTTGGGGGGGGGGTTGTCGAGGTAGGGTCTCATTCTAGCCCAGGCTGATGTGGAATTCACTATATAGTCTCAAAGTGGCTTTGAACTTACAGTGACTCTCCTACCCCTGCCTCCCCAATGCTGGGATTAAAGGAGTGTGCCACTATGCCTGGCCTTTTCAATTTATCTTCTAATGAGTAAATGGAAGCCCCCTCGGGACTGGGAAAGCAATCCAGGACTAAAGCCTTCAGAAATAACAAACAATAACATTTATAAGGATCTAGCATCTGGGTTATATGCAGTGGTTACCACATCTGCCAATCTACTTGAGAGACAGATTGCTAAATATTCAGCCATTATCTTTAGAACTTATCACTGAAACAATTTTTGTTAAACTCTAAAGAATATGATGCCAGGACTGAAGAGACCGCTTAGTGGTGGTTAAAGGTTCTTGTTTTTAAAGGCTGAGGGCCTGAGTTTTATTCCCTGGTACCCACGTAAAGCTCGATACACAAAGTAGCATGTACGTGGGTCTGGAGTTCATTTGCATGGCAGGAGGCCCTGGCACACCCACATTCTCTTCTCTCTCAAATAAAAATTTTTAAAGAATTTTAAAAAACAATGTGATCCCCTAGAACCCCTGGGGAGTAGGGTTCTAAAGGAATAGATATTCTACTAGTCTCCCCAGCCCACAAGTTTATGCCTGTCTTGTTCAGTATACACCTAGGACCATTTCTGTCTCAACAGAGATTTTACCCATTGCTGGAAACCAAGGTTGAACAGGAGAACAATGACGTGGCTGTCCCTCCACCTTTTCTGAGATAGAGTCTTGCTCTGCAGAACAGGCTGGCTTAGAAGTCAATGTTAGCCCAGGCTAGACTTGAACTCATGATTCTCTTGCCTCAGCCTCCTTAAGTGCTGGGATTACAGGTGTGTGCAATAATGGCCAGCTATGGCTGCTTTTTATTAAGCATAATTATCAAGAAGAGTTCTATTAAAATACGATTCTTCTTTGTTGAAGCTACTTAGTGCTTCTGAGTAGCATCTAGAAAATTCCCTATGCTTTCCACAGTGTCAATGTGTATTTTATAGAGCTGGCAACCCCGTGGCAACATATTGGTTAACAGACTAGATAAATTACTAATCCCAGCTCAAAACTTTAAAGGTGTCCAAATGTAAGCCTGAGATGAAATGGCTATAGATGCTTTCTAATGCCTCTGTCTCTCAGGGCAGGGAGAAAGAAACACAAAGAAAGACCTTCCAAAACAGCAACATGGATGTCGGCAGTGCATACAGAGTTATATGCAATTATATTTGTTGGTGTGGAGAAATATTCAGACTGTGTACCGAGTATAAAGAGGGGCAATAAAATTATGGGTTCAGTTTGATACAGGATTCTGCTTAAGAACGTGCACCACCAGCAGAAGTCCAGGAATACTGTGTGCCACAATGCCAGCCAGGGCTTCCTTTGATGGGACTACTGTGTGCCACAGTGCCAGCCAGGGCTTCCTTTGATGGGACTACTGTGTGCCACAATGCCAGCCAGGGCTTCCTTTGATGGGACTACTGTGTGCCACAATGCCAGCCAGGGCTTCCTTTGATGGGACTACTGTGTGCCACAATGCCAGCCAGGGCTTCCTTTGATGGGACTACTGTGTGCCACAATGCCAGCCAGGGCTTCCTTTGATGGGAATACTGTGTGCCACAATGCCAGCCAGGGCTTCCTTTGATGGGAATACTGTGTGCCACAGTGCCAGCCAGGGCTTCCTTTGATGGGAATACTGTGTGCCACAGTGCCAGCCATGGCTTCCTTTGATGGGAATACTGTGTACCACAGTGCCAGCCATGGCTTCCTTTGATGGGACTACTGTGTGCCACAGTGCCAGCCATGGCTTCCTTTGATGGGACTACTGTGTGCCACAATGCCAGCCATGGCTTCCTTTGATGGGAATACTGTGTACCACAGTGCCAGCCATGGCTTCCTTTGATGGGACTACTGTGTGCCACAGTGCCAGCCAGGGCTTCCTTTGATGGGAATACTGTGTACCACAGTGCCAGCCATGGCTTCCTTTGATGGGACTACTGTGTGCCACAGTGCCAGCCATGGCTTCCTTTGATGGGAATACTGTGTACCACAGTGCCAGCCATGGCTTCCTTTGATGGGACTACTGTGTACCACAATGCCAGCCAGGGCTTCCTTTGATGGGACTACTGTGTACCACAGTGCCAGCCATGGCTTCCTTTGAGCACTAGGAGTGTAAGTTGCTGGAATGTCCCCAAAGGCCTATGGGTTAAAGGCTTTGTCCCTAGCCTGTGGCACTTCTGGGAGGCAGTGCAACTTTTAAGTAAGAGTCTAGTGGGAAGTCTTCTGGTCATTGGAGATATGCCCCTAAAGGAGATATCGGGACCCCAGTCCCTTCTTTTCCTCTCTCATTCCAGGACATGAGGTAAAAACCCTTTTCCCCATCAAGTGCTCAGGCCATGACATGCTACCTCACTATAGACCCCAAAGCCCAGGGGCTGACTGTGGACTGAAATCTCCAAAACTATGAACCAAATAAACCCATCCTCTTTTCTATTTTCTTAGGTATTTTGTTATGGTAACAGAAAGCTAACATTATAAGCATATCTTAATTATATTTTACAAATAAGCATTAATTGCATAACAAGAACATTGCTTAAGAATGAGGTGGAGAAAGGATACTTATGCTGTGTCTACTGCTGTCTGTCTCAGGTCTTCCAGTTTGGAAACAGACCAGGAGGAGAAGCAGACTTAGGGGAAATAACTGTTCCCCAAGCCTAACTTCCAAAAGAGAAAATTATTTATTTATTTATTTATTTATTTATTTGCAAGCAGAGAGAGATAGTGGGGGGGGGGAGAGAGAGATGGAGAGAAAGACAGAGAGAATAGGCATTCCTAGGCCTCTATCCTTGGCAAATAAACTCCAGATACATGTACTACTTTGTGCATCTGGCTTTATACGGGCACTGGGAAATAGAACCTAGGACATTAGTCTTTGTAGGCAAACACCCTAACTGCTGAGCTATCTCCCCAGCACTTTTATTTAACAGCTACATGTACATGTGACTAACATGTAAAAAAGAATGCCCATGAGATGAGTGAGAAAGCCTCTGAGGCTGGCACTGGGCAATGTGATTGCCTTCCACTTCCCAATAATGTCTCTTGGGCCTCTGTGGGCATGTGGGTATCTCTGGCCTTCAGGGAAGGATTCACCTTTCTAGATGAAGAGGAAAGAGAGGATCTGTCAACTTGTCCTTCAGTCTTGCTTAAATTCTAGACCCTGTTGATGCCTCATAGTCTGTCAGAGGTTAGAGTGGGGAGTGGCTCTCTGAGTTTCATATTTGTTGGAGCTTATTTTGTGGCCTTACGTGAGGAAAATACCATAGGTATGACCAAAGTGGCTCCACAAAAGGATGTGTATGTGTGATGGGATCCACAGTGGAGACCATCCATCTGACACATGAATTGCAGGCCATGCATCTCCTTTCACTGTCAATTCCTAAGACGCAGAAACATGTATAAAATAATGCTTCTTGTCCACAGCTCTAAGAAACATTAGGAAAAAAAAGGTTATATTGTGGCCAGTTATAGATTTCAGAGAGGAGTCTGTACAAGTGGTATCCCAGGTACCTAGATAACTAACTTGGCTTCACAGCCCCTCCCCCAACCCATTGCCATCTGGCCCTACAATGTACAGCAGTTAAATAAACAAAAAATGATTTGTGTTTTAATTTAGATGACTTTATGCTTCATAATGTGTCCCTTTTTTTCCTGGAGCCAATGCTGTTATTTCTTTGCAATTTCAGAAGTTATGAAATGATTCATGGTTTTTATTGGAGCTGAAGTCAACCAAAACCATTCATAATTGTGAACAATCTCTGTTATTGTTAGAGGGAAAACGCCAAGGCATCTGTGCTTCCCAAAAACACATGGGGGAGAATTCCAGTTTGGAAGTGGAACGGCTGTGTTTCTTCCCCTGCAGTTAAATTTAAACAGACTGATTCCAGGGAGATGGCTGTGCTCTTCTGGATGAAGCAAGGAGGTGGCCATGAGAATATATGGTTTCTTCCCTCTCCAAGACAGAATATCCATGTGTAACCCTCTGTCCACTGGTGACTACCCTTTATGTAACTATTTCTTCTACAAGAGGGGAGAGCTTATTAAGGTCAGAGCACACCTGTCTTTTTCACCCCAGTGTACAGCTTTGTATCTGGTACGTACTAGGCACTTAATGAACATTTGTTGGATGCTTGTACAAACCCCACTAACTAATGCCATTACTCTTTAGTCCTTGGATTCCTCTTATTCTTTGTACCATGTCAATTGTCATTGGTTGATAACATCTACAACTATAAGGCTGACCTAAAAATACAATAAAATAATAATGATAGCAAACAACTTTTGAGTACTTATTGTATGATCAACATTTTGTGTATAGTAGCCCATTTAATCCTGGCAAGAATATTATGAATTAGGTCCCATTATTACTAACTTATTCGAGATGAGGTAACTATAACACTGATAAATTAAGTCAGCATATCTCAGGCCATCCAGCAGTAAGTGGTGGGATTGGACACAGATGTCCAAATTCATAGCCCTATCCAATCCAACATCAATGCCATTGGGTAGAGTACTTCTGACTACAATGTTGGGAAATCTGAGTCTGAACATATTTAATGGTGGTCGCCCTTCATTTTTTATTATTGAGTCTGACTTCCTGATACTATGAAATGTCCTTCAAAGCTGTAAGGTATTGATGATTACAGAGGATCACTGAGTTTGGGAACAAAGCTTCTGGGGGCACTATAATACCATGAGACAAAGTCACAAAGTAGCATAGGAAGGTCGCTGTAGGAGAGAAGTAAGATGGTAAGAAGCAAGAGTGAAAGAGCTGGGAGCAGAAGGCTGTTTACAAGATGACCAATGACTAAATTTCATCTTTCTTACTTTGGACAATATAAAGTGACTGGGCCCTGACCGGTATGGTGTCATTTGGGCATATTAGGAAATCACACTTGGAAATGTCTCAAGCGCTCTGAAGTGTTCCTCCATGTTTATATCCCTCCCTCCAGAAGCTTCTGATAGTGAATTACAAAGACTCAACTTGAACATTTCTGTATGTCTGCATGTTTCATGTGAGGAAAATAAAGAAGCTGGAATTTAACCCACATCCTACTTTGAACATCCTAATTTGAACATCATGTCTGATGTTCAATTCTGCCATTTATAGCCAGAATCACCCACATGTCTAGTCATGAGACCCCCCCGCCACAGTAGGACCACGTGCCATTTCTCCAGCTTCAGGAAGATCTGGGAAGCAATGATGGGAGAACACTGCTTCTTCTTTACGTATGGATTGAAATCAGGTACGCTGACCTGATTTTGGAGGAGACCTGTACAACAAAGACCTTGCCTTAGGATTGATGTCAGTTTCCCCTTGTCAAAACAGACTGAAACTCAGGGTCACTATCTCAGGTGAAAACAGAGGATCCTCAATAGCCCTGTGCTGATTCCAAATGATAGAGACCATTGTTATATATATTAATGCTCATATTTCACCAATATCTGCTGCTCTATTTTCCTCCCTGTTTTATAGAGCCATGAGGTCACAAAAGTCAATAAATAAGAAATAATCTTGTCAGAATTAGTTCACAATCATATTCACCCAGAAGGCAAAGGGCTAGCTACTATATGATAACTCTCTCAGCCCCAAGATAGAACTGTGTAAGAGAAGGTGGCACAGATGCTCCAGAAAGGTAGGTGGAAGAGCAGATCATCAGGTTCTGAAGACCAGGGAAACTGCAGGTGGGCAGAGGCAACATCAGTGGAGGTCACTCACCTGGGCTATCTCCTGTCCGGTTGGCCTTCAGTTCCAGTAGCTCTGCCTATGTCCTGTGATCTCCGTGGGCATCAGCTTCCTTGTCTGTGAAGGCAGCTGCAGACTTGTCTGTGAAGGCAGCTGCAGACTGCCACAGCATCTACTGCTATGAAACAGTTTCTGTGGCCTAGAAGTATAATCTGGGAGAGAGGTGGAGTGGTTTCCTCTATTCCTAGGATGAAAATGTATTCCCTTGGAGGCTCTTGGGGCGAAAATGACCCTCTATTGCACAGTGTGGTTCCCAAAACAGGAGTGTAAGACATGGGACAAGGGGCTGGTCCTTTTGAACTGTTCCCTCAGGAACCCTTATGCCCTTTAGAAGACACCTGGATAGAAAACAATTATCTCAGGCCTGGGTACAATGGGTATCACAGATCAGAGAGGCTGAGTCAACTTTGACATAGTTCACAGGCTGATCTAGGCTTTGAAGGAGATCTGCCCATGCTGGTTACTAGAACCTTATGGGAGAGCCTAGGGAATGGAAGGCCTAGCTAAATCACAGCTAATCCTGTTACAGCTGTACTTCCTGAAAGATAGCATTCAGCAGTATGACTGGAGTACTACCCCCACTCAAGAGATCAGGCAGATAGGGTCTGACCCTCAAGTATGAGTGTTCCCAGCTTCACGATACCTTAGGCTATAAACCTGACTGGTAACTCATGTTTTTGTTCACGCCTTTGTCACTCACTTCCTAGACTGTTTGCCAAATTGCCAGCCAAAGGCAATGACACTCAAACAGGAATGTCAAGACCAGGACGGCTGGGCACTAAGGGCCACTCACAGTCTTTAAGAATCCCTAACTGTGGCTCTTTCTAGGACATAAAGGTGATCCAGGTACTTGGATGAACATACCACCATGGAATGGAGCAAAGTCATATTCCAGCTCAGCAACAACTGACAGAATTTGGGTTACTGAAGGCAAAGTGAGGCCTGAAGAAAAACAACATCATACTTCCCAGCAGAGCTGGTCAGCAGTGTCTGGGATTTTGGTCTGGTGTCTTGGTTATGTTTCCTTTAGAGAAGGTAAAATTAACATCAATGAGCCAAAAGTTCACAGGCCATTCTGTGGCGTAGGACCTTGGAGGGCGAAGGGTGTTAAGGTGGCCAAGCGGATCTGGTTCCCCCTTCAACAACTAAAGGGACTTCCTCTTCCTTTGAAACAGCTCCAGCAGCCGGATGTTCCCTGGAATAATCCAAATGTGAACCAGCCTCATGCTGGCAACTCTCTGGCTAGGGTAGGTCTGTGTGTAGTATCCAGGAATAGCAATCCACACAGCTTCGAACCTCGAAGCCCAAAGCGTTCAGATGACACTGTCACCTTCCAGGAAATTACCTCACGCTCTGTTTCTGAGTTCCACAGAGTGATGCTCATCAGCCTTCTGGCTTAACACACAGGGAGGGGAGGGGAGAGCAAGACAGAGGAAGCCCGTGGCTTCCCTATAGACAGCAGCTCCCCAGGTACCTGCTCTGTGGGCATTTGACTCAGAAATACCCTGTTTTCCAGACAGGGAAGACCCCTCATTTCTTTACTCATTCAAGCACCTATTATGCCAGTCCACATTCTCAATGCTAGAGCACAAGAGTGATCAAAACCAAGGTGTTGCTGTGTGTGGTACAGCATACCTAGAGATATAGAGACAGGAGGATAAGGAGTTCAAGGTCATCTTCAGCTACCAAGAAAGTCCAAGGCCAGCTTGGGCTACATGTGATCCTTTCTCAAAAAACTAAAACAGGGCTACAGAGATGGCTTAGCAGTTAAGGTGCTTGCCTGTGAAGCCTAAGGACCCAGGTTTGATTCCTTAGTACCCACATAAGACAGATACACAAAGGGAAACATGTGTCTGGATTTCATTTGTATTACCGGAGGCTCTGGCATGCCAATTCTCTCTCATTCTCTCTCTCTCTCTCTCTCTCTCTCTCGGCCTCTTTTCCTGACTCTCAAATAAATAAATAAATAAAAACTAAAGTATAAAAAAAATTAAAATACTTAAACCAGACAGCCACTATGTAGATCTCCTTATCAGTGGAACAAAACACCTGACTAAAAGGAGTTTATGAGCCAAAAGGGTTTATTGTGTCTTTCAGTTTCAAGTGGAAGTTTCATCATGGTGGGGGATGCGGAGCACCAGTAGGAAGCTGGCTCGCATTGTCACAATGTATCAGGGATGAAACAACAAATATGAGCCAGCTGGTGCTGGCAAGAGGGCTGGATTATAAAATCCCAAGGCCTGCTCCCAGTGGTACATTTCCTCCAGCAAGCTCTACCTCCCAAAGGCTCCACACCAGCTGAGGACCAACTATGAAGCTTAGTCACAAACACATGAGGCTATTGGGTTCATTTTACTTTCAAACCACCACATATCTCCACCGCCAAGGTACTGCCCATCCAGCTCTCCCTTGACTGAGAACAACCCTACCGGGAAAATGTTCGTAAGTGCTGGCTTCACCCTAGACACACTATAAATGCTAGGTGCAGACTTCAGCAGTCTTCAGAACCACTCACGCACACTCCTGCTAGATAAAGCCATGGTCCTCAGTGACAAAGGCATTCCAAATCCACGTAGCAAAGTGACACTCTGCCTCTCCAGACACAGGGGCATCATTGAAGCCATTTCCTAATGGTGAGTTCTTTCTGGCCTATCTTGAAAGCCATTTGTGTAGAGGCTGTGTTTTGTTGTACTCACGAAATGGAAAACGCCTGTAGGCTTTGTTAGGACAACAAAAGCAGAATCAGAGGCTAAGAAGCAGGGTACTGTCTTCTCTGGCTGTCTCTCCTTTGCCTTCTTCTCATTACAAGGAGCACAGATCTAGTTGGAGGGCACTTCACCTCCACTACCTCCTTTTCTTCCCCTGAGGTAGGGTCTCCCTCTAGCCCAGGCTGACCTGAAATTCATTCTGTAGCCCCAGGTTGGTCTCAAACTCACAACAATCCCCCTACCTCAGCCTCCTAAGTGCTGGGATTAATTAAAGGCGTGTGCCACCATGCCCAGCCACCTCTACCCCTTTTGAGAGAGCTTGGATATCATTTTTCCCTCAGTAGAGTTTACTGTTGAAATAAAGAAACATCAGGACTGTATACACTAAAAAGTAACTAAGGAGACTTCCCTTGTACGAGTGGTCTGGCTGGCCAGTGATGGGAGGGAGACAGGTGAGATGACATTAGCTTTTCATGCATAAAGAGTTCTGAGGTCACACCTTTGAAGGAGACCCGCAATTATAGAAACATAATTTTTATATAATTTTTTCTCAATTGCAGGACTTCTTAGCATCTTTAATATGCTAAAATTAAGTTTTCTCTCCAAAAACTTATACAATAAACACTATTTTCCCAGTAACTTGGCCTCACAAGTCTTTGGGAAGGTAAACAACAATGTTCAAAGCTCACTGAACCAAAATCCCAAGGAATACAAACCTGAAATATGCCTGATCTGTTAGCGCTGTTGTCTCTAGCCAGAAACACCATTCTGGTTCACTGAGCACATTTCTGACAATGCACAGACTTCTCCAGCTGCTACCACAGAGGTATAAGACTTTAGGGTCTGTCATGTCAGTGCAAGCATTAGGAGGTCTGTTCCAAGCTGGAGGAGATTCCTTCCTTTTTTTCCTTTTCCCTTCCTTCTTCCCTTCCCTTCCTTCCTTCCTTCTCTTTCTTTTTGGTAGAGAAGGCTATAGAAGGACAATAATAATAATAATAATAATAATAATAATAATAATAATAATAAACCTTTAAAGCAAGTATTTGTCAATGCCTTATTGTGTGTCGCTGGGTGGAGTCTTTACTCTCTGAGTATCAGTTCCCACTTGTCCAACAGACAGGAATGAACCAGATGGCCTGGATACCTTTTCAGCTTTCACATTCTCATCTTCTCTCTGACCTGCCAACTAGCTGGAGGAATAGCTGACAGACAGTTGTACGGATGACATTGTAACTGAGACACAGCTTTGCCTGAACCTGGCTCTAGTTTTCAAAGGCCCTGTTCCATAGAAAGAGGAGCAGAAGCTCCAGAGCTCTTGATTTGAGGTGTCAGTGCTGAGTACATACCAAGCCTGGTAACTTTTGAAAGGCTTACAGATGAGCCTGTTCAGTCTACACTTTGATGTGTTTACATGCTCTAGGAAGAAGTGTCCACTTTCTTTCCTGACCCAGTCAGTCACCCCACTTTCCCAGTGCTCCCAGTCCCTCCTAGCCACTCCCTCCCACTCCACCATCTCTCTAGCCCCTGCTCAAAGAACACATCCCATGTCCTCTGTTAGGTGTGGGGACACAGCAGGGAACAAGACAGACCTTGGTCTGACTCTCAGGAGGCATTTACTTCTGAAAGAGAAATCAGAAAGGAATAAATGAATGCATGGGAGGTGTGGGTGCATGGGGCAGAAGCCAGAGTATGGGGACAGTAAGTGATGAGCACTGCCAGTATGGACAGAGACCTGAACAACAGGAGCCCATCTCTTGAGTATAAGAAACTGCTCAGAGCCCACATCTCATCTTAGATTTCTGAGGGCTGGGAGGTGCGCTGTCAGCCATGGACCTCGCCTGGCCACTGAGGAGCTCGTCTAGGTCTTTCATGAAGAGGAGTCCAGCTGCCAGGGATAGTGGTTTATGCACTTGTCCCTCCTTCTCCTCCTCACTCCTGGGTCTGCATCCTGGTTTTATGACACATCCATGGGGTGGAGATTAACCGGAAGAGACTCAGCTGTTTCCTGATAAATAGGAATCCAATTTACACAGAGGTGGGACCTCCCTTTTTGTCTCTGGATCTCAGTTTCCCATTGGAGAAACACTGGTGGTCGATGTTCTCTGATGCCTTCCCATCTGACACCCATGCGTGGACTAGGTTTCTAGGAAGAGGTAATGGCACAAGATGTGATGAAACGTTATCTAAAAGTCAGTGCAAGTCTTGCATCCCTCGCTTCCACAATAGAGACGATGCTTGGAAACCCAATCACTGAAACTATAAACCAGTGATGCCCTTATCCATCTGACATCAAATTCTTGTGGGCTGAGTCTCAGTGGTCCATTTCACAGATCACTTGGGAAATAAAATAAGGTATAAAGTTTATTCCAACAGCTTCTGGATATTTTCTACCCTCTGTGCCTCTCCCTGCCCACTCTGATGGAATATCAAGAGTCAGGCTGTACAGCCTGCTTGAGCAGTAACCTTTACTAGGGGACCAGCCAGGCACTGTTTGCTTAAGGCCCTGTTCCTCCTGTTGCAGCCACCACCCAGGTCTGAAACAACAGGTGGTTTGGGCTCAGAAGTGAATGTGCTGCTTCCTTCAGACAGGCCGTATTTACACAAGGACAAATGGCATGGGGCCATTTCTTGGAAGAAACCTGCCTGCCACGGCCTTTGCACATTGGACTAGTCATGCAAAACATGCAACAGGAGAAAGACACCCAAGAGGTAACTGCAAGGTAGCAGTTTTAGCTGAAGATTTTTTGTTTTGTTTTGTTCTTTGTTTTTAAAGTTTTGTACTCTAAGTGACTAAATAATCAAAAGCACCATTTTAATAGTAAAAGAAGGCAGAGTTTGTTTAACAGTGTGAGAAGGGTGCATAGTCAACTGAAAGAAGGCAAACAGATGTCCAAGACACTCAGCTGGAGGAGGCCCCCTGCAGATGACAGGTTCTATCCTCCCTGACCTCTCTGCTTTCCCTTCCTTGTGGAAGGATTGGCTAAGCAGTAGGAGTGAGAAGAGCCTGGCTTTCTCCATCTCTACTGACACTCACTGGGTACTTGCTATCTGCCAGCCATGGCTTTAGACACTCTGGAATTAGATAGAGTTGAGTTTCTTGGCAGTTGTGTTATTATTAAGATTAAGTTCCACCCAGCCATCCTTCCTAGGACAGTGCCTAGTAGTCAGTAGGGATTCAGATGCTATCACTGCTGACCTCCACCATGGGTAAAAACAAAACTGGAGTTTTGCAATAAAACTGGTATTTCTCAAAAGGTTTCTACCTTCACCCTCTAAATCTTCCTTTCAATCATAAAGCCACTTTTAATTTCCCTCCATGCAAAGGTTTATTAAGTTGCATTGTGACAGAAAGCACTTGACCAAAAGCAGCCTGTGGGAGGAAGGCTGTTTATTTTGTCTTACACACTTGAGGAGATGCTCCACGATAGCAAGGGAAAACCTGGCATAAGCAGAAACTGGAGCTCACCTCCTGGCCAACATCGGGTAGACAACAGCAGCAGGAGAGTGTGCCAACTAACACTGGCAAGCTAGGGCTAATAAACCATCAAGGTCCACCCCACCCAACACACTTCTTCCATCAAGGCTCCACTTCCCAAACTGCCCCCAGCTGGGGACCTGGCGCTCAGAAGACATGAATTTATGTGGGGGACACACTTAATTCAAACAAGTAGTATTAGTAAAGACAAAGTTAATTCATTCAATTGTCAATCCCCAAATTCTTACTGGGACCCAGTGATAGATAATTCCTGCTTTCACTAAAGATCCACGGGGAAGATGGCTAGCAGCAGCAGCAACGAAGGGGTGCACTGGTGCTAAGTACTTTGAAGGGGTATCAAGTGGGCAGTGGGATGAATGGTAAGAGTGGAATGCTAATTTACATCATCCAGTCTGAAGTGACCTAAGAAAGTGACACTTCCCCAGACCTGAAGAAGTGAAGCCCAAAGCAACTGGGACTCAGACAGAGGTTTTTCTGACCACCCTGTGCTTTTCCCACTGCATGATGCTCAATTCCTGCAGGCTCAAGTCAGAGTGGGGCTGGATGGGACAGGTAAACCACGACAACCCACAAAGTCATGGAAATAGTAATTTCCACTTATGGTCATTTTAAATTAACTGTTTGTTTATCTTTTGTTTTTCGAAGTAGGGTTTCACTCTAGCCCAGGTTGACCTGGAATTCACTATGTAGTCTCAGGGTGGCCTCAAACTCATAGTCATCCCACCTCTGCCTCCCGAATGCTGTGATTAAAGGCATGTGCCACCACAGCCTGCTTAAATTTACTTTCGTGTATGTTTCTATTTGCCCTTATACACAATCTAAAGCTACAGATAGCTGCTCAGATATCTTTCACTAAAGAATCCATAGGAGGAAGGCCTGCTGCTCTCTATGCATCTCTCTCCCTATCTAGGGCAGCCCAGTGTGGCCCTGACTCTGCCTGGTGACACCTTCCTCTCTGGCTGCACTATGAACTTCCCAGTTGAGCCAGGTGGCTCTGGAAAGCTCCATCAGCCCTGGCCTCCTGGTCATACCACCTCTGCAGAGAGGCCTTCCTGTCAGTCTTACTATGCTGTTTCAGGCACAGTATCCTGGGACTGCCATGGCAGGGAATGCTGCCTCTCACTCCCAGGGAGCCAGGGAGAGGCTTTTAGGCAGCAGCTGTGTTCTTTTCCACTTTACAGCAGGATTCACTGAGACCCAGCCACGCCTGATGATGCCGAATAGCACCATTAAATTATTTTAGCAGAGAGGCCAAAAGGCAGCCAACAGAAAACAGTGCCTCCGGGCCTCACTATGTTAGTAAAATAACAACAAGAGCGCAGCCAGAGAAAAATGGGGCAGTTCAGAGCCACTGAGTCAGAAAGATCGCAGTTCTTACTACTAAAGTTGGGATGCCTTCTTCAGCTGGTGCTGGTCAGGAGAGGGGCAGCTCTCCATGGTCCAATAATAGCCAGGATAGGTGTGGAACCATGTGCCTATACCCTGAGGTGTGAGGATCAAGGACTAAGCCAAGAAGCAGCTCACAAAGGCCACTAAACCTTAGCTACTCTTAGCACAAGAGACACAGTGGAGGATCCTGGGCCAAGCAAGAAACATGTGTCAAGTGGGCAGATGGTGACAAAGCAGGGGAAGTAAGGAGCTTGTGAGCACGGAACACACACTAGTCTGAGGCAATCACACTTCCTTCTTCATCTTCCTCTTATTTTTTTATTAATTTATTTGAGAGGGGGAGAGAAAGAGAGAGAGAGAGGGAGAGAATATGGGCATGCCAGGGCTTCCAACCACTGCAAACGAATTCCAGATGTGTGCACCTTCTGGCTTGTCATCTGGTTTATGTGGGTCCTGTGGAGTTGAACCTGGGTCCTTTGGCTTTGCAGGCAAGAGTCTTAACTTCTAAGCCATCTCTCCAGCCCTCTTCCTCTTATTGTTAAAGTGCCACACAGGTTAATAAAACAAATGAGATAAATAAAAAAGGTGTCTTCTTCTATTTCCCTCCATACCCCAAAACAACAACAAAAAAATCACACATCTCAGGATGGGGCATGGTCTCCACCAGCCATCCTATGATCTGTGCCCTGGTCTGAAGGCAGTTCCAAAACTTCCTAAAACCTTGCTTTTCTAATCCCCAAAATGTGGCATAGAGCTGAGGATGGCATTTCCAAGGGTCAGTGTGGGGCAGTCAAGACCAACCAAGTTCAATGGCTGGGCATGGTGGCGCACACCTTTAATCCCAGCACTTGGGAGGCAGAGGTAGGAGGATCGCCATGAGTTCGAGGACACCCTGAGACTACAGAGTTTAATTCCAGGTCAGCCTGGAACAGAGTGAGACCCTACCTCGAAAAACAACAACAAAAACTAACCAAGTTCAAGCTCAGTTCTGTCATTAATGGCTGTACAACCTTGATCAAACTTCTTAGCCACCTTCCAGCCTCAATCTATTGTCCTGTCAATGGAGAAGAAACCACCAAGCTCTCAGTTAGTGAAAGAAATAGGATTTAAATGAGATAAAATAAAGTATGCAAGTGGCCAGAACTTATTAAGCAGAATTCTAGACACCTAAAAATAAACATGGCAGAACTAAAACACTTTCCCACCACCGCCACATCTTTCTCTCTACCTCTGGCTGTTTCCACCATAGTGGATGGCTTTGCATTCACCCAGCTGCTCAGGCCCAAGACTTGGGAACATGCTTTAATCCTCCCTTCCTCACCCTCAACAGCCTGATGCAGCTTTGTACTGGGCTGCCTCCTACCAGCTCATCAGAGCAGAGTGTATGTTGTTCACTGTAAGATAGAATGAAGGTGAGAACACCATCCCACAGAGCATGGCAAACTGCAAACAAGGGCTTCCCTCCACCATTTCCACTTTGTCATTATACCTGTGTCCTATCATCAATAAGTCCCACTGATTCTAACTCCAAAATATTGCCTGACTCTAATAAAATTCCTCAAAGCCCACTGTCACAACCCTAGTCCCAGTTACCACCATCTCTCTCCCAGATGAAAGGCCACAATGGCTTCCTCTCTGGTCTCTCATCTACTCTTGTCCCTCCATATCCTTTTTTTACACAGCTTTCTAAGGGAGCTGCATCCCCAGTGTCCATGACAGTATACACAGTAGACACGAAGTATTCACTGTCCTGCTAATGAATTGGGTGACTACACCACTACTTTACTCAGTTCCCATTTGCTAAAACAAATGCTATACTTCCCATCAATTAGGAAGAGATAGCTTGAGCCCCACAGGTTCTGGATAGGGTACACACACAAGTGGATGCTGACCTTACTAATGCACGATCAGTGAGAGCCCAGATAATTCCTGCTAGCATCTCCCAAGTAACCAGTCACCCCCTCTCAGTCCGTATTTCCTTATCTGCAAACCTGTTGAATCATAGCTGCCACAATGGATTGGTGACAGTAAGCAAGGCACCGCAGTGCCATGCCCTGGGCTGGTGTATAATAGGAACACATACTAGTTCCCTTTCCAGGTACTATTCATATATTCCAGATCTCACTCAACCCTCTTCAGACAGACCACAGAGCTCGGATGACAGAAGCACATCCTAAGTGTCACATCCTGCTCTGCAGAAACAGAGAAGCTTCTCGTGGAGCTTGTGCCAGGGGCAGCCTGGTACTATCTCAGGGGACAAAGATACTGGTCACCAACTGGCCCTGCCTTAGCTGGCTTCCATGGAGGTGGGGGGGGGGTATACCAGCTGCCCAAGGATATCTTATGGGCTGTCAGTAGAGCTAGGAAGCTCTTGAGATAACAGCTCAGCTCTAACCCTCAGAGTGATATTGGTGTTCTTCAAATCTTCCTCAAAGGGACTAAAATCCAAGGCTATCACTTGGGAGGCTAGAAGGTGTCTAGATGAATTACAGTAGAAAAAACGAGTCTCAAGGCAAAAAATGGTCTTCAATTCCATAAAGCTCTCAGTGTAACTAGGCAGGCTAAAACTCAAGTCTGATTGCATCATGTTATTTTCTGTCAAAGGAGAGTAAGGTTAAGGCAGGCACAAGGCATCTGGCTGCTGCTCTGTCAGGGAGCTGCCTCAGATCTGGGGAAGCCCAAGGACAGGGCACAGACAGAGGCTGCCTCTAAGGGGAGTGTGTGGAGCCCTCTCCCATGTTAGCTCCTCTTTCTGCAGCTGCATCAGGGGCTAATGTAGAAGCAATGCCTCTCTCCCTCTCACTAGCCTCTGGCTTGGCTTATGCCATAGGGTCTAGGGAAGTGGAATAAGCCCGGTACAAAAGAAGACATGCAGGCTAGAGGTGCTAGCTGTATGCTGGGCTCTGTCATCAGTTGTGACCTAGGCAGTTCCCCTACTACTGAGCTGTGGATTCCCACAGGGTGAAAGGAGAGGCCTGAACTGGTGACTTCACCTATGAAACCTTTCTATGCTTTCGATACTTTCCAAGGCTTGGTAGCATTCAAAGTCACTTGTTCTTTTTGGTTCTCAGTCATTCATTCAATATACATTTTACTGACTCTGTGGATGCTGTGTAGGGTTAAAGAGATGAACATAATGCACTTCCTTCTCTAAGAAAGTTTTCTTTTTAAAAATATTTTTATTTATCTATTTGAGAGAAGGGAGAGACAAAAAAGGCAGACAGAAAGAGAAAATGGGTATACCAGGGTCTCCAGCCACTACAAACAAACTCCAGATGCATGTGCCATCTTGAGCATCTGGCTTTATGTGAGTCCTGGGCAATAAAACCTGGGACCTTAGGCTTCATGCTTCATAGGCAAGTGCCTTAATGCCCAAGCCATCTCTTCAGTACTTTTAGGAAGTTTTGAATCTTGTTCCTTATGTAATTCAGTAACAGCATCTCTAAGTATCAGCTTGCAATTGTACAGAAGGTTTCTGCTGAGAACAGTTCTCATAAAGGATACCAGTCTGAAGAAGCTACAGTGCATATTCAATCTACAGAACCAAAACTGGGAAATGTTCTCCCCACTTACCCAAACCATGAAGTCAAACACATTTCTCTAGGTCACTGTGATGAGTGGACTAATGGCCTTCCAAAGATGTCTATATCCTAATCCTCAGAATCTTGCATGGCAAAAGGGACTTTGATGTCATTAAGGTTATGAGCTATAGAGATTATCCTGGATGATCCGGGTGGGTCCAGTCTAATCACATGATTCCTTACAAGTAGAAACTTTCCTGGCTACATAGAGAGAAAGGGATGACATGAGCCCAGGAATATGACAGTCACCTCTAGAAGCAGGAACAGCCTTTTGTTTACAGCCAGGAAGAAAAGGGGGAGTTCTTCAGGGGCAAGGGATTGAATTCTGCCAAAAATCGTAAACAATGGGAAAGGTGTTCCACCTTCTAGAGACCCCATCAGGGCTTCCCTCCACCATTTCCACTTTGTCATTATACCTGTGTCCTATCATCAATAAGTCCCACTGATTCTAACACCTTGATATTAGCCTGGTAAGTCCTATACCAGACTTTGACCAACAAAATTACAAGAAAACACATATGTATTGTTTAAACCATAAAATCCTTTGTAGTTTGCAGTGGCTGCATAGAAAATAAGCAGTTATATTCCCAAAAGGTGCTGGAGCTGGGTGCTGACGTTACTCAATATAGGCCTTTATGCATCATGTGGATTCTCAGCTATGGTATGATGCTCCTTTCAAAGAATGCTCAAAATAAAACCAGTCAACCATGGCTTGGCACAGGCAGCACTAAAACACCATTACTGCCCTCACAGTAAGTCCTCATAGTCTGGTTGCAAAGCTGTGTCACGTTTCCCCAAGTGTCAGATGATGAAGATGGACTAAATGCTCTCTGAAGACCTCTCTCCTGGGCTTTCCTTGGTCTGCTTCATTTGTGCACATCCTTGTTCACAAATGCAGGATAGAAGCTATTCCATAAGGCACGCCTCCAGCCTTGAGTGAGGCTGCAGGGATTTCCTGCACTTGGTGAGCACATGTGAGGGGAAAGGTCTTACGGGGGACGAGAGATGATGTGTATGCTCTTTGTCCAAGAGGCTACCAACCCTGAGGATGATGAGACTCCAGGGTTTGGGGAAAGAGTACACATTCTAATTTAGATTATCTAAATTATGATACCACCCTCTAGCCTTGTAGAGGGGCAAACTCCAGGCCATTTTTGGGTATTTATGCTAAGGATACCTTCAGATGGGCAGCCTGCTGCCCTGTACTCTGATAACCTCAGTGCTCTACTATCCAAGCAGGGGTGTTTTCCATCAACCTTCCGTGTCTGTTGCAGAAAGAGGGAAAAGGCCTGCAAAGCACTTTGCAAACTGAGGAGCTGCCTCACTTGCCCTCCAGAGCTGTAAGCATGCTGCTGCTCCCTCCCTCCCTCCCACTGACATGCTCTGTGCTTAATAAGGCTCCCATAAAGATGTCTCCTGCGAGATAATCATAGACTCTCAGGGGCATGCCACTCTTAGCTGTCAGCATCATTTAGAAGACCTTATAAAGGTTTTCTAAACCTTCTGTTCATCTCAAGTTGAGCTCTCTTAAGCACCCTGTTAAATCCCCTTGCAAAACTTCTGGGCTTGACTTCCAGCTTTTTTCCTAAGTTTCCCTAATGTCCCACCTGGCTTCCTGCCATCCCTCAACAGAAGTGGAGCCTTGAGGTCCAATCAACCATGGCTGGCTCTGGTGCTGGTCACCCCTCTGTCCCCTTCCCACAATGGGATGGAAAAAAATCAAAGATCATGACATACTGCCTTGCTTAAAACTGCTCTAATAATGATGGCCAATACCACAAACATCACACCAATGCTCTTGCCTTCTGCTATGACAAATGGCCTTCGGAGATTTAACAACTAACTGGTCTCAAAGAACAAGGCTATAATCTCATCATCTGGTCTAGGGATTCTTAATCTATAACATGTGAACTCTTGAGGCAGGGTGTGTCATGTCCTGATTGCCTTTGGGAGATGCTGTTCTGCAATAACAAAATACTTGAGACTGGGTAATTAAGAGAGAACCGAAACTTATTTTCTCATAGACCTGGAGGACGGGAACAACAAGGTGCACTCAGTTGTCTGCTAATGGCCTTGCTGCTGCATTTTCACAAGGCACAAGTGAAGGGAAGGGCAAAAAGGGACAAAAGGAGTGATCTGGACCCTGTCCATCTTCTACTCTACCTGTAAGGTTGAAACCTTCAGGGCCTACTCACTTCCTAAAGGCCACAAATCATCATCCTGTTGCATTGGGGATTAAAGTTTGGCATGGATTTTGGAGGTGATACAAACAACGCTTGTACACTAATATTTGATTTTTCAAATAAAAAGTGCAGGATCATAGGTTCCATTATTTTCTTGAAGAAGTCTGTGAAAAGAATCATTAAGAATCTCACTTAAGTTCTCTAGGAAGCTGACGATACTCACGGGGGAAAGAAAGTTCTTTCTGTCATTCTGCTCTGGAAGCCTGAAGCCCACCATGGAATCTGGTTCTTAGTAAATGATTTTCCAAAGGGACATTTCTAGGAGAACCTTCCAAGGTAATTTTTGTCTCCTCTCTCCTTGGTAGAGTGATTATTTATTTATTTATTTATTTATTTTTGCAGGCAAATGTAGGATTTCCCAGGCTGGGACCCAAGAGGCTTGGAACCTGGTGTTAGGTGTGTCTCTAATCTTAGTTTCTTTACCTAGACAAAAAGGCCAAAGACATCTTTCCTCTCATCAGTCCAAAGCGTGGAGGTGTGAAAGAGCTTTCTCAATGGCTGTCAAGAATTGTTCCAGTCACTCCTTTCATCAGTACCAGTCTGATATTATCCAATCCTCCTTTATCTTAGTGGACTTTGGGGCAGATGAAGGTCTTCTCAGCCTCAGGCATTCAGATTAGAGAACCTCAGGCAGGGCCTCACTCAACCACCAGAAGGCATTACAGGAGACATGGGCAGTAGGTAGCACCATCCCTGCTGCCCCAGCACTTCACACACCTCTCCACAGGCTTCTCTCTCAAGGGCTGGTTCATGAGCAGGGACTTCAGGATTCTGTCAGAGGAGGCCAGAGCCTTGAAGAAGTAACATGAAAAGGCAAATGTGGCAACTGTGTAGTGGCCTGCACCATAGGCCAAGATACAGGTTCAATCTCCAAATGTCTACTTAAAACAAAAGGTCTTGGGCTGAAGAGATGGCTTAGCATTTAAGGGTGCTTGTCTGCAAAGCCAAAGGATCCAGGTTTGATCCCTCAGGACCCACACAAGCAAGATGCACAAGGTGGTGGCACATGCGTCTAGAGTTCATTTCCAGCGGCTGGAAGCCCTGGAGTGTCCATTCTCTCTCTCTCTCTCCCTCCCTTTCTCTCTCTTTCTGCCTTCTTCAAATAAGTAAATAAATAAAAATAGAAAGTATTAAAACAAAACGTCTTCTAATGAGCATGGTTTTCTGGAAAGTATACAGTCATGAAGCTCTGGAAAAATAAGAGGCCCTGAAGAAGACTTGCTGTAAGCAGAGAATGGATGGGTGTCTTAGTGGAGCCCAGCAGACCCCTCACTATTCAGAGACTTTCTCATGAGCTGGGACTGGCCAGAAGGTGGAACGCTAGGTGATGAATCTGCCAGAAGGCAAGAAAATAGGAAGGATTAGAAATAGCAAACTAAAACCCAATGTGATGGCTTCAACTTCAGACCCAATGTGACAGAAAACAATGGGCAAAGGGCTATAGACACCACTAAACCCACTCCAAATCTCCATCAGCAACTAAGTTCCTCGTATGAGCTAGGCATGCCCCTGTGATATTTCTAGGGTGCAGTGGGTAGGCTCAGAGTTGCAGATAAAGGGTTGAAACAGTAACAGCTCCGACTACGCACATTCCCTCAGCATAGTCTTTCACATTTTACATAGTGTGTATGCACATAGCCACCACTGAAAAGTCAACAAAAGATGCAATGTAAGGCAATGGCTGGTCCATTCCACATGCTACTGGAGCACCAGCGGGTCACGGGCTCAGTGGAGACTTCCGTGAAGCAACATTTATTGTTGAGGCATGGTCTGTGAATAGGCTTTGGACAAACTAATAACAGGAAGAAGGGGCTCCATGACGGACAAGGCCTGGAGATAATGGAAGTACTCACAGTGTACCACAAACACTGAAGGGAGCCCAGGGCAGTTGAAGCACAAAAGTAGGGTGAACAGTTGGCAAGGGATGAGGCTGGAAACACAAGGGTCAGATCACACTGGGCTTTGAGGGTATCCTAGGAATCAGGCATTTAGTCACTGCCAAACTCTTGGGGATACAGAGAGAATGCCCTGTTTAAGCACTGGTCCATACAGCCAGATGTCATGGTAGATGGTGTGGCTGGGCCCTGAGTTCACGAGGTCTCATTGTTTCTCATTTTATGGGAGAATTATACGTTGAAAATCTCCATTGTCAACCTACTGTAGGGGAGCCTCCGTGACACTGTCACCTCAACTCCTGCTTTCAACTCATAATTCACATAGTGGTAAGCACTGAAAGACAGTTAGGTGATGGATGATACATCCTCACCTTCCCAGAAATGCCTCAAGTCCAGATGGACTTCATTCATTCAGGGGTCTGGGAAACAGATGAGTATTGAACTTAGGAATATAGCAGTGCTACTCCATACAATGAGACTTCTTTTTTCATCTCTATCAAGGAAGGAAGTAAGAGGGACATTATGGTGGAATATTTGAGAGGATTTCCTGACCCAGGTGGAGTTAAGTACAGCTTCAAAATTTTTATTTTTTTTGCAAACCCTAGAATATCAGAAACACTCAAGATAACTGGATCATAATATAAACCCCAACAACAGTTATTTTACATTGTTAGTTCCAACAATTCAAAAAAGCCAGATGAAGAGCTAACACCTCATTCTCAACCAGTATAACACCAGCATCCTCAATTTAATATGTACATTACCTCACTGAAGCATTTAGCTAAATCTGGTGTCCTGTTAAAAATGACTATGCAGCAATCACCTTGAATTGAACAAGAATACCCAGTCTGTTACTTTTTTGCTGAGTTGTAAATCACAGTGCTCACAACTGATGCTGCAGCAAAAGACTGAAGGACATGTCACAGGGGCCTTTTTGTTTATCAGGTAAACTCATAAGATTAAAGATTTTGGCATGGGAAAACTTACCACATACAGCAAAAAAACAATTTTAAGCCCCAAGTTATGGAAAACAGCTAGTACATGAAACAGTTTTATTCAAACAAGGCCTGCCCTATTTTATTCTGTTCCTAGGCCAAAGAAAGAGCCTTGTCCATGGTGATATTAGATGCATAGCTGAGCTATGGGACAAGTGCTTCATACAGATAAACTTAGCTCATCTTGAGTACAATCCAGTGTCATTATTCCATTTCACAGCTGAAGAAATATAGTTACCAAGGGGATAATTAGCTGGCAAGGTCTCACAGCCACCAGTGGAAGGGCAATGATCCAGGTAGTCACCCTCCAGAACCTGCACTAGGTTGACCACCCCTCTACACCTTGGGCTCTCACATCTGTAGGCCTTTTGCATGTATGATCTCATTTGGTATTGTCAGCACTGGCATAAGACTGGTAAGGGGTCAAAAAGGCAGCAGAGTTGGGACTTGAACCCCTTCTTTTCACAATGCCAGGCAGGTCTGTGCTGAAGAATGTGCTGTGGCCATGAACTCTTGCACTGGGGAGTTTGAGAAAGCTCTTCCAAGGAGCAAGTGTGAAGGATGAAGGAAGTTCACAGATGGTCACTGCTTAACAGCTGAGTAGGGAAAATGAGGCTGGGCAGGTGTACCTTCTCTTTGGAGGTTTCAAATCCCTCCCTGTACTAACTCCTCTAACCACCCCTGGCACAACTGATCTCTTCTGAGGGGGTAGACTCAGAGAGGCACTACTTAGTTTCCTGGGCCTTCCTTGTTGAACAGAAAACATTATGAGTACATTTTTTAAATGATAAAGAATTTACATAGAGTAAAACATACAAATCTTACATGGACAGATCAATGGGTTTAACAGATCATAACCTGTAAAACCGCCATGCTCAAGATGACATTTTTTTGTAGACTTAATTATCCCAAGAACATTAGCTGAGGCTCCCGACCTTCCTCTATTGCTTAGACCTGGCCCTAGCACTAGAAAGAGCTGAGAACTCTTAAGACATACTGGGAAAAGCAGCGGAGTTGCAGGTTTGGGCTGTGCAAAGGAGAGGGGGGATCATCAACAATGGGAGTGCCATCAACAGGAGTATGCCTTCCTTCCTTCCACACACAGTAAATAATAAAGAGCTGTGCTCTCCTGCATTCAACAACCCTTAACCCACTGGGGGACCCAAATACACAAATAAAATATATATCATGTTGTGGTGGTTTGAAGTGATGTCCCCATAGCCTCAGTTTGTAATCAAGTTTCCTTCTTAGTCCTCGGCTTGAGGAAGTGTGTGACCAGGGGGGGGGGGGGAATCTGGAGGGGGAGTCCAGCTCTATGGTAAGTTCAGAGTCAACTCATGTTTGCTGGTACTTGCTCTCTGTCTATCTCTCTCTTTCTCTATCTGCTATAGATGTCTGATGAAGTGAACCAGTTTCCTCTACCATGATGAAGCTTTCCCTGGAATCTGTGAGCCTGAAATAAACCGATTATTCCCACAAACTACTTCTGGTTGGGTATTTTATCATAGCAATGAGAAGGTAATTACAACAGAAAACTTGTACTGGTGGAGTGGGGTCCTAAGATCTTGTGCAGGGGAATTTAGAAGAAATGGGCTGGTGTAAGTAGAAGGATATGGCACAGAAAGAGTTAAAAGTTCAGGCTGAAGATTACCACCACTTCAGCTTTTAGAGATTGATACCACTGGGATTGGCCCAGCTGTTCTGCATTGGGAGAATAGAAAGAATGCTGGCTCTTTCGAAAGTGGGGGCCTGATGCTAAAGGAGTTTCCTCATCTTCAAAGTCTGTTTTATTCCCTGCTGGATTAAATTTGGTAGCCCATTTGGTTATATGTAGTTTAACAAATACAGGAATGCAAGGGTCACTGGATTTGCAATGTGGTTTGTTTTTTGGAAATGGTCACAGGCAATGTGAAGCAGGGTTGTTGGAGGTCCTGCATGGAGACCCTAGGGAGCTATGAGGATGAACTGTGGTTTGCAATGGAGACCCCAGAACTGCTTTAAAATTGCCAAGACTATAGGATGGCTACCAAGGAAAGCTACTGGATCAGAATGGATTGCTCCCTAGACTGTAAGCAGTTCTGCTAGAGGAGCAATCACTGGTTACATGTGTGGGACTTGGAGCTACAAGATTTAATGTTTGCCCTGTTTGTTTTGGATCTTGCATCGGTTCAGTCTTTCCTTGCTATGCATAATGCCATCTTTTGCAGTGTGAATGTTTACTCTGTGTCATTATGGGTCTTTGCATTTGCAGGCTTATAATTAAGAGACCTTGGTCTATGGGGATATTTGAACAGTGTTGAAATCAATAAAAGCTATGAAAACTTTTAAAGATGAACTGAATGCATTGCATTTTATAACATGAATGGTTATCCATTTATAGGGGCCAGTAGTGGAATGTGGTGGTTTGAATCACATGTCCCCATAAACTCATGTGTTTGCAACACTTGGTTCCCTGCAGATGGCAATTTGAGAATTGGATACTTGCTGTAGGTGGTGTGTTGTTGGGTGGGCTTGTGGGTATTATATTCCCCTTGCCAGTGTGTGACTCCTTCTCATGCTGTGGTGGTTCAACTTGCTATGGCACAGATAATGTCCAGCCTCTGCTCATACCACCCTTTCCTTGCCACCATGGAGCATCCCCTCAAGTTTGTAAGCCAGATAAATCCTTTCCACCACAAGCTGCTTTGGGTCAGGTGTTTTATGCCAGCAATGAAAAGTTAACTGCAAGCCGGGCATGGTGGCACATGCCTTTAATCCCAGCACTCCAGAGGCAGAGGTAGGAGGATTGCTGTGAGTTTGAGGCCACCCTGAGAACACATAGTGAATTCCAGGTCAGCCTGGGATAGAGTAAGACCCTACATCGAAAAACCAAAAATAAGTTAACTGCAACAGATGGGTTATTGCGATAAGCTTAGGGGTGTCATAGCCAGCTCCTCCTCGCTGCTACGTGGCTCACTCTCCTGCTGTTGTTTTCCACCTGCTGTGGCAGAGGTAATGTCCAGCCTCTGTTATGCCATGCTTTCTCTAATCATCATGGAGCTTCTCCTATAGACTAAAAGCCAAAATTAAAAAAACAAACAAACAAACAAATAAAAACTTCCCTGAGCTGGAGAGATGGCTTAGCAGTTAAAGCACTTGCTTGTGAAGCCTAAGGATCCAGGTATGATTCCCTAGTGCCCAAGTAGGCCAGATGCACAAAGTGGTGCATGTGCCTGGAGTTTGCTTGCAGTGGCTAGAGGCCCTGTGAACCCATGCTCTCTATCTGCCTCTTTCTTTCAAATAAATAAATAAATAAGCAAATAAATAAAGACCTTTCTTCCCATCAACTGCTTTTTGTCAGGTGCTTTATCCCAGCAAAGAGAAGGTAACTGCAACACATGAACATAAACATATTTTCCATAAGCTTCCTCTAACAACTAATGTATGAGAAAAGCCATCACAGTGTAAACAAGGGCCCCTCTACTTTATTATGTAAATTCACTGAGTATTCACTGTGTACCATGGACCTATGAAGAGTATGAATTGGGGTTCTCTCAACAGGAGGTTTATAGTCTACATGAGAAATTGAATTCTACACATGCAAAATGTTGGCCAGTTAGTGAGCAACAACATCCAGTTATTTCTCATGTTACTAGCAGTAGGCCAAATACTTCTCTAAGTTTTTGAGGGCAGGTTTTCACAGTGTAGCTCAGTATGGCCTAGAACTCATGGCAATCTTCCTGCCTCAAGCTCCTGAATGCTAGGATTCCAAGCATGAGACACTATACTTTTGTATTGACAGTTTTTATACATGTGTATAATGTACTTTGGTCATAATCACCTCCTATTACATTCTCATGTCCTTCCCTTCCTATCCTCTTTTACTTAACACCTTCTTCCTCCCAACTGATCCCTCTTCTTCTCTGATGTCACGTGCATGTATGTGTGTGAGGGGTGTTTCACTGAGCTTAGTTAGGGTTGCCTGCATGACCATGGGTTGGGATTATTTACCAGAACATGTGCAACTTACCAGTGGCTATGCCACTGAAAAAAATGTCTCTTGTTCCTTCAGTAAGTATTAACTATCAATAACTTCTGAGGAGAGGATGGGGGCCTCATGCATTTCTTCATCATCCATGATGGAATGAATGTCGATGGGCTCAATATTGTATATGTCATGTGTAGGGAATGACAATTGCTATGAGATCATTGTTACAATAGCCATGCCATGTCTGGAAGACAGTATTCTACAGACGTCCTCTCTATTCTCTGACTCTTACATTCTTTCCACCCCCTCTTCTACAATGATCCCTGAGCCTTGAAGGGGAAGGTACAGATGTCTCATTTAGCACCGACATGCCCAGCTTTTACCTAAAGGCTTTATTCCTACACTATTTTGAATCACCCTTAAGCTTACTTCTGCAAGGTCATATGCTAGAAGGTAACACAGAAGGGATCAACCCAGGCAGGGCTGACACCAAAGCTGGCACTTCACCATTTGTTTAACTGCTTCTCTGCCAAAAGCTTCTGCACAGAGATGGCTGGTGATTAGGAGCATTCAGTGCTGGTCATAGCACATATGCATATATCTATGTATCTACAACACCTGAGCAGATGAAGGAATCATTTCTATGGGATAGTGACAGCATGTGAAAAACCTCTAATTGTGTGCTACAGACATCAGACGTAAAGCCATTTCGAGAATGGACAGACTGTGTGGGTTAGCAGGCAGAGGTACTCCCATGGAGCAGAGGAGACTTGAGCTGGCCCTTTCAGGCCAGATCTGCAGAGGAAGAGAGAGGCAGCATGCCTCAGCACTAGCAGCTGTGGAGGCAGGGGTATGGGCAAATGCTGGGAAGAAGGCATCCCACAGAGGAAACATCTTGGCATCAGTGTGGTGAGCTTGAATGTTGCAAGTCTTCATAGCCAAAGGGAGATCCAGATCCAACACAGAAGGTGGACAGAAAGCATCTGAGGTGGGTGAGCTGGGCATCTGGGCAAGAGGCAAACATGGCACTGCTGGAAACAGCAGAGCCAAAGAAAGGACTGGGAGGGGATGGCAGTGAGGAGTTCATACCCACCGAAGTCAATGAGACAGATGGACAGGTAAGTATTGGGAAGATAAAGTACAAAATTTGTGGCAGCTCAAATGGACCTGGGAATGGGGGGGAGAGAGAGAGAGGGAGGGGGGGAGAGAGAGGGAGAGAGAGAGAGAATGTGTCCCTAGGATGGCAAAGAAGGACTTCTTCCAAAGAACTCTCTCACCTCTGAGAGTAGGAACTCCTGGCTGGAAATCAGCACACCCATGCTGATAGCATGGGGTTCACACTTCTAAAATATTGTGTCTATTGTTTAAACAATATCTTTCTTGCCTTAACTTTACCCAAGCAAGAATGGTGAAGGACATAGTAATATGTGTTCACCTACACCCTACTCAACTTTTATGTTACTCTAGGAGACCACTGTCCTGTGGTTCTAGTTCCTAGGGTTTCTACCTGGATTATAAGCTTGTTTGCTGAGCATGCTCAAGGGTAAGAACACACTTTGTCAGCACCCAGAATGGGGTGTGCAACCAGTCTCTTCATTCTCTTGTAAGTCCCAGTGCTTATGGTCTTGGCATAGTAATATGAGAAAAGGGATAGAACCAGGGCTAGGGGAAACTCCAGAGATGGGAACATTTTCCAGCAGGAGACCAGCAGGGCCAGGAAGCCTACCAATGTTTGTTCCCTAAAGACTACCCAGAAATACCCATTCCTGCTTAAGTTGTGCCAAGTTAACATTTTCTGTTCATGGAAAGGATCCTTCCTCCTTGGTGCTCCTTCTGTGTCAAGGAATGTATACATTTGCAAACACACACACACACACACACACACACACACACACACACACACACACGGCCTTGCATGCCAAAGAATAACAGTCTGAATGTCAGAGGACAATGGTCTATGCAAGTCTGTGCTAGAGCTTTCTTTCTGATCCCTGACTGTAGGTGAGAAACATCACAGATATCCCTAACAAGAGCACCCATTTTAAAAATTTTATTTATTTGCATGTGCCACCTTGTACATCTGGCTAACATGGGTATGGGGGAATCAAACCTGGGTCCTTAGGCTTTACAGGCAAGCACCTTAACTAATAAGCCATTTCTCCAGCCCAAGAGTACCCATTTTTATACTTTATCTGTAACTTCAGCTATGCAAACTTCCTTGTGGCTTGTCATAGCCACACTGAGTTACTTGGAAGAAGGACACTTCCCCTCTGTGTACTGGAAAACCCTCACCTCCAACAAGTTGGTGCTCATTTCGTCTTCATGGCGTGGTCTTTCCTGACCACTGTTTTAAAGTTCTACTGTCCCCTTCCCACTTCCTATTCCCTTACCCTGTTATTTTCATCCACAACATTTATTACCAGATGTATTTTACTTGCTATTGCCTATCTCCCTCCACAAGGGCAGAGACCTATGTGATGTGCTTGGTTCCTACATCTAAGGCAGAGTGCGGTACAGAGTTGGAGCTCAGTATGTATCTATAAAATGAAATAAATGATTGAAAAATTTTATAAATGGTTGAAGGCACGTTAACCATGTGGTTTCCTGGGACAGCTACAACATCTGAAATGGCCAAATTCATATTCTCTCTTCTCTGGAAGAATTGCTAGTGTGGGTCTTGACCAAAAATGCAGCATGAAGGTCTGGCTCAGCTTTAAGTTCTTATGCAGATAAATAGATGCCATAGTGCCAAACACTGGGCAGGGTCTTGAGAATGTCTCTGCCTATCAGGCAGCCCAGCCTGGGGTTCACTCAGGTCTGGCCATGTCAGTTTGTGGAAAGGGCCCATCTTCTTGTTGCTAGAGCCAGGTCTGCATATTTTGTGACAAGTGAGAGTATATTTTTCTTCTCTAGAAGCTACTTGCCTAGCAGTTTCTCGAATTGAAACTCTGCTCTGAACAAGGAAAGACAATGAAGAGCTCTGGGCAGCTAGAGAGCATAGTGGCCACAGCCTGGTCACCATCACAGCCATTTGTGTAGCATCTCACCACTGCAGTTCAATGCTTACACAGTCCCATGTCACAAGCAGGCCAAAATGCAGAAAAGCCCAAGCATTCAAGCACATGTAGTCCACTTCTGAAGGCGTTCCATGGGTCCTCAGCTAGATTTTAATTATTCCTGCCCTATACACTATCGTGACAAACCTAATCATTTAGTTTTCTGGGCCACTGTAGAGTCAATGTAGAGCAGGAGAGGAGGAATAATGCTTGAGGAAGAAGAACACTGGAAGCAGAAAGACATGACAGATGACAGCAAGTAAAGAGACAGGAAAATTACACAATGCCTATCAAAGTCCAGTTAATTGTATTCCAGGACCATTTGGGGATGGGGGAAGACAAATAGTCTACATATCAATTGTCCTTAGGGATGCTGAATTTTAGCACAAAGCAGTAATAAAAAGTTATGACTTGGGTCACTAGGACAAAGGTTAAATACTGCTCTTGCATGAAGCATTGAAGTTATTTTCCTAATTCTGTATGTATGACTACTTCCTTTGTAAATGTCTCTCTTAGTTTCTAAAACTCTCCTGGAATTGATAAACAGAGTTTAAAGGGAACATTCACATTTTGTATACAATCAAGCCCACTCTCTCAAGCAGCCCTGAACTGGGACTTCCGGGCTATTCTCTGTTGTTAAAAACCTTCCTCTGACAAGTAGCTGAGGTCTACATGCTCACATTGCAGATCCAGGCCAACATCCAGTTTGTCCTTTCCTTTTCCCCATTGTTTAACTCTGCACTTGCATAATTTACTGTCACCCTGTGAAGAGCCATGTGTTGCTGAGTAAGAAGCTGTCACACTGAACAGAGCACCCCTGGGCTGTGTTCACAAACGCAGCACCCCATGATCCTTATGGTAACCCACCTCCTTGTGTGTCATGTCTGTTAGACTAGAGGGTGTGCTAGGAAGGATGTATACATAAATTCTCTCTAGGCCAAGGGATAACAAACAAAATACAGTCATAAAACCTCAACCAGTGTTTTTGAGTCAGGACTGAAACAACACTCAGGATAACTCCTAATTTGGTTCCCAAAACCCAACAAGTTGTGAACTAATTTCCTCCATAGGGAGGGGCAGGAACCTGGGGTAGGAACTCCACCCAAGAGCTGACAGTAACCAGGCCTGGATGAATCTGGAGCTGCCAGGACAATTTTATTAGAGGCAACCCCAGATCTGTCTGGGGCCAGGCCCTGGGAGACCACATGGTGAAAGGCAAGAGGCCCACAGGTTTCAGTGTCTGAACTGCAACACAGATGGCATGAAGTCTGGTGCAAGTGACAGGGCAAATAGGTCTCCTCCAGCCCTGGAGCATTCCTTCGTAAGGTGTGGGCCTCCACTAGTGCTTTTTGATAACTCCTCTGAATCTCACTCTGCCCATCTAAAAAATGGGAGCTATCAAGAACTTATCTCCAAGGAGAGTTAAACTGGCCATGCATCTCAAACAAAGGCTATCCAGTGAATTTTATTTCCCTTTCCCCTGGCTGGCTTCCCCCACCCTTCCTGAATAGTCTTCCTCGGGAAACCAGGAGAAATAGGACCACATTCATGATTGCTCCACTGCTGGCCATGGGAACCTAGATAGGTCACTTTCTCTGGGCCTTGGGATCCATACAAAAATTAAAGTTGATGAATGCAGAAAGCACCTCACAAAAATCAACTGTATTATATATACCAGCAACGAATGCAAAATGGGCTGTAAGAAAATAAACAGGGTCTGGTGATGTGGCTCAGTGTCACAGGGTTAGCTTTGTATGTATAAGGTCCTAGGTTCAATCCCCAGAGTGGTCAAATTTAAAAATAAACAAGTAAATAAAGTAGCAGTTGCTAAGAGAATGAGAAGATAATCCATAGGTGAGAAGAAAATATTTACAGAAGACATATCTAAAAAGGACTACTATCCGAAGTATATATGAACTAAAGTTCCCAGAAAACAGCACTATCTGCTGCACCTACTTCCAGGAAGGCTGAATGGACTGATAAAGGTCCTGTGATCACAGAGGGATGGAATACAAGTCGGAGCCAAATTACCTTGGGTTGCCTTTAGCTCTTAATAACCATTTATTGCCCGCCTCTGTGTCTGAACTAACACTCTGGTGACTATCAGTTGATCAGGTGTAATCTTTTTTGAAATTCCAGAACAGATCCCAGCTTCCACCAACCCAGGGGCTAAGAATGTCCTCAGACAACATCTGAGGCCTATGGTGGGAATTTCCCTGGGTGCTTTGCTGTAACCCACCTACCTGATGGTCAGCCAATATATTTGAAAAGTGCCTTGATTTATGCTTTCTTTTGTTCCATAACTATAAAACCTTCGTGAAATTGTTAACACACTGGATTGTAGAATTTGGGGTAACTAAATCTGTGTCCTCAGACCATGGACACTCATATTTGGCTTCAGAATAAACTATCTCTTATCCCCTTTGAGGTGAGAGCTGTGTTTTTTGTGTTGACATATACTAATATTTATAAATGCAACAACTTCAACAATTCGCTTATGCAATGAGCTAAAAGGCTACCACAGACTTCTTGTTGAAGGAAATATACTGATGGCAAATAAGCAAAGGAAAGGATGTTCCACATCATATGTTCACATCAAATGTCATTAGGAAAATGCAAGTCAAGTTGATATCAATGAGACACCATAACACATATCTGAAACTCCAGAATGCTGACAGCACCAAATACTGGCAAGGTGCAGAGCAAGGGGGATTCTCATGCATGGCTGGTGGGAATGTAACATGACATAGTCACTTTGGAAGACAACTGGTGGTTTCTTGAGAAACTAAACATGATCTAACCATGAAATCCACTGATTACACTCCTTGGTATTTACCAAAAGGACCTCAAAACATGCACACCACAAAACTGTATATGGAAGTTTACAGCAGTGAATAACTACCTGTAAACACAATTTCTAAAATTTAGAAGCAACCAAAACTTCCAACCAAGTAGAAAAATTGATTAAAAACTACATTATATGTATGTATAAAATGTGTCAATAAATTTTAAAAAGAGAAGAAACCTATGGTAATCCAGACAATATTTTTCAGTGCTAAAAATAAATGCTTTATTAAAGTCATGAAAATATTAAACAAAAACTTAAATGCACTTTACAAAGTAAAAGAGGACAATCTAAAAAGGCTGCATATCACATGATTACAACCATACAGCACTCTGGAAAGAGCAAAGCTTGGCAGACAGTAAGATTATCAGTGATTGTCAGGAGCCAGGGGAGGGACTAGTATCAGGGGAAGCACAGGAGAGTTTTATACAGGGAAAATTCTCTGTATGCTCCTATGATGATAGAAGCATGTCATTGAACACATCCAAACCCACAGAGTGCACAGCACCAAGAGTGAGCCCAAGGTGAGCTGTGTGTTTAGTGTATGGTGAGGTGCCTGTCCATGTCATTAGACTGTAACAAATGTGCCATCATATGAGGGACAATGACAATGGGGGAGACTGTGCATGGGTGGGGGCAGCATACCCACAGCTGGCCTTGACAGAAGCAATTCTAAGACCATGGGAGGTATAAAACATATGTTTATAAATTAACAAAATATGTAAGGCTGATATAGAAAAATCAGAAATATTTCTTAAGAGAAATTATGATAGCACATATATGCTTGTAAACAAGGAAGACTAAAGATGTAAAGATCAGTTCAACCAAAACAGATTAGTAGAGTCAAATAATCTAAAATGTAGTGTGTGCGTATGTGTGTGTGTGTGCGTGTTATATGCAAGCACAAAGGGCCAAGAACAGCCTGGGAACAAATGAAGAACCAGTGGAGAAAGGATATTTACTAAATCAAATATGAAAACAGGGCTGGAGAGATGACTTAGCAGTTAGGGCACCTGTCTGCGAAGCCAGAGGACCCAGGTTCAATTCCCCAGGACCCACATAAGCCAGATGCACAGGGTGGCACATGCATCTGGAGTTCATTTGCAGCAGTTGGAGACCCTGGCACAGCCATTCTCTCTCTCTAACTGCCTCTTTGTCTCTCTAATAAACAAATAAATAAAAACTGAAAATATGTTACGAACCCAGACAGTATGGTGCTAATATAAGTACAGAAAGGCCAGAGGAATAAAAAAGGAAGCCAAGAAACAGATCTGTGCAGATAGAAACATTTCAGTTATGACATGGGAACCCCAGAAAACAGGACTGAGAGTACCCTTTTCATTAAGTGGTGCTTAGACAAGTGTCCACTGGAGATAAAACAATGCCACACTCTATCTTATCCCATGTAGAATAATCAATTACAAGTAAATTAAGCACTCACATATGAAACACATGAAGAACTCCTACAAGGTCTGATAATAGCAAGCATTGGAAGGGTTGGAACAACAGGAATTGTCTCTGCTGTTATGAATCTAATATGATCATTTTGGAAAACACTGTGCATTATCTACTATAGTTAAAGATTTCTACCAAATCCATGAAAGAGAGCCCTTCCACAAATGCTCGTGTTCCAGAACACACACACGTACTCTCTGTCTGTCTGTCTGTCTGTCTGTCTCTCTCAGAAGAACATTCTTCACGATTGACCCAAACTCATAATGTCTCAAAGGTACATCAACAGTAAAATGGAGAAAATGTGGCACAGTCATAGCTAGGGTATAGCAACAAATACGATATAGCAATGAAGTAAGTAATAAGTAGTATATTTTTGTGAATATTCCCAAATATTTGTGGATGTTCCAAAAAATATTAAAAATATCTAAATATGAATAGTAGAACATTATATAGCAATGAATATGAACAAATTCCACCTTCTAGATTTTAGCCATGTCCTACTTTTTAATATGTTTTTTTAAAACATTTTTAACTTACAAGCAAAGAGAGAGAGAAGAAAGACAGAGAAATTGGGTGTACCAGGGCCTCCAGCTGCTGCAAACAATTCCAGATGCGTGCACTTCTTTATGCATTCAGCATTAAGTGGGTACTGGGGAATTGAACCTGGGTCATTAGGCCTTTTAGTCAAGTGCCTTAACTGTTGAGCCATCTCTCCAGCCCATGTGTCACTTTTTTACTTAGTGATGGTGATGTGCTTTTTTCTTTAAACATTGTATGTGAAATACATTTTATGTATATTTTGGTATATGAGACAATTATATATGTACATATACATTGAGTTCTGCTCTGACGGCAGATATGGAGTTCCTTTTGACTCACTATTATAACTGATGTCTATAGTGCTGAGCACATGTGAGTGTTTCATAAATAATAAATAGCTACATTTAAGCAGTTGAGTGGTAAAAGGTAGTTAGTCCTGGACTGATCAATTAGTAAGAGCACACTGAGTGCTGTGATGGCAGGAGAGACACACTGTCCAGAATCAGAAACTGAAATCTGGATGTGTGTACTGGCTGTGAATTCCCAATGCCATGAGGAAACCTTTTTTCCTATAATAGTAAAAATGAAACCAATAGCTACCATTTGGCAAATAACAGCTATGTGCTAAGTGCTTTTAGCTGTGTTACCTCATTTAATCTTCACAGTATCTCTGCAATGTGTTAATTTTTTCTTTCTTATTAATGATTAGGAAATTGAGATTCAGAGAAATTGGGCAATATTCCCCCAAATCACGCTGGTGGCCAAACAAAGGGTAAGACCCAAGTCTCATGCTTCTTTTCTTTGATGCTGCCATATTCACTGCTTTTTACTTGGTTCCTTCATCAATAACATGAGGACCAGTGATGCCTGTGTAAGGCTCAAAAGAGACAATGAACTTAAAAGCACACTCCAATGTAATAAAAATCATATGTAATAAGCATTTCCTGTAGGCCTGAACAAATGAAACAGATGTTTTTTGCCCACACTGAGCTTTTCAACTAGTTGTAAAAGGAAAGCTATGTAAACAGGAAAACTAGGAACACACATCAATAAGCTGATTTAAGGAAGTTACCAGGAACAGCATGTAATACAGACTAAATGGTAAGAATAGCATCAAGTGGATAGACTACTTGACTGTGTGGGGACCCTGGCCTTCCAGGTTTGTCCTGTCACCACCCTTCACATAGTACAAAGGAGTTCTGCTAGGGCTTACTGTAAAATTCCACTATGAAGCCCAGGAGGGCCTTCAGTTCTCCTGCTTCAGCTTCCTGAGAACTGGGATGACAGGTATGTGCCATCACACATGACTTCTTATATTTAAGTTTTATTGAAGCATAATTTTCCCAAAGTAAAATTCACCCTTTTTCAAACACACAGAGTTGTGTAACTACCACCACAATTAAGAAATAATATTTCCGGGCTGGAGAGATGGCTTAGCGGTTAAGCGCTTGCCTGTGAAGCCTAAGGACCCCGGTTTGAGGCTCGGTTCCCCAGGTCCCACGTTAGCCAGATGCACAAGGGGGCGCACGCGTCTGGAGTTCGTTTGCAGAGGCTGGAAGCCCTGGCGCGCCCATTCTCTCTCTCCCCCTCTATCTGTCTTTCTCTCTGTGTCTGTCGCTCTCAAATAAATAAATAAATAAATAAAAATTTTTAAAAAAAAGAAATAATATTTCCACCTCCCACAAAAGTTTGCTTGTGCCCCTTTGTAATTATCCTCCCCCTCCACTCCTACCTCAGTCCCTAGAAACCACTGATCTAATTTCTATCCCTATGGTTTTGCCTTTCCCAGAATGCATAGGCCTTATTAAAAAATATGTTTTATATTTTATTTATCTATTTGTGAGAGAGGAGGACACAGAAACAGGCAGATAGAGAGAATGGCCATGCCAGGGACTCTAACCACTGCAAATGAACTCCAAACTCATGCCCCACCATGTGCATCTGGTATATGTGGGAACTGGAGAATCAAACCTGGGTTCATGGGCTTTGCAGGCATGCACCTTAACTGCTAAGCCATCTCTCCAGCCCCTAGAAATTTTTTTTTAATACACAACTCACTATACACATCAAGTTGTTGATTTTCAATCTTTCATTGCATTCACAACGAAACCCAAATGCCCCCCTGTGGCCCTTCCATGACCAGCAAGCCCCACAGGCTGTCTACCTGTCTCATTCACTTTTCTATCTCTGTCATCCAGTTTCATTAGCTTTGTTTTTACCCATGTTTGTTTTGCTTCAAGACCTTTGCATGCTCTGACCTGCTTTTTTATCTCTTCTCTCCCCCAATCACTTTTCATTATTTAACTCCAATTTTCCCCTTCAGGGAAATAACTGTATGAAATGGCCTTGGGCCTTTATTTGCTTACACTCTTCCATGCACACTGCTATTTTGTCCTTGAAAGTAGGAGCATGTCTATCTTATTGAAGGCACTATTCCTGGAAGCTTAGAAAATACAACAATGCAACTGGCCTCCCACTGGTATTTGTAAAATGAATAAGCATGCGCCAAAGTAAACAGAAAATAGTGAGGTTCATATGGTTAACATTAAAAAGTACTCAATGAAGAAATCATCTCATATTCTCACATGGGGGCAGGGGAACAGGAGGAGTTCCCAACTATATTCTCCCTTCTGCTAGTCTACCATCTCCTTCCCAGAATTCCCAACTATATTCTCCCTTCTGCTAGTTTACCACCCCTTCCCAGAGTTCCCAGTGATGGGACTATGGAGAAATTGGGAGATGCAGTGGGTGCCTCTCCTGGTCTTGCCAACTTGCAGGCTAGTCCATCTAAAACATAGGCTCCCAGCTCTCCACTTGCCCTGGCTAGAGCTCCCCAACATAGCCAACTGTGCCTTTCTATCCACTCCATGTAAATTCAACCTGGGACCCCAGGAAGTTGTTTTGTCTTCAAGCTCTGGAGTGTCACCATTAGCATGTTGGAAAGGAGAAACCAGATCTTCCGGCAACCCATTCCAACCTGGCAAACTCACACCCTCAGTGGAGAGCTCACATGGACCAACACCCACCTGTGTCCACAATTCCCTGAGCTGATGTTCCAGTTTTCTTTCTCAATTAGCATCAGAATTCCCAAACCTTACTTTTGTCATCTTTATTATGTTTGTAGGGTTGGTCAAAGGAGAATGATATAATTCCTTTGCCATAGAAATATCTGGTTTCCTGGACAGCAGGGGTTAAATTATACCCTCAAGTTTGGAATAGTCCAGTTTCCAAATGTGAGGATGCTAAGTCATAGAAAAGCTAAGGAACTTTCCAGAACCACAGGAACAGATACAAACTTGAATCTCTTGACTCCTACTCCAGACTTCTTTCTACCTTTGATATGTGTTTGAGTTTTGCTTCTATCCCTTTGTCTTTACTAAAACTGTCTTTTCAACAATAGCTTTAATCACCAAATACAATGAATGGCCTTTTCTCAGCCCTTGACTTCTTCCCACAGCTCATTCACACATGTGTTTTCCACAACTGGCAGGGAGTTTGGAGGCTTCCTTATCTTCTCTATGTCTGGCTGCTTTTGCCAGGATCTATTTACATATAGATCCAGGCAGGTGGGTTGCCTAGCTCATTTCCACCATGGTGGGCTTCTTCCTTGGGACCTGCTTCTCCTGCTCATCTGTATATACATCCTAGGGTATTATATCCACTCTCAAAATCCTACCACAAAGTGCAGCTGAGCCCAGTTCTCCTAGCCCAAACCCCTCTTCTAAATTCCCGAAGTATCTCCCACACATGTAAACTGCTCAACATTTCCAGAAAGTCGCCTGGAGTATCTGAAATTCCTACTGTCCCTGGCTGTGGCTCTCTCTGCTGCTGTGCTTCCGGTATGTGGGCATGGGTAAGTTCCACCACAAAGGTTCAAATTGGACAAATGCTCTCATCCCCGTGTTCAACTAATTGCCAGATCTCAATTATTTTGCCTCTGAAATCATTCCCCCTCCACCCTTGCCTCCAACTTTCTCATTGCCTTTTCTCTCAATGCCATACTTCAGACTATATTGTTTGCCAAGTTCACCTTAAGCCTTCTCCATCCTGCTGTCCCTACAGGGCATGTTGCCATATATAACCCCTAGCAAAGTGATCAGAGAACCCCAAAGATCAGCCCCACTCCTCCATTCCAACCATTTCTCATATTCAGACTCAAGACTGCCCACTGTGCCCTGCTAGGCCACACACTTGAGTCCTGCTTTTGGGCTTTAGCTAACACTTTGTTCATCTCTCAAGCCCTACCCTGGTTGTCAGAATGATTCAGGTTGTAAGGGATAGAACTCTAGGCTCTGATTACTTTGTACAGACTAAGGATTTGCACAGTGGTAGCAATATAAGGCCCTAGGTTCAATCCCCAACACAACAATAAGATAAACACAGAATAGTTGTCAAGTTAGTTTGTATAAAATATAAGCTCTAACTGGTTATAATTGTTAGCTTCAGACATAATAAGAAGGTTTTTCTCTTCCTCTTCTTCCCATTCCATTCCCCAATTTCTCCAAGCCTCCACCTAACTCATCATAAGTAAGCTTCTTCCTGAAAAGATGATGGAGATGTGAAAACCTGGTCATAGACAGCTCCAGGTTTTCACCATCCCATTGCCTCTTTGGAATCCCAACTGAAAATCTTTTTTCTTATAAAAACTCCAGAGAAAGGCCTAGTTTTGAGTTACATGCCCATCTCCACCTCCATTACTGGAGCAAGGCCTATGTCATGTAGCCATTCTATCTTGGAGCAGTAGTAGACCTCTGACAGGCAATCCCACTGGAGAAGTCTGCAATGATTAAAACAACAGGAATCCACCAAACTTTTATTTCTTTAATTAGCTCCCTCCCAACTTAACTCCATATTTTGTCTGTATTCAACCTGCCACTGCTGCCTCACGTATACTCTCACTTCTCCCACTGGTCTCCTTCCATGGATCCAGCTCTCTGATAGCACAGATTGGAGCCCCCTGTGATTAGCACAGAGCCTTCACCAAAGGTGTGGCTCCAGAAAAAGAGGAATTTCACAGTCTGCAACTACTGTGATCAATTATTTAAGAGACTTGATTCCCCTGGGATTTCACTTGTTCACCACTGATTCTCCAACCACCTAGAACAGGGCCTACCACATAACAGCCTCTAGGTAACTACTGGCTAAGTGAATGTATGTGTTCTGAGTCAAATAAAGCTTACAAGTCCTTAGAACTACAGTAAATGCACATAGATAATTTCTTTCTTCTCGCTTCAGACAGAAAAAGAAATGTGAAGACAAAAGCTTCTTCTACTCCTGAAATTCACATACTCCATCCTCACCCCTAGATGCATCACTTCTTCTTCCCTGCACCTTTAACTTTTGCCTCCATTGGGACTCCCTTTTAGCTTTCCAGTGTAACTAAGCCCCTCCATGTTAGCTAAGCCCTCCCTGGACCTTATGCTCCCTCTTGCTTCTACCTTAATCTTCCTTTTTGCCAAGTGTGATATGATAGTAGGTGGGTCTTCATTCATGGCCCCCATCAATTTTCTCAAACCAGTATACTTAATTCCCACTTCAATTGGGATTTTTCTCCCACCACTCCATGGAAAGTGCTCTTGCCAGGTGTGGTAGTTGTAAATGCATGTCCACCATAGACTCAGGTGTTTAATTAAAATTAAGTTTATGGCTTCAGGCCCTAACAGACTCCTGCTACAGGAGGCATGTCCCTGGGGGTGGACCTGAATTCCAGCCCAAAGGTGTGCAGAGAAGTTTAAGCTCTGGCAGGGTCCTGCTTGTTCATGTTGGCTGCTTTTGGTGTTTGCTGGCTATTTAGTTGTTTCTCTCTGCTTGGAGATATGGAAGCAGCTTCTTCGACCATAGATAGAACTTCCCCTGGATCTGTACACTTGAAGTAAACCCCTTCCTCCCATCAACTGTGTCTGGTTTGGATGTTCATCCCAGCAATGTGGAGGCGTCTACAATGCCAAGGTAATTAACAATCTGCCAGACTCAGTAGACACCTGCCGATCTTCATTGTATCTGGCTCCAGCAACATCTGACTTTTTTGAAATGCTTTTCTGCCTTGAGTTTCATGATGCTGCTCTCAGGCTCCCCTACCAAAACTACTCTTATTTTCTGGTGCAGATGTGTGAGTGTGTGTGTGTGTGAATACACATGCTGACACATTCTCTGCCTTCTTGTCCCTTCTTACTCAGCCTGCTGAGGTTAACAGCTTCCACAGAATTCACTACCCATGCCACCACAGAATTCCAAATTCACCCTTCTCCCCTGGAAAGTTCTATCTCATAATTCATACAGCCAACTGCTTACCACGGACCTACATTTGGATGGCCACAAGCATCATTAAAATGACCAAATGAAGCCATCATTTTCCCAAGTCTTCCCTCCTCTTTCCTTATGTATTCTCCTAGCTTAGAAAATGGTACAACCATCCCACCAGTAGCCTCATCAGGAATCGTGGACTCATTCTTGTCAATGCTTGCTACAATCCATGTCTTTCTCAATGTTCTTTCACCAATCTCCAGGCAACTTCAATTATTCCACTTCCAACATATACCTTAAGCCTATCTCCCTTTCCCACACACTGCTACTGCTTTAGCGTATTTCTTCCTACCTTCCCACCTGCTCTCCCAACCTTGAGACCTGACTCCCCCAGTCCACTGATTCTGCCATTCATTGCCTAAAAACTTTTGGTAGCAATTCATTATTAGCATAATAAATAAGGCCTTTCAAGATCTGGAGTCTGTCTCATCTTTCCCTCTCATTTCTTTTTCTTTCTTTCTTTCTTTTTTTTGGGGGGGGGGTTCGAGATAGGGTTTCACTCTAGCCCAGGCTAACCTGGAATTCACTATGTAGTCTCAGGGTGGCCTTGAATTCACAACAATCCTCTCCCAAGTGCTGGGATTAAAGGCGTGCACTACCATGCCTGACTTTCCCCTCATTTCTTAACACACTGTGATGATGGATCTCAGGGCCTTTGCACATTCTGGTCCTATGCTGGCTTTACTTTTGTTTTCGTTTTTCCCATATGACTGACTACCATTTGTTTTGAAGTCTCTCTCAGCTCACCTGCAAGTTTTCTCTTTTCCTGAACTTCCTGACTCAGAAAGTCCCCCTATTCTTCCATAGCATACTGTGAACACAGACTTCATGGCACTTTTTGCCATGAAGTACAAGAGCCTCTTACATATAAGCTCTCTTGACATACTGTCTCTCGAGGACAAAGACAGACCTTCCTGTGTGCCTCTGCATACCATGTTTATGCTCTGTACTCATAAGTACTTATGGATGAGTGGATTTCCTAGTACCCTGTCTTCCCCCAGTCTTCTCTAAACCACTTTTCTCTACCAAAGCCAAAGTTCTCAGAGGCAGCTTCTCTCTGTTGCTGTATGAACACTGGCTCACACTTCTGAGGTGCAAATGGAAAAGTATTTCTGTTCTCTGGATAGTTACTAAGCAATACTGGTATCCCATCACCTGCAGAAGAAATCTAGCACCACTGGGCCCTTGCTGGGCTCTGTCTCCAATCTTAGCCAAAGCTGGCACATCCCATTTACAAGTGGATCTGGATCCCACATCCCAGACTCCAGATTCCTGCTGCATACACTAGTGGTGGTTGACAGTAAGAACTATTGTGAAGTGAAAAGACAAGTTTTAGAATTAGACCAATCATTGACTAATCAAACAGGTCACTTAGTAACCTATTTGGCCTTTATCAAGTCACCTAACTTCTTATCTGTAAAACAGAACTGCTGACTATTTTCTCATGGGCTAGCATAAGAAACCAAGTAAAGATAATAGACTAAAAATGGTGAACACAAGGGGCTGAAAACATGGGTTAGCAGTTAAGGCACTTGCCTGCAAAGCCTAAGGACCCAGGTTCAATTCCTCAGTACCCACATAAGCCAGATGCACAAGGTGGCAATGCATCTGGAGTCTGTTTGCAGTGGATGGATGCCCTGGTGCACCCTTTATCTCTATTTTTCTCTCTCTCTCTCTCATAAATAAAATATTCAAAAAAAATTAAATGGTGAACATGACCTATGGCCACAGAAGTTCCCACGAGCATTCTGACTGAAGTAAAATAATGTTACATTCTTGAGCACCTTTTTCATTTTTAATTCAGTCATTATTTTTTAAGCAGTTCCTTTGTACTAGGTACTAGTTCCAGTGCTGTATTACTTTAGGAAGTCCTACTAGGAAAAGAGCACCAAGACTATAAGGAATAGGCAGAGAAAACACCTAATTAATGTACACATACACACCTAATTAATGTGTGATATACAGGTGACCTAAGGTCACTTCTAAGGCAGAGAAAACTATTCCTATAAGCAGTTTTCTTTCTCTTTTCTTTTTCTTTCCTCTCGTCCCCCCCCCCCCACCTTTATTTTTCCTTTTTGGAAATAGAAACTTGGTATGTAATCTGACAGAATTCATTGTGTGGACCAGGCTGGCCTTGAACTTGCAGTGACTCTTCTGATTCTGCCTGCTGCTGAGATTACAGGCATGGGTCATAATGCCTAGATTATATAAATAACAATTTTTCTTTTACAGAAAACTTATGTGTGATCTAAGATATACCTAGGAATTCTAGGTAAATCCTTGACCAGAATCATAATCTTATACTTCACCTTCCATTCTTTTTTCTCCGTGCTTCTCAGATGGTTGACAAATGAAGAGACAAATCCAGGGCATTGACTATCAGCCTTGCAGGATTGTATTTTACCTGAAATTTTTAGAGCTATGAAAAGCACAATGTTTTTCCTCTTCCTTGTAAAGAAAATTAGAACTAAAGATGGCTCAGAAGATAAAAGCTGTGGGTGGTAAATACTCCCACCATTTCCCATTGCATTTCAGGCTTCTAGGTTTCTCTTTGCATTCACTGCTATCTTAGAACTTGAACCCCAAAGAAGCTGGAGCAATTCCAGGATGCCAGGCCCAGGAAAAGCCTGAATCCAGTTAAAAGATGAACAAACTGAGGCCCAGAGGGGATAAACGATCTGTTCAGAGTCATGCCAAAGGAGACAGGCAAAATTACAACACAATCTCCCACTCCTCCCTGTAACAATCTGAAAATCTCCAAGTTTCTCAAACATTGGGCCCCTAAACCCAGATCAGTTCCTTTGCACACAACCCTCCTCAGTGAAAGGCAAGGCTGTCTTGGCTTCTAATCACCCTAGAAGCCACAGACTAACTACTTCTCTCTCCTACGTCAATGGCTCTCTTTTCCCAGTAACATCCGGTTTGGTTCTAACAAGACATTTTCAGATCCTCTTCTTTGGTTTATATCTGCATGAAAAGTTTGGTTAAGGGCACCTTTCTCAAAATACTTCTCAGAGCTGTGGCTTTGCTGGCTGGCGAAGCTTTGTGGGTGAGGTTACTATTCTGTAATTTTCTGAGCTTTGAAAGTACTCTCAGGGGTATCCTGCACCCCCTCAGGATGGAACCATACCCAGTGCTTTTACATTTAGACCCCCAAGACTTTGACAACAAAGAGCATTCCAAATTTCGTAGGCCATTCAGAATGGGGAAAGAGCTTGGTCTAGCTCTTTTAGAAAGCACCCTCCAAGGAGCAGAGGCAGGGTGGCTGGTCTAGACTTCAGTGCTCTTCCCCACCCTATCCTCTTGGGCTGAAACAACTGCGCCATCAAAAATGTCACGTCAGTTATGACAACATGATTTGTTATATAACTGGTGCTGCAGAGCAAGCAATGGGAAGAAGCCATGAGTATGAACCACAACACCCTTCTTGTGGCTTTCAGGGTGGCTAATACTGGAAGGGAACACCAATAATAAAACAAATAAAAAATAAAACCTAAATCTAAAGCTAACATTTGTACAACAATCTCTATGTTCTTGACACTGTGTATTCCATATGTTAACTAATTTCATGCTTGCAACCACCCTGGTCACTGGTTTTATTAGAGCCCCTTTCACTGTGCAAGAAAACTGAGGGACCAAAGTTAAGTAATTGTCTAAGTTTGCATATCTAGTTGGTAGTAGAGTCAAGATGGGAAGGCAGGAAGCCTGGCTGTAGAATAATGTTCTGAATCTCTCTAATTGCTCCTATTCCAGAGAAGCTTTCTAACCTGCTTCTCCAAGTGAACAGCTACCTATTCCCCAGGACCAGTCAGCTGGCCACCGCTTTTCCTTGCCTGGCCCCTCTGTAAATTGCTGAGTTGTTGGACAGTGTCCTTTCTACCAGTACTGGGTAGCAGAATGAGAGAGATGGGATAAAACAAGAATGTGGAAAGAATGTAAGAGCCATAGGTTGGGAAGGAATATCCAGAGACATAGCCCTGCCCACAATGACAGACTGCTGTTCTCATAACTCATAACCTACAACTACATGGTGAATACCAGCAATTCCACTAAGGAGGGCTCTCAGTGGAGTGGGGGCAGGGAGGAGGGAAATGATGGTACCAACATGATGTGTGCATACAAAATTTCTACTTATTAAAAATAAACAGGAATGGGATGCCAAGCCAAGCAAATTATTCCTGGAATGGAGTTCACTGGAGCATCTTTAGGCTTTATGTGATGGTGCAGTCAACAAATGTGACGTACCCTCCTCATGGCACCTGCAGGTTTTAAAGCATGGTTGCACACGTACATGAACATTCATCCTTTGTCAAGTTCTGAGTTGTGCCTTAAGGTCAGTTTTGGAGATGTCCCTTCCCAAATGTTTGTTCAGCTTGGAATCTTCCATCACCATTACTCACCATCTTTCAGGCTTCTGTGATAATGGCCTATCTAAACACAAGTTCCTGCATCTACGTGAGCATGTCAGAAAAACAGGACCTATTCTGCTCATACTGAACTATAAGGTTAACCGAGATGTTGTACCATAAGCAGCTGAAAACCATGAATGATGCTGTCCTATCTTTAGACAAATTCTGGATTCCTACTCAGTCATGTCAATCTGCATGAAGCTTCCCCTTCTTAATCTCACTGGCAACAACCTCTTCCACAAGCACACAGGTTGAATTTCAGAGCCCAATTGTGGCTTGAGAATTGCACAGTTGATTCGTGAACAGATCAGGTGGATCGCTTGCTGCTTTTCTGGCAAGAAGGACTGCTGGTATTTACAGCTCAGTGAACAGCAAGGAGGGATACAGCACCATCCATCAGCAAAGGAGAACTCATCTGTCACTTGATCTGACATTCTGTTCTCACTCACACTGTCTGCAAAGATCAAGGTGCATCCATTTAAATAAACATGGAGACAGAAGCAGGGGAAGGGGTAAAGCAGCCAATCAGATGACTGTGGAAATAACAAGCCACAAATTTAGAAGAGTAGGTCTCAGTGGACTGCTACTTTCCACAGAACACCTTGGGCATGGGTGGGAATGCACTTTTACTTCTTAAGAAAAGACTTTACTTTTTTATTTTTATTATTTATTTATTTGAGAGAGAGAGAGAGAGAGAGAGAGAGAGAGAGAGAGAGAGAGAGAGAATGGGTGTGCTAGGGCCTCCAGCTGTTGCAAAGGAACTCCAGATACATGTGTCCCCTTGTGCATCTGGTTTACGTGGGTACTGGAGAATCAAACCAGGGTCCTTAGGCTTCTCAGGCAAGTGCCCTAACAGCTAAGCCATCTCTCCAGCTCGGAATGCCCTTTGAGATGGCTACACTTTCACACAGTAATGATTACAAGTTATCACTCACCCTCACTAATGCCTGTCACTTAGTAGGTGCTGAAAAGAGGGGTGCTGAGAACATATAGGCTTGAATGAGAACCGAATAGCCAACACCCTCATTACAAAGTCAGGCTCAGCTGGGAGGAGAAAATTACTCGATTTATAGTATTGAGACCTTTTAAGACCCCTGACAGAGTGGTGTAAGAATACAACATGTGGAAGACCTGGAATGTTTCTGTGAGTGATGACTCCTTCAATCAGGCAAACCTTTACACTTTTATTTATTTATTTAGTTTTGGTTTTCCAAGGTAGGATCTCACTCTAGTTCAGGCTGACCTGGAATTCACTATGTAGCATCAAGGTGGCCTCGAACTCACTGTGATCCTCCTACTTCTGCCTCCCGAGTGCTGGGATTAAAGGCATGTGCCACCATGCCCGGATCCTTTACACTTATGTTATATTTTATTTTTATTTATTTGAGAAAGTGACACACAGAGAGGGGAGAGACAGAGAAAGAAAGAAAGAAAGAAAGAAAGAAAGAAAGAAAGAAAGAAAGAAAGAAAGAAAGAAAGAAAGAGGCATGTCAGGGCCTATAGCTATTGCAAATGAACTCCAGGCATGTATGCCACCTTGTGTATCTGACTTACGAGGGTCCTGGGGAGTGGAACCTTGGTCCTTAGGCTTCGCAAGAAAACACCTTAACTGCTAAGCTATTTCTTCAGACATACACTTATTATAAAATAGCACTGAACATGTACCTTGAAATTGAAGGCATATTTGAAATGATCCACTGTATTGTGTCCATTTAGGAGAAGACCACCAACTAGTAAGCCAGGTCTTTCTGCCAGCTTCAGACTCCATTCATAAAGGAAACATCTATTCAATGCTCTAGAGACACTTAGCCTGACCTGGGCCCTCCAGCAAACTCAGTACCTTCAATGAGGGAAAACTGTGATGCAAGGGCAACTCTACAGATCACGTTCTGTTTTCATCAAGTCCAAGAATTTGTCTGTTTTTGTTCAGAGCTGAGAAGTCACTGAAAATGATAGTCTATTGATTCTATGCCTCAAAATATAATTCAAAGAGACTACTTTGTAAAGGTTTAGAAATTCAGTAAAATATACATATTCCTTACATTTTTATTAGTCTAAATAGCTAAAGAGTATTACTGATTGCAAAATGATGAGACTATGTCACAGGTGAGGTCACAACTTCTTAAGATAAGCACAATTATTTGAAATGCCATGAAGAAAACAAAAGAGGGTCCTTGATTATATGCAACCCTATATTTGTGTTATCTCAATTATCACTGTTTATTCCTCAGAACTGAAATGTTTTGGATTGCATGACAGAGAACTCCCAAACACTAATTTAAAACCACACACATAAATGGGAGGGGGGACCAGAAAGCTATACTCAAATGAAACCTTTAATTAAGAAAAAATTGAAATTAGGTTTCTAAAAAGCATGGCAGTTTCCCCTTATGACATAAGTCACAAGAAAAATTCCAAAGGTTAGTCTCTCTACATTGTTCTGAGACTGATGAGGCTGGCAATATTTTGTTCCAAAGCAACACATGCCTGTCAGTCCTTTATGGCTTAACTTCAGCTACTATTGACATATATTGAGGCCTATTCCTTCTAACCAGCACACTGCAACATGGATGAGGGAAACAGCTCTCTGGAAGCACTAAAGCAAAGGGATTTATCAAATGAGTATCAATATCCTTCCAATCCAAAGAGCTGCACTACCAAAGTCCACTCCCCATGAGGAAATCACTGGACTCACAGGGCATTACCCATAGAGAACTCTATCTAATTCCACCTGCTCAGGTGAAAGGGCACAGCATCTGTATTAACTTACACATATTGCCTGATAGTTTAGCCACCAACTGCACTGCACAGAAAAGCAGGAAATTGTTTTCTGCTAATGCCACCTAGGCTTTCTGGCTTGGCCCCACCCAGAAAATGTGATCTTCCTGACTAGAAATTGCTCCCAGTCAGGTGGTGATCTCAAAACCCATCTCGGGAAATGAGGACTCCAAAGAATATGTCACCAGGATACAGTGACACCAATCTCACATTTTGTGGTTAATAAAACAAGTTCTGCATCCAGTTTGGCAGAAGGCCCTGCTCAGGCTTATTTCAAGCCAAGCTCATAGGAAAAGCTGTATTCATGAATGCTTTAGGAGGACAGGGCACTAGGGTCCCTTGTGGCAAAACTGACATGGGCCAAATGCCTTTCTGACCTTTTTAGCAATTTCAGTCAATTTCCTAAGGACAGTTAGTAAATTGTGCTTTTAAAAAGAAAAGGGGGGGGGTGGGCTGGAGAAATAGCTCAGTGGCTGAGGTGCTTGCCTGCAGAGCCTGGAGACCCTGGTTTGGTTCTTCAGTATCCTGTGGTATACACAGGGTGGTTCATGTGTCTGGAGTTTGTTTGCAGTGGCTGGAGGCCCTGGCTTGCCCATTCTCTCTCCATCTGCCCCCCCCCCCCTCACTCATAAATAAATGAGTAAATATATAAAATAATAAACAAGAAAAAATGGTTACAAAAATCTGTTTTGCTGGGTGTGGTGGCACACACCTTTAATCCCAGCACCCAGGAGGTGGAGGTAGAAGGATTGCTGTGAGTTTGAGGCCAGACTGAGACTGAATTCCAGGTCAGTCTGGACTAGAGCAAGACCTTAAGTCAAAAACAACAACAAAAATTTCAGTTTTGCCTGATCTTTTTCTCAAAACAACAACAATAACAACAACAACAAAAACACACACACACACACACAAAAAGTGTCCTATGGTGGTAAAGAAAGTGCAGGAAAAGAGAAGCAAGGCTCTGATTTTTGGTTGAATTGATTCAAACATCAAACACTTCATTTATCCCCTCCTCCGTGTAACCAAATACAAGACACTTAGGACTTCTCCCAGAAAGCCTAAGACAGCCTTTCAGATTTCCTTCCTGTCCCAGTACTTAATTAGGAATTTCCATTTTAAAGTGGCACACCTATCTCCTCAGAGAGCTCAGCCCTCTTTGAATAAATAAATAAAAAAAAGGCAAGGTAGCCTTTGGGCGACTCGGTATATATTTTTAAACTTCTTAATAAATCAACCTAGTTTATGGGACATGTTCAGAAAATGAAGCCTACAAGGTGCTTACGCGGATGCGAAGTTAATTTGCAAGCTTTAGCCATCCCCCCCTAGCTTTCCCTCCTCCACCCACCCACGAAGGTTTCCGAAAGCCTTCGGTGGTGGTGGTGCCTCCGAAGTAGCTCGGTCCTCTCCGCCAGGGCCCTGACTCGGCTCCGAACGCTGCCGAGTCCCTCCGAGCCCCGCGCCCAGGCCTGGCCGAGCCGAGCCGAGCCGAGCGCCGCCGAGCTCAGCCCCATCGACTTTTCCGGCCTCGGCTGGGCGCTGTCCACCACTTGCAACGCCTGAAACCTCACCGAGCTCCGATAGCTGAGGCTTCTACCCTACTCCCCAGCCTGCCGCAGCAGATTAGAGACTTTCGAAGTTTTGAAACGTCCCCCCACCCCCGCCTCCGCCGCCCCAGGAAGAAAGAGGTAGTGGCCCGGTTTGCATTTCACGATCCGCAAGGACTCCAGACAGATGCAACATGCACCTGGTTGCAAAGAGCAATTCCCCCAGGCCCCGCCTCCCCATCCATTTGGACTGCACAAGCTCCAGAGAAGCCCCAGGGCAAATTACCCGTGGCTCAGAAGGGTGCGGCGAGCCTAGGGGACCTGTGCGAAGAAAGCTCCAAGGGAGCTCCCGGAGCACAAATAAGAACATGTCAAACAGATGAGGGAAATTGTCTCCCAGTCGCTACTCCCTACCATCATGGCGCCGCCTGGAACCCGCTTGTCATGCCTGTTACACATGCAAGATTTTTTTTTTTTTTTTTTTTTTTGCCTCTTGGTTCTGAAACCGCAAGCGCGATCCGTCTCCCACCCACCTTCCCACGGAAGGGGATTTTATTTTCCATTGTTTTCCTATGGGATGCAATTACTTCGACTATTCTGTCAAGTTGAAAAATAATCATTTTTGTTTACTGCACAGCAACCTCTAATTAGGAGCTGTGTGTGCACAAAGGTGTCACAGCAAAGCGATGTGGAATCCTCACTAAACGGTCTTAACGAACTCCTCTGTCCTAAACTGACAAGACAACGGAAGCAGCAGGGCCAGTAGGCCCGGGAGGCGGACACCCCTTCCCTGCCGGCCACCCTTTTCTCACGCAAAGCTGCCTGTAGGCTCACCAGGAGCTGCCGAGTGGATGGGGCAAGAAGAGAGCCAGAGAGTGGGAAGGAGGGGCGAAGCTTCTTATTGGGGAAGTGTGGAAAGGGAGGAATATCCCATTTTGTTTTAATTTTCAACCATCACTCAAATCCACCTCCAGTTAATTAGGAGGGGAAACCGATATCTAAGACAGAAGGGGGCGGCGGCAAGTGGGGCTTGACATCTGTATTGTGGGTAGATTACATGGAACCCTGGCTATGCGGGGTGTAAATAACATCGATAAAGGCCATACAGTGAAGCAAGGGAAACAGCCGGTGTTGGAAGAGCAAACGCTGGCAGGGTCAGGGAGGAGACGGGCCTGGGGCAGCCAGGGCAGACACGCGTACCCCACTGAGTGTCCCCCTTCCATCTCTACTTTGGATACAGTCGAGCCTGTCACATCCGCTCAGAAACCCACCACTTCCCCTAGTACACGCCCCCTCCTCTAACCCTAGCCCATTTTTTTCTGGGGGGGGGGAGGGGGCTCGAAACAGCCATAGCCTCCAATTCAGCACCAAATTCATGAACAGCAAACACTGGGATCCTCCACCCCAGTCTAGGGCTGGGTCCCTTCCATGTTTTAGCCAAGTTCAAAATCACTGTCCAGAAGAACAAGGGGAAGTGGGATTTTTTGAGACGGGGTAGAGGTAGAGGGGAGAAACAGAATGAAGCAGTGACAGAAATGGAGGCACAGAAACACGAAATACTCCACAAGCCAGAGTTATGATCATAACCACGCCAATAGTGTGATGTTCTGATCAATATGGCGGACACTGTCATTCATACAACTACAGGCGCTCCTCTTCCCTCCCAAAAATTACCCACCCCAGGAGTTGGGGTGGGGGATCCAGAACCAACGTAGGGATTGGGGGAGGGGAGCCAAAGCCAGGTCTGTTTGCGTGTGTGCATGTGTGTGCACGAATTAAAAGCCAGGCCCAGAGTGCAATGTGGAGTGAGCAAGGTAATAAAAACGATTAAAAATTATTCTCAATAAAACTACAAATCCCAATGCCATAGGGACTTACTTCATCTGCTTCACAATGGTGCTTTTTCCTGATTCTCCAGCCCCTGTTGGGACAGACAGGGGGGGAAAAACTGATGAGTGTCAGTTTATGAGAACGGGAAGGGGGGGTGTAAGGCATGCGAGGGGGTGGGCGATCCTGGGCACATGGTGGTGCCAACTCGGGGACCAGGTCTCCCGGGGCGCAGCTGGAGTGGGGGAGCTAGCGGTAGGGGTGCGTTGCAGCCGGTCGAGGGATGGGGTGGCTGCCTCGGTCCTTACCCAGCAGGAGTAATTTCACGTCTTTGGCGGCGCTGATGCCATCTTCTTTGAGGTTTTTCTCAATCGCCTTGCTCCGCTCGAGGGCGGCTCTCTCCTCTGCGCTCAGAGTACATCCCATGGTGGCCCCTTCCCTGCCACAGCCCGTACGACTCGGCTGGCACGGCTCCCCGGCTCGGCGCGCCCCCCCACCCCCCCACAGAGCAGAGCCTGGACTCAAAGGGGGGGGAAAATCACTATATCCTCTTCTTGGCTGGGATCAAAAATGTCGAAAGACCAGAGCCCCCCCCCCAAAAAAGGCCGCTAACAAGATTCCAGCAGCGGAGACTCGCGGCAGCTGGCGGGGGTGGGGGGGCTCTAGGGGTGTCGAGGTGAGGGCTAGCCGCCGGGGTCTGGGGCTCCGGAACTGAAGGAGAAGGAGGAGCCCGCGGGCGGTGGAGGAACGGGCTGCAGGCACTGAGGCTTGTGCACGACCCAAAATAAATAAAATCGAGGCGTCGAGGCTGGATCCGCAGCCGGAGCCTGCGGAGGGTGGGGTGGGGGGCAGGGTGGGTCCTTCTGCCGCTGCTGCCGGAGGCGAAGGAGGAGGAGGAGGAGGCGGAGGAGGAGAAGGTGGAGGCGGCGGTGGCGGCGCGGGGTGTGGAGGGAGCGAGTTAGGGGTGCTGCTAGTGCATGTGCATCGCCGGTCCTCAGCCGTCGGTGCGTCCGCGGAGCCTGGGCCGACCCCCGCGCGCTGGGCAGGGATGGGCAGGGGGCCGGGCCGGGGGGTGGGGGGGCAGGTCTCTAGCGAGAGGCGGCGTCGCTGTCTCCCAGAGCTCGCATCGCTCGGTGGAGCCTATCACAGAGAGAGAGAGAGAGAGAGAGAGAGAGAGAGAGAGAGAGAGAGAGAGAGAGGGGATAGTGCGAGGGAGCCGCGGCCAGCGGGGAGCTCGAGGGAGAGAGAGAGAGAGAGAGAGAGAGAGAGAGAGAGAGAGAGGCAGGGAGGGAGGGGGGAAAGGAAGGGAGAACGAGCGGGCGAGTGAGAGAGAGAGAGAAAGGCGCGCGCCGGAGCCCGGCGGGGGAGGGCGAGCGCAGCGCGCGGGAGTGCGCCAGCGCCTCTGCGCACCGGCTCCGCGAGCCGCCCGCTGACGTCAGCAGGGCCGCGCTCTGGGCCCGGGGGAACGCGACGGGCGGGCGGGGGTGGCGCGCGCGCGTGCCGGGGCCCGCGTCGGCGGGCAGGAGCGCGCGTGCGTGCGTGCGCGCGCGCGCGCGGTGCGGTCTCCGCGCTTCTCCCCATCCCTCCCTCCCTCTCCCCCGCGCGCGCGCCCCCGCCCCCGCCTCCATGCCCCCCTCCCTCTCCTCAGGCCTGCCGGCTCGCAGGCTGGGAGGCGCCGGGCGCGCGCTGGGCTGAGGGGGGCGGAGCTTGGGGCCGGGCGCGCGCCGGCGTCCCACCCCGCCCCGCCGGCCCGCTCCACCCGGGACGGCCTCCTTGTCAATGGGGAGCTCTGGGCTGCGCGGCTCGCGCGACCGTCAGGCGGCCCCCAGCCCGCGCCCGGAGCCGCCAATCCCTCTCTCTCTCTGGCTGGTCCCGCAGCTCGCCTTCTTGGTGGCTCTCCCAGGCTGGGGACGTAGCACCTGGCTGAGCTGCGTGGCCTCAGCGAATTACGAAGAGGTAGCGGGTCGGAATAAACGTGCGCGTGCCGTAAATCAGCTCTGGGTCCCAGGGACAGATTTGGGGGTTTTCGCCCCCCTTTCCTGGTTCGGTACTTAATTGAGCATCTATTATGTAGAGACAGGGCTCGAGTAGAGGAGCGCAGCGGGCTGAGGAAAACCACGGCCTGTTTCCCAAGAGCTTTTGCCTCCCTGGACCATCGTGAACCTGCCTCCGAGATGCCCACGATCGCCCTGGGTGTGGGAGATGGTGTTCGGCCTCCCCCAACCCGTCCCCCAGGAGGCTTTGGTGCTCAGGGCCCAGGCACCGGCTTTCACTGGAGCTTCTAGCAAATGCTTGCTCCCTGGAATGAGTCTGTGAACACTGGTCTCACTTGCTTCGTGAATTCTCATCTTGATTCTTCCAAACCACAAACCCTTCAGACGAACTCTGCATGTTTTTCTTGACAGGAGACGTTTTCTTCCTCCTTAAAAAGAAAGAAAACAAACAACAACAACAAAACAAATCCTCCACCACCATCCCCATCTCTTCCCAAATAAAGAACCAGAAATAAGGGTCAGTTACTCAGTGTACAGATCACCAAACACTGGGGAAACCAGTAGACAGTTGCCAAAGATGGAGGCATGTTGTGGGTGGTCTCGGAGATTTGAAGAAACTGATTCTTACTGCACAAAATAGTTTTACAATCAGTTTCACCAGACAGCCGCAGGGGCCTTGCTAGAGAAACGAGCCAAAAGGCAGGCTGCTGGGGTAAAGACAGGCAAGTGGCCAGGGGAAAACATTTTTTTTTTTTTTCCCTAACAGTTGGGCATTTCAGTGGTTCTGAAAGCAAACTTGTTTGTTTCAACAATAGGGGCGGGAGAAATCCTGTTTTGAAAATATTAGCCAGCATGAAAATACATTTGCAATAGGGGGAAAATATGTCAATTAAGGCCCACCCAGAAGAAAACGTTTTCCCCCAACATTTTTTAATTTGGCATTTCCCTGTGTGGTTTGCCTTGTGCTACAAATAGCTATGTCAAAAGTTATATTTAATGTAACTAGAATATTTAAATTTGAATTATAGCCTGTGTCTTCTCTGAAACTGACAAAGGAGTCCTATAGAGAATTGTTTTATAGAGTAAGTAAATGCTTCCATCTCCCTTTCTCTTTTCCTGTTTGGGTTGGGGGCATAGAATTAGGGGCTTCATTTTGTTTGGCTTAAAATCAAGGTATCACCAAAAATCAATATTTTAGATCCATAAACAGAAGCCTCAGGTATCCAACATCCTATAGAATTATATTTCCCCTAAAGATTTCTAGAACAATTATGTGGATCTATCATATACCAGAAGCAAGGAAAAAGTTCACCCTCACCCCGATTCTGCTAGTTCTTCATGACTGCATTTGAAAGAACAAAAAGGTAAGCATATAACCATTTCATGGTAGGTGGTGGGCCCTAGTCTATATTTTAGTGCTCTTTCATATCAAGTGATTTTTTAAGAGAAGAACTTATGCTTTTGGGGGCATTGTGGTATGTGTGGTTGGATGAAACCATGCTTGGCTTTAAGTGCATCTCATCCTACTTGGTTTCCGTACTGATACTGTGTTTTATGGTCTTTATTTACTCCCCCAGTGCTCATTAAGAACCTACCTACTATGTAAGGGAGATCGCATTTTAGACACTGTAGATGTTATATTTCATATTTGCCTACCCAGTTTTCTTTTTCTGGGTCACTTTGCATCTTTATGGCTGGGTTTCATAAAAGACTAATAATAATCCGCTTCATCTGTATAGTGCTTTACAGCTTACAGAGCACTTTTACAAAAATTATCTCATGTGATCCTCCCACATAAACCTCAGTTAGGCACTAGTGTGGGAAGCGTCATGGATGAGTGGAAAGAGCCTAGATGAGGAATATAGATTGATAAGAGAAAAATTCCGAGATGTCCTACATTTAACTACAAAGGGCCAGAGGATGGAAGAAAAGAAAGATGGGGGAGAATAATCAATAACAAGCTCAGAGGCCCAAAAGTACCATCTTTACATTGTTTAAAACCTTTACTCAAATCTGCTCTGACCTCCTAGGTGTTTCCTCTTTGCCATCACAATCAACACAGAGGTCATGGCTTCTCCTTGTAGATGTCCTCGTACCACAAAGCCTTCCTTTCTCTAGGCAATTCCACCCTATTATCAATAGCCAGTGGAGGTTCAAAGTAAATAATATGTGTGTCACAGTGTTTTCATTATGAAGTACTCAGGTGTTTTAGATCTTCAGAGATGGATGGGCTGTCTAGCCCCAGTGCTGATTGTTGTGGGAACTTGTCCCATCACTTGTTCATTTATTTTTCCAGCATCTATAATGGCTCAATAACCCCTTTTCTTTTAGTGATCTCTTGGCCCCTGGAGTTTGGGTTTCATAAGATATCCTCTAATACCTATTTTACAACTGAGCAAGCTGAACATCCTCTCAGAGACTTGAATGACTTGTTCAAGGTTATGTGTTTATTAGTAAGTCAGTTCACTTCTTGCAAATTTGTGGACTGTTGGAAATAGCATGTTGGATACATATGCTTTCCAGACTCAGAAAGCCACAGTTCCAAGCATTCATATTCTAGTTTCCAAAAAGGAAGTAAGGATGAGAATATCTCATTTTTCTTTCAATTATTAGTAATTAGATAATTCCAAGCATATTCAATTGGTCCACAATTAATTCATATAGAGATGAGGAAATTATAATCCTAACATTAGGAGCTAGTATACCTAGACCAAAGACGGGTTCCATGTTGTTTTATTTTTTATGATTCTCTGAATTATATTTTTCTGATTATATTTATTGATGAAGAAATTAACTCTTACCCCACCTTTAGTCAATCATCTCTCTTGTTACACACACTGTTCATTATATTTTAAGTTTTTCCTTTTTGGCTTTTTTTAAAAAATTTAGAGCTTCATTATATGATCATATTGCCTTTTGGTCATATTCCTATCAGGATATATATTTTCTCTCTCTCACCTCCATTCCACTGAGGTATCTTTTTTTGTGGGGTATTTGTATTCGCTGTGGGGTTGTGTATGCACCAGTTAGTATGTGGGGGGATAATGCCTCAGAATACACTTTCCCACCTGTGGGGCTCTAACTACCCCTCTTCTGCAATGTCCCCTGATCCTTGGAGGGTGTGTTTTAAGTCTCCTTTAGTGTTGTGCTCTGATTTTCTGCTCTGATGAGTTTTGAGCCTCCTCAGTGTCTACTGCCATCTCCCTGGAGGAAGTTCTCAGTACAGCAGTGGGAGCAGCACTTATGTTTAATAAACCACTTCCTCCGTAATGTTTTCTGACCCATGACATCTGTGATAGAGATGACTAGTCTGGAACTAGGCAGTTGGCTTTCTTGTTGTGCTGATGGGTCTCCACAGTACTCACCACCATCTGTACAAAGCAGATTCTGCTTTCTTTTTCTTTAACACTAAAATTCTATATTTTTATTTATTTACTTGAGAGGGGAGAATATGTATGCATCAGGGCCTCTTGCTGCTGCAAACATATTAATGTGAAGCCCATGTGTCACTTTATGTATTTGTAGACAAGGGTACTGGGGAATTGAATCCAGGCAGCCAGTCTTTGCAAGCAAGCACCTTTAACCTTGAGCAATCTCCCCTTTCCTTCTCTTTCCTTCCTTTCTCTTCCCTTCCCTTTCTCTTTCACTCTTCACTCTTTCCCTTCCTCTCTTTTCTTGCTTTTCTTTTTATGACAGAGATAGAGAAGGAATGGGGGAGAGAATTGGTACACCATGGCCTCCAGCCAGTGCTATGTGTGTACCACCTTGTGTGCATGTGTGACCTTGCACACTTGTGTCACCTTGTGTGTCTGGCTTATATGGGACCTGGAGAGTCAAACATGGGTCCCTAGGCTTAGCAGGAAAGTGCCTTAACTGCTAAGCCATCTCTTCACCCCTTTATTTTTTGAGGCAAGATCTCACTCTAGTCCAGCCTGACCTGTAGCTCAGACTAACCTCAAACTAACAGTGATCCTCTTACTTGAGCTTTCTGAGTGCTGTTATTAAAGATATGCACCATCACACCAGGTTCTTCATAGTTTTAATTTCTAAAAGTAATTTTACTATCTTATATATTCCCTAAAAGGAATAACAACAAAGTCTATATGAAGTTGCTTTTTCATTCCATGTGGCTCTCATTTCTGATGGATGGTAATTCATGACATAAACAAGATTCCCCAGCTGCCATTGACTCAGTGTAGGCTTTCATTGTCCCCATTTGTTCCTTCTGCCCATTTGTGTAATTACTTTAATCAAATATGCAAGTATGACAGTGTACTATGTTTGATATATTGATTTTGACTCAAAGGGGGGTAGGTAAGAATTTGGAGTCTTAAAACCCTGAACCCCCTGGAATGTGCTTTTAAAGCATTCTCATTAGAATCAGCTGGTGTGCTTGTTAAAAATTCAGTTAGCCATATTCTACCAAGACAAACTCTTCTACAGTTTGCACTCATAGTCATTCCCCAGGTGATTTTTTCTGTACACAAAGTGTTGGTTTTATTCAGAATTTCTGTGTCAAGTAAGTCAGATAGGAACTTCCTTTCTTTAATTCTAACTGTTTCACATTTCTGAATTCAGCTTCATGCTTATTACTTTTTTGGATTTCTATTGAAGGGAAAAATATGATTATGTACACTACTGTCACGGGATGAAAATAGGCTAAAATATGGGGTCAAACTGCTGAATGAAACTAAACTAAATATTAAATATATTAGGCATTTGACAGAGAATGGTAGATCACTAGAGATTTGGGGGTTCTGCACTATTTCTATTAGAAAATTGATAGCTCACAATCCAACTAGTGGTGAATATGATTTAGAAGAATATCTGGTCTGAGTTAGGCTAAAAGATGATTTCTCTTTTTAAAAAGATGTTATTTGCAAGGAAAAAGAGGGGGGGGAGAGAGAGAAGAGAGAAGAGAAGAGAAGGATTAGAGAGGAGAGGAGAGGAGAGAAAAGGAGAGGAGAGGAGAAGAGAAGAGAGCCAGGATCTCCAGCCATTGCAAACAAATAAATGCATATGCAAATTGGTGCATCTGGCTTTACATGGGTACTGGGGATTCCAGCCCAGGTCATTAGGCTTTGCAGCCCAGCACCTTAATTGCTGAGCCATCTCTCCAGTTCCCTAAAAGACGATTTCTTATTTACTTATAACTATCCAACACTGATGAGGGAAGATATTGATTGATTTCTTTCTGTCTCTCTTTTTTTCCTATGTCCCTAGAAGACAGGTCCAAATTTCTGACTGTGTGTGTGTGTGTGTGTGTGCGCGCGCACACACACACATATACCTCAGGTTCTATCAGAGTATGGTTTTTAAGTATTTTATGTATAGAATCACCTTAGATGCTTTTATGCTTTTAAGAATATAGATCCCTAAATCTCATCTCTAGAATTTCTGAATCAGTAAGTCTGAGAGGGCATCTGTATCCTCAGCCTGGAATCTTCAGTTTTCTAATCACATTTTCTTTCTCAAGCGCTGACTGATGTACTTTAGGAAATTCATTACTGAACTCTAAACCCCTTTGAAGTAAGAGAGTTGCCCTGTCACATTGTTTGTATACCAAAAGGTCAAAAATAATCCATTGTCCACAGGTTATCAGTTTATTTATTTATATGCAAGTAGGGAGGGAGGGAGAGAAAGAAGAGAGAGAGAGAGAGAGAGAGAGAGAGTGAGTCAGCAAGAGAAAGGGAGAGGGAGAGGAGAGAGAAAGAATAAGAATAAATGAGCATGGCAGGGCTTCCTGCAACTGCAAATGAATTCCAGACACATGTGCCACTTTGCGTATAATTTTCCACAGGTTATCAGTTTATTTGCAACAAGAAAGAGAAAGAAAGAGAGAGCGAGTGAGTGAGCGAGAGAGAATGAGAATGAATGGGCATTCCAGGGCCTCCTACTGCTGCAAACAAACTCCAAACACATGTGCCACTTTGTACATCTGGATTCACATGATTATTGGGGAATCAAACCCAAGCTGTCAGACTTTGCAAACAAGCACCTTAACTGCTGAGCCATTTTTCCAGTCTAGTTATCAGTATTTTTAACTTTTTTTTTTTTTTTAACTAACAATCTCCATATGTATACTCAAGGTACTGTGATCACAATTCCCTCCCCCACCCTCTTTTGTCCCCCTCCCCTATACATACATATGGTACTCTGATCATAATCCCCTGCTCTACCCTTTTTTGTCCCTTCCCTCATTCCCCTATTCACTGACCCTCTTCTTTCTTTCCAGCTAGTCTCTGTTCTAATTTAATGCTATCATTTCTTTTTGCCCTTCTATTTTGCAGGTCTTATGTAGGTACCCTCAGCCATAGTGAGGTTATGAATGCTATGGCCACATTGTGTCTGTATACAGCATTGCAAGCACTTCTCCCCTTCTTTTAGTGATTATATTCTTTCCAACACCTCGTCCACAATAGTCCCTGAGCCATATAGGGAGTGATAGAGATGTCTCACTTATTGGTGAACAGTCCACTGTCACTTCTCAACACTTTGATAAGTTTTGAGTTTTCCCAGTAGTCCACCATCTGGAAAGAGAAGCTCCTCTTTTGGGATGACTTTCTGTGTTACCTACATTGTGTTGTGGAAGCTGGTTCCCTCTTTGGTGTGCTATGGGCTCCATTCAGCAGGTTAGGTCCAGGTGATCAGTTTTTTTGTTTTGCTTGGTTTTCTTTTTTCAAGGTAGGGTCTTACTCTAGCCAAACTGACCTAGAATTCACTATGTAGTCTCAGGATGGCCTTGAACTCATGGTGATCTTCCTACCTCTGCCTCCCAAGTGCTGGGATTAAAGGTGTGTGCCACCATTTCTGGCTTTTCAGGTTATCAGTTTTAAAATTTGTTAACTAAAGTCACTGGGCAAAGGCTTAAGCAGACAATATTATCAAAGCTCTTTCCACCTCGAGGACTGTGATTTTTTTTTCTGAGACAAATCTTGTTCTAGAAAATGTTTAAGATTAGTAAGTTCAAAAAGGCAATATCTTCAAGTAAAGTTATGAAAGATGAATGATAATGATTTTAAACAAATGGGGATTTATTGGCCAGTAAGAACTAGCTTGAAGAGACTATGCCAAATGTTTTTGATTTCCTTATCAGAGTGTTCTTTGCTAAATTTTACATCCCATTTTGTTATTCTGTTGGTTTCCTGAAAAATATTAATTTTCTTAGGTATAATTGTTAGGGAAAAGTGATGACACAGGAATAAGTGAGGATTTTGTCTACCTTGTGTTTTTTTGTGTGTGGTATATATGCATGTTTATATGTGCATTGGTGTACATGTGTGGGTGTGAGTGCATGCATGGGTATGGGTTAGAGGACAACCTCAGGTGTATGGTTCCTCAGCTACTCCAAAAACCTCTTTTTTTCTCTTTTTCTTTTAGAGAGAACAAGAGAGAGAGAGAGAGAGAGAGAGAGAGAGAGAGAGAGAGAGAAAGAGAATTGGTGCACCAGGGCCTCAGCCACTGAAATTGAACTCCAGATGCTTGTGCCACATAGTGGGCATGTGTGCCATTGGGCTTGCTTCACTTTTGTGTGTCTGGCTTAGCTGGGATCTGGAGAGAGAGAGAGAACAAACATGGATCCTTAGGCTTTGCAGGCAAGGGCCTTAATGCTAGGCCATCTCTCCAGCCCCCAAAACCTATTTTGAAACAGGATCTCCCATGGCCTGAAGCTCAGCAATGAGGCTAGACTAGCTGGTGAGAGAATGCCAGGGACCTATTTATCTCTGCCTCCCCAGTGCTGAGGTTACACATGCATGCCACCATACATGGCATTTTATATGTGTACTGGAGATCAAACTCAGGTGCTCATGTTTATGAGGCAAGTACCATACTGACTGAGCTATTTTCCCAACCCAAAACTTTGTCTACTTTTAAGTGAAGGGGCTTGTACGAGGAGCAGATTAAAGTTTGTAGGTAATTGAACTGAGCTCTTAAATTATGGAAGCCCACAATTCGGAATAGCTAAGAGCTAGAATCAATCCAGATGTCCAACACTAGAAGAATGGATAACTAAGATGGGGTATATCTACACAATGGAATTCTATACAGCAGTAAGAAAAAATGACACAAAGAAATTTGAGGAAAAATGGTTGAACCTGGAACAGATCATTCTCAGTGAACTTAGACAATCACAGAAAAAAAATCGCCGCATAGTCTCACTCATCTATAGCACCTAACCTGAATCTACCCAAGATACCTTACATACCCAGCAAGCATCTCATGGACTAGACACTAGGATGGATGGGAAGGGAGGAGAGGGCATCGAAGGGGTGGGAAACACTAATTTAGACCCAAATGGCAATGGTACCATAAAATTCTACTTCCTAAAAGGCAGACCAAATGGCTGAACCTTCGCCAGGCCCTTACAGGAAACACCTGAACCACAAGACACTGGAGAGGGTAGGATCAAGTGTAACCTAAATCTTCTATATCTTCTCTTCCTCCCTCTCCCTCTCTCTCTTCTCTCTAACTCTTGTATATTAGTTATATTTTTCCTCATTTTCTTAGTGGGCACTGACCTGTAACTCCCAGTACCATCATGGGGCTACCATCCACAATGAACTTTTGATCAGAGACACCTACAAGGTTTCCTAAAAGAATGACAGATTTCTGTCAGAGTACTTGATGACCCACCAAAGGTTAGTGGTAAGCCCCTATTGCTGAAGACACCATATGCAGCTGACACGTAAAATGGAACGGCAAGGCTGGAAGCCAGGAGAGAGTCAGTCCCCAGATAGTCAGCATGTCTACTGCTAGAAGGTGCTTCATGGGCAAATGGGGGAAATGACCAATATCTGTCCAAGCAACTCATAGTCTAACCTACTTAGCAGCAAATAATCTGTTGTGATGCCCACACAAGTGCAATAGTGGCACACAGCCATGGTGGGGAACCAGCTGCTCTTGATTTGGCTAACTGATCCCCTCAGTGTTATGGGACCCATAGCTGGAGCTGGGAAACAGGTCAGAACCATATCCAAACATTAGCCCACTCTCCAATATCAAGCTACCATCAATCATGGGCTACAAGAGGGCCTAGACCTAGTAAACTCTCTATAAAAAAAGTAAGGGTTATCTCATTTGTCCTGGTGCTAACTTACTCTCCATTGGAGAATCTGCTTCTCTTTTTCAGATGGATGCAGATCCTAAGGAGAAAGCCATCATACCTCAAAAGGGCTCTGTCTGAAACTAAGGAAAATTGGTGAAACAAGCAAGGGTGCTGTTTTCCTGATGAACAAGATACCAGCACAAGGGGGGAGGAGACCAACACAGAGAAAAATCAACTCCTACCAAATCAGAGAGCCAGAGCCTCAGAGGCCCCTAACACCTCATCACTGAAGCAGACCAAAAATGAACCCAACATGGCTCAGGGAAATTTTGCAGAAGAGGGGGTGGAAAGAATGTCAGAACCACATGTTGGGTCATGATATGCAGAGACATTTATTTTACACATAACTGTGGGCTAACTCCACAATGCATGACCCATATACCTCAACAAGGAGGGGCCAATGGGGAGGGGGTAGGTCACGGATGAACCTAATAATGGTACCAAACTGCCTGTATTTGCAGTATAGAAAACTAATTTAAAAATTTTTTAAAAATTATGGAAGCCCATATATGGTCACTATTGATAACACATATTTGTTGAGTGTACTTTGATAACTCAGGTACCCCAAAGAGAATGTGCTTTGTGAATTTTTTCAATTTAAGATAGTAAGGGAATCCCACAGAGGGATGCTTTTGGTTTGAATTGAAAGTTGGAGGGGGTAACTTTCATGCTGATAAGCAAGATTGACTAATAATTGAACTTTATATTGAAAGCATGGCTTAATATGAAGGCATTACCTAACAGTCATGATTTTATGTTGGAATTTTCTTGGGAAATATTTCACAGAGGCTAAGATTTTTTATTTGTGTTGGTGGGAATAAAACACTTTTCAACCTACCTTGGCTAGAATTGACAGAGCAGATTCACATAAACCTATTTGTAAGTATTTATTTAGCATTCATTACATTCTTCAGGAGACAGCTGATGTCCAGAGACAAAGGTTTTGTCAGATTTCTTATCTCCACACAGCCCTTTCACGCTTGCGACTCAACACATGTAGACATTATCTCATTAATTTTCTATGAGCTACAAGGTCCAAAGTCTTATTACTACAGTGCTCTTTGCAAAGAAAGTTTTTGTTCTTGTCATTTGTGTTTGTGAAAGCCAAAAGGAAGAATCCAGTAAAGATCAGTTTGAGTAACCTGTATGAATGATGACTAGAAGGAGCAGGAGCTATCAATTAGTTTAAACTCATAAGCAGGTTAAATTATACTAGACTGATTTAATTTTGTGACTCATTTGGAGGCTCTAGTGCATGTGTAGCTTGGGATATTCCCAATTTCTGCCAAATACCAAGAACATGGTGTTCCCCTGGGCTAATGTTGTTATTCAGTTCATATTTACACATGTTATCTATTCCCTAGAGGCTTACAAACCCTGAGCTCTGGGATGGAGGAAAATGTGAAATTCCTACGTATGTGATTGAGCCCATCTATAAAACCGAAAAATGACATTTCAGGGAGAAACATGTTTTCAACCAGACACCTATCCTATCCCACAGGCTTTGAGCTGTAATCATTTAGAACCAGAAATAAAAAGTTGTACTGATTTTCTTCTTAAGCTGCCCTGAAGTCCAGTAACTGTCTCCCTGGCTACTGTAGATTTCTGAATGGGATGAGAGAAGAGAAAAGAACTCTGAGGGGATGAGGAGATGGTTCAGTGGATAAAAGCACTTGGCATAAGCTTGAGGACCTGCGTTTGAATCCTCATATTCACACTTAAAGCCAGGCATGATTGTGCATGCCTGAGATCCTAATGCTGAATGGGACAGACAGGAGGACCTCAGGGTCTCTCTGGTCAGTCATAAAAATTAGCAAGCTCCACTCTCTCTCTCTTTTTCTCCTCTCTAACTCTTGTATATTAGTTATATTTTTCCACATTTTCTTAGTGGACATTGACCTGTAACTCCCAGTACCAGCATTGGGCTATCATCCACAATGAGCTTTTGATCAGAGAGACCTACAAGGTTTCCTAAAAGAATGACAGATTTCTGTCAAGAGTACTTGATGACCCACCAAAGGTTAGTGGTAAGACCCTATTGCTGAAGATACCATATGACGCTGACACGTAAAATGGAATGACATGGCTGGAAGCCAGGAGAGAGTCAGTCCCCAGACAGTCAGCATATCCAGTGCCAGAAGGTGCTACATGGGCAACTGGGGGAAATGACCAATATCTGTCCAAGCAACTCATGGTCTAACCTATTAGCAGCAAATAACCTGTTGTGATGCCCACACAAGTGTAATAGTGGCACAAAGCCATGGTGGGGAACCAACTGCTCTTGATTTGGCTAACTGGTCCCCTCAGTGTCATGGGACCCATAGCTGGAGCTGGGAAACAGGTCAGAATCATATCCAAACATAAGCCTTCTCTCCAATATCAAGCTACCATCAATCATGGCTACAAAAGGGCTTACACCTATTAAACTCTATATAAAAAAAAAGTAAGGGCTATTTCATTTGTCCTGGAGCTAACTTACTTTCTGTTGGAGAATCTGCTTCTCTTTTTCAGATAGATGCAGATCCTAAGGAGAGAGCCACCCCATCATACCTCAAAAGGGCCCTGTCTGAAACTAAGGAAAATTGGCGAAACAAACAAGGGCGCTGTTTTCCTGATGAACCGGATACCAGCACAAGAAGGAAGGAGACCAACACAGAGAAAAATCAGCTCCTACCAAATCAGAGAGCCAGAGCCTCAGAAGCCCCCAACACCTCATCACTGAAGCAGACCAAAAATGAACCCAACATGGCTCAGGGAAATTTTGCGTTAGAGGGGGCAGAAAGAATGTCAGAGCCACATGTTGGGTCATGATATGCAGAGACATTTATTGTACCAATAACTGGGCTAACTCCACAATGCATGACCCATATACCTCAACAAGGAGGGGCCAATGGGGAGGGGGTAGGTCACGGATGAGCCTAATAATGGTACCAAACTGCCTGTATTTGCTGAATATAAAACTAATAAAAAATGCAAAAAAAAAATTAGCAAGCTCCAGTTACAGTTTGAGTCTCTGTCTCAGGGAAATAAGGCAGAAGAGAGATGAGGACACCTGATGTTCTATCCTCTACACATGTGCACATAGGGCATGCTCATCTATGCGCACGCGCGTGCGCGTGCGCATACACACACACACACACACACACACACACACACACACACACGAACTCTGAATTAGTTATATCCAGTCTCAGTAAAAATGAAGTGTAATGGCTTAATAATTATTAACTTAATAAGGTCAACAATACTCCTTAAAAAGTTGGTGGTAGGATTGAGGTGGGGTGGCTGGAACAGTGAATTAAAAAGGACAAAGTTGGGGACTAGTCAGCCTGATCATCCTGTCTTAGCTTCTACCACCTCAGGGGAGAAATCAATCATTTATTTTTCCTTTAGGAGAGAAGGGAATGTTTCCTCCCCAACTTCTGCTCTCCTCATACATAACTGGGCTTTATTCCACATAACCATTTCTCTACCAGGAAGGTATTTATTTAGTGCATGAATTTAGTTACAGAACATGGAGAAACTAAACTGGAACTGAGTTGTTATCTTCCTTTCTGCTAATGAGCTTTCTTTGTGCCAGAAGGTGCTATGCATGTTGTTGGGAAAAAAGGCACCAGCAGTTTTAACCAGCTGTGGACCCTGTGTATTCCACAATTGACCTGCCAGGCAAGATATGCTCACTGCTACAATAGTGGCATGAATGTTATGGGACTAATCAATCACTTTCTGATTTGATTTGAAGTCTGCTCCATAGAAGGGTTTTTATGCCTATACTATAAACCTGGCCAAAAACCTATGTCTAGGACATAGCAGAATTCACTACTAAGGTTATTCTAAACAGTCAGCATGCCAAACTGTCTTTTTATTTTATTTTATTTTTTTGGTTTTTCAAGGTAGGGTCTCACTCTAGATCAGGCTGGAATTCACTGTGTTGTCTCAAGGTGGCCTCGAACTCATGGCAATCTTCCTACCTCTGCCTCCTGAGTGCTGGGACTAAAGGCATGTGCCACAGCTGGCCTCATAATATCTTTTTAATGTCTGTATTTGTTCTCATAGATTAGTATGGCTGAAGCCTTGACCACAGAAATTTCTACTACAATGAGCAGTGGTTAATGCAGGAATGAATAGCTGGCAAAATTTCTGAGAACAAATGACTGCTTGCATTACCAGGCTCAAACAGGGTATCTAAACCACCCCACAAAGGGTCAGGGAACCTTGCAGAAGAGAGGGTGGAAAGAATATAAGGGGAGGAGAATGGGGAGCAGGGCTGCAAAATGCTGTCTTCTGGATATGACATGGCTGTTACACTCATGAATTCATGGCAGCTGAGGTTTCCTGCACAAGATTGAGCCTATCATTACAGCATCAGCGATGGAGGAAGTGCACATGAAACCCCATACCTCCCAGAGTAGCTAATGACTGCTGGTTGCTGGAAGAAGAGGTCAGGTTCATCAGAGGTGTAGTCCCTGGTAAATTGCCCATTCCCTGGTAAATGACCTTCTCCCTCTGATCATGCAAGCAACCCTAACTCCCTAATTCAACTGTGGGTTTCAGAAAGGGCAAGAAAAAAAATGGTGGGATTAATAGGGGGAAAAAAGGGACATTAATGGAAGGGGTAGGAGGATAAACGAGGGGAATTGGGGAAAATAAGATCAAAATATATTATATACATGCATGAAGATGTCAAAAATGAAAAAAAAATAAAGGCCATGAACCAAAACCAAAAATCTATTATTCAGTTTTTGATCTGGGCACATCTTTTCCACCATCAAATAGTTTCCCTTTACTTTCTTCCTTTCTTTTAATCAATTATGACTCCTTCATACATGGATGGTATTTGCTTTCGGCAGATAACACATTCATAAACATAACAAGCCAATGTCATGAAAAGATTGTGCCTTGATTTTGACTTTCCAAGTTAGAAGTGATGCTACTTCTATAAATGCTGAGACTTTTTTTTTTCTACTCATCACAAAAGATTTTCACCAGATTGCACAGTGTCCCCTTCAACACAGTAGGCCATTGATTTAGGAGAATTTCTATATGGGCAAAAGGTGGGAAACAGCCCAAGGGGTGGAAAGGACAGCTAAAGGAGTCACATATCTATGAGTACACCCTGTGATAAGTAACTAAGTGGGGGGAGGGAGATGAGCTTGATGAAAGGTTTGCCTTTACTTGGAAGTCTCCACTAGTCTATTCAGTCATCTTTGGGATTTCCCCAAGCATTGGCAGTTGTGGTTACTAGTCTTTCCTTGCCTTGGCTGGCATCATTGTGAGCAAGATAAACTGGGTTGTGGTGGGAAGTTGAGTCAGAACTCCTCCAGTGCCTTCAGTCTAGCCACTTAGCTTCCTAGGGCAGCCTAATCCTTGTCACAGATTCTGGATTAACCCAGATCACCAGCAAGGAAAATCATACAAGCTTGGTGGCTGAGCATTAGATCAGTCTGTGGTGGTCCTTCGAGTAGTCAGCCTCTTTTAGGTTTTCTGTATCTGCCTCTGACCCTGCTTTGGGATTGTATTTCCTCCTTGATCTCTTCAGTTTCATGGACATGAGGAGCCAGTCCCTCCACTTAGGTCCTCTTTACAAGCTACTATATCTCTGATGGCCATCATCTATCTGTCTGCTACTTTGCATACTGCATAACACATCTCTCCAAGTTTGGGTTTCCACCTCCTGACATTATGCAACCTTCTCCCTGCCCTTCTAATAAGTCACAAGAACCTCTTGCTTGCTGTCAGACTCTTGACACCATGGCTTGCCTATGCATTTACATTTCTTCCTAGCATCTCTGGAGTGAACCTACTACTCTACCCAGGCCTGGTGGGACTGCCTGGTCATTCCCAAATATTAATGTGCCTAAAAATGACCAAGAATGTTCCTTAAAAGTACAAGTTATTGGGTTGCATCCTTAGGCATTATTATATAGAAGCTCTAAAGTGGAGCTCAGAAATTTGAATTTCAATCTGTAACCCCAAGTAATTTTGATGTACTTTAGAAAAGCTCAAAGAAACCAAGAAACCTGATCTAGTATCTGGGGCTTGATCTTTCCTTACCAGGCCATCCCATCCTCAACCAAAACTGACTTTGAAAGATTGTGAGAAAATCACATTTCCATGAGGAATTTCTGGTTATTGTATTTGTTGTTACATTTTAGAATATTATTTTGTTTCTATTTTTCTGCTTATTACTCTGTAGAAACCTTATAGGGGTTCTGGTACTCAGATAGCTAAACTCTGCCTTATGAGTCACTTAAATATACCATAGTTAAGAATCCTGATGTTTGCTCCTGCTTTGGGTTCTGCCATCGTAACTTAGAAGTGCACGAATCAATAATATTTCCATCATTGGCATGAATTTTACAACAATACAAGAAAGTATATTCTTCCTATCGGGTCTGGATTTATGCTGAAATATTGTCTTCATCAGTACCCCCATGCTACTTCTATAGAAGTAACATAAATTCACATATGGATTGACATAAACAGAAGAGAACCCGATGTAAGAGCTCTGGAGGCATGAGTCCAAGCACAGGAGAAATGCTCTGCCATGGGGTGGCTTTAGTCTGGCCCAGACACAATAGTTTTCAGATTCATTTTAGCATTTTTAGAATGAATACTTCAGAGGGAATCTTGTGAATCACATATGACATTATGTCAATTGTTTTCTCAATGTTTTTAAAAATTCTGAGCTATTTAGAGCCTACGGGAGCAATTAAGCCAGGGGAAGGGCTGGAGAGAAGGCTCAGTGGGTACGAGTACTTCCCATGCAAGCAGGAGAGCCTGGTGTAAAATTCAGGATGACTGTGAATGCCTGGAATTACATTTCTGAGAGTGGGGGCAGACAGGAGAATCACTGGGCCTCACAGATCAACTACTTTGACTAAAAAAGTGGCAGTTCCAGGTTCAATGAGAGACTCTGTCTCAGGAGAGAAAGCCAAGAATGTCAGAGAAGGACACTTGATACCCTCATGTGGCCTCTACTCACATACACACAGGCATGCACACATCTTCACACACTTGCATATAACATACACAGAACACACACACATACACACACACACACACACACACACACAGCCCAGGAATAGATTTCTGTTTATGGTCAAAACAGAGTAACAGTTACTGCCTGTTTGCCTTTCTACCAAAATAACCAGGATAAAACAAGAACATGAAATAATGATATTTGTGACTTTGGATGACAGGCAATGAGCATCAGTGGTCCTTGAAAGAATGACAAAAGAGAAACGAGGTGACTGTGATGGCCACAGTACACTGCCTGTGAGAAGGTTTTTAGATTTAGTATAGGAAGGGGGGACCCAGGTGGAGGTTAGCAGACTTCCTGCATTGAGGAGTTAGAACTAAGAGTCTGGGAGACCAAGGAAGGTAGCATTCTCAAGGAAAAACAAAAACAAACAAAAAAAAGAAGCCCTCAAGTGGAGAGAGCTGCACAGAGAGAGAACTCTGGGCATCTGCTGGAAATATATTTACAGTAATAGCAATAGCATTCTTTGTTCGTGTCATTCTATGAGGACAAATATTCACTGACACATGCAAGCAAGAAAAATGCTTAAGATTGGAGCAGCTGGTAGATTACATACCTAACATTTGCAAGACCTTCAGTTTGATTCCTAACACCACAAAGAAAATAAAAGATTGGGAAAATAACCAAAAGCGATTACAAGGCACAGTGTCAGCTCTAACAAAGATCCAATCATGGTACCTATTACTCTTAGCCAAACCCGAACATCTCATAATTGGTGAAGTACTTTAGTAGTGAGGAATTCAGCTCCAGATTTAGTGTCATACTGGTTCTGCATAATAAATAAGATTCAAAATGACTGAGCTATTCCCAAGGCACTTAATTGTGTCTTGGAGCAAAACTAAAAAATACTAAAGAAATATGAAAACAGCCTCCAGTAGGGTAATATTCACAATGTCTAGCATCCAAACAAATATTGTCAGGCAAGGGAAAAAGACAGGAAGATATGACCCATCATGAGACCAATCATCAACAGAAAACAATCAGAACTGACATGTGCATTAGAGTTATTGACAAAGACATTACAGACATCCCAAGTGAATGGCGTCTGTGAGTTTAAACGACAGAAAGTGGGGGAGAGAGAATGGGCCCACCAGGGCTTCCAGCCACTGCAAATGAACTCCAGACACATGTGTCACCTTGTGCATTTGGCTTATGTGGGTCCTGGACAACTGAACCTGGGTCCTTAAGCTTCACTGGCAAGTACCTTAAGCCATCTCTCCAGCCCCACAAACTAATCTTGAAGAGATGAAAACTACAGTTTCTGGGATAAAAAATGCATTAGATAAGATCAGCAGCACATTTAATGTTAAACAAGAAAAGGCTGATGAATTTGGTGGCATAGGCATTCCAAAGAAGTACATGTTTGAGAATGAGAAAAAAGGTTTTTAATTAAGTAGATATAAATGATGCCTTACCAGCAATTGCATTTAAATGTAAACAAATTAAGTGTTCCAAGTAAAAGGCAAAGATTTGGGCTGGAGAGATGGCTTAGCGGTTAAGCGCTTGCCTGTGAAGCCTAAGGACCCCGGCTCGAGGCTCGATTCCCCAGGACCCACGTTAGCCAGATGCACAAGGGGGCGCACGCATCTGGAATTCATCTGCAGTGGCTGGAAGCCCTGGCGCGCCCATTCTTTCTCTCTCTCTCTACCTCTTTCTCTGTCTGTCGCTTTCAAATAAATAAATAAAAATAAACCAAAAAAAAATTTAAAAAAAAGGCAAAGATTTGAAGAATAGATTTTTTAAAATGGCCCAGATATAGTCTGTGTACAACACTCTAAACATTTTTAATTTTTAAAAATATTTTATTTTTATTTATTTATTTATTAGAGACAGAGAAGGAAGGAGAGAGTGAGTGAGAATGGGCATGCCAGGGCCTGTAGCTGCTGCAAACAAACTCCAGATCCATGCACCCCCTTGTGCATCTAGTTAATGTGGGATCTGGAGAATAGAACTGGGGTCCTTAGGCTTTGCAGGCATGCGCCTTAACCGCTAAGCCATCTCTCCAGCCCAATTTTTAATTTTTTTAAAGACAGGGTCTTGCTCTGTAGTGTAGGTTGGCTTCTAAAAATAAATAAATAAATAAATAAAAAGATATGAAAAGGCCATACTAACACAGATTTAAAAAATGGTATCTAATATCACACACAATAGATTACAGAACAAAGAATAACACAAGTGTCATTTCATAATGATAAGACTCAATTAACCAAAAAATAACAATTCATAACATCTATGCACCTAATAATGCAACTTCAAAGTGCATGAAACAAGGCAGAGGGATGATAGCTGGAATTTTGAGCACTCCTTTCTCAGTGACTCAGAAGACAAATAAAAAGAAAATCAATAAAAATAGAAAAGATTTGTGCTTGAAAATGCCAGAATGAATGATACCCAAATCTCAGTATGTTAGCTAAGATAAAAATATAAATGATTTGAAATAGTTATCAACAGTTCCTTAAGTGACACTTATAAAATGCTTTGCTCAGGGGGTTATGGAATACACATTATTTCACAAATGTATTGTGGACCATAGTACACATTTTCATGCATTTAAAATATTTCAACAATACAAAGTATATTCTTTTTAAATATTTCTTTATTTGAGAGAGAGAGAGAGAGAGAGAGAGAGAGAGAGGAGGAAGCAGATAGAGAGAAAGAGAGAGAAAATGGGCATGCCTGGACCTTCAGCCACTACAAACAAACTCCAGATGCATGCACCACCTTGTGCATCTGGCTCATGTGGGTGCTGGGGAATTGAGCCTTGGTCCTTTGGCTTCCCAGGTAAGTGCCTTAATTGCTAAGCCCCAAAGTATAATCTTTAACCACAATAGTTCATTAGAAAGCAATAGAAAGATGTCTGGGAAATCCCTATATACTTTGAAATTGAATAACACATTTAAAAATCACCATGGGCCAAAGAAGAAATCAAAAGGGAAATTAGAAAATATTTTGGCCTGAGCGAAAGTGAGAACATATAACATACTAAAACCTGTGGGAAGCTGATAATAGCATGACAATGCTTAAAGGGACATTAGAACACTATATTCCTAAATTAGAAGAAAGAGTGTTCTCAGATCGATATCCACTTTCCACCTTAAGAAACTAGAAAGAATAAACCAAACCTAACAAATGAAGAAGCAAGAGGTTATGGACCAGAACAGATATCAATGAAATATAAACAAAAAAATGACAGGCGAAAATTGATGGCACTGGTTACGAGAAACAAGCTGGTCCTTTAAGAATATAAATAAAATGATAAACCTCTAGTCAGACTGATAAAAAAATGATATACAGAAATTACCCATATCACCAATGAGCCCCAGTATAGATTATACTCATCTTAATGACATTAATTAAGTAGATGATATTATGAGCAACTGTATACCAGTAAATTCAACAAATGCAATAAGATGGACAAACTCATTTTGAAAGACAAAATTTACTAAAGTAGTAGATAAACTTAATAATCTCATTTCAACTTGTGGTTTAAAGTCTTCCCAGGAAGATAATGGCAGGCCTAAATAGCTTCACTGAGAATTTTCCTAAAGTGCTTTTTTTTTTTTTTTTTTTTTTAGGTAGGGTCTTGTTCTAGACCAGGCAGAACTGGAATTCACTATTGTAGTCTCAGGGTGGCCTTGAACTCACAGCAATCCTCCTACCTCTGCCTCCCGAGTGCTGGGGTTAAAGGTATGCACCACCATGCCTGGCTTCTACTAAAGTTTTAAGGAAAAAAGAAAACCTCATTTATAAGAAATTCTTCCAGAAAGTTGAAGAGAACACTTTCTAGCTCATTCTGTGAGGCTATTATTAAAAAACAGGTAAAGACATTCCAATAAAAGAAAGTTACAAATGAATGCTTATACTTCATGAACACAGGCACAAATATTCTAGATAAAAGAAATTCACATACTTAAAAAAAATCCCCCAAGTCCTAAAAGCAAATCCCAAATGCTTTTTTCATTCAGTCGAGGTTTTGGGTAGCAAGTCACACACATTTGTTTCTGATACACGTTAGATATACATGTTGGTGTCAGGTAATCTTCCTAAGGAACTGATTTAGTGCAAGGAAGGTCTCGAAAATAGAAAAGCAACAATAGTTTTGCCCCAGAGAGTTTTTTAGTGTTTTCTATATTTAGGTAACAGTTCACCTGCCCTTATTCCTCCTGAACTATATTGTTTACATTAGTGAAAATAAAAGAAACATAGTATAGCAATGATATAACTTATTTTTATATTTAGTTGATAATATTAAAGAAGCTTAATGTTTTAGATTTGATACATGATTTTTCTCTTGGTTATCCTAATAGATGACAGTCTTTACTCAAAAAAATGATGGACCAAATATATTGTTTATGTATTGTTTTAGTAGAAATATTTCAGTTACCTTGAATTTGTGCCAGTGAAATACCCAGTTCTATAGATTAAAGGATTAATATAGGCTGGACATGGTAGAGCTCATCCCAGCTCTCAGGAGGCAGAGGCAGGAATACCATTGTAAGTTTAAAGCTAGCCTGGTCTAACACAGAGAGTTCTAGGCCAGCTGGGACAAAAATATCAAAGCCAAGTTTCAAGAAAACAGAGCCAAACAACAAAAACAAACAAAACACAACAACAACAAAAAGGCTACATGTAGTGTTGTTGATCCTTAGAGAGATAGCTGGTTTTATTTTATTTTCTTATATTTTGGTTTTTCAAGGTAGGGTCTCACTCTATCCCAGGCTAACCTGGAATTCATTATGTAGTCTCCGGGTGGCCTTGAACTCACGCTGATCCTCCTACCTCCGCCTCCCAAGTGCTGGGATTAAAGGGGTAGGCCACCATGCCTGGATTTATTTTATTATTTGTTAGTCTTAATGTTTATTTTCCCTCACTACCTAACCACGTTTATACTTTCTCAAAGGTGGTTCTTGCTGATTCTGTTGTTTTATTTTTGTCATCATTTTAATTTTGCAGCTCACATCAATTATTATACTAACTCAGAATCCTATGGGCTCTATGAAAAAATACCTTGTAATTTACTATAAATATAGCGTTACTAACACTAATTATTAATACTATTGGTCTAGAAATCATCTATATAAGACTATGTCCTGATAAAAGGAGGTGTTATTTAAGACTGAAGCAGAATGCTCCTCGGTGAGCTACTGAAAGTTTCACTGTGGTAATTCAGAGTACCTCGATTATGCATGGAGATGATAAACAAATTAAGGATATAATTGCAGGAAGAATTAGCTTTGCTTAATGGCTCTGCAAAGGTTACATTCAAATAATTATCCTTCATTTGCAGGTTGACAAAATAATTAAAATAACAAATGTAACCCTAACACTGTTTTAAAAACCACTCCTCTAACAACAAAAGTCACTATATTAGTAAACAAAAATAAAATATACAATAGCTACTAGTTTATTTTGGACATGCTTTTTTCATTTTATCCTCATCATAATATAAGGTAAGAGTGATTAGTCTCATTATACAAGCAATGGATGGGTCTTTGGGGTTTCTTTCTTCTTTATTTTATGTATTTACTGTATGTGGATGTGTGTGGGACCATAGCTCCTCTGTTTGTTCTTGCTGTAGCACTACCCTTAGCCCCAGGTTCTAGATGTGCCAGTCAAACTTGGGTCGGACCAGTTTAAGGACCTCATCCCACTGATCTCAAGGCTTGCCTTAATAGTGCAGACGATCCAAACTCAGTCAGCAAGTCCTTCCCCAGGACTATTTCGGGAACTGTTGTTATTTCTAGGGGCAGTGTGGCCAATGTCAGACAAGATTGCAGCAATACACACTGAAATTCAGGATAGGGGAGGCTATTACTAGAGCCCGTGTGCTACTTAGGCTGTCTGTGCCTCTATAGCTGTGGTGGGGGATTAAAACATTCATAGGCCTACCTGAGCCCTGCTTTTGTGGCTCCCATGGTCACATAACGTTGACCACAACAGTGGTAACCACTGTGAATCATCCATTCCCAAATATCAGTGAAATCATAGCTTTGCTGTGCCTTTATATTTTTTCCTGACAAAAATGAACACATAACCATTAATAAAGTATTACTTGTGCACTACCTACAAAAGCATCATGTCTTTCAGGTGTCTACATACCATATTTTATGAAACACTGGACTTGAGATAATGTCACATCATCCTGTCTTGCCTAGAATGCTGCTTTTGTTTGCACATTTGTGTTTAAGGTTTTATCTTTACATTTATAACTCTTCCATGAGAAGAAAAAAAAAAGCCAGTGGCACAGACCTAATCCTAGCCCCTGGGAGATTGAGGCAGCCTGGCCTACATCCTGACATAGTGAAACCCTATCTCAAAACAAAAAACAGAAAGAGAGAGAGAGAGGAAGGTGAAGGCAGAGAGAGCAAGAACTAAACCTATGTCTATTAAGAGTAATTAGATGATGAAATTATAGTGAATGGAGTAAGCCAGCTCACAAACCAATTTTTATCTTGGTCATAACATATGTTTAATAAGAAATACATCTTATGATGGAAAATGCTTCTTGTGAAATCTATAGTTTGGTAACAAAATGCAGCCAAACACTTGTTTTTATTTGCCTTGAGAAAAATTCCCCTTCAGAGATGGGCATGCAGAGAGCCATCTGTTCCTGACTATACCTCTGAGCTACTTTTCCACTGAACCTGCCTGCTCTGTATGTTAATTAAAAGCACAAATAAGGACCGCTGCCCTGACGTTATCAAGTTTATTTATCAACCTGACAAAGGGATGTACTTGTACATATTAATGCATTAAAACTTAGTTGGGGTTGGAGAGATGACTTAGCCATTAAGATACTTGCTTGCAAAGCCTAACAACCCTGGCTAGATTGCCTAGTACCAATATAAAGCCAGATGTGCAAAGTGGCACATGCATCTGGAGTTTGTCTGCAGTGGCCAGAGGCCTTGGTGTGCCCATTTTCTCTCTCCTTGAAAATAAATAAATAAATAATATATTTAAAAACACAGGTAGAGATTAATAAATTGAGAACTGTGACTTCTCTGCTTTCAGTTACTATTTTCACTGTGCCATCAGTCTTTGGGACAAGTAATTAAATGTGTCTTACCTTTTCCTGAAATGGGTTTGAGGGTTCACGAAACTAAGGACCACTCAGATACTGACTAGCTGGTTAAGGATCCTAGCCAAACTGGGCTGAGTTTATTGTAGAAAGAGAACTATGGCCTGTTCCATTTTGACCCCAAGACTCTAATCTCAAGTGAAGGCAGACATTACCACCCTAGATAGGCATCTCCTCAGGGCAAAACTTGCCTTAGCACTGCTACAGCGATGAACAAGCCTTATCTTCATGTACAGAATCTCACCTAGTCCTCATTTAAATATGGAGGATCATAGCAAGTTTTATTACCCTAGGTGATTTTGTTTTTCTGGTAATAAGATTGAAGTTAGATTATTTGATCCTGGTCATGCTATTATTGGGTGGTGGAGTTGGGATGTGAACTCAAACATTCTATTTTGTCTACTATTATGTTAATTCTTTAACTTATCTGGGAACAAAAGACATCATGAAAGGTTAAAAGAAACTATATGTTTCATTTGTACTTGGTGGAGTGTGGAGTTCTTGGATTTTCTTGTAGTATTTTAATTGTATCAGAAGCATAAGCATTTATATTGGAAGAAACTACATTAAATACATGATATCCTTTTACTACATAGCATACCTAAAAGAACTGGGAGAGCAACAATTTACTTTTGAAGAAATCATGTATTTCATTACAGAGCAATTTTACAAAGCAAGTAGAAATGACTATGGATGGCTAAGAGGTTTTTCCTGTTCCTTTATTTGATGTGTTTTCTTACAGAGCCTTCAAGATCACCCTCATCAAAAAAAGCCTGTGAAGCCTAAGGACCCCGGTTCGAGGCTCGGTTCCCCAGGTCCCACGTTAGCCAGATGCACAAGGGGGCGCACGCATCTGGAGTTCGTTTGCAGAGGCTGGAAGCCCTGGCGCGCCCATTCTCTCTCTCTCTCCCTCTATCTGTCTTTCTCTCTGTGTCTGTTGCTCTCAAATAAATAAATTAATTAATTTTAAAAAAACTTAAAAAAAAAGCCAGGGTAACATCTGGATTTCAAAGAAAATGAATTCACTTCTTCTTAAAGCTGTACAGTTACTCTGTTAGAAGATATTATAATTAAGAAATTGAAACAGAAGTCCTAGTGTCCTCTTCTTAAGACCTATTGGGAGTAGAGAACTTCCTAGATTCTATTCCATAGTTTGGTTTGGATATAACCTTGAACACTTAAATAAAAACCTTTTTAACTCATCTAAAACATATCTTCACAGAGTTTTATTTTTGGTTCAGAAATACCGTGGCATTTTTTGGATTTAATAGTGAGGTAGATGGAAAAGCTATTCCCAGAGAGGACTAGAGGCTAATGCCAAGTACTTCTATTCTTTTCAACTTTCTTCTCAGAAGGGTCAGGGAGAATTTTATCATACCAATCACAACCAGCATCTTCTGTATCTCCCCTGTTGCTATCTGTTGCTGCTTTGGAGAAGTCAACAAAAGGCCCTTATTCTATTATGGCATGTAAGGGTGCAGGCCATTTGAAAGGACTTCCATTCTGTTGCATGGTCAGTCAGCAGTAGAATTTTCTGTCTCCCAGTTCATGACTAGTACTTACCCATCTTTTGTCTTATTATTACTAGTTTCACAAACATTTGCTTTATAGAGGCAACCCCTTAAAGGAGGAAATCATGGCTTATTCTCCTTTATTTCTCTCTTAGGACCAAGCGGTGCTGCGGAATTCTTTACCAGGAAGTCCATGGATGGAGGAGATTCATAGGACTTCTGAATTTCCTGAAATTGTTAGAAAAAATTTTTTGTATGCACAATATTCTATTATTGTCACTAGAATTTTAAAAAGGTGAGTATGTAATAACTAGCCACTATATATTAATTACTGTAATGGGCTTATGATGAATTTTTCAATTATAGTAAATACAGGAAGACAGATATTGACCTTAATATATGAGAAAGCATTGATATGATTGGAAGGCACATTTGGGAATGGCTCTCAGTTGCTCACCATGGGAAGTATAACGTTAATAGATGATAGTTCAGCAATGGTAATATTGCTGTGATATTGATGTATTCCTTCTCCCCATGACTCTATGATAATATTAATATATGTTAGAGAATATGTCCAATTCTTCATCTTTTCTCATTATTGGCTTTAGTGTGACTCACTCTCTGAACTATTTATACTCTAAAGAATTTTTTTTGACAGGTAACCAGAGACCTACAAATCAGATTATGAGAACCATGGCCCTAAGGATATGTGTGAAATACTGAATAGCAAACAGGGAATTTGGAACTCTAGAGAAAGACAGGAGGTTTGAATCAAGGTGGAAAAGTCAGAAGAAAGAAGTTGACAAGCAGGCCAAGGTTTGCCAGCAAATTTAACAGAACAGAGTTTTGTTGAGCACCAAACTAGGCTAGGTACCATTAGCTTCAGGTCTACAAACAGTTTTAGTTGTGCTGTGCTTTTGCTACTTTCAGTCAAAGAAATTATGACAGTGTGACACCCGAGATGAAGTTTAGAAGTGTAAAGTACAATTTTAGAGGTGCAGATATGCATGTGTGCAAGAATATGTATGTTATATAACATACTCATGTTATGAGAGTATCAAATCCTAACCACTAGACCACCGGGGAAGAGGTCATGTTCATACTTTGATATGCATGGAAATTTGGGCTTACCAGCACAACCATATTCATTCACCCACATACCATTTATAAGAAGGATCCAATATCATACTTAAGAGAAAATTTTCACTCACAGAGAAACAGACCATCTCAAAAACGTTGCCTATCTAATAGCTAAAAAGACTAGCTTTGGTAATAC